>NC_044383.1:112747382-113997382 GCF_006542625.1 Nomascus leucogenys | reverse complement strand
TTTATCATATAAATAATTATTAATTGAATATGGAAGCCTGGAAGAATGTAAAGATAACCGAGCACAGTGGTGTTTGTCCATTATCTGGTAAGCAGCCCTTGCTTTCCAGCTCTCAGTCCAGCACTAAAAATAATTTTCATAGTCTAAAAGAGTAATTAGCATGCTATTCCCAGATAGCCAAAATTGTCTTTTTAATTAACAATATAATTGTTTGAATAAAGACTTAGTCCTTATTAGGCTATGTATTCATATGACAAATCTTTTCTCTGTCTTGTATTTTCAGCCCTGGAAATTTTCATTGAAAAATGTGCTTTCCTGAATGTAATGTCTCAGATATTATTATGAAGAATGGCCTATATATCAAAGTGGCATAATATTATTTGAAACATCTGTGCCACAAATTACAAATCAATATTGTAAACCTAAAGCAACCTCTAAAAGTAGATAAATGAGGTAACACTAATAAGAAATTGTGTAGATAAAACAAAATCTGAAAATATTTGCAATTAATGTAAGGCAGGAAATAAGCAAAAATGTAAAAATGAAACAAACAGAAAAAAAACCCCAAGGTGTTAAATTTAAACTCAAACACATCAATAACCACTTTAATGTAAATGGGTAAATACTCCAATTTAAAAGCAGAAATTTTCAACGTAAATAAAAATACTCAACTGTATGCTGTCTACAGAAAATGTATTGTAAATGTAAAAATGCGGAAAAGTTAAAAGTAAAAGAATGGGAAAATATATATATAATTGTAACATTGTTCAAAAGAAAGCTGGAGAGGCCATATAAAATGGACTTTAGGGCAAGGAATATTACCAGATATAAAGGTGGAAATTTTATAACAATAATGATCAATTCATCAAGAAGATACCACATTTCTTATATGTGTAGGCAGCTAATAAGAGAATGTTATGATACATGAAATAAAAACCTATTAATGTAAACAAATAAACAGGGAAATTCACAATTACAGTTGAAAATTTCAACATTACAACAGTAATTGACAGAAAAAGAAAGTAAAAAAAAACAGAAGTTAGCATATAGAATAATTGAACAAACTTTTATCTGAATTGACCTAATTGATTTTATGGAACAATGCACTCAAAAAGAATGAAAAATACACATTCCTTACAAGTAACAGAACATTCACCAAGAAGTATAACCAATATCTATGTTAGTTATCTATTGTTTCATAACAAATTTTACCAAAACTTAATAAGTATAAACAACAAACATTCATTATTGCACAGTTTCTGTGAGTCAAGAATCTGGGAGCAGCTTAGCTGGGTGGTTCTAGCTATGGGTCTTTTATGATGCTACCGCAGTCAATGTGTCAGCTGGGGCTACATTCATCAAAATTGCTGACTCAGAGGGGTTCTGCTTTCAAAATAATTCACCCGCCTTGGAGCAGGCCCCAGATGCTCTGATCCAGGTCAGTCACATGAGCCTCTGCACAGAACTGTCTCTCAAAATGGCAGCCGGCTTCCCCCCAGAATGAGAGGTCCAAGAAAGAGTATCTAAGACAGAAGATGTAGTCATTTTATAACCTAATTTCAGAGGTGAGATTCCATCACATCTGCCTTATTCTATTTCCTAGGAGCTAGTCGCTAAATCCGCCTACAATCAAAGTCCGGGGTTACACAAGGACCTAAATGCAGGAGCCAGTGATTACAGGTGGAACATCTTAAAAGCTGCCTACCACAGAATATATCCTGGAGCATAAAAAAAAGTCTTGACAAATTTAGAAGCGTAGACAAATTATGGAGGTACATTCATTGATGAATGAATTGATTAGAAATAAATAACAAAAAGTTATACGGAAAAAAATCCCCCGTTATTTGGCATTTGTTCAGTATACTTTTAAAGAATACATGGGTCAAAGACAAAAATCACAAGGAAAATTAGAAAACAATTTAAACCAATTGAAAAGAAAACACAACATTCTATTGAAAATGAAAACAAAAGTGCCAATCTGAGAGAAAATATTAGAGATACATATATCTGGCAAAGTGCTTGTATTTGTAATACACCAAAAAACCCTTGACAGCTTGACAATAAGACAAATAAACGATTAAAAAGAGAGAGAAAGGTTTGAACTACCATTTTACAAAAAAGCATAAATGACTCTCAAAAGCATTATGCTTAGCCAAAGAAGCCAGATATTAAAGAGTAAATACTGTATCATTTCATTTATATTAAATTATAGAAAGGCAAAACAAAAGATCATTTTTTGCCAGGGGTGGGGAACATTCACTGCAAAAAAAAAAAGCATGAAATAATTTTTGGTGGTTATGCGAAAAAATTCAGGGAATGAGGTCAAACCCAGAGTGCTGCCAGTAAAATCTGTGGCCTCAGGCTCACGATCAAACCAAAGCTATGGTTGTAATTTGGTTGAGATTTCAGGAAATTGTGGAAGAGTGTCTCATTTTCCTCTCAGTAGAAATTGCTTCTAAGAATTTTAAGGACAAGACTCTTTGACCCTCTCTGCTGTGAGGGTCTTCACAAGTAACCCCAAATAGAGAAAGACTCCACTCAGAGAAATAGGTGGATGTCAATTTTGTCTAATGAATTCGATTATAATTTGTACACAAGTTCACATATTTTAAAAGGAATTATAATAGCCTGGACTGAAAGGAACAGATACTGCTCAAAACATAACAACACTTGCGTCCCCAACTTCTTATGGGCAGAAAGCAGGCTAAGAACACTATGCAGCTGCAAACATATGTCATTGAAGAGCTCATGGTGTGCGGCCAGGCGTCAAGAAGAACCACCCCAGGGAACATATATGGGTCCTAATCAACATATGCCCTGCCTCTTGAGCAAGGTGAAATGGTAGCTTGTTCCTACTGGATCTCAGAATTTTCTCATCCCAGTGACTGCAATGTCACTCACATTGTCCTGCCTCTTTTTAAGTGGAGGTATGTATTGTGGTTCTCTTGATCATGTCTCCTCATTGAAAGGTGGAAATGTGGGGGCATATAGCTGGTTTCTTTATGTGATGGTCTTCTGATCAAGAGGAAGTTCCACCCTCACCCTACTAGCCTCGATCTATTTGTTTTAGAAGCCAGTTGCTAAATACAGCAGCTTGACTTGATTTACATGATGAGGTTCTGAACTTAAAGTATAATACTGATGGTGATGAGATTTGGGGGTTTAGGGAGATTGGTAAGTGTTATTTTGAAAGTGAAAGGAAAATGCATCATCCTTGGCTAGAGGACTAAGTGTGGTAGCTACTCACCAAAAATGGCCCCAATGAACCAGCTGTCCCAGTCTAAGTTCTACCATAGTACATATGTGCTATCTCTGTGATTTGCTTTAAGCAATTAGATGTAGTACAAGTGTTTCTGGGCCAGTTTCTGGTGTAAGCCATAAGAAGGCCTGGTAGGTTCAGGCCAGGCGCAGTGGCTCACACCTGTAATCCCAGCACTTTGGGAGGCCGAGACATGCGAATCACGAGGTCAGGAGATCGAGACCATCCTGCCTAACACGGTGAAACCCCGTCTCTACTTAAAATACAAAAAATTAGCCGGGCATGGTGGCGGGTGCCTGTAGTCCCAGCTACTCGGGAGGCTAAGGCAGGAGAATGGTGTGAACCCGGGAGGCTGAGCTTGCAGTGAGCCGAGATGGCACCACTGCAATCCAGCCTGGGCGACAGAGCGACACTCCATCTCAGAAAAAATAATAATAAAAATTAAAAAATTAAGAAGGCCTGGTAGGTTCTGCTTTGCTTTTAGGATAGCTCCATGCTGCCATGTAAAAATGTTGGCTATTTTGTTGGAGAGTGGATTTGGAGATGCAGTTGTCACAGCATCCCAACAGCTGAGCTGAGATACTCAGCTTTCTTCACCAAAGTGCCAGGCGTGTAGTGAGCCATCCTGGATATAGCAGACCCAGTTGGCATCACATGGAGCTGGGCCTAGTTGATTCACAGAATGGTGGAGATAATAAAATGATGTCGTTTTAAGCTACTAAGTTTTGTGGTGATTTGTTATTCAGCAATAGATAACTGGGCCTCTAATATAAGCCATTAACTGTATGAGACCATAAGATTATACTAAATACAAATGAATAAATTTGCTAATTTTTATTTTCTTACTTTGAATTTTAGTTAACCTTAAATTTTTTTCTCTGACATAAATTTATTTTCAGTAGCCACCAATATTAGAGCTTTGTACAGTTGTTGCTATATTGATTATTATACTTTAGGTTTTTTGGCTTCTTTATTAAGGTTGCTTTTTTCAAAGTTAAGTGACAGTTTAAGCCATTTATAGATCTTGGCGGCAAAGAAGATACCAGATGTCACATATGTGATGAAAATATCCACAATCTTCTCGTTGTCATGAAAATATATTTTTAAAATCCTTTAGCAGAAGTTTAGATATGTAGTGGCTTATCAGTCATAGGAAAACAGATAATTTTTTAAATACATAAAGTATTTTTTAGATTTCTAAACATTTTTAACAGCGTTCTAATTTTAATGGTAAAAATTGGATAAAAAGGTTCAAATACTCTCTAAAAATATAAATTCTTCTTTTGGAAGTTTCTAGCATTAGAATTTGGCAGATTAGCCATGCTGTAATATATCTGGAGTCTTTGTGATGATCAAAATGGTGATTCTTTAATAAGCTGGTACACTAAAAACTTTCTGATAGGTCTCAATGCTTCCATATCAGTTTAATTATATGAGACTGTTACAAAGAGCTACGTTCTTTGTCTTACTCCCCAAGGAAGTACATTCCAGGGCATAATTCTATTCTCTTATCAGCAAAATCTTGGGATTATTTCTAGCTTCTTAATTATTTTTCTATCCTCAAAATCATGCAAAAAGTTACTTAGAAGCTTTAGGTACTTAGTTTGAGTCAGCATATCTTTATATGCATACAGACATTGCATTCTGGAACTTATCCAGTGCTATCAAGTTGATTTAACATAACTTCATTTTTATGCTAAGTAGATCATGACTGGCAGAGCCAAGAGAAGTCTAATAAACAAATGTTTACTTTCTATAGAGTAAGAATTCTTTTAAGACTGAGCTGCCCCCCAAACGCCCTCAAAATGAAAAGAATAAACCTCTAAATTATCCACCAGAATTTCTTACATTTTCAGACTTCTCTGGAAGTATAAACATCATAATATTATCGGATTTGAGAGATATTACTTTTCTTTTAAGGGAAGACCCATCAGAATTAGAATCTGTTGGCAAGCATGCCTACTAAATAGGTTGAATGTGTAGTCTTTGGCAAGACAGAAACAAGAAGATATGTGAGTGATTCTGGCTGCACAAAAATGAAGCATCACATCCAAATTCTTTCTAGAGGATAACACCAAGACCTTGATTTTTAAGCAATTAAATTTGAAAGGCAATGCTTTTTTAGCTCAGATACTAGAACTTTTCCTTAAAAATGAAGATTCTGAAAAGTGGACAAATGATCCTGTTTTGCCATTGTATGTTGAGGAGAAACATACAATAAATAGAAAATTTATAGAAATCTAAATGTCCAATAAATACACAAAGGCCTACCTAATCTCACTAAAATTCAAGAATATTCAAAATTTAAAGTAAGATATTTTAATTCACCAGGGGCAAAAATGAAAAAAAATTTTAATTAAGCAGAGAGTGTGAGAAAAAAATTATCTTGTGCCTTGTATGTGTACTTTTTGACCTAGCAATTCCACTTAACATTATCTGTCTTATTAAAAAAAAAACCATATGTGCACTCATGAGAATAATCATTGTTGCACTATCTCACATAATTAACACATGGAAGAAATCTAGATATCTATTAATAGGAGGATGATTAAATAAATCAGAAAAACTCATACTATAAAGCATTTTAGAAGAATGCAGCAGAGACAGATTTAAATATACTGAAATAGAGGTGCCCAAGATATATTATTAAGTAAAAAAGCAAGTTACAAAACAAAATACAGTCTTCCATTTTTTAAAAACATAAAACTAAATCATACATTTCCATATGATCATATATGCCTTATGATATATGTATATGGTGTGATGTACATGTACCATACTGATTGCAGTAACCCTTGGGGAAGGAAGAGGAAGATATAGTAGGGTAAGGGCTATGCATATAATAACTTTGTAATTATGGAGAAGTAAAAAGGATGGGGGAAAATTCGTGGTGTAACTTGAAATAATCCCATCTTTGGTTTTAAATAATCCATGCTTAAGTGAATTGTAATTAATGATTTTCACAGTTCTAACTTCCAACTTGACATTGGTGTTTGCTATAGAATATAAAGGTAATTTTTCAAATATCGGAATGTTGTAGATGTGTGGTGTTATTTCTGAGGCCTCTGTCCTGTTCCATTGGTCTATATCTCTGTTTTGGTTACTGTAGCCTTGTAGTATAGTTTGAAGTCAGGTAGCGTGATGCCTCCAGCTTTCTTCTTTTTGCTTACGATTACCTTGGCAATGTGGGCTCTTTTTTGGTTCCATATGAACTTTAAAGTAGTTTTTTCCAGTTCTGTGAAGAAAATCATTGGTAGCTTGATGGGGATGGCATTGAATCTATAAATTACCTTGAGCAGTATGGCCATTTTCATGATACTGATTCTTCCTATCCATGAGTGTGGAATGTTCTTCCACTTGTTTGTGTCCTCTTTTATTTCGTTGAGCAGTGGTTTGTAGTTCTCCTTGAAGAGGTCCTTCACATCCCTTGTAAGTTGGATTCCCAGGTATTTTATTCTTTTTGTAGCAGTTGTGAATGGGAGTTCACTCATGATTTGGCTCTCTGTTTGTCTGTTATTGGAGTACAGGAATGCGTGTGATTTTTGCACAGTGATTTTGTATCCTGAGACTTTGCTGAAGTTGCTTATCAGCATAAGGAGATTTTGGGCTGAGACGATGGGGTTTTCTAAATATACAATCATGTCATCTACAAACAGGGACAATTTGACTTCCTCTTTTCCTAACTGAATACGCTTTATTTTTTTCTCTTGCCTGATTGACCTGACCTTTGACAAACCTGACAAAAACAAGCAAAAGCGAAAGGATTCCCTATTTAATAAATGGTTCTGGGAAAACTGGCTAGCCATACGTAGAAAGCTGAAACTAGATCCCTTCCTTATACCTTATACAAAAATTAATTCAAGATGGATTAAAGACTTACATGTTAGACCTAAAACCATAAAAACCATAGAAGAAAACCTAGGCAATACCATTCAGGACATAGGCATGGGCAAGGATTTCATGAGTAAAACACCAAAAGCAATGGCAACAGAAGCCAAAATTGATAAATGGGATCTAATTAAAGAGCTTCTGCACAGCAAAAGAAACTATCATTAGAGTGAACAGGCAACCTACAGAATGAGAGAAAATTTTTGCAATCTACCCATGTGACAAAGGGCTAATATCCAGAATCTACAAAGAACTTAAACAAATTTACAAGAAAAAATCAAACAACCCCATCAAAAAGGGGTCAAAGGATATGAACAGACACTTCTCAAAAGAAGACATTTATGCAGCCAACAGACACATGAAAAAATGCTCATCATCACTGGTCGTTAGAAAAATGCAAAGCAACACCACAATGAGATACCATCTCACACCAGTTAGAATGGTGATCATTAAAAAGTCAGGAAACAATAGGTGCTGGAGACAACGTGGAGAAATAGGAATGCTTTCACACTGTTGGTGGGAGTGTAAACTAGTTCAACCATTGTGGAAGACAGTGTGGAAATTCCTCAAGGATCTGGAACTAGAAATACAATTTGACCCAGCAATCCCATTACTGGGTATATACCCAAAGGATTATAAATCATGTTGTTATAAAGACACATGCACATGTATGTTTACTGTGGCACTATTCACAATAGCAACAACTTGGAGCCAACCCAAATGTCCAACAATGATAGACTGGATTAAGAAAATGTGGCAAATATGCACCATGGAATACTATGTAGCCATAAAAAAGGGTGAGTTCATGTCCTTTGTAGGGACATGGATGAAGCTGGAAACCATCATTCTGAGCAAACTATCGCAAGGACAGAAAACCAAACACCACATGTTCTCACTCATAGGTGGGAATCAAACATTGAGAACACTTGGACACAGGGCGGGGAACATCACACACTGTCATGGGGTGGGAGGATGGGGGAGGGGTAGCATCAGGAGAAATACCTAATGCAAATGACAGGTTAATGGATGCAGCAAACCAACATGGCACATGTATACATATGTAACAAACCTGCACGTTGTGCACATGTACCCTAGAATTTAAAGTATAAATATATATATATATATGTGTGTGTGTATATATATATGTAAGCATATAAAGGTAATTTTTAAGGGCCTTTGTCTAATGGAGCAGAAATAAAATTTTCATAATCCAGAACAACAAGCATGACTGGCTGTAGAGAACAATGCCTGACTGCATAAGCTTTGTGACTTTTACCATGTTGCTTCATCTGTGCCACTCTCTTCACTTGTAAAATGAGGGATGAAAGGTATTTAGTAAGTTCCTGGGAAAAAGCAAAGAACATATTGTAGGACAACACTTAATACACTGCCAAGCAAGATACAAAAAAAAAACTGGTCTATTTCCATTTGTTCACAATAAATACAACAATCTTAGAAGTTTAAAGCAACTCCTTCAATGACTGACTAGAACAATGTGAACAATGTGAAGAAAACCAAGGAGAACCAATTCAAATGACTTACACAATTAAATGGCATCCTAAAAATGTTTGATTGAAGTCTGTGTCTTCTTCACGTCTTTCATTAGAAGTGTGGATTTAAGAAATCAAAAAAATGGACCCAAGTATAATTAATGTTTCATATTCCTGCAGAGTCCAAAGTTGACCAGAATCCAGCCAGCCAGCTAGCAAAGGAAGTTTGCAAAGTAAATAGGAAATGAATATTGTCTTTTGGTGATGTGTTTGAAACACTGCAACATTTGCATTTTAGATTAAGCTCAACATTATATTGTCTCAGGTTGTAAGACCGTCAGTGTTGATCTTCAGGATAAACAAGAAAGATTGATTATGTGCACTAAAAGCTAAGAACAGGGATGCCAAAAGGATTAGAACCTGTTAATAGAAAGCAAAGCCAATATTTAAAAGGTGATACTTTTGCATACATCATCCAGCTACATCGAGGTAACTGGGAACAAATGATGAGAGTAACTTGGGAACTTTTGTTTACAAACATTTTAATTTTTGCAAAATATTAAATACCTGATCTAAATAACTGTCTGAAATGCATAAGTAATTCAGTTAATTGTGCTGTCTGATTTCAATAACTTGAGTTTTAAAAATACAATTAATAATATTTGAAGGTCTGTTTCACATGTTGCCTTTATTCTTTTATAAAAGAAATTTTCCTTTTTTATTTTTGGAGGAAAAGGCATACATATTTTAAAAGGAAGCCTTGATTAGCATCTCTATTCTATTGTTTTTGTTGCGAAGTACTGTTTCTTTTTAGGTGAGCCAACTCTCCCTTCAGACTAGAAAACTGATGATGAAGCAAAAATATTTACACTTTGAAGTCAGAAGGAACAGCTTGCAGGGTTGACAGAGGCAAGGGGAGGGAAATGTGCTTGGAGTTGTTAACGAATCCAGAAACACAGCGTGGCATTTAAGTTAGTTAGAAGGGAGGGAAGCTGAATCCCTGAAATACAAATAAGGTTAGTTAACATTTATTTTACTCTGAAAGTACACTTCTTCAATTAAAGAAGTATCATGTTGTTCATTAATTTATAATCTGTGTGAATTAAAAATTATTAAATATCTAGGCTCAGAAGTAGAGTAAATTGTGTGTGTGCATGTGGGTGTATAGTTCAGAGAAAGTGATTGTAAGAAGAAAGGGGAACATGTACTAATGAATATTTTGGAGGGCCTCTATCATAAATCATCAATAGCTACTCACGAAAGATTGTATCAGACCCACTGAACAAATGGTCAACATGCCCCATAAGGACTTCAGATCAACTATGGACCACATACATACAGTGGTCTCATAAGATTATAATGAAGCTGAAAAACTTGTATCACCTAGTGAGGTTGTAGCTGTCAAAACTTTGCAGTGCAACACATTACTCACTTGTTGTGGTGGTGCTGGTGTAAATAAACCTACTGCATTGATGGTTGTATAAAAGTATAGTACATATAATTATGTAGTATATAAAACTTGATAATGATAAGAAATGACAATATCAATGGTTTATAATACACATTTTATCATTACTCTAGAGTGTATTCCTTCTACTTATTAAAAAAAGTTTACTGTAAAACAATCTCAGGTAGGTCCTTTTGGAAGTATTCCAGACAAAGGTATTGTTACCAAAGGAGTTGACAACTTCATATGAACTACCCCTGAAGCCCTTCCAGTGGGACGAGATGTGGAGGTCGAAGACAGTGATACTGATGACCATGACCCTGTGTAGGCCTATGTTTATGTGTGCTCTTGTGTCTTAGTTAAATAGGAAAAGTAAAAATAAAAATAAAAATTTTAAACATTGGAAAAAAAGCTTATAGAACAAGGATATAAAGAAAATATTTGGCCTGGTGTGGTGGCTCAGGTCTGTAATCCCAGCACTTTGGGAGGCTGAGGCTGGCAGATCACTCGAGGTCAGGGGTTTGAGACCAGACTGGCCAACATGGTGAAACAGTGTCTTTACTAAAATACAAAAAATTAGCCGAGTGTGGTTGTGCACACTTGTAATCCCAGCTACTTGGGAGGTTGAGGCAGGAGAATCACTTGAACCTGGGAGGTGGAGCTTGCAGTGAGTCAAGATCGTGCCACTGCACTCCAGCCTGGGTGACAGAGTGATACTCCATCTCCAAAAAAAAAGAAAGAAAGAAAATATTTTTGTACGTCTGTACAGCATATTTGCATTTTAAGTTATGTTATTAACAAAAGAGTCAAAAAATTAAAACATTTATAAAGTAATAAAGTTACAGTAAGCTAAGTTTAATTTATTATTGAAGAAAGAAATTTTTTTAATACACTGAATGTAGCCAAAGTTTACAGTGTTTATAAAGCCTACAGTAGAATACGGTAATGTCCCAGGCCTTCATAGTCACTCACACTATTCACTCACTGACTCATCCAAAGCAACTTCCAGTCCTTCAAGTTTCATTCATAGTAAGTGCCTCATACTGATGTACAACTTTTAATCTTTTATATCATATTTTTACTGTATCTTTTCCGTGTTTATATATGTTTAACTACAAAAATACTTACCATTGTGTTACCACTGCCTACAGTATTCGGTACAGGAACATACTATACATACAGGTTTATAGCCCAGGAACAATAGGCTATCCCATTTAGCCTAGATGTGTAGTAGGCTGTACCATCTATGTTTCCGTAAGTGTACTCTGCGGTGCTTGCACAATGACAAAATTGACTAGCGATGCATTTCTCAGAAAGTATTCCTGTCATTCAGTGATGTGTGACTGTATTTTACATTTTTACTTATGTGAGGAAGAAAATTGTGTTATATAGAAGTAGAATACAAAGGAAGCTAACTCTGGTAACTCATTATTTGTATCAAAAGTATCATCATATTAAACATGTTTAAAAAACAAAGATTTTCAAATGCTACTTAATAGTTCATGCTTCATGTTTCATTCAGCAAAACTGTTGGTTACAACATCAACCAGACAAAAAGGATACATGGAATGTGTGAAATTCACTTTGGGGATTTCTGGTATGCATTAAAAAGATGTAAAGATATAAGCAGCTATTAAAGGAGGTAAGACTGCAATATAATGGACCTGACTGATAATGATTGAGAGTTTGTTAGAATTGTGATATTAAGGCACCATGGACAGAGAATATTAGACAGCGATTTCAAATATATACTGTCAATTGAAAGTCAGGAGTGCAGATGCTTTGAATTTGGGGTGCTAAATTTTGATCTGTTTGCTTCTACATTAGCCACTAGCCACTCAATAAAGTATTGCTCTAGGTTGAGAATCAATAAAAATTTAAGAATAATTGAACATTTTTTCCAAGGAATGTTGTATTGATCAACTAGCATTCAAACACATCTAGGCACCGATTATTGACTATGATATGTTCTGAGAAATGCATCATTAGGCAATTTCATTGCGTAAATATTATAGAGTGTACTTAAGCAAACTTAAGATGGTATAGCCTACTACACATCTAGGCTATATGGTATGACCTATTGCTTCTAAGCTACAAACCTGTACATTATGTTATTGTACTGAATGCTGGAGGCAATTGTAACACAGTGTTAAGTATTGTGTATCTAAACTTATCTAAACATAAAAAGCACATTAAAAATACAGTGTTATAATCTTATGGAATCACCATTGTATATGTGGTTCTTTGAAATGTAATGTGGCACATGACTGTATACCCGATCAGTTCAATTTTGATTAAATAGCTCGAGTAGTAGTTCCTTACATTTGGCATTACAAATTTCTTTTCATTATTTACAAACAATCTTCATTTGCAATAACTGGTAATAATTCATAATTTACCACAACTGCAATTGAATCTCCATGCTCCATGGTGTCAGCTTCCTCATCCATTTTTTCTAGTTGAAAATTCATCCCAATTTGGGCTTTTATTCTCTCTTTATCATCTTCCATGCAGCTACATTCACGACATGATGAAAACTTTGTTACATTGTGAAATACTTCCCAGACAGTAGTCAACCAATACAGTTGGTGAGCAATAAAGAGGTGGAAGAAAAATAGCAATTCTTATCTCTCAAATGGCTTTATACACGATTTTGGCTTTGTGTTTTTAGAACCATTGAGAGTCGGAAGAGACCTCTTATATATTTTTTTATTCTGCATTACTGAATTTTTAAGAAAGAAATTATGTGCTATAATAGTGTTCTTGACTTTGAGAATTCTTGAAAGTCTCAAGGGGTATCCCTGGAGAATGTAAGGGTCTCCTGTAACAAGATTAGATTTATGAGACACTTGTAGTTTATATGAAGCTTTCAAATTCACAGTTAATGAGGTTTCCCTGGTGGTGGCTCATACAAATGAAGATGTCAGAACAAAATGAAGCATAAACTCCTACTGTAATTGGGGGGGTCTAATTTCATGATAATGTGGAAAGAGAGAGAGAGAGAGAGCAAAACATATAACAATATTTATGTTAATCTTCAGGAAAAGCAGAGTTAAAATAACTTCTAGATATTTTAAGTAATAGATAAGAAAATAAAGATACTCAAAAATCTAATGATAGATAGGAAAATGTAATGGGAGGACAATACACAAACTGTTCTTCAGCCACAGTCTGATTATCAATGACTGCCAGTGCTTTAGGGTAATGCCAGCATGCAACACCTGTCTTGGATCAATGTTATTACCAACTGCATTATTTTAGGAAATAAGGCCTGAAATAGTCAAGGAGCGGATAAGGAGAGGTGTTTGTGGCCTAGTGTCCCATTTAGGCTTTCTCTGCAGCTATGATATCTCTGTATAAACTTAAGAAACATTTTCTTTTATATTTTATTCTTATTGATTATAGGAGTCTGCTGCAGACATGCATTTCATAACCACTTTTTTAATGTTTTAATGTTTCTTTAGTATTAATTCTATACCAAAATTAAATGGATGTTACTAGAGTAAAAAAAAAAAACCTCAAGATTATATAGTTCAACCAAATGAAAGAGAAAGAGAAGCTCAATTTTGACAAAAGACTGTGGACAAAAAATACAGAAAATGGGTTTCACCTTATTTAGTCTCTACCTCATAGGGGTTTTATAAGTATTAAATGGGATAAAGTATGTGCAATGCCAGGTACCTAGTAAACACTCAGTAAATATTACCAATCATAAAGCCTTCTATTACCAATTTTCTGATATAAAATATATTGCACACTTTCCTGTGTCTTTCTTTCTAAACTTGGGATAAATTTCATGATACTCTCATTTGTTTCTTCCTTAATTACATCTAATTAAACCAGATTTTAGGAATCTATAAGTTATATGGCATCTCTGAATGATCTCTTCAGTAGTAATATAATGTGAGCCACAATTTTGAGTCATATATGTAATTAAAATTTTCCTAGTAACTGTATCAAAAAAGCAAAAAAAAAACAGGGAAAAACTTCTTTGAGTGATATACTTTAGCATGATATTTACAAAATATCATCAGTTTCATTGATTTACATGTAATCAATGTAAAATTATTAGACAAAATTTACTTTTACATTTTAAAAATCTAGTACTTATATTATACACATCTCAGTTCAGACTATCCACATTTCGATAATTCAACAGCTACCTGGTCAGTGTAGTTTTATATGAAGAGAAAATGAAGTTTACAATAAAGAAAATTATCTCTAGTTACGTATTTTCAATCATTTGCAAGTGGATAAGGTAACTTTTTTCGTGGATCATGATAAGTAAGGAGAGTAGCAAAGCTAGGACAAAGACCTTTCTTTTGGTTTGTTTTTGTTTTAAATCACTTCTACTTATAACCTACTTTATTATGCAGAAGTCTAGAGTTGGGCAGAAACACCTGTCTCAAACAGCCGTCAATTCTTTGGAGTATTCAAAATTAACTTGTGTTTAGGATGATGTTAGTTAATTAATCTAGTCATAGCCACAACACGAATCTTGATTTTTGATGGTTCAATGAGATAATATACACAAAAGCATTCTGTAAGTTATAAAGCACTACAAATGCATAGTGAGGATCAAGACTATTTTAATCACATAGAGAATTCATTGGTGAGTGCACCTAAATTAAAATATAATGCTTTCCCTTTCCTTTCTAAATTGACTTTCCCTATACAAGTTATTCATGGAAATCAGACACATTCTTTTCTTTCTTAAACTCTTAGGTCTCAAGTTAATAGGTAAGAGAATAAACCCTGGTTGGGATTAGTTTTTCAAAGGGAATACTTAAAAGCATTCCCTTTGTCTTCCCTGTTATTTCCCCAATCCAATTATTTCACACTTATATAATGGTTCTATGGGTCTCCAATTAGCTATCTTTTTTTCAGTGCAGATAAACAGCTGATTAAATCTTTCTTTGGTTTTTATGAAATTTAGTAACTTGGTAGACAACACTGAATGTATTACTTCTGTGTACATAGCCTAGAAATACTTAGAACAATGGCAGCAAAAACAGGTAATACATGGGAGATGATAGAAATGAGAAATTAAAGCAAGGTCAAGGCCAATTCCATAGGCTAATTATAGTTTTCAGTGCATTATGAGTATTGAAAACTGTTTAGATTGAGTAGAGGAAATAATGGGGATGGTGACAGTTATTTTAATTAATTAGAGTGGCCAGGGAATGAAGTGAGCAAGACAATCATGTCTACTTCTGAGAGAAGAACCTTTCCAGGTGGAGGGGACTGACAATGCAAAGGCCTTGAGGTAATAACTTTCTTGTCATGGCTGGAATAGAGATGAGTGGTAGTATATTTTATCTGAGAGCTGGCAGAGAGCCAGAGTGCATAAGGAATGATAAGCGCTTTAGATTTCTTTTCTGAGTAAGACAGGATGCTAATAGAGGATTCATTTTTGTATTTGTTATTGTTTCAGTTCTGGTAAGAAGACATGAGATCTACCATTGTAACAAATTTTTACCTATACAATGTAATATTGTTGAATATAGATACAATATTATATAGAATATCTTTAGAGCTTATTCATCTTCCTTGACTGAAACTTAATTTGTCACTCCTCATTTCACTGTCTTCCCACCTGACAACCACCATCCCTTTCTTGGAGTCTATGAATTTGCCTAGTTTTAGATACGTCATATGATAGAATCATGATATATTTATCTTTCTATAACTGGCATATTTCAATTAGCATAATGTCTTCCAATTCATACATGTTGTCACATATTGCAGAATTTCCTTCTTTTTTAAAAAATCTGGCCGCGCGGTGGCTCACGCTTGTAATCCCAGCACTTTGGGAGGCCGAGGCGGGCGGATCACGAGGTCAGGAGATCGAGACCACAGTGAAACCCCATCTCTACTAAAAATACAAAAAATTAGCCGGGCGTGGTGGCGGGCGCCTGTAGTCCCAGCTACTTGGAGAGGCTGAGGCAGGAGAATGGCGTGAACCCGGGAGGCGGAGCTTGCAGTGAGCCAAGATCGCACCACTGCACTCCAGCCTAGGGGACAGAGCAAGACTCCATCTCAAAAAAAAAAAAAAAAAAAAAAAAAAAAAAAAAAAAATCTGAATAGTGTCCCCTTGTATATATAGAGTACATTTTCTTTATCCATTCATTAACCAGTAGACGTTTAGGGTGTTTCCACATCCTGATTATTGTGAATACAACTGCAATGAACATAGAAGTGCTCCTATCAGTTTGAGATACTGATTTCAGTTCTTTTGGATAAAAAACTCAGAAGTAAGATTGCTGGATCATATGGTAGTTCTATTTTTAATTTTTTGAGAGTCTCCATACTGTTTTCCATAATGGCTGTGCTATTGGCACTCTGGGTTCTTGTAATCTCCCAGGATAGAAATAAAGAGAGATCACTAGACACAGCAGCAAAGAGAAAGAGAAAGATTTATTTCACTTGTGCACAAGGAAGTCAGCACTACAAAAAGAAAAGGGTGGGCTGCTCCCTGAGAGTAGTATGTGCATTAGTTTTATAGGTCCTTTCTATAGGGAAGGGTTTCATCAGGTCCTGTATAGCAGGGGTTTCTCTAGTGTTTGTTCAGTGGCCTTATGTACTTCTTAATACATTGCATGGAACATATGCAGTTTGAATCTCCACCCCTGGGTATGATTTTTAGCATCAAAATGAGGAAGGGGTAACTGCGAGTTGAAGTTCAAGTCTGTCTTCACATGTGGAGTCCCAGGGAAGTCCCTAGCCCCCTAAAGCAGGAACCCGTAATTAATAGCTTCTTGGGTCTTTATTTGATGATTGGCTAGAAGTTAGGTCAGCTATAGCTTGAGTGAGAGGCATTTTTTCTTTTTCTCTAAACTACATCAAAATCAAGCCTGCGAGCTTGCCTGTCTCAGCTGTACTTTTGCATTTCCACCAAGAGTGTGCCAATGTTCTCTTTTCTTCACATCCTTGCCAACACTTGTCTTTTGATTTTTTGGTAATAACCATCCTGCCAGGTGTGAGATGTTATCTCATTGTGGTTATAATTTGCATTTCCTTGTATGTTTTCTTGGGAGAAATGTCTCCTTAAGTCCTTACTCCATTTTTAATCAGTGTTTTTTTGGATATTAATCCTTATCAGTATATGGTTTGCAAACATTTTCTCCCATTCTATAGGTTGTCTTATTATTTTGTCAATTGTTTCCTTTGTTTTGCAGAAGCTTTTTTAGTTTGACGTAGACTCAATTTATTTCTGTTTTGCTGCCTGTACTTTTGGTGTCATATACATGAAATAATTGCTAAGACCAATGTCAATAAGCTTTTCTAATATGTTTTATTCTAGGAGTTTTATGGCTTCAGGTCTTACATTTATGTCTAGAAGAATTTTCTTTTTTTTTCTCCCTCTCTTTTAAGAGACAGGGTCTCACTCTGTTATACAGCATGCAGTGCAGTGTCATGATCATAGTTCACTGCAACCTTTAACTCCTGGGCCCAAATGATCCTCCGGGCCTCAGCCACTCGAGTACCTAGGACTATAGGGATACACCACCATGCCTGGCTAGTTTTTAATTTTTTGTAGAGATAGAGTATTGCTATGTTTCCCTGGCTGTTCTTGAACTCCTAGCCTCAAGTAATCCTCCCAACCAAGCCTCCCAAAGTGCTGAGATTTCAGGTGGAGCCACCTGAGCTTGGAAGATTTTAAATTGTTAAAATATTCACACTACCCAAAATGAAATACAGATTTAATGTAATACCTATCAAAATTTCAATGGGAGTTTGTACAGAAATAGAAAAAATAATTCCAAAAGTCATATGAAACCATGAAGGCCATTAATAGTCAAATCACTATTGAGAAAGAATAAAGCTGGAGGCAACATATTTCCTGATTTCAAAATATATTACAAAACTACAATAATCAAAACAGTATGGTCCTGTCATAAAGGCAGATATATAGCCCAATGGAACAGAATACAAAGCCCAAAAGTAAATCTGCACATATATGGTCAATATATCTTCGATAAGGATGACAAGAATACACAATAAGGAAGAATTATCTGTTCAACAAATAGTGTTGAGAAAGCTAGAAATCCACATGCAAAAAAAAAAAGAGATTCGATTCTTAGCTTATACTATACATCAGTATTGGCTCAAAATGAATGAGAAACTTAGACATAAGACTTAACACTAAAAATCATAGGGTTTTCAGTTGGGAAGCTACATAATCTAATTTACATTTCGAAATGATCCCTTTGGTTACCCTATGAACAAGAGATTATAAAGGGATCAAGAGAAAGAAAGAAAGAAAGAAAAAGAAAGGAAAGAAAGAAAGAAAGAAAGAAAGAAAGAAAGAAAGAAAGAAAGAAAGAAAGAAAGAGAAAGAGAAAAAGGAAGGAAGGAAAGAGGGAAGGAGGGAAGGAATGAGGAAAGGAAGGAAGGAAAGGAGGGAAGGAATGAGGAAGGAGGGAAGGAAGGAAGGAAGGAAGGAAGGAAGGAAGGAAGGAAGGAAGGAAGGAAGGGAAAAGAAACAACATATGAAAAACCTTTTAAATAATCCTGTGAATAGGGAGTGGTGCTTGGATCAAGGATGTAGGGATAGATGTGATGAGATGTGGTTACGTGCTGGATGTGTTTGAAGACAGAGTCAACATAATTCAATGACGAACATATGTGAGATAAAGTGTTAAGGTTGACTCCAAGTTTATTAACATGTGCAGCTGGAAGAACAAATTTTCCACTTACTGCAATGGGGAAGACTGGTATGGAAATATGTTTGAGGAGAAGTGAATAATTAAGTTTTGGAAATATTAAATTTGAAATTAAACGTTCATACCCTTTGAACACCCAACTTCACCCCTTGGAGGGTAGTTGAATATATTCAATTTATATGAGTCCAGTGATTAGGGAAGAGGTTACAGTCAGAGATGTAGATTTTGGTGTCATCAGCCTACATATTTGTGAATATGGACTGAGCAAACCTCAAAATTTACCTATAAGTGTTATTCATTGATTAATTTGCTTAACATTTTGAAAACAAAATGCTGTGTTCTAAAAGTTTAGTATATGAAATTTTCTTATAATCAAGCATCTTTATTTAAAAATATTACTTCATTCTCCTGTATAAATTTATGCTTAAATGGCAAACTCCTCTTCTTTACTAATTAAAATAAAGGTACTCTTCTTGAGTTCTGAAAACACAACCAATTTCTGTATGTAATACACAGCCATTTCAAAATAGAATATCTAATATGACTGTCTTGTAATATAATTCTTTCCAGACTTCTTCACATGTCTAGCATTGAGTTATGTTGGTTAACTATTTTGTAAGTTCATAAATTGTACATAATACTGCACCAATTACTTAAGTAACTGGCTTAAATTACACAATTTTGGACTCAAAAGTCTTGTAAACTTTTATTATAATTCTGATTGTGTTACTTGCCCAACAAAGAAACAGTTTCTTTTTCACAAAATGATCCAATAATTCTTTCTTTCTTTCATAAGTGATTACCTGTATCACCTGTAGTTCATTCATTCTTCTATATACTCTAAACATTTTTGTATTAAATCACACAATTAGAAATCTTGATATGCATACACATATTTATATAGTTGCCTTCTTGTAAAAGATCTTTTACTTTTTTCAACTTTAATGTTACACCTTTAGCTTACATTAAGTCACTTTTTTATCTTTCTGCTATAGGGAATTTGACATTTCTGCCTTTCTTTTTCCATTCAAGACATATTTCATTCAAAAAATATGTATTGGGCACCTATGAGGCATTAGGGCTATTCTTTTACTGTGGTATTAAATATTTATAATATATATTATATATGTTACATATATAATATATATTATATATGTTACATATATATAATATATATTTATTATAAGGTAATTGTTAAGGAATGGGTTTTTCATTATTACTAGGTATTTTCATAAATTCTTCCAGTTAAGCCATGTTTCTCTAAAAAATTGATCTGTTTGTGGGTTATGATTAATATAAGTGTAGAAATTGATTATGTATTTCCTCTTTTGGGAAATACTAGGAAGTTCAGAACCCAATGTACAATCCAACTCTATCAATCATAAAAGATCTTATGATTTGATATTTGTATACTCCCTCCTTTTAAATTACATCTTATTTTTATTTTATTCTTAATTCTTTATTTTTGTAATCTGTTAATTTTACGTACAATTTTTAACCAGTTCAAATCTCTTTTGTTATGAACATGTATAAGTATATAAATATATATTGTTATACACATATATGTGTATTTATATATAACATATATCTATGTGTGTGGGTGTGTGTACATATACATATTTGTAGGTGAATATAATTTATCTATCTATATTTATGTATGTATGTACCTATCAATCTATAGAGAATAATTATTGTCTAAATATTTACTGCCCTTTATTACCTGATCACTCTCTACCAGGTAATTCCTGAAGATAATATTCTTAGCTATACTGATATTAGACTTGTCTATATGACTTCACTTGGCCAATAAAATGTGATATATGGGCAGGGCGCGGTGGCTCACACCTGTAATCCCAGCACTTTGGGAGGCCGAGGCAGGCCAATCACGAGGTCAGGAGATCAAGACCATCCTGGCTAACACGGTGAAACCCTGTCTCTACTAAAAAATATGAAAAATTAGCTGGGCATGGTGGTGGGTGCCTGTAGTCCCAGCTAATCAGGAGGCTGAGGCAGGAGAATGCTGTGAACCCGGGAGGCAGAGCTTGCAGTGAGCCGAGATAGCACCACTGCACTCCAGCCTGGGCAACAGAGTGAGATTCTGTCTCAAAAAAAAAAAAAAGTGACATGTGTGACATATGTCACTTTCACTTACATATTTATATATGTAAATATATTTCTACGACTATAGCTATCTGCCACTTATCTATGCATGGGTGAATTAAATTCTTTTCACATACAAAGTACTTAAACATATTAGTATCTCTAGAGATTATCACATTTTTAGTACATTTTTGTCTATTCAAGAAAAAATTTGTATATTTACCCAAGGCTTAGATACATTGTCAGTACTTCAACAATACTTGCAGAAATCCGTGGCATAATACGCTGTAGATTATGACTAATATGACCACTAGCCACTTGGGTCTTTTAACATTTAAATTAGCTAAAATTAAAATTTTATTTATTTATTTGAACTAGTTACATTTCAAGAGTTTAATGACCACATGTGGCTAGTGTAATGGAGAACACAGATATAGAACATTTTTATCATCAGAGAAAGTTGTATTGAAAAACTTTATTATGGAATAAAAGAATTTTTTTTTACCTGAAGTACAGATATTTTTGATTTTCTACTTTTTTTAAATAAGGTTATTTTTTATTATGTACAATACTAATTTATTATTTTTGCCACAAAATCACAAATTGACAGAAATGTTCTAATGAGAAAATATATGAATTGAAAAGTCATAGGCCGGGCACAGTGGCTCACGCCTGTAATCCCAGCACTTTGGGAGGCCGAGGGGGGCAGATCACGAGGTCACGAGATCGAGACCATCCTGGCTAACATGGTGAAACCCTGTCTCTACTAAAAATACAAAAAATTAGCCGGGCGAGATGGCGGGCGCCTGTAGCCCCAGCTACTCGGGAGGCTGAGGCAGGAGAATGGCGTGAACCCCAGGGGGCGGAGCCTGCAGTGAGCCGAGATTGCGCCACTGCACTCCAGCCTGGGTGAAAGAGCGAGACTCCGTCTCAAAAAAAAAAAAACAAACAAACAAAAAAAAAGTCATAAGTTGTCCATTTATCAGAAAAACAATCCCAGATTAATTGTGGTAGCATTTTTTATTAGGATATAAATAATTGGTTGGCAAACTAGTTGCATTTTGGAGTTCAAATTGACGTTACTGCAGCCTCATAAAAGCTAAGCAATGAACCACTCTGATGAAACTCACTTTTGGAATTAATTTGACCTGCATATTAAAATACTAGAAAGGCGTAATCCCTCTAGGCTGTATTTCTTCAGCTATGTACAGTAGCTGTCATATTCGTAAACAGCTAGTAATTAGTGAAAAGTAATAGATGATGCAGCTGAGTGACAGAGGACTTTGAGGAAAAAAACAAAAGCTTCAGTTCAAAGTACCAAAATGGTTTCTGTAATGGTTTTTTACATTGATCATTTTCATCACATTATGTTTATTATTATCCTATCAAAAGTAGCGTTTAGAGGAAATATGTATACAGCCACCTTGAATAAAATTGAATTTGGTCATGGAAGCATTCTGTTAGAGACTATCATACAAACTATTGTTTCCATCTTTTGTGCTGCTGCAAAAAAGTGAAATTGATTAGAAATGACATTAGGTATAGTAAAATTGGCCCATGATTTTATAGTTGCATTTGTGGCATTGATCTACAGATTAAGGAGATGTTTGTGTCCTACCGTTTTTACCTGACAGCCTTGTATAATTATACTTGTAACATAATGCAAATGAGTACTTACTTGCATACCAATACTTTTACATATAGATTTTTAGAAAATTAAACAGTGTTAAAATAAAATTTCTGGGTTTTTTGGTTTTGGGTTTTTTGTTTTGTTTTGTTTTGTTTTGTTTTGTTTTGAGATGGAGTCTCTGTGGCCCAGGCTGGAGTGCGGTGGTGTGATCTCAGCTGACTGCAATTTCCGCCTCCTCGGTTCAAGCAATTCTTCTTTCTCAGTCTCCTGAGTAGCTGAGAGTACAGCCATGCACCACCATGCTGGGCTAATTTTTGTATTTTTAGTAGAGACAGGGTTTCTCCATTTTGGCCAGGCTGGTCTTGAACTCCTGATCTCAAGTGATCTGCCCACCTCCCAAAGTGCTGGTATCACAAGTGTGAGCCACTGCGTTGAATTGAAATTCCTAATTTTTTAAAGACCATGATGATAAACCCTTTTTTATAAAAACAAAAAGTTACTAAATGACACACTTTGATTACATGGATCCTCTTCTGTGCTTGAATGGGTTAGAGTTGAATATTAATTGCTAAAGGATGGAGAATGAGAATGTTGCTATTTTCTACTGTTACTTTAATTGTGCAAAATGTTTATACAACACAGAATTAAAACTTATAGTAAATTGATAGCAAAATAAAAAAAAATCTTTAAAAATGATGCCTTGATATGCCAGATGGTTACTTCAAGCATTCTGTAGGGTAATTTAAAAAAATGCATATTTTGGATCAAAATGTGAAATGTTAAGCATTTTATTGGAAGCTTCACAATTCTTGTTCATTGACTCTTCTGTTGTTTTCTCAGTGGAAATCCAAAGCTTCTTTAGGCTGGGAAGCCAAACTAACCAATCCCTAACAAGAACTTTTAATTTAAAAGTATTTAAGTATTTTTTAAATTCAGGGATTCAATGCCTAACATGGGCTGTAGCCACCAATTTTGTCTTCAAATCTAATCTATGATAATGACACTAAAGCTAGATATAGTGCAAGAGCATGATATTATTTTGGAACACATGTTCTGTAGATGCTGGTGTTTTTCGAAAAAAGATGCCTTGCATGCAGCAGACCAAGATTTTTATTTAAAGAATTTACCCTAATAATAAGCTGCCAAATAGTTTTTAAAGGAGGGTTTAAAAAAAAAAAAATGAGTGTGACGGAGCTTTATGCTAATTCTTGTCTGATTTCTTGGGAAAGTTCTCCAATGCGTTGCAATAATTTCTAGAAATGCAACCTACCGTACATATTTTGTGTGAATATTATGAATATCTATTAAATGATCAATAGATAATTTATAGACAGTTTACTAATTGAACCGTTGCCACCATTCACCCTTTGCTCATCTGTTTTTATTGTCTCCACTGCTGTCCCCTAATCTCTTTGTAGTCTGATACCCAGAATACATTGCTGTCCCCCTTTTTCCTTACATTAACTCCTCTTTTTTATACCTCTATCATGACTCTTAGGGTTATTTTCTCATTAATTTAAGGCAATTCCCCAGCAACTACTATTAGTTTGAAGATGAGCACATGATCCAAGTTTGCCCTGTGAGACCAAATGGAGGAAATTATATTAATTCATCGAGGGAGAGTTTCCCTGTGTTCCAGTGTATATGATCAAAGAAGCATTTTGCTGAGCTGTTTCTGGTAGCAATCTTGTGACTATGAGAGGAAATGACCAATGGACAAAACTGGTATGCCAAGAATGGCAGAGTGGTGAGAGAGTAAGAATCTGGGTCCATCACAGCATCATTAGGCCACAGCAGCCTGAGTTTCAACTGTATACATATTTCACAATTTTACCATAAGAATTATGTACTAAATATGAGTTTGTTTGAAAATATTATTTGTGTTAAAGCTCAGCTACATTAAAGCAACTGTTGTGGAAGAGGCTGGAAACCTAGACACATGGTTGAGAATGCTTTGTAGAAAAAGTATCCAGAAGCCCTTTATCCAAATGTAGAAATACAACCCTTTTGTAAGTTGTGACTACTTGTATAATATATGTTTTGTAAAGCATTTAAAAAATGCGAAATAAATATTAAGCAACTTCTTTAAGATAATTTATTGAGGTATGATTGACATGTAAAAATCTGCACATATTCAATGTATACAGCTCAATGAGTTGAGGATAAGTATAAACCCATAAACCCATCACCATCATTAAGGCCATAGATATATATTTGTCACTTCCCAAAGTTTCTTCTGGCCTCTGTATTATTATTATCATCATCATCATCATCATTTATTGTTGTTATTATTATTATAAGATCTATCCTCTTAGAAATTTTTAAATATAAGAATACAGTGTTGTTAGCTATAGGCACTATGTTGTACAGTAGACCTTCAGAACACAACCTTTGACCACCACCTCCCCACTTCACCCTCCCATCAGCCCCTGGCAATCAACATTCTATTATAGTCTATATTCTATTATATTCCAAAACATATATGTTAAAATGTTTTGTTAGCAGCTTTGTTTTTCTTTTTCAAGATTGATTTAGCTTTTCAGGGTCATTTGTGCTTCCAGATAAATTTTAGGATTGCTTTTTTTCTATTTCTGTGAAAACTTTCTATTTCTTCTAATACATGAATGTACGTATCATTTAATTTATTTTTGCCTTCGTCAATTTCTTTCAATAATGCTTTATAGATTTTAGTGTACAGATGTTTCACATACTTGGTTAATTTTATTAAGTATTTTTATAATTTTTGATGCTATTGTAGGAGGGATTGTTTTATTAATTTCTATTTCAGAAAGCTCATTGCTAGTGTATAGAAATGAGATTGATTTTTGTTTATTGATTTTGTATCCACATATTTACTGAATTTATTTACTAGTTCTAACAGTGTTTTAGTGGAGTCTTTACAGTCCCTGTTCTTGATCTTAGAAGAAAAGCTTTCAGCTTTTTACTCTTGAGTGTGATGTTGGCTGTGGGCTTGTCATATGTGATCTGTATTATATTGAGGTATGTTCCTTTTACACCTAATTAATGAGTTTTTTAAATCATGATGGGATGTTAGATTTTGGCAAATGCTTTTCTGAATCTGTGGAGATGATTATGTGATTTTTTAATCATCATTCCATTAATGTGGTGTATCATATTTATTGATTTGCATATGTTGAAGCATCCTTGCATGCCAGGGGAAAATCTTGCTCATAGTGAATGATTTTAAAAATATGTTATTGAATTCAGTTTGCTAATATTTTGTTGAGAATTTCTGCATTCATCAGGTATATTGGCCTGTGGTTTTCTATTTTTTGGGTCCTTTTCTGACTTTGGTAACAGAGTAATACTGGTCTTGTAAAATAAGTTTGAAAATATTTCTTTCTCTTTAATTTTTTAGAAGAGTTTGAGAAGAATTGATGTTAATTTTTCTTTAAATGTTTGGTAGAATTCACCAGTAAAGCCATCAGGTCCTAGACTTTTCTTTGTTGAGAGGTTTTGATTACTAATTCAATCTTCTTACTCATAATTGTTTGGCTCAAGTTTTCTATTTTCTCCATGATTGGGTCTTGGTAGTTTGTATGTTTCTAGGAGGGCAAACATTCACTTGATGTTTCTAGGAATAAATCTCTTTCTTCTTGGTTTACCAATATGTTGGTGTATATTTGTTCATTATAGTCCATTGTGATCTTCTGTATTTTTGTGATATCACTTGTAATGCTCTCTTTTTAATTTATATTTATTTTTATTTCAGTCTTCTTTTTTCTTAGTTATTCTAGCTAAAGATTTGCTAATTTTATTTTTCCAAAAAAATAAACTCTTAGTTTCATTACTCTTTCCTACTTTTTTAGTCTCCATTTTATTTATTTCTGTTCTAATTCATTTCCTCCCCTCTGTTAACTTTGGGCTTATCTTATTCTTCTTTTCTAGTTCCTCTAGGTGTAAATTTAGGTTGTATACTCAAATCTTTCTCTTTTTTAAATGTAAGTATTTACTGTGATAACTTTTCTTTTTAGAATGGCTTTTGCTGCATCCTATAAGTTTGGATATGTTGTGTTTTCATTTTTGTTTGTCCCAAGACACGTTTTGATATCCCTTTTGATTTCTTTTCTGACCTATTGGCTATTCAATAGTGGTCCATTTAATCTTCTTCTTGTTTCTAATTTCATACCTTTGTGATTAAAGAAGATAACTGATATAATGTCAATCTTCTTAAATGTATTAAGACTTGTTTTGTGGTCTAATATATGACCTGTTTTGGAGAATGAGACATGTGTGATTGTGAAAAATACATATTCTGCTACTGTTGGATGGAAGGTTCTGAGTATTACTGTTAGATCCTTTTGGTCTATAGTTGTTTCAGTTCACGATTCTTTTACTGATTTTCTGTCTGGATAATAAATCCATTGTTGAAAGTGTAGTATTGGAGTCCCCTAACATTAGTGTATTGCTGTCTATTTATCCCTTCAGTTCTGTTAGTATTTGTTTTATATAGTTAGGTGCTCAGATGTTGGGTGCATATATATTTACAATTGTTATAATCTCTCAATAAATTTACACTTATTTTTTATTGATGGTCTTCTTTGTCTCCTGTGATAATTTTTGACTTAAAGTCTATTTTGTCTCATATAAAGTATTGCCATAACTTCTATATTCTTTTGGTTACTGTTTGCATGGAATACCTTTCTTTGATTACTTCACTTTGTCCTTAAAGCTGAAGTGAGTTCTTCTATTCCTTTGATCTGTCTTTCTTTGTGATTGATTATTTTTATAGTGAGATGCTTTCTTTCCTTTCTCTTTATTTTTGTGTATCTGCTAAAGGATTTTCTTTGTTATTACTATGAGACTTACATAAAACATGTTGTAGTTATAACAGTCTATTTTAAGCTGATAACAATGAACTTTGATCACAAAGAAAAACTCTACATTTTTACTTCTTCCCCGACACACATTTTATGTTATTGATGTCACTATTTATTACTTTCATTCTATGTTTCTATTAATAATTTATTATAGCTATAGTTACTTTTAATACTTTTGTTTTTTAACTTTTATACAAGAGTTAAAAATTGTTTATGTACCTGCACTGTAACATAAGTATTTTAGATTTGACTATACCCTTACCTTTACCGGTGAGTTTCATACTGTCATATTTTCATGTTGCTAATTAGCATTCTTTCATTTCACCTTGAATACTTCCCTTCAGTATGTCTTGTAAGGTCGAGAGATGATAAGATCTCTCAACTTTTGTTTGCCTGGGAAAGTATTTCTTTTTTTTCCTGAAGGGCATCTTTGCCTAGTGAAGTATTCTTGGCCGACAATGTTTTCAGCACTTTGAATATATAATCTTATTCTCCTGGCCTGTAGGGTTTCTGCTAAGAAATGCAGTGATAGTCATATGAATGTTCTTTCATATGTCACAAGGATTTTCCCTTGTTTAAGCAGCTTCTTTATTCTACTTTAATGTTCTCATAAACTTTAATTATTTAAAATTGCATCAGCAATTATGTAGTCAATGTTAGAACAAGCAGATTTTTGCTGTCTTAAATCAGGTAAAAACATCTACTTTGACTATGTTTTGTGCCATTGTTATGGAAATCCAAATACATACCTTTACTAAAAACATAGCTCTTGTATTAATAATGCATTGACTTCCTGGCTTCAAATTTATGATCAGGCGTGGATTAAACTGTGCCTATAATTAGTGAGTTGGTTCGTGTTTTCTTTTTCAAACTGATCATACAAAATATTATGTGAGGTATGTATAAAAATAAATAAAATCAGTGCTTATAATGTCTACATGAGGGGACACTTTACTTATAGGCCAAGACTATGAAGAAAAAAAAAAAACCCATGCCTGACTCAATAAAATGAAATGCAAACCATATCATTTTCTTGGTTTTTTTTTTCACACTCAAGGGAAAATATCTTTTCTCAGCCACAGGTGACCAGAATATGTTACTAATTAGAGTAGAAATATCAGTAATTTTTCTCACTTCTGTAAGGACAGCCTTCTTATTACAACCCAGGTCCAATTGATTGAGACCTGGACAGAGATGTGATAATAACTCCGTAATAACAATGATTATAACAAATCCATTAACATTTAATTTGTTAGAGTATGTCTGACAAGCCTTTCTAATTGATCTAGTATGCAATGTCCCCATTCTATACAGAAATGAGCAGTGGTTAGGAATGACTTTTTATTAATGCCTGAGAGAAGATCTAGCAAAGTGCCTGTCCATTAATACCTTGTTCTACTCAAAACTCCTAATCTACTCCTATATTCTATAAAACTCATGACATGGTGTTTTTGTGGTCAATGGAGCTAGCAGTAATTCTGTAGGATGTATTTTGCTCTAATAAACTTTCAGTTCAGCTATATGTCCAGGGGATAAGGCCTGTTTTACGGCTTAAACTTCATCTTCAATCTAGTAAGGTCCAGAAACACTTAACCCTATGGCCCAGTAATGCTTTGTCAGGGTCTTATAGAATAAGATTATTTAACTGGGGTCTTCACCACCTTTCACAAATTCTCTAAAAAGTCACTGGCCCTGTCATAGCATCTATTTCAGACTTACCTGTAGTTTTACTGTTACATTAGGGACGCCACATCCTATGAAGGCATATAGCACACACAGCAAAAATTGTAAGGGAGAAATGAAAATGTGATAGAACATTTTAAAAAATAAATATGACCATTCTTTTCTGCTCCAAATTTTCTTTCAAAATAAGCTGCTGATGTGCAATACTTCGTATCTGCTTTCATGAAGACTTTCCTTCCCCGCTAATGCAACATAGAAAGCATCAATCATAGGGTTTTAATAAATACTGAGCTCAGTTTCTTTGCTTACAGTCAGTTTATAATCACCACGTATCTTTATGCTCTTGTCAGATTTGAAAAATGTATACAAAGGAAGTTATACTCTGAAGGGCATAGCCATAACAATAAGGGGCTTTTTTGGATAAAAGAAAAATAGCTTTCACCATAAAGAGAGCTCTAGATCCAAAAGGCATAATATCCTCATGGCTGAATCAAGTTTTACTATGAGATTTTTGCCAAAGTCAATATTCTGGCATACAAAATTGTTATAGAGGCCATTCATGAAGAATTGTGGAATGTTAAACTGAATGAGACCTTAAAGTTCATCTTATCCCACTCCCTCATTTATAGATACACTGTGAGTTCCTGACACTGTCTAATCTAATATCAATAAAAGTTCAGAATAGAACTGAGATGGGTGCTTACATCTTCTGGCTTTCAACCAGGGCTGCTTTCACTATTAAATAATTTGAGGTATGAATAACGAATTTTAACTCAATAAAGCATCTAAATAGTATATAATTATATTATTATAGGTTAACCTGGAAATTGAGTTTCTGAGGGATTGTGACTTTCTCAAGGTTCTGTAGTAGTGGTAACAGAACTGAGATTAAAAACTTTAAAGTCTTGTTTTTTGATTCCCATTTTGCTGCAGTATCCATGATACCTCCATTTGGCTATCAGATCTTGAGTATGTGTGTTGGTAAAGCAGAGCCTTTGTTACAATTTAACTGTCTCCTCCAGTATTCATGTGTTGGAAATTTCATCTCTGGTGTGATGGTATTAGGAGGTGGAGACTTTAAGAGGTGATTAGGTCATTAAGAGGAATTAATACTGCTCTTGCAGGACTGGGTTATTTTCCTTAAGAGTGAGTGAGTTCTTGCTCTCATGGGACTGGATTAGTTACTGTGAGAGTGGGTTGTTATAAAGTGAGAATACCCCTGGTGTGTTGCCCCTTTTCACACGTGCCCACTTCTCCCTTTCCACTTCTTCTCCATGTTTTGCCACAGCATGAAGCCATCACCAGAAGCTGACCAGATGCAGCCACTCATTCTTAGACTTCCCAGACTCCTGAACCATGAGCCAGAATAAAACTCTCTCCTTTCTAAATTATCCAGTCTCAGGTACTGTTATAGCAACAGAAAATGGCATTCTTCAAGTGAATAAACTCAAATGGATGTAACCCACCTAACAGAGGCACACTATTGTCCTAACAGCAGCAGATTCTGCCAGCCATTAGCTCCACTTCAGCATCATTGCTAATTGCAAAAAACGAAGTGGAAAAATTGAGTGTCTTCTTGTATGTGCTATCTGCATAACATGTAACATTTTTTGAGACCACTTTCATTTTCAACAGTTGTTACGGTTTCCGTGGAAGTTTATTCTCTTTATTCCTTTCTTCATTTACAGTTAACTTGCTTTTCGTGCAAAAGTGTATGTGTGTGTTGTAAGGACGTTTCAGAAAAAAGAAGTGTCTAAAAGAGAATGGGAGAAAATCAGGGAAACACACACAATAAATGAAAGTAAGATACAGATTTATTATGTCAGTTAAGTATCCTTTGGCTGGCCTCTGAAAAATATTTAGTGTGAATTATGAACACTATCTTCTTTTGATGCTAACATTACATATTATCCCAATATATTTTTAAAAATAACTTTATCATATGAGTAGTCTTTTGTGCAAAAATGATTATCATGGGAAAAGATTTTTTAAAAAGAGATAAACAAACATGAACATAAACTTCCCTGTAATTCAATAGATGGTTAATTACCTTAATAATTTTGATGAATCTTCTTTCAGTTTCTTTCCTTCTGCTCAATCTGATTTGTAATTCACTCTTTTTGATTACTTTAATATAAATTTAACATTGTCTAGGCATAATAAATTTTATAGATATGTTGTAAATATATCTATAATTTATATCTACATCTATAATATATGATAAATCTATATCTATAATATAAAATATAATATATATCTATAATTGTATCTATATATTATATAGATATAGATATTTATAATTATATACCATTAACAGATAGATATCTCTATATGTAATATAGAGATAGCTATAATTATAGATAGCTATAAATGCATATAATGTGCATCTAATATAATATGCAGATATGATAGGTATCTGTAATTGTAGATATCTATATATAATTATATCTAATATAATTATAGATATCTACAATATAAAATAAAATACATTATATGTATAATAAATCTATAATATATTTAATATATATAATCAATCTTGTTCATCATTTAGTTTCTAATTTAATTTTTTAGTATTAAAAACAATAACTTAATATATAGTGTACCCTTGTTAAATCTTTTAGCATATCGTTGATTTGTTACTTGATATAAATAACTAGATCATATTACCAAATTTGTGATTGAATAATCTTAACTCAGTTGAATTAAATTTTAAAGGTAATATTAATCAAATATTTCTTGTGCAATTATTTTGTGCAAAGCACTGTGCTAGATACTATAGGAAGACAGTAAAGAGCAGTGTCTGTGTGGCGGATTGCTAATAGTTTCCTAATTGTTCTTTGCTTCCTCCTTAGTAGTATAGAATCCCTGATTTTTAGGGTATGGCTTCTAGCATAAATACTATCTTTCACAGCATCCCTTGCAGCCTACCCCAGACAGCTTACCTCTATTCTATTTTTCAGTGAAACAGAAATTGAGTATCTTCATTAAGCCATTAATATTTTGGGTTTTCTTTCAAACTTAATGATATTTAATAGATAATTATTCCTTGGAAGTAGAACAAGTCAAAGAAATACTTGGGAAGACGGAGAAATAGCTGGGTATAAACTGAGTTGGAAACAAATAGTTACAATGTTCTAAACATGCGTGTTAATATCAAACAATTTATGCCTCTAAAGCTTATTCTAATAGTATGAATAATCTTTGAGAATTCTACTCATATCTATAAATCAAGGAGAATAGGTTTAAACAATAAGTTAAAAACTTTTCCCTTTAAGTAAACATAATGTGTTAAATTCTTCAAAGCAAGAGAATTCACAGGTATGATTCTCACCTTAATAGAAACCAAGCAGGTCTTTTGTGAGTGCACATATTCTGTAGAGTAACCAAATTTTTGAACATGTATAGCAATTAGCTAATTATCTATGTTCCACAACTATAGAACTAAAACAAAAACAAAAATAAAGACTAACGATAGAAGATTGAACTGGTGTGGATGTTATTTCACTCATCTTTCTGTCAGGAGACAACCTGTAGTCTCACTAATTTTTTTCCATAGCACTAAAGAGAACATAGTTGAATATGTTGAAATAGAACTGGACCCCAAGTTCACCCACAGGGCATGATACCAATATATTACGTTGACAGCAACAGACCAGTACTTGTGGTTTGATATCGTAGTACAGGTACATTGTAATGCCATATCCATACTGTTATTTGCTCTTTCCATGTAAAATTATAGCATAAAGATATTTATAAACATCATATGTCATCTTTTTTGATGACTTTAAGTGTCTACCTTATGAATTCACCACAATTTCCCTAGTTATTCTGCATTATTTGGGCATTTTGATTGTCAGTCGAATGATTGTTTCTAATTTTTCTCTATAAAGCATTTCAGATTTAAGATTAATTGCTTAGGCGTATTTTCCACCAGTAGAATTATTGATCAAGGGTTCAGTCATATTTAAAGTCCTTGAAACACATTTTTAAAATGCTTTCTATAAGGGTTGGGAAATAATTTAAGATCCTCAAACTTAGATTAGTATCAACTTGGCAGATTGTTTTGTGGCATTAAAGAGAGTATTGTTTAAATAGCTCTAAGCTCAGGAGCCATGTTGACATAAGTTCCATTGTTTCATTTCTCTTTTCTTTTGGCAGCCTTTTTGAGACATAATTGATATACGATAAAACTGTACATATTTAAGGTATACAATTTGAAGAGTCTGGATATACATAAGTAAACACCTTTGATATTATAATTATACCTCAAGGTGATAAACATATTCATCACCTCCAAAAGTCTCCTTGAATCTTTTTGCTTGTGTGTGTGTGTGTGTGTGTAAGTACACTTGACATGGGATCTACCCTTTTAAATCTATAAATGCACAGGATTGTATTGTTAACCATAGGCACTATATTGTGCAGCATATATCTAGAATTTACCCGTCTTGCGTGACTGTAACTTTATATTCATTGAACAAGAACACCTCATGTCTCCTCTTATCCCCTTGCAATCGGTATTTTTTTTCCTGTTTTCACAAGTTTGACCATTTTAGATACCTCATATAAGTGGAATCATGCAGTATTTGTCTTTCTGTGACTGACTTATTTCATTAAGTATGATGCCTTCCAGGTCCATCCATGTTGTCACAAATGATAAGGTTTCCTTCTTTTTAAAGGCTGAATAATATTTCATTGTATGAATATGTCCCATTTTCTTTCTTAATTCTTCTGTCGATGGATATATGGATTGTCCCCCAGTCTGGCTATTGTGAATAATGCTGCAATGAACATGGAAGTGCAGATGTCACTGTTAGTCTTCACTCTCATTATTTTCAATTGTACATTTCTTGGAGGTGATGCAGTATGAAGAGCCTGGGGGTAACATAAGTATATTAAGAGAGGCTGAGGAATTGACAGAGACAAAATGATCAAGAAGAGACTATAAAAGACACATGCTGTTTCCACCAAAAATTTCCAAAGAATAAACCCCTCTTTAACATCCTGAACAAAGTGACCAGACTCTGTTAAACCCAATAAAGACACTTGAAGCTTCTGCAACTCATTGGAGAATAATTTCCTGGTGCAGTCAATAAACAGTCTGTCCCAGGGTCAACACTGATCCTTGTACCTGATATCAGATGTTGAAAAGTTGGTCAACATTTATTCAATATTTAATAAAAGTCTTATTTCCAGATTTCAGTTTTTTGTCTTTACTATCTACTTTTTCTGGACCAAAAGCATTTTAAAGGATAATATATTTTATTGCTCAAAGTAAAATTAGTGAGTCGCTCTTTAACCTAGGGAAATACCTGTAGTCATAATATAGAAATGACTAGAAAAATGTAGAAAAACAGACTTGCTTTTTACTATTTATATATTGTATTCAACAGAAATAATTCCTAATAAATGATTTGCATTTATGATGCATTGTGTACCTCAGGAATTTGGGATAAGATTTACAAAAGAATTTGTTTTAATCATCATCCTTTTCATCATCACACATATGTGAAGCAGCCTGGGCACAATAAGATGTCTATAGTTTTGTTTGAATTCAGCATCTGCCTGCAAAGCTAATACCATAGCAAATAAAAAAACACTTGTACATTTTTCTTAAAAGACTCTATCCTAAGAAACCCTTTATACTCCCATTACATTTAAGGACTGAATGGTATATCCTCTGAACATCACCATTCTGTCTTACTCTTTTTCCAGAGATCTCATTCTCTTACTCCCATTAAACACCAGTCATATTTCTAAATGAACTTCTTCCCTTGATTTCATTCACATCTATAAATTTCTAAATGTCGAGCAGACTTTTTCATTTAACTTGGCTTTGGGTGGGAGAAAAATTGCGGGTGATGGCATTTTCCTAGGCTTAGGCGTCGTATCTGGCATGTTTTATGCCCAGAAGAGTAGCAGTCAAGTGATAAAATTAAGGGGCTCTAATGCAAAACCATCACTGGATCTGAGATATCATTATTTTAACCTGGAAAAGACAGTCACCTAGTGATGTTTTTGCCTTTTAGTCTTCTTTGGACCAATTACTTATTAGGTTGCTTGCCCTCCTCAGGAGAATAGCCCATTTTCTCTCTCACCTTTCTTTAATGAATCACCTTTTATGTGCTATATATTATTTCTAAAATAATTTGTTCTTCTATATGTTGGTCTTTTTAATAAATGATTTTTGCAAAATCCAAGAAGGAGTCTTCTTCATATTCTTTTTTATTCATGGTAAAATATACATAATACAAATTTTTACCATTTTAACAATGCTTAAAGGTATACAGTTTCAGTGTATTAAGGGCATTCACATTGTTATGGAACCATCACCATCATCTCCATCTGCAGAACATTTTTATCTTCCCAAACTAAAATCTGTACCCCTTAAATAATAACTTTTCATTTCTCCCCCACCCCCAACCCCTGACAACCACCATTCTACTTTCCATCTCTATGAATTTGACTACTCTAGGTATCTCATGTAAGTGACATCATAACAATCTTTGACCTTTTGTGTCTGGTGTATTTCACTTACTATAATGTCTTTAGGGTTCATTCATGTTGTAGCATGTGTTAGAATTACCTTCCTTTTTAAGTCTGAATAATATTCCATTGTATCTGTGTAAAATATTTTGTTTATCCATTCATCCGTGAATGGTCATTTGGGTTGCTTCCACATTTTAACTGTTGTGAATAATACTACTGTGAACATTAGTTACAAATATCTGTTAGAGTCTCTGCTTTCAGGTTTTTTTTTAATATACATAAGCAGAAGCAGAGTTACTGCATCATTTGGTGATTCTTTGTTTTGTTTTGGGTGGGTTCTTTTTTTTTTTTTTTTGAAACAGAGTCTCACTCTGTCACTCAGGCTGGAGCGCAGTGGCGTGATCTCGGCTCACTGCAACCTCTGCCTCCTGGGTTCAAGTGATTCTCTTGCCTCAGCCTCCCAAGTAGCTGGGACTACAGGCACACACCACCATGCCCAGCTAATCTTTTTGCATTTTTTTGATAGAGACGGGGTTTCACCATGTTGGCCAGGCTGTCCTCAAACTCCTGACATCAGGTGATCTGCCCACCTCAACCTCTCAAATTGCTGGGATTACAGGTGTGAGCCACCATACTCAGCCTGGTGATTCTGTGTTTAATTTCTTGACAGACCTTCATACTGTTTTCCACAATGGCTCATATCCTCCTTGCCCAATCTCCCTGTATTTCATGTGATCCTCTTGACTGTCCCATCTAGAACATGTTTAAATTGTTTTCACTTGTTCTGTAGCAACATCTTTTATCATTTTTGCTACTGCCAGTTGCTTGGGACCAACTGTCACCTAATGGGTTTTAATCGTTCCTTCTCTTATATCTAGCCTGAGCAGCCTCATGTAACCTTGACCCATTATTTTGGCCAGCCAGTAGCTGTTACTCTTATATTGCAGATTACGAAATTAATTTGATCTCTGTTATGAGAATGAGCTGTTGCAGCAAATTAACTGAAAGGCAGTGTAACCATAAGTGACTTCCACAGGTCACTTAGATAACTGAAGAAATCAAAGTTTCTAAATACCTAGTTGAACACTTTCTGCTGTGCATCTGGATTTTTGTGTGCTTCAAATCTTAATTCATTCTGAAGCTGTCATATATCCTTAGTTGGTTTATTCTCCTCCTTCGGTTTATTTTTGCATCTTTATTTTGTTATGGAGTGAGGCACATAATATATCTAGCGATTTTTTCCTCCTATGATTCTAAGTCTATAATATTGCAAATAAAATTTGATAAGCAACATCAAACAATGCTGTTCTGTCAGCTATTTTCAAGATCAGAAGAGACATCAAGAAAAATAAAAATAATTATTTAATTTTAAATGATGTACACACCATTATTTGACCCTTAAAAGGTATTGAAAATGCACCAGAAAACTTAACAGCAAGTTTAAAGGAAATAGTAAGCTTACTCATAGGTTTATAACTTATGGGTTGTGAACTGCTAGCTTTTGCTGCTTCTGTGCCTATAAACCACCTATTTGCTGAGAAATAGTAAAGTTGGATACTATGTTTGCAGATTTAAAACAGAATTTCCTACAGAGCTACAGTATTTGTAGGGTTTTACTGGGTTCTAATAGATGTTATCTATAAAATTTAAGTACTTTTCAGGCGTGGGGAAGCAAATGTGCAAACATTTCTCTGTATATGATGGAGGGTAAGAGAGAAGTAGAAATATTTTCAAACATTATTACAAAAGCAAAATTTTTAAAAAGCTTTTTGAATTTTAGAGCACTTGCTGGTAATATAAAAAATATATGTCACAAAATGTCCCCTAAATTTTTATTTCTTTGTATTTAAGAAAAGAAAAGATAGTAGTAAGTGGTTTATAGTTTATATAGTGGAGTTCTAGTAACTCATAAATGCTCTCTGGAGGTATAATGCTATGTTCATCACAGATTGCTTCAATATATAAATTCTCTTCTTCTCTACAGCTATTTGTAAGCACATACTAGCTTTATTTTCGGATAGGTAAAGAAAAATATGGCTGTTATTTATGTTCTCATGTAGTCCAAAGCATGGCAGCAAAACAAGCCTGGACTTACATATGGTCACCCTTTTTGATGACATTGGGAAGTTTCAGGCCAGTTAAGAACCACTTTCAGGAAAACCAGTTGGATTGACTATGCAGTTGAGTTCGATTAAATCACGTTTGTTGCATGTTAAAAATAATCACTGGGATATAACTATGGACAGTTTGAATTTTACATCCAATAAAGATTTTTTTTAGCAACACTCAAATCCACTAGAGGCTATCTACCAGGGGTCACAAACTGGTGACTTCAGCCATAGAATCAGTCACAAATATGATCCTTACTTTTTTCTCCATTCTCTGTCTTGAGTCCTGCTTCATGGGCTCTGAAGGTGTTTGAGTTTCCAGCACTTAATTTCACAGGGATTTTAAATGATTTTAAATGTCCTTTGTTCCCACCTGCCCAGAAAAGACCTACAAAGCAGGAAAAAAAAATCAATTAGGTTCCTGTTGCCACAGCTCTAATTAATTTCCTACTTCTTTCCCTGGAGGAATCAGGGAAGAATTATTTCTACCTCAAGGTCCAGGGCTTTCTTCTCCAATGGCTCTTTTCCAACCCTGTCCTTACATGCCCCTGGATACAGCCGGAGATGATTCTGGAGAAAACTGACATAGGCACTGGCCAATCAGAGCCCATGTTATTGAGAATGGATGCATGTCTGCTCTGCAACAGTGCACACCAGCGAATGTCAGCCCTGCAGTTAATGGTATTAAGAACCACCCTGTGTTTTTGACTGTTCATATAGTGGAACCTTAGACAGGAATATCAGAAAAGTAGCAAATTGCTGATTCATACCAAATCTCATTTAAGTGACATGCTTGCCACGATTTGTTATGGTACAGCATTAAATAGGCCACCTAGGCCACCTCTGTTTTCACATGATCACCTCCTTCTCCCAACTGGCTAGTTCTTCATTTATTCTGAGCTCTCAAAGGCAGCTGGAAATAATTTCTTTCTTTTTTCTTTTTTTTTTTTTTATGAGGCAGAGTCTCGCTCTCTCGCCCAGGCTAGAGTGCAGTGGTACTATCTCGGCTCACTGCAAGCTCCGCCTCCCAGGTTCACGCCATTCTCTTGCCTCAGCCTCCCGAGCAGCTGTGACTACAGGCGCCCACTACCACGCCTGGCTAATTTTTGTATTTTTAGTAGGGATGGTCTACTTTACCCAGGATGGTCTCAATCTCCTGACCTCGTTATCTGCCTGGCTTGGCCTCCCAAAGTGCTAGGATTACAGGCGTGAGCCACCGCGCCCGGCCTGGAAATAATTTCTTCTTTTTTTCCCATAATTTGTTCACTCTTGCTCTCTGTCTCTCTCTCAACTCTTTTGTTCCTTGGAATTGAAATTCATTTTTTATCTTGAGCTTCTTATTCACTTTCTGACCTAGTTCCCAAATGCTTCTCTTTTGACTCTTCTTGAATATTCTTTTATATGGCAAAACATGTGATGAAGGATCCTGAGAAGGGGTGTTTGTCATGGAGTGGTGGGTGGACTGTGAATGCCATCACAGTGTTCTTAGAAGAGAGAGGCTGAGGGAGTTTAGACACACACGAGCACAGAAAAGTCGATGTGAAGATGAAGACAGGGCTTGCAATGGTGCAGCCATGAGCAAAGGAATATCAAACTTCCGACCTCCAGAACTTTTAGAGAATATATATATTTTTAATTAGGCCACCTTGTTTGTGGTAATTGGCTATAACAGCCCTAGGAAACTAATATAATACACAGGACTTACCAAGGAATTAGCTTGGAATTATCAGCTATGAACATAGCGGTTCATATCAATACGAATATTTATATATATTCCAGGCATTTTGAAATTGTACAGAAATGTCCTAGACAGAAAACCTCTCATGAGTTACTTAACTGATTAATTCACCACATATGTATCAAGGGCTCAACGGAAATTTCCAAGGTGAACAAGTAGAAAGACTTCCAAGAGCACACCATCTAGCAGGACAGACTTGAAAATAAGCAAAGTCAGGGCTTACTTAGGCAATTACAAAGCAAAGCATAGAAGGAGAGGGGTGAAATAGGGTTGCAGAGTAATCGTCAAGGTCGTAGGTAGTAGTCTGGAATTTACAGTGTGGGCAATAGAATTGGAGTTATAGAAGAGTTAGAGAAGTTAAATTGACAACTCTAATTGTATATGAAAAACCCTGTAACTCTTTGCTGTTGAAATAAGATAGAACTTCCTCAGTTTCAACTGCCCTAAACCACACTAAGGCCTTTCCATGTTGCTTTGTTTGCCTAAATAATTTGGCCTCAAATTCTCCAGCCATAGAAAATTTTCCTTTTCTATTGCATGGTTGTATCCATATATGCCACATTATTTGGCGATTGGATTACAGTCTGATTCTCTGTGGATCACAGTGAATTTTGCTCTGGGTAAAGAGTATTTTTTACTTAAATTTATACTGAATTCTTGCTTTATATTATGCATATTAAAATGGCTTATATCCTCTAGAATTACAGCATACTATATTATTGAGTGGGAGTGAGGGGAAAGAATGAGACCTTAGGCCAGGGTAGGATTTACCCATAGCTTTGTTCAATAGCTTATGCTTCTATTAGTTGTAAGTAGAACAAAACCAAGGTGAGAAGGATAGAGGCCCACTTCAGATGTATCTGTCTGAGTCACCATCATGCCCTTCTTTGAAGTCTCTTTCCCTAAAGCCCCACCGTTTTCCCTGCACAAGCACCTTGTATAAAGTATAAACAGTATCTAAGATTATGTGAATTCCCGTCTTGAAAAAGCCATCCACTAATACTGATCCATGTCAGGGGTATGAATTTATTAGAGGTACAAATTAAAAATAAGTAAGTTAAAAAACACTTTAAGGTTCTCTCTAGTAGTAAAGAGGGAGTTGATTAATTCTCAGTTGTTTATGACTCCTGAATGCAAATGTCACTCATCATTGTGATAAGACTTTTATTCTTGAAATAGTTTATGATATATTTGTGCCCATGTAGTTAGTGAGTAAAATCCTCAAATCTAACACTTTAGGCAAGATCTCAGGGAAATATGTATTAAAAAAGGTAAAATTAAATGTATTTACATAGCTCTTTGCCAAGAAAATGAAAATGTTTTAAGTAAATATTCCAGGAGCTAAGATTAGATGAGAATACTTGAGATATGGGTGGCATTTGAATACTTACTTGGCTCTGCTTTAAGAAACACAATACTCTGAAACATTCACTAGCGCATTTACCAGCCTCTTGGAGTCCTGAACATCAAGAAAAGGTGCCAACTGTGATCTTGAGAGGCTCAACTTAAGCCTGGAGTTTATGTGAATAGCCTTTGTCCTGAAGATATATGTATGACTTGAAAAAATAAAAACCTTTGCCCATGGAAGTCTCTTTTCAAGTGACAGACATTTAATCCTAAAGCCATGAATTCCTGGCAGATTTCCCATATTCAAACTAAGTGCATAGATACAGTGACACTGCTTCCTCAGCGAGGAATAGCTACACTCTGAAAGGTAGTTGCCAAGAGCCAGGGAAGACTGCCATCTGGTGGGAATATATAATTACTACCAAAACACAAGTCACAATCTCCTGGTTGCTTTATTAAGGTATTTGTTTACAGTCTAACTTTGAAGGCAAGAGTGAAATGAAAATTTAAACCAAACACTGCAGGCATCAAATGAACAACATTTTAACTCATAACTAATAGTTATTATTGTTTTAGAAGTTTTATCCTATTATTTTGTTATTTTACCTTTTCTATGACATGTCAAGGAGAAGCTGACAAGTATTTTTTTCTTTTTTTTTTGATCATTTGGTTTTCCTTTACTTACGTCATAGTTTTCAAAACTGGGATAATCCCTCTTGTTACAAAAAGGGCAATATGGTGCACAACTCAGACTACATTAGGAGATAGAAGAATATAGAGAAATTAATTAAACGGCAAATAATGAAAGGAATAAAAACATAGATCTGAAAATGATGAGTCTTTAGCCTAGACTCCAGTTTGATTTGCATTTGAGGATATTGTTTAATCCTTTTGTACTTGATAGATTTATAGTTCCTCTGTCAGCTGGATGTCACCTTGGCAAATGATAATGCTAGATCACATACTTGCATAGAGATTTTAATGTACTTAAAGTGCCTATGTGATCCGGGGGCTAGATCTGGGTGTTAGAAAACCATATCAACAAATACTCAGCTCTTAAATATCCCCTATTATCAATTTTATTCCCTACTTTACTAAATTTCACTCCCTTCAAAGTGAATGTGGGAGTGGGTTGAAACATTTTCTGCAGAGTTTCAGATGCTGTATATGTGTTTGTGTTTGTCTGTGTGTGGGAGAGAGACAACTATACTTCATACTAAATATTTTCTCAGTATAAATTTGTCTCTCCACTGAATTTATAAATTATATATAATAAAAACAATTTTCTCTCAATTTTCATTGATACAATTTTAAACATGTATCAAAGAAACCCCAAAAGAGAAATGAAATGTCTTAATGTTTTGTTCTTGACTAAGTGAGAATTTCAGATATAGGTAAAAAAGACAACTGGGCCAAACATCCTTCTCTCTTTCACTCCCTATAATTCACCAAGCACAAAATCCATGATGGATGGTAAACTTGGCCACACTGAAACATGTGGTCAGTGTTAGTGCCCACCAGCAAATCCTTCCAGATTCATATGACCGGATTTACTTATAATGATTTGCTTAACAAAAATAATTTATGTAGTTTCATGAATGCTTTCAGGATTTGGAGCTGAAAATCCTCAAAAAGAGCATATGCTAGCTGATTTCCCTGATGTTCCTTGGAAGAATCATTGATCATTATTAAATAAATATACCTGTTCCAACATCTTGTAGCAGGTGGCACAGAGTTGACCATGTGTGAAAAAAATTCATCATCCACTAATGCTGACCTGCAAATTCAGAAGAACTGCCCTGGCAACTGTCATTCCAGGGCTTTCTGAAGTTGTAAACATACATGGCAGATTGTTCCTGGTCTGTAGTACCTGGGCTTTTTGATCGCAGTGTCAGCTGCTTCAGAAGTTGTTCTTCCAGGTTCCTCTCATGATCCACAATGTTGACTTTGAAAACACCATGTATCCTCTATTTAAAGGCTAAAAATCCCAAACATATAACCCCAATATGCAATCAATATTAAATAAAAATCACGTGCATCCAAATCATGTGCTAACTATGGATTATCTTTTCACTGAAAGCCATTGCTCCCTTCAGATACAGTATGAAGTTCAGGAAAGCTGAAGTTGCTACAAAAGATACAGACTAATGCTTTCTCTCAACACACACACACACACACACAGATACACACACACGCACACATGCCCCATTTGTGACAGATTTAGTCTTTAACGATCCAGATGTTTCTGAGAGCAAGTTACAAAGGTTAAACGCCCCGCATTCATTGGCTCAGTCTCTTGTTAGATTGCCACCTTAGTCCCTGTCTATTCCTTGCAATAATGTCTAAACTCTAGCTTCTGTTTTAGCTTCCAGAGTAGTACAGAATCAAGTCTCTAAAATTTTCGTCTGCTGAGACTATAGATCTAACAATATCATCCTAATCTAGTAATGATCTTCAATTTTGACTTTAGAAGGGAGAGATTATTTAAGAAACAATATCTTAATTCCTGAACTCCAGTATATATATATATATATATATATATATATATATATACACACACACACACATACATACACACACACACACACACACACACATATATATATATATATATATATATATATTTTTTTTTTTTTTTTTTTTTTTGAGACAGAGTCTTGCTCTGTCGCCCAGGCTGGAATGCAATGGTGCAATCTCGGCTCATTGCAACCTCAGCCTCTCAGGTTCAAGTGATTCTCCTGCCTCAGTCTCCTGAGTAGCTGGGACTACAGGTGTGTGCCACCACACCCGGCTAATTTTTTGTATTTTTAGTAGAAAGGGGGTTTCACCGTGTTAGCCAGGATGGTCTTGATCTCCGGGCTTCGTGATCAGCCTGCCTAGGCCTCCAAAAGTGCTAGGATTACAGGCGTGAGCTACAGCGCTCAGCCTCCATTTTTTATGCACCCTCACGTCTTACACAAGCAAATTACTGTCTTGATTTCAAGCCTTAGACCAAAAGTTTTCTTACAAAAAATTTCAAGAATACACAAAAAGCAAGAGAATAGCATAATGAACCTCCAGGTAGTCATTACCTGACTTCATCAACCGTTAACTCAGGACCAATTTTGCTTCATCCATGTTCCTCATTCTTCGCCCCCATTGGATTTTTTGGAAAACAAAACAAAACAAATACCATTTCACATAATTTAATCAGCAAATTCTTCAGCAAATCCCTACTCTAAAATGTAGGGATTATTTAAAACAATATAGTGTCACACCTGAAAACTTACCAAGTAAAGATTCAAATTTGAGTGGTTGTCTCATAAATGTTTTCTTACAGTCTCAATCAGGATCTACATAAGGTGCATATGTTGCAATTGTTGATCTTTTAAAATCTTCTTTAATCTATTGGTTTCCTCCTATTTTTTTTCTCAATTTGTTGGAGAAACTGTATTTGTTTTATAGAGTTTACCACAGCATGAATGTTGCAGATTGTATTCCTACGGACACAGGTGAACAGGAGTAGAAATGACTTTCCTTTTGCCAGTTACATACAGCCACTCGTGCAGAAACTAGAATTAACTGGTGATATTTTAATGCCTTTTGTTGTTTTCCAAATATCTCCTATTACTAGATTCCTTACACTTTACAGGATTTTCTTATTTATCCGTCTATTTTCTGTTTACTACATGTCATATATACTAGATATAGTCTTTTCTAGACATCATGTGTTCTAGGATTGTTTTGTCTGTGAGCGGTCTTCCTCCCAAAATGTTCTTCTGTCTTATTTTCCTGAGAATTGACAGTTAAATCTTGAGGCTTGATAGGTTCAGATTTGATATTTTAGGAAGATTACTCCATAGAGAGTGTGATGTATTTTCATCAGGAATTACATAAAGTCTGGTTGTTTCTTTCTTTCTCGTAAAGCTGGTAGCTGTTTATAATCATTGTTAACTCAAAGTTAATGGGCAGTTGTGGCTACTGGATCTTGTTTTTAGTTTCCAGAGACTGAGTGTCTCTGAGGCTGGAACCCCCACCTAGGAGTGCACAGTGGCACCCTTGATGTCAGGGAATTGTTAGGCTGCAGATTCAATGAACATGGTTAATTTCTTTGAACATTGTATTAACTAGCTTAAACAAAACCAAATCTCACAAGATGGACAAGCAATTTTTAGAATTACTGAAAGCCTGCGGATTAAAGATTACTGGAGACAACATTAAGGAAGTGAAAATGCAAGCTACAAAGCAGAGGAAGCTATTTGCAAAATAGATAAGGGATACCAAAAAAAATTTGTATTCAGAATATATAAAGAAATGTTATCAGTCAATACAAAAATACAAATAGCACAATAAATAAAGTGGGCAAAAACTCAAATAGTTACTTCACAAATTAGGTATTTCACAATAAGTGCTTCCAATGAGCAATATAACATTGAAAAGTTGTTTAATCTCATCAGTCATCTGGGAAATGCAAATTAAACCAATGAGGAGATAACACGAACACCACCAAATCCACTAGAATGGTTAAATAGGCTGAAAGTACCAAGTCTTAGCAAGAATATGGAGAAACTGCTACTTCACGTACCCGTGTAGAGAGTGTATTACTCTGGGAAACTGTTTGCAGGCTCTATTAAAGCTGTCATGTGACCCAGCACTGACATGTCTACAGCAACGTATTCATATGTGCACCGAATAGAAATGTGTGACATGTGCACAAAAAGACATGAACAGGAATATTCACAACAGCATTATTTGTAACAGCTAATACTTGGAAATTACTCAAATATTCTTCAGTAGTAGAGTAAGTAAATGCATTTTGGTTTTTCCATACGATGGAATGATGCTATGGATATAAAGAAGGAAGCCAGACACAAAATAATATATTATATGATTCAAAGCATATAAAGTTCCCAAACAGGGGAGAAAATTAAACTACGATACTAGGTGTCAGGATGAGGATTAGCTTTGGGGGAAAGGCACTGGAAATGTGGCTAGGTTGAGGCATGAAGGAGCTGCTGGGGTTACTAATATTCTATTTCAAGATCTGGGTAATGGTTGCATGGTACATTCGATTTATATCAAGTCATTGAGCTGTGTCCTTATTATTTGTGCATTTCATGGAAGTATTATATACTATTGTAAATAAAATATTGTACTTATAAGTAAAAGAGAACCGTTTAAAAAACCTGACAGTTTTCACACTTCTGGTATTCGGAGGAAAAAAAAAAAAACAGATGAACGAACCATACCCATCAAAATGTAAGGCAAAAATTTGAAATCATAAAAATGATTGAAATGAAAATTTACAAACACTCATAGTGACAAAAAACTTCGCCATGTTATGTGATATTAGCCACTGGGAAAATGAAACCATAATGATTAACAATATATTTTAAAACTAAGCAATGAGAATATGAAGATACTTGTCTATAGTTTTTCAGCACTGTATAAAATTATGGTATACTCAACCCAATACTGAGTAACATTTAAGATTCACCAAAATTAATGTTAACTCTTACGAGTTTAAAAAAAAAATGGCCGGGCGAGGTGGCTCACGCTTGTAATCCCAGCACTTTGGGAGGCTGAGGCGGGCAGATCATGAGGTCGGGAGATCGAGACCACCCTGGCTAACAGGTGAAACCCCATCTCTACTAAAAAAAAAAAAAAAAAAAAAAAATTAGCCGAGCATGGTGGCATGCACCTGTAATCCCAGCTACTCGGGAACCTGAGGCAGGAGAATTGCTTGAACCTGGCAAGCAGAGGTTGCAGTGAGCCAAGATAGCGCCGCTGCACTCTAGCCTGGGCAACAGAGCGAGACTCCATCTCAAAAAAAAAAAAAAGTAGCAATAAAGAAAAAGCTACATATTATGGAAGTACACTGGTTGTTCCAAAATATGGTGAAAATCACATAACAATATGGTGACAAATTAGAACTTTTTTTTTCTGAAAATGCCCTTGACAAATGCTTAGAAAAAAAAATGCCACAGATTTCAATATGCTAATACATGTAACAGCTTAGAATAATGCGTGACACTTATTAAGCACAAAATAAATGTTAGCTGTTATTATAGTTTGCATGAACAAATGACTCAGTTGAGGGAGATTTTTCTATAAGTTGCATGAGAGTTCTGTTTTTTTTTCCCTGACATATCTGTTTATTATATTTATGTGACTGTGTTTCAATAATGAAATACACAAAGAAGCATTTTTTATGCATTGGAGAAGCCATTATTCTATCCCTTAATGACTTCTTTAGTGAAAGCATTTCTTTATGGATAAGTTAAGTAAGTACAACCACTGATACAGTAGCTGCATTGTCCAGAATTTTTAAAGTGTTTCTTGAAAAAGCCTGGAGAAATAAATTCACATATGAAATCCCCAGTGTCATTATAGACATGTTATTGCAGCAAAGAAATTATAACCAGAGGTTTACCAAATTCTGCAGGATGTACTAAATATGCTTAATTTATAGAAGTAAAGTTTTAAAAATACGGTGGCACCCTCATGATACTCTGTGAGAAGGGGAATGACTATGGCATTGTTTTGCATCATCTAAAAATTTGCTAATAATCTCATGAAAGAACACTTTTTATAAAATTAGGGATGTATTAGTATTAAGTTTTATTTTACAAAATGGTGAGCATTCAAATTTGCCTACCTCATCCAGGATAAGTGCCTGTTAGTAGCCAGGAACACACACATACACACTTCAGCTGGCCCTTTAGTTAAAAGATAAAAACATAACTTTAATAAAATAATCATTCTATGGAGAATATTTTGAAAATGGATTGTTTTGGAATATTTTTGATGTTATATGCTTTCATTGCTGAAAACAGTGTGCAACCTATGAAGCTTCTCATGTTGTAAACCTTAAAAACATGGAAGCAAAATTTCTAAATTTTGATAAAATCTTCCAAAGAATTGCAGTGAATTTTAAACTCAATAATAAAAATATTAAATGATTAAATATATTATCTCAAATCTTCCTTCCTTCCTGCCTTCTTTCGTTCCTTCCTTCCTTCCTCCCTTCCACCCTCCCTCCTTCCTTTTTCTTCATATCTTTTTCTCTTTCATTCTTTCTTTCTTTCTCTCTCTTTCTTTCTTTTCTTTCTTCTTTCTCTCTCTTTCTTTCTTTCTTTCGTTCTCTTCCTCCCTCCCTCCCTCCCTCCATCCTTCCCTTCTTTCCTTCCTTCCTTTTCTTTCTTTCTCTTTCTCTTCTCTTCTCTTTCTTTTCTTTTCTTTTCTTTTCTTTTCTTTTTTTTCTTTCTTTCCTATAGAGACAGCGTCTCTCTCTGTTGCCCAGGCCTGGAGTGCAGTGGCACAATCATAGCTCACTACAGCCTTGAACTCCTAGACTAAAGCGATCCTCTGGCCTCAGCTTCCTGAGTAGCTGGGACTACAGGCACCCACCACCACTCCTGGCTTTTTATTTATTTATTAGAAACAGGGGCTCACTCTATCGCTCAGGCTTGTCTCAAACTCCCGGCCTGAAGTGATTCTCCTGCCTCAACTTACCAAAGCGCAGGGATTACAGACATGAGCCGCCATGCTCAGCCAGTTTATCTTTTAAAAGTAATTTGACATCAAGGTAGATAAAAACGTACCAGCCATTTTTAACAAATCTGTGCAAAATTGGTAGATATTTTTGAAACATATGCATCATGACTTAGAGTGATTAACAATATACTTTTCCTGTTTGGATCCATATATCTCTGTGGCATTTCATTTTCAGTGGTGACAGCCATGAAAACTCAGTACACAAATGAACTTAATTATAAAGCAAACAATTGAATTGCTGTATCATAAAGTGTTAAATCAAAACTTAAAAAAGTATTAAAACCATTTCATCATTTTCTCAATATATTATTAATAAATGAAATGAATTTTTGCCTTAAATATTTTTAAATAAATATTTGCATTAAAAAAATATTTTGTTTCAACTTTACCTCTCAGAAATTTCTACTTTGAGTTTGTTTTATAATACACATGCTATATTAGTAAAGCAAATGGATACAACTACATATATGTTAGATAAATACATGTGTATAACTTTATGTTTATATGCATGTATCATATTTATGTTTTACACTTAAAATTTTTATTAATAACATGCAATCGGAACGGTTTAGAGATCACTAATTTAGAAGCTGTTAGGGAAGAAAGAGAAAAGATAGTAAGAGGGATGAATGCATAAGGATCCCAGAGACAGAATACTGGAGACTGAGGGGAAAATGTCTAAAAAATGGTGAGGTGGTTAACAGAGTTATATGCAGTAGAAAACTTAGGAACCACAAGGTCTGAAAAGGCACTTTGGGATTTATGACTAGAAAGTTGTTAGTGAAAGTATTGTTGGTCAAGTTGTGGGAACAGAAACCAGATTCTACTCTGTAAATACCCAGATAAGTGAGTGAGAGGGAACAAAAGGAGCAGTAAGCGGATTGCTCTTGTTAAAGTTTGGCAGAAAAATGAATGAGGCAATGGAGGAGGAGAGTCAGAGAATACATGAGAGGCTGGAAGAATGATTCATTAAGTATGTCATGGGAAGAGTGGAGGAGAAAGGGTCATATTCCAAGGGGGAGGCACTCACATTGGAAAAAGGACTGGACATTTTGTGAGTCAGTAAGAAACAGAATAAATCAAGTGTTGTTTCTAAGGGAAGAGAAGGAGAGCTATGGGAATTGATTTCAGATGGCCACCATCTCAATGAATTAACTGATTGAGTAACATTCTAAAATGAGGAATGCTGGATTTCCATTGTGAGCTTTGATAAAAGAGAAAAAGGCTTGAAATATCTTCCATAGACCCCTCGAAAGGAAGACAAGCAGAGATCCTTGGAAAAACTGAGCAACACTGAGGAACCACATGTCACCAGGTAACATGAATGTATGTCAGAAACAAATAGAAAATTTCAAGGTTTTTTTTCTTTTAAACCAGCAATGAGCTTGCTACCTCTGGGGATGAGTGAAGAGAGAGAGAGTGAGAGAGATCGAGAGAGAGAGAGAGAGAAGAAATTGGCAAAGGGAGTAGAATGGAAATTGAGGATCTGCTTTCTGATAGCACAGTAAGAAAGTTGTTAATATGCAGGTTTTAAAGCCTCTTGGGTAGGGAAACAAGTGAGGCAAGGAAGAAGCCAATAGGTAAAAATAAATGAAAAAGTGAGAGGGGCTTCAAGTGTATTTGAAGATACAAATATAATCAAATAAAAAGATGTTTTTAATTCAGATCTTTGCTCAAATATAATGAAAAATCTTCTCATTCAAATCTTTGCTCAAATGTCTATCTAAAATTGCAACCTTCTTGCCCTACTCTATCTTGTCTATCCACTTCTCTGTTTCATTTTTTCCCATTGAACTCATTCTGTATATTTTCCTGATGTATTTGTTATTGGTTCTTCCTCCCTGCCACCTCACCCCCAATCCCAACTCACACATACAGGGTGTAAATGCAAGGAGGGCAGGGAATTCTTTGCCTCTTCTTTCTTAGTACCATATCCCCAATACCTTTACCTTTGCATAGTTGTTGGTCATTGTATACTTGCTGAATGAATGAATTATCATACAACAATGGAAAGGGAATGAGTTGGTATAAATTAACTAAATCTTTATCTTTTATGTTAATATTTGAAAGCTAGTAATTTAAGCTGATAAGTCACGATGTGCAAAGTGTTACAGATGTAGCCTCCAGGAAAACTAAAAAGCAGAAATAGTAAGAAAGAAGTTGCTTTGGGGGATTGGAAATGTTGGGAGAAGAGGCTTTTGCTTTCCCTTCTAAGTCTTCTGCACTGTTTGATTTATTACAACGTGAATGTATTGCTTTGATGAAAAATAAAACCAAAACAATGCCCCCAAAAAATAAGACCTACAGGGAAGAGCAGTGTTAGTAGCAGCAAGTGAGAGCACAGAGGAGAGTGTTAGAATCCAAGATCGTGAGGATGGAGAAATTCTGACGAACAATGAGGTCCATGTTCTGATTGTACTTTCAAGAGGCTAAAAAAGACTAAAAAGAAGTTCAACAGTTGTGTGAACATTAAGATCTGTTGATGTCATGTTTGGAGAGCGGAAGCAAACAAGAGAACATGAGCTAGAGGCCATTCTGAGCAAAATGGAGAAGGATCCTGAAGACGAAGGGCCATGCCTGGGTCTATAGAAATTTCGAAAAGGTGTTGGTTGGTGGTGCCAGACAATGCCTTAAAAGGGGGATCAGAAATAGGGCTTGTGAATTACAGGAGGTCAGAAGAGCAGCCTTTATGGGAAGGGGCTTCAAAGAAATGTTGCCAGGCTTAAGTTGAGCTGAGGAGATAGAAAGCAGGCTCCAAGGACCACATCCTATGTGGAGCACCTATTCACAACACAGCATGCATTTTATATTTTAGCAACACTTTGGTAGCAAGAATGCCATTTGATAATTTATATACAGTAATTTGAAGGCTTGAAGAAATAGTGAGATGAGTCATATTCATCAAAATCATTTCTAGCTCAAATAATAATACAGAAATGTTTTAAATCAGATTGCCAGGACATAATACCTTTTAAAGACTCATGTGAAAGCCTGTATTTTAATACCCAGAAGGCTAAAATGATTTCAAAGGTAATTTTTAAGAAATGAATTGAAAATAATTTTCCTAGATACAGACAGACCTATTATAAAGTACACCACAGTTCCCATCTGTCATCTGCAGCAACTGTCGCCCTGCTGGACACTGTTCAAATGCTATTCATATGTCCACTAATTCAAAACTAATTTCACCAAAAGCTCATCTAACAAAAAATGTGTCACATAGTTGATTCCACTGTAATTTCTGTTTTCACAATTTAAAATAAGATTAATTTTCCTGCCCTTTGGCCACAGATTACACTTACAGACTCTAAGAGTTATGATTTCCCATTAAAATAGGAGCTATGAAAGTTATGACAATAATCATGCAAATTAATTACTTCCAAATTTTCAAGAAGACAAAATAAGGAAGAAGATTTATCTCTACACAAAGAGCTACTCCAGTGTGCATTACATCAGCATTTTGAGTAAGCCAACGTTGGCATTTTGAAGAGGAGGCACTTGCCATAGCGTCTCTAAAATCGCAAATTATTTTGCATGCATGATTGTCCAATATCTGGAGTGACAAGGCTAACATCTTTGAGGGTAGAAGGAATTTTTGTTTATCTCCTTAAGAATAATAATTGTACAGATTAGCTGTCTATTCAGTTCTCATTTTAAAGTCAGAAGTGTTGGCTAAGCATTGCTTCAAATCTTCATTTCATCTTTGGCTAAATTCACAGAACATTAGAGCAGCAAGAAGCACATTGATTTGAGCTTGATGGAAGTATGTGAAGAGGTTCTCCACCTAAGTATTGTAGATGAAAATTCTTCAACTCATTCAATCAAAGTGTGTGATTATATTGGGTTCTTCCCGCATCCATGAACTAGGATTTGATTTTTTCCAAGAGAGTGATTAAATCAACATAAATCAAGATGGTGGGACTTCTAGATATCAAATTACCTAGATCCCAGTTTTCATCAGGGAAAATAGAGGAAGATGCAAGTGAAATCTATATCTCAAATATGAGTACTGTTAATCTCTTTCTTTAATGCTTGATATATTCTTGAAACATAACTTGAAAGTGAAGTATAAAATAATCTTAATAGTAATGAAGAATTTCTTTCCCACAGGACACAGTAAGATCTTTGATATATGATATGTGAGACGATTTCTAATCAGTTAGAGCAAGGGTGGTTTTTCTTGGGTCTGGTCCCAGCCAGTCCAGGAAGAAGAAGAGGTCTTTGTAGGATTGAGATGGGGTGCTGTCTTCTCTTATTAGAGCAACTAGGGAAATAGATTCAGGCATCTTTCTTTTCCGTAGGCCTACTCTCTGTCCTCTGACCCAAGAAAAGTTCAAGGTAGATACCAACTATTTTAAATGTCTGACTTTCTGGAGGTACTCGGAATAAGCACAGAAGAAAGATTCTGTCCCTCTTGTTAACCACTATTGGGCCCAAGAATGTCTTAGTGTTAAGCCACATGCAAACACCTGTGACTGCTGGTGAAGTTCCTGATCAACTGCCAGCCCAGACCAAGCCAGCAAGGTCACATTTGAATAAGAGAGTGTGAATGGTCCAGGGAGGAGGAGCACTAGCCAAGGAGGATAAGTGATGCCAGCAAGGACTCTCACCTGGGAAGGTCACAGCCTAAAGGTCCAGGAGGAGCAGGAAAGGGGAAGTGAGCTTCTGATGAGCTGATGAACCAAGGCCTGCCAAACACAGACTTGAGCAAACCCTCTGTAAACAACATAAGGCTGCAAGGGAGAGGAAAGGGTCAAAAGATAGCATGTCTTTGGGATAGGGCTGAACAAGCTCAGAAGCATCTTTTTGAATTGGTATAAAGAAGACATTCTGTGCAGAAAAGGCAGTTTGAGTATGTATGGATCATTGTAGGAAACCTCAGAATATTGCCCAAAAGAGATGACTGTCTTTATGGATGATCAGTTTTAGATTATTTTTCACAGTTTATATTCTTGCTTTTAAAAAAAATATTTGCCTCTATTATATTATGGACCTTTATAATGCACAATGATGAATTAATTAGTTTTTATAAAAAACACTTGACCATCTTCTAAATTATTTATGGTGATTCAACTATATAACAAACAGAAGAGAACACACTCACAGACACACACACAAACAGTAGGAGACAGATTACATACAGAATGCTTTTCTAGAATGATAGTTTGCATATCCCCAGCAAGCCTGTATTTGATGTGATTTGATTTTTATTCTCTTTTATTTATGTATAGTCTCTGAATTATTGTCATTGTTCTTGTTTTAAGTAGAATTTAATTCTCTGGAAAAAAGTTAGTAAATGAGAGATTTCTTCTCAAATATCACTTGAAATTTCTTCACTTAAGTGTACTTTCTGAAGTGAAAAAGTATAGGCAGTGGAAAGTAGCAGTGTTTATATAAGCAGAGAGGGAGGTTGCTTTTTTTAGTCAGGAGAGGATTGATTTTTTTACAAAATAAAAAGTAAAGTACATTATCTAGGATACTTCATGTTGCTTTAAATATGAGTGATGTTTAGTCCCTGGCTAAGAGAGGTCCTTTGTAGCTCTCTAAGGAAAAACAAACCCATTTGCCCTTGGGGAGAAGGGGCATAAATAAATACAATCATGAACTAGGAATCTCAATAAATTGAAAAAGTATGATTTTACTCAACAGCCTGGCCTTAGGTATGAGATGAAAGATAGATATGAAGAGCTCTTTCCAATTTATTTTGTGGACATCTTGGTTAGATTTTTGGTAATATTTATTTGCTCCTTTCTTTGTTTGTGAGACAAATATTCAGTACATTATAATTGCATCATTACCTTTAGCAGGAACATTAAAAACAACATGCAAAATACAAGCCAAGAATAACATAAAAATAATTTAATAGTCATTTCAAATTAGCAGACAGGATTGTAATGATTCTTTTCTAATAACAAGTTAAATGAAAATTACATAGAATAAACAGAATCTTATTTTTAAAGTACAACTACAGCGTGGTCACAGAGGCCTGATGCATGGCAGTTCAAATTTGTCTATGTTCCTCTCCATTCTTTGCAAACATTTTAATGTTCCCATTTTCCTCTGGACCCAACCTTCAGGTTGAAGACATGACATCACAGAAGCAGGACCTGACAGAGGATTTTATTTCTCCAGCTGTTGTCAGGCCACATTCTCATGCCTAGGGTAATAGGGGCCACTGTGTTTAGAAACTTCGTTCTCAATTCTCACTTTCTCTAACGTAAGAATTCTCAGATTTATAACTTCCATAGACAGTTGACCGATGTAATTTGATTCAGAGCTATATGGGATACTGTATGACTACAGTTCCGCATGATTTCAGTAATGAGTTTATTTAAAAGCATAGGATTTGAATTATGTGTTTTTTATGGATAAAACAAGATAAAATTTAATTGCATTTTATCTACCTATATAATGATAAGCAGTACTGTTAGGAGTGATGATACACACAAACTTGCTTATGCATGTGAGTGTGACTATACAGTGGCCATTGATAACTGGCTAAAGAAAAAGTCATAAAAATTAAGTCATGTTTTATTCATGAATTTTCCTATTTATTTAATATGTAGTTTTTTAATGCCTACTATATTTAAAACCCTGAGATAAGAGCTCAAGACAGTGAACAGGGCATGCATAGTTTTTACTTTCAGGGAGTTTTATTTTAGCCAGGGAGATAGACATTAAACATGAAAACAGCTATTATTTGATTGTAATTATAAAGATTGCATTACAGTAGAAGTACAAGATGCGCAAAGACTAGAAAATAGGGCACTGGCTAAGGTTTATATAGTGAGTGACACTTGCAGGAACCCAAGACTTCATAATATTAAGGCAGAAATTTTACTAAGAATGTCCTAGGCAAACAGAATAGACAAGCCTTCAGATAGGAAGGAAGAGTGATGAGATTGTGGATCTGAAAGGACATTAGAATTAGAGTCCAGAGTGCTTACTAAGGCATGCAAGCTCCTGCCTCTCTACACCTCATCTCATTTCATAAATCTCTACCTCCCCGCTGGAGTCATAAACATACAGGTGGTAGATCAAGCCACATGATTGCTGAAATTATCTAGGAATGGAAAAAGAAAACTGGGAGAATAACAGAAACTTGAGACCTCTTGACACTCAATGTTTGGGTAAAGAAGGATACTCCAGCAAAGCAGACTAAGAATAAGCACTCAGAGTGGAAGGAGGAACATCAGAAGCCGAAAGAAGGAAGTGACCAGACATGTCAGATGCTGCTGAGAGGTAAAACAAGTTGAAGTCTGGCAGGTTATTGGCCAGATTGAAGTTTCTGAGCAGAAATGGATGCTGGATAGAGAAGAAAGGAAAAAAAGCAAGGGGGTGATGGATATAGAGAAAGTAGAGGGATCAGTGGATCTCAGATCCCAGTGAGGTCCACAAATAGCCTTGGCAGAAACTGGAAAAAGCAGTCTTGGAGATTTGGCTGGAGTGGAGAGAATAAACTTGAGGATAGGAGATGAAGTGAAAGAGGAACATACTTAATATTAGAGGTGGAAACATTTCAGCTTATGATAGACTTCAGATGTGATCTTGGGACTGAAAGCATGAAGTAGAAAAAATGAGAAGTTCATTTGTAATAAGGAGATCCAGGGATGAATAAGATAGAATGTTTATGTAGATACGGATATTGTCCAAGATCATGGTGATGCTGAGGCTAGAAAAGACAACAGTCCAGGTGTCAAAGCCTTTTTATGAAAAACGCATGGATATTAGTAGATAGATGATACCAACAAGAAGGGAAATGGCACATAGCTAGACGATAGGAATATCAAAGTAGCAGACATGTTTTGCAAGGAGGTAAGGTTGCAACGGACAACACTCAAGGAAGGGGATAGTCCACTTAAGGGTAACAGGGATGAGGAAGAATAAGCAGCCAGTATCATTCACAGAAGAGGAGGTGTCTTCAAAGAAGAATGAGATTTTAGTCAGGGTAAGAAGGTAGAGACAATATTCAGAAAAGAAGTTGAACAGGTAGTGAAGTTTGCAAACCATAAAGCAAAGTCATCAAGGCACAGTGGAAGAATTTGAGAGGTAGGAAAGGGGAGACGGAAGAGAGAGAATTGAGGGTTAGTGGAGGGCAGTTGGGCAATTAAGAATGAAACACTGTAGGAATTTTATTGTAGCAGAAAAGAGATGCCAGGGTATAATGTGCAGACCCAGGGAACTAGAAGGAGGGGCTAAGTAAACAAGGAATAGGGAGTGTGGCAGGGTCAGTAACTTAAGAGACACCTACCTCCCTTTATGTTAGGACCTGGGAACCGCAGCCTGGCTATAATATGTAACGTAAAAGAGAAGTTGGAAAATCTGACAGGGCTTGCTTAAGAAGAGACTCCACTGTGGGAACAGTTTTCAGGAAAATGAGGCTCTTAATTACTGAAACACTAATATGTTTATAAAATGCCCAGTGTGCCAGAGGTTTGCACCAGGAAGCACAGGACCTTTATAATACAGAACCTATTCTGATCAAGGGGCTCTTTTCTCTCTCAGGCTTTCACAACAATCCTTTCCTGAGTAAATAAACTCAGCATTTCTTTTATTTTCAGTCTGGAATATATTAGAATATACATAACTTGCATGAATTCTTGACTTTCCCTCAATGTTTTAATATTTTCAATTGAATTTGGTATGAACAAACATGAAGCTTATTCCTTCTTTAATCTATTGCATTGCTCAGTTCTGAGAAACTATGATTTAATACTCATGTCATAACTTGAAATAATAATATACTTTTCAAAGGTATGTAATTCAGAATCAGGAAAGTAGTTGGATGCTGAAATCTGCTTCTTTCCAAAAACTACATGATAATAGAGGCCTGACAATAAATTTTAAAAATTACAGTGATGGGCTTATATTTTTGTGGGCTGTGGAGGAGCTAAAAATAAACAAGCAGGGTGGTTTAGTTCTAGTTAATACCAACATCCAAACTGATCTTTTGAGCTGTCTTTTGTAGTATTGCTAGGATCCCTTCCTTTTCCATTAGAAAAGGAATTTGAGAAATATCTACAAATGACTTACCACACTCTATTTTAATTATCTGCATAAACAATGTAAGAAATTGTGTCTGAATAATTTGGAGTCTGAGAGAATGTCATGTTATATTTGTATTCTCACACCACATCCATTATCTGGGATACTATAGATAGATGGTGGTTGAATGTACCAGTTATCTGTCAGCATACAATGCTGCATAACCACTGGAAAAACATAATGGCATACAACCAAAATCACATTGATTTTGCTCATGAAGCTGTGGAATTCAGCTGACTTGAGCTGGTCTCAGATGATCTAGACTGGTTTCACCCAAACGTCTGGGGCTCCTCTGGCTGTTGGTTGCTTCAGCTTGGACAACTGGGGTGACCTAACTCTGCCCATCTCATGTTCAATCTGCGGCCAGCTAGTCTAGGCATAGCCTCATGGCATAGTGGAAGTTAAGGAATGAGCAAAAACAATTGTGCAAGCCTCTTTCAAGCCTCTGTGTCAATATCCTATTGGGCCAGAAGAAGCTACATTGATAGGCCAAAAGTCAGAGTAGGAGGGCACTGCAAAATTCTATAGAAAGGACATGGATACGGAGAGGGGTGAAGAGTGAGGGCTATCCATACATCCAGTCCACCACATTAAAAATCTTAAGAAATCAAGTATGAAGAACACTGTCCAAGGTTCAGGTTTCATAAGGCTCAGCACTGTTCATTTTGTTAACACAAGTGAATTATTTAATCATTCTAAAGCCTAATTTCCTTATTGGCCTTTCTCAAGCTTTAAAAGTGGTTGATTTTATAAATTCAAGCTTTTAATGAATTTCATGCAATATATGGTCTACAGGAGAAATTTTACAGGAAAGTTGTCCATTATACTATCCTTTAGTGAGCCAACGTGGCTAGTCCGAATGGCCATAATTGATTAGCTAATATTGACTAATTTATTTTTTTTTTTTTTTTTTTTTTTTTTGAGACGGAGTCTCTCTCTGTCACCCAGGCTGGAGTGCAGTAGCGCAATCTCGGCTCACTGCAAGCTCCGCCTCCCAGGTTCACGCCATTCTCCTGCCTCAGCCTCTCCGAGTAGCTGGGACTACAGGCTCCCACCACCACGCCCGGCTAATTTTTTGTATTTTTAGTAGAGACGGGGTTTCATCGTGGTCTCGATCTCCTGACCTCGTGATCCGCCCGCGTCGGCCTCCCAAAGGGCTGGGATTACAAGCGTGAACCACCGCGCCCGGCCATATTCTGTAATCTTATTCAAATTGACAAACTTCTAGTCTGGACTTGGGTATGAATTAATTAAGTGCTGGAACTTTAATCTCCAGTTGAAGTCTTCACTTTTTGTTCCCATCTGATGATTCTTTTGAAGCATACAGTGTGTCAGTATAATGTCAAATGCTGTGACATCTCTTACATGTGAGATGAGTTACAGGGACCATTGATGCTGTGCCTTAATAATTCATTGTTATAATGAATTATTACTCTGAAATTGACTAAAGGAGCTTTGTCAAATTTGCATAATGCTGATAAAAAATGTGGTTTAATTTATAGTAGATGTTATGATTTGTTTTATATAGAGAGTACAGATGATACAGAAATGAAATCTGCTTTTGATTATATAATATGTAATTATGTAATATATAATGAAGTGCTGGATTAGTTAACTGTAAGAATAAAAACTAAGTAAAAATGTTCTAAATGAAAAATATTTTATAAGCTTCACAAGAAGAAAGTAATATACACAAATGGTCTTTGAAGATGGTTTTCTATGCCTAAAATGACTTCTTATTCTAGTTACTTAGATTGCTTCAAAAATTGTACACCTCAGTTTCCAAAATATATTGATGAACGTATAATTTGTAGCTTGCTTTGACATGTCAAATGTTCTGTTTCAGACATACAGAAATGAATTGTCATGTGATAAATCTTTCATATCTCTGCGGAGCATTTATTTTGGACTGATAATTTACTTGTGAAATCAATCACTCTGACCCATGTCATTTCAGCGTCATCATGTAGACATAACCAAGAAACCTCACCCAAATCAAGCTGGCCTGGATTCAAAAGTACTGGTTGGTAGTCAGAATGATTTGGTGGATGAAGAGAAAGAAAGGAACAACCGTGGGGCCACAGCAGTAGCAGGTACTTATGTGACTATAGGTCAGTTAAACCACGGTGGTTTAACTGTCCACATGACAAAGGTGCAATGGACAGATTCTTACTATTATTTTATTTGGAATATATGACTCAGCCCAAGTGATCACCCTGCTCTGCCAATCACATTGAAATGAAGTTTTATGTGAAGCATGATATTAAACACTCACAATAATAATAGTAATGTTTATTGTTTTCCATTATTAGATTTTTCACCTCATTTATGGTTTTCATGGCAATGAAATATTTCAAGATTGCTTGTATTGTTGTGATAATAATATTTTAATATTTTTCCTAGAACAATGAACAAGAACAATTACTATCTTGAAAAGAGGTTAAAATAATTGAGATGTTTTAAATTTAAAGAAGTGTCAGATAAGTCACTGAATGCTAGCTTGAATTATGATGGTTTAGTTTGTAGAGATTGTGATCTGATATTTTTCATCTCTACTGAGTGCAAAACAAAAGCAAACGGACTTGTGGAGGAGTTGATAGCATTCAATTAAGCTACCCAGACTAACTTCCATATGGCAGAAATTTGGGATGAGCTAGCAAGGGAAATAAGAAGTCTGTTTCTTGCCAATATTTTAGACACACCAAACCCCCTCAATTTCTATTACACTTTATCTTTGAAACTTCACATTTAGTTCATACAAAAATTGAAACTGTAATTATTCTTAAGCATTCGGTTTGCTCCTTTCTCCTCCTTATTTGGTTTTGTAGCTAGCACACTTTCTTCTCCAAGGACATATAAAAGTCAAAATACTAGATAAAGTCTCTGAAGTGTTTCTGCTCCAAACGCTGTCTGCACAATCTGGGTTCTTTCATGTAGTTAGCTTACTGGCTTCTGACACTCCTATAAAAACGTCCCATAGAGCTTTCCTTATTACCTTTTCATTGACTCTCTCCGAGTGAGAAAAATGAAATTCTGTAAAGGGCTTTGAAAATCGTGCATATTGCAATTCCTCCAAATTTCTAATACTAATCAAGTATGATTATAAAAGAAACAACCACTGCAGTGAAAATTGCTGCAGCGCATTGAGTCTCAAGCCATTATTAATTCATTGGAACTTGTTGTTTTTTTTTTCTTTCTTTAAGATTGTGGATTCTAAAAAGTAACAGAGAACACAATTCCTGAGATCAAAGTTTTTGTTTCAATCAGAGGGAAACGTTATCTAATCTTCTCTTGTATGTGAATCTTTCTGGGATGGTACAACAGTAGTTCCAGCTTTGTGCCTTGAGTGAGTAGTACAGTGTATGTTACAGACCAGAGCAGCACCTGCTTTGAACATATTACTTGTAAGTGATGATTTTAGGGACAAAGATGACCTGGAATTAAAGCAGTGATTCTAGGCAAGTGAGACCCCCTAACTTCATTCAAGAGAGTAAAATGGAATCTCCTTTCTTAGATCAATTTGATTTTAACATGCATTTATTTAGAAATTACCCAGTATGAACATCTTGGCAATATTTTTATTTGCTTTCCCATTTGTAAATGCAATAATTACAGTCTTTCTTCCTTATGGATTGTAATTGTGTGATAATTCTATATATAAAAATACAAAAGTAGAGTAGAGCAAAAATATAATTTTTCAAACTTAATTTTCATCTTATATGATATAGTATATGTTCTTCATTTCCAAAAAAAAGACTCATTGGAGCCCTACTTAACATTTACCATACTTCACATGGATAGCTCATGGAATATGTAGTAGCCTTCTTTGAGTTCAGGATGAGTAGAGTAGGCCTTTTCTGAGCTTTCTCCTCTTTCTAATGCTTAGACATAAGTCAGTCATTTCCTAAATTCTCTTTGACGAGAGTAACAGTTGGAGAGACTTTGTAGCATATCACCGACTTAAAAAAAAAAAAAAAAGCCTAACTAAGATGGGGTGCTGCTTTGCTTTTCTAATGTTGCTCTTTCAGGATACCCAGTTAAATGGGGTGAAACCTTTTCAAATATGTATCTAATAATTGTACTAAGGAAATTAGTTATCTTGGTATTCAATGTCAACAACTGAAATTTTGCTGTGAAAGACTGAACACGAATTGTGTAATAAGACTCTATTCCGGCCAAGAGTACAGCAAACCCTCACTCAGGATCAGTGCTGCCAGCCACTGATGTCTTCACTAAGAAACTGATGAAAACATTTCACCAGATTCTAGATGACCTTCTTCTGTGGGTCCTTGATTCACTCTTGTTGCTTAGTGATGCCCATGCCTTATTTTAAGAACATTATTATTAATTCTACATGTTATTTTATCCATAAATTACTAAAAAAAAGTTATCTGAAAGTAGGATGATTAAGTGATAGAATGATAAAGTGCAGACCTTCAGAGGCTACACTGAGATTTCTGGGTTTACATTTTGGTTCCCCCATTAGGTAGCTATGTACCATGAGTGATTTGTTATTTAAGACTATTCCTTTTTTTGTAAAATTGAGTTACTGGTAGTGCTATACCATGGGCTTTTTATTTTTGAAGATTATATTAGATCAAATAGGTAAAAGTATAGTACATAGTAAACTACAATGAAGTCAAGCTATAATAATTAACTACTGAATCTTTATGAATTGATTGCTAAGGAAAACTGTTTTCCTACGATATGCTCTGTAAATTGCTGGCTGTGACCACTTGATGTTATGGATCTTTCAGTCTCTGAGTTTCTGTCTGTATTTTTTGCCTTTGAGAGCAGTATGCTCTTGGAAATGTTATAGCCTTTGTGAATGCTGTGAGCATTGGAGGGGATGAGAAACCCTCTTTGGTAATGTCACTGATTCCTCAGAGTAAAAGAAGCACTCCAATTTTGTAGAGACACGGATGCCCTGACGCTCTCTAATGGACTTTTTCCCCATCTTACCTCAGCAGCAATAGCTAAGGAGGAGCACAGGGCTTCAATGTTTATTCAGCTTAAGGTCTATTTTTAGTAATAACATGTGTTAAGTGGAAATGTTTTCATTGAACTATTTGTTGCATCCAGTTCCCTGGGTTGATTTACATGTGCAAAGTCGATTGGGAAGTGCTCTCAGGAACAGCACTTGAGGCAGAGTCCCAGAAGCAGGTCTGGGCAGAGGGAAAAATTGAATCACGATACAGTCACAACAAAGACCTCAACTGATCCCGTAGGGAGCTCTGGAGCTGGCATGGTTCTTTAGGGTTGTCCTGAATTAGGGGGTGGGAAACAGACTTTATACCCCCTGCATCAAACAATCATTGGATGCAGCTGTCCCTGAGAAGGGTCTGTGGTTATGGGCAATGCGGCTTTTTTCAGCCAAGGGCACAGCCATTTGGTACAAGAGGATGATTATTTAGTTCTGAGGAGGATCTGATTATTATGTGGGTCACTCATTAATTGCTGCCATTGCTTCCGGTTATCTTCCTGGCTAAACAGGGGGCCATTTTCCTTTTTCTTCCTTATGTCTCTCTAGAAACTCAAATCATTGCCAGGAAGGATGACCTTTTAAATATGCTTATTCGTTTTTGTCCTACGTAAACATAAATGTTTTCTAATGAGCAAATGTTATACTCGCCTGATCCATATTTTCTAATGTAATTTTCTTCCTATTGTAGCTTTGTCTATGTTCTTTGAATTTTCCCTACAACTTTACACTAAATCTGTGTCACTGCTTGTCCTTCATAAATTAGACTAGTCAAGTAGTAAGACAACCCTGGGCTAGAAAATGAAACCCAAGGCACTCCAAGTTTGAGTCCCAGTTCTGCCACAACCTGGATGCATAGCCTTTCAGAAGCCATTTCATTTCTCTGAGCTTGACTTTCTCCATCAAAATAGTGGGTATACCAGATAATCTGTATGCCCTGTCAGTTCTGAAAGCCTGTGATCCTATGGCTTACTCTGAGTTAGAGCATTGAAATTGTTGGACTCAAACGGTCTTATTTCTAAGTGAGACTCACATACAGGTGATTCACCCCATCTAAGATCCTACTTAATTTGGGAATTTAAACAGGTCAGAAAAAAAACTCCCCAAGAAAGCTCTCCTCTTAGGCCAAGGTGGAAGCTAGAGAATAAAGAATGATTCTGTAGCTTTAGTTTAATCTAGATGTTTAGTGTAAACTTCAGATCCTATTTGTATCGTGGAAAATAAAACATAAGTAGTTTCCTATCAGGACCATTTTGAGGATTAGAGAAGTCAGAGGTTCTATATTAAAGACCTTAATTGAAAGGCTGATTATATGGGATCAAGAGGTAGGTAGTTTAGATCATAAAACACATTGTTGTTTCTTAATTTTAATGAAGAAACACCTCAATAATTCAATGTTATCCTAAGTAGTGTTCTAAGTGCAAAAATTACTTTTATTCCAAAGTCTAGAAAACCTGTTATTTAAAATATTGTATAATGTTCAACTGATGATTTAAAAACCTGTCCTTTCATCTTTATATTTAACATCAATGCAGATTTCTTATAATATAAACAAAATAATGATATTAGTAGAATTTATTTTACACTTCTAGATAAGGCTATTTTAGTTTGGAAATACTGACACCCTAAAGAAAAATGTTATAAGATTGCTCTTCATTTTATAGCAACCTATCTCCCTCTTCTCAGAAGATGTAAATGTTTAAGAATGTGCTGCAAGGAGAACCCACAGTCATTTCATTCTTTGAACAATTCTGAAATATCATTTCCTATTAGGAAGTTGTGTGAGCACTGACAACCTGGCCCCTCTTCTTCCCTAGAGATTAATTTATTTCCTGCAGTGCTTGCTCTTCATGGAAATCTTACTCGTAAGCGTTCACCAATGGGAGATCTCATCAGCAGAATGCTAATTATGAAAGCAAACCCGTGTACCATATTGAGAGGGAAAAACAGTTCTCTAGGCAAAGCAACCTTTTTCTTGTCTTTTTACTCTGCTCTCTGCTCCATCTATGGTTGAACAGAAATATTAACCCCTGGGAAACTATTCCATGAGGTGCTGGGGGATGGTAGAAAGTGCAAGTTTTGCAATGAGACAGACCGAAGACTAAGCTCTAATTCAAAGAATGTCACATTTGTTTGTGATTTTGTTTTCTTATCTTTAAAATTAGAATAAAAATACTTATCTTACAAGAAAGTTCTTGTGCTTTAAAATATCGCTTAATGTGTATGTTAAAAATACATATTCTTGGGATCTATTCTCTAGAGCAGAGTTGGAAAACAATCATGGCCTATGGGTAAAATATTAATAGGTCCCATTGCCTGATTTTTTATGGCTGGGGAGCCGGGAATGTTTGATTTTTCATTTTCAAATGTTAAAGAATATTTAAAAATAGTATTTTTAACATGTGAAAATTTTATAAAATTCAAATTGTAATGTCCATGAATAAAGTTTTATTGGAACACATCTACACTTATTTAAACATTGTCTATGACTGCTTTAGCGTTCTATCAGGACAGTCAAGTAATGGTAGCAGATATTTACTGTGTAGCCCTTTAGGGAAAAAGTATGATTCAGGTATACCACGGGGATGTGTTTCAATGTATCTCAGGTGAGTCTGCTGTAGGGGTTCTGTGGATCACACTTTGAAAAATAATGCACTGGAAGAATTGTGAACAACCTTTCGCTTCTTCTCACTTATCACACCCACTCTACCAGAAAGTCTGATTGGCTTTCTGGAATACGCCCATTTTTTCTTTCCATGGCTACTGCTACCAACCAAGTCTAAGCTATCTGCTGCTATCAACCACTGTCTGTCATCCAGATTCTTGCACTTGCTTTCTCACTAGTCTGTTTGCTCCTACACGTGGCCCATAGTGTCCATTCCCAACACAACAGCCAGAGTAAGTGTATAATAATCTTAAGTCAGATTGTGTAACTCCTCTCCTCAATATCCTCCAGTGGCCTCTCTACTTCTCCTTTCTCACTACTCTGGATATGTTGGCCTCATAGCTGTTTCTCAAAAACCCTAGGAGAGCTCCATCCTCAAGGCTGGCACAGACTATTTTATCTAAATTCCATAATCTTTCCCCAGAGATCCAAGTGGCTTCCAGATTCACTTCCTTTAGGTCTTCATTCAATGGTTACCTTCTTAGTGATCACCTTATTTTAAAATTATAACCCTTCTGTCTGGCACTATCTGCCTCCTTTGTGCTCTCTAACATATTTTGCAGTGTCCTTTTTATTTTGATTATTGGTCATCTACTCCACATAATGTCACTACGAAGGCAGGGATTTTTATCAGTTTGCTCTATCCTTAGGTTATAGGAAAGTGTCTGGTTCATAAAAGGTTCACAGTAAGTATTTCTTGAATACAAAAATGAACCTCAGACTCCTATCTTGTGCTTGACAGATTACGTGTGGATTCTATCAAACATTTTCTGTATGCAAAAACAGTTGCTGGAGTACAAATAGAAGACTCATCTCTGAAACGTGATACAATACTCACTTAATCACTTCAAATGAGAGGGAAATAAAGCAGCTATTAACTTGTATTATTTGTTTGTTCAGTCTCAGCCAACAATTTGATGACAAAAGATACAAAGGAAAGGGAATTAATGATGGGTACACATATGAAAACATGAATGAAAATCCAGTTGAAACTGTTCAGAAGAGACTCCAAGAAACCACAATTAAGTTGCATCCTAAAAGAGGTAGATGGTTCATGGCAGGTTTGAGTGTTCACCATCACATTGAGCAATTTCAGGGGACTGGCACTCAAAGTTTCGGAAACATTAGGTTTATAAGAGAATGTAAATTACTTTTAGACATACTTCAGCTTGATTCCTCCAAAATATGAGGAAACTGAAATTTTCTCTCACTTTAACCTTCTTATTCTAATAATTACCCATGTAATTTTACACTTAAAACTCCATTTTGTAAGTTATTGTTAAAAAGATGTAATTCTGACCATTGAAGGACACTTCTTTAGCCTGTATTTTTGAGAAAGAAAAGCAAAATGAAACTCCATCCTATGTCTACTCTTCTATGAATGAAATAGTTTACTTGATCTCCAAGGAAACTTGTCTACATGATTCCAAATACCTCAGTTAATCTGGTCAACTGAGTAATTGGTTCGGTGAATATCCATTTCAACATGAGAATCATCACGTCTTTATTGAACTTGTGACATTTCCAAAAGGAATAGGTGAATGCCAAAAAGATAAAGACTTTAAATCAATTTGGATTTTAAAACCTAAATTATTGTCAGAAAAAACAGTTCTTGCACATTTTGAGATTCCTTAAAGGTAGTATGCAAGAAACACAGTTTCTATTCAATGTGGAATCTCCTGCTCTGTCAACTAGAGCTTGCCACCAGAGCATAGATGTAATTTAGAGGACCACTGCACTGGGTGAAGATTGGGTTAGATCAGGCAGGGTGAGCTGACGTATAAGGTCTCTTCTAAAACTAAGATTGTTTAAATCCCAGTTTTTTATTTGAAAATAATCTAATTATTTTAATTATCTCAACTCCCATTTTTCTGCTTAACTGTGTACTATCTTAAATCAGCTTATTGGCAAGTGAGAGTTAGACTAATAACTGTCAAGATGACAGATTGAACTTTCAAACTGCATGCTTATAATAGTTTTATGTGACTCTGAGATGGCAATGGCAAGCAATATTTCTGTAGCACTTTACATTTTACAAAGTAATTGCAAGCTCATTATTTCATCTGATATTTCCTCAACTCTCTATGATTCAGTTATTATAATGAAAACTTATCCACTGATAAGGAAATGGAATTCAGAGATTCCTCAAAATACACAGCCAGTTAAGTTGTAGACTCAGGAATCAGACTTAGGTCTTCAGATTCCAATTCTCTGTACTACAATTCATTTATTTCATTTTCCTTCATCCCATCCCCCTGCTCCCTAAGAAAAGCAGCACTGTAAGGAAGAAATATTGCTGTTATTCCTTTTTATAGATAAAGTCACAAAGATAGTAAATGATAGAGGTGGGAATTAAATCTGGGCATACTGCCTAAAAATCTTGTGTTCTTATATCTAAAATGTATATTCTACAGTGTGTGGTTTTATTACTGTTTGTCAAATAAGGAAGATCTAAAAAGCTAAAGGCAGCCTTTGAGGACAGTGGATCATGAGGAGAGGGAAGGAAATCTAGGCGAGTATGCAGTCCAGGTTCTCTTCACCATCAACCCACTGACCACTCCAGCTCCCAGTCCCAGTTAACATTGATGGAAATGTTGACAGACGAAAGTAAATTCAGACGACTAGGGGAATTAACATGGTATGTGGAGAAATCTCTCTTCTTTCTCCTTTGACATTACCTTTCTTCTTTCTCAATTAGTCTGTGACCTCCTCAGGAGCCATGAAACTGCATATTTTGTTTCTGTGTTTCACACACATCATGAAAATCACTGAGATAGTGAGATAATTTTAGTCTTTTTACATTTATTGACATATTCTATCTTTGCAACTATTCCATTCAATATGCATTATTCTCCTCCTTCTCCTTCTCCTTTAAAAAAAATGAGAAAATGAGGCATATAAAGGTTAGTAACCTAAAGTAAATTACTTTAGGTTATACAGCTAGTGTGACAGAAAAATAATTCAAACAAGAAGGAAGCAGGAAGAAAAAAAGAAGAAAGTGAGGGAAAGTGGGAGAGGGGAAGAAGGGGAGGAAAACAAATGGAAGGAAGGAGGAAGGAAGGAAGGAAGGAAGGAAGGAAGGAAGGAAGGAAGGAAGGAAGGAAGGAAAGAAAGAAGGGAGGGAGGGAGGAAAGGAGGGAGGGAGGGAGGCAGGCAGTTATAGGCTATTGAGTGCTCAGAAGGAAGACCAACAGAGACTTTCTCTCCAGGTCCTGGCAGCTAGCACTTAACTAACCTCTAGTACAATAGAGGCAGGGGAGGGTCAGAGAGATTTCTGGTTTTCTGTTCCTCTTGACCACTTGTAGTGCTTACTTTTAGGGCTTCTTTTAATTACCCATCCATCGCACTCCATAAGGCCATAGTAGAAAGGAATAAAGTGTCTTGCCTGGAGATAGGCACCATTCCTATTCGTAGCGTAGCTTGCTTTATGTGAGAGTCTGACGTGATGTTGTGTTAATGCCAGGACTGTGTATATGTTAACTAGGAGCTTTAGATAGTACAGCTGATGCTGGAGGCCTGTTGATTTTTCCTCAATTTAACAATTATTAGGTACCTTTTTCCTCCTCTGTAGTTCTTAGAACACCAATAGGCTTGCATTCTATTCAGTAGGCATAGTGCCACAGCCAAAGACTGTTGAGTCTGGAAACAGACATTTTTAGACACAATCAGCTTCATCTTCTTACTAGCTATGTGACTGCTGGGCAGGTCTCAACTTCATTGAGGCCTCAGTTTTCTACCGTACATTACCCATATGATAGAGTTGTTATAAGGATGAACTGAAACACAAAGAAAAGCATTTCGTCCATGGAAAAACACTTTATACATGTAAGCTATTATCTCCTACCTCATACAAGTATCTACCTTGTTTCTGAAGAGTGAAGAGCTTGCTTTCTTCTGTTTCTTTCTTTTTTTTTTTTTTTTGTTGGCTCTTTCTGCTTTGCTTCCAACCGTTTCTCAAAAACCATATGCATGTGAGTGTCGACAGTATTTGAAAGCAGGGAGTTTCCTTTCTGGTTATTTTCAATACTTATTTCTGATAAACCCTTCTTTTTTTATTTATAGAAACATTCAAAAATGAAAAACATCAAAAATAACAAGATGTGACAGAAGCCACTTAGGCAGCAAACATATATGTTGCAGTGAAAAAAGAAGCTAGCCTTCTAGCTGAAAAACAAGTATTCCCCAATGGACTCCAGAAGAAACTTGACTCATCGCTGCAAAGGAGAGAACAACCTTAAAACTTTTAACAGATAAAACTTACAGAAACCTATGCTATAGAATTCATATAGTCTATTATGTTGTGTCTAAATCTGTAGGTATTGTTTTGTTGTTCTTTAGGACGTATTTATTTAACTTGCACATTTTTTCAGGTTCTTATTTCTACTACCAGCAACTAAGTAATTGAGAAATAATTCTGTATTTCAGTTTCTGAGTAAAACCAGTCTGAAATAGGATAAAAGCCCACCAAATACTTTCTTTTTTTTCCAGAATTTGTTTTGCCATATTTTAGTGCTATCATCATTCCTAAGAAGACTAACTTACAGAAAAATAATTATATCTGAGTGATTTAAAATGTCCAGGTTTCTTATCCAAATCCCTTGGAACTATGGAAAAGAGTCTGACTTCACATTCACAGTGTATTTACAAAATACGCTGTGTCATAAATATGTTTGAATTCCAACAGCCAAGGCCATTGAGAGTCATAGGAGTTTTCCACAACCTTCTCTTCTATGACCCAACAACAAGTTCATGACAGAAATTTCACCAGATTTCTGAGACAATGCCTTAATATTCTATGTACTATATACCAGATAATTCTTTAGATGAATGTTTCTTAGGATTGTAGGAAAATTATCTAGTTAATCATAATATTTGATGGAAAGAAAAAGACAATAAAATTGTAATGAGATATAATAAATTTGGCTGACAGTAAACCAAAGTGATTCTTAATTAGTATACATTAGAATGATGCTCTTATAGTTGTACCATCTATCAAAATTACTTTAAGGGCTCTCACATTTTAATAATTTATCTTATTATGTATTAAGTATACAGGAACAATATTATTTTTCCTCTAACAAAATGAAGAGACAGGCTATCTGGTTAATGTTACATAGGAATTTAATAGTAACACTTGAACTTCATCCATAGATCATACTCTGTACAAAATCTGTTAGCTAACATCCTATCTCATAATTATTTTATGTTATGTGGAGAAATTTGTTGATTTTGTACCAAAGTGTTTCTGAAGACAATAAATTGTGAGTCAACTTTAGAACAAAAAAAATTACAGTTAGAGTTTTTTCAATGTTTATATTCTGATTAAGCTTACTTTACCTTACATTTTTTCTAAGTAACAATGAATCCTGATTTCTAATGTGATAAAAATTGCTTAGTGATTTGATTGTGGTAATATCATTTCTTATCTACAATGTCTAAAATTTTATGGGACAGTTTTTCTTTTATTTATTTTGCCTGTTTGTGCAGATAAGAACAGAAACTTTTCTAAGACCCACATTTGGTTATTGAAGGCCGCAGCGAATCTTAACCTAACAACCTTGGCAAACTGCTCTGTAGGTGTTTTTAGACTCGTATAATTTGTTATTTTTCAAATAATAATGAATAATTAATATTTTTGTTTGGAATTTGAGAACAATTAAATTTGTACTTTCAGTAAGTACCATTCTTTGATTAGAAAATTAAGAGAATGCATATCTTACTTTGGTTGTAAATCATCAAGGGCTTTCTAATAGAAATCATATATAACATTTCTAAATATAAGTCCTTTCACATACTGCATTTCCAGTTGTCTTGATATTGAAAAGTGTAATAAATTTCATGCTCACCTATTGGAGATTTGGGAAGGTTGAAAATAAACTTCCTAATTTTTATTTGTATGTGTTCTCTACTATGTTTAATTCTAGAATTACTATCTTCCTGTAATGATTAAGTTAAAATATTCTTTAACTAGAATTGAAATAAATTGTTCACTAAGGAGGGGGCCACTTGTGCTAAAAAAGCCATGAGGAGAGAGATTGTCCTCCCTGCCCTCTCCATCCCTTATGGACTTACAGTGCTGAGCTCAATCATAATGACCAAATTTCACAGCATGGCCAAGCTGCATAGATAGGTGCCAAAACTACCAATTATTAATACTGGCCTCTTCCTAATTGAATCAGTCAAGCAGTTTTGGAAAAGGCTGTCAGAAAGGAGTGAGAAATGGAAAGAGGAAAATGTGATTGTTGAGATGGGCTAGCTCAACTCTTACATCCAGGATTTTAATATAAAAAGTGTTTAAGATTAGAGTCAACATGTAATGAGACTTTTAGGTGTTTAACCAATGGTTCTTGGTTCAAGTTGCCTCTAAAAGGAAGATAACATGTAAAACACTGGGGAGAGTCAGAATTAGGATCTAATTATAACCCCGGTAGGCTGGAATACTAAAAATGAAATCCAATAGAATAAAAATATTCTTTTAATTTTACCATGAAAATATTTCCACAATTGTGACATTTCTGACTGCTTCTACTTCTACTGCTGTGGTCCAAGCTTCAGTCATCTCTGTTGGATTATTGCAAAAACCCTGTAACAATTCTTCCTGTTCCTGCCCTTGCTACCTATCAATCTATTCTGATTGTGAGAACCAGAATGATCTCATTAAAATATGTGCTATTATTACACACCACAGTCATGTCCTACCTCATTCAGAGTAAAAGCCAAAATTCCTAAAATGATCTAGAAAGGTGTGCACAATATATTCCCATTCTCTCTCTGGACTCTTCCTATTCATTTTGCTCAAGTCATGGTGACCTTCCCATTTGATATGGTTTGGCTGTGTCCCCATCTAACTCTGGTCTTGAATTGTAGTTCCCATAATCCCCACGTGTCATGGGAGGGACCTGGTGGGAGGTAATTGAGTCATGGGGGCAGTTTCCCTCATGCTGTTCTCCTGATAGTGAGTGAGTTCTCATGAGATCTGACAGCTTTTATAATGGCTTTTTCCACTTTTGCTTGGCACTTCTTGCTGCCACCATGTGAAGAAGGACATGTTTGCTTCCCCTTCTGCCATGATTATAAATTTCCTGAGGCCTCCCCAGCCATGCTGAACTGTGAGTCAATTAAACGTATTTCCTTTACAAATTACCCAGTCTTGGGTATATCTTTATTAGCAGTGTGAGAATGGATTAATACATCATTATTCATCAACCGTGCCAGGGCTAGTCCTACCCTGAGGCCTTTGCATTTGCTGTTCTCCCTGCCTGGAACACTTTTTGTTCTCCTCTCCACACAGGTCCCTCCCTTACTTCCTTCAGGCTTTATCCACATATTACCTCTCAATGTGGCCTGCTCTGGCCACTCTATCTCAAACTGTAACCTCAACTCTTATTGGTCTTTCTATCTCCTTCCCTGCCTTAATTTTCTCCACAATAGTTTATTCTATCTAACAAGTTATGTCTTTTACATATCTTGTTTCTTTTCTGTCTCCTTTACACTAGACTGTAAACCCCCTGAAGGCAGGATTTCTTATTGGTTTCTGCACTACACCTAGACACTTAGAATAGTGTCTGGCATATATCTGGCACTCAATATATGTTTGCTGAATAAACTGATTAAAGTTAGGAATATGAGAACTCAGGCCAGACTGCCCAGGTCTGAATACTGACTCCCTGTTTACTGGGTTGCCTTGGATAAGTTTGTGAGCCTCCTTCTGCTTCAAATTCCCACATATATGTAAAATAGGGACTAAAATAGACTCTACATTGTAGAGTTGTTGTGATAATTTAATGAATGTACATATGTAAAGTGCTTGGAGCTTTGTCTGGCAAAAAATAAGTCCTCAATACATTTATGTGTTGTTATTTTATAATATATATATATATATGTCCTAAATTAGATGTAAAATATTACATCAAGACTTTTTAGTTTTGGAGCCTTGCATCTTTTCTTCTTTGAGTTTTCTTTCTTTCCCACGTCCACTCTTATGTGCCATGACAAATACTCACCTAGTCCTTGTTATCTTAGCTCAGGTTCCCTAGAAGCACAGGTTAAGGGGGAAGATACTCGTTCAGTGGTTTATTGGAGTGTTCTTAGGAGGAATCTGTATGGAAGTGGAAGAAGTGAGCAGGATAGGAGAAGGATCTACATAAATACATGATTTCATAAGAACTCCAACCTAATCTTTCCAGCCTGATCCTAAGGGTACCCTGGAGCATGGATTATACTACTGTGCTGATCCCTCAGCTGAAACTTTGAAAATTTGTTCCAAATCCAAGAGGCAAGCAAGATCCAAATTGTGTACCATATGATAGGACAAATGAGTCCCATAGGTATATCCCACTGTTGCGTCTCCCTTGGGACAAATTGTGTCACTGGGTCTGAGATGATATTACACAGGATATCATGTTGGGAGAACAGAAATTCTGTGACCCCTCTGTGGCAGTGCTGGCTGAGGCATTGTGGAAAGGAAAAGTAAACTGATACCTGGAGTATATTTCCATTTCAGTTATGAGAAAGTATAGATTCTTCTTGGATGAAAGGGATTCAATGTAATAAAATTCTTACCAACTGACTAGGTTGTTTCTTCAACAGATGGTAACTTATCAGGGAGAGGGCCAAACACCATTGGTCTTTGTGACAGGCAAATTGAAGCTTCAACAGTAACAGTAACTAGATCAGCCTTTGTGAGAAACAGTTCATGCTGTTCGCCCATGACTTACAGTAATATCTGCCATCATGGTTACTCCACTCATGAGTCCATTGTGCAAGTACTGGGGTGAATAAGGACAGAGACTACTTGATATTTACTGATTGAGTCAACCTGTCTAATTGATTTTATAGTACAGATGTTCTCTGATGAACACCAATTTGCTATATAAAATTTTCACACCTTTTCCCCATTTTCATAGGTGTAGTCATCCTCTTCTGCAGATATTTTTATCCATCATATTCAACTCTATCTGAATCCAAGTATTTAACTAACCAGCTAAGTCATTTGCTATTAAAGCCACTTGCCAAGGAGTTTATGTTTATCCTGATTGCGGGCCATTGTTCCCTTTACACACAAAGTGGACAACCAGATGCATGCAACTCTGTCCACTGGGAGGATTTCACTTCACCATTGTCTTTCAGACCCACTCCTAAGTGAGGCTCTAGTGCAACAGTAATCCATTTGGGCCTCGGCTAATACACCAAGTTGACCCATACATGAATGGATCCACTTCATTTTATTAGTTGTTTACAGAGAAACTCACCATGAGCTCTGGAAGTGCAAGCCAAATAAAAAGTGCAGGTACAACAATGGTGGGTGAGTGACTTGTGGGCCTCATCAGTCACTCATTGGCACAGCTCATTTGTATCATCTGGACCTGCTCCACCCCGGTCTTGTATGTGCTGCTTCTATCTTGCAAAGTGCTGCTGCTGGGCTTACTTGATCTTATGGATTCCTGTGTCTGATAGCAACCAGCTCAACAGGGCAGTTTCAGTTATATGATTATACAATGTTCTATTGTCATATATCAGTCTCCTACTTGGTAAAGTAGCATGGTGACAGCAGCTTTTCAAATGTTGTATAGTTCTGTGATAAAATGTCATGGCCATGTTCCAAGGATTGCACAGTAATTCTCCTATTGGAGCTTGCCAGAGATTTTATACACTATCTTTGTCTATTAGATACCCATCAGCTATATATCTAGATACCCATAGTACCACAGATCTTTCAAGTAACATGGCAGAGGTGCAAGTCTGCTGTAACCACAGACTTGACCTCCTATATCAGCCCTCCTTCCTCTGGGCCCCATACAAAACTGTCAGTCATTTGTGTTACCTCATACATGATTCAGAGCAGTACACTCAATTGTGGCATATGCTGCCTATCCAACCCCAAAAGCCGTACTAAATGCTGTCTTAGTGGAAAGAGGTGTAAAGGACATGCCATGGTCTAAATGTCGGTGTCTTCCAAAATTCATATGTTGGAAACCAATACCCAATGTTATAATATTAAAAGATGGGGCTTTTAAGAAGTAATTAAGTCATGATGGCTCTACTCTCAGGAACAGGATTGGTTCTTTTACAAAAGAGAGAGTTTTTGTAAGGGAGTGTCCTTTCTCCCTCCTGCCATGTAAGGATGCAGCAAAAGGTACCATCTTTGAAACAAAGCAAGCCCTGACCAGACCTCAAATCTTCTGGTACCTTGATCTTAGACTTTTTAGCCTCCATAATGGTGAGCAATAAATTTCTATTCTTTATAAATTACCCAGTCTAAGGTATTTTGTTGCAGCAGCCCAGAACAAATAAAGATAGTGCAATAACCTGTTCTTTGTCTGAGAAGATATCCTAGCTTCCTTTGCTCACTGGAATCTTAAAATTTTTATCCATATGGCCACATCTTGTATTTTTGCAAGGTTTAGTTTATTATTTATTCTGTTATTAATGTGCCAAAGTGTTAATGAAGAATGGGAGCTAGATACATACCCTTTTAGGTGACTATCAAGCTATTTAAGCTATGGGTCCCTAGTCCCTGTGGTTTGTGTTTGCTGATGTGACCCTCATTCAACATATTCTTGTCATTTCTTGAGAACAGTGCAATGACTGGGTACATAGGAAGCTGCAGCTTGGTGTCTGAGCCCTCCAGGATTTTCTTGCCCCACATAGTACTTGCTATCTGCTTCATACCCTTATTAAAGCTAAGTAAACTTAGTGTTTGGTGTACTTATTGTTTCTTGTATCTTTGATTGACAATGTGAAATTAAAACTCATTCTAAAGGTCTTGTTTTTTCAACATTACAAAATAAAGTGCTAGAAATGATGAATATGGTTTGACTGTGTCCCTACCCAAATCTCATCTTGAATTCCCACGTGTTATGTGTGTTCAATCATGGGGGCAGGTCTTTCCCATGCTGTTCTTGTGAGAGTGAATAAGCCTCACAAGATCTGATGGTTTTAAAAAGTGGAGTTTCCCTGCACAAACTCTCTTCTCTTGTCTGCCACCATGTGAGATGTGCCTTTCACCTTCTGCCATGATTGTGAAGCCTCCCCAGCCACATGGAACTGTAAATCCAATAAACCAGTTTCTTTTGTAACTTGCCCAGTCTCGGGTATGTCTTTATCAGCAGAGTGAAAATGGACTAATACAATGATGAATATGACAGCTAAAAAGAAAAAAACAAATCCAGGTTAGACACAACAGAAGAGAAAGTTGCTGAGATGGTAGACCTTAATTAATTATCCAGAATGCAGCAAGAAAAGACAAGACAGTGGAAAAGAGGTGTTAAAAAACACTGAGAAGAGTTTAAGAAGGCAGAATATTTACTTAATTGGAGTAAGAGCACGAGAAATTCAGAGAGTGATGCAAGGCAGAAGTGAAGTAATATTCAAAGAGATGGTGTCTGAGACCTTTCCAGGAATAACAAATAATACAAAATTTCAGATTTAGGAAATACAGCAGCATATTTCAAGAAGAATAAAGAAGTAATTTCCTTACAACTCATAGTGAAATTTCAGAAGGAGGATACAAAATAGGACTGGGATATCAATTGGACAGTTGACTTTTCTAAGCCTAATACAACAGCTGGAAGATGGGGTGCCAAGGGGAAAAGCTCTATAGTGAGAACTGTTAATGCAGTTAAAAGATTTTCAAAAATAAGAATAAAATACTTCTTATAGATAAACAAAAACAGAGGGGCTTACAGTCAATTAAATTCTTGGTAAAAGGATATCCAAAGGGCATACTCTAAGAAAGAAAATAAGTCCAGAAAAAAAAAATCTGAGAATCAAGAATGAGTAGGATATTAAAAAATAATTACAGACTGGAAGATATTTACAATATATATGTCTAATAAAAAATGGTATCCAGAATGTATAAAAGGCTGCTTCAAATCATTAAGTAAAATGCAGACAAGCTAATTTTAAGAAAGGGTAAAGAACTTAAGCAGACACTTCATAAAAGAGGATATTCAAAAGGATAATGAACATAAAAATCTGCTCAAAATCACAGCAATCTTTAGGCAAATGCAAATTAAAACTACAGCAAGATATATCATTATAAACCTACCAGATGGCTAAAAGTTTTTTTTCAAAAAATGAGCAGGTTTTGAAGAAACTATGGAGCAGCCAGGACTCTCACGTATTACTGGTGGGAGTTCAAATTGATAAATCTATTTGGAAAACTGTTTGGCACTGTCTCCTAAAGCTAAACATACACCTACCCTATGACCCAGAATGTCTATTTGTGTAAATCCAACAAAACTAAATGTAAACTAATTTAGCTACCAATAAGACATGCACAATGATGTTCCTAATAACTTTATTCAAAGTAGTTTCAAACTGGAAACAACCCATACCCAGGAGTAGTAGACTAGGCAAACACATTGTAGTGTAACCGTGCAATGGAAACTGATGTAGCAATGAAAAAGGATAAAGTACACAAAAATGCAAGAGCATGGATGTTTTTTAAAAACCAGAATCATAAAAATTAGACACAAAATAGTATTTACTGTATGAATCATCAAAATTAGACACAAAATAGTATTTACCATATGAATCATCAAAATTAGACACAAAATAGTATTTACTATATGATTCTGTTTATATAAATATTAAGAAAAGGCAACAGTGCTCTATGGTAATAGAAAGAAGTATGATGTTTGCATTTGGTTTGGCTATGACTGGCTGGGTAGGCACAAAAGCGGTCTCTGGGGTGATGAGAATGTTCCATATATTAATCTGTGTTACGGTTATATCAAAATATACATAGGTTTTAATTAATGAAGGTTTGCACTGTAGAATTAAGCGCTTCACTGCCTTTGTGTAATAAAGCAACAGAACGGTAAGCACAAGTTTGAAAATAGTACTTACCCTGGGGTAAAGGTTGAGGAGAGATTAGGGATGAGAGCCTAAGGGACTTAAAGTGCATTGCCAATGTTATATTTCTAATTGTATATGTAGTATATGTTTTGTACATATAAATGTTTTATATGTACAAAAATAAATGGAGGAAAAATGACATAAGGGAAACATTGCTATTCGATCTAGCCAACAAAGAATGCAGATATTCAGCAAACCTCCCATAAAATACGTATTAGAATCCCCTGTGTGCAGTTTATTTCATCAAATGTAATGTTGTTAGGCACATACTTTGGCTCTGCTATCTTGCTAGAATGCATTTTTTCCATTGGGTTGATCTCATAAATATTTTCTTATATTTATCTCACATGCTAATAAAAGATAAGAAGTACATTTTCTTCAGCATGTTCCTTAAAATGTCCCAAATCATTTTGTTAAAAATAAATGTTTTCTACATTGTATGTCAAGTTCTTATCTTTTGCAGTATTCAAAGCAAAATCTGAACTCTTTAGTCCGTTTTACCGAAGTACTTGAGGTACTTAATGCATATGATATTTATACTTTTTTAGACATAACCCTGACATTTAATTTTTTTTTTTGCTTTTGTGCATTCTGAGGAAATCTCAAGCTGGGCTGAATATTTCCAATTCATGGAAAGGTACATGAAGAGCTCTTATTTCTAAGTTAGAGATTAGTAGTGAAATACTAGCAAAAATATTTATTTATAGTGCTCATAGGCTAATTAGACTAAATAGCACACTATTAGAGGAAGACTACTTTAATGTTTTCCTTCTCCCATTACATGAAAATAATTAACTTTGTCTAAATAATTCTCATTTAGAATAGGTTTTCATTTTTATTATGATTGAAACTTGAGTCATAAATATGTATGTAAATATTAAATACAAGTTCTTCATCAGAAATGTGATTTGCAAATATTTTTACTTGATCAGTGGTTTATCTTTTCATTTTCTTAAAATAGTCTGTTAAAACACAGTTCTTAATTTTAATGGAATTTGACTTATAATTTTATTTTATGGATCATGTTTGTGTGTCATATTTAAAAAAATATTTGCCTAACACAAGTCATGAAGAGTTTCTATTGTATTTTCTTCTAAAATTTTTAGATTTTACATTTAGGTATGTGATCTGTTTGAGTTAATATTTATATATGGTATGAGGAGGCATGGTTGTAAAGATGCCTTTTTTCTTCTTCCTTCCTGAATTTATTTTTTCCTTCCTTTTCTCCCCCAAATAGATATTTAAGCTTTCCATCACTATTCATTAAACAGACTTCTTTTTTCTATTGAATGGCTTTTGCAAGTTGATTGACATCCAATTAATCATGTACAGTTGGGTTTATTTCTGCTATCTCTGTTCTATCAATCTCTTTTCTAGCAATATGGTGGCACTTTTTAGACTTAAGAAGAGTGAAGAGAGTGGGGAATGTTTAGTGGAAGAACGTCCTGTGAAATTCAGGAGCCACATCATCTAGTACGTACAATGGACTTTTCACCCTAGCTTTTAATTATTTACTTTCGTCAAAAACTTTCAATGAAGTGTATTGAAATATTACATCTGAGATGTTACTTAATTAAATAATGTATGGGAGAAAAACAGCCTACACTTGGTGAGAAGTTATACAAACATAGACACCACACACAGCCAAAAAAGATGGTTATGACACTACAAAATGTGACCAGTAGAAGACCTGAAGTAGTAGACAGATTTACTGTGATAAGAAATAAATTAGATAAATTTGTGGATGACATAGGCACTTTTTAGGACACCCCCTCCTCCCAAAGACTTGGGGAGGGAGACCTTGATAGAGACTAGATTTCCTATTGATCCTGTGAGAAGAGAAGTCTCTTTTTTACTGGATTATAATAAGGAAGGAATAACCTAGAAATATGAAGAGAGTGGAGATACTAGGTTTGTACCAAACTTTGGCTTTTAAAAAAAAATGTATCAGCTGCAAAACTTAAGGCTGTGGAATTTCTAGACTCTAGAATTATCTCCTTAAATTTTAATTAACTCTCCAGATAAAAGTGAAAAATTAACAACAGTATAGCAACTAGTCAAAATACTTTTAAAATTATCTGGTGTGATTTTTTTAAGCCATACAATTTAGGAACTCACAAAATGAAGAAATACTTTTCCGAATTAATAACTTAGTAGAGAAATTTCTTTCTATTTTCTGGGCCTGGGTGGGGAGTTCTACCCATTAGGAATTTTGTTGTATCTTTTCAGTCAATATGTAGTATATAGCTTCTAGGAAATATGTCAAACCACACCCACAACAGCAGAATAGGCCCTGCATGATTGTTTCATCTGAGTGAATATGCTGTTGCTTGTTCATTGTCAATTGAATTAAGGATAGACATAACAGGAGGAGAAAACTCACAGATTTTTTTCAGCCAGAAAGAGTAACCTTCCTTATAGACTTCTGTAATATACTACAATTTTAATATGGCCTCTGAGACAATGGATATTAATGAAAGAGGGCATATTCTCCTATTGTCCTTACATTCTTCCTAAAAGACAGCAAACCTGGCCTTGACCTCACAGCTGTATGGACCAACATTCTTATCTTGTCCATAATGTAGTTCAAAGATTATATGCACTAATGTTATAAAAGTCTGGTGAGTCAGGTGGTGTACTCTATTTTCCATATCAAGATTAAAAGTTTTCAAAACCTAAACATTGTTAAAAAATCATCTGAACACTATTTTAAAAGGTTTTGCCTATTCACAATAGGTTGTCAAAGACTATCATTAAAAATTTCATAAGATCAAGTTGTCAATAACAACCATAAATGATTCAATTAAGTTGAATGGCTATTTTTAATTTTTCTCAGAAATTTATAATTATCTCACAAAATCTACGTAATTACCAATTATGAAAGCAAAATCATTAATTGGCAAGTTGTATAGAGCAACATTAATTGAAATTGTAAAAGGTCAGATAATAGCATTCTACCAAACATGCATAAGCCCAGGATACTAAACATGGAGGAATAACTTGATTTTGACAAAATTAGTTTTAAATCTACTGTTTCTTGATAACTTATAAAATAAGTTATCAAATATATAGTAGAATGGATATTGATAATTTTTAAGGAGAAACATTAATACAAGAAAGGGGCTCTAGAAGTGGCAGTGCTAATCAGATATGCAGTAAAAGCCTTAAAGAAAATGAACATTTCAATAAAATCCTGAGAAAGTGATCACACTAGTCATATGAACATCTGGAGAGAGAGTACTAAGGCACTGAGATTAACAAGTGCAAAAGACTTGAAGTCAAACACATGACATGTTCAGTGGGACCAAGGGGTTCTTGAATTGGAGAATAGCTAGGGAAAAAAGTAAGAAAAGTAAAGAAAACCAGAAAATAGAGAGCTTTGGAGGTAACATTAAGGAATTTAGCTTTTCATTGAATGAGACAGGAGTCACTGGAGGGTTTTGAGAAAGTGATGATTTCTTATTTTCCTAGAACTGTTATGGCTATTGCTTGAGGGTACAATATATGTGAGGAAGAGCAGAAGCAGTAGTATCAGTGAAGGGGCTAATGCAACAATCCTCCAGAGATGACAGTTGCTGGAATTCAGGTGGTAAGAATGAGAATCAAATTTTGTACGTATTTTGGAAAGGTAGAGCTATTAGAATTTGTCGAAGGCATGGATACAGTTGTGGGAAATAGAGAGGAGTCAAGGATGATCTGAAGATTTTTGGCCCATTCAAATGGTGTTACCATTGACTATAATAAGGAATAGTGCAGGAAGTGCTGATTTGGGAATGATTCTCAGAGGCTCAGTTTTGGACACATTAATTTTTGTATGCCTTTTAGCCCTCACACAATTTCATATATGAGTCGGGAGAGGGGTCTAGGCTGTAGACACAAATTTTATAGTAGTATACGTATACACGTACATGTATGTGTGTGTGTGTGCATGTGTTATCATATATTTTGAGTTGAATTGTGCCTGTCCAAAATCATATATTGAAGCCTTGACACCCAGTGCCTCAGAATGTGACTGTATTTGGGATAGATATAATTAAGGTAAAAAGGGTAAGATGGGCCCAATCCAGTAGATTGGTGTCTTTATAAGAAGAGGAAATTTGGACATTAGACATACACATGCACAGAGGAAAGACTATGTAAAGACAGAGAGAAAGCTATCTACAATCTATGGAGGGCAGTCTAAAAAAATAAAAAATAAAAACCAAAACAAAACAAATCACAAAACTCTGCTGACACTGTGATCTCAGACTCCTTGCCTCCAGAACTCTTAGAAAATAAATTTCTGTTATTCAAACCCTCCAGTAAATGGTATTTTGTTTTTTGTTATGATAGCCCTAGCAATCTAATACAGATTTTGATACTGAGAGTGGGATGCCAACTGTAAAAATAACAATAAATGTGGAAGCGGCTTTGGAAATGGGTAACGAGTAGAGGCTGGAAGACTGATGAGGCCATGTTAGAAAAAGCTTAGCTTGCCTTAAAGAAACTGTTGGTGGAAATATGGACATTAAAACTGCTACTGTGGGGCCGGGTGCAGTGGCTCACACCTGTAATCCCAGAGGCCAAGGTGGGCAGTTCTCTTGAGGTCAAGAGTTCAAGACCAGACTGGCCAACAAGGCAAAACCCTATTTCTACTAAAAATACAAAAATTAGCTGGGCATGGTGGTACATGCCTGTAATTCCAGCTACTCGGGAGTTTGAGGCAGGATAATTGCTTGAACCAGGAGGTAGAAGTTGCAGTGAGCCGAGATCACACCACTGCACTCCAGCCTGGGGAACACAGCAAGGCTCTGTCTCAAAAAAAAAAAATTTAAAAAGTGCTACTGTGAAACCTTAGATGGAAATCAGAAATACGTTTTGGACACTGGAGCAAAGGCAATACCTATTATACAGTGGCAAAGAACATGACTGAATTGTGCTCTAGTGTTTTATGAAAGGTAGAACTTGTGATTAACCCAGGTCTTTAGCTGAGGTGATTTCTAAGCAAACGTTTGAAAGTGTGGCCAGGTTTCTTTTTGATGCTTATGGTAAAATGCAAGAGAAGAGAGATACATCAAAGGATCATTAAGAAAAAGGAGTCAGAACTTGAGATTTAGAAAATTATCAGTTTATTTATATGGCCAAACAATGAGAAAGCTTGCTCTGAACAGAAGACAAGGGTGTGACTGGTCATTCATTTCATAAAGAAATTATGAATGTGACACATGGATTGAATCAACGATCTCAGCAGAAGGCAAGAATAGAGATATGATTATCCAGGAAAGATCTATGGAGGGCACTCTTGTCTGATGGCTTGGATCCCTATAAGTCAACAAGGTTATTTTTGAGAATTTTATATCGGCAGAAAAACTGCCAGCTTAGAGTAAAAGGGACAGCGATGAGAAAGAGTGAAGGAAAGCCACCAGACTTCTGAGATTCCACAGGATGGGCCAATTGGGGTATCTGGCTGAAAATCTGTGCTATTCTTCAAGAAAAGAGAAAAATAACTCCAAAGGTGGGACTGCCACTATTACCATGGGCTCAGAGTCTCAGGCCTGGGTGGCAGGGCTGTCTCTTCTCCAGTTTCAGAGGGTGGGGCCACCGCCTTGGTTTCAGCAGGCCAGGCTGCCATTATCCACGGCCAAGGGAGCAAAACAGACACCCCAGATGCCCTGGGGGGCAGGGTCACCTCCCTAGTGGGTCCTGAAGACAAAGAATTAAAATAAGAAGGATTATCCTTGAGCCTTAAAATATACTGGAATTTGCCCTGGTAGGTTTTGGACTTGTCTGAGACCTCTGACCCCTTTCTTCTTTCTGATTTATCCCTTTTGGAAATGGGATGTTTATTGTATGCCAGCCCTACCATTGCATGTAGTAAGTTGATAACTTTTGAGTTCTATAGATTCAGGCTGTATGCATGTGTGTACGGATAGTCCTTCCTTGCACAGTTCCAATATGTACAGATTTCAATTACCATGATTTAATTAAATAATACCAAATAATAATAATTCCCCAACAACACAGTTCAAATTTTAGTTTTTGCAGTATATTAACGGAGTAACAAAGTACAAATGTTGCTGCTAGCTCTTCAGACCATAAATCCCTATGTAAATAACATGGATACATTGTGACCAGTGGCCAATGATGTCACTTCTTTTAAAGTTTGTTAGTGAATGTTCATTGCACATCTGTAATTCAGTTCCAACAGACAGCAAAGCATTTTGTTATGTTGCTTCCTGGTCTCCTACTGATAAACCCACCTGACATTTTATAAAAATGAATAATCCAAAGAGGGAATTAAAGAAGTCAACATACATAAAAGTGCAGCAAAAAAACAAATGTTGTAACACCAGCAGGGAAATGTGAATCAAACATGAATGGAGTTATGGGAAAATAGCTGCTATTGAGAGACTCTAATTACACAGCCAGAGGAACTTAGTGAAGTTCCCACTTAATGACTTGCATAAGGAAAGTGGTTCTGACAAAAAGGACAAAGATGTTGAAGACAAGATGGTGGTAACAGCACAAATACGTCACTTGAAAGAAACTCTCTCAGATATTTCACATCATTGGAACATACAATGTTGGCATCTGATACAAACTTAGAAAGGAGTATGACAATTCTTCCTCTGTATTGTAAGATACATGATGTAGATATGCAAATATATAGTCATACATATATATGAATGATGGCTAAAATTTAAACTACATAGTCAAGTTTTAAAATATTTTTAAACAAATTAAATTTAATTAAAATAAAAAGTTAATATTTATACATAGGACTTAATGTAGATAAGGGTTTTGAAATTAAAACTGTTTTATACTTTCAATTTCAAAGCACACATATACAACAATGTGAGAAACAAAAATAATAAAATAAAAAATGGGTAAAGTACACAAACTCATAAGTGAATCAAATTGACATTTAAGTATCATATTTCATCTATCATAGAAGCACAGATTTAAAGCTTTCCTAAACTGAGTGTGGGTGTGCAGAAACAGGAACTTAATGTGTTTTTTGGCGAGAATATAAAGTAAAACAAAATGGTTGAGTGCAATTTGACAATATCGATTAAAAATTATTTATCTTTTAACTCAGCAATTTCATTTCCAGGAATTTATTCTAGGGTATCATCACAAATTAGGCCATGAAAAATAAACACAGATGGGCACTGTTTTAAATAGTGCAAAATTGCAAACAATCTAAATAACGATTGATATGTGGTACTATCAGACACACAAACAGACAGATGGATAAATGAGGGACAGTGGAGTTGTGAGTAGTATGTTCTCATTTATTAAGTGTGTGTGTGTGAGTGCCTGTGTTTGTGTGTGTATGTGGGTGTGTGCATGACTTTATGTACCAAAAAGTATAAAAGTGCCCTTTCTTGTTGCGGGCCTAAAGTATGGAGGTATATATAGTTTAACTTTTTGACAATAAATATACTTTCAAAAAGAACTAAGGACCAATGTTATAACTATATTAAACAGTATTACCAAAATAGGAAATGAATAATTATTGACCATTTGAGAAGGATTCAAGGAAAGGGAACCTGTCAGTTTAGACCAGTTAGTGTGCCAGACACAGCCAACAGCTTCTTCTCCTTACTTACTTGGAAGGATGTATTATTCTATCATCATGAGGAGTCATTACCTTTAATGTATTATTGCCTTTAAATATATCTGAAATTCATCTTCTTCTCTCCATCTCTTTCTTGCATTTATGCGGACTCCTCTGTCATTATCTTCTGTTCCACCTTAATCTGGATAGTAACCAACAGAGTTTGAACATCTCCTTTGTGAACTCTGCAAGTTTCATCAAAGCAGACACCATCATTCCTTCTTCTCCTCTACCACTATAGTACATATTGTACACTAGCGTATCTTCAGTATTGTGAATAATGGTTTGCATATATTTTTACTGAGTTCTTGGTGTTTAGGCTGTTTGTATCATCTGTTTGATATCAACAGCACCACATCGTAGGTGCACAATGTATGATTTTTGAATGAATAAATCTCTAATGCTATATACATTTATTTTGTAATACCACTTCTAACTTAGATTTTTATCTTAAGCCCTATCTTTAATTGCGGAGGTTTCAAAACATTTCCAAGCATTGTGTATTTGCTCCTTTCATGTTTAGCACAGCTGTATTACCTTTGAAGCCTGTTACACCTTTCCCAACTAGACCATAAGATCCATGAAAGCAATGTCCTACCTGTTTTGTTCTCCATTCCTACAAGTACCTGAGAGAATAGTTGAATAAATGTGTAAAACGAAAAGGTTTATTCACTGATGAGTAAGAGTCATGCTTGACCAGTGGAGCATCTTTCAAGATAACAGATGACACTTGTAGGGAGCCAGAGGTCACCTCCAACCCCCCTTTTAACTCTTAACAGGTTCTTCAGCTGGATGCAGAAACCAGATTGACACCAGGCAGGTTGATAAGAGAAAAGCATAAAAATTTTATTAGTTTTACATGCACATGGGGTTCTTCACAAGAGAGCGAAGTCAAAAGAAGTGGCCAAAGCAAGATGCCTTGATACTTTTTAGACATAGAGTGATAGATTTGAGAAGAAATGATAGGACAAAGAAAATCTGGCTACAGTGGTAAGTTTTCCAGGGGAGTCACTAGGAAATACATGGGAAAGTGTAAAACAGGTGAAGGATGAGAATTACTTCATGAATAATGTTTATTTAGGTCCACTGTAGCCTTCAATTCCAAGTCTCTGGTGATAAGGGCTATTTTCTCACCCTGATATGGAGAGAGTACCCCTTCCAGAGGAATCTTTATCATTTGCTGCAGGTGGAAAGAGATAGGTCAGCTCAGCCTTTCTGAAATTATTTCTCTAATGTTTTTAACTCAGAATAATCAACATACCAATTAGGCATATTTGGGGATGGCACATTGTTCACTCCTTTACTCTGAGTTATGTTTTTTCAGGGCTTGCAAAACAATGACAGGACTAAAAAAATGCTGATATTTTAAAAAGACTTTTTTCCCAGACTATATATTTTGTGTATATAATAAGTTGATAAACTCTGAGAACATCAATTTTGTAGTCAGATTTGGTCAAAATCAAATTTACCTTGGTCACTTACTACTTGTGTGATCACAGGAACAGGACTCCATTCCATTATCTATTAAATGGGGGACAAATACACCTGCCTGTAGAATTGTCATGGAGATGAAGGATAATGATGGATTCACATGAAGCACAACCCAGTGCCTGGCACTTGAAAGGTGCATAAACATCATTAGTCTCTGTCTTCCATTTCCCCTCCTGCCTTTTTGCTTATAATCCTTGTGTTTTTAGTATCCATATAACATACTATCAGCCTGTGAAATAGATAATTTTTAGAGCATTTGAATTATGTTAGTAGAAATCAACCATTTCCTGACAGTTTTTAATCTGTATTCAACTTTTGATTATTTATTTGCAGATTGGTCATAAGAATCATAAAAACTCCTGGCTACCTTTCTTTTGCCACCAAGTAATTATTACCTATTATCATTTTTTAACCATGTGTATAAACCTCACTGTCATGTGCTTTCAAGGATGGAAAACTGTTGTGCTTATAACTCAATTTCAAACAAATGAATAAAATAAATAATTGTTCAAAATCCATGCCAATATTATCAGTTAAAATAATACAGATTTCCATAATAGTTCCAAAATATCAACTGAAAATTTAATATTAAAATTGATAAAATTAAGTCCAGTCCCCTGAATGTGGCAAAATCACAACCCTTCTTAAGACAAATAAAGCAGCTGAACACTGTCTAGATAAGTTTTATTCAATGTATTAAATTTCATCAGAAATTGAGCACAATTATAAACAACAGTATATGTGTTGTATGTTTACAACACATATACATTGAAAACTGATGTTTAGTTTAAGTTTTTTGTTTTTTTTCACATGTAGTTTTTACTTAATTCAAAATATCTGCCAAGCCTTGGAATGCAAGTTAATTCCAAGCAACAATGAAAATGAAGACAGGGGTTGATCATGAGCATGACCACTAGATGCTGCTAGTTGTCTAGTTTATAAATCTAAGCAGTTGCATTTCTCAAAAGCTTGCTTCTCCCTTTTTTTCACCAGTGTTTTTTAAACACAATATAGAATTCAATTCTAAGGTTCAGTTAAGTTGGAGCATATAGAAAGTTAACATTTGTAGTATTCAAGTTTAAAAAAATTGCTTCTAACTTCACTCAGTCTCTTTTTCTTTACATCCTAAAAGGTAGTAACATCCAAGTCTAAAATATAGTTATGTCACAAAAAAAACCAAATCTCCTTGTAATTACATTATTGTTATGATAAGCTGTCATCAGATTTTTTAATAATGGGCAATTTAACTCTTTTCATTCATGGACAGTTAACTGTTTTACTTTGATTCTTCTCTGAAAGTGTTTGTAATCAGCTACAGTTTAAAATTGCCTTATCGTCAAGGACATTCATGAAAAAGACTCTGACAGGTACTCCGAAATACAGATTGCTGCTGATAACTTTGTGATCTTATCATTGGACTGGGTAAGAATTTTTAAAACTCTAATGAAAAACCTAATGGCTTCATGCAACAGCTATAACAAGATCAAGCAAAACAAGAATTGCATGATGTTCATTCTGCTGAGGATAATGTTTTTTGACTTTCTATTCAAAATTTTGGAGGTTCTTAAATGTTTTATTTTCCTGAACTAAGGAAATTTTAAATTTTTTCTCTTAAGCTATCTATAGCATGTTGCTAACATACACTTTTGTAAACAGAATTAAAATGTTTACCTTTTCTCCCTACCTGATTCTTCCAGAATTCACAAAGCTACTTGTTGATTTTCTTATTTCTTAGCAATATAGTGAATTGCGAAAGTTCAATACGACTCTATTTTCTTTATAACAGGACACAATCGGAAATACTGGTTATATTACTAAGACTCTGACTGGGATACTATATTTGAGAAGATACAAAGAACATCTAGCTTCAAAGATTCTCAGCCTCATAGTGGCTCTCACTTCCTGGCAGGCCCAGGAACCTCAGGATATTTTGGAGAGTGCAAGACAAGAGGAATTCACTAAAATCTATAGGTATTGCAGGCAAAGTTTGATGATGAGTCCTTGGCTTGACATTATAGCCTTGAGAGGCTTTTAAAAGCCAAATCTGATATTTCTTATAAAAAGGTTTAGCAAAGCAACCTTAAAGGGGCCAAGAACAGCCAAGCTGAGAGGTAAATCAGGAAGGCAATCCCATTCACAATTGCCACTAAAAGAGTAAAATACCTAGGAATACAGGTAACCAGGAAGGTAAAAGATCTCTACAATGAGAATTACAAAACATGGCTCAAAGAATCAGAAAAGACAAATAAATAGAAAAGCATCCCATGCTCATGGATAGGATGAATCAATGTTATCAAAACTGCATACTGCTCAAAGCAATTTATATATTCAGTGCTATTCCTATCAAACTATCAATGACATTCTTCATAGAACCAGGAAAAACTATTTTAAAATTCATATGGAACCAAAAAAGAGCCTGAATAGTCAAGGCAATCATAAACAAAAAGAACAAAGCTGGAGTCATCATGTTACCTGACTTCAAACCATACTACAGGTAACAGAATTTGAACCCAGAATTTCATATCCAGCCAAACTAAGCTTCATAAGTGAAAGAGAAATAAAATTATTTGCAGACAAGCAAATGCTGAGAGATTTTGTCACCACCAGGCCTGCCCTAAAAGAACTCCTGAAGGAAACACTAAACATGGAAAGGAAAAACTGGTACCAGCCACTGCAAAAACATGCCAAATTGTAAAGACCATCAAGGCTAGGAAGAAACTGCATCAGCTAACGAGCAAAATAACCAGCTAACATCATAATGACAGGATCAAATTCACACATAACACTATTAACCTTAAGTGTAAATGGGCTAAATGCTCCAATTAAAAGGCACAGACTGGCAAATTGGATAAAGACTCAAGACCCATCAGTGTGCTGTATTCAGGAAACCCATCTCACGTGCAGAGACACACATAGGCTAAAAATAAAGGGATGGAGGAAGATCTATCAAGCAAATGGAAAACAAAAAAAGGCAGGGGTTGCAATCCTAGTCTCTGATAAAACAGACTTTAAACCAACAAAGATCAAAAGAGACAAAGAAGGCCATTACATAATGGTAAAGGGATCAATTCAACAAGAAGAGCTAACTATCCTAAATAGATATGCACCCAATACAGGAGCATCCAGATTCATAAAGCAAGACCTGAGTGACCTACAAAGAGACTTAGACTCCCACACAATAATAATGGGAAACTTTAACACCCCAATGTCAACATTAGACAGATCAACAAGACAGAAAGTTAACAAGGATATCCAGGAATTGAACTCAGCTCTGCACCAAGTGAACCTAATAGACATCTACAGAAGTCTCCACCCCAAATCAACAGAATATACATTCTTCTCAGCACCACATCACACTTATTCCAAAATTGACCACATAGTTGGAAGTAAAGCACTCCTCAGCAAATGTAAAAGAACAGAAATTATAACAAACTGTCTCTCAGACCACAGTGCAATCAAATTAGAACTCAGAATTAAGAAACTCACTCAAAACCGCTCAACTACATGGAAACTGAACAACCTGCTCCTGAATGACTACTGGGTATATAACGAAATGAAGGCAGAAATAAAGATGTTCTTTGAAACCAACGAGAACAAAGACACAACACACCAGAATCTCTGGGACCCATTCAAAGCAGTGTGTAGAGGGAAATTTATAGCACTAAATGCCCACAAGAGAAAGCAGGAAAGATCTAAAATTGACACCCTAACATCACAAGTAAAAGAACTAGAGGAAGGCCGGGCGCGGTGGCTCACGCCTGTAATCCCAGCACTTTGGGAGGCCGAGGCGGGCAGATCACAAGGTCAGGAGATCGAGACCATCCTGGCTAACACAGTGAAACCCCGTCTCTACTAAAAATACAAAAAATTAGCCGAGCGAGATGGCGGGTGCCTGTAGTCCCAGCTACTTGGGAGGCTGAGGCAGGAGAATGGCGTGAACCCCGGGGGGCGGAGCCTGCAGTGAGCGGAGATCGCGCCACTGCACTCCAGCCTGGGTGACAGCGAGACTCTGTCTCAAAAAAAAAAAAAAAAAAAGAACTGGAGAAGCAACAGCAAACACATTCAAAAGCTAGCAGAAGGCAAGGAATAACTAAGATCAGAGCAGAACCGAAGGAAATAGTGACACAAAAAACCCTTCGAAAAATCAATGAATCCAGGAGCTGGTTTTTTGAAAAGATCAACAAAATTGACAGACCGCTAGCAAGACTAATAAAGAAGAAAAGAGGGAAAAATCAAATAGACGCAATGAAAAATGACAAAGGGGTTATCACCACCGATCCCACAGAAATACAAACTGTCATCAGAGAATACTATAAACACCTCTATGCTAATAAACTAGAAAATCTAGAAGAAATGGATAAATTCCTCGACACATACACCCTCCCAAGACTAAACCAGGATGAAGTTGAATCTCTGAATAGACCAATAACAAGCTCTGAAATTCAGGCAATCATTAATAGCTTACCCACCAAAAAAAGTCCAGGACCAGATGGATTCACAGCCGAATTCTACCAGAGGTACAAGGAGGAGCTAGTACCATTCCTTCTGAAACTATTCCAATCAATAGAAAAAGAGAGAATCCTCCCTAACTCATTTTATGAGGCCAGCATCATCCTGATACCAAAGCCTGGCAGAGACACAACAAAAAAAGAGAATTTTAGACCAATATCCCTGATGAACATCGATGCGAAAATCCTCAATAAAATACTGGCAAAACGAATCCAGCAGCACATCAGAAAGCTTATCCACCATGATCAAGTGGGCTTCATCCCTGGGATGCAAGGCTGGTTCAACATATAAAAATCAATAACTGTAATCCAGCATATAAGCAGAACCAACGACAAATTCCATATGATTATCTCAATAGATGCAGAAAAGGCCTTTGACAAAATTCAACAACCCTTCATGCTAAAAACTCTCAATAAATTAGGTATTGATGGGACATATCTCAAAATAATAAGAGCTATCTATGACAAATCCCCAGCAAATATCATACTGAATGGGCAAAAACTGGAAGTATTCCCTTTGAAAACTGGCACAAGACAGGGATGCCCTCTCTCACCACTCCTATTCAACATAGTGTTGGAAGTTCTGGCCAGGGCAATCAGGCAGGAGAAGGAAACAAAGGGTACTCAATCAGGAAAAGAGGAAGTCAAATTGTCCCTGTTTGCAGATGACATGATTGTATATCTAGAAAACCCCATCGTCTCAGCCCAAAATCTCCTTAAGCTGATTAGCAACTTCAGCAAAGTCTGAGGATACAAAATCAATGTGCAAAAATCACAAGCATTCTTATACACCAATAACAGACAAACAGAGAGCCAAATCATGAGTGAACTCCCATTCACAATTGCTTCAAAGAGAATAAAATACCTAGGAATCCAACTTACAAGGGATGTGAAGGACCTCTTCAAGGAGAACTACAAACCACTGCTCAATGAAATAAAAGAGGACACAAACAAATGGAAGAACATTCCATGCTCATGTGTAGGAAGAATCAATATCGTGAAAATGGCCATACTGCCCAAGGTAATTTATAGATTCAATGCCATCCCCATCAGGCTACCAATGACTTTCTTCACAGCATTGGAAACAACTACTTTAAAGTTCATACGGAACCAAAAAAGAGCCCGCATTGCCAAGTCAATCCTGAGCCAAAAGAACAAAGCTGGAGGCATCACGCTACCTGACTTCAAACTATACTACAAGGCTACAGTAACCAAAATAGCATGGTACTGATACCAAAACAGAGATATAGACCAATGGAACAGAACAGAACCCTCAGAAATAATACCGCCTATCTACAACTATCTGTTCTTTGACAAACCTGACAAATACAAGAAATGGGGAAACGATTCCCTATTTAATAAATGGTGCTGGGAAAACTGGCTAGCCATATGGAGAAAGCTGAAACTGCATCCCTTCCTTACACCTTATACAAAAATTAATTCAAGATGGATTAAAGACTTAAATGTTAGACCTGAAACCATAAAAACCCTAGAAGAAAACCTAGGCAACACTATTGAGGACATAGGCATGGGCAAGGACTTCAAGTCTAAAACACCAAAAGCAACTGGTTTAGTTGTTTGTAAGAGGGATTCAAAATAACAATGTTTTAAACAAGATAGAAGATTTTTTCTCCCTCAGATAAAACTCATATGTAGAAAATCAGCCATCACTCTTGGCTCCACAACCTTCTGGGAGCCATGCAACCTCCAGCTGTCCTCTCTGCCAGTCCCAAAATGATGGCCTTTTCATTAGGGTAAAGAGAGAGTTTCAATCATCACACCCACAGTCTAAGACGTCACTCTGATAGGCTGCCTTTGTCCAGTATAAGCAGAAACCAATCATTGTTTTAATATTACTTATATTCCTAAAGAATCTTCTGTCACTACACCAATTGTCTCATTTTCTTTTTTTTTTTTTGTATCAGAACTGTTTATTTTTTTATTATACTTTAATTTCTAGGGTACATGTGCACAACGTGCAGGCTTGTTACATAGGTATACATGTGCCATGTTGGTTTGCTGCACCCGTCAACTCGTCATTTACATTAGGTATTTCTCCTATGGTATCCCTGCCTCATACCCCCCAGCCCCTGAGAGGCCCTGGTGTGTGATGTTCCCCGCCCTGTGTCCATGCATTCTCGTTGTTCAACTCCTGCCTATGAGTGAGAACGTCCAGTGTTTGGTTTTCTGTCTTTGGGATAGATTGCTTAGAATGATGGTTTCCAGCTTCATCCACGTCCCTGCAAAGGACATGAACTTATCCTTTTTTATGGCCGCATAGTATTCCATGGTGTATATGTGCCACATTTTCCTAATTGATGAACATTTGGGTTGGTTCCAAGTCTTTGCTAATGTGAATCGTGCCTCAATAAACCTACATGTGCATGTGTCTTTATAGTAGCATGATTTATAATCCTTTGGGTATATACTGAGTAATGGGATCACTGGGTCACAAGACAGACCTATTAAAACATTCCAGGGACATACGAATGAAGTAAATGCTATCAAATGGGACCCAACTGGCAATCTCCTGGCCTCTTGTTCTGGTGACATGACTTTAAAGATACGGAGTATGAAACAAGACAATTGTGTCCATGATTTGCAAGCACGTAGTAAAGAAACTTATACTATCAAATGGAGTCCAACAGGACTTCATCCATGTCCCTGCAAAGGACATGAACTTATCCTTGTCCTGCTTTATTAGGAGGGATTTCAACATCCCCATCCGCTTCCATCGTATCAGTATGATTATTTGCTATAATATGTGCTCCATTCTCCTCCCCATTTGCTGTGTTTTCTCCTTTTCTTTTTTTGCAGATCCTTGTTTGTTGGCTGCGGCTGCGGCAGCTGCTGCCTGTTGCTGTTTAAGCTTATCGCTATAAGCTTGTTGTCTTGTTTGTACTACATCAGGCATTAAGGCATCTATCAGGGATAGACTCTATTGGTCGACCATCAAACAAGGTACCATCCTCATTAATACTAACTTGTGCTTCTACATACTGTAGACCTTTCTGGATGATAGAAATCAATGCAGCAGGTGGGACGAGGGCACCATTTATATTGGACTGACTGATAACGGCTTTCTATACTGAAGGTAAATGCTGAATGAGAGCCTGTGTACAGGGTAGCTTTCAGTCCTGATGGCCGGTATCTGGCCAGCAGTTCTTTTGACAAATGTGTACACATCTGGAACACACAGACAGGTGCTCTAGTTCACACTATAGGGGAACAGATGGAATTTTTGAAGTTTGCTGGAATGCAGCAGGAGACAAAGTTGGAGCCAGTGCATCAGATGGTTCAGTTTGTGTATTAGACTTTCAGAAATAGCGCTGCTAGTTGGAAGCCATGGACCAACTATGAATGTGTACATAGCCAAAATGACTGTCCCTGACCCACATACTGCTATAGTCCCACTTGAACCATGGCCAGTCGACTACAGCCAAATCTAAAAGAAATATAGGCTGGGCGCGGAGGTTCACTCTTGTAATCCCAGCACTTTGGGAGACCGAGGCAGGCGGATCAAGGGTCAGGAGTTCGAGACCAGCCTGGCCAATATGGTGAAACCCTGTCTCTTCTAAAAATACAAAAATTAGCCGGGCATGGTGGTGCGTGCCTGTAGTCCCAGCTACTTGGGAGGCTGAGGCAGGAGAACCGCTTGAACCAGGGAGGCGGAGGTTGCAGTGAGCAGAGATTGTGCCACTGCACTCCAGACTAGGCAACAGAGCGAGACTCCTTCTCAAAAAAAAAAAAAAAAAAAAGAAAAGAAAAGAAAAGAAAAACAGAAAGAAAGAAATATATACATGCAATGTATATAAACAAAATTGCACCCTGAAGATGACAGTTTTGTCACAGCTTGTGAATTCTGTTCACCAAGTGCTGGAAGCTAATCTACTGTGCCCCTAATATAGCATTTAGAAGTTTTGGATATGAAAAACAGAAGAGAGAAAAATACACATTATAAAAGCAGAACATACATGTACCAGTTTTTGGATACTACATGACAGCCTCGTTTCTCCCCTTTGAATCCACAGACACCAAGGATTATATTCTTTTTTCCCTTCAGTAGTGAGCAGTTTGTATGTACAGAGAAAATGGACACAAAAACTTGCAGTGGTAGTTTGTTCTCGCTTTAAAACTTTGTTTTTGGTTTAGATTACGGATGCATGAAGTAAGGGAATGAATCAGTTTCTGTTTATATTTTTTCACATTTTAAACAACAAAAAATTCTTTAAAATATTTTAATGCATTCTTTTGAAGAGGTAGATGTTTGGTCCATTTTATGGCTCCCAGAGCATATATTCAATTGGTGCATGTTGTGGAAGGGGAAATTGGAAATTAAATGAAAACATGACTTTGGTCATGTCAGTCTGTAAGACACATCAGTTAAAGGTGTATTATGTTCTGTTGGTTTTGGTTTTTGGTTTGTTTTTTGTTTTTTGGTGATGTGGCATAAATGCAATAGTTTCTTTTTGGGGACATATTTCTACCAGTTAAAGACTAGAAGGGCACAAAATGTTGTTGTTGTTGTTTTTAATTACCATAGAGAAAATACATTTTAAAAAAATTGGCTGGACACAGTGGCTCATACCTGTAATCCCAGCACTTTGGGAGGCCGAGGCGGGTGGATCACCTGAGGTCAGGAGTTCTTGACCAGCCTGGCCAAGATGGTGAAACACTATCTCTACCAAAAATACAAAAATTAGCCAGGTGCAGTGGCAGGCGCCTGTAATCTCAGCTACTCAGGAGGCTGAGGCAGGATAATCGCTTGAACCCGGGAGGCAGACTTTGCAGTGAGCCAAGATTGTGCCACTGCACTCCAGCCTGGATGACAGAGCGAGACTCCATCTCAAAAAAAAAAAAAAAATCTTCTGATGTTTTGTAGCCATAAATAAATTATGGTAAAAATGTGCACTATTGTGAAAAGGAGCAAAGTAGTTTTGGTTTCATATATTGAGAAATATATTGAATTGGTCAATAAATATTAGCCAGTCCTTCCAAAGCCAATATCTTTACCCAATACAAGTGCCAAGGAAATAAAGTTTTATTTTAAGAATTGTGGAACTGGTGTATAACAAGGAGACCTAATGAACATAAAGGGCTATTTTGGAAAGTCTGAATGTAGCCATTTCTATAAAACAATTAACTTAGAACTGAAAATTGCAGTTTAGGTAACATTCATTAAATATACAAGGTTGTATAAGATTAGCTTACATATCTACAGTTCTAAATGTGATTAGATAATTATGTAGATAGGAATGATACAAGAGAAAAAAAAACCTCTGTGGGGGAACATTTCTTTCAAGTCTTCTCTTCTTGAAAATAGTGTCTACACTTAAGAATTAGTAGAGATTTGTCTTGGAACAAAAACATCATAAATCTAAAGCTAAAAATGGCATTCATGAAATAAGGGACTTTCACCACCACCCCCTAGAAAACAGTATCGGAAGCAAGAAACCGATGATGAAATGAGTTCTGTTGTGGAAAAGATAGAGGAGGAGATCCTGTGAGGACACCTGAGCTGTCATTGCATCTGGGCCTGTCAAGGGAATGCTCTGACACCCAGTATAATTCCCATTTGTAGGCTGTCTTGGCATGAAGAAGAGGAATATTTGAAGTTCTTAGATATGATTCCGGAGAAGCCCAAACATAAGGTCCACTTTGAACAATAAATAACTCCCCTAAAGAGGACACTTGCCCACTCCTAGGAGAGTTTTTGACCCTGGGCCCAGGGGTGAGCAAATGGGAAGGTGGAATGTTAGTTTGGACATTTTCAAAATTTCATTATCATTCAACAGCACAATACATGGGCTTCCCTTTTTTAAGTGGTTGATTTTACTTCATATTTAACTGAGTTGAGCTCTATGGCATAAACAGAAAATCAAAACAGCATTAAAAATTATGAAAATCATCCACAAAAATATTTTTCAACACTGTGTTAAGACTCAAAGACAAGATAAAGACCGTAAGTACAAAGATAGCTGAGAAAAAAGAGTGACAACCATAGGCTGAGATAGTGGTGGAAGGGAGTGGGGCCAAAGAGCTTGCTGGGGGCATTGCTAGAACAATATTTACAAAGATGGCGATAGCAACAGGGTATATTGGCAACAAGTTGCCAGGTTGGCAGGAGAATTAAAATGTGAAAGAGTAATGAATGGTGAATTTGAAAAAAATCATTTAGGGCCAGTTTAAGAGATATCTTCAAAGTTAGACTGAGGAGTTTTGACTGGGTGCTTAGGCAATATGGTTTGGTTTAGCAGCAAGGGCCTGCAGCTTGTACAGTACTTAAGCAACTTAAATGTTTGCTTCTTGCCTCCTTAGAAGAGGTTTTTTTTAAGCTTTATTAATGTGTCATAAACATATAATAAACTGCACATTTTAAAACGTATTATTTGGTACGTTTTAATTATATATATGGCCTGGAACACATCACCTCAGTAACAACCATATACACATTAAAAATTTTTTCTCTTCCTCTTTGTATTCTTTTTCTGTTTATATTCTCATCTTCAGGAACTTCCCTACCTCCTCTGTCTATTTTCCCCTGTCCCCACCATTCCCACACTGCTCCGACCACTCACCACACCCTACTTCCTAGCTTCACAGGCAACCATATGTCTGCTTTTTAATCACTGCAAATTAGACTGCATTAACTAGAATTTTCATATCAACAGCTGTGTGCTCTTTTTTTCTGGTGCATTTCAGTAGCCATAATTATTTTGAGATTCATCCATCCGATTGCATAAGTCAATAGTTCATTCCCTTTTATTGCTTAGCAGAAAAGTTTTTTAAAATAAAAGCAACCCATAAAGAAATAAACAGAATGAACTAAAGGGAAGAGTTTGAAACTAAGAAGGCATGTGTGAGAGAAAAAGACAGGAAGAGAGAAAGAAATGCTGGGGGTATGGGTCACACGTAACTTATGCCAGAGAATAATATAATTAAAAAATAAGTTAAACTCAAGGCAAGAATTTAGGCTTTAATAGCAATAAATATAGCATAAATTATGTTCTTGACAAAAATAGTAGGACAAAATACAGCTTTTGATACAGCTTATTGAGATAGATGTATTGTTTTCCATGGGAAGACAAGAAAATACCTTCTGAGAATAAGACAACAGAAGGTAGGTTCATGTTAGCTGTAAAGGAGAAGTGCGGAAGATATCAAAAAGAGTAATAAAACCCTTTCGCCAAAGAAACAAGAAAAGAAAAGACAGCAGAAAGTGTATAAAGCAGCTTTGCTTGGCTATCAATATCAAGAGCTCAGTCTCAGGTATGCTCAGTTGGAGATGGCTTGGAATCACCAATAGAAGAGCTCTGTGGGAATTTAACAAAAATGGAACTGGAGCACAGTGAGGACTCAAGGCATTAGACATGGAAGTCAGCAACATACAGCAGTTCTTAGATGAGTATAATGGGTGAACATTCTCAGAGCATGAGTGGCTTTAAAAGGAGAGAGTCTCAGAAGCAGATACAAAACACTCCCAGTGAAACAAAACCTAAGAACTAAAAGAGGGATGCTTTACATAACTGAATATGATGACAGCTTTAAAAAGGAATATTGATTTTGGGAAATGTAAATCTTTTAACAGACTTCTCCATATCTTTACTGTTGGCCACCAAGAAATTACCAAGTGAGAAATTCAAGTAAGAAAGTAAAAGGGAAGCAAAACAGAATTATGAGGAACAGACAGGTGGACTGGTGAAAAGAAAGGAAACATCGAGTGTGAGGGAGGGGAATGAGAAGGAAGAAAGCTTGAATATTGCAGAAAAAGGTGGTTTGGAGAAAAGAAGGGAATGTCCCCAGACAGTGTGTAAGGACTAGACAGGAGAGGCTGGAGGGGCAAAGGAAGAGTCAAAACATTACAGGGAGCTGGAGAAAAGAGGAGGGTAGCAAGAGCAGAGAGAATATGCCAGGTACGAAAATGGTTGACAGAGAGAGAGAGAGAGAGATGGGCACAGGGTCATAAGATAGCTGAAGGGACATACTATGTGGGAAGTATACATAGAAGGTACCAGAGTTATATATGGAATGAACCAGGAAAGGAAGTTTTGAAACTAGGAGATAAGAGAGAATTTCAGAAGGAAAGGGGGATAAGATAGAATAATGACTAATATTTATGGAGTATGTGTTCACTGCACTGACCACTTTCCATGTTTATCATCATTTAACACTTCCCGATCTTCCATGAGGTAATTATTTTTAGTATTCCTTGTACATAGATTAAAAAATTGAAGCTTAACAGAAGTTACTTATCCAGCATCACACAATAGATAAGTAATGAATAGGGATTTGATTTTAGGCAAAGTATAGATCCTGTTTAACATGCATGAATATTGACTCCTAACTCTGAGTCAATGAAGAGAGGAAGAGTTAGTGAACAGAAAACCAAACACCGCATGTTCTTACTCATAAGTGGGAGTTGAACAATGATAACACATGAACACAGGGAGGGGAACATCACACACCACGGCCTGTTAGGGAGTGGGGGGCTAGGGGAGGAATAGCATGAGGAGAAATACCTAATGTAGGTGACGGGTTGATGGGTGCAGCAAACCACCATGGCACGTGTATACCTACATAACAAAACTACACGTTCTGCACATGTACCCCAGAACTTAAAGTATAATAATAAAAAAAAGGAGAGAACAGCTACAGAGGTTAAGCAAATTGAGGCTGAGCAGAGGGAGTAGAGAGTAGGAATGTTATAGAAAATGAAAGAATAAGAATTGCAGATGGGAAGCCAAAGTCATGAAGGAAAGAAAGTGATGAGAAATAACAATTTTTCAGAGAATACGAATTTTCTTATTTTTGAAAAAAAACATCTACTTAAGTTTTTGTGTATTCAGGTTAGAAATGGCCTAATAACTATGACTCTGCATGTTCTCTCTACTAGGCAGATTAGCTGGTCCCACCCAAACGACAGATGGTGGCCATGACTCTGGGGATCATCTGTGCATCTCCGTGAACAGTTGGTGGGCTGGTGAGTTTAATGCTTTAATAATAAACCTTGAATTGATTATCTTTTCACAAATGACTAAATCAGTCTAAAATGCCATTTTTCAAAACAAAAACAAAAACCGGAATTAGTGCTTTTACAAAAGCAATCTGTTTGACCTAAATCTTCTGACCCTAAAGCCTAAATGTTTTGAAATGTTATTAGATACATATTTTTAAAATCTACTTATCAGTGTATCCAATTATTGAAATGCCATTTGAAAGAAACTAGTAACCTCAAACCTTGCTTTAGATGCTTAAGACAGAAGTAGAAATTTATCTCATGTTATAAAATAAAACTTTGTTTACAAGAAAAGCATCTAGATAAATAGTAGAAATATTTTAAAGACATATCAGACTTTCAAATTTAGAAAAAATACCTTCTGATAAAAGAAAAGTATAGCACTCTATAGAGTTATTAATTTTTTTTTCCTTTTTACATTTTGTGCTTTGGAATTTAATTAGTATTTAAATTTTCAGTGTAGTTATTATCTATGTTTTAAAATAATATATCTACAACATAAATCAATTTTGCTTTATGAAAGTTGGGTTTTTAAGAGAAGCATATTTGAGTTCCAAATGATCCTCAAGGAAATTTCTAACAAAATCTTTTTTTTAACTTTTATTTCACCTTAAGGGTACAAGTGCAGGTTTGTTACATAGGTGAGCTTGTGTCATGGGAATTTGGTGTACAGACAATTTCATCACCCAGGTATCAAGCCTAGCATCCATTAATTACTTTTCCCAATCTTCTCCCTCCTCCCCTCCCACCCTCTGAAAGGCCTCAGGGTGTGTTGTTTTGTTCCTCTCTGTGTGTCCATGTGTTCTCATCATTTAGGTCCCACTTATAAGTGAGGACATGTGGTATTTGGTTTTCTGTTCCTGTGTTAATTTGTTAAGGATAAGTGCCCAGAGCTATTGCTTAAGTTTTACTACCTGTTTCTAAATCTGTGGGGTTTACTTTTGTGATAGATTTCTTTACTTCAAAAACAACCTCTTTTCTATAGTAATAATATTAATAATAACTTTGTTTATACAGACTTTATTATCTTTCTGCTGTGTCTTGCTGTGATCGACTCTGGCATAACGGGGATATCATCAGACAATGTCATCCTTCTACCACCATCTAAGGATCAGATCAATTTTTGTTATAATGTTTCTAGCTGTCATTCATCCTTTCCAGAAACAATACAAATGTGGCATGAATTTTACCAAGTTTTTCTCTAATATTTTTATTAATAACCTTTGAAGGTAGCCAGATAATTTTGTATAATACTTCATGTATAATTTTAAAGCATTGAACAATATGTTCCCAATAAATAATTCCTAATATGAAAATGTGTATTATGATGCTAGCAGTATTAATATGAGTAGATTGCCACATGATGTCCTATCTCATTAGCACCTTTGTTTCCAATATGTATTGAAGCAGTCCTATGCACTCCTCTCACATCAAATAAATTATACACAGACATGTGAACACAGAGAAATAATGGCTTAATGGTGTAGAAAATGTTCTGGTTAATCCTAACTTTGGGTCAATGGATTAATAACTTATATAGAAATATAATTATAGAATAGATTGTGATGAATTTGATCAATTTATTTCAACTGTCTTCATAGGCAATTACATATGAGTTGCTTGAAATGATCATTTGACAATCAGAATCAAATATTGATGTTCAAAGTCAAATGTCATGGGTGGAAGAGTAAATGACCAAAGATAAAGTTTCCCTTTAGAGAATTTACTCATTATATTGCATATGGTTAGATCAAATTTTGTTACTTTTCCCACTCCTCTTCTGTCCCCATTTCTGACTCTTACTGCTTTATAGAAAGCTCATTTCATGACAGGAGAAAAACAAATAAACAAATGGAATACTAAAGCTCTGGTTCTGAACAATATAAAATTACGAGTATTTCAAAAACAAAAAATTACTTGGTTTATTCCTTTCTAATGCATTCAGTGTTACTTGTAATTAGTATAACTAATATTAAGCTCTCCAGGAAGCATTAGGCATTATATTCTTCACATCCTAACTCTTCCGATTTTCTCCTCTCATTTAGAATGTTGAAAAATTTATATTTATAAATGCAATTGATTTTCAAGAAGAGAGATGGTAATAATTGTTTAATATTAATAACATTTTCCTTCTTGGATAGCATGTGAAGTCACCATCTAGCAGCTCTGATGACCTGTTGAAGTACTTATGGACTGCACATGTCTCATCCCTGAAGGCTGCTCATAAAATTTTTCACAATAGGTAAGAATAAATCCAAAGTTATTTTGTTTTAATGTGGTAACAATCTTTCCATCATATACTATGTTTTTTATTGAAATCTTTTTCAATTTACCTATTTACCAAGATGTCAACCATGGGCAGTACTATGATAAAAGGAAAACTGACAAGAAAACGTTTTACTGGATAAAGTTCAAAACATATTTTGTAAGTAGGCGGGTAAAAATGTGAAGAAAAATAGGCTTGTACCATAAAGTATAGCAAAATTAAAAACAATCAAACAAAATTTAACCGAAAGAACAAGGAGAGGGTTTTTTTAAAGAGATATTTTAACATGAACTGGCATGTCTGTAAACCAAAAGGATGTAGTGACAAGTAATACAGGATCTCTGCACCATTTTTATCAAAGAATATGGTTTGTTTACCACATATTTGGAAGAAAATATTTAGGACACATCTTTTTTATTATGCCAGATAGATAAAAATAATGTCAAAATACTCTGTGTTTTATAATAAATGTAAATGCAACTCTGCCATCCAGAGTGAGACATGGGGTAGAAAGAAAGAAAGAATGGGTGACTGGTTTTAAAACATATATAAACACAGGCCTATATTTTTGAAGAGTTCTTGTTAAATATCTGCTGTTATATTTCCCTCTGACCTCATATCCAATTGAGATGAATAAATCAGAGACGGGAGACACATTGCCTTGCATGTGTTCTCTCTTTATGTTGCTTCAAGGCCCGATATTTTTATGAGATGATGGAAGAGTTCATCCCCTTGGTATATCTGTCCGATAAATTAGGATCATAACCATCATAACAACTTATTGGTAGAGTGAGAATTGTCAACATCAAGATGGAAACTGAGAGCAAGTCATTAGAATCATAGAAAATAGTTTCAAAAATACTATTTTTTCATTTGTGGATTTTCCAAGTCATATGCAAAACTAAACTGCTTTAGAAAATAGCAGCTTTTCCATAATAAAACTGTTTTAGTTTTATAAAATAAAAAGTCAACACTGAATTTATTGCTTCCTACCAAAAGAGTCAGAGACAGTCTCTTTGAGCTCCAAAGTCTGAAATATTGTGCATGTTGATCAAAATGTTTGGGTAAAATTTTTATCTTTCTCAAATATTGTAAGGTGCTTTTTTCCACAAAGTTTCGTAAATTTCAAGCAGTTGTGACTTACTATGTTATTTTTCATTCATTTTGTGGAGCACATAGTCTATCTAAAACTCCATTATCTCTGTTTCATTATTGGAATTCCTATTATTTCTATGTTGAATCTCCTACACAAGAGATCTAATTTTAATGATTTTTATTTCTCTTATGTTCCACATTTTTGCTTTTTGCACTTCCTATCTAATTTCCTCAACTTTGTCTTCTAATCTCTTTGCTGATGGTTACTTACTATACTATTTCTATGATTTCATTAAGATCAACGAAGTTGATCTTCAATGAATCCTCTTATTGTATCTTCTTACTGCTTTTTCTTTGCAATACATTTTCTCACCTCTCTGTGAATATTAGCATTTTTTTTGAGACAGAGTCTCGCTCTGTCACCCATGCTGGAGTGCAGTGTAATTTTTGTATTTTTAGTAGAGACGGGGTTTCACCATCTTGGCCAGGCTTGTCTTGAACTCCTGACCTCGTGATCCACCCACCTCGGCCTCCCAAAGTGCTGGGATTACAGGCATGAGCCATTGCACACGGCCAGTATTAGAATATTAAATGCAGTTGCTTATCCTACAGTATATTCTAAGTGGCTTTTTCATTTGTTTTGTGTAATTTTTCTTATTCATGGTATCTCTTATTCAAGATACCATTCTTAACTACCTTGTAATCTTTGTCATATATAGGTATTTAAAATTGGGGCAGTAAGGAGCTAATTTGAAACTCTGTGGGTATGACTAATGCTTGCTTACCGCTGTACAGCAGAGCACGTGACTGGGCAATTTAATTGGTTAATTCCTGTTTTATTAAGTGTATGCCTATCTTCACTAGCTGGTTGAATTTACCAGAAATTTTCCATGTTATGCTTCAAGAGAGAAGGCATGGCTTGCAGCATTTTCAGAGTCTAGTGAGAGAAGAATATTGGAGGTCTGAGTATCCAGTATGCAGGTCTTCACTTAAGATCTCTGTTTTCAGCATGGTGTACTGTTGCCTTCATTTTCACTCAGTTTACTAGAGTTCAGAAACTCTCTCTTTTGCCTTGTCGATAATTAACTCATCACTGTGTGGAGGATCAGAGGTAGTCTTTGAATCTGCCTATTTCTTTATCAGCCTTTCAAGCAACAGTTCCCGTTTTCAGGAATACACCTTTCACCCCAATTTCCAGAAGTGCTTGTAACCAAACACACAATTGTTGGGAGAATTCTACACAGTATATAGTGTTAGCTTTCCCCATTGCTAGTTTAGGATTCAGACTTCTTGGATCTGCTAAATCGTTTGCTACTCATCCATTTGATTTCCAAAATGTTGTAGCTACCTCTCCAAATGTACTCACAGTAATTATTGCTTCTGATATGGTAAGGGTGAAAAAAGAAGTGCATGTATTCAAATCCCCAGCTTTACATGAAAGATCCTCTGTCATTTTTATACTTAAGAATATATATTAAAATTTATTTAATAGTAATATTTTTGAAACATGAATAAGTGTATGAAGTTATTTAGTATTAGTTTTGTTTAAAATATCACCAGAATTTTACCTCACAGAAAAACAGTTGTCCTGACAAGGAGAATCCTTCAAAACACATCCCTTAATTGCATGTTAATACTATAAAAATATCAAAATCCTGATAATGAGTATAGTGGTTTATAATCTTAGAAGGCCTCATATTGATATTTATTAAAATATTAATCATTCTTTGATATAAAATAATTTTATAGAATTTAAAATTATTTCCATTAAGGGTCAGGCAAATCTGCATAATGAATCTTGAATTATCAGACATGTGAAATCTCTTATTAGTTTTCCACTTGTAAAATGGGAATAATAGCAGCACCTAACTTTTAAGGTTGTTTTGAGCAATATATATATAGCATTTATAACATAACACCTACAATATAATAAGAAATCAATACAAAATAGCTTCTATTATTTTAAGAGGAAATAAAGTAGCAGTTAAGTATAAGACTCTGGAACCAGAACATCTAGTCTTAGATCCTGGATTGGCATATTATAGAAAATTGAATAATTGTTTCTCGTGATTCCATTTCTTCATCTATTAATATATATTTTTTAATTTGGTTGGTGCTTCCATAATAGCAGAGTGGGGATATCCCTAAATTCACTCTTCCATAAAAGCAACAAAGCACTAACAAAAATGATCAAAATAAACATTTTAAGAATTATTGGAATTAGTCAATGGTTTATATCAATCAAAAACTGTCAACAACATTTATTCAAAGAAATGATGAATGTAGGTAAGAACAGGGTCTGTGGTATTTTAAGTTGGCTTATCTCATTCCACTTTACCCAGCTCTGCAATAGCGTTGAAAACCAGCTCCTTGCAACTCCCGTGGCTTTGCAGCCACTAAAAGGGCATATTTGTGTTTGGAGCTTCTTTAAAAGCCCTATCTGTACAGCACTTTAGAGTCAATTTTTAACCTGTCTTACAGCTACCTGGAAAAATTTCCTTCTCAGGGTGTGGTAGTTATTTGAGCTACTCATTCTGTGGGAAAACTCTTATACCCAAGGTATTTGTAAAAAGATACAATTAGCATCAATTTTTTTTTTTTAAAACCTCAGCTACCTGAGACTGCCATAGCAGCTGGGGGAAACAAGAGCTGAGCTAAAAGCTTAAAAGGGCGATCTGTGATATAATATGTCCAAAGAGAACTTGGAAAGCTCTGAAATATTCCTGGGGATCTATAAGGCCACTCACATGAGCAGGACTGTGGACAAAGCTAGGCAAGAACTGAGAAAGCTCAAATCTCCCACCTCTGGCTGACCTTGAGGCCCTGAACAAGTGAAAAGTAAAGGCTAAGGCAAAGATGCAGAAGGCCTTGAAGATGTGTTCAAGGAACTTAAGGAAATCTTTAAGCAATCATTAGCTGACCACTAAGCTCACTGGGCAGGGACTTCAATGATGACTCACTACAGAGAATATACAGTGAATATGTAGAAGTAGTCCAGGCAAGTTACTAAATTACTAAGCAAACAATGACAAATGAACCGAGCAACAAACCCTGGTGAGAGTATCTGATTTTCAGAGTTGCTACTTTATATTTTCTGAAATGAAATGAAATGGGAAGTGTTGGGAAAAAGATAAAAGAAACGTGAAGAACTGGAAAACTATTTTGCACACTTGTATGTGTGCGTGCACACACACACACACGCTAGTCCATTGAAAGTTTTCCTGAGTGGGACCAGATGATGGACTTACTAGACAACTTTTTAAATTTGCTATTATGAACATACATATAGAAATAGCTCGGGTGTAATAGGTCATGCCTGTAATCCCTGCCTCAGGAGCCTGAGGCAGGAGAATCACATAAGCCTAGGAGTTTGAGGCCAACCTGGGCAATATAACAAGATACCATGTCTAAAAAATTTAAAAAAAAAAAAGAAAGAAAAGAAACCACGTCTAAGGAATTAAAAAAAAAAAACATGAAAACTTACAACAATGTCTTACCAGAAAGAGAATATGATTAAACAGATATAATCTATAGAAAAAAATAGAAATTCGGAAATTGTAAAGTGTAATAGCTAAATGAATAATCCAAGGGGGTGATATGCAAAAGCAGATTTAAGCTAGCAGGAGAAAAGAATCACTGAACTTGAATAAAGGTAAATTGAGATTATACAGTTTGAGAAACAGAAAGAAAAAAAGAATGATGAAAAATAAACAGAGCTTCACAGATCCATAAGAAATCATCAAGCATATGAGATATATATGATGGGATTCCCAGAAGTAAGGGTAGAGAAAAAAGGGAAGAAATAATATTTGAAAAAAAATAGCAAGAAACTTTTCAAACTTAATTTAGAAACATTAATCTATATATCCAAGAAGCTCAGTGAACTCTAAATAAGATAAACTCAACAAGAGCCACACTTAGACAAATTGTAGTCAAAGTGTCCAAAGACAAAGAGTGAATGTGATAAGCAGAAAGAGAAAAATGACCCTCATGTACAAGGAATCCTCAGTAAGTTTAGGAGTTGATTTCTCATCAGAAACCATGGAAGCCAGGAGACCTATTGGAAGAGCTGTAAGGAAAAGACTGTCAATGAAGAATTATATATCCTGTAAAACCATTCTTTAAAAATGGAGAAATTAAGGTATTTCCAGATGAAAAATACTGAAAGAATTTATTAGCAGACATACTTTCAAGAAATAATAAAAGATGTTTTTCAGGCTGAAATGAAAGAACGGTAAATGGTTAACTCAAATTCACATGATGAAATAAACAGTACTAACGAAGGAGTTACATAGATAAATCTAAAATAGATTATAAATATATAGTATCATGTCACTTTTCTTCTCTATTTTATTTGAAATACAACTGCATAAAGCAATAATTGTAAAATTGTTCTGATGGGTTTATAATGTAGAACGATGTAATTAGCATGACAATAATAGCACAAGAGAGAGAAACAGGAGTGGTACTATATTGCAGCAAGGTTTATGTAAACTACTGAAAGAAGTTGGTATTAATCTGAAATACATTGTTTCAAGTTGAGGTGGTAATTGTAATCCCATCAGGTAAGAGCAATAGCAAAGTAGACTAAAAATGTATATAGTAAAATAAACCACAAGGTAATTAAAAACTTACACTAGAAAGTATTTGTTTACCACAAAAGAAGGCAGTAACAAAGGAAAATAGAAGCAAAGACATAAGACACAAGAACAAATAGCAAAATGGTAATATTATACCAAATATCGTATCAAAATAAGACAAAGCCATCACAAGAAAAAAAAATCTACAGACCTACATTTCTTGTGAATATAGATGTAAAAACTCTCAACACAATATTGGTAAACAGAATCAAACCATATATAAAAATGATTATAAACCATCACCAATAGGATTCATTCCAAGAATGCATGTTGGTTTAGCATCTGATAATCAATCTGTATAGTATACATATTAAAAGAATAAAGCACGAAAACCACATGATCATCATGATCATCACATAGACACGGCAAAAGCCTTTGACAAAACCCAACTCATTTTTATGATTAAAAAACAAAAACACTCAAAAATGTAGGAATAGAGCAGTGTCTCACCTTGATGAAGGGCATGTAGAAAGCCCCAGCTAATATGATAAGGGTGCAACACTGAATTTTTCCCCTGTAAGATGAGAAACAAGACAAGATTCTCCACTGTAGAAACTCAGCATTGTACTGAAGGGTCTACTGAGTGAGATTAGGTAAGAAAAGATATAAAAAGCATCCACATTGGAAAAGATAAAATAATACTCTCTCTATTTCTCAAAGAAATCCACTAAAAAACTACTGGAGTTAATAAATGAGTTCATTGACCCAGCAGAATGAAAGATCAACATACAGAAATCAATTGTATTTCTATACACTACAATGAAAAAAACTCTAAAATAAAACTAAGAAAACAGATACATTTATAACAGTATCAAGAGGAAAAGAATCACAGGAATAAATTTAACAGAAAGAAATTCAAAACTTAGATACCCTGAAAAAATACGAGATATTGTTGAAAGAAATTACAGATCCATTTAAAGTGGAAGACTTCCTGTGTTCATGGATTGGAAGACTTAATATTGTTAAGTTGGAAATTCTTCCTAAATTGATCCACAGATTCTATGCAATCCCTATTAATCTCTTAGTACAAAACTACAGTAATCAAGACATACAAGTAACCAAGTGTGGTAAGGGCATAATAATAGAGACATAGATGAATGGAATAAAATTGAGAGACCAGATATAAACCCTTCGATTTGTGGTCACTTGATTTTTAACAAGGGGGCGAGACAATTCAGTGGGTGAGATTAGTCTTCAATGGAAATGGATTAGTCTTCTAAAAATCCATATGCTAATGAATGAAGTTTGTCTTCTACGACACAACAAAATTAACTTAAAATGCATTATAAACCTAAATGTTAGAGCTAGAACTACAAAACTTTTAGAATAAATTTTTTGACTTAGGGTTAGACATGTTTTTTTCTAAGATGTGACACTAAAAGCACAAAGGACAAAAAAAGAATAGAACTTCATAAAGTGTTTAAAAAATTGGTGCTGCAAATGTTACTATTGAAAAAGTTAACGATAGTACACAGGATGGGAGAAAATATTTACAAATCATATATCTGATAAGGGACTTGTATTTAAAATATATTTTAAAACTCTTACAACTCAGTGATATAAAAAAAATTTAAATAGGAAAAGGAGATTTGAACAGATATTTCTCCAAAGAAGATATGCAAATGGCTAGTAAGTACATAGATATTCAAAATCATTGGTCGAAATCATTAATCATTAAGGACATATAAATCAAAACCACAATGAGCTACTACTTTACAACCACTAGAATGGCTAAAGTTTAAAAGACAGACAGTAACAACTGTTTTTACTTTTTATATTTTGTTCCTCAAATCTTCTCTTTCTTAAACCTAAGAATTGGTTAGATGCTTTGATAAGAGCGTGAAGTTCTAACCAATTTTTCTGTAATCCAGGACAGGCTTCATAATTTCATACTCTATGGTCCCATAACTCCATGGGAACCACATATATACAGGTGTGTTTCTTTCACAGTGTTGACAAGAGGATATGTTCTAATTGTTTTTTGAATCCATAACAACTGGCCCCCTATGTCTGTAATACGTAGAGTAATACCAAGGGAAGTCTAACAAACCATATAATTTCCATAATAGGCCTTGAAGGACATAGGACATAATGAGCAAAATGAGACGTGGAAATCATTTTGGAGGGAACAAGCATGCTGCAAAACAGCAAGCTGTTTACATGCTCAGAAGATTGATTGGAACAGGTGGTGCAGATTGTATAGATGTAAAACTATTCACTACAAACATAAAATTAAAATTTATTCCTCAGTAAGATGAGAGGAGTTTGCTTTCTAGCATAATTCATGAGGAAAAAAATACCAAACTATCTAAAAATCAAGAAAAGCTATCTTAATTTCATCTTCAGTGGTCACCTAACATAAAAATCATCTGTTCTTCAAGAGATGTCCAAATCCAGCAGAAGTTTTGCCTCATCACTTTTGATCTTCATCTCCACATTTTAAAATAATATTTGGTCACATTTCAGAATATGTGCAAGGATAACACGCTTGAAAAGGGAAAAACATTTGGCTAAAAATTACAAAATTTCTGGGATGGTACTTTCCAAGTTTAAAATTCTAGTAATGTCTCCACATTTTCAAATCTAGGGGCTAAAATCAACAGCAAGTTTATACAATTTGTATTCTAAAAAGTAGAATAAGGTAGCTTTTGGACAGATTATCCGTTTCGAAAATTGAATTGGCAAAACTCTGAGTAGACTAATTTTAAATGCATACTTTTACCCTACATTTCTATTAGGTTAAAATATTATTTTAAGCAAGAAGCAGATTGTGAAAGAAACTGGGTTTTATCTGTGGATTATTTAGCTCCAACACGCTTTCCTACAACTTTGATTAGAATGAATGAATTCCAGAAGGACCTGCCACCACGAATACTTGTTAGTGGGGATAAAGCCCACTTCATCGGTGACTTTTCCAACTTTCAGAACATAGTCTTGCTTGCTGTAAATTTCCTATACAAAATGCATAAGCATACAGGTAAGAGACAGGGATAATTTATGTTTTGTAAATTCTATATGTTGTGTTGATATCTTAGCTGACGGGACAGACTTGGAATCAGAATTATAAATTGTTACGATAGGCTGTCTAAAGAAGGAAATGTTAAGTTCCTATAGGTATCTGTTTCAAGGTTTTAACAATAATTCTTGCGGGTTTAAGATAGGTTTCATATAATGGGCTTGTATTATGGACCCTTCCTGACTTGGCATGTACTTTTCTGCAGGGTTCTTGTGCAAATACAGCTGATCAATATCACAGCATGTTAATTTGGCAAAGAGATAATGGGAATTTTTACTTCTTTCTTGGACAAGTTTTATTTTATTTTATTCTACTTCATTCCCTATTTTTAAATGAAAAATATAATAAGCAAAACAATGACACTCCCCACGACTAACAGAACCACACAATAAGTTCTGTTATGTGACTTTCCTCATCCAGTTCTCCTGATTGCACACATAAAAACAAAAATAAAAAACCCTCAAAATTCTGGTCTTAGAAAAGGTTACATTTCTCCAAAATTTACAAATTGTTTGTAGAAAACACAAAAGAAAGAACATAATAATAAACTTGAAAGTTACTTTCATTAGATTCTCCAGATATCATTCACCCCTTTCACCATCGAGGGAATAAAATATGTGTGTGTATGTGGTCTGTGTGCATGTGTATAATTTCTATTCCCTAAAGCAAAATTTAGAAATAAGGTATGAGTCAAAATTAAAATGAATATATTGTACATTAAATTTAACAGTTGTGTTTATTACTTAGGGCAAAATTTGCTGTTTTAATAAATAAACCTTCAAATGTTAATGGCATAACTCATTAGGATTCTATTTCTGGCTCACACAATTATTCACGATGTTTACCCAGTTGGCAGGAGACTTTCTTCCATGGTAATTTTGGGACCTGGGACCCTTGTATTTGTTGTTCCATCAGTATTCACAGCTTCACTATTGCATGCCGCCTGCAAAACGTAAATGGAGTTAGAGAGGTTAAAGAAGGGAGCCCATCTTTTAAAGGCCCAGGACCAGAAGTGCTCAAGAATTCTGTAACTTTCCTTCTTACAGATTGACTGATCAATCCACCCTCACTTCTTCTACTCAAAATTCATACCATTACTGAATACTTTTCCCCATATTTTAATAACATTTCATTTTGTGACTATAAGTTTACTTATTTCAAAAATATATTCTATATATGTTACCACAAATTTAATTGCTACAGAAAATTATTAAATGCAAATAAAACTTACCATCTCCGTCATCACCTCCTAACCTTCATACGTTGATTCTTGACTAATATATATTTTTTATGTTTGGGGCTCACTTGTATTAAAAATCTTATATGCATTAATGAATGTAAATAAGAGAATAAATAATTTGACAAAAACTTCTGTGCTTGCATAAAATAAATTATATATATGGCACTGCTCTGTGCTATAATTTTTTCATTAACCATGCATCTTTGGGATATTAGTAAGCTGGCAAATATTTACACATATTCTCATAAATGATACATAACTTTCTATTGAATGGACTTATGTTTTTCCACTTTGAGGCAATGGAAATTGTCATTTAATGTGTACATTTATTAGCTTAACTTGTTGGAATAATTACACAGTAAAATACTAAAAATGAGTTCATGGGTCAGGTATTGCCAAGTGGCAACTAAAGACTATGCTATAGTTTATGTTCTTGACAAAACAAAAACAAATGACAAAACAATGCAAACTGCTTATTAAGATTTATACTTCTATATAGATATCAAAAGTTAGTATTAGCAAACTAATTTGCACACAGTTATCTTAATTTGCAACAATCTAAAATGTGAAAAAAGGCATTTCATTTTTTACAGGTTTTCTTTTATTTAATCATCACTGTATTTATCATCTTTTATTCCTTTTAGTTGTGTGAATCTTATCAATTTGAATTTTAAGGTATAATATATAATTTAAAAGAGCAAACGTTTTATGTTTTATTACAGAATGAATATGAATATATATTAATTTGATACTAATTACATTGAATTTTGTTGTAAACAATTTCAACATTTGGGATCAAAATAGAAATTTTTCCTACAACATTTAAATAAATTTACCATTTTTCTAGGAACATTGTTTCTCACCTATGGAAAACTTTAATGGAGTTAACAGTTGCAAGAAAACATTTTCTAGCAATTTTGGAATTTATCCTTCACTTTTTAAACTAAACACTTTTAGAAATCTATAATGAAATAAAACTCCACAAAGGTAATTTATTGAGGAACAATACTCACAAAAATTTGTCCTTGGCTTTTCATGTCTAGGTAATTTTGTCATTATTTATGCCTGTATTTTAAAATTAAAACTGATGTTGCTGTTAATTTGCAAAATTAATAATTATTGGGTTAACATCAATAATAAATAAAATGCTTACTATCCAATGTTGATTCAATTGGATAACTCACAAGTGCTGATAAATTACTAAAGTCATAAAATCTAATTGGGCCTTGGGGTGTTATCCTGCCTAAATTAATTTCATGAAATTTGGAGGAATAGATTTTATGGTCATGAATCAAAAGGCACATTTTAAATAAAAATTTGGATGATGAACTTGGATTCTAAAACACTTAAAAATGAACTGTTAGTTTAGAATACACTACTGATTTATCAATATTTTGAGAGATGGTCAGTGATACAGGAGTTTTTTGCACCTTAGTTCAGCTAAAATCTGGGTTCTTGTCACCCGATCTATCACTATTTTGTGAGTTTGTCAGTGATGCAGGGTTTTTTGCTCTTTAGTCCAGCTAAAACCTGGGTTCTTGTCTCATGACCAGGAAGAGTTAGGCATGCAGACACATTGAAGGGTTAGGAGAGTGGATTTATTAGGCTAAAAGAAAACTCTCAAAAAAGAGAGGGGTCCTGCACGCAGGTTTTCCACCTCACAAAACTGAATACCAGAACACCACACACAAGCTGAAAAGGCCCAGCTCCTCCCCAGCATAAAGCAGGAAGTCCTGGTGGCTCCACCTATTCTCCCAGTGCATATGCAGGCCGTTAGTCTAAGCCACTCCACATTGATTTATTTCCCTTACTGAGCATAAGTTAAGGGATGGAATTTTTCACCATGGGTATGTTAGGCGGGTCCCTTGTGCACAATGACCTGGGCAGCGTTTGGCTGTCTTCTGCCTGTATCATCAGTTATCTCAAAGTTCCAAAAATTATGTTATGAATATCCGCTTTTTAACACATATTTTTTGGAGTACTTCATAGTCACAGAGGGCAAAATTTCTCTCCATTAAGAAGAGACAGTGTCCACTGACAAAAAGGTAGCTCTTCCTCTTGCTTGTCTTCTTGGTAACTTTCTTTCAATAGCTATTACAAAGCTTGCTTACACAGGTTTGCAGAGAGCCCTAAGCAGAAGCAAAATATACTAACAAACTATTTGGAAAAAATAAAAGGGTAAATTGAGCCTGAGGGTAAATAGTGTAGTAAAATAATACAAGTGTTGATGTCAGAAAGACGAGTTTGCATTAATGTTCTGCCATTTTCCACCTGGTGTCAGCTGGTTAAACTTAAGCAACTTATAAAATTTGCCTGTTCAACATACTTATTGAAAAAATTAACATTATTGAAGAGTCCACAAGATTTTGATTATAAAAAATTACTAGTTCAATAATCAGAAGGTAGTGAGCATCCAATGTAACACATACTATATAGTAATTGTTACACAGAGTACACGTTTGATAAACAAGATACCAATAAGATAACTGTGTTGAATCAAAAATCAGTTATTACTATAGCGTTCAACTCTAGGAATCAAAGAACATGAAACATATTCATATCAAATTATAGCAACTTCACTATTAATAGAAGCCTGATGACTTTTAAACATTTGTATTAGTTTCCTTTCACTGCTATAACAACTTAACACTCACTTGGAGGCTTAAAACAACACACATTCAATATATTACAGTTTTGGAGATCCCAAGTCTGAAATGGGTTCACTGGATGAAAATCAAAAAGTTGATGAGGTTAAGATGCTTCTGGAGGCTTGAGAGGAGAATCAATTCTCTTGCTTTCTGTGGCCTCTAGAGGCCATGCTCATTCTTTGGCTTATGATCCCTTTCCTCAAAGCCAGTAGAAAACATCTTCAGATTTTTCTCTAATTCTGACTTTATTGCCTCTCATTTTTCACTTATAAGGACTACCATGATTGTAATTTGCCAACCCAAATTATCCAGGATGATCTCCCACTACAATATTTAACTTAATCACATCTGCAAAGTTTCTTTTGCTATGTAAGTTAACGTATCATGTGTTCTGGGTATTTAGGCATGGATATCTTTAGGGGACCATTATTGCTGCTGCCAAACCATTCGTAAGATTACCTCTGCTTGGTATATGTTCAAGGATAGATATAAGAAAATGTACTTTAGTACTTGCACTGTAATAAAATACATATGATAAATTTCTGAGTGTCTCATTACAAAGGAATATTCAGTTGACTCTTAAACAACACAAGTTTGAGCTGCATGGGTTCACTTGTATGCAGATTTTCTTCCACCTTAGTCATACCTGAGACAGAAAGACTAACCCCTCTTCTTCCTCTTTCTCCTCAACCTACTCAACATGAAGACGATGAGGAAAAAGACCTTAATGATGATCCACTTCCACTTAATGAATAGCAAATATATTTTCTCTTCTTTGTGATTTTCTTAATAACATTTTTTCTTCAGCTTACTTTATTATAAAAATACAACATATAAAACATATACATATAAGATACAAAATATGTGTTCATATTTATCATGTTATTGATAAGGCTTCTGGTCAACAATAGGCTATAGTAGTTAAGTTTGGGGGAGTCAAAAGTTATACATAGGTTTTGACTGCAGGGGATCTAGCAACCTTGACCCCGTGTTGTTCAAGGTCAACAGTATGTGTTTTCTACTTATGGCTTTAAGACAATAGGAATTGTTCTTTTTGTACTGGAAATGGCAGCTGGCAGTGTCTAAATTAGTAATTAAATTAAATTAAAGATTACAGTAATTTAGTTTCATGAAGTGAATAAGTAAAGCAAATTCGGAAACAAAAGGAGAGAATTTATGCGAAGATTACAATAATATTACATGGAAATAACAGGATGAAAGAGCAAACAGTTTTCACTGAATATTATAACCAAAAGCTGAAAAATCATCGGAACCAAAATAAAATACTCTTTATATTTCTCGAGCTTCATGAAAATTCATTTTCACTTCTCTCTGTGCGTTGTGTTTATTCTTTCCCTGATATATATATAGATTGCCTTCCTTTGCTCTATGTGCATGTGATTCATCATTTCTGCCCAAAGTTCTAGAGTCCACATCAGTTTATAAGTTATGGGCTCACAGCCCAAAACTGACTCATCTTTTTCAAAACACAGATTCCCTGGAGATACATTTGGTCTGGTAGAATGTAGCCTCTGAATTAGTTTCCCTATGTTTGGTGTGCACACTGGCTCCAATGAGCTATGGAGAAGAACTAACACTCATACAGTCACAGACTAGAAAAATCGACCGTAATGCCCCACTTTATTCAGAGAATCTATGGACTGTTTTCTGGAGGAATATGAAAACTGAATAATTATGTCCAAACTGTTCACAGATGCCCAACCATACCTGAGGTTCAAATCAAGTAATGAAAAATTATGAAGTGAATTATTTGTTTGGACAAATTATTTTTTAAACTTTATAATGAGAGTTACGTTTATAGGATATATAGCCTAAAAGTCCATGAAAGATGAGTTTAAAAATGCTTTTTATGTGTGTTGTGTTCTCATATTTGAACTATTAGTTTCAGAAAATTAAATTTCTAAGTAGAAAATTTTAGAGACTGGAATTCTCACAAAATTAATCTCCTAATTATCCTGTCTTTATGTTTATAGCTATCTTATGCTTACAGTATATAATTGAGTCTTAATTTTTTTATCCAAACAATCACAGACTTTAACTTGTATGTTTAAGTCATTTATATTTAATCTAATTTTATATGTTTAGATTGAATCTAACAACAACAAAGAGGTATGTCCCTTTATTGTCGCCTTCTCTCTTTTTGCCTTGTTCTGCAATGAGTACTTTTTATTATTTCCTTTTATCTAAATAGCTTGCTGTCATTCAGGTCACTTTAAAAACACATATTGGTTGTCTATGGATTGCAGCATTTTACTTTTATATATGGAACATTTTACTTTTACTTTTGCATAGGAAATAAACATATTGCTATCATATTTGCTTTACATAGTCAACGGCCTTTAAAATTATAAGTATGTGAGCTTTATATTTACTTTGCTTTTTATTATATCTAGCATTCTTCAGCTTTTTCAGTTTTTGTCTGGTACTAAATTTCTTCTTCCTGAAGAAATTCTAACATTTTCTTGTAATATGTTTATGCAAGAAGCAAATTATTTGTTTTGTTTTTGATATTGATGATGTTCATGGTAGCAGTTGTGGTAGTGTTTGCATTGTTTTTTCACTGAAAAAGTATTTCTCATTAAATTTTTCTTTCTTCTTTTTTTAGTACATAGATTTTACTCTATAGTCTAGTCCTGTCTATAGTTTCTGATGAGATATCTGTTGAAACACTATCACTTATTTTGTGTAACTTGTCTTTTGTTAACCTTTAATGCTTTCTTTTTATCTTCAGATGATGTCAGTTTGAGTATGATATACCTAGCTATGTTGGGAGAAGATATTTATCCTGATGGGTGTTCTCCAAGATTCCTAGCTCTGGGGGATTAGAATCTTTCCTTATTTTTAGAAAAGTATCTTTATCCATTTTTCTTAATATTTCTGCCCTATTTTATCTCCTTTCTTCTTCTGAGATTTAAATTATACAAATGTTAAATTGTTTGATATTATCTTACAGATCCTTTGTTCTCTGTTCTGGTTTTGTACTATTTTTTCCTCTTTGGTTTTATTTTGAATAATTTCTATTGACCTATCTTTGAGTTCACTGATCTTTCCTCAGCTATGTAGAGTCTGCTGATGAGCTCATTAAAGACATTTTTCACCTCTATTACTGTTTTAGAGTCTTACTATTAATTTCTGACGTTTCTTTGTGATTCTTTCTGATAGTTTTTATATCTCTGTTGAAATTTTCCATTTATTCATGCTGCTATCTACCTTTTCCACTAAAACCTTTAATATTTTAATCATAGCTAATTTCAATTCCCTGCCAGACAGTTTCAACATCTGGGTCATATATGACTTTGGTTCTGCTATTTTTTTTTTGTCTCCTGACAGTAGGTTATTAATTTTTTAACATTTTTATATGACACATAATGTTTGGTTGAAAGCCAATCAACACATGTAGAACAGTAAAAACCATGGTAAAGAACATTTATGCTTGTAAGGGGCAGGTGTCTTATTCTGATGGGCTTTTAGTTTGGAAGGGGTGAGAAAATCGTGTGGAGATTGAAGCTGGCTTTGTGTTTTGCTGCTATTATTACTCTCAGTGCATCACTAGCTTAATCTGTCTCTTGTGTTCTTTGATACTTAGGGTGAAATCTAGCTTGCTGGAGGATTGTTCTAACGCTCATTTTCCACCCTCAGCTTCAAGTATTTTCTGCATCAGCCTATGCCTCAGTGAGGGTCTCTCTCCATGGTGTTTGCTCTTCTCCCAGTGTTAGAAGGTTATTACTTGTTATTTGATGCTTGCTGGCCTGGAGTAGGTAGTCAGGGCCATCCTCTGTTTTCTTGTTCATCTTCAGTTCTATTACTTCATCCTCAGTTCTATTACTTCATCCTCAGTCATAGTCAGGCTCTATATATCACTAGTTCTCCAACCCAGGACTTTATCAGTGACTCTGTTCCCTTCTGGAGGTACAGGATTTCTAATTATCTGAATTCTGTTTGGCTTCCTGCCCCTCCACCAGGGTTAGGATTTTTCTTTTCCTGTACCCTTTTCCCAGATGAAGTAGGGCAACTGGACTTGCTACCTTATTATGAGCAGCTTAAATACTTTGTACCATCGAGGAGATGTGGGGAGAATTATCTAGGTGGGGTGCACCATTTCAGCTTTTTTCTCTTCCTCCACATATACACCAAGAAGGAAGCTTTTTTAGTTCCCCACATGTCCATGAACTTTCCAGCAAATACCCAGTAAGGTCCATGGAGAAGAACATTCTACTATTATTTTAAGAAGTGATTTTCTGTGTGTGGCTCTGTCGTGCTGTTTCCTCATGCTAGCTCACACTCAGCAGTATTCCCTCCAGAGCTCCCTGCTGAGTTGGCTAAGGCCTTGTAGGGCTGCACCACAGTTCAACTTGTGCCTTTGTCCAATTATACTTCTTTCCCCCTCTTCCTTCCAGGGTGTCAATCTCTATAAATACATCATGCCCCGAACTCCATCTCAGTATATAAATCCAAAATACTCAACTCAAAATGTTTTCAGAATTTAAATTTTAAATTTTTAACTTATTTTCTATTTTTAATATGGCTGAATAAAAACATATTTGCCTATTCTATTTCATAACCAAAATGAACCGGACTAAAAAAATTAATAGAATTTATAAATCAAATTACTTAGCACAGATGCTTCTTGAGGGGTTATGTCCCAAGAAATCCATTATAAGTTGAAAATATTGTAAGTCAAAAATGCATTTAACCTAACTTACCTGACAACATAGCTTAGCCTAGCCTACCTTAAACATGCTCAGAACACTTACATTAGCATACAGCTGGGCAAAATCATCTAACACAAAGTTTATTTGATAATAAAGTATTGAATACTATACACAGATGGGCATTTTCTAGACATTATGGGATGCAAAAACAGAACACAATATTTAATAAACTGAATACTGGTAACATAGTACATGGTAGAATGTCAGCTGTTTACCCTTGTGATTGTGTGACTGACTGGGAACTGAGGCTTGCTGCCACTGACCCCCATCAGGCGAGACTATAGCACCATATATCACTAGCCAAGAAAATATCAAAATTCAAAGTATGGTTTCTATTGAACATGTATCTCTTTTGCATGATCGTAAAGTTGAAAAATCTTAAATCAAGCCATCATAAGTTGAAGACAATCTATCTAAGAAAGGGATCTAAGGGAGTGAAAATTAAATAAGGCAGAGAGAAAGTAATTAAAAAAGAAGCAAGGAAGAAAGAAGTAAGGAAGGAAGCAAAAAGAATGATTTATTTTTTGTATCAATGAAATTATTATTAACTGTCAATTGCAGGAAAAATCTCTGGACACTCACTGATACCACATGTATCAGGGAGGTAAGAACTAAATAAGAAAACACAGCTAGGCAACCTTATTAAATGTTACAGAATTCAGACTTGCCTTTCATTAAGTCATTAATTCAGGAAGTTATTAATTGATCAATTAAAATAAATATTCATTGAATGCTACAATGTGACTCTAATGACAATGGTTTTGTGGGGAAATCAAATGAATAATGCATGATCCCTTGGTTTATAGTTTAATAAAGAAGGGAGATAAGACAGAAAGCTGTTTTTAATATTTTGAATATATTTTACACATAAGAAACTTTATCCCATTTAATCTGGAAAACATTCTTTATTCAGTAAATACTAATTTGTAGTTCCTTTGTGAGACACACTGTCTTAGGCCCTAGTTATACTGTAGCAGGAAAAAAAAAAAAAGATAGAAATCTGTGACCTCATTGAGGTTATACTCTCATGAAAGACTTAGTAAATACACGATGCTAAGGGAAAAACAATTTAAAGAAAAGCAACAAGAAATACTAGAAGATATTGAACACCTTCAATTTTAAAAGGTTTGTTAGTGAGGTCTTGCTAGGGATATTTATTTCAGCAGAGATGTGAAGGAAGAGAGGGAAGGAGCCAGGAAGATAACTGGAGTAAGATTATTTGAGGCAAAGAGGAAGAGGAAGCACAGCAGTTGGAAATTAGGATTTGGTCTGGCTTCTTCAGCAAGATCATTAAACAAGGCAAAAATAAATAGGAGATGTAGTTAGAGCAATAGGTTTGGGTAGGCCCTTGTAATCCATTGTAAGAACATTTTTTTCAAACTTGGAATAGAATGGAGAACATAGAGAAGGCTTTTGAGCAGAAGAGTGACCAAATCTAGCTTCTCTGTTGAGAGTGAACTATAGAGGTAATGGCAGGACAATATTTTAACTACAGTTATACTGTATGTTTTATTTATATCTGTATTAATATTGTATATTATTATTTGTTGTTATTGCTTATGTCCCATATTTGTTACTCGTATTTGTTATATTTCTTTATATTTAATGTTTATATGTTATACATGTATTGTTATACTCTATATCTTATGTACATGTATTATAGATGTACTTGCATGTGTATTTATACATTATATAGCATAAATATATATTGTAAATGTATATGTGGAAGATACTTTGAATCTATCCTGTTTCTCATCAAAATTTAAAACATTCATTTATTTATTTATATCTCTCTATTCATGTTTTTCATTTTATTCAGTGGATGTCCATGCTTTATTATTTATTTTGATACTCCATTGTTTCAGTCTTGGCCAGTGGAAGCTCCCTTTGGCAATATATCCATCTATGTTTGAACACTTTATTGCTTTCTGGCACAAGAATGTATCTTAAGCTTATTATATCCTTTACCTGTCTTATCCCTAGAATTATCCATTTCTCTAAGGCACTTTTGTTTCATTTATTGAAAAATAATATTTTGAAGAAGTCAAGGTCTGAGTGGTAGATTTGTTTATGACTTTTGGAATATTCCTGCTCATATTCATGCATCGCTCTCAGTGGATGCATATATTCACCTCTATATCCATCTATCTATGTGTCTACCTTTTATCTATTTAGAATCCATCATCTATCTAATCTACATATATTGCAAATTATGAGTTCACACCAATATTGCTAATTCCAATACAATAGCACAGCAATTACTTTAGTTATCACACTTTTCAATGTTTGAATCTTTCTTCTTTAACAGTGAAAGAATGTGGCTTCCAGTTGCTTTAAATATGCACATGTTTAATTTTTCTGTATATAAATCCATGCATCATCTGTGCCATAACCTCCTCATCCGTATGGATGCCTTCTCACCCTGTTTGGGCTCCAATATCTTATACTTCATGGCCTCTATCGCTGAATTTCCTCTTCACTCTGCTTGCCCTCTGACTCCCCATGCTGGGCCTCCCCTCTCTGGCAATGCCTTCCTATCCAGGTTTATACTCTGTTTTCCTACATGGCCTCCCCTTTTGTGAGCACAACTTCTTCACCCTGCTTAGGCTCTGGATCTCCATGTTTTGTCACCATGACTCCCTTCCCACAATTTTTTACTTTTGTCTACCAAATAGATTTTTCACTGAATTGTTCAGAAAAAGAAGTGAAGAAGTGGGAAGTGGGAAGTGAAGAAAAAGAATTATAATGGAATCACTTATAACATCCTTCTTCCTTTTATACCCTATACCTGATCCATAAAGAAACTATGTTGGTACTACATTCAAATATCCAGAATACAACCACTCATCACCATTTCTTCTATGGTGAAAGATAACACCATATTTGTCCTGGATTCCATAGATATTCCTTTAGAAAACTTGGAAATGCTGAACCACTCTCAGAAAGGGAGAAGTTGATAGGTCAAAGCTCATTTAGGAGAGATAACATTGTTGTGTATGAGGATTTAAGTGGGCACCTGTGATTTATTGATAGGTTTTTATTTGTGCTTTTTAATTATTTTGGAACCACAATACTCTATTACAATGATTTAGAGAAGGGTGAATGAACTCAAACTTTGTACTTTCATAAAAGATTCATAACCTCCTGGCAGCTATGATTGCATCCCTTGAAATGTTGAAAAGGAAATGAAGTCTCATATATTGCCCAATTGACCATAGAGTTTGGACAATCTGTCTGCTATCTATTCCCATCAGCCCTCTGTCTTCTTACAGAATTTCTTCATAATGTACAAAAATTATTTCATACTTATGTATGCATATATATGTAATTTCAAGTATCATTGTTTCATATATATGTAATTTCTAGCAGGAAAGAAGATGCCTCTGGATCAGGGAACAGATCATTCATTACTGACAGATTGCCTTAGCATCAGTTACTCATTCTTCAGTTTTCATGGGGTAATGCAATAAATGACAGATGTTCACTCTCGCATGCAGTAGCATTGCATCACAGGAGATGAACCCTAAAGCAAGACTTGGAACATATATGGAGCAGCTGGTGTATCATTCTATTCTGCATGTGTGCATGCGAGAGACAAAGGTGGGAGAGAGAGAGAAACAAAATGAGAGACATCTCATCCTTCTTACCTTTACTCTAGAGGGTGGGGTGAGTGATCGCTACTCTGTACTGTAAACAAGTGATTCCAGAAGGGATAAGAGTTGAACTACTCTCTGGAGCAGTATGCTACCTAACATCCAAGTCATGTTTGTCTTTAATTCATCCTTTAATAGATACACCAACTGCCTCTGGACTGTGAAGAAACAAAAATATTCCTGGAGAATTATTTTCTAAGCACTTCTTTACTCAATAAAAATACCACACAAATTAACTTTTATTTTAGGTATGTAAAACTCTGAAATGTGAAACTTAAATAGGAAAAATAAAATGAATGAGCTCAAAGGACAATAAGAAGAGCTGGAAGTAGTTGTTCTCGGTGGAACAATTACTTTACAGCCTCTGACTGTGTCTATTGCTTCAGTTGTCTTCCTTCAATACATTTCCAAGTGCGTCTTGAATACCAGTATTTGGCATAGAACAAGTTACATGGAAAGACCAGCTGTGTGTATAAATAAAAAATGTGCTCCAACCTTTATGCCACATCCTTCATAAAATCTTCCCTTAATTCTGCTGCTTGCCAAACCTAGAGATATCACTGTCTTATCTGAACTTTAATAATTTGTAACTTATACTTTTCTTAAGGAAATATCCCTAAGAATATTAAGATATTTTCTAAAAATATCTGCCTAAAAATGAAAATGTTTATTCATGATAATTACATAAGTTTTATGCTTAATAGATATTCAGTAAAGTTTTTTTAAAAAATGAAAAGTTATACAATGTATCATTTCCAAGAGCAGTGAACAATAAAATGAAACTTTCTGTTGAATTTAGAATGATAGGATAACGTGTTCTTAGATAGGCCAAGCTGAGTTCTAAATATCAGTGTTGTCAGTATTGTCTAAAAGACTTCAAAGGCACAAGTCAGCAAGCTATGGGCCTAATCTTGTCCATGTTGTAAATAAAGTTTTACTGGAACTTGGCCACATCCATAAGTTTACATCTTGTCTATTTCTGGTTTTGGGATACAATAATAGAGTTGCCCACCAAAAGTAGAATATTTACTATCTGGTCCTTTACAAAAAAGGTTTGCCACTTCTGCTGTAAGTCAGTATTAGTAAAAATGTGATAACTGATGATAAAAACAACAAATTTTTCACTGCCCTGCTAATACAACATAACCCTCCTTATGCCAGTGACAGGGTTTACTGACATTAAAATAGTGTATTCTTCTTTAGTGGTTTCTAGCATTGCTTATGTGTTTGGTTCTTCTCTATGTAATTATTTTTAAAATTACAATAAGAAGTCAACTTGAGGACAAAATTCTTCTATTAAATATTCAAATTACTTGCTTTCATTAGAGATTAAATTTTTATAGTCATCCTTTGTTAAACATCTCAAAGACAGAGATCTTTTCCACCTTGTTCATCATCGTAGGCCAGTACTGATACAGCACCAGGAATGAGGTCACTGCTCAAAAAATATCTGTTGAATTAAGTGTGAGGCTTGGACAGAGTTTTCTGAAAACTCATTGTGACTAGAACAAAAACAAAGCACAGGCATCCAGGGAAGGGCTGGGCCCACAAATCAGGTTGTAGTGCAGAGGTTCTGAATTAACCATCTCCTGTGCATCAAGCCTAAATCCTCTGGGCCTCACTGTGCTATGACTAATTTAAACAGGCTTTTGGCCTGCTTCCTGCAGGTGCAACTTGACAGTTTAATTTCAGTCACTCGTTGTACCTCTTACCTACTTCCCTGGGTATGTATACCTCTGTCGCTATGTCGGGCATCTGCTAGAATCTGTTTGGTATTCAGGCTTGTCCAACCAGAATGGCTGGATAGGTTCTACACAGACATCTCTGACCTGAAATTACACCTAGTATTTAATTTATGGAGGTATATCTGTGTGATGATACAGAAAGTCCAGTTGCACTAGAAGAATAATTTATTACTTACATTTCCTGAGAGAACGGATCATGCCACACCTGAGAGAAGGGAACAGGGCGACAAAGGAAATGTGAGGATGGTCAAGAGGCAGATGACAGGAGCAAGGAGAAGGCAAAGGCCAGAGTCTTTATGTGGGATTTCCACAGAAAAGGCAGAGTGAACAGTGTAGGACTGGCCAGTTTGAACAATTCTGGCAAGCTCAGGACTATAAGGATGTTCTCTAGTTGCCTAGTACCTGGCCTTAGAAGGATTTAGGGCCAGGAAAACATTGGCTTGGTGCTTGGGAGTCACATCAGAACATAAGTGGGGATGGCCTTGAAATGGCCTGTCTGCATTTGAAAGCCACATTTCAGGCTAGCTGTCTAACACTCTCAGAAATTCGCTAGCCCTGGAAGGTGCAGTTACTTCCCAGGTCTGGAAGGCTCCCAAGAGATTTATTATAAAAGTGTTCTTCCCTTTTTAGATCTATCAACTATCTATTAACTATCCATCAACTGTCTATGCATCATCACCTACTTATCTATAATTTATTTCATTTTAAAAATGGTTGTATAAAGCTCCATCGTATAAATATGTCATTATTTAACCATTAATTCATTAATGAACATTCAGTAAAGTTGCTGCAAAATATCTTTCCTGTGTAAGCTGTAATATACGATGGGTCTTTTTACATCTTTAAATGATATTATTAAAAGTGGAATGACTGAATACAGTTTGTGAAATTTATTTTGGTATGAAGTTGAGAAAAAGATACACCTTTTTTTCCTAATATTTCGTCAATGAACCCAATTACATAAATGTAATAATCCTTTCCCCCCATTGTTCCAAAGTACATTTATCATATAGCATTTTTAAAAAACAAAACATCTATCTCTAGATTATTTTTTCGTTCAGAAATTCTGTTTTTTAAATTCTGCTCCAATGAGCTAGTAATCTGTCCATCTTGTGCATCACTCAGTGCTCGCATGTCTAAAGATTGTGGCTATATGACACATTTCAGTATGTGTTTAGAGAAGCCCCATCCTGATTTGGGGTGGTTTTTAAGAAAAAAATTTCCTGGGTTTTTGTACAGGCTTATTAATCTACATTGGGGAGCATCCAACTTTTTGTAATATTTAAGCAAAATTACAAGTAGTAATGTTTTAAGTTTTGTAGCCCATTAGGTCTCTATCAACTAATCTACCCAGCTTTTGTAGGGCAAAAAGCAACAGACAATATGTAAGTAAATGGGCATGGTATGGTTCAGTAAAATTTTATTTTTGAGAACAGGTGGTGGAGTGGATTTGGCCCAGGGCCATAGATTGCCGTCCCCTGATCTAGATAAAATTTACAATATATTGGCCAAGTATAACATATACTTTTATTGGCTCATATCAGCCCCATCATTAAAACTCTTACTCTTTTTCCCTTTTCCTCATCAAGTTATATGTCAGCTTTCATGATCTGGTTAACAACCACCTTAACAGTCTTATTTATAACAATTTCTGCACATAGACTTAGACATGTCAAAATACTTCTTATAATTTATTATCTTTTGCACACACTTTTGCACAAATTATTTTCTCTTCAAAAATGCTATTTCTGGCTGGCAGGCAAAGCAAAATGGCAGAGTAGATCTCTCCATCCATCTTACTCCCACAGGAACTTCAATTTGAACCACTATCCACAAGAACCTTCACAAGAGCTAAGGGAACCTGAACATGTGAGTGAGATTATGAAGCCCCCTGGACTGCAAAGATGAATAAAATTGTGGTGGGATAGTAAACTGGTTCTCTGTGATGGTGATGCTTGTCCCCCGCAAGCCATTACGGAAACACATGCAGAAAATCCCCCTGGACTCACAGTTTCTACAGTGAAAAAGTGAGCTGGATGGAGGTGAACACTAGGCTTCCTCACTATCCTGGGTTCCTCAGTGAGAGATTCACTCTGCATCAGCCCACAGGGACAATCACAAGTACAGATGCAGGGCCGAACCACCAGAAGTCCGTTCGAGTCAAAGGGAGGGGTGGGGCTAGGGGCAGCCAGCAGTGGAACTTGGCAGTGGCTCACCATCCCTGCCAGAGGAGACCCCACACCAGAGAGGCTGTTTATGGGTGCCACACTGTAGGAAGCACAGTCCACAAATGCTCTGGAATCTAGAGCCTGACTGGCTCTCCCACATGGCCCTGAGGGCCCTCCATAAATCTATCAGCCCATCCAGCTGGAACAGCTTTAGTGGTGGAGTCATTGTGAGATTTGTTTCTAACCTAGTCATCAGGTGCCCTCTAGTGCTTAAATAGAATACAATAGCCAGTTTGCTCAGAATTTCTCAACAAGCCCACTGAAATAGAAAGGTCACAAATTCAGACATTGAAAACTAGATGAAGAAAAAGTGCTGACAAAACACACGCAAAACATACATACACACACAAAACATACAACCAAGAATACTGTGCTTAGCAAAAGTATATTTCAGAAAAGTAAGAGAAATAAAAAAAATTCCCAAACAAGCTGAGGAAATTTATTGCAACCAGGCCTGCCTTATAAGAAATACTAAATGAAGTTCTTCACACTGAAGCCAAAAAATGCTAATGTTTAGCACAATAACATCTGAAGATATAAAGCAAATTCAGAATATTCTAACAAAACAATTGTGGAACATAAACCATTTACATCCATCACAGGAGGGTAAAAAGACAAAACAAATGAAAATAATAATTACAAAACTTTGCTAAGAGATAAGCAATATAAAAAGATATAAATTAAGACATCAAAAATGCAAAATGTGAGGAGGCAATTGAACTAAAAAGTAAAGTGGATTTCTTCTTATGATCAAAATTAAATTGCTATCAATTCAAAATAACCTGTTACAGCCATAAGATGTCTTTAGTAAGCCTTGCATTAATCAAAAAACAAAAACATTTAATAGATACACTAAAAATAGAAAGCCAGATCAAAACATACTAATAGAGAAAATCACTTAATCACAAAGGAAGACAGTAAGAGAAAAAGAAAGAAACAAAGATTCTACAAAACAACCAGAAAACAACATAACAAAAGCAAGCCGTCACCCATCAATAATGACCCTTAATGTAAATGAATTAAATTATCCAATTAAGAGACATATAATTGCTCAATGGATTAAAAAATAAGACCCAACTTCATGCTGCCTACAGAGATGCACTTTACCTGTAAGTGAATGCACAGACTGAAAATGAAAGGATGGAGAAAAATATTCCATGCAAATGGAAATCAAAAGAAAGCAGGAGTAGCTATACCTATATCAGATAAAATAGACCTCAAGTCAAAACTACAAGAAGAGACAAACAAGTCCATTACATAGTTATAAAGGGGTCAATACAAATAAGAAGATATAACAATCATAACTATATATGCACTTAACATTGGGGCACCTAAATATATAAAGCAAACATTAATAGATCTAAAGAGGGAGACAGCAATACAGTAACAGTAGGGAACTTCAATACCCAACTTTTAGCAGTAAACAGATCATCTAGACAGATAATCAGCAAAGGAATATCAGATTCAAACTGCACTCAAGATCAAATGGACCTAACAGACATTTACAGAACATCCAAAAGCTATAGAAATTCACATTCTTCTCAGTTGCAAATGGAATATTCTCTAGGATAGATCACATGTTATGCCATGGTAAAACAAGTTTTAACAAATTCAAAAAATAATCAGAATCATATCAATTATCTTTTCTGACAACAGTGGTATAAAACTAGAAATTAACAACAGGAACTTCTTTGAAAACTGTACAAATACAAGGAAATTAAACATGCTCCTAAAAAACAATAGGTCAATGAAGAAATTAAAGGAGAATTCTAAAATATTCTTGAGATAAATGAAAATGGACACAGTATACTAAAACTTAAGGGAAATAGCAAAATTAGTTTTTAGAGGGAAAATTATAGCAATAAACATCTACATCCAAAAAGAAGAAATGTCTCAAATAAACTAACAGAACACCTCAAGGAACTAAAAAAGCAAGAACAAACTAAGCCCAAATTTAGTAGAGGAAAAAAAACAAAGATCAAAGCACAGGCCAGGCGAGGTGGCTCCCGGCTATGATCCCAGCACTTTGGGAGGCTGAGGCAGGTGGATCACGAGATCAGGAGATCGAGACCATCCTGGCTAACACAGTGAAACCCCGTCTCTACTAAAAATACAAAAAATTAGCCATGGTGGCGGGTGCCTGTAGTCCCAGCTAGTCGGGAAGCTGAGGCAGGAGAATGATGTGAACTCGGTAGGCGGAGCTTGCAGTGAGCCGAGATTGCGCCACTGCTCTCCAGCCTGGGTGACAGAGCGAGACTCCGTCTCAAAAAAAAAAAAAAAAAAAAAGATCAAAGCACAGATAAGTAAAATAGAGACAAATAGTATAAAATATCAATAAAACAAAGATTTGTTTTTTTGAAAAGATAAAATCAACAAATCTTTAGCCAGTCTAAGAAAAAATGAAAGAAGTCTCAAATAGATAAAATTAGAGATGAAAAAGAAAGTATTACAACTGATACCACAAAAATACAAAAGATCATAAGAAATTACTATGAAGAATTATACATCAGAAATTTGAAAAAACTAGAAAAAAGGAATAAATTCCTGGACACATAAAACCTATCAAGACTGAATCAAAAAGAAATAGAAAATCTGAACGGACAAACAGGAAGTTGCAAGATTGAAGCAATAATTAGAAAGTCTCCCCATCAAAGAAAAGTTCAGGATGTGATGGCTTCATTGTTGAATTCTACAAAATGTTTAAGAAGAACGAATATCAATACTTCAGCAATGATTCCAAAATAAGTGAAAAAGAGAAAACTCTCCTAACTCATTCTAAGGGGCCAGTATGGCCCTAATTCCAAAACTAGACCAGGACACAACAAAAAAATTAAACTACAGACCAATATTCCTGATGAACATAGCTGCAAAAAATCCTTGAAAAAATACTAGAAATCAGGATTCAACTGCACATTAAAAAGATGATTTACCATGATCAAGTGGGATTCATCCAAGAAATACATGGATGCTTTAATATACACAAGTCAATAAATGTGATATATTACATTAACGGAACAAAGGATTCAAAACACATAATCATCTCAAAAGATGCAGAAAAAGCATTTGACAAAAGTCAGTATCTCTTCATTATAAAAATCTCTTAACAAATTAGGTATAAAAGAAACATACCCCAACATAATAAAGGCTGTATTTGATCAACCCACAGCCCACATTATACTGAATGGGGGATTAGATACCTTCTCCTTTAAGATCTGAAACAAGAATGCCCACTTTCACAACTATTTAACATAGTACTGGAAGTCCTAACCAGAGCAGTTAGACAAGAGAAAGAAAGAAAAGGCATCCATATTGGAAAGAAGAAAGCCAAATTTTCCCTGTTTGGAGACAACATGATCTTATATAGAGAAAAAAACTAGACTCCACCAAAAAGCTGTTAGAACTAATAAACAAATTCAGTAAAGTTGCAGGGAACAAAATCAACATACAAAAATCAGTAGCATTTCTAAACCTTAAGAGTGAACTATCTAAGAAAGAAATTGAGAAAGCAATCCCATTTACAGGAGCCACAAAAAATACTTGGAAATAAATCTGACCAAGATATGTGAAAGGTTTGTGCAATAAAAAGTATGAAACATTGTTGAAAGAAGGGTGAAGAGGATACAAATAGATGGAAATATATTCCACATTCATGATTGGAAAAATTAATATTATTAAAATGTCCATGCTACACAAAGAAATGTACAAATTCAATCCAATCTTTATCAAAATTTCAAAGTCATTCTTCACAGAAATGAAAAAACAATCCTAAAATTCACATGAAAACACAAAAGACTCCAAATAGCCAAAGTAATATATAGCAAAAAGAAGAAAGCTGGAGGCATCACACTATCTTATTTTTAAATAGACTCTAAAACTGTAATAATCAAAACATCATGGTATTGGCATAAAAACAGACACATAAACCAATGGAACACATCAGAAAGCCCAGAAATAAATTCAGACATTTAGAGCCATGTGATTGTCGATAAAGTTGCCAAGCACAAAATGAGGAAAAGACAAACTCTTCAATAAATGGCGCTGGGAAAATCAGATATCAACATGCAGAATAATAAAATAAAATAAAATAAAATAAAATAAAATAAAATGTAACCCTTATCTCTCACCATATTAAAAAAAATCAAGTAAAAATGGATTAAATACTTTATTGTAAAACCCAAAATTATGAAATAACTAGAAGAAAACATAGGAGAAATGCTACACGACATCAGTCTGGGCAAGAAGTTTTCAGACAAAACATCAAAAGCAGGAGTGACAAAAGCAAAAACAAACACACGGGGCTACATCAAACTAAAAAGCTTCTGCACAGCAAGGGAAACAATCAATAAAGAAACAACCTACAGAATAGGAGAAAATATTTGCAAATCATACATCTGACAAGGGATTAATATCCAGAATTTATAAAGAACTCACACAACTCAATAGCAATAATAATTACTATCATTATTATTATCTAATTAAAATAATGGGCAAAAGACATGAATAGTCTTTTCTCTAAAGAAGAAATACAAATGGCCAACAGGTATATATATACATACACATACACACACACATTTATAAAGGTGTGTATATATATACATACATATATATATATGTATATATATATACACATAAAGAAAAAGAGGTTTAATGGACTCACAGTTCCACATGGCTGGGGAGGCCTCACAATCATGGCAGAAAGTGAAGGAGGAGCAAAGGCACGTCTTACATGGTGGTAGGCAAGAAACTATGTGCAGGGTAACTGCCCTTTATAAAAACCATCAGATCTCATGAGACTTATTCGCTATCATGAGAACAGCATGGGAAAAACCTGTCCCCATGATTCAGTTACCTCCCAACGGGTCCCTCCCATGACACATGGGGATTACGGGAGCTACAATTCAAGATGAAATTTGGGTGGGGACACAGGCAAACCATATCAGATGGAATTTCTTGTAGGACTTGAAACCTGGGGAACACGTGATAGTGTGATGGATTTCTATCTCCATAGTGGTCTTTGTTTTTTACCTAGGTTGGTTCTAGGTAGGTTCTGGGCTGGACTGGCAAGGGATATCCTGATTCTTCTCAGTGCCACATGGCACTTATTCTAAAATCAACCACATAATTGGAAATACAACACTCCTCAGCAAATGCAAAAGAATGGAAATCATAACAAATGGTCTCTCAGATCATGGTGCAATCAAATTAGAATTCAGGATTAAGAAACTCACTCAAAACCACACAACTACATGGACATTGAAAACCTGCTCCTGAATGACTCTTGGGTAAATAATGAAATTAAGGCAGAAATCAAGAAGTTCTTTGAAACCAATGAGAACAAAACACAACGTACCAGAATCTCTGGCATGCAGCTAAAGCAGTGTTAAGAGGGAAATTTATATCACTAAATGCTTACATCAGAAAGCTAGAAAGATCTCAAGTAGATACCCTAACAGCACAATTAAAAGAGCTAGAGAGCAAAGCGAAAAGCTAGCGGAAGACAAGAAATAACTAAGATCAGGACAGAATTGAAGGAGATAGACACATGAAAAACCCTTCAAAAAAATCGATGAATCAAAAAGGTTGCTTTTTTAAAAAAATTAACAAAATAGACTGCTAGCTAGACTAATAAAGAAGAAAACAGAGAAGAATCAAACAGACACAGTAAAAATGATAAAGGGGACATCACCACTAACCCCACAGAAATACAAACTACAATCAAAGAATAGTATAAACACTTCTACTCAAATAAACTAGAAAATCTAGAAGAAATGGATTAATTCCTGGACACATACACCCTCCCAAGACTAAATAAACCAGGAAGAAGTCAAATCCCTGAATAGACAACAAGTTCTGAAATTGAGGCAGTAATTAATAGCCTACCAACCAAAAAAAGCCCAGGACCAGATGAATTCACAGCCAAATTCTACCAACAGGTATATTAAAAAGTGCTCAACATCACTAACCATCAAGGAAATACAGATCAAAACCACATTGGACTATGAAGTACCATAAATATATTAAATATTATAACTTTATCTAGATAAATACACTATTGTTCTTTCAGGAAAAGGAAAGGAGGTTGTTTTGATGGCTATTTTTTCAAGAGAGAAAATCCAGCCTGCCTTTCCATGGTAGAGTTGCCTTTAAGATGGTCTGGTGGAGCTTAGATGTTTCTATTGTATGCGTCATTGAGCTAGATTTTGCTCTGTGAGTCAATTTAATAAACTTTCTTCATTTTATGGTGGGTCAAGTCTCTTAACATTCATTGATATGCCTATATGTTTGTTTTTAACTTTGTAATATTTTTTATCTTGTAATCTTACTCTCTCTCTCTCTCCCCACTTCCTCCCTCCCCCTGCAACCACTCCAACTTTCCATCCCACATCTTTCTCATCTCCTTATGTCTATCTTTTGGTATTTAATCTTATCTATCTTATGTTCTAGTGGTTACATTTATAAAACACCCTTTAATACCTTTGGTAAACTCTTTTCCAACTTAACTTTCTCATACTTGGTTTAACAGGTTTAAATGACATCATTTAACTCCCAATTATGTGATGATCAATGAGGATTTTCTAATTTCCCCTTCAGGTTTGCTTCTCCTTCATTAGTTGCATTAAAGATTATATATCAGAATATATATCATTTAAAAATTATTCTTCATACTTGTTCTTGATTATTTTCCTACATAATTCAATAAATGTAATGTTCACTATAAGTCATTCTGCCAGTTCTACCAGTATTCTTTATTGGAAGAGGTTAGTACTGCAGTATATTCCTCAGAAACTGCTAGTGAAAGATGAAACTGGATATCTTTCAGTCTATACTATCTGATAGATGTCAGAGTCTGACATCTGCCCACTCTGCACAACAGTGGCCTCTAAGCAAAGTTATGTAGCTAATTGGATAAGGGATGCCAATTGATATAGGAGAGCAATTTCATAGTTTTCTTCCAGATCAACTAATTCTATCACGTAAATTAGATTTTGACATAGGTAGGTTACTCATGTGGGCTACATTCTTGTAGACATATGACCTTATATATAATATGAATTCCTCAGTTTAGAATACATTTTGAAAGCAGTGATGATGAGCCAGGTGTAACTACAGCACGAATGACAGACCAGAGATAGCCAAAGATGAACAAAGAAAATAGTCAAAGAGAAACACAGAGAAGCTGGCATGTGGTCCCAGGTATAATAACTTATTAACTAAAATTATCCATTTTTGACAAGAATACAACAGAAAAGCTGTGTGTCCTTCTCAGTGCACCATTAAGAGGTTCTTAATGTCAATGTGTTTTTACTGAAGATATTTAGCTTGGTCATTATTTAAGGTGATTATTTTCTTTTTTACTGAAGTGCTTTTTTTCTCAACTGGAAATAATCCCATAATAGTTCATAGCAATCTTCATCATTCTTTTTCACAGATGCATAATACTCCCTTTTTTAATGCAACCACTTTTCTATCAATATTTTGCAATTACAAGTAATGGTATGACACATAAATTTATATCTTTCTATTTTGTTATTGATGTAGGTGTATCTTCAAGATCGATACCTAGAAATATGATTGCTGTGTCAAATGAAAAGTGCATGTTTGGTTTTGCTAGGTCTTGTCAACTTTCCTTACTGAAGGGTTGTACCAAATTACATTCCCACCAGCAATGTATCATAAGACCTGGTTCCCCACAGCTTCACCAATGGCATGGTTATCACATATTCTAATTTTTATCAGACTGATAGCTTAGAAATAGTATCTCAACATTTTAATTTATATTTCTAAAATTATGAGTGATTTTAAACATTCATATGAGGGCTTCTTTTTTAAAATCTTTTTTGAATTTCTTTTATATCATTGTTGTATCTTGTTGGTGAATGCCTGTTCGTATCTTTTCCCGGTTTTTCTATCAGGTTTTTAGCATTTGTTCTTCAAGTTTTGTTTGTTTGTTTCTGGGTTGGTTTTGTTTTTCTTTTTTGAGACAGGTTCTTACTCTGTTACCCAGGCTGGAGTACAGTGCCACGATCACAGCTCACCTGCAGCCTCTACCCCTGAACTCATGTGATCCTTCTACCTCAGTCTCCTGAGTAGCTGGGACCACAGGTACATGCCACTGCACCTGTCTAACTATTGTGTACTTTTTATAGAGATGGGGTTTCGCCATGTTGTCCAGGCTGGTCTCAGACTCCCAGGCTCAAGCAATCTACCCACTCTGGTCTCCCAAAGTGCTAAGATTACTGGCATGAGCCACTGCTCCCAGCCTTATTCTTCAAGCTTTCAGAGTTCTTTATATATTAGAGATATTTGCCATTTAAACATGGTCTGTGTTTGGAATATTCTGAATATTTTATCCCAGATAAATTAGCCATTTAAACATGGTCTGTGTTTGGAATATTCTGAATATTTTATCCCAGATAAATTATATTCTGTCTTTGTTTATGCTGTTTTTGTGATGCAAAGTTTTTCATTGTTATGTGATCAAATCAATTATTTTTTATTGCCTATAGGTTTTGACTTAACCTCAGAAGGCCTGTGCTCCAACAAAAGTTAAAGAGGAATTCACCCATACTTTCTCCAAGTACTTTTATATTGTGCTTTTTGTTTTTTGTTTTGTACACTTACATCCCTTCCTTTTTGCCTTTCTCCTCTCATAGAAGTTATGCTTTTGGAAAACTGTCACTTGAAATTGCCTTTCCCTTTAAATAAAACTTGTGCCTTTAAATAAAGTTCCTCCCTTTAAGTCACAGGTCTGGCCCTTTAAGATGCTCTACTTTGAAATCTGTCTTCTACAATTGTGCTCTGATGTGCTCTGATCTGCCTATTATATGTTAGTATGTTTAGAATGGATTTCTGGTGGTTTAGAAATAATCTTTCTGGTGGATTTAATCTTTCAGTCCGTCCCACACTCAGACCCCTTTGCAAGTGTCTCTCTCTCCTGAGTCCTCATCTGCAGTTTTTCTCAGTCTCCGCTTGCTTGCTAAGATGAAGTGAAAGCCAATGGGACTGGGGCACTGGTATTTGTTGATTTTTCTCCTTTTAATCCAAGTTATTTGCTGCTTCAGCATTGTCTGTCTTCAAGTAATAATGAAGGTTTAGTTGTGTATAGCCATTTCACATGGGTTGGGAACATTTGGAGAGTGTTTGTTACACTGCCTCTATTATCTACAGCTAATAGAAAATCATCTGTGTGTTTGTGAATTCAACGAAATTTATTCATGGTCCTGGCTCATCAGAGATACTTTTCCTGCTCCACCAACAGAACAGGTATCCATATCTAAACACAATTATTATGACAATTTCTGCTTTTTGTGGATGCCTACTACATGTGGGAAAAATCAATAGTGATAGAGACAGGAGGCAGCTAAGGATCCCCCGATGAAACCCCACCCTCAAGCCTAAAACAGCCTGAAGGCTGAAAAAAACTGACTGTCGGTCCCAGAGAATCATAACATTGTGCTTTAAATCTCTAATATATTTAACAGGCTTCCCAAAATGAAACTTCGGTTTCAAAATTGTCTTTCCTGATGCCTGGCTTTTGGAGGCTTCAGAGCAGCCCTGGAGTATTCAAAGGGAGGTACATATATAGGTAAATGGGATTGCCAAAATGGTGTTCAATCTTCTTTTTTTGTGAATAATACTAATATATGTTCCAAAATTGCAAAAATTCTAATGTCTAAAATATATGCTATCCATCATAATTAAGGTGGTTATGTTAAATTATTGTAAATCACAGAGATAACCAAACTTCATTGTCAAATGTGTTTCTAACTGTAACTACCTTAGACATTTTGTTATTCACAGACAATTGTTGCCTTATTTTAATCCTTTTTAAAAGATGGTTTATAACAACCTATAGAAATTTGACAGGCGCTCTCAAATATAGGTTTCTGATAACTTTGGAAATTGTGACATTGGAATAAAGGAAAGATGTACAGGACTCATGAAGAGCTAAAATGTTCATGAACATCAAGCAAAACAAGCTAACTGAATGGACTGAACGTAGAAAACTGAAGCAATCTTTTTGACATTTGCTTGTAATAGTGCTGATCCTTGTTTTGTTTTTCAGAGTCCAGTATACATTCCTGTGAACAAAACTTGGAGCATGTTTGTTTCTCTCTGCCTTTTTCCTCTATAATCTGCAAACTAGTTGTGAATATTCTTAACTCATAGCAATATAGTTGTTTGCATCAGTGCAATAAGAATTCATTTTCTTTTGCAACAGGATGCAATTGGAAAAACTGGTTGTTTTACTAAGGTTTTGACTGGAAGGGTATGCTTCCCTTTAAAGAGTCAAGCTGATAAAAGCCCCTTGGGAAAAACTGGCCTCATACTCTTCTTTACACCGTCCTTGTATAGGGTTCCTGACCTGAGGTCAGTAAAGAATGTCACTTTCTAACAGACCCAGGAGTTCCAGGTTTATCTTGGGACTTTAAGGGAAGAGGATCACCCAAATCACAGGTATTTGAAGATACAAATCCATGTCTGTGCTTCACTTTAAAAGGTTTTATGTGACATTCCTTGTGGAACAGAGTCCCATCAAAGCCAATCTAAAATGCCTATTTAGAGATAATTATTCTTGCTGCACTTTGTACAAATAGTCAGGTGAAGTATAAGACTAAAGACTATTTTGCAAACAACTCAGTCCTTTCATGATTTTTTTTAACAAAAATGAGGACTGGGGAGAGAGAAATTATGTTTCAAAACTTATCATATATTTGTCATTAAATTCTGAACTTATTATCTCATTAATTTTTTTAAGTTTTTGCCTACATTTTAGACTAACCCTGCTTGTTCTTGTGAGCCAACCAGTGATCTCCAGCTGCAGCTCAGAAGAAACAAAAGGGAATGGGTAATATAAAAATCTGGATCAATATTCTAGTTATGAGCAATTATCCTGCAAATCCTGCCAGGTGATGGGAATGAATAGGGTGCCCATAACCCAGAGGATTCCTTTTTGGGAAAGTAAGACAAAGGGAGCTAATCAAAGCCAAGCACAATGCACTGAAATCTTAGCAAGCATAACTGTAGCCACCAGTTATCTGGGCATGTCACAAGATATCCTTTTCTCTCCCTTGCTGGAGGAAGACTCAATTCCACAGCTTCACTTTAGCATTTGGCTTATGATAATGAGTCCTTGCAACCCCCACAAGACACATTTTTGTCCCAAACTCAATTCCAAGCTTTGGATCAAAGCCCTAAAATAGAAAACTGGATCTAAGGGATCCAGAAACAGATGATCACAGAGGTTAAAAGGCACAACACTGGTGAGCGTGACTGATTCCCGCCAATTAAGCCTAGCTTCTCATTCCATGGATAAAGGTCACGCTAATATCCATGGCATAAATGAGATCTAGGGAATTCAAGGCTACTGACAGCAGGGATGATAGGGCATATGTGGGTAAGAGCAGATACTCCCATCCCCTGGGCCCCCCTGTTAACATGGTTGAAAGCCACTTTAACACCCATGGGTGGCACCTTGTTGTGGTCACCAAGACTCGGTAGCACAAGGACAGAGGAAAGAAAGAGGAATGCCACATTTTCCCTCTTCATGTGCCCTGGGTATTTGCTAGGAAGAGAAAGGAACCAGGGACACCTGCTCCCCTCTTTCTAGACAGTAGTCATTCATCTTGAGTCTGTACCCCTTTTGGATGCATCCTGAACCCCTGGGACTCCTCTGAAAAAATTCCTTCTTCTTTCCTTTATTTTTTTCTATCCCTTTCACTGATAGATAATTGTGTCTCCAAACTACAGGACACTCCCCTCAGATGCATCCTCCAAAATGGGAAGAGTTAATTTCCCAAACCTTAAACTGGTTGGCTTAGAATTCAGCTCCGGGGAAGGGAACCCAGAAGCCTAACATGCTGACAAAAGGGTAAAAGTTTTTTTTACCGGTCAGGCTTTTGGCACCCCTCTCCTTGTGTAAACTGGTAGAAGGCCTCAGGATTTTTGAACTGTCCTTACCCCTCCCTTATTCCATTTCTATATATGTTTTCTAATAACCCAGTTTGTCTCTTCTCACCTTCAGGCCATCAAACTCCAAACCATCATGCAACCAAAGCCTTTGTCTATGGCTCCTTTTGCCAGGAACCCTTAGATAGGTCTCTGAGGGAGCTCTGACTGCTATTTCCCTAAAATAGCGCCCCCGTCAGCAGGAAGCAGTGAAGATCTGTCTTTATCCTTATCCTTATCCTTATCCTTATCCTTATCCTTATCCTTATCCTTATCCTTATTCTAAGGGCAGTTAGACGTACTTCTTTAGAGGGGGGAATGATAGAGACGGAAGCACCCAAGGGTTTCCCTGGTGAAGCCCCACCCTCAAGCCTAAAACAGCTCAAAGGCTGAAAAACCAGACTGCTGGTCCTGGAGAATCTCCAATTGGCCTGAGCTCTAGGGGGATGGGGTAGAGCCTTGGGAAGTTCATGCTGTTTGCAGGGGGTAGGAGCCTGGCCTCTCCTTTTCCTGTGTGGTAACCTGGGATTCAATGTGTGAGATGGGGGTCTGTTAACAGGAACCCCTCTGTTTTGCTGAGTTTTTTCCTTTTCACCCAGTAAATTCCATTCCCCCTCCCCCTTCAAAGTGTCTGCAAGCTTAATCTTTCCTGGTCATGTGACAGGAACCCAGTTTTTTTCTACAACTTGAGCCATTGTTGTATTTATGTTTTTATTGACTCCCCAAAATAATCTAGCAACGTAGGTTTTATAATCTTAATTCTAACAATAAGTAAACGGAAGCACAGACAGTGCTAGAAAAATGGCCCAAGGTCAACTCAACTGGCAAACCAGAGTTGAGTTTTTTGTTTGTTTGTTTGTTTTTGAGACAGAGTCACTCTGTTGCCCAGGCTGGAGTGCAGTGGCGCTATCTTGGCTCACTGCAACCTCTGCCTCCAGGGCTCAAGGGATTCTTCTCCCTCAGCCTCCCAAGTAGCCAGGATTACAGGCACACACCACCATGCCCAGCTAATTTTTGTATTTTTAGTGGAGATGGAATTTCACCATGTTGGCCAGGCTGGTTTCAAACTCCTGACCTCAAGTGATCTGCCCGCCTTAGCCTCCCAAAGTGCTGGGATTACATGCATGAACCAGCATGCCCAGCCATTGCTGAGATTTAAACTACATCTTTCCCAATCCAGTACCTGTATATTCAAACCAATTTGTCCAATTTCATTTTCCAACAGTTAGTGGGTAGATTTAGTCTGTGAATGAGGCCCAGGGAAAACCTTTATATGAAAGCTTCATGTCAGCTCTAGAAATCACCACCTCCTGGCCAGTGTATTTTCACTTATTAATTTTATATTTTATATATAATGAATTCATTATCAAGTGTGGGTGAAAGGAGGGGAACTCTATCGTATAATTGCGGTAAACTTGTGGTCAGCAAAAACACACAGAAAACTGACACATGAGTTAGTGTATTCTATTTTCCATTTCAGTTTTATGAATTTTAAAAATTTAAACTGCCTGTCAGTATTTTATTTCAAAATGATCTGGATTTTGGTTATAAATCAGCAATATATATTAGGCTAAATGTCATGAAATTTGATGATAGGATAACAACAAAAGAGCTACACAAGTTTAATATGTTTGTTAATTTCTCAGTTATTTTTTGGTAGCATAATTAAATATCCTTTTATCTTAAATATTTTAATTATTAATGAATTTTAAAATCATGAGCAAAATAATTATTTTAATTTGAATGCATTTAAGTTTTTAATACATGTACAAGATCTTAACAAATAAGCATAAATCAAAAACATCAGAAATAATAAACTACATGGTCATGATGGCATTAATTTTTTGAAATTACTGATTGTCAAGTTCGAGTTTTTCATTTTTAATTCATTAATCATTTCCTGAAGTTTCAAGTTAAATGTTTCAGGAATTATTTCCATAACTTCCAGAGCTAGATTCCGAATGACCTCTATATACATTAGATTTTTCTGTGCAAAGATAACCTGTAAAAGATACAAAATGATTACATGTAAACTCTTGCAAATTTTTTAAACTACCTTTTGGCAATATATGGCCCATAATTTTATTTCATTTCCTTTCTACTAATTTAGTGGTAAAATAATAAATTATACAAAGAAAAGTAAACATGGTATGTCATTCATTGCATTATTGGCAATACCATTTGGCAATATCTGACTTATCAACTTTACTTCATGTTCTTTCTATGAATTTGGTGGTAAAATAATAAATTATGCAAGAAAAAATATATATAAAATGTCACTGTTATGTTATTGGCAATAACTAATAATAACACTATACATCTATTAAACAGAATAAGTTGGATCAACTGATTTTTGGGAAAAAGCTCCAAGAAAAATTTTCATAGAATAAAGAAGACTTGGTCTGCTACTCATTGTGTGAAGGGAAGCTGCCTACTGACAGAGAATGCTGCACTAGAACCAAAGGAAAAACTTCAATTGTATGAAGTCTATAAAGTGTTTGGATGTTTTTGTTACTCTAACTGATGCAGAGGTTTTTTTAAAACATAGGTTTAATTTATTCATGTTTAATTTACTCCATTTTTATCTTCAGACGTGATGTTTTGCTTTGAAAAACATTAATAATATAATTATGTTTTAAGTTTGGCTCAATGCTTCAGTGCATGTATGGCAAATCGGAATGATATAGTCACTTTCAAACTGGTAGATAAAGAATTCTCTGGTTTTTTTTTTTACCTCACTAGAAGATCCAGCATTTGAAGGGCTAGAATAAAACCCTTCTTGCATGACTAATAGTATTGGATCAAGAGAACTGAAGTAAGCAAAACTGCTAGTAATTTCATTAATCATGGCAGGTTTTCTTTTGAAATGTCTTCATTTTCTTTAAATTTAAGAGCAAAGTAGAAAGTTTTTTAAAAAAAAAATGATCTGATGTGCAAAATAAGGAATATATATCAGTATGTAGAACAAAACAAAAAAGTGTTTCAGTTGGTTTGCCAACTTCAAGTTTCAACATGGTCTCCAGATGAAAGGACAGGCCGTGAGTAAGAAGATTAAAATGTGTGCTCATTAAATGGTTCTATATATCAAGAGTGATTATTGCTAAAGGAATAGAATGGATACCCACAGGAAATCTTAACTTTATTTTTGGAGTGCTGTAATGTTTATATCACTGATTTAATTATTATTTCTTCCTCTATTTGTTCAACATAATACTGATTTTTAAAAGTATCCTTTTAAGGTTCTTACCTATAGATTTATCCACATTGCCAAGCATATTTAGAAGAACCAGGACTACATTCTGAAAAGCAGTAAAGTCACTGATGAAAGGGGCTACATCAGTATTAAGAAGAATTCGCGGTGGCATGCCCTTCTGGAACTTATATGATATAATCAAGGTTGTAGGAAAGAGGACTGCAGCTAAATGATCCACAGCCAGTACCCAATTTCTCTCAAAATGCGCTTCTGCTTTAGAATAATAATCATATCTAAAAGAAAAACAGAAAAGTATTTAATTATAATTAGTCACCTCAGAATTTCAAGCTCATTGCCTTCAGAAAATATTGGTTCTTGCCAACAAACTAAATTCATAATTTTATAATTTAGAAAATAGGTTTGATATTGTGATGACTTTATTCCATCCCTCAGGAGATGTGAAGATGGCTCATTAAAATTCTAAATCTAGGAAGAATCATCTCACTAATTGTTTACATTTTACATTGCATTTTATCTTCTTTAGTTCAGCACATTATACTTGAATACCACCTAATAACCAAAAGTAAGGCATTTTTAAATCATACTCTTTGCTAATGTACAGATAAATATCAAAAGTCTAAAGCAAAATTTTTGCTAGACTCAAATATCCTTTGTGAAACTGTTGATTTCTTAAAGCCAGGGGATCCCAGAAACACTGGATTTCTAGAAAAATAGATGTCTGATTTTTACTATCTAAATTGTAAATAATTGGCATTTTTCTACCACAGGAAGCCTCGGGTAGAAAAAAATCCTCTGTGGTTGTTAGAAAAGACTCTGTAATTATTAGAAAAGCCTCTGTAACTATTTGTCCCCATAATAGGTGAGAAAGTTTAGTTTCTCCTAAGAAATGGGGACAAATAATTACAATGGAAAGATTAAAGTTATATTCAGTAGTTTTAGAACTATAAAAGTCACATCTTCTGTTTCTATGAGCTGTCTAAGCATGCTGAACAACTTGTAGTTTTGCAAACAGACTTGTTCTCCCTGAGACATTGTGTAATCACTATGTGGTTCACCAGGTATGTTCTGTTTCAAGTCTCATCACAGATATTACCTTTTTCACAAAGGTGAAGGGCATTCCAGCCCACCTGAGGTGGAATCTACCACTTTCTTCTCTTCTATATTACCATAACACCATATCATCCACATATTTGAAGATTTTTTTCTGTAGTTATATTCTATTATAATGTCTAGAAATTCGATTATCTGATTTTATTTTGACAGCAACATAGAAAAGATACATTAAACAGAAGGTACTTGCATTATGCTTGTTGAGATTAAACTATAACAAACTATAACATAACCCAGATAATACCTGTTGTCTGTTTGACTCCTATACACAGCATGTAATAGATTGCAACCATGGCCCCAGTTCTTCACGAGTCCCTACAATTCTGTCTTCTGCTGTGTAATTTTCATTACCAGTTCTTCCTACATTAGGTGATAGGCAGAAATTCCCACTCCTGACTCAGTCATGTAACTTGACTTAAAAAATACAATATTAACTATTTTGACATAGCATAAACTTGAAATGCATTTTCACAATTTGGTTATTCTTTCTTGCAATTCTGCAAGCACTATGGAAAACAACCAGGCTTGTCTGATGTAGAATGAGACGGGGAACAGAGCTGAGCTTCCCCAGTTACCCCTGCTGGAGCCAATCAAAATCGGCCAACATGAGAGTGAACCCAGGAAAGATCAGCAGAGCTGCGTATCTAAACCCCAGACAACTGAGCAATAAACACAGTTGTACAACACTGAGGTTTAGTGATTGTTGATTGGACTGCTTTCTTTCAAACAAAGCTAACTTAACTCAGGGCCACACACATAGTAAATTGCAGGGCCCTGTTTTAAACCCTGTCAATCTGCCTTTAAAACTCATGTTCTTTACTACTGCCTTTTGTCATGGTGATAATAGTTACTTTATATTGACTATTTCTCATATGCCAGCAGTACGTTAAGCATAACTTATGGATTTCTTAATTAATCCTCAAAATTGCCCTATGTGGCATGTACTATTGTTACTGCTATTTTAAAAATAAGAAAATTGAGTTTCTCCTTGTTTGAACTCCTAGGTCAAATGAGCCAGGATTTAAAACTCAGGTCTGTGGAACTTCAAAGCAAAACATCTTAATTTGTACATTATTACTTCATTTCAAGGAACAATCATTAGCCTTGAATCTTGTAATACGAATTCATAGACCTTGACAAACCAGAGACCTCATAAACAGGTAGATTAACAAATCAGAGCACATAAGCAGGCATTTGAAATCTTCCATAATAATCACATTAAAAGATTAACCTTTCGCCAGTATAAGGCTTTGAAAATATTCAAATTGCCTGAGGAACTATTATTAAACTTTCAGTGAGGTGAATTAATAGAAAACATGTATCTTTAGCTTTCTTAATAGTGCGTCTGTTTATAAATTTATCCATAACACAATATTTTATTATATTCTGAACTGATCCCAATTAAAGAGACAATAGAAGGGAATTTTTAGGTAAAAGAGTTTTTTAGTAAAAATGCTGTTTTTAACAAATACTTGTACTTTTGCAACCTACCAAATCTCCATAAAAATGACAGAAGAAATAAAATCAGAACACGCGAAGAACAACAAGATTTTGGAAGCTGAAAATTGAAAAGAACTAATTGAAAAGATTTAATAGAATCAAGAAAACTAAATTCTAAGTAAACAGAGACGAAAATAGAAAAATAATGCTGATATACTTTGTAGAATTATCCTCGATTTAAGTCTGAGTAATATCTTCTGGGTAAAAGGAGATTGCTAAAATCAGGGAGATTAAAAGACTTTAAAGAAGCAATCATATACAAAGATTTCCTTCCAGATTTCAAATAGTAGGTAACTGCCACTCCTCACCCTGGAAAGGGTACAACAGAGGGTCCTTGAACTGTGTGAACTAAACATGGTTGAAGGTAGGAACACCACCTTGGAAACAGGATATAAGTGTAAATGATATACTGAATGCAAAGACACTCTCCCCTTGCTTCTTCCTCCTCTCTTGACTTCAATAATACTAACAGCCAGGACTTCACTTCTGAAGCAGGTGACTGAAAGTGTCTCTTCTGGAAACTGGGTGAGCTCAAGAGAAAAGACTTGAAGTTATTGGAACCATAGTGTTGAGACAGCCAAATGCCAAGGCAGATAACAAGGGGAGCCCAGAGATCCTCCAACCTGCCCCACAAGTGTTTACATCAGATGCTTTTGTGCAGATGAGGAAACCTGCCCAGGGCCTTGTCTAAGCATGCCCGCTCGCTCACTGGCAGCATGGAGTGGAGCCACAGGGAATTTGCACCTTACACAGGGGAGGAGCCTGTTCTTTTCAGCTCGAGTGGTGGCCTGGTGTTCAAACTGTGAAGTAGGAAACCTGCTAGCAGGACTCTCTCTTGGTTTGCTGAGAATTATTTTTCCTTTTTCCTTTTTGCCCCATAAATTCCATTCCCCTCACCCTTCGAAGCGTCTGTGTGCCTGACTTTTCCTGGTCGTGTGACAAAAAACCATTTTTTTTTCTACAACAGTGTCAATAGTTAAAAGATTACCTAAACAACCCAGCAAGATTACTCTAGAGGTATGTTCTTAGTAGAAAACTTCCACTCACTCAGTCAGAACTTCTAAGTGCTTCTTTTTAAATTTGAGTAGACAGTCAAGTATTACCAGATACCAGAGGAAAGCCTTTAACATGAATTTGAGACACCGAAACAAAATACACCTCCAGCAACCCCCAGAAGCACCAAGTGACCAAGCAAAGGTCCTTTCTAGGGCTCACTGTGCACATTCATCTCTTACAGCAACTGGGATGTGCGTGTGTTCTTTCTTAGACTCAAGCTCCATGAACATGCGTTTTAAGCTCTTTGAATTCATTTGAGCATTTTTTTCATCTGGACCATATTTAAAAGTCATGACAGAAACAGGAGTGGGTCCTATAGGGAAGCCTCAGGTGTCTGACTGGGTCGGACAGAAACTGGACTGCGTTCAGTAGGTAGGTCTGGTTACCAAAACATAGGAAATCAATGAGTTCATCTGGATCCAAAGATTCCGGAACTCCTCCATCTGGAACTTCAGCAATTTAATGTTTAAAAAAAAAAAAAGAACTATGGATCCAGAAGCTATGCTTTTCTAGAGAAATGGGTGAATCTTCCCAAAGGTAACTTACAATTACAGTGGCCACAGTGAGGAAACTCCTTACAAAATGCAAACAGGTGCTTGTCTTCATAGTTACAACAGCTCCAGGGACAAAAAAGACTTATTCATACCTATTTTGAAACTCAAACCAAGGGAGGCCCAAACTAAAGAAACTTGTGAATTTGGATGTCTGCTTTTATTGTAAACAGCCAAGCCATTGGAGAAAAAAAATTGTCTATTTTTACACCAGCCATCTGATGAATCCACTCCCTTTGTCTGTACTGTTTCCCCACCAGAAGAAACCACAAAGGCTTCACTTTTGGCATAATAATCAACCATTCCCTCAGAAAGAAAATCTATGAATGGTGGATTTGGGGGGAGGAGGGGGTTCATATCAAATCTGAAAAGTCCCTGTGTTCAATCCTGTCTAATTGACACTTTGACCATTTTCAGAAAAACATTTGTAAGAATTAGCCCTCTCTGTTTTTTCAGTTTGACCTTGCTTCTCCCATGGTGGCTTCTCAGTGAACTGAAACCTTGCTTCTAAAACCCCTGCTCATTACACGCGCTGCCAATTCTGTTTACCTCTTTCTTGCTGTCATAATCTTTGCTATACCCCAAAAACTCTTGGAAAAACAACAACTACTTATTGGTCTGTCATTCAATTGTGAAAACACACTAACCTAAAAGATTAATTAATCTGTGACTATAAGATTAGAAGTTTCTGTGCTGAGTACAGGCATAAAAAAATTCTTGTCTAATAAGAAAAAATTACATCTATAAGGAAAATCTCAATTTGTAAGACTGTCTCCTTTTCTACACTGGGAACAAAAGGAGGACTAGGTCACTAGAAACTGTTACAATGAAAAAGGCCTTGGTTTAAATCTACATAACAAGCCTTGCCTTTGTTTAAGTTACTTTTCCTGGCCATTGTATCTTAACTGGGACTTTACCTATACCCTTATTTCTCTGTTGAGGCAAATGATGTTATTTAAACTTGAAGTCTAAGCTCTTTACCTCTGAAATGTAAATTTTCTACCTGACCTTAAGTGAGAGACATTCCTTTGGAAATGCAAATTTAGAGAGAGCTAAGGGAAAAAAAAAGGAACTATTTGGAAATTTGTAAGTGAACATTTCTAAAAGTTTTATCTTTTTCTTCTCTCTCTCTCTCACACACACACACACACACATACACACACACATAAAGGAGGGTTTTGGCCATATGGGCAGATAGTCTTGCTTCATTGGCCAGAAAAAGACAATTTTGGATCCAGATATTCTTTAATAAATTAATGAGCTTGTATTACTGTACCTGGCACATGTCTAAAACTTTTAGAATAAAATCATAATGATATGAACAGCAGGCAGGGAAATACTGGATAGAAGAGGGCAGTTCCCCAGCAAAGTCCCCACCAGTAAGCCTGGGCCCATGGCCCTAAATGAGAACTTCACATCTCTGTTTTCCTACCCAAATGTTGCTTTTTCCAAAACTACTCTGGCCCTGCATGTCCCCCATCCCATACCCATAAAAACCCCAAACTCCAGTGGCAGAGGAGCAGAGTGGTGTGGCAGAGACCACATATTGTAACAAGAAAATATGAGACAGGAATGAGACATCAATCAAATACCTTTGAGAAATACATTTGTTTGGTCCAGAAAGGCGGGAGGATTCGAAACACGGGGGTGGGGGTGGATCCAGGCTATAGGAAAATTTAAACATTTTCTGGTCGGCAATTGTTTGAGTTTGTCTAAAGACCTGGGATTAATGAAAATGTTCAGGTTAAGATAGAAGAGTGTGGTGACTACGGTACTTTTGAAGTCTCATAGAGGCTGCTTTAGAGAAAATAGATGACAAATATTTCCCATTCAGACCTTTAAAAAGTGCTAGACTCTCAGTTAATCTCTTCAGGATTGGGAGGGCCTGGAAGAAAAAGATCTAGCTATGTTAACAGAGATTCTTTACAAACACAAATTTCCCCCAAGAAGGACAGCTTTGCAAGGCCATTTCAAAATATGGCAAAGAAACATGTTTTGGGGCAAAATATTTTGATTTTCTTCTTTGTCACATATGCCATAGTCAGGTTGGAAAGTAAGTAATGATATATAGGGTTAAATAAAACCCATCTGATGAGAATTTATGGTTTGTAGGGCATGACTCCCCAGACCCCTTAGGTAGGAATTTGGGCAAGATTTAAAAAATTAAAGCTTAGTCTTCAATAGAGATAATATTTTGCCTCTTCTACAGTTTTTTATTGCAGAGGGACCAAAGGTATTTGGAGCTGTTAATAAACATATTTTGTGCCACACTGACAAATTCACCATGAGAAAACACATGCTTCTAGAAAGTATAATTCATAGATTTATCAGTCTACAGATTACTGGTACAACAGTTCACAATTGCTTGTTTCCTAGTGTTCACTGGAAATTAAGGTTAATAAGAGTTAAGATTCTTAATTATATATAATTGAAATCACTAGAAATAAGGAAAACAAAGCTATATGCAAGTAGGCAGGTAAAATGTGCTTTTGGTAAGAAAAGCTATAATATATGAGGATGTTTTGTTTTGTTCAAGAAAAAGAAGAGCAAATTTTATCCTGGTATAGAATGACCAGTTGTTCCAAAATGAGAAGAGAAGAAGTATAGGACAAAAACTGAATGTATAAGAAAGTTATAAAAGGTGTATGAAAGATAAATCTTGTGAAAAAAAATTTTGTGTTGATCAAGTTGGCTAAAATTAGAAGAGAATTATTTATACGTTTTCTAAAAATTGAGCATTAATATCAAAGGTACACTGATGCAAAACTAGAATTTGTTTCCCTGTGTTAAGGCAAGGTTTTCTTGGAGTATTAGTCTGTTTTTAGTAGGACATTGTGAAAAGTTTTTCTTTACCCTTGAAGTAATTGTCCTAGAAAACAAAGATTCCGCATTTTACTAAGATAATTTCCTATGCTTCATGTTGTCTTCATTAGGTTTTTTGATCGTTTAAACAACTGAGTCCTCTCTATAAAAGATCGAAGGTTTTTCTATAACTATGTAATTTTTCTGTATTTGCCTTTAAAGTCTTTAAATTATCACTCTGATTAAAATGAATGACTATTATTTCCAACTGATCTGTGATCCTATTTTGATCAAGTATTTTAAACCTTTTATATTTTTGGCAAGCTTCCAAAAAATCAAATTCTAAATCAAGTATTTTTATTGACCTTAAATTAATTTTGGGGCTTTGCAGATGGTCCTTTGGAACATCTCAAAAGGATATCCGTCCTTATAAAAAGAGAGATGTTAAAGTAATTGGGCCTATTTGATAAATAATATGGAAAGCCTTGTCAAATAATAAGTAATGTTAAACCTTCTTTAAGTTGTATTTGTATGGATGTGTTATTAATATGTGTTCCAGAAATTTTATGAAATTCCTAGAAATCTGACCATCCCATTGGACCAAATGAGAATTCCCAGAACTGTTATGAAGAGACTGATTGATTCATAAAACATCTAACCCAACGTCAAGTAGAAGAAGAATTAATTGGTTACTAAGAAAATGCTTTGGCAGATTTTCATGCTATGTCAGCCAGAACTGAAATTGTTTAGATAAGCAGTTTGAACAAATATCATGAGATTGACTCAAGTCAAATTACCTATGATAACCTATTTAATAAGCAAGCTATTAACCTGATTTGGAAACACAAAACTGATTTTTTTTTTTTTTTTTTTGGAGATGGAGTCTCAGTCTGTCACCCAGTCCCCAGTCTCTGGAGTGCAGTGGCACAATCTCAGCTCACTGCAACCTCTGCCTCCCGGGTTCAAGCAATTCTTCTGCCTCAGCCTCCCAAGTAGCTGGTACTACAGGCCCGCACCACCACGCCTGGCTAATTTCTGTATTTTTAGTAGAGATGGGGTTTCCCATATTGGCCAGGCTGGTCTCGAACTCCTGACCTTGTGATCTGCCTGCGCTGGCATCCCAAAGTGCTGGGTGTGCCAGCCAAAACTGACATTCAAAAAAATATAAATTCAGTGTTAAATATGGACTCATGGAAAGCACAGATGGCCTCCTAGTCCTTGCTGGGTCCTAAAAGCTTCCATTATTAAAAGCTCTATACTCATCATGGAAGAGATAAAATAATCCAAATTATGAGGAAAATATTGGTGGAGTGACTATTCTGAAATGCCTTATCACTAATATTTGGTTTGTTAAACTGATAATGCTGGTAAGGCAATAAAAACCTCAAGTGATACATTTTTGGCACATGCTGGATCATTTGAACACCTACAGACGTATTTAATTCAATTGCCACCTTCAGTGCATATTTCCTGGTTTTATAAGTGCTTTTCTATGTGGGAAGGCCAATGCTACAACAATAGTGAAAAGGTTATTAGAAAATGTCCTTATAGGGCATTCCTGGAAACATCTCTAGCAATATAGGCACTCATTTTACCAGAAAAGTTATAAAACAGTTTAAAAAGGTATTACAAACACAGTGGCATTAGACAAAGTTAATAGAATTTGTTGGATTGCGTTGGTCAAAGGTCCTACTGATTGATAGCAATCAAATCCACTCCTATAGGAAAAGACAGATTTCATAAAAAGACTCTTTATAAAATAGTTTTTGGAAGGCCTATATCTCTAATAATAAAATCTCATATATCTCATGTTCTTCTAAACTCTGATATGACTCAAAATTGTGAGGCTTCAGTGCATTTTGCCAAAGCATATTTTCACCAGATAAAAGAAGCCCTTTGCGGCCCACCAGCTGATAACAATCAGATCTTCCATGATCTAGAACCTAGAGATCAGTTCTTTCGGAAACGACACCAAAGAAAGACTGCCCTTGAACTCCGTCAGAAGGGATGGATGCAGCACAACTTCAGGGATTTGAGTCTTGGATCCACATTTCTCAACTCGAGAGAGCCCCTTCAGACCCCTGGGACTGTACATCCATTGGAGACCTCCAGGTAAAGCTTACTAGGAACGTTTTTTTTCCCCAGAAGAAGATGGCATCCTTGATCTAGACAGCTTTCCCAAGATCATGAATAAAGTCTTTTCTCCTCTGTCAACATGAAGTCCTTTCTCCTTTTCCTTTTTGGCCCATGTTTCTTTTCTGTTTATACATGGCAATATAATGTGGTAATGAAGATTTCATACTCAGTTACTTCTACATGGAACTTAACTGAGTATTGCATATGTCATGTTAAACCTAAATCCTCACATGATCTTAGAGATACTCTGCTCTGGTTCACCCCATAACAAATTTCATTGATATTCCATGTGCAACATCTAGTTCTTTCTAAACAGCTAGACTTTTAGACTCAAATATTCAGATTGCCTGTTTAAATCCAACAGTAGGCAAAACCTATAATGAGAGTTTGGTAGTTAAATTAAGCCAGAATTGAATTTGAAAAACAAAAGGAAGATAATTTGACGTTTCTAGGCAAATTTATAACCCTAATCCTTTAGTTGTTAGTATCTTCTAACCATACAATGATTAAAAAATGAGGCCTTAGACAAATATTACTAATGCTGACTCATAATGCTGACTCATAATGCACAAGGCATCTCACACAGCAGACTATCTGTAGGGTTCTTCCAGAATATATTTTTATTTGTGGAGGATTTAACAACCAACCATATATATGGGCAAATCCATGTCTCAATAATTACAAAATAAGGAGCCACTGGCAATTAAGAGATTCCAAGAGTACTCCTGTCACTCCATAACTAATTGGAAACTGTATATTGGTCTGCAACTCTTAATTTGAAGTACGGAATAAAGAGGAATTTACCAGCAGATATGAATTCTTCTTAATGGGTATTGTTGGGTAGAAAATTCCTCCCCTGGCTTTGTATAAATGTAAAGGAGGTTGTGCTTAGAAATATGTCTCATACATTAGTTACTACAGCTGACTCTACTGCAAAGGCTATAATTGTCCAGCAAACTTCTTTAGATTTTCTTGCTAAAGGTATATTAGGTAACTGGATTGCTTTGACTACCTTTAGGGAGGAATATGTGCGCTAGCTAACACTCCCTGCTGTACTTAAGTAAATTCATGTAGGGTAGAAGCTCAATTGTAAGAAATCAACAAACAAGCTAATTGGTTAAAACAAGTAGATTTTTCTTCTGGCTTATTATTTATATATTTGATTTATGTTGGTTCAGTTCATGGAGGTTCCTTCAGTTTCTTAGTATCAGCCTCCTGACAGCCATCATAATAGTCTCCCTGGTGCACCTTAACCTCCCCAGAGTCTTAAATCCTCTTATGCAGCTATTCATTCTATGTCAAATGGTCTCTTTAAAATTAGAATAATGAAAACATAAAGACAACGTAAATAACCAGTCAACTGTCCTGATTTGTGAACTGTGAATTCCATACTGATACCAATGATGAAAGTGACAGAGAGTGGTGTCAATGCCCAAAGTTTTGGTCAACCTCTCAAAATTGAGAGGCAGACCAAAAGGTGGGGAATTGTTAAATTAAGTTGGCCTAAAATTGCCACGATATGTAGCAAACTGCAACTTAATGTAGTTTGTAAACAAACTGCAACCGAGTATTTTCTTGTAACAAATATGAGTCTCAGCCAATCACAGCAGCTGAGCTTCAGCCAATCGCAGGCTGCCAACTGATCAAACCGTGCCTATATAAGGCAAATTTCTCATCACACTATGTCCAAATAAGGCAAATCTGAGCTGTAACCAATCAGGGTGTTTCTATATGTCACTTTCTTTTTCTGTCTATAAATACTGCCTGCCCACATCACTGGGTGAAGCTCTCTGAACCTCTACTGGTTCAGGATGATGCTGATTTATGAATCATTCATTGCTTAAGTGAATTCCGCTACATTTATCTTATCTATAGTTTGTCTTGTAACAGTGTCTATGATTAAATAATAAAAGTCATCTACATATTTATATTTTATTTTGTTTTCTGCAATTAGGAAAATGTGTTGCCTGTTGCTTGTTTGTTTGTTTTTTCATGAAAGGCTTTTTTTTCTCAAAATTTTCCCCTTCTTCATAAAACACTTTTTTAAGCCTGATCATGTTAAAATATTTACACATCCTCACTATAATCTCCAATGGTTAGGCTTATTATTTAATATAAAGATTGAAAAACACTCTAGAAGAAGAAGAAAAATATATAAATAATGCCCAAAATTATTTATCATATCAAATAAAGATACTTTAAAGATTCATTCTTACCTGTCTTCAAAACTTTTGATATTATCTGCCAAGGTTGAAGTGTGTGCAGCCCATAAGTACTTCAACAGATCATCAAACTTACTAAAAGGTGACTGCAAATACTAAGGTAAAGAGGTCAAATTTATTAATATTTGAGCAACTATACAACCCTTCTCCCTGAAATTTAGTCATGTTCAGATATATTTTAGCAATATTGTACATAAAAGAAGAATTTTATTTCTAAGAAAAAGTATATATATGGCCTTAATGCCTAACACTCTTTAAAGAACACAAAAATATTCATTAGTTTTAATAATAGCATATGCATCTATAAGGATTGAACTTCAAGTATTTTCAGAGTTTATATTTTATACTGATCAGGTCTTTATTTTTCCCTATTAACACTGTTAAAAGTACCATAAAATCATGAGTAAAATTTTTTCTTAAAATGTTTCATTACATCTAAACTAATGCAATAATCTACTAACGTACTAGTAAATTTATCTTTTCTTCATTGATTTTAGTCAAATTTCTTCCAATATCCTAGTGGACATGAAGATTCAATTAATCAGAATAGCCTATTAACCATTCAGCAAAATATCCTGTATGCTCACCATTTTTGTATAATGTATTTGAGGCAAGAAGAATGGATAGATTTATGTTAATGCTGTATTGAGGCAGTAGGTGTTAATGACTCATAACACTCTACAATATATTATTAATATATCATGCATAGCAATTTACATTTGCATACTAAGGAAAATATTATGCAATGCACAAAAATATCCTGGACGAAATTATATGACAAAATAAACTCTCTTCCTATCTCCTAAGAGTATAAAGAAGGAACCTGGTAAAAGGCGTTCCACTTGTTCATTGTCTCAGGGAAGGATGAACGACAGCTAGAAACATCATAACAAAACTTCCTCTCATTCTTGGGTGGGGGCAAAAGCCTGACTTGGTCTGATGATATCCCCATTATACCAGAATCAACCGCAGCAAGAAAGGGTAATGAAGACAGAAAATAATTCAAATCTGTAAGAACAAAAGATTTATTATTACTACAAGCACTAACAAATTTCAAAGAGGATATTTTTAAGGAAGGCATAAGTCATAAAAAATTTCACAGACCCAAAAACATGATAAAAGCTAAACTTCAGGAAAAAAAAATTGAACAAAAATCCTCCTAAGGGTCAAATATATAACTTTGATTGCATTTCTGTTAATAACCCTATAGTCATAAATATATAACATATTGGCTAAAGTAGTCGACTATATTTTAAAACAAAAAGTAATTTTAATGGATATCATAATATTAATTTTTCAAAGCATTAAGTAAAAATGGAAGAAAGCTATCAACTTTTCCACAAAATGGTACAAAACCTCTCATTATGGTTTTATTGTGAATTGTACTTGTATTTTTATCTAAAATATTTTAACATGATTATAGCTTTGGTAAATGAATGTTTTCTATTTTATACACGTAAGTTTAATTTGTAACCATGATATCACTAAATTTTTATCTTATTTTATCCTTTAAAGCACAAATTTTGGGTAAGTTTTGACAATAGATCATTGGATAATTGGACTGACAATCAAACAAGACTATTTTCACATTTTAAAAAATTTTACCTATATATAACCTATTCCAGCAGACTCAGACATTTTCATTAGTTGGATATTAGGCTTATACTGATTTCCACTAGAAATCAGTGATGTAGAATATTTCATCCTAGACAGGCATTTGTGAATGGAATCCTATGCCGCAGTGTAGCAGGCTAATCCTCCAAACTACTAAACCAATCTAAGAATAACAAACTCTGAATTCTAGATCTGTGGCCACTACTATTTGTGAATCTTTTAAAAGAACAACTAGGGGTAGTAAGAGGAAAATGCTTAAGGATACATATGATGTGTGTTGCTCTGAAAAAGTGAAATTTAATGTGGCCATGTTTCTAACTACTGGGAAATACCTCTAAGGATTTGTGGTATAAATTGTTTTCATTACTAAAGCATAAAATTAAATGAAAGAATTAGAAAATACCTTCTGGTTATTTTAGCATTAAGTATATGATTAAAGCCTGAGATTACTGATTGGTATAATGAATTGCAGTAGGCATTAATCTCTGGCATGTTTATGGGTTTCAATATTAACCACATCTGGTCTGAGCAAAATGAAAAACATCATTTGTCTTGGTGTGTCACTTCTCATCGTTACTTATTCTGGAGATTCTTTGTCATCAGTTGGACCTCCCACCTAACTACCAGAGCTGGCCCCTCAGAGGCCACTGCTTTTGCAGAACCTTGTTTTCCTCCTTCTGTGAAAAGCTGGATATGTCCTAAGGAATCATTATTGACATTGTGGCTGTTAAATCCCTTAATGTGACCTAAAGGCCATAAGGTACACGGTGAAATAGATTCCTTTTTAAAATAGGAACAGGATTGTTTTAGTTCTGTCTCTGTCCCTAAGATTTTAGGTTTGAATGCTTTCTTTCGGGAAAGGTTAATATCTGTTTTGCCACTTAAACGAACATACCAGCCCACCAACTGTCCACAGAGATGCACATATGATCTCCAGATTCGTAGCCACAGTTTGTCCTTCGGGTTGGATCAGCTAATCTGCCTGGAGGAGAGAGGATGCACAGTTGTATTTCTTATACACATTTTGAAACTGGCTGTAACTATTGCTTAACCACATAGATTTTGCTTGTAGATACAAAAGCATTTATTTCTGAATGATATGTGTTTGTATTCCCATCATTCTTTATCTTTTACTTTTTAGTTTCTAATAAATTTCTTTTCTTTTCCTTAACAACAACACAGTTTTCTACTTTTGAATTATAGGTCCTAAGTATTATTTGCTTTTGTAAGGATTCTCTCTTCTATTTCCTCCTCTACCTTCTAATCGAAACTATGAAGCAATATGCATACAGATGAAAAGAGATGGTCGAGAGTCAAAACAAACCCCTGCTCCACCGCTTACTAGCTTGACTTTATCTAAATAACCTCTAATGCCTTAGTTTTCTCATCTATGACATGGGGATAATAATATTAACTACATTATAAGGTTGTGATGTGAGGTAAGAAAAAGCACCAAAAGTGTTTCACCTGTAATATGCATTATGTAAATATTAGAAAATAATCATCGTTTTTCTTCCAAATGAAATTGCTCTTTTCTTACCCTCTCTCTCACACACAATAGTTTCTTTATTGGCTGTGTTATCAGTTGGGAGTGGGCAACAGGCACCACTCTTTCTCATGAGCTTCTATCAACCAGAACAAAAGTATCTTTCAATTCATGCATATTTTATCCCAAAATGTAACTTCTGTCTATACACTATAAGGTACCTTATTTCCAAGAGGAAGCAAACATTTTACAGAGAAAGATCTTCATGAACAATGTGACGCTTCTTTATAACCTCATATCATAATTAGAACTTTAAGAAATTCAAACTAATTTGACATCACTTTGTATATCCCCTTGACTGTTTTGTTCATCTCATTGCTTAGAAAGGAGTGTGGCACTTAGTAGAATTTCAACAAATATTTGTGAAATGCTCAATAGATGAGATGTGATGTCTTTTCATAGTTGATAACTATGTCTTATGCCTCATTGAAGTTTCTAATAATAACACACAACCCACAAAAGAAGGATTTGTGGATAAGGAGAAGGATGGGTAGAAAAACAATGATTATAAGGGAAAAGAGAACAAGATAAAGAATCAATTTTTAAAAACATAGTAGGATATATACAGAGTCCAAATACTTCATAGGTCTATTGGTAGATCATTACAATGAAAACAAGAGTCATTCTTACCTGTCCTGTATTGCCAGCCATACTGCAGAGGCAATCCCCATAAAATATTTTGTTCATTTTCTGGTGCAAATTTTGCAAAATACCTGGCTGTCTGGTTCAATATGATTTTATACATCCCCATTCTCTCAAGGTATACCCAGGGATTAATAATGTACATGCTGTTCTCCACCCTGTAGTCACCGAGCTGACCAGGACTCTCCTTCCACAGAGGGGGCTCTATATCTGAGAGATTGGAGATCCCTGCTAAGGAAGCAGAAAAGGAACCAACTAGTACACAAACCCAGGAAGGAAAAAAAGCCATTGTGCCAGAGCTGGGGATTGAGATTGTAGCAGGGCTTTTATTGGAGAATGGAAGAGGAAGTCATGATATTTGCTTACCTCACGCTTATCAACGCTTTGCTTTTTTGTTTTCCTGGATAGGGTGAAAATGTAGAAGAAATTGATGTATTAGCTAACATTCAGGACAATTAAATTTTCCAGCCTCTCCAGTGTCAGAATACTGTGTCAGAACCTAAATACAAGGTTAGGCTCATTTATAACGTATTAGATAAAACTATTTATCAACAAAAACCTTCCAGAAGTTTCCCAGGCTACATTGTGGTTACAAAATACATCACAAATGGCTTTAGAATGCTTCCCTCTCATAAAAATACTTTAACATATTTCATGGAAAATAATAAATAGCTGAAGATGGAAATACTAGGATTTATAATAATCTGCAAATGTGTACTAAAAAATATATGTGATCCAGTTGTAATACAACTTTCTGCTTCAAGAAAGAAGCTTAAAGAATATCCAATTATCTCAATTCAATAATGAAAGTCAGCCTGCTGGAAAAAAACCTGCTAGTTAATTCTTAATATCTATTTTTCATTCTTTATTAGTAAAAGAATCATAGAATTTTAGCTGGGAATATGGTCTCCCAGAATTAAGGCTAAATTTCCAATTTGCTTTGCACAAGCAACCATGTGACTAAGTGTGGACCACAGAGACATAAACAGAAATAGTGTCCACAATTTCTGGAACATGTCCTAAAATGAAGGGCACATGTCAATTCCTCTTCCCTTCCTCCATATTGTGGCTTGGATTATTGATGTGATGATTGAAATTCAATTCTGACCCCTAAACGCAAGGCGCTATCTTAGGGATGACAGAATGCAAAGCTGGAGGTGGCTTGAGTCCCAGAGGGCTGTGGAGTCAGGAGATGTGCTTGAATTCCTATATCTGAGTTTTACCTGAGCAAGAAACACCCTGGTCTCTTGTTTCAACCACTGTTATTGAAGTTTTATTCACACATAATCAAAATTCTTGCCTTATTAATAGGTAATGCATCTGAAAATCTCAATTATTCACACAATTAGATCCCTATGCTTCACAGTAGGTCAATGATACTGCTTGTTCCTGGCATGGTCCACATTAAACATCCTACAGCACGATTCCACTCTTTTTTCCTGTCATATCATTTACCAATAGCCATTTGATAATTAATAAATTTTCCAGATATATTAATATAAAAGGGAATGGTAGGAATTGCTATTATAGATCAAGAACACAATCGTTCTGGAAATTTTAAAATATATTAAATGTTTGTAAGAATAAATACATGAATATGTACTGTAAGATGTGTTACTCTAAAACCAAATGCCAGATTGTTCTCAAAGGAGAAATCTTAAGAGCACTCCCTTTAAGGTCAGAAATAAAATAAAAATGACCACCAGCATTATAATCATTTAACTTTTCTTTGAGGATACCAAACAATAAAGTTAGTAAAGATAAATAAATTAGAGGTATAAAATTGAGAATGAAGACGTGCTAGTACTTTTTTTTATAGATGATATGACAGTGTTCAGAAAACATAAGAGAATAAACTAGAAGGGCAACTACAAAGAAAAAATTTACTAAAGTGGTTAAGAACTAAATTACTATATATAAATCAATAGCTTTTATATATAAAAGCAATTGGGAAATATAATAGGTGAAAATGGAAGAAAAGTCCTCATTTTAATGTCAACAAAAGGGCCAACATATAAATGTATAATTATGGTAGATCTGTTTGGAAAAATCTCTAAGACTACAAAAAAAGTTGAACAGTTTTAAAGTCATACAATGTTTCTCAATAGACTCAACATTATCAACATGTTAATTTATAAATTTGTACAATAAATGAGAAATATTAACAGGATTTTTAGATGTACTTTCTGGAAAGATTTTTAGAACTGAGGCTAAAATTTGCCTAAAAAATAAATTATGAAGAAAATAGAAAAACTCTAATAATAATGGATAATAGTGAAAGGAAACTTTCCATAACAGATACTAGAAGATTATTATAAGCCCCCAAAAATTAAAGTAACACACCACAGTCATTGATGTAATAGTGTGACCAGTTACACATTAAATAAAACAAAAATATTGAACTATATTAGAGAAAGATTTTAAACGAAGACCAAAATACAAATGAGAATTTAAAGAGGAGCTATACTGGAACAAGATCTAGACCGCTTCTATATCCACTGGTGGGGTAGTTATTGGAATCCCATATACAGTGGGAAAAAAGTAAGAGTACATCTTGATGGAAAGATATTTGTTAAGGATATAAAAGAAATAATGTCAATAGTAGAATCTGGATCTCCTCATGCAAAAATTATTAATAGAAGAGGAAATAAGTTAGACGCTTAAAAATAAACCACAAATGAACAGCAAACATATCACAGCATGCACTGATAGTTACATAACGTGATATTCACTCTTCTCTTATTTCTTTGTAAGAACACCCTTAATCCTTAGCACAACAGAGTCTTCCTGGAATAGAGATTATATTATTTAGTCTCACTGCTAGATGTAGCTACGTGATAAAGCTGTGGCCAAATTGTTAAGTTGAAGCTTTCAAGGAATCTCCTTTATACCTTGTCCTTTATTCTTTGTTATTTCTTCCTCTCCTGGCTGGAATGTAAATGTATCTAGAGACTGATGCTGTCTTAGATTATGAAGGAGCAAGAAAAGGTAGGAGAACAATAAAATAGAAGACTTTTGGTTTCTAGTCTCTACAGCTCTAGATTGTCTACTTCTGGTTGCTGTCTCTATGAAAGAAATACAATTTTAACTTAAGGCATTTTTTTTTTATGGATTTTTACTGGTTGGAGAACCTAATCTGAACAGACATTCTAATTTTGTTTTTTAACATTTCTGTGCCTCATTTTTTCTTAACTATAAAGTAGAAATAGTTTTACATGCTCCTAAATCCACTAATTATAACTTATTTTCAAGGTAAGTTTGTGATATTTGAAAAGATAATTAGTATTAGATATTGCATAGACAATTATATGTTTGAGTCACACACATACAATTACTCAAACTTGAAAAGATCAATGTGAAATAAATATTAATATCCTAATTTACCAATAATAAAACTAAGACTTATCAGGGTCAAGAACTTACCCAAAATCACATACAGGTCCCAGATGAGAAAGCCTAACTTCGATCCCAGGCCTGCCTGATGTCAAAGCCAGGGCACTTGTAGGCTATGTTGTATTGTGCCACAAGATAATGATGCAAATAATATTATAGGGAAATTTTAACTTAATTAAGAGAAGAAATTGTGTTTAAAAAAATCTGCATTTTATGGCACTCGAAGATATTTTATTCATTTTCCTAGAATGCTGATTGCAAGTGTATATTTAGACGGCCTTGTTGAGGCAACTGTCAGGAGATTGAAGACAGGGGATCTGTAATGTCAACTTAAGCTTGTTACTAGCAATGTGAATTTGAGGACTCTAAATTTGCTCCTCTACGAAAAGAGAATAGTAAAACCATTCTTTCTTATTACACAGAGGAATGGAAAAACCTAAATAAGAAGATGTAGGCAAAAGGAGTAAAAGAGTGTAAAACTATGTAAACATTTTTAAAGGCTTTCATTAAAATTAAACAACCATTCTGGAATACGTTTGATCCATTTCTATATTCTTTTAAATATGCACCTTGACTTATCGACGATTTGGTTATATTATTGAATTAGTTCAGTGCAGTCATCATCCTCTTCCGTTTCCCATCCTCAATAACAGTAGAAAAGCTTAGATTCTTTTGTTTGCAAAACACACAGCTCATGGCCACACATGTAGAGTGGTAAGAATCAAAAACTTTTAAAAAAATTGACAAAAAGAAAAGCTATGGTTAACTTTCCTAACATAAAAAAAATTCTTGGCAAATATTCCAAAATACTTAACTGGCTGACACTTAAGAAACAGTATTATCTTACAGTTCATTTGGGGAGTTATATTACCTGTATTTATACAAACATTTTAGTATATTAGAGTAATTATATTTTTCCTGATTAAATATCCTATGGGTATACTTTTTTCTCTGAAAGTGGTTCCTATTTACTCCAGTGTAAAAGGATTTTCACGCTTTTCCTTATGATGAAATATTGAGAATGAAAGCAAAAAAGAAACCACCAAGATGACATCTTCCTTGGAACAAGGATGTGAATATATTTGAAAATCACAGGCTATGAAGCATATTTATCAAATAATATAAAATATACTACACATGAAGACAAAGATATTTACTGAATTCCTTGATGTAATACAGGTTATGCATTACCTTTTTGTCAGGTCTAGAGTCACAACATGGAATATAACTAGATAAGTGATTTTAAAACATCATACTAGAGATATGATTTAAAATCTTCATTGAAAGATAAATCAGGCCAACATGTGACTCTGATTATCTGTAATTTTTCCCCTTTGAGAGAGGACACTGTCAGATGTGCAACTTGGTAAAAAAGGGAAAAGAAGGGGAAGTCACCAGATAATACAACTAAGAGCTGATGAGATGAGGGGTTTTTCTGTGTGCTGCCCCAAACACCTGGATCCTGATAATTACCCAGACAAAATTCAAAATATAACGATTCAGATAGTTAAGGAGAGACAAGATTGTGGAAAAAAAAGACAGATTTGATAGAGATTTATTAGGGCAACTGTGTTTATATCAACGCTGTAGGCTTTACTAGTTCATTCTTCCTCTGTCCTTTCTTCAGATATTCCTAAACTGACCCCATTCAAGATAACCATAATCTTAGCAAGCAACGATACGTCATAACAGAAATTGGAAAATACATACAAATAAAATGAAAAAATATCCCTAAAAGATATTTTGGGGGAAAATGGGGAAATAAGACAATCAAAATATAAACAACTTATATCACAAGAGAAACTGTACTAGAAGACAGAAAAAGAGCTCAGACACAATGAGATCACAGGGGCACAGGGAGGAGAACATCACACACCAGGGCCTGTCGGTGGGTAGAGGGCTAGGGAAGGGGTAGCATTAGGAGAAATACCTAATGTAGACGACGGGCTGATGGGTGCAGCAAACCACCATGGCACATGTATACCTATGTAACAAACCTGCACATTCTGCACAGAATGTATCCCAGAACTTAAAGTATAACAAAAAATAAATAATAAATAAAAATTAATAAAAAAGAAAAAGAGTTCAGACAATAATTACCTATCATCTCAGAAATTATGGACAATAAAGATCACTAAGATGAAGTGTTCCAAAACAGTGATATAAGCTCTTGAAAAAATTGACACTATCAGAAAAGATGATAAATAGACTTGAAGGGCTCTAGAGATGAACAGAATATAAAATAGTTACAGGAAACAACAAAAGTGGCAATTATAAATGATATAAATAATGTCAGGTACTTAATATGCTATCCTGAAGAAATCACTCAAAATGAAATAGAAAAGGATAAATATTGGAAAAAGACATGACAATTATTTAAAAGTTTATATATACAGGGAAAGAAAAGGACCAATACACATAATTTTTCTTTCCTACCTGAAGAAGAGAGTAAGAAAAAAGTTGAATAAAAAAATGCAAGGAAGATTTCCTGAAATAAAGAATGTCTTGAATTGGCAACAAAAATAAAATAAAAAAAGACACTGAATAACCTGCACTGAACCATATCCTGGTGACATTACTGAACATAATAGATGAAGAGAGAGTGAATGGAATCCAGGCAAAGTAAACAAGTCACATCCAAAGACAAAATAAACAGGGTCATTCATATTTTGCCACAGCAATAACTCAATACTAAAAGATAGAGTAATTTCTGCAGAGACCATTGAGAAAACAAGTATCTCCTATGAGTTTTATTATAATAGCAATCCCCAAAATTTCCCTGGAAAATTATGTCATGTTGAAAGGATTATGAGTAAGAAATCCACTGAACTCTTCAGATAAAGCACTGGGAGGTAGAAGAAAATGAAGTAATACTTACAAAATCCTGAGGAGCTAGAACTAGCTAGCTAGAACTAGAATTGAATATCCAGCCGAACTGCCAGGTGTGGGGATAAAATGTAAATATTTCTGATATGCAAGATCTCAAAAAATGTTCTTCCTCTGAAACTTTCACAGGAAACTCCTGGAATATAAGTTCTACCAAATAAACAGGCGAACCAAGAAAGGGGAAAACATTGAGTTTGAGAAACAGGACATGTGAAACAGAAGAGAGGGGAATTCCCGTGATGTTAATGAAGGGAAGATTGAGATGGAGAGAGCAATCATATTTTGGATCATGAGGATGGGGGATTCCAGAAAGAGTACTTTCAAAAATATTAAATAAAACATACATTACCTGATGACTTTGATGATATTGGAAAAAGTTTTAGAGCTCTATAAAAGTTAGTGATTTGTGTTCAGTACAGAGAAAACTAAAAAAAAGAGAAATTAAGCAATTATTAACTTAAGGAGGAAGAAAAAGTTTGCATAAGAAAGAAATAGGATTATGCTGTGTAGGTCAGGTGCCAATAATATTTACATAACCATAATAATTAAACAATAGATATTTATTTCACCACAAATTTTAGTTAACAATTCTAGGAATATAGGATAAAAAGTAATGTGTGTGTGTGTAGTGTGTAGTGAAAGAGTGTTAAATCTTTCATAGTATGAAATTCAGAGATAGCATCTAAAGAACAAATATAAAAAATTGGTATAAGAAAACCATTAATAAGTGTATATGTTTATGTGTATGTATATACATACACACTTATGCATATATCTATATTACTTAAACTGAAAATATAATTAATTTAATAAAAAATTTGGCTCTGACAATGAGACAAACAAGAAAGTAGCTGCTAGGGATATAGGATGAAGAATTTGTTCACATTTTAATTAAGGCATTTAAAAATATTTAAATATTTTTTAAAATAAGCCAATACCCTACATTTTTTCACATCCTCAGTAAAACTACAAACATGCCAATGTCTTAAACATTCAACTTTAAAAATAAGAAATTCTCTCTTACATATACTTAAACCTAGAGCTGTTTACTCTGTGTCCTTGCCCTCCAAATGTGTTTTACTGCTCCACTTTGGAGCAAAATTTCTGAAAAAAAGTTGTATACACTTGTTGTCTCTAAATATTCCTGATGCCATTTTTCCTTAAAGCCTAATCCTTTCAGGCTCTAACCTCCACCCACAGATGTATGAATGTCAACAAATGTATACACAAGTACTTGATTATAATTATTGCCCTTGGAATTAAGTGTAAATTCATTCAGCAGAGAAAGAAAGATGTGAGAGATGGTGAGGGAAATAAATCAGTAGGTGGTTCCTATTATGTTAAGTCCTTGCAAGACTGGACTATAAGCAAGAATGGTCTATAAAGAGAGGAGATGGGCCAGGCGCGGTGGCTCACGCCTGTAATCCCAGCACTTTGGGAGGCCTATGTAGGCGGATCACGAGGTCAGGAGATCTAGACCATCCTGGCTAACACGGTGAAACCCAGTCTCTACTAAAAATACAAAAAAATTAGCCGGGCGTGGTGGCCAGCCCCTATACTCCCAGCTACTCGGGAGGCTGAGGCAGGAGAATGGCGTGAACCTGGGAGGCAGAGCTTGCAGTGAGCCGAGATCGCGCCACTGCACTCCAGCCTGGGTGACAGAGTGAGTATCGGTCTCCAAAAAAAAAAAAAAAAAAAAAAGTTACTTGTGGTACTTGTATTGAGTAGTGTTACTTAATAATGGTTACCAAATGCTAGCCATCTCTAATCCACATAGGATGTTAATATACCTAGAATTAAATTAATTGAAATCTTTTTAATTTTCGTAATTATATTTTTTATTGTTTGACTCTCAATAGCTATTTAAACAATTTTCTGCTACAATTTTATTTGTTTTGTCTTCTATTGAATTCATTATATCTTCTATCCCTCAATCTATCATAATTTTCTTAAATTTACCTCAGGAAAAAAAGATGCTTTTTTTTTTACAAGTATGCAACAATTATACCATAGAATTCTGCTGACACTGAAATAGAAGTGGCCTAGGGATTATTTAAAAGCATTGCTATAATCTTTTCGTACATCAGTTGGTTTACTACATCTTAGACTGAAGCCTTAAAAGAGAGTCTCATATTAATTATAATCTGCACCATAGAGTTGAATAATTTAAGAAAAAAATCCCATAGTGATGCAATCTTTCAACAAAGCGCAATATTTTAGCCAGGTAAAATCCACTGTAAATATATCTTTTATGCAAAAATCGATTATTGTTAATATATTTTGACCACCACCCTCTAGTCTTAGTTTCAGGCCTACCTCTCTCACCACTACTGCCTTAAACCCCCACCTCATCCACAACATTCCTTGAAATACTTTCTCCTCTAGGCATTTCTCTTAACTTTATTTTTTCATTTTCCAGTGCTTTTTATTTCTTTGTGTAGATTAGGTTTCTGCCTGGTATCGTATTTCTCCCACTTGAAGAATTACCTTTAATATTTCTTTTACTGTAGATCTGCTGGCAATGAATTCACTCAGTACTTGTTTGCCTGAAAAAAATATGTCCCCTTAATTTTTATTACAGGTATCTTCTCTAGATACAGAATTCTGAGATTGATAGGATTTTGTTCATTTTCTTCGCCGTTTCAGCATTTTAATGATGTCATTTCATGGTCTTCTAGATTTCATAGTTTCTGGTGAGAAGTCCGCTATACTCTTTACCTTCCTTCCACTGTAGGTAATGTGTCTTTTTTTCCTTCTCTCTATTTTTTTTTTTTGTTTGTTTTCAGACGGAGTCTTGCTCTGTCACCCAGGCTGGAGTGCAGTGGCGCAGTCTCGGCTTACTGCAAGCTCCGCCTCCCGGCTTCATGCCGGGTTCACGCCATTCTTCTGCCTCAGCCTCCCGAGTAGCTGAGACTGCAGGTGCCCGCCACCATGCCTGGCTAATTTTTTGTATTTTTAGTAGCAACGGGGTTTCACCATGTTAGCCAGGATGGTCTTGATCTCCTGACCTCATGATCCACCTGCCTCAGCCTCCCAAAGTGCTGGGTTTACAGGCGTGAGCCACTGGGCCTGACCCCTTCTCTCTACTTTTAGGATTTTCCCTGTCCTTTGCTTTCAGCAGCTTGAATATAATAACCATATCATCTTTATATATACATCTTGTTTAGTGTTCTCTGAGCTTCAGGACTTGTGATTTCATATCTGTCATTAATTTTGGAAAATTCTTAGCCATTATTTCTTCCAAAATTCTCCTGCCCCATTCTTTTATCTCTGTTATGTTTTTTATTTCTACTGTTAAAAGAAAAACTTTTGACAAATTAAATTTAGCAGAATTTATTTGAGCAAAGTATGAACCAGGCAGCACTTAGAACCAGGAGAGGTTCAGAGAGCTTCACTCAGCAACTTGGGCAGGTAATACTTACAGACAGAGAAAGGATGTGACGTACAGAAACAGCTTGATTGATTCCAGCTCAGCATTTGCCTTATTTAGGCATGGTCTGATCAGTTGACAGCCTATAGTTGGCTGAATTTTGGCTGTGATGATTGGCTGAGACTCAGCTACTTGTTAAAAGAATATATTCAAATTATGTTGCAGTTTGTATATACTGAGTTAGGTTGCAGTTTACTACAGAGTAATTCAAAGTACAGAGGTAACTTTAGAAGAAATCCATTTAGTTTAATACTACTCTTTATTTATCTTTGTATTTCATATTTGGTAATTTCTAGTGAACTATTTTTAAGTTCAATGACATTTTTGCCTCATCTGTGTTGAGTTTATGGATGAGCCAGTCATAGGCATTTTTTGTCTCTGTTACTGTGCTTTAGATTGCTAGCATTTCTATTTGATTTCTTATAATTTCTCTCACTTTGCTGAAACTACCTGTATGATCTTGTATGTTGACCTCCTTTTCAAGTGGAGCCTTTAGCATAATAAATTTAAATTCTTATGTCATATTTTGAGTCTAGTGCTAATTCATTTGTGTCTTGGGAATGTTTGTTTCCTAGGCTTTTCATATATCTCCTAATTTTTTGTTGAATATCGACACCTTGTGTAGACAATAGAAATGAGATAAATAGATTTTTGCTTGGATACAGGCATATCTTTCTTTCTGTTTGATCTTTCTTTAGCACAAGGGTTTTGTGTTAATCTAACTGAGCTGGATATGAGGATTTTTGTTTCTGTGGTTATACTCTGTGAACCACAGGCCTTAAATTCCTCTCCTGGAGCTGGTTTACCAGAGAATTTTTCTTAATATCTTCTCTTTGTTCAGGCTTAGACTTTCCCACTGTGATGAAATTCAGAAATTACATCTCTTGTAGCTTGCCAGTACTATTTCATGTTTACCTTTACTGGACACTTGTTAGCCTGCTGAAGTGGAATATAGGGGTCATAGTACAGAACTCCATTAGGACCCTTTATCTCCTATTCTCAACAACTCTACAGGTTAAGCCTTTTTCGCTCACAGTGGGAAAAGGGCAGGACTTCTCTCTGTCGACCAGGCTGGAGTGCAGTGGTGCGATCTCAGCTCACTGGAACCTCCACTTCCCAGGCTCAAGCAATCCTCTTGCCTCAGCCTCCCAAGTAGGGAGGGACTACAGGCATGCCACCATGCCTGGCTAATATTTGGGCTTGTTTGTTTGTTTGTTTGTAGGGCAGGGTTTCACCATGTTGCCCAGCTGGTCGCAAACTCCTAGGCTCAAGACATCCACCCAATGCCTCGGCCTTCCACAGTGCTGGGATTACAGGTAGCACGAGCAACACACATGGCCCCAGTATTTTTCACTAGTGAAGTTCATGTGAGGTGAAAGGAAAGAGGAAACAGGAAGATTGGTCCCTGGTGTTTGGATTGGCATAAGATTTACATGATGTCAATTTAATTTCCACATTCACTATATATGCCTAATGGTAGGGGTGAGGTATAACTCTTCCTTGATTTGCCTTTCAGTGGCAGCTATCTACCCCTTTCCTTTTGAACTTATGTCTTTTGATAGCTTCAGTGTTTTCTTTCCTCAGAATTCAATACAACCTGTCTTTGTCCAAAGGTAGGTTAATATTTATTGTTCCTTTTCATGTGTTGTTGGTTCTAAGTTTCCAGTTCATTTAGTTGATTTCTTGAGAAACGCATACAATGATATCTTGCCTGCCCTTTATTGTTCAAACAAAAATTGTTTCCAAAGTCCTCATGTTCTTTTCCTGAATCATAATCAACAGCTAGAGGCATACCATTCTGTCAGCAAAAATGATTTTTTTTCCAAATTTTCAATAAAATGGTAATATCAAACATTCTCAATCACATATGACTTCTTTGAAATATCTGAACTTGGAGTCCCTTAGACTCAGCTTTTCTTTGCTACACTGAAAATTTGTTGAGCTTCTTCCATTATGTCCTGTGCTCCATTTTAAATAATAGACAAATACAGTCCTCATTGTCTTCGCAGATATTTTATCTATTTATGTCTCTTTGACTTAACTCACAGTTATTATACATTTTCCTTGACGCACTGCCTTCCCCAGTAGGTAGCTCCTGGGCATGTTCATTCACTTATGGCTCATAAATCACGGGGCAGATTTAACAAGATGCAAGCTACTCCCATTAAATGCCCTATTCACACCATGTTATATCGCCATCACGCTATCGACTTTCACTCTACTCTTCTGGTGATTGCCAGGGATTTGTAATAATACTTTCCCTAGATTAAGTAAACTATTTGATACCTCACTCTCTGGTTTTTATTCATATCTTCTACAACTAATTATATTAAGAGAATCAAAACTAGTTCTCAAAATTACTCAGGTAGCAATAGGAACATTTTCCGTGATGGTTTTGACATTTGCTCTCCACTGATAATGTGGATCCATAATCTTGTATGAGTAAGATCACTGTGGTAGGTGCAAAGTAGCCACAAATTGTTTGCAGCTCCACTCATGATAAATAACACTCATTTCTCTGCTTCTTCAGTTATAATAATTTGTGATTTGCTTTCATCAATAAAATGTGGTAAAAGTGATGTTGAGTAACTTTCAAGCCTAAGATTGAGAGGCCTTACAGTTTCTGCTCTCGCCCTCTTAGAATACAGACACCAAGTGAACAAACTCCAGTTTGTTGAGGAAGCATTACTAGAAAACCAACTGACAGCCAGACAACCAGAAGACATGAGACCATCCTAGGCCATCCAGTTTCAGTCTAGTCATCACGTGACTAAAGCTACATGAGTGAGCCCAGATGTAACCAATAAACCTGTCCATCTGAGTCCAATCCAAATTGCTGACCCACAGACTGCAAGCTCGTAAATGTGTTTACAAGACACAAAATTTGGGGGTAGTTTGTAACAGCGGTAAATAACTCACACAAACCGCAAGGGAGTTTGAAAATCAGAAGTTTTTTAGATTTTAAAAATGTAATATAAGCATTATGTAACCCCCTGAGCAGAGGCTGAAATAGGATCCTGTAATCAAACACATGAAAGTTTCTGCAATGAAATGTATGAACAGTAACACTTAAGGAGCTAAAGACTATAAATCATTGTGGTTTGTTTATGTAATACTGAGCTGATAAAAAAAAGTAATAGTCTTTTTAACTTCATTTCATGAAGAATAAAATTTGAAATTTGAAATAATCAATTAGGTCTATAGTTTATCTGAAATACATTTTGTTATCCATCATAAAAATTACATACAAATCTCCCTTTACAACATTCACTAATTCACAAGGTGTTAATGTGTATTACTCTATTGTAATGGTGACAGCTGAGTAGACACTATGATTTTTATAAAACAGTCAATAGAAACTTAAGAAATTTTATTTGCTATATCACAGATCTTTAGAGCTTATTTATTTTGCATACCTGAAACTTTGTCCACTTTTACTATTATCTTCCCATTTCCCTTTTCCCTCAAACACCATTCTACCCTCTGCTTCTACATTATAAGATTCCATATTAAGTGAGATCATACAGTATTTGTCTTTCCGTGTCTGGCTTGTTTTACTTAGCATAAAGTCCTCCAGGTTCTTTCGTGTTGTTGCAAATGGCAGGATTTTCCTCAGTTTTTAAGGCTGAATAATATTCACATGTATGTGAATGTATTTATACATGTGGTATGTGTCTGTGCACACACATATACATACCACGTTTTCTTTATTCATTTATCTGCTAGTGGACATTTAGATTATTTCCATATCTTGACTATTATTAATAATGCTGCAGTGAACATAGAATTGCAGATCTACCGTACAGTATAGTGCCTATAGCTAAAAATACTGATCATACAATTAAAATTTGCTAAGAAAATTGATTTTGGTTAAGTGTTCCTACCACACATGAACAAATATAATGATAATAATTATAAATGGGGCAGGAGAAAACTTTCACTATTCACAATAGCAAAGACTTAGAACCAACCCAAATGTCCATCAATGATAGACTGGATTAAGAAAATGTGGCACACATACACCATGGAATACTATGCAGCCATAAAAAAGGATGAGTTCATGTCCTTTGCAGGGACATGGATGAAGCTGGAAACCATCATTCTTAGCAAACTATTACAAGGACAGAAAACCAAACACCGCATGTTCTCAGTCATAGGTGGGAATTGAACAATGAAATCACTTGGACATAGGGAGGGGAATCATCACACACCGGGGCCTGTCAGGGGGTGGGGGGCTGGGGCAGGATAGCATGAGGGGAAATACCTAATATAAATGACTAGTTGATAGGTGCAGCAAATCAACATGGCACATGTATACCTACGTATCAAATCTGCACGTTGTGCACATGTACCCTAGAACTTAAAGTATAAAAAAAAGAAAAGAAAAAGAAATTAATCCTAGACAAAGAAAAAAAAAACTGAATGTCTTTAACAGAACCCAAGTCACCTCTTGAATGCTTTGCTGCTTATAAATTTCTTCTGCCAGATACCTTAAATCATTTCTCTCAAGTTCAAAATTCCACAAATCTCTAGGGCAGGGGCAAAATGTCACCAGCCTCTTTGCTAAAACATAACAAGAGTCACCTTTGCTCCAGTTCCCAACAAGTTTCTCATCTCCATCTGAGACCACCTCATCCTGGATTTCATTGTCCATATCTTTACCACAATTTTGGTCAAAGCCATTAAACCAGTCTCTAGGGAGTGCCAAGCTTTCCCACATTTTCCTGTCTTCTTCTCAGCCCTACAAATTGTTCCAATCTCTGCCTGCTACCCAGTTCCAAAGTTGCTTCCACATTTTCGAGTATCTCTTCAGCAATACCCCACTGTACTGGTCCCAATTTACTGTATTAGTCCATTTTCACACTATTGATAAAGACATACCTGAGACCGGGCAATTTACAAAAGAAAGAAGTTTAATGGACTTACAGTTCCACGTGGCTGGGGAAGCCTCACAACCATTGCAGAAGGGAAGGAGGAACAAGTCATATCTTACACGGGTGGCAGCAGGCAAAGAGAGATAGCTTGTGCAGGGGAACTCCTCTTCATAAAACTCTGAGATCTTGAGAGACTTATTCACTATCACAAGAACAGCACAGGAAAGACCTGCCCCCATGAGTCAATAACCTCCCACTGGGTCCTTCCTACAACATGTGGGAACTCAAGATGAGATTTGGGTGGGGACACAGCCATGCCATATCATCATTCAAGGAATTTGACCTTAATTCTACAAGTAATGGGAAATAATTTTGGCATTACAATTATTATTATTTTTAGTGATAAATTATAATTGCATACATTTGTTGATGCAGTGTGATGTTTTGATATATGTATGCAATGTGGAATGGGTAGGTCAAGCTAATTAAGATACCCATCACCTTGCTTCCCAGTCATTTTTTATGGTGAGACACTTGAGATTTACTCTGTTAGTTATTTTTGAAATATATAACACATTATTATCAAGTATAGTCACCCTGCCTTGTAATATATCTCAAAACCTACTCCTCTTGTTTCTCTGAAACTTTGTATCCTTTGATCAATAACTCCCTATTCCCTCCCTCCCCACCACCCGCAACCTCTGCTAACCATCCTTCTACTCTCTACTTGTATGAGTTCAACATTTTTAGATTCCACCTATAAGTGAAATCATGTTCTTTCATCTGTCTTTCCATGCCTTATTTAATTAACTTACCATGATGTCCTACAGTTTTATCCATGTTGTCACAAATGATAGAATTTCCCTGTTTTTTAAGGCAGAATAGCATTTCATTGTATATATATGCCACATTTTCCTTTTCCATTCATTTGCTGGTAGACAGGTGGATTCTATATTCTGGCTGGTATGACTAATGCTACAATGAACATGGGATTGCAGATATGCCTTCAAAATATTGATTTCAGTTACTTTGGATATATACCCAGAACTGGGGTTACTAAATCTCATGGTAGGTTCTATTTTTAGTTTTTTGAGGAAACTCTATATTGTTTTCCATGATGGCTATAGTCATTTACATTTCCACTAACAGTATACAAAGGTTCCCTTTTCTCCACATCCTCTCCAACACTTGTTTTATCATTTTTATAAAGACCATTCTAACAGATGTGATATTTCATTGTGGTTTTAATTTGCATTTTCCTCACGATTTGTAATGCTGAGCATTTTTTCACGTACCTGTTGGCCATTTGTATATCTGAATAATGATTGTCAATGTCATTTGTTATTTTTAATTGGGTTGTTTCTTTTCTTGCTATTGAGTTATTTGAGGTCCTTATACATTTTGGATATTAACCTTTAATCACTTGTATAGTTTGCAAGTATTTTCTCCCATTCTGTGGTTGTCTCTGCACTTTGTTAATGGTTTTCTTTGCTGTGCACAAGTTTTTTAGTTTGCTGCTGTTTGATTTGTCTGTTTTTGCTTTGTGGTTTATGCTTTATGTGTCATATCCCAAATATTGTTGCCCAGACCAGTGGCATTGAGATTTCCTCTATATCTTCTACCAGTAGTTTTACATCTTCAGGTCTTATATTTGTCTTTAATCCATTTTGAGTTGGTTGCTGTATATGCAATAAGACAAGGATCTAGTTTCATTCTTCTGCAAATGGATATCTAATCTTCTCAACATCATTTATTTGAGGCTATCCTTTTCTCATTGTGTATTCATAGCACTATTATCAAAAATCAATTGACCAGGAATTCATGAGTTCATTTCTGGATTTTCTAATAGTACCATGCTGTTTTAATTACCATAGCTTTACAAATATGCTTTAAAATTAGGGAGTGTGATGACTCCAGCTTTGTTCTTTTTGTTCAAGATTGTTTTGTTTGGTGTCATTTGTGGCTGCATACACATTTAAGGGTTGTTTTTTATATTTCTGTGAAAAATTGTTGTGGAATTTTTTTTTTGAGACAGAGTCTCGCTCTGCCCCCCAGACTGGAGTGCAGTGACATGCAATCTTGGCTCATTGCAAATTCCATCTCCTGGGTTCAAGCGATTCTCCTCAGCCTTCCGAGTAACTGGGACTACAGGCACGTCCCACCCCACTAATTTTTGTATTTTTAGTAGAGATGGGGTTTCACCATGTTGGTTAGGCTGGTCTCAAAAGCCTGACCTCGTGATCCACCTGCCTCAGCCTCCCAACGTGCTGGGATTACAGGCGTGAGCCACTGTGCTTGGCCTTGTGGAATTTTCATAGGATTGAATCTATAGATGTCTTTGGGTAGTATAAACATATTCACAATATTAATTCTTCCAGTCCATGAACATGGATATATTTCCATTAATTTGTGTTTGCTTCAATTTTTTTCCATCAGTGTTTTGTAGTTTTCAGTATACGGGTCTTTTACTTGTTTGGTTAAATTTACACCTAATTATTTAATTATTTTGCCCTTATTGTAAATGTGATTTTAAAATTTGTTTTAGATGGCTCATTATTAGTATATGAAAATGCAAGTAATTTTTGTATGTTGATTTTGTATGCTTCAACTTTAGTGAATTTGTCAGTTCTAACAGTTTCTTGGTGGAATCTTTAGGGTTTTCTATACACAAGACCTTGTCATCAGCAAATACAGGCAGTTGGAAAGAACGAACTTCTTTCTTTCCAATTAGGATGCCTTTTATTACTTTTGCTTGCCTAATTACTCTGGCTAAAATTTCCAGTACTATATTAAAAAAGAAGTAGTGAGAGTGGGCATTCTTATCTAGTCTCTAATCTTAGTGGGAAAGCTTTCAATTTTTCACCATCAGGAATGATACTAGCTACAGGTTTGTCATATATGGCTTTAAATATGTGGAAGTACATTTCCTGTATACCTAATTTGTTGAGAATTTTGATCATAAAAGCATGTTGAGTTTTGTCAAATATTTATTCTGCATCTATTGAAATGATCATATAATTTTTATTTTTCATTTTTTAACCTGGTGTTATTGATTTGCATGTATTGAACTACCCTTGCATCCTGAATCCTGTCTTGTAGTAGTATACTCTGTTTCTACCTCCTAGTCATTTAATAATTGCTTTATGAATTTAGGTGCTCTAATGTTGAGGGCATACATATACAATTGTTATTTCCTATTGGTGAATTAACCTCTTTTATCATCATGTAATGATCTTTTTTGTCTATTTTTATAGTTTTTGATTTAAAGTTAATTTTTTTATATAAATATAGGTGCCTTTGCTTTATTTTGATTTCCATTTTCATGGAATATCTTTTTCCATCCCTTTATTCATAGTCTACGTGTGCCCTTAATAGAAAAAGGGGTCTCTTGTAGGCAGCATACAGGTGTATTTTTTTAATGTATTCAGTCATTCTGTATTTTTATTGGATAATTTAATCCATTTATATTCAAGGTAATTATTGATAGGTTAGAGCTTGTGTATTAATCTGTTCTCATGCTGCTTATAAAGACATACCCGAGACTTGGTAACTTATAAAGGAAAGAGGTTAAATTGACTCACAATTCCACACTGCTGGTAGGCCTCAGGAAACACAATCATGGAGGAAGGGGAAGCAAACCTGTCCTTCTTCACATTGTGGCAGCAAGGAGAAGTGCTGAGCAAAAGGAGGAAAAGCCCCTTATAAAACCATCAGATCTCATGAGAACTCACTCACTATCATAAGAACAGCAACATGGGGGTAACCGCCCCCATAGTTCAATTTCCTTTCACTGGGTCCCTCCCATGATACATGGGGATTAAAGGAGCTACAATTCAAGATGAGATTTGGATGGGGACACAACCAAACCATATCATTATGCCCCTGGCCCCTCCCAAATCTTATGTCCTAATATTTCAGAACACAATCATGCCCTTCTAAAAGTATACCAAAGTCTTAATTCATTCCAGCATTAACTCAAAAGTCCAAGTACAAAGTCTCATCTGAGACAAGGAAGTTCCTTCCACCTATGAGCCTGTAAAATCACAAGCAAGTTAGGTACCTCCTAGATACAACAGGGTATAGGAAGTGGGTGAATACACCCTCTCCAAATGGGAGAAATTGCCCAAAACATAGGGGCAACAGACCCCATGCAAGTCCAAAACCCAATGGGGTAGTCATTAAACCTTAAAGTTTCACAACGATCTCCTTTGACTCACTGTCTCACATCCAGGTCACACTGAAGCAAGAGGTGGGCTCTCATGACCTTGGGAAGCTCCACCCCTGTGGCTTTGCAGTGTACTGCCCCCATGGACTGGTGATGAGTGTCTGCAGCTTTTCCAGTGTACTACACCTGTGGACTGGTGATGAGTGTCTGCAGCTTTTCCAGGTGCATGGAGCAAGCTGTCAGTGAATCTATCATTCTGGGGTCTGGAGGACAGTGACCCTTTTTTCACAGCTTCACTAGGTAATGCCCCAGTGGGGACTCCATATGGGAGCTCTGACCCCACATTTTCCTTCCACACTATCCTAACAGAGGTTCTCCATGAGTGCTCCACCCCTGCAGAAAACTTCTTCCTGGACATCCAGGCATTTCCATACATCCTTGGAAACCTAGACAGAGGTTACCAAACCGCAATTCTTGACTTATGTGCACCCAAAGGCTCAACACCACATGGATGCCACCAAGGCTTGGCATCTGTGCCATCTGAAGCCATGGGCTGAGCTGTACTTTGGCCCATTTTAGCCAGACTGGAGCAGCTGGAAGGCAGGGCACTAAGTCCCTAGGCTGCCCACAGCAGGAAAAAATCTGAAATCTGCTGAAAGCTTTGAATGTGATCTGTTTCTTATCTTTTGCTATTGTTAGTATTCTTTCTTTGTCTAAATTTTCACAATTTGATTATAATGTGTCTTGGTGAACTTCTCTTTGGGTTGAATTTTACTGGCAGTCTCTGAGCTTCTATATCTGAATGTTATCATCTTTCCCTAGATTTGGAGATTTTTCAGCCACTATTTTCTTAAATATGCCTTCTAGGCCTTTATATCTCTCTTCTCCTTCTGAAACTCCTATTATGTGGTGGATAGTTTTTGCTTGATGGTGTCCCATAATTTATGTAGGTCTTATTTATTCTTTTTCATTCTTTTTTTCTTTTTATTTCTCTGATTGGATAATTTCAAATGTCCTGTCTTTGAGATCATTACCCTTTCTTCTGCTGGATCAAGTCTGCTATTTAAACTACCTATTGGATTTTTCTCAATTGTTATATTCTTTATCTCTAGGATTTTTATTTTTTATTTTTTACATTTCTTTGTTAAACTTCTAATTTTGTTGATGCATTGCTTTCCAAATTTTATTTATGTTTCTATTTAAATTTTCTTACAGCTTTCTGAATTTCTTTATAGGTTGATTCTGTGGAATTATTTTTTGGTCATTTTATAGATCTCCATTTCTTCCAGGTCTATTATTGGAGCTTTATTAGTTGTTTTTTTTTTTGGTGGTATCATATATTTTCCTGATTTTTCATAATCTTTGTGTCCTTATATTGATACCTGTGTGTTTTAGCAGACAGCCACCTCTTCCAGCCCTTGCAGGTGTTCTTTGTTGGTGATAGACCTTTACTATATAGTCTAGCCTGGGATTCTGGAGGAATCAGCTAACAGCAACCTCAGACAGGCTAACGGTGGTTCAGGTGTCCTAGTTGGGCTGGGTCACTTCCTGTGCTCTGAGGTCTAATGGTACTGCTGGTTGTACTCTGTGGTTTGGTGAGACCACTAACTGGACTCTACTGTCAAATGGGGCTTCTGGCTGGACTCTATGCTTGTCTCTGAATGGGCAGGGTTGTAGATTTTCTTCCTTGGCTGGATGATTCTGTTGCTCAGAATCTGTAGTTGTGCAGGACTATATGCTGGGCTCTGAGACTGGATGAAGTGGCTGGGGTAGCTGCTCAACCACATAAGATGAGCAGGGACAGAGGCCATGTTTCATAGATATGCATGTAGTCTTGCCTCCTGGACTATGGTGGGCTTAAGCAGAGCACCAAGGCTTTTTGGAGTCACTGCTCTACAGTTTAGGTTGAGTGGGGCCACATGCTATCTCTGTGAGTATCAAGGCTGTATGGAGTAGCTGGCTAGGGACTCAATCCTGCAAACTTATGGACTGTGTTCCTGTAGCACTATGCTGTTGGCTAGTCATGATGTAATCCTGCTGGTACTCCCAATGTTTCCCATAGGCTGACAGGAGTGAAATTTCTATGAAGGTCCCAGAATTGTATGGAAACTGAATGTCTACCTCCAACTCATTTTTCTCACTGTAGAAACCATGGGTCCATGGGAATCCTCTGTGTGTGGCACTGTACTGTCTTGGGGTATGTGTGGTGCAGTCAAAGAGAACCATTCCTCTGATCCCCTGAACATGGTTTTTCTCGCTTTGTGGTCCAAGTGGATCTCTCAGCCTCACTCCTGAGTTCTGGGATTTCCCACAGTTATTCTTGTCTGTGGGCAGTTGCTAGTTGGATTTCCGTGGGGAGAGAGTAGAGGTGGAGAACTTCAATTCTGCCATCTTGCTGATGTCACTCCAATTTTGGAATTTTTGACTGACTTGTTCATATTTTACTTTAGAAGCATATTTAATGACTGATGAATGTAATTCAATCCCAACAAATCCAAAAGTTATGATTTGGAAACTTGGCCAGAGAGTCTAAAATTCATGATAGAAAACAATCATGGCCAAAAATTTCTAAAATATCAAAGTTACACACCAAAAAAATTGTTTTTCAGTTTCCACTGGTGAAGCTTTTCAAATATATTTTTAGAACACAAGCTAGAAATATCTCTGCAGTAACAAAAATCATAGGCCAGAATGAGGCTGAGTATTGACAATGATCCATTCCATCCACCGGAGAAAAGTTAATACACATGCATACACACACACACACACACACACAAACGTACACACACACACACACATACACACACACAAATGCGTTCATACAGTAAGCCATGCCTATAATTGGAGATGAATCCCTATGCAAAGTCTATCCCATTTACCATTGCTACACTGTGTTGCTCTAATCCAGAAATTTCCCACTTCCAGAAGTATACTCCGTAATCACAATAAACTAGAGCATTCTCTATAAAACTCAGTATGTTCCAGGCCCTATGCTAAGTGCTTTACATACATTATCATATTGAATCTTCCCAAATAGTGAATATTCCTAAGACAACAGACGTATTTTCATCCTCACTTTATGGATTAGGAAGCAGAACTTTAGAGAGTTTAAGTCTTCGTGCAAGATTTAGGTGAGTATGTGCTTAAATATGGATTTGGAATAGCTAAACAGAAGATATACTTTCTTAATTTATAATAGAATTGCTGATAGTTGACAATAATTTTTTATTGACGTTATATGAACATTTCAGTATCTCACTCAATGTTTTTGCTATGAACCACAAATTTTAAAGGTGATTATTAAAAACTGCTTACCAAACCACACTCACACACTGCAAGAAAAGCAATGTAAAAGTCTTAAAGATGTTTTGTTAACATTCATGTTAAATATTTGTGCTCCAGATATTTTAAAAATGCAAATCCATAAAATTATATTTTATGAACAAATTTTAGTATTATTTTATGATGATATTAACCAGAACAGCAGCTCCAAGAAACTAATCATCAGGTGGTGAGTTAGACCATCATTTATTTATTCATGTCAGACAAAGTGTTAGGTTCCAAGAGAATGGTGAATATGAAAACTATGTGAAAATTATGTACCATCCTGCCAATGAGCACATTCACATGGTGACAATCTAATTTCCTAAAACTGAAATGGACTGCTTTAAAATGGCTCTTCACCATTCTCCAGAAAACACATTAAACATGTTTTACTTTTCTTTTAATAAGACAAGCAGGAGTAATTTAAGACTCAGAATTACTAAGTGTCCTTTTCAAGAGTGTAAGTAAACAAATATGTGATTAATTGTGAAAAGCACTACTAGCACTAATACTAATTCTCAAGTTATTTAATTTATATTAAGGTCTTTTTAAAAATTAAAACATTCTAAAATATGTATAATTTTCATACATGGCAATCAAAGGTAGATATTATTTTCTTCTTTGATGTATTTTCATACAAAGGCACTGTGGAGCCTGTTGATATGGTCTCAGCATAGAGGTCTTATTTAGCCATGCCTATCTAAGCACATCATACCAACCCTGGTTTTGGCTAATCAGGGCACATGCCCAGCAGGCAATGAGTAACAGTGTTCAAATGCTGCCACCATTCGGCTAAAGAAAATAGGCACCAGGTCCCAGGTAAAAGGCAGAGAGGAGAAACATAAAGAGGCTGACATAATTTTATGTTTTGAGGGAGTTTTTTTCATTTTAGGTTTGCTTCATTGTAAAAACCATTGAAATAAATTACAAGAATTTTTATATGCTAGGGTCTTTCCATTAATAGTTTTCATTAATGAAGTTTTCTGCTCGTGCTACTGGGGAAAAACACGTAAAGAATAAAACAATTTAAAAATTAGGTAGTTAAATGTTTGATGATCTAACCTTGATTAGTTTACTTCCTTATTCATTTATTTATTGACTTAGGCAAGTGGCCCTAATGATTCAAAACAAAATCAACAATTGAACAATTTAGTGGTAAAATTTTGGTAGACAACCTTCTGTATTCTCTCTATGCATATTTAAATTTCTTTTACCAGAAAGGAAATATATCATGCAGTTTGTCAACATTTATTTACATATAATTTAATCCTTTAAGTTTTATCCAGAGATATTGATAAATTTTTTAAAATGCCAGTTCTTACAGACTTACTTTGTTTTTCAACGTTGACACAATACTATACTGTAAGTTCGTATAACCAACCTCTTAGCATGGAAATTTTAATTGGTTGCAAATTGCGGTCAATATTATTTGCCATTTTATTCCCGGTATCTCACATAGTGCCTGGCACATAAAAGGTGACCAAGAATGTTTACTTAAGAAAACGTGTGCATCTACAGTAGGAAAACTTTCTTTGGGTTAAAATACATATCACTTGAAATTAAATTTTGAGAGACTTTATCACATGGAATTCTAAGAAGGATATATTAATTTATACTACCTCTCTTACGAAATAAATTTGCACATCTCACTAACTCTCAACAATTATATTATAAATCAGTGTAATGTTTGCCTATCTGATAAAATAAAATTTTAATTGTTTTCTTTTGTATTCTTCCTTTAGTGAGATCAACAGTCTTTACAAACTATTTTTAGCCAGTTTTTTCTCTCAGATTAATTGACTGTTCACTCTGTTTAGCTATTTTTCTAAGTTATTTCTTTTTCTTAATGACTTATGAAACCTATTTACATAACATGGTCTGGATATTAAAATTTTCTCTGTAATATGAGACAAATATTTCAACTTGGATTGTGTTGACTTTACAAGGATTATTAAATTTTTCTGATGCAATTATGTCTTCATTAAATCTAACATGTAAATTTATTATATAAATAGTTTCTCAGAGAATTAAGATGGTCAAAAATAAAAGAATAATTGTTATTTTAAAATATTAGACAAATTAAATGAATCAACCCATTTTATAAGGATATTGGGTACTATAATTTAATTTGCTTGAACAGCTGTTGGCATGTTCATAATTGTAAAATTCTGCCAAATTAATGTTAGCCCATCTGTCTAGGCATTCCATAGTAAGTAAATTCATGCCTTGCATAAACTATACTATTATTTTAACATTATGTTTCTTGTGCTACCCTTTATGTTAATATTATATTGAAACTATGATAAAATAAAGAAGATATTAACCCTGTCTAATGTCTAAGTATTTACCAAATTTTAGGATATTTCTTGAACTTTTGTTACATTTATATGCCACCTACTAAAATTTTTAAATTGTTGTAAAGCCCTCCAGTTCTGTTAGCAGGTCTTTTTTTCTAGTGTGACATGAACTCATACATAGTAACATTGTAAGCATGGCCATTAACTTGACTCAAAGTTAAAGTCTATTTGTAAGATAAACTTTAGCAAAACAGTTTTTTCGTAAGGAATTGACATATTTTAATAATATAGAATTACATTTTCTCTAGAAATCCTTCAGTTTCCCCTTTTCAAAATGATATCAGCAATATATTAGTAATTATAAACCAATAAGCATAGAAGTTAGCATTATAATGAATATACGATTAGAAACTAGGATTCCCTTCAGATTGTTCACTCTTTTGAGCTCAGAAGCCCCGTGTTTATCATAGGATTCAGAGGAAAGTAAACCAAATATGACAAAGATAATGTGCAAGGAATGACACAGAGCAAATTTCCACCTGAGTTTTGGCCCATATTTTGGCCAATGAAGGTCTGCGTATGGGTTAAAGAAGTTGGGAAAAGACATAAAGGACAGGTAGATGAGGTACAGATTGAGTGAAGATCCAATTAACTATGTATTCCAAATCTTGACAACAAATACTTCTCATTTTCTGTAGAAATGTAGTGGACAAACAGACCACAAACAATGAATGGGAGCTCAATTAACCAGCTCTGGGCACAACATAGTGGTGTTGTGTACCACTCACAGAAGACTGCTGGCTACAGTACAAACCAAACTAAGTGAGGACAGTAAAAACTCTGTCATCGTTGAGTTACTGACCACTGGAAACAGTAGACCCCAGGAACATAAACTCAAGAGGGCCGCTCATGACCTTCAAGTCCCTTGTTAATCTAAACAACAGATTCTCAACTAGTGATAATTTTGCCTACCAGAGGACATTTGGCAATGTCTGGAAACATTTTCTATTGTCACAACTGTAAGGGAAGGTGCTACTGATGTTTAGAAGACAGAGGCCAGGGATGAGGCTAATTATCCTACAACGCACATAACAGCAGCCCCACCCTCAACAAAGAATTATGTAGCCTGAAACATCAATAGTGCCAAGGTTGAGAAACTTCAATCTAGATGAAGGAAAGCTAACAGGTTCATTCAGTAGGATGTCTTTTTTAAAAGAATGTCAAAGACATTCCTTCAATAATATAAACACTGAGTTTCCTTGCTTGCTCAGGCAAAACAAAGTAGCCCAGTGAAGAACTTCCCTGAGTGGCCCTCTGACGGATAGAAGAATTTATGTGATAGAAAGGCAATGTTTATTGTAGTTAGGCTCATTAAAAAATTGAAATTTGTAACCTGCAAAGGGGAGGATTAGTGTTGCACATAACTGGGTAAAACACATCCTATTGTTCATTGACCTGTAGCTTTCTTTTTTTGACGTGTCTTAGTCTGGTTTTAGTATCAGGGTGATACTGGCCTCACAGAGTGAGTTTGGAAGTGTTCCCACCTCCTCTATTTTTTGGAATGGTTGGAGTAGAATTGGTATTAGTTCTTCTTTAAAAGTTTGGTAGGATTCACAGTGAAGCCATTTGGTCCTGGACTTTTCTTTGATAGGAAGCTTTTTATTACAGCTTCAGTCTCATTACTTATTATTGGAACATGACATCACTCTTGATGTTAACTGTGATCACCTGGCTGAGATCGTGTTTGTCAGATTTCTCCAGTGTAAAATTATTATTTCTCCCCTTCCCTATTGCTCTCTGTGGAAGTTACTGTGCACAGCCTACACCGATGGTGTGGGAAGTTAGTTATTCAATCATTTATTTATATCTGTGTGGAATCATGGATATTTGTTTTATACTTTGCATTTACTCCAACACCATGCTATTTTGCTGCTCCGATTATTCCAGCTTTGGCCATAGAGAGCTCTTTTGGTGGGCTTTCATGCCTCATGGACATACCCCATTGTAGTGTTTTATGTTTTATGAGAGGTTTTTTGTTTTTGTTTGTTTGTGTGTGTGTGTGTGCATTTGTTTGATATTTTGTTTTCAGCACTTTCTTGTTTTCTGGCACCACACAATGCTCCAGGCTCATCTCCTATGCTTGTGCCCTGGTCTTACAATCAGCCATTTCCTAAAGAGCCCTGATTCTTTGTATTGGAAAATGGTGTTGGATACAAAGATCTGAGTACTGGGTGTGTTCATTACTACTGGGGAATCATTGTTTCTAGACCTTCTCAAATAGTATCTATACTAACCTATGTTTTTATAAATATTCCTATAAATGGCCATCTATACCTATATTAAGCTGAACATGAGTTCACGCTGATGTCTCCAATTCTAATCTATTGCAACATAAACCATTCTAGCCTTCTTTTTTTGGCTGTCTGTAACCTCCCACTCCATAAATGAGAAATCTGACTCATGATCTACCATCTAGTTACTTAATTATTCCAGTAGAGTGAGTTCAGTTTGTTGATATTTTGTTAAGAATTCTTGTGTCTATATTCACAAGAAATATTGGCCTGTAGGTTATTTTCTCTAGCAATGTCTTTATCTTGTTTTGGTATTAGAGTGATTCTGGCATCATAAAATGAGTTAGGAAGTATTTACTACTATTTTGGGAAGAAATTCAAAATAATTATTATTTCTTCATTAATTGCTGGATAGAATTCACCTAAAAATCATCTTGCCCTGGTGCTTTCTTTCTTGAAAGATTTTTTAATTACTGATTTAATTTCTTTAATATATATACTGAGAGATTAAGGTTATTATTTTTCCCTTTGAGTGAATGTTGCTAGTGTGTGTCTCTCAAAAAATCAGTCCATTTCATCATTTCATCTACTTATCAAATTTGTGGGCACACATTTATTCATAGTATTCCCTCTTTCCCCTTTGAGTGTCCATGAAATCAGTTGTAATGATCCTTCTTTCATTTGTGAAATGGTAATTCCTGTCTTCTCCCTACATTTTTGTGTGTTGGTAAGCCTTGCTGGAGGCTTACCTATTTTACTCATCTTTTCAAATAACTACCTTTGGTGTTAGATATTTTCTATATTGTTTTTTCATTTTCTTTTCTTTTCTATTTTTTTTTTTTTTGAGACAGGATCTTGCTCTATCAACCAGGCATGGTTATGATTCACTGTAACCTCAAATTCCTAGGCTCAAGCAATCCTCCCACTTCAGCCTTCTGAGTAGCTGGAACTACAGGTACCTGCCACCACACCTGAATTATTTTTTATTTTTTGTAGAAATTGGGTCTTGCTATGTTGCTCAGGCTGGCATCAAATTTCTAGCCTCAAGCAGTCACCTTTCTGTGGCATCCTGAAATTCTGCGATTACAGGTGTGAACCACCCAACCCATCCTGTTTCCTCATTTTCATAAAATTGAAACTTTATGATCCTGGCCTAAATTTAAGCTGTTGGCTTCCAAATAAAATTGATCTAACAAAAGTGGCCTAACAGTATTAGAAGAACTCAAAGAAGAAGACTCTGAGTAATAGCAAAGATTCCTACTTCACTCTTTTATCCTCATCCATAATAAAAAGCCTAAGCACAACTATTATAACAAAGCGTTTTGCACTTCAGAATTCTGAGTAGCACATCTGTTTCCTGGGACCTTATTTTATGCCACTGCCTTTTTCCAAAATTTCACCTAGGCTCCTGAACTTCCCAGCGGCTGGATAACTAGCCTACCTGTTCAGTGGCCCACAGGGGCAGCCTGAACAAATGAGAAGAAGTGGCAAAAAACAGAAACTCCACTCAGCTGTTCAAACGGGGTGTGTTCCAGACAATTGGGTATTATAGTTCCCTTCTGCATACACCTTCCAGGATTTAAAAATGAATAAATAAATTTTGCCCTGCCTGTCAACTTTAAACAGATGACTCTTATTCTCTCATGCTGTCTCTGATTTTGTCAGGGATTAGTTGCCTTCAAATCTCATTACTCAAAGTAACTGTAAAAAACCAAGGCACACAAAAAGTTCTTAGTCATTTGAGGCATAAAGGTCTTCAAAGCAGCTTCTAGAAACAACCTTTTAAAAATTCTTTTTCTGCCTTTCTGGTAACTCCAGCCCTTGTGATTATCATGCAGGGTGGATACAGGAGGATTTTCAGCCATCATCTTGAACCTGATGTTAAAAAACATGGCCTACATATATACATCGTGTATCATTTCCCCAAGAAAACATCATTTGGGTGTGATAAATAAAATCCCTTTTCTCTCCAAGTATGAGTTGCTATTTGAAATTTTAACCACTAGGTGGGGATGAGTTACATGGAGAAAAATAAAATGCATACTTGGGCCAGGACTTAATTTCCTAGAAACCTTGAGTTTCAGATACCCCAATTGCCTCATTACTTCTCTCAACAGCCAATAGGCCAGGACAGCAAGTCATAGACAAACAGAAAGGTAACCTTGAGATGAATGAGGGTTTTAAATTTTAGAACAGGAAATGTCATTAAACATCATATAATCCAAAACACTCATTTTACTTCCTAGAATACTGAGGTCCAGCCTAGAGACAATGATTTGCCCAGAATCACATATTGGATCAGGAATAGAACCAGACCTAGAACGTAGATTGCACAGTTCTTTCATCTGGCACTTTTATTTGCAAGGGTAGTGCCCTGTATGTAAAAGAATGCATCAGCCAGGTGCTGGGGCACATACCTATAGTCCCAGGTACTCGGAAGGCTAAGACGGGAGGATCACCTCAGCCCAGGAGTTTGAGTCCAGGCTGAGCAACACAGCAAAGCCCCCTACCCTCTGCCACAGTCCAGTCTTAAAAAATATAAATAAATAAATAAATAGCTTCATCAGTGTACCAACTAGGAGGGTGAGCAGAGGATTGTTCTGGCCATATAGAAGAAGAAACAGTTCTAGGGAACACGTGGGCCTTTCCACTAGTGGAGTGGCTGCACCAGTGAGGCCACCAACCCACCAGCAGGAGGTGCACAGCTGACTTCTTGAAAAAAATTTCAGTCAGCCCATGAAGTTACTGGGTTGGTAAATCTTAGTATCCACGGTGTGTGTCATTGAAGACTATCTGTTCTGAGGCTTTGCAGAATTCTGAGATAACTTTCTTGAATTTGACAGCTATAGAAGAAGGACATTTTCAGACATTAAAAATATATTTAATAACACGTTACTTATATAACATCTTCAGTATGATTGAAAGTAGGGGAGTCAGGGTAATTGGCCAGGCTGTCCAGGGCAGAGTCATGTTAAACCAAGTATCCAGTTCCTGAAAAATAATGTAACCCTTTATACTATCACATCTTTAACACCGAGTCATAATAATGAGTTGATGTGAGAGTATAGCATAGAGAAAAAGACTATGGACAGATTCAGAATTGGTCTGACAGATCAGCCAGCTTTTACCTTGGAAATCAGGGAAGTGGGTCAGGGAAATCAGAGGACTAGTTGAGTCAAACGATGAAAATAAGAAAAACTCCAAGCATGAGGTGCTGACAAAACCGATCTGGGTTAGGGACCAAAGTGCTAATTGATGTCCGTTGAAGAAATAAAATGAGAATATAAGATGTCTGGGAAAGGAAGAAAAAAGAACAAAGATGAGGTGCAGTGGTGTAGATTGGAGGCAGCATTCAAATTCATTTTGAATTTGGAACTTAGTCTAAAAGCATGTTAACAACTGAAAAAAGAGCTTCTTACAGCTTTGCTGTAAGAAACTAATTTAGTTCAAACAAGCGTTACAGATTTTGTCAAATGCCCTTGTTACACACAGGGGCAAATTTCCCACGCCAAAACAAAAATTCATGAATAAGCTTTATAGATAAGATTTGTCTCCCTCCTCTCTCAGGCTCCTATGATTCCCCCAAAATGAAAAAGAACACCATCCTGCCAAAAATGTGATTCAAACAATGACGATATTTCACTGTGGAGGACATGAGGAAATCTACTACTGCAAAACATACATCAGAGTGGTAAATCTTTGAAAAATAAGTCATTAACATGCGCAAACGTACAGTGATCCAACTGGAAAAATACTTGTTATTCAGAGAGAATAATAAGGGTGCTTTTTTTTCCTAATTAGTATTCAGCATTGACACAAAATTCAACATTGTTTCTTAGCAAGGTTCTTTGTCAATATCAAAAAAGGAAAATAATTCATCGATTAATTTGAATAAGAAGCACTTTTTCAGTATACTTGTTAGTTTTCAGTTCTTTTGTAAAAGAACAGTTTATTTATATTCATATTTTCATTTTGAAACCAATTAATCCAATGCAGAATAACATTTTTAAGTGAGTTACCATTGCAGATATGTGATAGGAGCTGAGTTTTTAATATAGTATTTCCATCTGCCATTATTACTTAAGGGAGGATTCATTTATATTTTAACACTTGAGAATTAAAAATGATAATTTTTATTTTTAAAGGAACTATTTCAAGTTGGTTGGCTGAGCTGATTTTTTTTTTTTTTTACTTAGTTCTCATTGAATTTCAGAAGAACTACCAAAAAGTTAAGGGAAATCAGAGAAGAGTGACTTCAAGCAATTTCTGGAAGACATGATACTGATGAGATTAAACTTAATGAATGGCGAACCACCCAGGAGTTTATTAGCCCACCTGGAAAGCCAATGGACAGTTTTCAGAAAGATCTGAAAACACAGTGAAGTTCTGCTTGGCAAGGAATACAGACAAGCCTAGCCTAAAGAAGGGGATGATGGGTGAGAAGGGGAAAGGGAATTCTCAATCTTAACCTTACACTCATCTTACGAAAGTGCATGGAGGCTTGTTCACAGGCTATCATCCTATCCTGCACTTGGCCCAAATAGTATATTAGTAATCAATCCAATAGCAACTATTATGTTTGATTGAAAAACAAAAGCAAAGCCAAACCCCACTATTTCCATTAGAGTCATGAAGAATGTGATATAAATGACACTGCACCATTACCTACTCTTTTTCAGCATTGTTTAGAAAGCTTTAACCTAGAGAAAGAGAGAGACGGAGAGAAAGAGAAAAAAAGAAACAGGGATAGAAGGAAGGGTGGGGAGGGAAGAATGGAAGGAGAAAGGAAATCAATAGAGTATAATTATGAAAAAAGAGTGGGTCGGGTGTGGTGGCTCACACCTGTAATGCCAGCACTTTGGGAGGCCGAGGTGGGCGGATCACAAGGTCAGGAGATCGAGACCAACCTGGCCAACATGGTGAAACCCCGTCTCTACTAAAAATACAAGAAAATTAGCTGGGCATGGTGGCGTGCGCCTATAGTCCCAGCTATTCAGGAGACTGAGGAAGGAGAATTGCTTGAACCCGGGAGGCAGAGACTCCAGTGAGCCAAGATCATGCCACTGCACTCCAGCCTGGTGACAGAGTGAGACTCCATCAAAAAAAAAAAAAGAGGCAAATTTATTATTATTTACAAGTAATAAGATTATTTATCTAGAAAATCCAAGATAATCAAATAAAGAACTGTCAGTGCCTATGAGAGAGTTTAGAAATGCAAAGTGTTTCTGGAAACAAATAGAAAATTAAAGACTTTTCTATATTTGAGAAGAATAAAGAAAGAGGAGCCAGGTGTGGTGGCTCATGCCTGCAATCCCAGATACTTGCGAGGCCAAGGCAGGAGGATCACTTGAGACCAGGAGTTCGAGACTGCAGTGAACTATAATCATGCCACTGCACTCCAGCCTGAGTGGCAGAGTGAGAGCCTGTCTCCCTAAACAAACAAACAAAAAAAAGGAAAGAAACTAGAAAAGTAAACAAGACGTTTGTCAATAGTTTAAAAACAAACCGATAAATAGAAAAAGAAAAAAAGACAAGAAATTGACCCAAGCATTTGAAATAATTTGCTATATGATAGAAGTATAATTTTAAATCAGTTTGACTTTCGAATAATGCATTAGGCTAAATGACTAAACATCAAGGTGGACCACTACCTCAGAGAAATATATTCTACATCATAGCAAAAAATTGAAAGGTTTTTATAAAGAAAAGAAAAATCCATATTAATGAGTTAATGAAAACATGTAAATATAAAAATGCTAGAATAAAATATTGATGAATAATCCCAAATTGGGAGAAAACTATCCAGTTATGTAACCAAACGCAGAAACCAATAATTAATTTGTAAAGAAGATTCTTTTTCATTAAAAAAATTATTTGTTTTTGTTTTGTTTTGTTTTGTTTTGGTTTTGGTTTGAGATGGTTTCGCTCTGCCACCCAGGCTGGAGTGCAGTGGCACGATCTCGCCTCACTGCAACCTCCGCCTCCTGGGTTCAAGCAATTCTCCTGCCTCAGCCTCCCGAGTAGCTGAGACTACAGGCGTGTGCCACCATGCCTGGCTAATTTTCATATTTTTAGTAGAGACAGGGTTTCACTATGGTGGCCAGGCTGGTCTTGAACTCCTGACCGCAGGTGATCCGCCCTCCTCGGCCTCCTAAAGTGCTAGGATTACAGGCGTGGGCCACCTTGCTCAGCCAAATATATATATGTATATATGTATAGGAAGTGAAGGTGGGAAAATGGGATAGGGAAACCCACTGAAATCTAGAATTTATTGGATGTCCTTAATGTTGGGACCCTTCCCATTCAGACTAAATGATGAAACCTGGTATTCTGCAGGTGACCTTAGCAAATGAAACACTTCCAGGGAATTCTACTACAGGCCTCCAGATACAGGTTTCTTAGCTTTGGAACAAATATGGTACTGCTATAATCAGTCCAAAAATACTTGGACCTGAGACCATACAAAACAGATTAGTGGAATATACTATGTAGGTAACTAATGATACTGGCTGTTTCACAAGGTTGTGCAGATTCTAGTATCTCAGTTGTCAGAAGAAACCAGAATATAAAAGACATAAGTAGAAATTTGTGTTGTTCAGGAATCTCTGAAAATGTGTTTCTCTTCACTTATTTCTCAGATATTTATGTCCCCCAAAGCTCTGGCTTTGTGGCCATCAGGGCTAGGAAAGGACGCGTAAATGTTAGTGGTGGTCTCCCATGGCCATGCATAAAGGCTAAAGAAAACATGTTGGAAATGTAGTTATCCAATTTTCTTCTTCATGACATGCACTGGAGGAGTCCCAGAGGAGACTGATGGCATGTGATTGATACGGTGTTGCATAGAGGTAGACATATAACCTGGGACTATGCACTGTAGAAAGGAGGGTAATGGAGTTCCGTACTGAACCTCTTTCCTCATCACACTCACTAGGAGGCCAGAAGAATTTGTAAAACAATAATATGATTTAGGTTAAATTACATCTTCTAACCTATACTAAAGTATCAGAAATACTTTTTCCTGCCATATATGAATCACGTCCAAATAATCAAGGGGTCCAGGGCCTCTCAGCTAAGGCCTTAGGGCCACTACCTACCCACCCTGTGACTAGTAGGCCCCTACCCTGTGACTAGTAGGCAATAAGCAAATGTTCCCTCTTGGCCCACTATCTTTTCTCTCCTCTGCTCTCAACTTAATGTGTCTCTGGATTCCTCTTGCTCCTGCCACAGGTTTATGCCTCTTCTCTTCAGTGTGCCCTGCTTCAGATTGTCAAGTGTTCTGATATCATCCATCTCCAAGGTCCTGGAGATAGGAGTGAAGCTGTGAGTAGAAAGTGAGGACCTAAGAGGGCCTCTTCCTCTCACATCTCCTGGGGTTACTAAGCTAAAGTTGTCTCTGCCTCTTCCTGTGATTTATGTTGTATTTCCAAAAACTGGCTTTTTATCCAAGATTTGTCTTAAACTTAGCCCCAGAAAGAAGGGTGGATACAGGAAACATGGTCATCAAGGGTTGCAAAAATCCCAATCTCAGGCTCAGGGATTGGAAACAGCAGTTTAATAAAGAGGCTTGTCTCTCCACTGGCAACATTCCCCAGGTGAGGAAGAGGTTTGGTGGGTTCACTTCTTGGTAAATGACACATTTAGAAAGGAATCCAGATGCCAAATAAGGGGAAAGAGAGAGAAGAGGTGTAATAGAGTGGACTAGAAATCTGTGGTCCTGCAGAAAGCTTGGATAGGTGTGTGCAAATGTATAGCGGCAAGTTCTCCAGCGGGTGTTGGTTCTGTGTGTTTTCAGCAGGAAACTGATGACTGAAGAAAATGTGGGAAATGTATGTAGAGAACATGGCAGTTTGGAGTTGATTCTCATGCGAAGTCCACAGGGTGAGGGTGGGGGATTTTGTCTGTATTAGAGGCTCCATCAGAAGGCATCCATTTGAAAAGTTCACACATTGGGATGGCCCTCCATCGGGGGGGATAAAAAACTACCTGGAACCAAAGGTTTCGTCCATAAAATGGATTAAAGCACATCTTCTCCACCCCACTTCCCCTCTTTAAATTACTCTAGACAGGCTCTGTGAAACAAGACTGCTCTGGTTTTATCTGATTTTCATTATAAACCCAAGTCTGCTAAGGGTCAGGGTCATGTGGGCATCGGAGATTCATCTCTCCTTTCATAGGTTACCCCTGACGTAGAAGTTTCATGGAGGCTGTTGTGCTTCCAAATAAACAAGCCCAGCCACAGCTTTCCCAGGCTGACCTGGGGAAGATGATTCCACTGCATTAGATCTTGGGGGTGGAGGACCCTTTACAGTATGGCAAAGATGAGCAGACATACCTTTGCCTTAAGTATATCTGCTTGAATAATGCTCTAACAATACTTAAGCTGATTTATCTCCTAGCATCTCTGAATAATTTGCAAAGCTATTCCTGGTTACTGCCAAGAACAGTGTAAGTTATGTCTTGCCATGAAGAATTGGTGAATAATAGTGTTCATTCGGTTGTAATATGCAAGCCCATGGAAATATGCCTACAGGAGACCCAGGAATCCTGCATCCTGCTTGGATGCAGGAAAACCCACCAGTACGCTTTCCTCAATCAGGGGACTATGACCAAATGCCACTCTTTTAGGCTCCCCAAGATCTTGAGCCTGGCGTGTGTGAATGTTGATTCTTGCTGAATCTCAGGAGATTTCTCGGACACCTACGGATTACTCTGGAAGGAAGGAATGAGATGGAGGGGAGCAATATTGCTTTCTATATTCCAATGAAACATTCTTAGAATTTTCATTAATGTGGTACATTTTTAAATGACTGCTAAGAAGCCAGATGATTTCAATAAATATTCCAGATTATTTAAAATATATCACCCACACATCTATACTAAAGAAAATATGTTAATGACTACACGTATACATTTTATATTTTAAGACTCCATTTAAAAAAAACCTTTTACCTCAGTAAAAATGTGATTTATATTCAAAATATATCTGATTTTAAATCTTACCACTTAATGGATTGCACTCATCAGCCCTTAGTTTACAATGTGACTAAAAACTGCTCCCATGGTGGCATTTGATACAGAAAGGGGAAATTAAACTAATTTTTAACAAGCTGGAGTAGCAGCTCTTTCTCACCTGAGGACGGATAGAATATTTCCACACACCAGGAAATATTGGTACGTCAAGGGAAGAAAATATGTTCAAATTACCTCTTTTCTCATGACTTTTTCCCTTGTTGATCATATCAAAATTTGAAAAACTTCATCAAATAACTGAGGATTTGTAAATATTAGCCAGATCCCGGGCATATGGGTCATGATATGATGAATTTTCTAAAGATATGTAAAAGACTTTGGTACATGTCTAGTGCTCCCAGTACAAGTTTATTGATAACATACACTATGAAATATTATATCTTCAAAGTCAATGTCAGTTTATACTAAATATCATCAAATAATGTTGGACTAAGTATAGTCTTTATTCATGGTTGAGTGCTCAATTGTTTAATATATAAGCCTGTCAGGAATCCCTCACATTAAAACTATGCTGTGCTATGTAGACCTGATAAATGCTAGAATCCCGCTGTTGTAAATCACACATTTGTAAAAGAAAGGGGAACATGGCTACATTGTATTAAAATATTTGGTGGGTACAGAGTGAACATGTGGATTCAGAACCAGGCTGACTGCCAGCTTAGAGCGCTGTGACTCCCTATTTCCTATCCTAGTACCAAAGTGGCACAGCAGCTCTCAGGGCTGGCCCTGGAGTAAGCAAGAATGCCCTCCAGATGGTAGGCTAATGAGACCACTTATTTAACTATGTTTTGCCTCATTCTCAAGAGCACCTATTTGTCTCCTAGGAAGAAGGCTCACATACCAGGCTATCTGTTGCAAACCTTGACATCTGGTTCATTTCATCCCATAATATGAGAGCAAATGAATATTTTATGCAAGATAATTTATCCCAAATTTTCTAAATAAAGTTATTGTGACATCCACCTTAAAAAGGTGGGTTTTGAAAACATTAATTGAAATGATCCTTTAAATGGCTGCTATTCTCTTACTGGGCCCATAAAATATGTAAATATGTGGTTATATATTTATTGCCAATTTATGATACATTTGTAAAGATTACATCAAGAAAAATAAAACTTCAAATATTAAATACATAATGTATAATGCTGAAATTCTCTAGATGATCACTAGATGGTAGTATATAACATTAAATATAGTCTATTCCCCCGATTGTGCTGTTCTCTGCTTCAAGCTCTTTCCAAATGGCTTTTTAATGATCACAGATTTAATTATAACTAATATTTAATATCTTCCCTAGACACTGATCAAATAATATTACAGTAACTGAGTGATCTTGGACAAGTCGCTTATCTCTGTGCCTCAGTTTCCTCATCTATGAATTGTAGTGCACAATCCCCCATGTAGCCTCTTGATGTCGCCTGAATATACCAAAGGTAAGCCTGTAATCTAAAAAGTGACTCAGAATCTTTCCCCAGGGTTTTTCAAACTGTACTTAGGAGTAGCTAGTACATCTCTCGTAGTGGGAGCAGCAAAATGTAAAATGCAGATGCTGGAGGAAGCAGGGCAGGAAGCTGCCCTTGAGTAGGGAAAAAAAATAAAAAAAGAAACTGAAAAGCAGAGAGGAGCACAAACAGTATACCAAGGTAGAGAGTGGGGGGTTCGGTGGGAGAGATTCCTGATCATGTTGATGTCCCTGGTTCCAGCTATTCCTGGAAGCCATGATTTCGTGCTTCCAGGAATTGATTATTCATTCATCTTTTCTTTCTTTCTTTCTTTCTTTCTTTCTTTCTTTCTTTCTTTCTTTCTTTCTTTTTCGTTTTTCTTTCTTTTTCTTTTCTTTTCCTTTTTTCTTTCTTTCCTTTTTTTTTTTTTTTTTTGGAGTCTCACTCTGTCACCCAGGCTGGAGTGCAATGGTACAATCTCGGCTCACTACAAACCTCTGCCTCCTGGGCTCAAGTGATTCTCCTGCCTCAGACTCCTGAGTAGCTGGGATTACAGCCACGTGCCACCACACCCAGCTAATTTTTGTATTTTTAGTAGAGACATGGTTTCACCATGTTGACCAGGCTAGACTTGAACTCCTGACCTCAGGTGAGCCACCTGCCTTGGCCTCTCAAAGTGCTGGGATTACAGGCATGAGCCACTGTGCCCGGCCACATTCATGTACTTCCTTAATCAAACTTGATAATAAGGCGTTTCTCCAATAAATATTCACTTTTGCCCCAGCTACTTTGACTAGGCTTAGTTACTTTAACCAATGCAATTCTTACCAATTCTTCCCCAGGTGAGAGGCGTTTCTCCAATAAATATTCACTTTTGCCCCAGCTACTTTGACTAGGCTTAGTTACTTTAACCAATGCAATTCTTACCAATTCTTCCCCAGGTGAGAAAGAGATGCTACTCTAGCTCTTAAAAATTAGTTTAGTTTCCCATTCCTGTATCAAATGCCAGCATGAGGAGCAGTTTTATTCACGTTGGTAAACTAAGGGCTGACTGAAGCTGCTCACTCATTCTGTCCATTGAGGAATAGTGGAGCTGTGTAAGTCCTTACCCACGTGGTCTATCTCAAGTTTAACTCCCAGCTATACATTTAACACCAAAAGAGGAAAAATGCAAAGAAGGGAGAAGACAAAATAAGGAGAAGTTCAAAGCTTTGGCTCATTAGAACTAATCAGAATCTTTTTTTTTTTTTTTAAAGACAGAGTCTTGCTCTGTCGCCCAGGCTAGAGTGCAGTGGCAAGCTCTCAGTTCACTACAGCCTCTGATTCCTGGGCGCAATCAATTCTGCTGCCTCAGCCAACTGAGTAGTTGGGATTACAGAGTCCCCACCACCACACCCGGCTAATTTTTGTATTTTTAGTAGAGATGGGGTTTCGCCATGTTGGCCAGGTAGTCTCCAACTCCTGACCTCAGGTGATCCGCATGCTTTGGCCTCCCAAAGTGCTGGGATTACAGGAGCGAGAATCTTAAAGAGATACACAGGCCAGGTGCAGTGGCTCACACCTGTAATCCCAGCACTTTGGGAGGCCAAGGCGGGTGGATCACCTGAGATCAGGAGTTGGAGACTAGCTTGGCCAACATGGTGAAACCCCGTCTCTACTAAAAACACAAAAATTAGCCGGGCGTGGTGGCACATGCCTATAATCCCAGCTACTCGGGAGTCTGAGGCAAGAGAATCGCTTGAACCCAGGAGGCAGAGGTTGCAGTGAGCCGAGATGGCGCCATTGCACTCTAGGCGACAAGGGCGGAACTCTCTCTCAAAAAGAGAGAGAGAGAGAGAGAGATACACCTGCCCAAAAAACTCAAGCACTTTGCAAATGGGTATTGCCTTTTAAAACCACAACTTCAATCCTAAAGATCTAGATACTTAAGTCCTCCCAGACATTTTCCTAGTGGGAATTTTAATAGTTTTGGAGGGTAAGTGAGTGGTATAACTTTATTCTATTAACTTATAGAGGTCCTAATTTGATTATTATAAACTGATGGTGTTGGCTGGGTGCAGTGGCTCACACTTGTAATCCCAGCAATTTGAGAGGCTAGGGCAGGCAGATCACTTGAGGCCAGGAGTTCAAGACCAGCCTGGCCAACATGGCAAGACCCTGTCTCTACTAAAAATACAAAAATTAGCTTGGCATGGTGGCATGCGCCTGTGGTCCCAGCTACTTGGGAGGCTGAGGCATGAGAATCACTTAAACCTGGGAGGCAGAGTTTACACTGAGCCAAGATCATGCCATTGCACTCTAGCCTGGGCAACACATCTGGAGTGCAGTGGCATGAGATTCTGTCTCAAAAAATAATAATAATAAAAATAAAAATATGTTAATTAAACGTGTTTAAAAAATACAATAAACTGATAGTGTTAACATATATTTCCCCGGTAGCTAAATTTTCAGAAATCCAAGACTAAAGTACATAGCAGAAATTACCAGGGGTTCTAATCCAGTACAGAACCTCAAAGCAATAAGCCAATTTGGAGATATTCCTACCTCTCTCTCAATATGTCTTCTTTCTCCCTCTCTTTCTCTCTCTTTTCCTCTACCCCCCTCTCTGTCTTCTCTCTCCCTTCCTCCCTCTACCTCTTTCTCTTTCTCAATGTTTCTATCTCTCTGTCTTTTCTCTCTCTCTCTGGAAAAATGTTGGATTTTGGAGTCCACTATGGCAATGAGCTGCTTATGAAAGCCGAATCCTAAAATGGGGACACAGCTAGCAGGGTAGGGCCACAGAGAACCTCAGGATCTATTTGTTGGTTTTATGACTCCTTTAGACCCAGCAGAAACATACCCTAAGCTAATTTGTATCTGTATAGAGCCATTCCTCTGCTAGCTAGTATACAGATCAAATGGCAGCTGCCTGATATGTGGAGGAGAAATTTGAAGTATAAAAAGTAAGAACGTGGCTTAAAAGGGACAGTCTTTTAACAGTGTGTCCATTCACCCTTCACTAAGTCATTGCAATAAAGAATACTGTGGGTTCGAAATGATTAAAGAAAAAATTATCAATAAGCCGTGGCTGCCCACCCCACTCCAGTTCACAACAGTGACATCTTCCCCCAAACAAACGGAACTTTCCAAGTTCTCCTTGTTGTGAGTGGACCCACATTTTCCAGTTCTCAAAGGTCTCAGTATTGGGAATGTCTATGAAATACCATTTTCATCCACCCACTATAGTTAATCTGGCCAATTCACATTTTCTCCCACACGAAAATTATAACATTTTCTTCATTTCCATAACTATTTATGTAAACCTGATCTCAGTTTGGATTATAGCAGTCCCTTCTTTACTCTTTCTTGTCTTCCTTAGATTTATCTAGCTTTTTGACTGAAGATAATCTCTATTCCCTTCCTCAGGTATCTGCAGTGTGTTCTTGCTGATTTTCACACCAAAACAAAACTCCATTTGGAATTTGAAATCTCCATCAATGCTTTTTGTTTATTCATGCATTTATGTTTTACCCATGCATGCATTCGTTTATTCAAATAAGTTAAAACTTTTTTAGTGTTTACTAAGATCCTCCGTCCTGAGTCTTAGGGATACAGCAGTGAAAAAAACAAAGCTCCACCATCGTGGAGCTCCCACTGTAAGGTGAGGAAGCAGACAAGTAAGAGTATATCAGATGCGGAATACTGCTATGAGAAAAAAAATAAAGCAATGTAAGAAGGGTAGAGATTATTGAATGGGTGGAAATTTATGTAAAGAATTAAGATTATATTCTGACAATCAGAGAAGGTGACATTTGAAACAAGACCATAAGGAAGTGTGAAGATGAAGCAAGCAATTATTTGGGGAGAGAGAATTCTTATCAAATGGAAAACGATGCTTCAAAAATCATGAGTCATGAGTGTGCATCTAGTATTTGAGGAACAGTAAGGAGGTCAGTGTGAAAGAAGACCAGAGAAGGTCAGAGAGAGTGTAGGAGCCAGAATTGGTAGAGCTTCATGAGCAATATATATACCAATGTGGAGCGCTTCATGAGGAATATATATATATATATACACACATACATTGGGTTTGCTAAGGGAGAGATCCCAAGCCATTGTACAGGTTGATCTAGGAGCAACATGATCTGACTAACCTTTGAAAAGATGACTCTGGTCACCATGTAAGCTTTACTTACATGAGAAAGAGAGCAAAGTTAGAAGCGGGGAGATTCTTACAGGCACCATAAGATTCTCCCTTGGATTGTGGTGGTAACAGTGAAAGTGGTGCCAAAAGGGTCTCTTCTATTAGAGAATTATTTTGCATATAGGGCTGACAAGATTTCTTGAATAACTGAAGTAGGGTATGAAAAGAAAGAGAGAAGCCAAAGATTTTTAATTGAATAATTAGAAAGATGGCGTTTTCACTAACTGACATTGGAGAACTACAGAAGATATCCAAGTACTCCTTAATAAAAAGATTCTATGTGTTTCAGTTTGGCCTTCTTCCTGGACTTACTCTACATCTCTCATTTCCTTTGCTAAAATTCATCTGCCCACCCACAACACTCTTATTCAATCAAGAACATTTATAAGCCACTCATAATTTGCAAAGCCCTGCATTAGAAACTGAGAGGGACATCAAAATATGTTATGTGACTCCACAAGTTTCTAAGAATCTATGTGAGAAAAATAATGTTTACCTGTAATAATATAAAAATATAATTCAAATATGCAAAATTATCTGGATAAATAACCTTAGCAAAAAAATAGTGAATAGCCACAGACATACAGTAGGGATATAACTATGAACAAGAAATGACTGCTCTTAGGAAGTTTGTAACATATGCTGAAAGTTCAATAAGTGATATCCATGTTTCCTGGTTGGAATGTAACAGTTTTTCAAAATGCATTAAATGAAAAAATGAAACACCAGAACTAAAGTGGGAAGAGGTCATTGTCAGCCAGGGGAATTAAATAAATAGGTCAAACCTGCAGTTCCTGCAGTACCAGCTTGCATTTTACTGTTTCATGACGCTTTCTCTAACTAAATGCTTCTCCAGCAAGTTTCCTCTATACTCACATACAATCAGCACTAGTCTGATTTTCACTTATGTTTATGTTTGCTTAGAAGTATACATTAGTTATGCTCTAGAATATCAATTTGATAGCAGGAGCTTCATCTTATTTAATTTCCCTTGAGCTTTATAGATGCTAAATAAATATTGTGAAAAAGTTACAGCATATACTTGAATATTACAAAATGTTTTACATTACTTAAAATCATTTTTGGAAAAGGCGGAGAGGGTAGGGAGCCTTTCCAAAAGCCCAGAAAACTACCTTCTTTGGGAGTATATATCCTTTGCAGCCCAAGATAGGAATCCACTCAATGTTCAAGAGAATCCATCAAGTACTTGTTCCCTAATTTTAGTTGTCAGATTTTAAGCCAGGAAGTGGTACTATTTCCACATATTGTGTACAGTTTCAATCAATCATGAGATGTGTGATGTAAAGATCCCTTTTATCAGGAACTGCACGTTATTTTAATTTCTTCTAAAATATTTCTAATTTAAATTCCCACTGAAGACTGATTTTTCTAACCTCTTCAGTGGGAGTGAAAACTACACTTGATGTGCAGTCAGATCTATATTTTGTTCCAACTCTGCGGCTCATTCATCTGCATGCCTGGTTAACTCAGACTAGTAGATTTTCTCTCTCATCGATAACACAGAGCAACTAAACCCTGCCTATGTCACACAGCACTAGATGGTGATGAAAATTTTAAAAATAATAATAACCATGTATGGAAACACTATCAGTCGTGAAGCATTCTACTAAAGTAGAATATTTTTGTTTACCAGTAAAACCTGCTAATATGCCAGTTCTGTCTTCCGGCAAGATGCTTTTGGTCAAAATGGGGCATTTATCTAAAATGGAGGACAGCAGTTTGTTACTTTACTGATTTTGTTTCTCACACTTTAGGAACTGTGTGTGTGTATTTCAAACAAACTATCCTTTAGATTGTCTCAGGCCATCATTGACATTCATAGTATGAAGTTTTTGTTTTTAAAGATGCCAAGATTGGCAAAACATGATGAAAGAAATTATTGCACAATGCTGATGTTTTCCATTTGTCAGCCACACTTGAGTTTCTTAAGCAATATTTCAGATTATCATAACGTAAATTGACATATCATTTTTATTGTACTTTTTACGTAAAAGGAAAAGAAAAAGCCAAAAAAAGATAGCAAAGAGAAAAAACATTGAAGTGAAGGAAATTGCTTCAAACATAGATCAAATAGCTGAAAATACATAAAATGTAGTTAGTTACTTTGATGGGTAGATTCAGTGAACATTATAGTTCTCCTTGCCTTCTTCCTCTGTTTATTCATTTCTGTAACCCTTTTATATTCTTCATTTCTAAAGGAAGCATAAAAGGCTTTTAATATTCTTTATTTGTAAAAGAAATTTAATATATGAAATAACAATTAGAATTAGAATTTATAAAAGCATTCAGCTTTGTGATAGATAGACAAAAATCAACTAGTTTTAGTTTCCATACATGGCAACAAATAATTGGAAAATAAAGCTGAAAAATAGTTTGCTTATAATTGAAACAAATATTCTGGAATACCTGGACATAAAAGTAGAAGAAAAGTGCAACAGTATAACAAAGAAACCTGAAACATTATTAAGGACCATTTTTTAAAAGCCTAAATCAATGTATAGATTATGCAAAAATACTCTAATATTTTAAGGACATTAATTTTCCTAAACAAATGTATAAAGTCAGTTAATCACAGCAAGATTTTCATGAAACTTGACAAACCAACTTTAAAGTTCATTTGAGAGATAAAATGAAAATAAACAAGAAAAGATTTAAATAAATAAGAGGGAATGCCCTACCAGATATCAACATGGTGTATGAATTCATGGTAATTAGCATACCATATATTAGCATAATAATAGATTAATCAACAGACTAGATAGTACGAAAAAGACTCATATTAATATTGGAATTTAGCATATTAAATAATTAGTATAGAGTTAAGAGCATGTATTCTGGAGCCAGAGTGCCTGTGTTCAAATTTGATCCTCACACTAATCGGCTGGGTCACCTTGAAAAAATTACTTAATCTCACTTAACCTAAATTTTGATATGTATAAAATGGAGATAATAACAATATCTACTCATATATAAAATTAAGCTCTTTTTTTCATTGAGAAGACCTTTCTAAGCTAGATGCAAATCTAAGCACTATAAATATAATGATTTGAAAAGTGCCTGCATACGAATTTAAAATTTTGTCCAAAACACTATAAAGTCAAAGAGCAAAGGACAGTCTGGAGAAAAAATTATGAGTAAACTATAGAAAGGTATATTATCTAGAATATTTTTAAAATCCTAAATATTAAAAAGAAAGCTTGACTCCAATTGAAAAATAAGTAAAGGAGATGAAGAGCAATTCAAATACAAATGAGATATAAAAAGATGCCCAGTATCACCAATAATCAGGAAAACATATATCGAATAAAAATTATATATAGTTTTCTTTTTTACTTTTTCTTAACCTTAAGTTCTGGGATACATGTGCAGAATGTGCAGGTTTGTTACACTGGTATACATGTGCCATGGTGATTTGCTGCACCTATCAACTTGTCATCTAGGTTTTAAGCCCCGCATACATTAGGTATTTTTACTAATGCTCTCCCTCCCCTTGCTTCACACCCCCTACATATAGTTTTTAATCAAATATATTGTAAACTATTTAAAAGATACCTAGTTTTGACAAAAAGAGGAAAAACAAGTCCTGTCATGCACTCTTAGTAGGAAAATGCATTAATAATGATGTTCTAGAAAGTAAAAGGGCAAATTCTTAAAATATTAAAGGAGCATATATTTCAATCCGTAATTCATTTCTGAATGTCTACTCTACAGAAAAACAGAGGTGCACAAGGGCATATGTACAAAGTGGGCTTTTTATATTTTTACCTACAATAAAAAGTCATTAACAATATAAATGTCTTAAATATATTGGAATATTTCTAGTATGGTGTACTAAGCAGCAACTAGAGAATAAGGCAAATTCATATGACTCGTAAGAGAAGATATCCAACTCATATTGTTAAGTTAAAATAAAGTATATTGCAGGACTATACAAGTGGTATGTTCACATTTTATATTTAATTCATTTATTTCTAATACAAATTCATAGGAAAGGCCAGCAAGTGCATGCACTAAACTCTCAACAGTGATCAATTCTGTGTTGAATAATGAAACAAAAGAGATGTGAAAGTAGACTTTCAGTTTTTAGTCTATACTTCTCTATTTTAAAAATGTTTCACAGTAAAATATGTAGGCATCACTTATGTAAATAAAATAAAGAATCCATAGTAGACACCCCTATCGTACGAGGCTCCTTTTCAGTCAATTATGTGATCTTTTGCTATGGTTTGAATTTTTGTCCCCTCCAAAATTCATGTTGAAGCTTAATCCCCAATGTAGCAGTATTGAGACGTGGGACTTTTTTTTTTTTTTTTTTTTTTTTTTTTTGAGACGGAGTTTCCCTCGTCGCCCAACCTGGAGTACAATGGCGTGATTTCGGCTCACTGCAACCTCCGTCTCGCTGGTTCAAGCGATTCTCCTGCCTCAGCCTCCCGAATATCTGGGATTACAGGCACCCACCACCAAGCCTAGCTAATTTTTTGTATTTTTTGTAGAGGCGGGGTTTCACCATGTTGGTGAGGCTGGTCTTGAACTCCTGCCCTCAGGTGATCCACCTGCCTTGGCCTCCCGAAGTGCTGGGATTACAGGCATGAGCCATCACGCCCGGCCCGAGACGTGGGAGCTTTAAAGGTGATTGAGTCATCAGAAGTGATTGAGTCATCAGAAGTGATTGAGTCATAAGGGTTCTACCCTGAAGAATGAATTAATCCATTCATAGATTAATGGATTCATGGGTTATCATGGGAATGGGACTAGTGGCCTTATGAGAAAAGAGAGACCTGAACTAGCAAGCTCAGCTCCCTCACCATGTGATGTCTTGTGCATCCTTGGGACTCTGCAGAGGGTCCCTACCAGCAAGAAGGCCCTCAACCAGATGCACTCACTCAACCTTAGGCTTCTCAGCTTTCATAACTACAAGAAATAGATTCCTTTTCTTTATAAATTATCCAGTATTAGGTATTACATAATGAGCAACAGAAAATGAACTAATACACCACAGAATGCCCAGCCTTACTGATTTCTATTTCTCTAAGATTTTCTACCACCCAAGGATTTTTAACCTCCCTCCTCTGCCAACTATAATGCAGAACAATTGAACTTTGCCCCATTTTGTACTCCAAACCCAATGTGTGGAAATACAGAGTTGTAGTATAATCCCTTGTTTAAAAGCATTTAGTTGAGATGTCTCATAACTACACTGAAGGTGTCTTGGTACCACTAACATTATAAGTTTATAATAGACTAATCCACCCGCTGAAGAACCCTCAACTCACTTCCTTTCCTTTTAGATTTTGTACTATGAGGATGTGATACTTCAAGCCAGGACAACAGTCCACTACCTCAAGATGTAAAGCCAAGAAAATATTAGAAGATGAGAATCAAAACCTTAACATTGTTGAGCTATAAAATTTTCCCTAGACTGGCTAACTCTGGAAATCTACAGGTAAAAAATATCATAATGCATACTAATATATTTGTTATATACTAGTATATAAACATATTATATATGTATATATTAATTTGTTAGCTATATAGTAATAGAAAATATATATTTCTTTAATATACAATAAATTAATATATAATAAATAATACATACATATTCATATCTAATATATTAATATATTATTAGTTATTTTAACACATATGTATTAATATATGTATTAATACAACATATTAATATAACTAATATTTAATTATATATTCATATATTAATATAAGTAATATGTGACAGAATATCCTAATATATTAATATATAATATGCTAATATATAAACATATTTTATACATTAGGATATTTTTTACCTGTAGATTTCCAGAGTTAGGCAGTCCCAGGGATAATTATATATATATGTATACACACACACACACACACACACACACACACACCACCATGACCAAAACAAATCAGCACGTGGTATTTTCACTGTACAGGTTTAAAGTTAAAACATTATATTGAATGTTTTTTTTCTATCCCTGCTCTATGTGGATAAGACAGATGGGGAAAGCTAGAAGTGTGTGTCTAAGTGGTCCCAGCTGTCTGGCTGAGTCCCAGGCCCCCCATTCTGAAAGTCTCCACTCAGGACCCTTCTTATTAGCAGTGTCCACTCCTTGGGCCTATGCTTATCAGGAATTCCACTTGTAGAGGTTGTATGAGCTCCAGTTCTCCAAATATGAATTTATAACTCAAATCTGACCCCATAATTTAGTTCTGTTACCTGAGAGCATCCAATCTGTTCTCCTTTCTTACCGTAATAACTACATAAATGGTGAGAATCTGGGGGAGTCCTTTGGATCTTTAATGAAGTCTCAGCTTCCTCAGTAACAAGTTGGTGCAAATTTTACTCATAACTTGCTCCAATTGAGTCAGACTTTCCAGAGGGTATTGCACAGTGGCATGGTGTCTTGTCAAACATATCCAGTGGTCTGTCTTCCCATCTGCTAATTTCCGGTCAGAACTCAACTAGGCATCTTAGAGACTTTTAAAACCATATTTTTGTTTGTTACTGGTGTGTCGGCATGACTTATAAGTTGACTTTTTATTATATAACAATATTTCCTAACTCCAGCATCCATAACTTATCTGTAGATCCTTAAGATTTTTGATAGTTAATCACACCAATACAGCATCTAAAATAAAAACCAATTTTGCTTCCATTTCAATCCTTAAACTTTTATTCTCTTTGCTTCCCTATAGAACCTTCAGCACAATATTGAATAAAAGTAGTGAGAGTATGTCTCCATGTTTGGTTCTAATTTTTAACTGAATGTTTCTAGTCAATCATAAAGTATGCTGCTTACTCTGGATACTTTTAGTGGATATACTGTATTACGATAAGAAAGTTATCACGTATTCTTAATTTAGTAATAGCCAGTGATATGGTTTGGCTGTATCCCCACCCAAATTTCATCTTGAATTGTAGTTCTCATAATCCCCACATGTCATGGGAGGGACCTGGTGGGAAGTAATTAAATCATGGGGGTGGTTAGCTTCATGCTGTCCTCATGATAGTGAGTGAGTTCTCATGAGATCTGATGGTTTTATAACGGGCTTTCCCCGCTTTTGCTCAGCACTTCTCTTGCCTGCTGCCATGTAGGTCATGCCTTTGCTCCTCCTTCGCCTTCCACCATGATTGTGAGGCCTCCTCAGCCCATGTGGAACTGTGAGTCTATTGAACCTCTCTTTCCTTTATAAATTACCCAGTCTCAGGTATGTCTTTATTAGCAGCATGAGAACAGACTAATACAGCCATTTGTCACTATTTCTATATATATGGTACCACAGATCCTAGCCAGTACCATAAAACAAGAAACATATATTTAAGACAAAAAATTTGGAAAGGAGGAAATAGATGTCATTATTTTCACATGATATAATTATCTACTTAAAAACTAATCTTCAAAAAAATTATCAGAAATGATCAAAGAATAAAGCAAGGTTAGTGGACATAAGATCATTGCAAAGAAGTCCATTGTGATTCTATATGCTAACAAGAAATAATTAGCAAATGTGCTTTAAAAGATACCTTTGACAACAGCGTAAAAATATCAAGCACCTAGGAACAAATCTAGCAAAGGGTGTGCCAGATCTTTGAGAAAAAAATGTTGATATTTAGAAAGGCAACCTAATTAAATAAAAAGACATATCATGTGGATATATACGTAAATTTAATACCATAAAATTGTAATTCTCCAACTGATTAATGTGCAGTTCCAATGAAAATACGCACAGAAAATTCATTACTAGAATTATAAGAAATAACTCAACATGCATGCTTTTACTGAAATTTTTAGATCACCACCATATATAAAAATGAGTCTGAAGGCCGGGCGCAGTGGCTCACGCCTGTAATCCCAGTACTTTGGGAGGCTGAGGTGGGCGGATCACAAGGTCAGGAGATCGAGACCATCCTGGCTAACACAGTGAAACCCTGTCTCTAATAAAAATACAAAAAAAAAATTAGCCAGGCATGGTGGCAGGCGCCTATAGTCCCAGCTACTCGGGAGGCTGAGGCAGGAGAATGGCGTGAACCCGGGAGGCGGAGCTTGCAGTGAGCTGAGATAGTGCCACTGCACTCCAGCCTGGGCAACAGGGCAAGACTCTGTCTCAAAAAAAAAAGAGTTTGTGAGGGACATTGTAAATTTAAAGACTTTGCATTATTGATCATATTGTTGCTTATTGTGCTGAATATTTTACATTTCACATCTTAAGATCTAATCTCAAACCAGGAGGTGGCCTTTATGGGCCAAATCAGATGGTTCTATAGCCTTCTGGACTTCAAGGGACCAAGCAATGGACAGCACCAGCAGGACACCAGAGACAGGGATGAGAATTGCAGTAATGATAATTGTAACACTGAATCCCTCACAGCAAGATAATCTTGGGCTAGCTATGTCATCCAATAGGAAATCACTCTTCTCAAAGTAGCATGCTCTGCACATCTTTTTCTGGGTACAGTGACCACTCTATTCTCTCATCTTTTTAATCCCATTGTCAATAGTATCCTCTTTTCTGCCTAAGTGTGGTGATAGCACCATCCTGGTACTTAACTCCAGTTTACTGAACTCTCCATTGTGGTTTCTCCGACATCTGATCCACATCTTGTAAGTAGTCCCTTTGTAAATAAACATTTTTCAAATTATTTTACATTGAATGTGCTATGTATTTCCTTGAAGGACCCTAAAAATTACTCATGTATAACAAATATCACTGGGTGAAGAACGAATCAAGCAAAGCAATCTAGCATCCTGTCAGAAGAAAGTACTCTGATTTTGCATAGCATATTACAATATCCAAAACTTTAGTGACTACAAATTGAATTTAAATCCTACTGATATCTAAGAACAATAACAAGAAAAGCAAGATATTGAAGTGTAACATATAAGTGGCAGTTTGCTTACATTTTCATAACTGGATCAACTGAATATCAAGACCTTACATTTGAAGTTTGCTGAACAGATATTCAGTATATAATAATATAAATATCTGTCAGATCCATTTATAGTTACTAGGATCTTCCTTAGATTATGTCTATGCAGAGGACTATTTGACTTTTTTTCAGACAGCATAGGGGAAGAGAGGAGCTAGAACTGTAAAGTTGGTAACTTAGGATGCCATCCTTGTTGGTCTGGCATAATGAAACTTGGTCTACTGTGCTCATTTTAAGGCATAATAGTTAGTGATGAATTCTGAAACTAGCAAGACGATCCACAATAGGTAAGATAAAGGATTATTAAAATGCAGATAGAGGCAATTTAATGACTCTGAGTTATTAAAGTAGAGATATTAGGGGAAGTTTAATGGTGATTCTAAATATGTATAATGCATTTATATAATAAGTACCAGAGTTGTTAAAAGTTTTCACCAAGATTAAGACTAGAATGAGAATGGGTTTAGATTGAAATCAGGAATCCAACAATATGTTGGCTATAATGAGTGGCTAGACATTGGGTTGAATTACTAAGACTACTTACAGATGTAAAGTTATTCAAGACTACTCAATAGTCTTGAATAGAAGTCTATTCAAAGCCTAACTGCAAATATACACAACAGTAAAGGCATAAGTAACTAAGGCAGCCATGATAAAATAGCAATTTGTGTCATTCACAAAACATCCTTCTTCCAATATATGAATTAAACTGTAAGTTATTGCTTATAAAGTTAAGTTATAACATGTGTACATGTACTCAGAGAGATTGTAGAACAGCCTTTATTGAGATGGCTGAAATTAGGCTAATCCCAATGTATAATACAGTTTGGTCACCCTGCCTAGAGATAAAAAGATGAATCATGACGTTTACACCTCGAGGACTCTATGATTCATTAATGATTATCTAAAGTGTCACCCAGAGAACAAATACAGCATGTGACTGCATACATATGTCAATAAAGGTCAGGACAATGGCACATCTCCAAGCTAAGTTACTCTCCAAAAACAAAATGAACCCAAACACATCAGCTTTTCTCAGTTATGACTCTACTAATCAATTTGTATTGACTAGCTTCTATGTATCCAATTCCCCGCTGGAGATAATGAGAAAAACAGAAATATTATCTTAAAATATTTACTCTCTGGGTGAAAAATTATAACATAAGCCAAGACTAACCAAGTATTTTTAAATAGTGTGACATAGTTTTGTAGAAATTCAGGAATGGTAGAATTTGGTTAAATTAATGATAATAATAACAACAATAATAGTTAATTCATACGGATAGCCTACAATGCCAAGCATATAGTAATCATCATTTACCATTAGTTATGATTACTGTGTTCCATGCACTGTGATAAAAATTAACTTTGCCATTTCATAATAATAATCACATAAACTAGGTATTATTAATGACAAAAAGTCAACAATATATCATACATGTATGAATAAACAAGTGAAGAAGTAAGTGAAAAAAACTGGGGCTCTGAAAGTTTAAATAACTTGCCTAAGTTCATGAGACAGAAAGATTTGAAACTTAAGCTAAACCTGAAAATATGAGCAGATTTCGGGCTAGAAAGGAAGAGAGAAATACCAAGTATGGGGACTGGAAAGAGGAAAGGTACAGAAGCAGAATAAGCCTGTATGTTAATGAGAAAAAGAAACAGTCTGACGAGGACAGAGTGATGTATTAGAGAGTACATCTGATAGAATGGGGACAGTACACTTACTTGCGGTCTAGGAAGAAGAGTCTGGATGCGATGTAACAATGTAGATATGACTGTAAATAGAATGACATGAGGAAAGTGTTGTTTAATAAAGGTGTAAACAGGAAGCATTAAGCAGTGCAGATCTGAGAGAAAAAAGTCTATCATTAACAGAGGAAGCATTTGTAACAGTCTAAACTAGAATTATAAGGATCTGCATTTTGGCAGTTGATTGCAAGGGAGATAAAGAAGAAATGATGAATATAAGATATTTTGAAAGAAAATATGATTATAGAAGTGAAGGGAAAAGACAAAGCAATGAAGAAGCCCATGTTTAGTGGGAAAGTATATCAAATGATAGTTTCACTAAAAGAAAAATAGATACAGAATATAGTGTTTTTCTTTACTAAAAGATAAATAGATAAGAGTTGGAAAAAAGAAAAAAATTACATGAGTTTGAGGTGACACTGTTATCTCCAAATGTAGATATTCTATGCATTGGTGAAAAGATTGAACTAGGATACAGGTGCAAAATCTGGCTTTGAGATGCAGAGTTTTACATCATGATATGAAAAAGAGGTGAGGCACTTAAGGCCAATATAATAAGCACAACTGGTGAAGAAGAGGAACCAAGTTTAAGTTATGATTCTGAAATTTAACTAGAAGAAGTCACTTAACATCTCCGAAACTCAGTTATTCCATGTTTAATGGAGAAGATAGTGTCTACTTCACACACTTTGTTTTGAGCAAACAAAATGAAAGGGCCTTGCAAAATATAAAGCTATATAAATTAAGATATTGTGATGTAGGCCGGGCGCGGTGGCTCAAGCCTGTAATCCCAGCACTTTGGGAGGCCGAGGCGGGCGGATCATGAGATCAGGAGATCGCGACCTTCCTGGCTAACACGGTGAAACCCCGTCTCTACTAAAAATACTAAAAATTAGCCGGGTGTGGTGGCAGGCACCTGTAGTCCCAGCTACTCGGGAGGCTGAGGCAGGAGAATGGCGTGAACCCCGGAGGCGGAGCTTGCAGTGAGCCGAGATCGCGCCACTGCACTGCAGCCTGGGCAACAAAGCGAGACTCCGTCTCGGGGAAAAAAAAAAAAAAGATATTGTGATGTAAAGTCGTGAGAATAGGAGGTTGGAAATTTTAAACTACGTATTTCTTAAGGGTTTCCAAGTTGAGACTTTAGCCTTCTTCCCTTGATCGAAGATTCACATTTTGCTGTGCCATGAAGTGGATAACTCATTATTATAAGCAAACATTAGAAGGCTGATTGGCCTGTCTGCTTCTGAAACACAGTAAAAATAATACTGCAATCTTTCTAAATCTTGGAAAAAGTCTTTGAATAATCATCTTTAAGTTTTGCTTAGTTGAAGCAATATAATTTTAACCAGCAAATAAAAGAATAAATCAGGAAAATCTCCAATTCAGAAGTTATTTTTCTTATGGCATACTTATGGGTAAACAAGCATGTTAAATATTGCTTATACTTATTCTGTATTATTACAGTTTTCAACGTTGAAATTGCATAATACTAACTTATAAAATGAAACATTTAGACACATTGATTTAAGGATACATAATAATCCATTCTTAATTTTTATTTTACTTTTTAAAGTTACTATTTGCACTGAAATAAATGATACCGCTTTAGGAAAAAAAAATCAAAACATAGATGCCTGAGCAGAGTAAAAATTCTTAGAGAAGCAGGACTATGCATATTTTGTGTCTTTAGACTATGTTTACAGTATCAATATTTCATTGGTAAAGATGGAGCTGAAAAATATTTGTATCTACTTTATCCATTTTGATTGGATGAGACATGTGCATCTTGATATTTCTTAAGGATATTACATCTCAAGTTTGGTTACATAATAAGAAATTGCCTAATATAAATTCAAACTAACTTGTGATTACATTTTCACTTGCTTTTTTTTTTCCTTTATTTTTGGTATGCTAGTCGAGGTGTGAGCTTTTTATTATAAATGTCACAGATGTCACTTTTCCTCTTCCCAAAGGCATTTGAAAGAAAATAAGGAAATTATCTCAGTTTTCACCAGTATGCTTGAGTGTCCCTAGCACAGGGACAATTTCTTGATTCAGCTTTGCATCCCAGCACCTTGGACAGTGCCAGGCTCAAAATTGGCTTTTAATACCTATTTTGGAACATGAATGATTTTATCGTGATATCATATTTGTTTTATATGTCTCTAAAGATAAGAATCACCAGAGCTTGAGCATGTTTTTATTTTGCTGTAATAATTGCTTTTATGCAAACTACTCCTAAGTTGTTTTTATTTCACTTTTAATGCAAGATCAACACTTAGAAAATTGAATCTCTTAAGCTAAAATTCATGTTAGCACAAAAAGTTATTATTATTTCAAGATATCTTCTTCCTTTTACTTACAAAATCACCATATAAATGTAAGACAAATTAAATTTTAAAATGCCCTTTCAAAAGCAATGCTTACTTTTATTCTCATATTCAAGCTCACAAAGGAATTCTTAGAGGTAGAAGGGAGGCTCCCATGACCCCCGCCCCCCACTCAAAGAAGAGACTGAAAAGAAAAAGAGAAAATTCCACTTAATTTTTAAAAATATTATTACTGTGAAACAGTATGGGTTAGTGTAAATTGTAAAGACATGTATATTCTAAACTCCTCTTTTTAAATGAATTCCCTTTTAGGCTGATATAATATATTCTTCCTGGTTTCTGTTATTGTTCGCATGCACTACTATAAAGATTATGGATCCCAGCAATTACTCCTTATTTTCACGGTAGAAACCGGCACTCAATAGAAAACAGGAAAATGTACTGAGGGCAAACCGTTCTGTAAAGGATCTCTGTGGGCCGATATTTATTTCGGTTTGCACTAAATTAGTCGTCGCTTCGCAAGAACCCTTTGTCTGTGGGACGGTGGGTCTCATCATGGCAACCATTATCTATTCGTGGAAACGACATCTGATGACTCCGCCCGGGCTGGGGGTGGGGAGGGAGCACCGCGTGGAGAGCTCGACTGAGAATTAAAGTGAGTGAACAAAGAGAACTCCCAGCAGCCGCCCGCCAGCTGCATCAGGAGATGTTAGTCACGCCCGGAAGGCTGTTCGAGTCCGCCTCCTTGGAAAAGAAGCTCAAGTAAATAATTGATGGAGATTGACCGAACCCAGGACAAAGCTTTGCAGGAAACCAGTGCATCCGTGTTCGAGCGGTTTTGGAATCCTCTGCCAAGTACGGGATAAGAGAATAGAGCAAGGAGTTTGAGCGCTGCTGTCAATCTTCCATCTCGGGCGTGGCTCTGGCCTTTTTGTCTCTTTATCCCGCCACTCCCCACCCCTGTTCCCCGTCCCCCTCCCCGCCTTCTTCTCTTTCCTCTTGAAAGTAACCTCTCTTTGGTTATTTCTACCCTATCGTCCCTTGCAATCCCGCCCTCTCTCCTGCCCAGTTCGGTGAGGTCAGCTCACGAATATCTCTGCACTTCCTGGGAAGCGTGTGGCCCAGCTTGGTACCTCGCGTGTTAGCCTGCTGAGGGCTGCAGCTCCAGCCCAACCGCGGACCGTTGGGAAGTCACCGGCTCTGGGGGCAGCGGAATCTTGACGTTACCGCCATTGTTTGGAGAAATCGAGTGGGTGTGGAACTGCGGCGAGCGAACCCAAAGTCATGCTCAGCCGGAAAGTCGCATACAATAATACGAAGTTGAACTTTCCTCGGCGCAGAAAGGCACAATAATAAACCCTGAGATCCCCGGAATATCAGAAGGAAAGTGCTGTTGATTTGTTCAACTACTTGGAAACCTCGCCTCTGCTGAGAAGTGAGCAAGTTCTGGATTTCTAAAGGGTTGGGGATGAATGATGGGGTGGGTTAGCAGGCGGATAAAACTTGAGATTAAAAGTGTTGGTCTAAGCCGTGCCGGGGTTGGTTGGGTGATAATTTTCACCGGGAAAGCCTTGAAGAGATGCAGCATCTTGTCACTTTGTGGGAACCACGTGACAGCAGCCGGATACCTTTGATTGTGGAGCCCAGTTACTGGAACACAAGCTTTCGCCTGGGTTAATGCTGTCTGGGGGCTGAGTTTAAACATTGGCTTCTCAGCTCTGGAATTATTCTGCCTGATTAAAAATAAAAATAAGTTTGCATTGGCAATATAAGTTAGATAGCCCATGTTAGTGCCACCCCTGATGATAAACTAGGCCAGACATTCTAGTAGTATCATGGCTGGGAGAGAAGATGTAGAAAACGAGTTGGTGGGCAGTTTTCCCCTGATGTCTTCTTTGTTCACCTTTATATTTCAAAGTGAGTTGGAAGGAGGTGCCAGAAACAGAAAGGGAGGTGGATTAGGAAACCTTCGGTAATATTTCTTTATAAAATGAGGAATTACTGCATGCTAAGTTGTGATGCTAACAATAGATGTTAACAAGAATAATGCAAGTAAAATAACTGGCAGTAAAGTAATCTCCTCTCTGTATAGGACAAGTATATTTAAAGCAGAAATTTACGCCTAGTCATGCCCCTTTCAGTGCTTTAGACAGAAATAATTTTAAGGAAAAGGCAACTAATTGACTAGCTGCCTGGATCCCTAGGGAGAGGAACCCATGAGGCAGTAGCTTGCTATTTTTCAGATTAAAGAAGCTAGTGACGGATTTATCTTGGAAATATACATACTGGAAATTGATCTTACCACCATGAAGGAAGATGCACCAGCCTTTTGGGTTCTGTCTCAGAATTGCTACATAGGAGAAAATGGGCACTTTAAAAAGTACAACTTTTGCTTATGATATGAGATGTAAGAAGATGGCTAAGAATGAAAATATTTTCTATCTAGCAATTACACTTCAAACTAAAGTGATTCCTAAGACTACAAAATTGGGTAAGCATAGGAAAATTCATCACCAGAAACTTAGGAAACTGCAGAACTGACCACAACTTTTCCAAGTGTATTTTATAAATTATTTCCCAAAAGGGAAAAAATACGTTTTGGGGTTGCTAATAACTAACCCATATAGGCAATTCTTAATGCTATTATTTTCTTGAAACTGAGATTGATTTAAAGGCATTCATTATTTATATTTTCTTTTAGTTTTATTATAAAGGAAGTTGGGTGCATTTTCCCAAAAACAACATTAAGGGTCGGAGCTGCCTGGGGAAAGTGTCATTTATCAATAGAAAATTTTCTCTAGGAGCCCTACATCATAATCCTTTTCCTCCAATTGAACTTGGGAATACTAATTAAATGAAAACTTTCTCCACTAAACTAGGCTTTACATATGGATTTGATGGTGAGAAAAGCCAAAGTTGTAAAAGCAGAGAGTTGACAACTCTAATATATGGACATCTTTTCTTTCTGAAGCTTCTTTTCCACTTTATCCTCTTTTCTTTCTATATCTCCCTTCCCATCAATTCCTGTCTGACTCTGTATCTCACCCTCTCCAAAGGCTGCTACCATGAGAATGTAAGGTTCAGCTGCTTTCAGATCCGTCATTTTGCTGAGGTGGGGTGAGATGGAGACAGCGCCACCCTGGGCAAAATGAGAATTCACAGCCCTCCATCCTATTCCTAAAGACAGCCGTGCATCCTATTCCTAAAGTCAAAGCTTCTATTAAGCGTCTTCCAAATCTCGTCATTTTCTGAGGACTTCTCTTGTAGAGTAATATCACCCTTTGCTCTGCAACAACGCAGACATGCTGTGTTCTTCTCTCCTTTTGTTTCTGTCCCAGCTTAGGAAGGAAGGTTGGCGGCGGTGAAGACGGAGAGGATGATCTAGTAATGGGCTCTTCCAAATCGCATCTGGTAGGTTCTTCTTAGCCATGAGTCAGCCACCAACCGGGGGCGCTGCCCCTGCCACAGCAGCAGCTTCTCCCGCCGCTGCAGCCACTGAGGCTCGTCTGCACCCGGAGGGCAGCAGCAGAAAGCAGCAGCGAGCTCAGTCACCCGCTAGACCGAGGGACAGTTCGCTGCGACAGACAATCCCGGCCACCCGGTCCCCAGTGGGGGCCGGCACTAAACTCAATTCTGTTCGGCAGCAGCAGCTGCAGCAGCAGCAACAGCAGGGTAACAAGACCGGGAGTCGCACGGGGCCGCCCGCCAGCGTCCGAGGAGGCGGAGGTGGGGCCGAGAAGGCGACGCCCCTGGCGCCCAAAGGGGCCGCTCCGGGAGCTGTCCAGCCCGTGGCTGGTGCTGAAGCGGCCCCCGCCGCGACCCTGGCCGCTCTGGGCGGCAGGAGGCCCGGACCGCCCGAGGAGCCGCCTCGGGAGCTAGAGTCCGTGCCCTCGAAACTCGGGGAACCCCCTCCACTCGGAGAAGGGGGAGGAGGGGGCGGGGAAGGAGGAGGAGCCGGCTGCGGCTCCGGGGAAAGGGAGGGGGGCGCTCCGCAGCCGCCGCCGCCCAGGGGCTGGCGAGGGAAAGGCGTACGCGCTCAGCAGAGGGGCGGCAGCGGCGGGGAGGGGGCCTCCCCTTCTCCATCCTCCTCTTCTGCGGGCAAAACCCCAGGACCCGGCAGCAGAAACTCCGGAAGCGGCGTTGCGGGGGGCGGCAGCGGTGGTGGAGGGAGCTACTGGAAGGAAGGATGTCTGCAGTCTGAGCTCATCCAGTTCCATCTCAAGAAGGAGCGGGCGGCAGCGGCGGCGGCCGCGGCTCAGATGCACACTAAGAACGGCGGCGGCAGCAGTAGCCGCAGCTCCCCGGTCTCTGGCCCCCCTGCCATTTGCGAGACCCTGGCCGTCCCCTCCGCCTCCCCAATGGCGGCGGCGGCGGAGGGCCCCCAGCAGAGCGCAGAGGGCAGCGCGAGCGGCGGGGGCATGCAGGCGGCAGCGCCCCCTTCGTCGCAGCCGCACCCGCAGCAGCTCCAAGAGCAGGAAGAAATGCAGGAGGAGATGGAGAAGCTGCGAGAGGAAAACGAGACTCTCAAGGTGAGGAGGGTGGGGGGACCCTGCTGGGGGATGGGAAGAGTGGGCCTGGGAGGATTAGGGCGTGTCCCGGCGGGGATGAGAGGCTGCTAACCTGTTAGGGAGCCTTGAAGAGGGAGGAGAACAAGAAAGGAGGGAGGGGGTTTCCTAGGCCTTGTCTGAATTTGAATCTGCTCTCAGTAACGCGAGGTTTTCATTTAAATTCAAATCTGGGCCTCCGTTTCTCTAATTATAATGGTTTGTCACACTTCTTCCTGGAGAGAGGTAGAGTAAGAGAATGAGAGAGGGCCTAAAGTGGGCCTTTTTTTCCCAGTTTCCTCTTCTGTACTCAGCTCGTTGTCACTCCTGTCTCGTGGAGAGAGGGCAATTAAAGCTGAGAATTTGGAATTGGAATGGGGTGTGCACGGTGTGTGTCGGAAGGGCTGGAAGCGAGTTTGATTTTGACACGCGGCCTGTCACCGCCTCAGAACGAGATCGATGAGCTGAGAACCGAGATGGACGAGATGAGGGACACTTTCTTCGAGGAGGATGCCTGTCAACTGCAGGAAATGCGCCACGAGTTGGAGAGAGCCAACAAAAACTGCCGGATCCTGCAGTACCGCCTCCGCAAAGCCGAGCGCAAAAGGCTCCGTTACGCCCAGACCGGGGAAATCGACGGGGAGCTGTTGCGCAGCCTGGAGCAGGACCTCAAGGTCTGCGGCGCGGGGGCTCAATGGCGCGCGGCAGGGGCGGCGGGTGGGGACTTTGGCCAAGGGCTCTTTAGGCTGAGAAGTCTTCAGTGGCGACTGGCAAGGAGCCTTAGGGATACAGTTTCGTAGCGCTAACCACAAAATACAAGGGTCTCAGAAGGGAGAGAACTGGCAGGTGGCTCTAAAGAGTGCAGAGTGTGTGGAGGGCCTGGCAGCAAACGAGCTAAGTGTGCTCTCCTGGGAGCAACGGTGGCTCTTCAAGAGGTGATGAGAAGAAGGCTCCCTTCTGGGCAGAAGCAAGGGCGTGGCAGAGCGCAGGCTCTAGCCTTTGATCTGCCCTTCAGTCTGTCTACTGAGAGAAGGCCGGTGGAATCCGGCAGTCAGGAGCTGCACTAAAAGGACTCCTCTGGGGGAGTTGAAACCCAAAATAGGAACTGCACTGGGAAGATACTAGAGTTAAGATTTCTTTCAGCAAGTGTCCACTCCACCTCCTTCTTCCAGGACTTCTTCCTTTCTGCACTTGCCACTTAGGTGACTCCGAGGAAAACAAAACAAAACAAAACAAAAAAAACCCAAAAACCAGCTAACCAACTTGCAGCCTGTTTTGTGTGAGGTAAATGAAATAATCTCATTTTTTTAAAAATGCAATTTTTCCTTCAGAATTTCTTCCAGTGGAAAAATCTCAACCTTGAAGTGCATTTTCTAGACAGGTGTGGTCTCCAGTTCAGTTTGACTGTAGGCAGATTCATTGACAATGTAAACTAGATATTAACTTAATCTCCTTGCACAACCAAATAAGTATACTGTTCATTGCATTAACTTCATTAGGATTTAAAGATCACGTGTAATCTTTGTTTTAAAGAAAGCTATGTGTAAACATTTTATGAAAGACATATTACTTTTTTTCTTAACATTTGTTGAGTGCTTAGTATGTGCTAAGCACTGTAGCAAACACTGTTACATACATTATTATTTCATTTAATTCTCAAGGGAAAAATAATCCTACAATGTAGGGATTATTAAGGCACCAGTTTACAGGTGCAGAAGCTACACCTTTTACAGAGGTTAAGTGCCCAGGCCTGGAAAACAGCTAATAGGTGCCAGACTCACTCTCCACTCAGTCCCAAATCACAACCTGTGTCCTAAGCCTCTATACCAGACTGCTCCACTTTTCCTCCAAACCCTAGAATTTCCAGGATAATCTCAAAATATGAGGCAAAAATGCACAGTCATTCAAAAAAATAATAATCTCAAGGACTAAAACTTTTCTAAGATTAAGCAACTGGAATTCTAGTTATAAGATTGAAATTCAAGCCCAACCCACTACTTGTAAAAACTTCAATTTTTCATTCTTTAACATAGATTATAATGGAAACATCTACCTCATAGTTTTGTTGAAGTAAAGGAGATTTGTGAAATTTCTCTACATGTGATAAAATGCAATAGAACATTTGTTACCACAGAGTAGTGCAGAAGTTAAGGGAACAAAATTTAGAGCCAGATTGCCAGGCCTCTTAGCCCAGCAGTGTCTACTCATTAGCTGTGTGACCTTGACCTCTCTGAGACTCAGTTTCCTCATCTACAAAATAGAAGTAATAATAGTACCTATCTCATGGGATTTTTATAGGGTTAAATGATTGATATATGTGAATGGCTTATATGTATAGTTTGTGGAATAATGCCTGGCACATGGTAAACGCCATATAAATATTGGGTTTTAATGCTTTCAATAGGAATACAATTTTAGCCCTTATTATATTGTCATTAATTATATTTTATTGTTACAAACACCTTAATTCAGGTTGCAAAGGATGTATCTGTGAGACTTCACCATGAATTAGAAAATGTGGAAGAAAAGAGAACAACAACAGAAGATGAAAATGAGAAACTGAGGCAACAGCTCATAGAAGTTGAAATTGCAAAGCAAGCTTTACAGAATGAACTGGAAAAAATGAAAGAGGTTAGTATTTGATTATTTCATGGTGTACTATGTATTTTTAGCCCTTTAAAAAAGAATCCCAATGACTAATATGACTGTTAAAAAATTTCTTTTATGATTGCAGGACAATTTTTTACTCTTACCCAAATAGTAAAAAATACATGATTTCATACTAATAAATGAGTAGCAACAAAAGATTCTGACCTAAACACGGTATCTAACTCGACATGTACGAGCTTTGACTGATCTCTGTGTTTCATCTCTGTGTCTTCTAAATGTATGTTAATTAAATAAATGCCACAGCATACTAAATGCAGAGTGTCAAAAGTGTGAAGGAATGAGCCTTGTGATAGTTTAGGGGAATAATTAGCCCCATGAGATTACTTACTATTGAGTTCATAGAACCATGAATTTTTAGGATGGAAAAGACTCTAAGGTCCATTTGATCTAATTCATTCCTTGCTTGAAGTCTCTCTATAGCAAAGCCAGCCCTTCCCACAATGTTCTAATGCTTAGAATATCACCAGTGACTATCCCTGAAGATCTTTCACAGCAGCCAATTTTATCATATCATAGCTCTGTTTAAAGATTTTCCTTTTTTTTTTTTTACATGATATGTATTTAATTGCAACTTGAGCCAGCTCATCCGAGTTATACCCTTTAGGGTAGAAGAGTCAAAGTTCTCCTTCATGTCAGCTATTTGAAGATTCCAAATGTATTTACCATAAGTCTTCTAAAAGAACAGAATCAAGATAAAGAAATGGAGGAGAAAAGAGACAGAAACATCTATCAAGAAATGATTAGCGGCTGGGCGTGGTGGCTCACGCCTGTAATCCTAGCACTTTGGGAGGCTGAGGCGGGCAGATCACGAGGTCAGGAGATTGAGACCATCCTGGCTAACACAGTGAAACCCCGTCTCTACTAAAAATACAAAAAATAAGCCGGGCAAGGTGGTGGGCGCCTGTAGTCCCAGCTACTCGGGAGGCTGAGGCAGGAGAATGGCATGAACCCCAGGGGGCGGAGCCTGCAGTGAGCCGAGATCATGCCACTGCACTCCAGCCTGGGTGACAGTGAGACTCTGTCTCAAAAAAAAAAAAAAAAAAAAAAAGAAATGATTAGCTTTAAGATAAATAACAATTTAATTAGAATTAAATTATACTTTTCTTTGATAGCTACCTGAACATGTACAATGCAACTTGTGAAAACTACCATTGAGAAATAGCAAATGCACAAGTTGTCTTCTGAAAAATTTCCTCTGCTTGGATAAGCAGAATTCTAAAGAAAATTCTAATCTTTCCACAGACTGAGGTATTGACCCACCTGTCATTGCTGTGCTTATCTCAAAATGTTACAAAAATATAGTGCAAATAACAGTGCAAATATCAACAGTCTGATTAGGACTTTGCAGAATACAGTTTCAATGGAGTAAACTATTTTTTGTGACCTGTTTACTTATATTATCCTGACTTTAAACATTTTTAGCATAAGAAAATAGTAAAAAATATTTTAATGATATGAAATTCTTGGCTACTAGCTAGGAGTCGCTCTGTGCTATAGTAGAAAAATATGGAGACAGGGAGCTGTGTGATCTATTTTCACCAGTAACTGGGTGACTTTAAAAGGCCTGTAACTTGTACTTGTCTACTTTTATCCAGTTCTACACTGAAAGGTTGTTTTTGATGATTCTCAACATCTTTTTCTGGTATGTAAGACTTTTCTCGTGAAATTCAGAACATTGCCATTTAAGGAATGGCAAAGATTTTTTCCCTAAAGTTAAGAGATCAAATATGAAATTAATGTAGATATAAGTATATATTTCTTCAACAATAATGTACAGTTGAAGGTATGTCAAAAATTGACTTTCATTTATAGAAAAAAAAGTAAAGTAGGTAACTGTATTAGTTCTCTAGAGTAGCTGTAACAAAATACCAAAAACTGGGTGGCTTAAACAGCAAAAAAATGTATCGTCTCACAGTTCTGCAGTCTAGAAGTCCGGAATCACGGTGTTAGTAGGGCCGGTTCTTTCTGAGGGCTGTGAAGGCAGGATATGTTCCAGGCCTCCCTCTATGGCTTGTAGATGGCCATCTTCATGGTCACATGGCATTCTCCCTGTAGCTCTGTTTCCAGACTTCCCCTTTTTGTAAGGATATCAGTGATATTAGATTAGGGTCTTCCCTAAGGACCTCATTTGACCTGCCTGGGCTCAAACTATTCTCCCACCTCTGCCTCCCTAAGAGCTGGGATTACAGGCATGAGCCATCACAGCCGACCCTCATTTTAATTTCATTACCTCTGTAAATACCTCTGTCTCCAAATGAGATTTCATCCTGAGCAACTGGGGGTTAGAACTTCAATATATGAATTTGACAGGGAGGGTAGAAGGAGAGAACAGAATTCAACCCACAGCAGCAACAATCTAATAGCTTCCTGTGAGCAAGCAAAGAGAAAGTTCATTGTCACTCTCATAGGCTCCATTCCCTATTCATACGTTACTTGTGCTCTCTCATATTCCTTGAATATTTTAAATTGTAAACATTCAAGTACAAACAAACTTCACTTGATTACCAGAGATAAAAAAGAAATGCCTTGTAATTTGGTGTCATGTGAATGTTTTAAGTGGATACCTGAAAAATTGTACTTAAGAATGGCATAAGAGCTTTCTGATTTTCATTTTACTTCCATTAAAGGGGAAGATATGCATAGACTGTCTATCCATTAGCCAGAACGATGGGACCTCTCCCATCTTAAAATAAAAGCCAAAATAATCTGGCCACCAGGAGGAAAGGGTAGAGCTTGGGAACGTCCTCAGGAGATTGTAAAGATGCATTTCCTTCATTCTTTTGCTCACACTCTTCCCTGTGACTATTTCCTCCTTCAGGGCTCTAATTCTGGGTTGGGAGAATGCTGTTCCAGCACCAAGCAGTGTGGGTATATATGTTCATACCAAAGAGGCAATTTAATTCTTGAACTTATAAAAAACCAAATGTCAATGCCTGATTAGGGAATACAACAATAAAAGTAAAAATAATTTAGGAGTATATATGGAGAACATCAGCCTTTAAAGTAATCTTTTATTAGGAAAATGGCATTCATGATTTGAGAAGATGGAAGGTGGTGGGGAACAGAAATAGAAAAAACAGGAAGGGAGAAAGAGTGGAAGATAAAGATCTAGAGGATACTAAATATAATAAAGGAAAACCAAATAATATTCTGGTAGGGGTGCTCTATAATTATCCATTTGAGGTTGACCTTCATAGTGTTCAGAAAAATGTCAGAAATAGAAAAAGTAGTTTAACAATATGTTTAGAAATCAGAAATGTTTCATTCAGATAAGATTTTTGCAATGGTAATTTTATGATGCTCTAAGATGGTAAATATTAAAACTGAGCTGCAATTACTCTGTGGATAAGGGTTGTAAGTTACTCCTTGGATGACTTGCAAAAACTTCAGTTAACCCTCTGCTTCACTGGTTGTAAAATGAAAACATATTTAAGCCCTTAGTGACTGTTAACCAACTTGGTTAATTTGGTGGGTGATGAATTGTCATCCCTTTGTGTCATTCTTTTAAAGGAGAAAGGTAGAACCAGACCAAGCTCTCCATTAAGAGAAAAGACACTAGTTATAAAGTTAAAAAATCATAGAATATACTTGAGAGAAGCAATCTTCCAATTCCAAGATTTTAGATCTTTATATGGAGTCATATAGATGTTGAACAGCACCACTGGGACCAATAGACCATCTGCTACAGTTTAGAACTGTTTGCTAAAAATTTAATTAGCTTCAAGGGTATTGACCAGTTGCTCTCAGGACTGGTGGCTGCACAAGGTCTTGTGCACCTCCTCACATCTATCTGTCTATCTTCTCCCCCCTGAGAGGATGGAGTAGGCACCTGGGAGTAAGAAGAATTGAGTAGAGGCAGGATGGAGGTAATTAGCTGCATCTATTGCATCTCATTGCTTGTATTGAAATAGCTGATGTTTGACCAACTGCAAACAAGAGGGACCTCTTCGAATGCTGCCTTCGAATCTTAATAGCATTTTCATCCCAATTATAAAACATTGATTGCTACCAGCACTATGCTTTCTTGCTGTAGAAGAATGCCTTTACCTTTCTGTAACCTGTAGAAAATGGCATTCTATCTTTCAACATTGCAAATGATCAAAGAGACAGAGGTTTTTAATTAAAGTTATGTCATGTAAACAACAACTAGCTCTTTGAACGCCAGAATGGGTTCATACACAAATAGGATAAAGTGAGGTTGTGGAGGAGGCTTTGGACAATGCATTCTCTGTGAGAGGTGAGTTTTTGCTCCAGTTAAATTGAGGATCACTGTCTGTCATGAGGTTCTGCTGCTGTAGCAGTGAACTTTATTTTCAAAGCTTTGAAACTCCTTGTAATCATCAAGAGAAGAAGGGTCATCTGGTGTCACTTTTAAGGTCTGGTGCTTGTTGAAGTGTTGATAAGAGACATTTGAGCAAAGAATTCACCAACACAGGAGCAAAGAAAAAGAGTAAGATGACGATGATGAGAACTGTTTATCAGATCTTTTTTCTTTTCAGAATCTGTACTCCTTATATTGTCTCATACCTCACCCATGCACAAGATTCTTAAAAGAAAATAATTTTCTTAACTTTTCCCAGTCTTTGCTCCAAAGGGTTCTTAACTGGCCTACTGAAATAGCACCATCTATCTTGGACTTTTATTTTTTGTGCACTTGGTATAATAGATCTTATCTATTACAATGAACTTTCATTCTAGAACACAAAAATAATTAGTACTATAAATTTTAACAGCGTCTCTGTTTTTCTTGTTTTATAGAGTCCCTTGAGAGCATATCTGTATACCCAGATTCTCTTTACAAATGGAACATTTTAATAGGCAAATTCTGTACTATATATTCAGAATTACCTATTTATTTTCTTATATAAAATAAAGAACTGATCATAGCCACACTTGGTTCTAATAGGGAATGTTTACCTGAATAATAAAATGTGAAAAAGAAATGTTTAGTGATAAATCAGCAAAGAAGCATTCCAAGAGACAGTTTAATGGGGCATTTCTTGCAAATATTTTCCCCTGGTTCTGGTAGTTTACTTAACATTTTAAAATAAAACAGTAGTCATTGATATTTTAAAATGAAATGGCCACACATATATTTAGATGCATCAATTAAACATTATTATTTTAGTCATATCTTCTCAGAGCCAATAGTTTGTTGAATAACATGGGCAGGAATAAGAGACTAAATTTAAAAAAAGGAAGAGTGTGTCAGGTAAGCATAGAAAAGCTTTTCTTCCAGGAAGTTGCCATGTGTTATGAATGCATTTTTTTTCTTTTTTTTTTTTTTTTTTTTGAGACGTAGTATCGCTCTGTCGCCCAGGCTGGAGTGCAGTGGCGCGATCTCGGCTCACTGCAAGCTCTACCTCCCGGGTTCACGCCATTCTCCTGCCTTGGCCTCCCTAGCAGCTGGGACTACAGGCACACACCGCCACGCCTGGCTAATTTTTTGTATTTTTAGTAGAGACAGGGTTTCACTGTGTTAGCCAGGATGGTCTCAATCTCCTGACCTTGTGATCTGCCCACCTCGGCCTATGAATGCATTTTTAAAGATGTATTTATGTAGGCATTATAAATTTTATTGGATTTTTAAATGAAATTAGATATACAGTACCATGTACTCTGAAGTGATCTTTAATATTCAGTTACATGTAAATGACTCTTTTACCCAGATGCCAAGCCCCCATTAGAAGCAAAGTAGTACACGGATCAGAAATTGGTGGATTATTTTTGTGCAATATAATGAGCTTTTATTATAAATTTCAAATTTCTTATTTACATAGAAATACAGGACAGCATGACACACCCCCACATTGTTGATCAGATTCCAGTTCCTTTCTTGGCTGATATTTTGCACTTCATATTATTGAAACTGTAAAGTGCTGAACAAATACAGGTTTTTACCTGATTAAGCATCTCCTATTGAGTACATTTCCAGTTCCCATCTAAAATATCTATTGATTTTGATATGTGCAACGTAATGGGCTTCCTTAAAATTGTTTAATACATGTATATTTAAATTTTTGCATAAGAGTTAAGTCTCCAACCCTGAACTCTTTGAGGCCAGTTTAACTTGGTCCAAGGGCTCAAGGCTGAACTTTGAGTGACTCACCTCTGTGAGATTAGCAATTTATCCATGTTAAGTATCTCCATGGAAGTATATTACTTATATAGTTACTGAAGTGTTGTTTACTTCTCTGACTTCTGTATCCAACCTACCTTAAAAGGGGATTTGAGGCCGGGCGTGGTGGCTCATGCCTGTAATCTCAGCACTTTGGGAGGCTGAGGTGGGTGGATCATGATGTCAGGAGATCGAGACCATCCTGGCTAACACGGTGAAACCTCTGTCTCTACTAAAAATACAAAAAATTAGCCGGGCGTGGTGGTGAGCGCCTGTAGTCCCAGCTACTCGGGAGGCTGAGGCAGGAGAATGGCATGAACCCGGGAGGTGGAGCTTGCAGTGAGCCAAGATCGCCGCTGCACTCCAGCCTGAGCGACAGAGCGAGTCTCCGTATCAAACAAAATAAATAAATAAAGACGGGGGCAGGGGATTTGAAATGGTTCACAATAAAGCCATAAAACTATTGAAATAAGGGTTTTAAAATTAGGTAAAAACGCTGGGAAGATGAAGAAAAACTTAATCCAAGGGATGTACATTTTTATGAAACAGCTCTGAGTTTAGTATCACTCAAGGCTGGGGAGCAAATATTGAAAGAAATCATTTCCTAGCTGTGACCAGATACAGAAGCAACACTGAGTTTTATGTGAGGCCTCTGGGGCAATCATGAAGAAAATCAATATAGTACAACAAAAAGTTGCAGTTATACACAGACTCTACATGCAACCATCATGGATAAATGAGTCTTCTAAATACTTGACAGGTCTTTTCTATGGAATCAACAAATTATGAGTTAAAATTTTACAGAAAAGATAATAGTCATTTTTTCATTAGCCATGAATTTGAGTGTGATTGTTAGAAAGTACACATATAATGGAGTCTAGAAACTAGCTTTGAGACCTCATCTGTCTTTCCCTATGACCTTGAGCAAATAACTTAAAATTTATAGGCCTCAGTTTTTAATATGTAAATGCAGAAATTAAACTGAGTGCTCCCGAAGCTTCCTATAAATATATCATTTTCTACTTTGTCAGTTATCCATCTCTGTTCTCCCTGAAAGTTTCATAGGTATAAAATTCAGTTTCATTACTACTATTTAAATACTATAATTAGTTTTTCATATAGTCAGTTAGCAGCTATTTCTTGAATGCCTGGTGTAGTGTGGCCATGTAGATAACACAGAGGATATAAAGATATAGATGGCAAAGCGTTGTATTAAACTCTAAGTTTGCACCCACTGAAGGTCCCTACTGAAAGTTTTTTTCCAGATACATATTTTTTAATTTAAAAAAATGGACATTTGAGGAACATATGTCTTTTTTTGTTTTTTAACTTTTAAGTTTAGGGGTACAAGTGTAACTTTGTTACATAGGTAAACTTGTGTCATGGAGGTTTGTTGCACAGATTATTTCATCACTCAGGTATTAAGCCTAGTGCCCATTAATTATTTTTCCTGAATCCTCTCCCTCCTCCCACCCTCCATCCTCTGAAAAACCCCAATGAGTGTTGTTCCCCTCCATGTGTCAAGGTATTCTCATCATTTAGCGCCCACTTGTAAGTGAGAACACGCAGTATTTGGTTTTCTGTTCCTATGTTAGTTTGCTAAGGATAACGGCCTCCAGCTCCATTCATGTCCCTGCAAAGGATGTGATCTGTTTCTTTTTATGGCTGCATAGTATTCCATGGTGTACAGGTACCACATTTTTCTTTATCCAGTCTATAACTGATAGGCATTTAGGTTGATTCCATTTTTAACACAGGAAGTAAGACCCACAGTTATCTCTCTGTTGCTACTCAGCATTCAGCGCCTGTGTCAGTGCTGTAGAAATTACAACTGAAGACCTGATATGTGGGAATGAGTACAAGTTGAACCTCCCTAATAATCCAGCCATGCCTTTTGATGTGGCCTTGGCTCTATACTCTAGGAAGCTACAAAGACCATGTGGTAACAAAAGAATTCATCATCTATTCCAGTAAATAAACCAGGGTGTTGAATGATGGCCCCTAAACATTCTAATTTCTGCAGAAAGTCTTGAGGTGGGGTTTTTAACCATATGATTCTTAGCATGAAATCTGCCCCTGCTTCCTGCCCCTGGAAGGCTGCCAGGCTCTCACCACAGAATGTGGCCAGTAACCAGCACTGATCCTCAGCTAAACATCCAAATGTTTGTATTTTGTTATTATTGAAATTTATTTTTATTCCCTATGACTTCTCTGATGTTTTTTAAAGTTGCAAATCTTTATGTTTTCAAGAGCATAATAAAAAATTTTTTGAGATTACTTGGCCTTTCTGTGTGTGACAGACATCAACCTCATGCAGAAAAGACCTCAATTAACTCAATCCCTTCCTTAAGAGATTCTCAGGGCACAGTTTTAACTTAAATAGTCCATGTGGTGCATTCAGGTTTTGGGACAGTAATAAACGACACTATTCTCCACCACTCCCCTCTACCATGGCCACCCTTGGCTGCCTGTGAATGGCCTTGCTCCCAGTAGTGGCAGAAATAACATCTTATTTCTGTCTCAGCCTTTTACATAAAAATAAAAACATATTAACTTGGACCTGACTTTCACTTAGCAACTATTTATGAAGCATATATATAATATGTATAAGGAATAACAGATAATGTCACAAGGTGGGTAGTCATTGCCCACAAGTTCATTATTTTCTAATAGGAAAGACAGCCTCATACAGGTTGTACTTCGACTATAGCTGCACATACACATCACTATACCAAATACTTCTCATGAAGTCCTCACAAGACCAACCAGACTGAGTTCTAAGAGGACGAGAGCCCCTCTTGTGTTGGTCCCTGTGGCACCCTCAGCATCTAGTTCAGTACCCAGCATATAGGCAATGAGACTACCTTCTTCTGTAATATTACAATAATTATTTCTTACTTGATTTGTATGTAACTTTTTCCTGCTGAAACTGTTTACAGTTTCCTGACTGTAAACTCCTTGAGACTAAAGACTGAGTCCATGTTATTAACTGTGTCCACAACAACCAAAAGAGAACAGGGCACAAAGTTGATAACAGTAAGTAATTTCGAAAAGAGAATAAATGGTAATTAAGCAAGGTGTTTCATGCCCGATTTTGCAGAAAGAAAAAAAGAAAGTGGCTGTGAACCAGGGCTCTTTCCATGGTGATTAGTACAGTGCAAACACAATGAAAAGGAAGTAGATGGGTAACTCCAGCCTCACCCACTTCCAGAAATAGAGGTCTCCCAAGACCTTACTACCTTCTAGAAACTTCCAGCACTTTACTTTGCATCTCTCAAATTCCATTTATCCCCCAGAAACAGGTCTTCCCTGAAACAAGGTGCCACTGGATTCTTGAGAAAGGGAATGGGGACAGGCACCCAAGAACAAGAAGACAACTCTGACATCTTGGGCATCAGCTCTGCAGTTTAACTTCTTTGTGCTTTGGTGAAAAAATGTAAAATGCGGGTTTAAGGAAAGAGAGAAGACTGCAGATCCTGTCACTCCCAAAGACTATCCGTTGGAATTTGCTTTATATCTTCAATGTCTGAGACAATGGATTTAGCAGCTAATTTGGCTGGAGACATATGGAAAATTACCCCAGGGCTGCAGTGGCTCAGTAGCCACCAATGTTGGGTGCTAATTACATGCCAGTGGCTGAACTAGATAGTTTATGTATAATTATGTTGTTAATAGCCTCATTTTAGAGATAAAGACTCTAAGGCTCAGAGAGGTTAATGTCACCAGTTAGCAGGCCAGGCCCACACCCACGTCTGTCTGCCTCCAACACGTGGTCTCCAGTCATCAGTGCTGTGTGGCCTCACTGCAAGGACTCAGGCTGCCCCTCCACTGCCACTTTCATGTTCTTCCTGACCCACAAATAACCTACCCTCTTTAGGGAACCTCAGTACTCCTAGAATCTATAATCCTCTGTAATACTTTAGGGTCTATCAGAGAATGTTTTGAGTAAACACTGAGAGAAGACTTCCAAGGTGGCTGTAGGGAAAAATCTATTTTATCTTACAGAAAAGGAATCTTTGGAGCAAAAACTAGAAACATAGGGCTAGAAAAATGTTTTCAGGTCTGCCAATTCTATCTCACTTTTTACAAATGTAATAGCTATGTTACTTCAGATAAGTCACGTAATAGCTGACTCTCAATTTAATCACCTTTTAAAGGAAAATAAATATTTTTCCTACCCAGTCTATTCACAAGGGTAACATGAGATAACATATGTGAAGGTGCTTTATAAATTGTACGGTACCATATCAGATGTTATTGTTATTATTATCACGTAGCTGTGGGTTAGCTGATTAAGACAGTTCCTAGAAAGAATTTTGAAGTCCATCAGAATAAAATTTTAGAGCTATCTAGGACCCCAACTTTTTCTACAGAACTTTGAAATGCTTTTGCTTTCCATTTTTTCATGAATGTCTATTACTCTCTGAAATTCCCCTTTAAATCTCACTTCATTATGAAGCCATGCTAACTTCTTCCATCTGACCCTTTGCCTCTTCCACTAGGCCTGTATTTAGTCTTTACTGCTTCAGGATCCATTAGCTCACATTTGCAAATGTTTTGATGGACAGGGAGATAATCCGGCTGCATTACCTGCCACTGCATTCATCAACAGGGCAACAGTGCTGACTATGTTGATTTGTCCTGTTAAATATCTCTCTTCTACCTTACTGCTAGATAAATATGCTTCCTAAAAAGAAACAGAGTAGCAGAGAAAGAAGAACTGTTCTTTGATCAAAAGTGGTCAAGCACAAGATGATTTAGTTTGCATTGTAGTTTTTATTGACTCCACAGCTAAATTTAATGTTCTCTGAATTTAAGAATTATATTTCTATTTAATTCACTTACACACACAGTGATACATATAAAAATTATCAATAAATGGGCAAGAGAAGAGGTTTAGAAAGATAAGATTGCTGTCATAGGAGCTCATCTTTAGCTTCTTAAATTATAATTTACTCAGTTCTTTTGTTTCCAAATACTTGTGATATTACTTTTGAGTAAATATAATATCCAATTTTACTGTATATTGGAAAGTATTTTCCAAATTAAAATTTCAGTTAGACTTGACTGAATTTGAATGGAAATACAATTATTTATTTGATGCTTCTGTCCTAATTCCATTTTTACATTTCAGGGTCAGTTAAATTGATCTTTATCCAGATGGTAAATGACATTTGAAGATGACATTTGAAGTTGTCATTTAGCCTTTCCTAACATTTTCCATTTTGTACTTACATATTTCACTTAATTGGAGCATTTATATTCAGCATGATTCAACTTAGAAGCACTTAAAATTAAAAATGCAGAGTATTCTACATTGATCTGCTGGCTAGCTCAGTTATTTAAATTTGTGTAGCCAATTAATCATGGGGGTAAGTGGTTAATACAATTAACTGTTAATTTTTTTTCCTTCACAGAGTAACAGTTTCTTACCATTACATTAGCCAAGAACCTTGAATAATAGTAGAAATAATTAGACCAATTGCTTATTTATTCAGGTACATAATGAGCAACTAATATGTTAGTATGTAGTTGTATCCACTGCCTCTTTGCATATGAAGAAAAGAAAAATTTTCATAGAACTTTATCAAGTGATCCATCTGTGTGTATTTAGGAATATCTGTTATATGCAAAGTATTATCTATCAAGAGTAAAATATAGCTATTGGGTTTATTCATTTAACGGTATGGCTAAGTTTAAATTAGAATAATTATGTTCTAGAGTCGTTCTGAAAGTAGTTATCCTATTTTTAATTCTACTAGTGTTAATTTTATAATACATGTACAGTTCTCAGTTTTCCCAATTGCCAAAATAAAAAATGAAACTTAAAAAATTCTTGGCCGGGAGCAGTGGCTCACGCCTGTAGTCCCAACACTTTGGGAGGCCAAGGCGGACAGATCACAAGGTCAGGAGATCAAGACCATCCTGGCTAACATGGTGAAACCCCGTCTCTACTAAAAATACAAAAAAATTAGCCATGTGTAATGTCATGCACCTGTAATCCCAGCTACTCGGGAGGCTGAGGCAGGAGAATTGCTTGAACCCAGGAGGTGGAGATTGCAGTGAGCTGAGATCGCACCACTGCACTCCGGCCTGGCAACAGAATGAGACTCCCTCTCAAAAAAAAAAAAAAAAAAATTCTTTCAGTTAGTTTAACTCCTTACACTACAGCCTGTTCTTTGTTAATTTAATGTGAGATTATAGATGAAATTGTTACTACTAAATGTTTCATTGTTATAGTATATACTTTCCATTTTAAATCCTGTGGGAAGGTGAAAGGTGGGAGAAGGAGAAGATCAGGAAAAATAACTAATGGACACTAGGCTTAATACCTGGGTGATAAAATAATCTGTACAACAAACTCCCATGACACAAGTTTACCTATATAACAAACCTGCACATGTACAACTGAACTTAAAAGTTAAAAAAAATAAAAAAAATTGTAGGTATTCAAACAATTCAATGCTATCGATTTTAAACCACAACTTCTACAATTCTGAGATCATAGTTTTAACTAATCTTTCATTGATTAGATAATACTTGACATTATTTTTCAGGAAAAAGCTTATAAATATTTTCTGAACCTTTGTATTTTTGAAAATAGCCTTTGGTTGATTTCACACAGGAATGGCAGAATGAAATTATTGAGTCAAAAAAAATATGTCTTATTATATATTAGCCCTGGCATTCATTTTGCAATGGAGAAGTAAGAGATCAGCCTGACTTTTATTCCTTTGTAGGTCAGACTATTTTCTCTCTACGTATTTATGGATATTTTTCTTCATCATTTATATTAATCTGAGTTCCGCAATGGGAAAACAGAATTCACCCAAGATGGTTCAAATGAGAAGAGATTATTACTCACAGTGGTGTGGGCAGGATTATGGGAACAAACCAGGGCTGACAAGGCATTCAGAAAAAACTTGCTACTCTTGGAAACCACCACCACCCCAAGAAATGAAGACGCAGCTGAGGAAATAGTATTATAGAGGCAGTGAAAACTAACCGTCGAGTAGGGTCCTCCCAGTGGGATCTATCGCCTGAAGGGGACTTAGCTACTGCCTAAAAATGTGGTGTTGTAAAAGAAAGGAAGTGAGGGGAAATACTCTGAACCATCTCTTCTCCCACCTTCCATCTGTCAGCGTGCCTGCCAGTGCCTTCTATTGGCCAAACTCAAGGAGGAGTCAACTGATGGGAAGAAAGCCTGGGTAAAGTTTGCAGAAGTCAGCCTCCTGGAGCACAGAGCAGGGCAGAGAAGGAGCGAGCATGAATCTGGGTAGCTAAAGAAGAATACCCCGTTCAGAAATACCACCTGGGCATATCTAGGTGATGGTCTTTGTTTATAACATGTCCAGAACATACAGACCTTTTACTCTGAAAATTAACACTTGTGTATTCATTATTTCAGAAAAGCCTTCTTGTATTATAGATTTGATAATCGTATGTGCTCTATTTTTTCTTCTTAGGATTTTCTTTGCTTTGTATTCCTTACTACCTTCTCATCCTTTCGTTTTTTAATCCTTTTCCTCTGTGGCCTTAGATAATTTTCAAGTTTGTTTTCAGTGTTATTGAATCAATTTTCTGCGATGTCATTTGTGCTCCTTAAAGACATCAGTGCAAAATTTCATTCTTGTGTTGAATTTTAAAGACCTTTTTGAGTTTTCTTGTTCCTGATAGCTTCCTAGTCTTCAGAGCTTAATCTCCTCTTATGACCTTCTTTTAGTTCATAGAGGCCACCTTTGTTATCTTTTTAAGAATACAATATTTTTAAAGCTATCTTCTATTTCTCATAGCAAATAGTTTTCAGAAATACATGGGGGATCTTTTTTCTTTTTTTAGCTGACTTTTTAAATCATCCTGATGCATTTTACTTTTACAGCTTTGAGGTTTGATTTACATACCATAAATTCACTTAATTTTACAATTTAATGGTTTTTAGTAAATATGCAGTTATGCAACCATCATCATAACCCAAATTTAGGACATTTCCATCACTTCATAAAGATCTCTCATGTCCATTTGCAGTCACCTTCTGTTTTTAGCCCTAACCCCAATCAGCCACTAATCTATTTTTGGAATCTATAGCTTTTATTTTCTGAATATCTCATATAATTACAATCATAAAATATGTAACCTTTTGTATCTGGCTTCTTTCACCTAGACCAGTGTTTTTGAGGTTCACCCTGTAGCGTGTATCAGTAATTCATTTCTTTTTATTTCCAAATAATATTCAATTGTATGTATATACCACATTTTGTTTATCCATTCAGCAGTTTTTGGACAGTGGATACTTTCTAATTTTATAAATAATGCTGTTATAAACACACACATGCAAGTTTTTGTGTGGATATATGTTTTCATTTCTCTTGGGTAGATAGCTAAGATTAGAATTTGGGGGTCATATGGTGAATGTGTGTTTAACTTTTTAAAGAAACTGCCAACTATTTTCCAAAGGGGCTGCACCATTTTCCATTCCCACCAGCAATGGATGAGGATTCCAATTTATCCACACCCTTGTCAATACTGATTGTATATCTTTTTTATTATTGTTAGTCCACTGGGCATCAAATGATACATCATTGTGGTTTTAATTTGTTTCCCTAATGATGTTGAGTATCTTTTCATCTGCTTATTGTGCACTCATATATCTTATTTTGTGCCATGTCTATTCACAATGTTTAGCCTATTTTTAATTGGGTTGTCTACTTATTTTTGAGTTCCAATTTAAGCTCTATCTGTATTTTGGATATAAGTCTTTTATCAGATATATGATTTGAAAATGTTTTCTTCTTAGGCTTGTCTTTTTAGTTTCTTAATAGTGTCTTTTGAAGTGCAAAAGTTTGCAATTTTGATCAAGTCCAATTTGTATTTTTTTGTTTCATCACTTATGTTTTTGGTGTCACATCTAAGAAATCTTTGCCTAACCTACAGGAAGATTCACTTCAATGTTTTTTCTTTTCCTAAGACTTTCATGGATCTAGCTCTTACATTCAGATCTACAATCCAATTTGAGTCATTTTCATGTATAGAGTGAGTTGGGAGTCTAAATTCATCTTTATGCATGTGGATCTCGGATTGCCCCATCACCGTTTGTCGAAAAGACTATCCTTTCCTCATTGATTTGTTTTGACTCAATGCAATTTTATCTTCTTTTTTCCTTTTTCTTTCTCTTAGAAAATATCATCATTGAATGTCAAACATTCTTTATAGATTGAATGTTGGCTTTAGATACTCACTGTGTGGCTTTTTTTCTTAGTTCCTCTCACTATCCATTTGCTATTAGTTGCCCCTTCTCAGAGCCAAGGTATAGAACAGCTTGTGTGCACAATTCCAGCTCAATTACTGATGATAGTAAACATTCAGCTAGTTCTGGCCTGTTTGAAGTAGGAAAGGCTGCTACTGCAGCACTCAGGTACACTGACTCTGAGGGAGACATATCTTAGAAATATTTGAAGAAGTTTGTAGCTGTTCTTTAACTACCTTTAATATATGAAAAACAATAAACCTCAACATAGGTGCTCCCAAGCCTTTTCTACCTATGTTTCTTCCCCTGAATGTTTGGATAAGGAAAGAATATATCCCATGATTCATTGCACAGCTAGTCACCTAGCTCTTTTTCCTTGCCTAATTCCTACTTGTTTGAATATTTAACCACCAGAGAGCTACAGTATTGTCTGTGCAATACTTATGCATGTACTGGGGAAAATATGATTGGGATGCAGAAGTTTTAGCTGCCTGATTGATTTTTTAAATAACTTTGTTGAATCATATTTTACATGTAATATAATTAATCCATTTCCAATGGTACAATTCAGTGATTTTGTAGTAAACTTCCAAGTTGTGCAACAATGACCATAAATCAGTTTTAGTACATTTTCATTACCATAGTAGTGAGATTCTTCATGCCCATTTACTGTTAATTCCTATTTCTTTCTTCCCTTTGACTACCTCCAGGCAATTACTAATCTACTTCTTTTATCTATGAATTTACCTTTTCTAGACATTTCATATAAATGAAATTACACTGTATGTGGTCTCTTAGGTTTGGCTTCTTTTACTTAACGTAGTGTTTTTCAAGTTCATCTGTGCCATATCATGTATCCGTAGTTCATTCCTTTTGTAAATTGCCAAATAATATTCCATTGGGCAAATATATTTTATCTATTCACTCACCAGTAGGTGGAATTTTGGGTTGTTTCCAACTTTTGGTTATTATGAACAATGCTGCTAGGAATATTACTGTACAAGTCCTTTGTGGATATATGTTTTTATTTCTCTTGAGTATGTACCTAAGATTGGAATGGCTGGGTCATATGGCAAATTTACATTTAGACTTTTAAGAAACAGGATTTCTAGTTTTTATTGGTCTGTATGTGCAATCCTTCTGTTTCAGACATTGAAGGCCATACATTAGATAGCTTATATTTCTTGTTTGAATTCCACTGATGTTATTGTTAAAAGAAAATTTTCTCAGATTCTGGTTAATGGTTGACTACCACGTTAGTTTTTGATATTACTGTGTTTACATATTTGTCTTGGTCTTCAGACATCTTTTAATCAGAAGTAAATGGTAGCTTTATACTATATTAACTCAGAATTCTGTCAATTTGAGTAACAATATGAACAGGGTAAATTTTCTTTAAAAAAATAATACTTTAGGAAAGAAGTCTGGTTCATCTTTGATTACTTTCCTTAACTTCATTAATATGTGGAATATTTTATTCCTATGGCAGTGGTATCTCATGCTCTTGTATACATGCATTTATTTCCCCCAGCTATTTTTTTTGTATTTTAGTAGAGATAGGATTTCACCATGTTGTCCAGGCTGGTCTCAAACTCCTGAGCTCAGGCAGTCCACCCGCCTCAGCCTCCCGAAGTGCTAGGATTACAGGCATGAGCCACCATGCTCAGCTGAGAGTGTGTGTCTTAATATTCAATTTAACCCAGCGTTGCCATGCCATAATCTAGACCCAACTTTACCCGTTCTTCAAGTGTTTCAAGTGAAACTGGAAATTTGGATCTTTCAAATGTAAATGGTTTACATTGTTAAATTTGGTATCTAATTCCAAAAATTTTAAAGCATAATTGTGGGCTATCACATTTAACCCAGTCCAGGAATTACCCTCAGAAACGTGCTTCTATATCCTTTCAGTGCATTTTGGAAATGAATGAATACTCTGACCTTTAAATTTGTATTATGAAATATCTTAAATATGTAATTGTGTAAAGAATAATTTTAAAACACTCATGTAATGCCCACCCCTTAGTGTCCTGCCATCTTGTAATGGCACATTCAAGAATATTTCTTACAAGATTCTAATTGTGATAAAACAATGTTGCTAATTTCACTGCATTAATGAGTTCAAAGCTGGCTGAGATGCAATGTAGAATAGACTGGACAGCTCATCCTTTCACCTTATAAATGTTGGCCACAGTTTTTTTTCTTTGCCTGCATTATAAACAAAGGCCTTAAGGAACTGTGGTCACTACCCAGACATAATTTTCTAAGTGTCTTTTAATTACTCAATGCAATGATGGTTAGAACCCAATCCATTAACAAGAGTAAATTAGAATACATCTCTGCATTTGTTGTTGTCATCCATAGTTTAATAAACATATCTTTACTGTGGATCTAACATATAAAATTATATATATATATTTTTTGAGATGGAGTCATGCTCTGTTGCCCAGGTTGGAGTGCAGGGGCTCGATCTTGGCTCACTGCAAGCTCCGCCTCCCGGGTTCACGCCATTCTCCTGCCTGAGCCTCCCTAGTAGCTGGGACTACAGGCGCCCACCACCATGCCTGGCTACTTTTTTGTATTTTTAGTAGAGACGGGGTCTCACTGTGTTAGCCAGGATGGTCTTGATCTCCTGACCTCGTGATCTGCCTGCCTCGGCCTCCCAAAGTGCTGGGATTACAGGCGTGAGCCACCAGGTTCTTAGATTTTTTAAAACCTTAAGCTGAGAAATATCCCAGTCTTAAATCCATTTGCTTGGGTGGAGTTCTCTGAGGCGTTTGCATGGTGCCAACCAAGTATAATACATGATATATTAAAGAAGCACTTACCATGTTGGCTTTGACTTTTTAAAGCAAGGTGGTCTTGCTTTGTGATCAGTTTATTATTGGCAGTTTGACAGACCCTCTAATAACCCATACCCTGCTCCAAAAGAAGGTTCTACAATGATGAAAGAGTTAATTGTATCATAAACTATTTCAGTGGTAGCCTTGAGTCCCTTGATGAATCCCAGAGAAGCTTAGAAAATACAGAGGCCAATTCTTCCTAAGGATCCAGGAAATATTTTGATCATATGATATGAACTACATAATGCAAGGCAGCCCATATAGAGTTCTAACCTGACTTTTAAAGGGGATGTTTTCACAAAGATCTTGTAGGCCTCAACTATTACAGTTTTTTGTCAGTGCTATTTCCTCCAGTTCTGTTGTAACCACATCCCATTAACAAGAGAAGCCTCTATTTTTTTTTCTTCTTTCTGATATCCCATGGCTTTTAAGCTCTCTTAGATTTTCTGGAGTTAAGTTTAGCATTTTACCTTCTAAGTTTCTGACATACCTAAATTTCACTGTACTCCTAGGTTGGTGCAAAAGTAATTGCGGTTTTGCCATTTTAATGTTTAATGCCACTAATAGTTACAAAGCATGGGTTCCAATTTAAAGACATTTAAGCATTATTACCAAATAATACACTAGGAAAAAGACAGAGATGTTCTAAAGTAATTCCTGGCACCAAAGAATGGCTTAAAAAGACACTGTACAATTGAAGGGCTATGCTAACCTATTTGGCCCTGTGAAGAGAATTCTGATTCCCAAACTGAAAAAAACTTAGAAGTTTTCTCTTTTATTGGTAGCCTGGTTCAAGGGTATGCTCTACAAATTGACTCCTTAATATTCCTTAACAATAAAGAATTCGCATAACTCTGTCATCAATCTGACCTCTGCTGTAGATATCTACTGTATCACATGGGAAGAGAATAGAGGAGCTAAGAAAAGGAAAATTTATTGGATTCTTTAATTTAAAAAAAAACAAAATAATACCATGATCACAGCTATTTTAGTTTGGCATTGTATCAGTTTTTAGAGCAGAAAAATCGTTTTCTCAGCTTTTGAAATTTGCTTTTATTTAGGCATTCACTGGAGATAGGATGAAATAAGTTTGGCAGCCTCATAACTCAGAAGATAGGAATGGTACCTGGCCTTATGGGATGGAGAAAGGGTTTAGCTGTCTAGCAGAAGAGGGCTGGCTGATTTATTGGCAAATTCAGGTCTCTGCCTTCATGACATAAACATCTGTATTCCAGATATACCATATACCTCCTCACCTCTGACATGTACCTCTATGACCATCTTTAGAAGGGAGTCAGAGTGAAAAATCCAGGACTTTTAAAATTTATTATTACCTTCTGCAAACAATTTCCAGATTTAAACTGCCAGTCAACTTTCCTTCCCATATCTTCCAATATTATTTATTAGAATCAATGAAGTAATAATGTTTCTTTTCTTCCCTTCTCTATTCTTTTTTAAAGTCTGGCTTTTTAAACTATCACTGTAAGTTTGGAAAATCGAATCCTTAAATTAAAATTGAGAATTTTCTGGGTATAGTTCACTTTGTATTTGTCTTTGTGCTTCAACTCTGTAAATTTACATAAGTAGGGAATTTTGGAAAAATTAAAGTTATTTTTCTTGCCTAGAAAAACTATAGGCCGGGTGCTGTGGCTCACGCTTGTAAACCCAGCACTTTGGGAGGCCGAGGTGGGCAGATCATGAGGTCAGGAGATTGAGACCATCCTGGCTAACACAGTGAAACCCCGCCTCTACTAAAAAAATACAAAAAATTAGCCGGGTGTGGTAGTGGGCACCTGTAGTCCCAGCTAGTAGGGAGGCTGCGGCAGGAGAATGTCGTGAACCCGGGAGGGGGAGCTTGCAGTGAGCCGAGATCGCTCCACTGCACTCCAGCCTGGGCGACAGAGTGAGACTCCATCTCAAAAAAAAAAAAAAAAAAAATTTCTGGAATCAAAATAGTGGCAAAGGCAAGGAAGAAATAAAAACAAGGAAAATACATTAAGCTTTACTTTTCTTATGTTTGGTAACTTTCCCAACTCTTCCTCTTAGCCTTTTACATTCTTTTTTTTTTTTCGCTTTTATGGAATTTGAATAAGGCATATTTTTTATAGATATGAGCTAAATTCATTAGCCTAATGTATTTTTTAATCCCAGTGATGAAGAATGTTGGGTAGATGTGTCAGTGGGTTTTTGCTGTGTAGCAAACCATCCCAAAACTTTGTGGCTTAAAACAACATTTATGTGGCTCATAATTCTGTGGTCCATTCTGGTCTCAGGTAGGTCCATGCATGTATTTATGGTCAGCTAACAGCTAGAAGGCTCTGCATTGAGGATTAACTGGCTGTTCACTGGGGCAATAGGAGCAACTGGGCCACATGACTTTTCATGGAGCAGGCCAGCCCAGACTTAAAACACAGGGTAGCAGATTTCCAAGAGAGAGTGAGAAGAATTGTACAATCTCTCAAGGGTAGACTCAGAACCAGCATGCCATTTCTGCCACCAGATTTTACAGGTCAAAGCAAGTCACAAGGCCAGTTCAGTTAGAAGAGGTACAGAAGTAGTCTCCATCTTTTTTTTTTTTTTGAGACAGGGTCCTGCTGGAGTCTAGGGTCACCTAGGTTGGAGTACAGTGGTGGGTTTATAGTTTACTGCAGCCTCGAACTCCTGGGCTCAAGCTATCCTCCTGGCTCAGCTTCCTAAGTAGCTAGGACTAGCTGCATGCCACCATGCCTGGCTAACTTTTAAAAAATTTTTGTAGAGATTAAGTCTCACTGTATTGCCCAGGCTGTTCTATTCACATATTCCCATTTATAGGCATACCTCAGAGATATTGCAGGTTCTGTTCTAGACCACGGCAGTAAAGCAAATCACACTATTGTTTGGTTTCCCAGTACATGTAAAAGTTATGTTTATATTATACTGTAGTCTGTTAAGTGTGCAATAGCATGATATCTAAAAAAATGTATATACCTGAATTTTAAAATACTTTATTGCTAAAACATCCTAAGGATCACCTTAGCCTTCAATGAGTCATCATCTAGTTGGGTGGTGGGACTTCCCTGGATGTTGATGGCTGCTGACTGATCAGGGTGGTGGTTGCCAAAGGTTGGGGTGGCTATGACAATTCCCTAAAATAAGGCAACAATGTGATTTGCCACATCAGTTGACTCTTCCTTTTATGAAAGCTTGTCCTGTAGCATGCAATGCTGTTTGACAGCATTTTACCCACAGTAGAATCTCTTAAAAAATTGGAATAAATTCTTGCAAACTTTGCCACTGTTTTATGAAGGAAGTTTATGGAATATTCTAAACCTTTTGTTGTTATTTCAGCAAAGTTCATATCATCTTCACAAGGAATACAGTTCATTTCAAGAAATCACTTCCTTTGCTCATCCATAAGAAACAACTCCTCATCCATTAAAGTTGTATCAGGAGCTTGCAGCAAGTCAGTCACAATCAGGCTATACTTCTAGTTCTCTTGCTATTGTCACCACGTTTGCATTTATTTCCTCAACTGATGTCTTGAACCCCTCAAGTCATCCCTGAGGGTTGGAATCAACTTCTTCCAAACTCCTGTTAATGTTTTGACCTTCTCCAATCAATCATAAATATTCCTTTTTGCGTGTGTTTTTGTTTGTTTGTTTGAGATGGAGTCTTGCTCTGTCCCCCAGGCTGGAGTGTAGTGGCGCGATCACAGCTCACTGCAACCTCCGCCTCCCAGGTTCTAGCAATTCTTCTGCCTCAGCCTCCCGAGTAGCTGGGACTACAGGCACGCATCAATACACTAGGCTAATTTTTGTATTTTTAGTAGAGACGGAGTTTCACCATGTTGGCCAGGATTGTCTCCATCTCTTGACCTTGTGATCCACCCGCCCCAGGTTCCCAAAGTGCTTGGATTACAGGCGTGAGCCACTGCGCCTGGCCCAATCATGAATATTCTTAATGGCATCTAGAATGCCATTTCTTTCCAGAAGATTTTCAATTTACTTTGCCCAGATTCATCATAAGAATCATTACCTGGCAGCTATAGCCTTACAAAGTACATTTCTAAAATAATAAGACTTGAAAGTTAAAGTTACTCCATGATCTATGGGCTGCAGAATGGATTTTGTGTTAGCAGGCATGAAAAGAACATTAGTCTCCTTGCACATCTCCATCAGAGCTCCTGTTTGACCAAGTGCATTATCAATGAGCAGTAATCTTTTGAAAGGGATCCTTTCTTCTGAGCAGTAGGCCTCAAAAGTGGGCTTAAAATATTTGGTAAACTGTGCTGTAAACTGATATGCTGTCATAAAGGCTTTGTTCTTTCATTTATAGAACAGAGGCAGAATAGGGTTAGCATAATTCTTAATGACCCTAGGATTTTCAGAATGGTAAATGAACATTGGTTTCAACTTAAAGTTATCAGCTATTTTGGCCCCCAACAAGAGAGCCTGTCTTTGAAGCTTTGAAGCTAGGCATTGACTTCTCCTTTTTAGCTATGAAAGTTCTAGATGGCATCTTCTTCCAATAGAAGGCTGTTTTATCTACATTGAAAATCTATTATTTAGTGTAGCCACCTTCACCAATCATCTTACCTAGATCTTCCGAATAGCATGCTGCAGCTTCTATATCAGCACTTGCTGCTGAACCTTGCCCTTTTGTGCTATGGAGATGGCTTCTTTCCTTAAACCTCATGTACCAACGCCCACTAGCTTCTAACATTTCTTCTGCAGCTTCCTCACCTCTCTTCCTTCACTTCCATAGAATTGAAGAGTTAGGACCTTGCCCTGGATTAAGCTTTGGCTTAAGGGGATGTTGTGGGTTGTTTGATCTTTTATCCAGGCCACTAAAACTTTTTGCATATCAGCAATAAGGCTATTTTGCTTTCTTATTATTTGTGTGTTCACTAGAGTGGCACTTTTAATTTATTTCTAGAACTTTTACTTTGCATTCACAACTTGGCTAAGAGGCCTAGGTGTTTGTCACAAGAGGCCTAACTTTTGGTTTATCTTGGCTTTGGACAGGCCTACCTCACCAAGCTTAATTATTTCTAGCTTTTGATTTAAAGTGAGAGACATCTGACTCTTCCTTTCACTTGAAAATTTAGAGGCCATTGTAGGGTTATTAATTGGCCTATTTCAATACTGTTGTGTCTCAGGGAATAGGCTTGAGAGGGAGAGAGATGGGAGAACAGCCAGTTGGTGGAGCAGATAGAACACACACAACATTCAAGTTATCCAATTTATATCAGCACAGTTCATCGTGCCCCAAAACAATTAAAAGAGTAACATCAAAGATCATTCATCACAGTATCATAATGGATATAATAATAATGAGAAAGTCTGAGATATTGGGAGAATTACCAAAATGTAACACAAAGACACAAAATGAGCACATGCTTTTAGAAAAATTGCACCAATAGATCTGCTCAATGCAGAGTTTCCACAAACCTTAAATTTGTAAAAATTATGGTATCTGTGAAGTACAATACAGTGAAGCTCAATAAATCAAGGCATGCCTGTGCTTTATATCAACTGTAGATTACTTATGATACATAATACAATGTAAATGTTATGTGAATAGTGGTTTTACTGTATCACTTTTAAGTTTGCATTATTTTTTATTGTTGTACTTAAAAAAAAAATTCAATCTGTGGTTGATACAGAGGGTCAGCTATATGTGATACGTCCTGTTTTTTTTTTTTTTTTTTTTGAGACGGAGTCTTGCTCTGTCACCCAGGCTGGAGTGCGGTGGCACGATCTCGGCTCACTGCAAGCTCCGCCTCCCGGGTTCACGCCATTCTCCTGCCTCAGCCTCTCCGAGTAGCTGGGACTACAGGCGCCCGCCACCACGCCTGGCTAATTTTTTGTATTTTTAGTAGAGACGGGGTTTCACTGTGGTCTCGATCTCCTGACCTCATGATCCGCCCGCCTCGGCCTCCCAAAGTGCTGGGATTATAAGCGTGAGCCACCGTGCCCGGCCTATACGTCCTGTTTTAAATACTTTTCAGCTCATACAATTTTCACTCTCTAGTCTTTTTGTTGAAAAGCCTAAGACATTTTTATTTTTCCAGCTTCTTTCCATTTTATATTCCAGCTTTTTAAAGGTCTACTTTTAAGGTAGACCTTTTCAAATGGGCTTTTGTTTACCTGTTTTTATCATTTATCAACTTTTAGTAACACTTCCAAAACAAATCTAGGTAAGAAATAAAGCTACAGTAGCTGTTTCCTCATTGAACTGACATAGACTGAACAACTACTTTGTGTCAGGTATATTTCCAAGAGCAGGAGCTATAACAGAGACCAATTCTAGGAGCCTGCTCTTGTGGAGCTCACATTGCAGAATGAGAAAACAGACATGAAACAAACAAACCTCTAATTGGTGAGATTAGAGGAGCTATGGGGAAAAATAAAAAAGCAGAATTAGGAAAACAAAGAATATGCAAAGGAAGAGAATGGGGGAAGGATTTGCTTTTTGATATTAAATGGCCTGGGAAGGTCTCTCTGATTAGGGACCCTGAAGAGACTATGGAAGTGGGTCATGAGAGTATATGAGGGAAGAATGTTGCAGGCAGAGGAAGCCATAGTCCAAAGGCCCTAAACAGGGGCATACTTGGCATGTTTGAGGAAATGCAAGGATGTCTGTGACACTAAAGCAAAGAAAGCAGTGAGGAGTGTGGTGTGAGATGAGGTTGAAGTGCTTTTTTGGGATGTGGGATTGGGGGGTGGGGTGACCACATAGAGTGGGCTGGTGGTTGACAGAACCAGCTACACATTCTAGTCACTCTGGGAGCTTTGAAAAAATGTCTGGGCCCAATCCCAAAATCTGTTTTAATTGGTCTGGGTTGAAATCTGGTCAAGTCTTTATAAAACATTACCAGAATAAATCTAGTGTGTAGTCAGGGTCTGGTATACCTTAGTAAAGCATGACTCTGACTCAGTGAGATGGGAAGCCGCTGAAAGATTTTGCACAGAATGACACAGCTTGATCACCCTGGCATGTGCCTCTTCTTCACCCACATTCCCCTCTGGACCTTAAGATCATGCCTTAGTATGAAGCTTGGGATCCTGCCTCACCCTTTTAGGGAAGAGAGTGAATGTGGTCCTAAGCAAGCTCTCTGGGCACTTCACCTGTTCTGCCTCTGCCAGTCTGTCTGGGTAAATGTCAAGGATGTAATAGAAGGAAAACAGGAAGACTTTTAGGAAGAAGAGCCCCTTCTGTCCCCTTCCAAGACAAGTTGGAGACAGAGCTTCTACCTTTTTCAGTTTCCTTCCAGCAGGCAATCCCTGGGCCTCCCTCCCAGTGTTACCCTATAGTCACAGTATTTACAGATTGATTTAAGAACCAGTAAATGGTGTATGTCACTTCTGCTGATCCCTATGTTGAAAATATTAAAACTTCTGCACATGTGTTATATATGTAACCTAGTACCCCAAACTTGCAGCCATGCTCTGTTACCATAAAGGATATGCTCAGAAATAATATAAGCCTGCCATCTAAATTGCACCTTTTTCCTGTCGAAGTAACAGTATAATGTAGTTGTTCAGAGTGGGAACTCTGAAACTGGCTAATTTGCATCCTGGTTCTAACATTAGCTAGTTGAGTGATAAATCCATTGTGTGCTTCAGACAATGGTGTCAATAAGGCTGTTGTCAGTCTGAATGGGTAGATACATATAAAGTGCTTAGAAAAGTGCATGACACATATTTAGGGCTCAAAAAAATCTAAATATTAATGTCTCTATAGTTTCCTTCTTGATTTAATTACCACACAAATGAATCTCTCTTTAATTTTATCAACAGCATAGGAGATTTCTATATGCATAATACGTCTTTTGGTAGCATGTTAGGAACATTCTTCTCTGTGGTTTAACTGCTGAAAACATAAAGATGCTACATATTAAGTGGAGTACATTTTAATTGAGAAAAGGAAGGTAATCTCAAAACATTTTTAGAAAACAAACAACCCATTTTATGTCATTGCTGTGCAAAAATAATTACTGGCAAAACTCTCTAATTCCTGGCCTTCTCATGATCAAAAAGAACAGCAGCCTCTTTTGGACAAGCTGAGGCTGGGAATGTAAAGAATTAAGAAGTGGACAAGAAATGTTTTCAACATATTTATCTAGAGAACCATCTAGAGAAGTGCCGCTTTGCCAGCAAATATGAAAATCTGAGATTTCATTGTGGCCTCCCCAACTGCTCCCCTAGCAGAGGTTACAAGATTTAGTGGATGATGGTGGGGGAGGATGACAAGGGGGGAGGTTACACAGTTCCATCCTCACAGGAAAGGCATTACTTGGACTCACATTATTTCTCTAACTTTCTGTATCCATAGAAATGTCTCATCTTTGTTTCATAGGATTCAGAAAGTTAATATAAACTTACTGGAATATGAAAATATGATGAAATATTTATTGAAAATGCAAATGTGATGCTTACACATACTAGCAGCCCTAAAGGCACCTGAAAGCTAATGTATCTTTATTCAAGGGGAAGGCTTTACTTCAGAGCTTTATTTGAGCTTAACACCCCACCTGAGTGATATTTAAATAAAAGCAAAATAGAAAATGCCTCTTAGGAAAGAATGCCCTAATTTCAGCATTTCTCTTATATTAATTTAGAGGTCTCATTTTAACATTGCCCACAGGATAAAGTCTAAATTTCTCAGCTGCACAAGCTGACCTCAATCTTTTCTGCATCTTCTTTTACCCCATCTCTACCTCCATCACTTCTTTTCAGGAGTTAGTGCATCTGAAAGGCACACTCGTTCCTCTATATCTTTACTCCTACAACAGTCTGTTCAGTTTTATTTCTGTTGAAATTTTGCATATCCTTCAAAAGTCAGTTCTCTTGGATGATTTTCTCTGATTCCCCAGATCTGGAATTAGAGCTTCTTCGTTTGCCCTCTCAGTCCCTTTTTCTTCATTTATTGCCCTGAGTTAGTTCTGCCCACTGTTTTTGCTAATTGCACCCTTTTTATCATTATAAACAGTTAGTTCTTTGGGGAAAGAGTACAATATTTCTTAGTCATATGTGTTTGGCATATATACAGTACCACATATAGACCAGAAACTAAATACCTATGAAATGAATGAAACACAAAGACCAAAAAACATTTCCAGAACTAGAATATACTTTCCCTCGAAACCCCTGCATGTCATCTCTTTATCTCACAGCCATTTGTACTGCCACCCTTGTGTCTTTGTATGTCTCTGTGACAGTCTAATTATGACATTTCTTGCTCAATAGGAGCATTTAGTGCTCCAAGTTGACCCTAGGACAATAATTTGACCTGAATAAGATAAAATTCAATCTTTATTCAATGTCCTTCAGGATCTGACTTATGCCACCAGCAAATCTCATGTCACTCCTCTCCTCTCACTCTGTAACACCCATATGGAATTTCTGTCCCACAAATGGGTTTTCTGTGTGGAATGCCTTTTTTTTCCCTTTTCCTCCTCTTCATCTTCCATTGGCTGACTACTCATGCACCAGATTCTAGATATGATGCTACTCATTTCGGAAATTATCCCTAGCTCCCCACACCATCTCTAGCCCTAGATTAGATAAATTCTTTCTCCTTAGTGATCTAATAGCTAACGGTTAGATATCAGAAAGTCTTGGGTCAAGGTCTGAAGTTATTGTTACCAACTAGTAACTTCAGACATTTGCAAATTTTAGCTTATTAAATCATAGATCACTAGGCGCCATCCTCAGAGTTTCTGAATCAGTGGGTCTGGGATGAATCTCGAGAATTTGCTTTTCCAACAGCTTTCTGGGTGACACTGACGATGCTGTTCTGAGGAGCACAGAGATAACTGATGCTTTCGATAATTTATTCATCTACTTCTGTTTACCCCTGTAAACTTTAGTTTCAGCACCTGCAAAGTGAGGCTAAAAGGAGTGTTTAAAAATTAGCTGAGATAATGTATGTGAAGGGGTTGACATGAATTAGGGCTCAATGACAGTTAATATTGTTCTTATATTATCATTGCTTTCATAACACTATGTTGAATTCCAGACTGAACAGATGATGCCAAGTAAGCTGAGAACCCCCAAAAGAGCAAAGATCACATTGGTTTTATTATTATTGTGTCACAGGTATGTTATGAAGTGCATTGGTAGTCACTAAATAAACATATAATTGAGTGAATTCAAATACAAGCATTCAATAAGTATTTAGTGAAACAAATTTAATGCTTCTTGTAGGTAGCCCCTACCTGGAATGTTCCAGGTTTCTTAGTTTAGCTCATTTTATTCTTGGTATTCTTGGGACTGTTTTGTTGATTACTTCCTAAATTACTTTTTGGTTATGGTGAGTCAGTCCCCAAGCTTTCCTTTCTAAGAAGATTATACAAGCAACAGAAAGAACTTCTTCCTGTAAAGAACTAGAAATGAATAACCACGTGGGCTATTCATTTGTCTCTGTAGTTTCAGTTTCATACTGAATGAAAGCAGTTGCATCAAAGTATTCCCCTGCCTTCTGTGTTTGAACATATGCCTTTACTTAACAGTGGATATGGGTTAGAAATTAACATGTGAAGAATTTAATTTTCATTTCTTTGCAAATTTATGAAGACTCCTCTTTGGAAAAGGCTTTCCTATTTTTACTGTCAGTCTATACCCCGTCCTTCTCTTTGACCTCAGAACCTCGTATTTGGTATTCATACATTATTAGTTCAGCAAGTATTTTTTTCACCACCTGCCATGTGGCAAGCACTATTTTTATGGTGATGATGCCACACTAAAACAAAACCCCTGCTTCACAGAACCTAAAGCATAGCATTTATCAACTTGCACTGTAATTGTTTGCTTCTCTGTCTCCTCTCCTGTTAAGTTTCAGCCTCCTGATGGCAGATGCAGTATCTAATTGAAATTTGAGTCTCCCCCTCAATGTCTAGTATATGGTAGACATTCATACATATGGATAATTATTGTTTACATGCAGAGACCCTTCTTATTATATTGGTGTGAGAAATGGAACTGAGCACCAGAGATCATATAATGCTTGTCCTTCAAACAGTTTGGCACTAGCTGTGAATTCTTTGACTTCAAAAGTGTTAGTTTGAATTTTAATTAGGATCAGCCAGTAAAATGTGGGAGATTTTACATAAGAATCCAGATTTCCAGCTTCTCTTGTAAAAACCCACATTCCTGTAGCACACAATGAGCTGAAGCTGTGGCTGGTCCACCTGCTTCTTGAGATGGGGCATGCCTTCTCCATTTCACTATAACCCCTACCATGCCCTATCATTTTGCACGTGTCGGGGAGGAGCAAGGGGGTGATGTGTGGTGAGGGGAGAATGAAGTGAATGAATTTGTGTTTCTACATAAATTCACTGAAAGTGTGTGTTCATAAGCTTATAGCAACCTAACTCCCAACATTGGAGATAATAACTTAACTTTTTTTCCTTCAGTGATGTGGGATGCTAACAAGCATTTGTTTACATTTGAACTATATATCATATTGAGTCAACAATCAATTTTGTCTGTTGTTTTTCTGCATTTTCACAGTAGTTTCCTGTATTTCTCAAATTAAATAATTGCCAGTTACATTCTACTGTGATGTGTATCCTAGTCCAAAGTAAAAACATATCTAAATCTATCTGGTTTAGGATTTTTTTTCTCCTTTTATGATTATTGAACTAACTCTTTTTATTTGTCTTGGTTTTGTCATTTGAGACTAGAATACTTAAAAACATAAAATTGAATTAAAATTATAGTTTATCCAACTAAATATATTCGTGCTTTGTTTCAGTTATCCTTAAAAAGAAGAGGAAGCAAAGATTTGCCAAAATCCGAAAAAAAGGCTCAACAGACTCCCACAGAGGTATGTGGAAATAAAATTTCAACTAGTACATCAAGTACCTCTAAGTGTATATAATCACAAGCTACATTTATAAATAGATATAATGGCCAGATAAACTTACGCAAAAGAAAGTCAAATTTGCATATCAATTATGTAGCTGTAGATACAGGTAGTATAAATCAGAATATTTACTTATAAAGCCAGTCATAACATCCCTATTATAATTGCTTTACATTGTAAGCACACAGAAAAATGTCATTTGTACTTTATACGCTGCTATATTTGAGAACTATACTCATGATGCTAATCTTGTCCTTTTATAATTAATAAGGTCAATAGAAAGGCTGTTCCTATAGTATCAGGAGAAAGTAAAGAAAGGAATGTTGCAGAGGGAAGTCAGAAAGGAGAGAAAGGCTTGTTATATCTTTAGAGAGCCCTGGAATGAAGTAATTCTCCATACCAGTGATTGGAGAAGCAAAAGAAAGGAGACAAAAGAATAAAAATGAAAGTTGAAAGATGTACTCAACATGGGCTTGTTAAAAACCCGAGAAACACAGCCACAGTAAAGACTAGCTTTGCTTTCAAGGCAAAAAGAGGTGCCAATGGTTGTAATGAAGAAGATTTTAAAATGGAAGAGGAAACATTTGGGATAAAAATGACACTATTGTTAAGGAAGGGGATCCCAATCCAGACCCCAAGAGAGGGTTCTTGGATCTCATGCAAGAAAAAATTCAGGGCGAACCCATAGAGTAAAGTGAAAGCAAGTTTATTAGGAAAGTAAAGGAATAAAAGAATGGCTACTCCATAAGCAGAACAGCCCCGAGGGCTGCTGGTTACCCATGTTATGGTTATTTCTTGATATGCTAAACAAGGGGTGGATTATTCATGCCTCCCCTTTTTAGACCATATAGAGTAACTTCCTGATGTTGTCATGGCATTTGTAAATTGTCATGGCACTGGTGTGATTGTAGCAGTGAAGACGACCAGAGGTCACTCTCAGTTTTGGTGAGTTTTAGCTGGCTTTTTTACTGGAACGCGTTTCATCAGCAAGGTCTTTATGACCTGTATCTTGTGCCGACCTCCTATCTCATCCTGTGACTCAGAATCCTTAACCATCTGGGAATGCAGCCCAATAGGTTTCAGCCTCATTTTACCCAGCTCCTATTCAAGATATAGTTGTTCCGGGTCACACGCCTCTGACATTATGACTCTCCAAAAACACTTGGCTAGATATTAACCTTTAAACTATGTCAGTTGGAATCTATGGTACTGTAGTATACTTTTATGATTACAAGGTTTTTTTCACATTAGATAGATAATTTAACTAAAGTGATTTTAAACATTCAAAATTTGATCTCAGACTTTTTTAAAGCATAACATATTAACTATATATTATTTTCCTTTTTCCTCTCTGTACCTCCTCTGTTCCTGCTCTGTTTTCTCCTGGCACTTGCACCAGAACCTGTATGGACCTCAGCATTTTTAGAATCCCAGAGAGTCTCACAGCCAAGACCATGATATCATTTTTTATACCTTTCTCTCTGTTCCTTTAGTAAGTCCAAATATACTCTGTCACTACAGCTTTTCCACTCTGTCTTTGCTGTCACTTTATTCAACTCGCTCTAAATATTTTGTTGTGAATCATTTCACGTGTTGCCATGAATCTTCTTTCCTACCTTGTTTATGGAGTAGACGCTGTATCTACATTTGTCCTATTCTTACACTTCCTGTGTTAAAAGTTTATTTATTCTTTTCAACCATAGTCTCTGATGCAGGAATTCTTAACTGTTTAGTCTTGGCTTTACGGACCTCCACTCACTATGCATGTGGGCAACTTTCTGCAAAAACATCCACAACTTTAATTAGTTTCTCAGTGAGGTCAGCGACCTTACAAAAGTCAAGATGCCATGCAATCTACCAGATTTTATTTCATGGGCAAAAACTTCCTTATGTATAAGTATACTGTAGCATTTGAAGTTTCTGCTATCATTTCCAACACATTTATTTTCAGAGGTTATGACCTGTCACTTTTCAAAAACCCACCTCAGAAGATTGATCAGGCTATCTCTGATGGGATACCTCAATTATAAAATGGTCCATTTTTACAAAATTATAACACGATTCCAATGCTCAGTCAAGGTTGCAAACCATCGATCCACATATTTGTATTACTGAAAATATACCATTCTATTGTAATTCTTGTTTACGCATTCATCTCTCCTACTTAGCCAGGGCAGTTTTGTAGACAGGAGCCATCTTATTCAGCTTTGAATCATCTGTATCTAGTGACTGGCACTCTGCACATGTTCAATACATGCTTTTAAATACTCCCGTGTCTCCTTTTTCTATGTGAAATCACACAAAATTGCCAACATGCTATTGAATTTGATCTACAGAAGTGGCAATTTCATATGGTCCAACTCTCTATTATTCATTTAGCTTTGTATTTCATTTTGTTAATTTGCTTCAGCTTCTTTGATCTCTTCCTCACATGTTCCTCCAGCAGCACAGTGACTTTATTTATAGAGAAATGATACTGCACAGCAATTAAGAACTGTAGCTCTAGGGCCAGTCTGCCTAGGTTGAAATCTCTGGCATATACCGGCTGTATGAACTTGGGCCCATTACTTATTCTTTTTAGTGCCTCTTTTCTTCATTTATAAAATGGGAATCATAATAGAGAGTTGTTGTACAGACTAAATGAGTTAATATATGTAATCGATTAGAATGCAATTTAGTTTCTAGTAGTGGCTCTTAAAGTGAAGGCCAGGCTTAGCTCATTTCTTACTGGCCTTCATCATCATCATATCTTTATGTTTCCCTCTTCACATGTAATTTGCATCTTCAATTGAGTGAGTCTTTAACATACACAAAAATAAGAAATAACTTGCTTCACACCTCAGAGCATTTTAATTTTTCTTGCCTACCCTTCACTGTGGAAAATAGGAGAAAGTATTTACTGCTCAATTACTGTGGACCAGGCACTTTGTATGCAATTTCCTTTTTTTGTCAATAATTATGTATGATATTTCTATGCCAAGTTTCCAATGCAGCCTACAATAGTTGGGTTACAAGATCAGGATGCAAGGCATATTGGCATACAGGGTAGTAAACTCTTGGCATTGCAGAAACTAGCACATTTTGTATCTTGAAAATATTTATTTTTAAATAAATAAAATAATTACCATGCCCATTAGCCCTTGATGCAGCTCCTTCCCTCATAATGACTCTATTATATTCAGTCTGTGTCCAAGTGTTAAAATAATTGTTGTTTTCATTCCTTTGGGCAGGAGAGCTTACATACACACAAATCAGATATTCTCTTTTTTATTTGCTTAATATAACCCAGTGAAGTGTTATTCTGCTTCAGTTTGTGCCTTGTATCACACCCACTGCTGTTTTGGTTAGATTCAATTTGCAGTATATGCCAACTATACTAGCAAATAAAGGCTTGCCTTGCAATCAAGAACTTCCACCACACATGCAACCCTACCTGGCTTCTCAGTCTCATCTACTCTTGCATGTCAAATAAAACCTAGCCTATGTAAAAGCATATTTGACATTTATTTGTGCTGATAAAACGTGTTCCAGTAAAAAAAACCAGCTAAAACTCACCAAAACCAAGATGGCCACGAGAGTGACCTCTGGTCGTCTTAACTGCTACAATCCCACCAGTGCCATGACAGTTTACGAATGCCATGACAACATCAGGAAGTTACCCTATATGGTCTAAAAAGGGGAGGCATGAATAATCCACCCCTTGTTTAGCATATCATTGTTGGTCATATTTCTGTTCAAACATTGTTTCTAATTATTGGCCTACATGACCTTAGATTTCCCCTCCCAAACCTTTGACTATTTCTTACCTGTCTCCCCTTTCTTTTCTTTCTTTTTTTTTTTTTTAGATGGAGTCTCGCTCTATCACCCAGGCTGGAGTGTGGTGGTGCAATCTCGGCTTACTGCAACCTCCGCCTCCCGGGTTCAAGCAATTCTCCTCCCTCAGCTTCCAGAGCAGCTGGGACTACAGGCGCCTGCCACCATGCCCAGCTAATTTTTCTATTTTTAATAGAGATGGGGTTTCACCATATTGGCCAGGCTGGTTTCGAGCTCCTGACCTCATGATCCACCCGCCTCAGCCTCCCAAAGTGCTAGAATTACAGGCATGAGATGACCGCGCCCAGCCATCTGTCTACCTTTCTTTTCTTCTCCTCATTGGTTGTGTCTGTTACCATTATGATAGTTTCAACCATCACCTCTACACATCTCATCCACATGTCCTCACTTCTAGACCTGAGCTCTAAGTGCCAAGGTGTAATCTTAGTAATCTAATCATGAGCCTGAGATTCTACATGACTGTTGATGGATGTTTCCACCCTGTATCCCTCCACTGGAACACCTCACAGACAGCATTCTTAAAACCTTAAACCCACATTCTTCACACAAAACCATTTCCATTTCTCCTTTTGTACTTTTCAATTTAGTTAATGACTGGGCTTTGAGGTTGTCATGAGAATTTCATGAGAATGTATGAGAAGAACTTCTGTAAGTTTCATTCCACTATCCTTTCAGCAGGCAGAACCAACTTTATCCATTTCAGATTGATGGGAGTACATCCTATTTTAAAAGTGATCTAAATGGAATGCTCCTCTTTATTCATTCTCTATCCTTGCTATTGGCCATACAATCCAATGAGACCCCTCAACTCAAAACTTCAGGGTCATCTTTGATTCCTCTGCTGATGTGATCCAAAACATTGCAACATGTCCTTGGTCTCATCCTCAAAAAAGCTTCCATCAAAGCTTTCCATGACATACCCTCTTCTCCTCTCTGGATGCTGCTAAGGCTCTCTCATCTCTTCTGGTAGTCCTTCTCTTCTTTCTTCTAAACCTCTCCTAGAGGAAAGTGTATAAGGCAACACATCTTCTTTGATTTTACCACATTGCTCTATTTTTTTTTCTTTTATGCTTCTTTTCTAGAGGCAGCATGTGCAGTGGAAGGAATATGAGTTTCGGACTCAGCCAGAATATAGACTGTGCTCTGTCACTTATTAACTTGTGCACTGCAATGTTAATAAATCTCTCCTATCGGTAAAGGGGAGATAGCATCACCTATCTTGAAGGACCGATACAAGTATTTAATACTATACGGAATGTAATGTTCAGGCTCTGCACACCCAGCAGCTCTTAAACCCTTCATATTCCCATTAGTAGATAGGAAGACAGGAGACCTGTGCCCTGTTCTCCATCTCTTCCATCTCAAAGGCTCTGTGTGGTATTTACTGAGCATCTCTGGCAGAAGCTCATTATTCTCCTCACCTTCTCACCAGTGGTTGCTCCTTCTTTACCAGAATGCATCTCAAACACAGATGACTGAGTACTGGATAAGGAAAGAATTTTAATTTTTGTTTTTTTAACGAAGAAACCAAAGTTCACAGAAGTTACATGATTAGCTCAAAGTACACACTTAAAAGAGAATTTTGAGAAATTGTCCTTGGGAGAAATGTCCTTAGACATAATAACATGCTTCTGTAATATCCCTCAGAGAAAGATTTCCATTCCTCCTTTTGTACTTTTCAATTTAGTTAATGATTGGGCTCTGAGGTTGTCGTAAGAATGTGTGAGAAGAACTTCTATAGTTCCACTATCCTTTTGCCAGGCTGAACCAACTTTATCCATTTCAGACTGATGGGAGTACAACCTATTTTAAATGTGATCTAGATGGAAAACCTAACAGTTTCTCCTTGGATGGACCATTCCAGTGTCAAACTTTCCTGACTTACAGGCCTCTAAAACAATTTTCCTTTGAATAAAAACAGGGGGCAGATTACTTCCTAAGTGACACAGAAATCAAGAGCCTGAGCATTCGTTTCAGACAGAACTGGATTCAAATTTCACCTTTGTCCTTTGCTATTCATTAGCTGTGTAACCTCCGAACAGTTACTGAACATTAAACCAGGAACTGTAATACCTACTCCTAAGTGTACTCTGAATATTAAATTAGGTTCATATTTGTAAAACAGTTTTCAGCACTTGGCTCAGTGTGACAAAAAAGTGGCAGCGAATGCATATGAACCACATGCTCCTTGAACAGATTTTATATTTATTACTGCAATAATGAAACAAAAGAAACACTGCTGAAATGATCACCCAACAGTTGTATGCAGTTACAACATATAATAATCTCTGAATAGTGATGACCACAGTTTTTCTCTTTTCATATTCCTTTTCCTTTTTGCTTCCAGGATGTAACATTGTTCTAATCTTTAATTTGCCAGAGAATTTAAGTGATCTGAAGAAAATACACAGTATCTGCTTCTGTTTCTTTCTGTCATTAAATCTGGATTGCAAGAAAGAGAAATTATTTTTCCAGGTGCCCTCTTTTGGTTGTTTCCTTGATTTACATAAAAATGATCTCCTATCCTTTTCCCTCTTTTCCCCCAAATGAGGAGGACAATGAAGATCTGAAGTGCCAGCTGCAGTTTGTTAAGGAAGAAGCCGCTTTGATGAGAAAGAAAATGGCCAAGATTGATAAAGAAAAGGACAGATTTGAACACGAGCTCCAGAAGTACAGATCCTTTTATGGGGATCTGGACAGTCCTTTGCCCAAAGGAGAAGCCGGAGGCCCTCCCAGCACCAGGGAGGCTGAGCTCAAGCTACGGCTAAGGCTGGTGGAGGAAGAAGCCAACATCCTGGGCAGGAAAATTGTCGAACTGGAGGTGGAGAACAGAGGCTTGAAGGCGGAACTGGACGACCTTAGGGGCGATGACTTCAACGGCTCGGCCAACCCGCTCATGAGGGAGCAGAGCGAATCCCTGTCGGAGCTGCGGCAGCACCTGCAGCTGGTGGAAGACGAGACGGAGCTGCTGCGGAGGAACGTGGCCGACCTGGAGGAGCAGAACAAGCGCATCACGGCGGAGCTCAACAAGTACAAGTACAAGTCCGGCGGCCACGACAGCGCGCGGCACCACGACAACGCCAAGACTGAGGCCCTGCAGGAGGAGCTGAAGGCGGCGCGCCTGCAGATCAACGAGCTCAGCGGCAAGGTCATGCAGCTGCAGTACGAGAACCGCGTGCTTATGTCCAACATGCAGCGCTACGACCTGGCCTCGCACCTGGGCATCCGCGGCAGCCCCCGCGACAGCGACGCCGAGAGCGACGCGGGCAAGAAGGAGAGCGACGACGACTCGCGGCCGCCGCACCGCAAGCGCGAAGGGCCCATCGGCGGCGAGAGCGACTCGGAGGAGGTGCGCAACATCCGCTGCCTCACGCCCACTCGCTCCTTCTACCCGGCGCCCGGGCCCTGGCCCAAGAGCTTCTCTGATCGGCAGCAGATGAAGGACATCCGCTCGGAGGCCGAGCGCCTGGGCAAGACCATCGACCGGCTCATCGCCGACACGAGCACCATCATCACCGAGGCGCGCATCTACGTGGCCAACGGGGACCTGTTCGGACTCATGGACGAGGAGGACGACGGCAGCCGCATCCGCGAGCACGAGCTGCTCTACCGCATCAACGCGCAGATGAAGGCCTTCCGCAAGGAGCTGCAGAACTTCATCGACCGCCTCGAGGTGCCCAAGTCTGCGGACGACCGCGGCGCCGAGGAGCCCATTTCCGTGAGTCAGGTACAGTTCTGCCTATTGCGAGCCACGGCGGTGGCCAGGCTGGCCCGTGGAGCCGCGTCCCTGGGGGGCGTCTCGGCGCCCGGACTGCCGCGCCCCGCTTGAGGGAAGCCCCCGCTCAGGGCCGCGCTGGGGCCTGAAAACCCCGGCCGGTCCACCAGTTCTGTCACACTGTCCTACTGCAGGGCTGAGGTTTTTGTGACTCCATCACGTAGTCATCATTTCTTCCTCTGTTTTGTTTAAAAGTAAAACTTAACACCATTACCCTCAATTGTTGTGGAAAGAGTAAAGGATTTTGAGGCACATTATTATTTTAGAAGGTCAATATTTTTATCTGTTACTCTGCTAGCAAGATGGTCCTGGATAGGAATATTTAACTGCTGATATGTGGTTTTTGAGCCAAGATTCATATTGAGTTTAGGATTTTTAAAAAATGACTAGACTAGGAGGCCGAGGAGGGTGGATCGCTTGAGTTCAGGAGTTCAAGTCCAGCCTGGTCAGCAAGGCGAGATCCGTCTCTCCAAAACATATGAAAAATTAGCTGGGTGTGGTGGTACGCACCTGTAATCCAAGCTACTCCGGAGGCTGATGTGGGAGGATCACCTGAGCCCAGGCAGGTCGAGGCTGCAGTGAATGGTGATTGCACTACTGCACTCCAGCCTGGGCAAGAGTGAAACCCTGTCTCAAAAAAAAAAAGAATAAAACCAAAACAGAATTGATGGCAGGGCACTGTGGCTCATGCCTGTAATCCCAGAGGCCAAAGAGGGCAGGAAGTCAGGAGTTCGAGACCAGCCTGGCCAACATGGCGAAACCCCGTGTATACTAAAAATACAAAAATTAGCCTAGTGTGGTGTCGCACTTCTGTAATCCCACCTACTCGGGAGGCTGAAGCAGGAGAATCACTTGAACCCGGGAGAGGAAGGTTGCAGTGAGCCAAGATTGCACCACTGCCCTCCAGCCTAGGCGACAGAGTGAGACTCTGTCTCAATAAGAAAAAAAAAATTTAATTAAATAAAACAGAACTGATGGATAACTACTGGTAAATGTGGAAACCGGTGGTAAAGAGACATGATTTTGTGTCTACAACCCCCAGGAAAGGAACAAATGAAAGCCACTTTTTTACTGTAAGTTGAAATAACAGCATCATTATTTCCAGAGAAAATCACTCTCAGTTGTATAGTGGAGAATCTCAGGACTGGGGAAGGAGTCTATACGGTAGCTTGAAGGCAACACTAATTCAAAGAAATAGTAATAACTATTCCAGAACAGGGAAAACCAGCATTTTTCCTCCATCCTGATTTGTAGAGGCACACCGGATGAATTGGACTGAGCTGCTTTGGCCAGGTATGGTGGCCATTTAAAGACCAATGCATTTTGTCAGAGTTAACCACATGAAAGATAATTTATGAAACAAAACAGGCAATGCTGTTTCCTCTGGCAAGCCTGGTGTCCTGTTTCCATTGGAGAACCCACGGAAGTACAACAGCATGCATGGCTTTTACGACACGCAAGACATTTAAAAGCCAGTTTACGTACACAAGCATGGTTTTAGATTAACTGCCTGTTGGTACAGCTAGAAACATTGCAGCCCTATCGCTTATTTATCTTGCATGTTGCTGCGCTTTGCTATGAAAAATATCGTTTTATGATAAAACTTGTTGAATTTTGATATGTATTCAGTTATAGCCTTAGGGAATATAATAGAAATTAGAGTGCGAGAAAGTGCTATGTATAATATTAGGCTTTCAGATTTTATAGATACAGGCTTAAGGGAGGGTGGAGGTTCTTTTTTAAGTTGAATGAATACTTAAATTTGTTGATGTGAATTTAAGTTTTAAAGATTATTATTAATTAACTCTTCTCTTTGTCTTTGCATTTACCTTCCCAGATGTTCCAGCCTATCATTTTACTTATTCTCATTCTTGTATTATTTTCATCACTTTCTTACACAACAATATTTAAACTTGTCTTCCTTTTTACACTGTTTTTTGTACTGTAAATCTTTCATCATTTACCATTCATTGTAGTATTTTCAGTTTGTTTATTTTGTTCACCCTTCAAGACAAGAAGTAAAAGAAGTATAATTTCTGTAGTAACCAATGCTATAAAAACACTGAAGACTGCTTATTTCTTTAAAAAGACACAACTCATCTTACCAAGACCAAATTCAATAAGAAGCCCAAGCACTAAAATATTTCAGGTAAGAAAATGTGACATTTTTCTGTATGAATTGTTTTAATTTTTACTTCTTTTTTTCATCCTGTTTGTCTCCTCTTGATAAATAATTGGCATCTTGAATATAAAAATGGGCTACATGTCTCATAATTATTTCTCAGTAGTTCACTATTATTATTCAAAAGCTGGATGGACATTCACAATTTGGTCACATTTCCGAAAAGTATATACATTTGTAAATTACCTTTGCCAGGTTGCATCAAACTAACAAGATAATTTTGACATCCAATAAATGTCTGAAAAAAAATGGGAAATAAATGAAATGTGACCGTCACGAAAACTAAGTAATGTGTTGTAATGTCGATGTGTTTTGTCTACAGAGATATGCTTGGAAGCATGAGATTGGATTAGGTCTTAGTTCATCTAGGAAATAATTATCCCCATCCTACTCTATTTGACCAGATTCCCACCAAACCTGCCACTCCTGCTTTTACTTATTATACTTGAAGTCGTGTATTGCTAATCGAACTTATTGCTTGGAGTCCTATCCTCCATAATAGATTGCCTCCAGAGTAGGAAATACTCTATAAATATGATATGTGAATTGTTTTGAATAGGGAAAAAATACAGTCATTCTCTAGAATTTCATTAAAGTATGGTCATTTTCTAGAATTTCATTAGATCAATCCAAGACTGGTAGCATAGTTCTGGCAGGAGGTGCTCTCGAGATATAAACTAACTTCAATAAACCTGAGCATCCCCCTTTCTCTTCAAACCTAAAGTGGCCTGGATAGACTCCATCTACCCAAAGGACCTATTCTGTCCATCTCATTGATAGTTTATCCAGTGCCACCCAAGAGTCAGCAATCTCCGCACTTGTTGAAGTCATATACTTGTAAATATTCACAGGTTGGTTGATGGATATGAAAATCTGTGGAAAGTGAAGTATCTTGCACGTCTGCAAAAAGAATACGTGGAAAAACTTTGTTATAAAAGTTGCTATTGGTAATGGTCCTTGGAATCCCAGGAATTTAACTTTCAAGGGACTGTGATTTATTTATGGTCTCATCCTCCCACACATCCATTTGAGTATTAATTAAACAAACAAACAAACCTTCACAATAGTCTAAAACTTTAGTTTAGAATAACTGCTCTTACTCTCTATAGGGTTTGTTTGGTTTTGGTTTTCGGTTCTGTTTGTTTTTTGATAGGGGGAGGAGAGACTTGGAGTGAAGAGTGGTTACCCAACAGTTGGAATCTGTCAGTATGCACTTCTGGCTTCTCATTTTAAAGATTCTGAGAGCTAGGTAAAGCTTCATTACAAAAATGAATGAAATGAGATAAATGCCATGTTTAATCAATTATATATAATTCAGGTGTTTGCTTTTTAAAATTTTTCATCTCAGAGATAATGAACACTTTAAAACCTAAAGTTTGTCTGTTAGATCCGTGGTAAGTTTCCAGGCCACCATTTCAGAAACTGAAAGTAAATGTTTGAGGGCTGAAATGTAGCTGAAACATTTATTGTCTTTGGAGCCAGTTATATCTGTTAAAAGGTTCTCAGCCACCTACAGAGCATTTGAAAGTGTGTGGAGTGTTGCAGGTTATTACAATGACTGGGAAGCTCACTGGCATTTAGGAGGGAGGGATCAGAACTTCAAGGTCCCTGAAATCCCACATCACAAATAATTGGCTTGTCCAAATTGCTGATGTTGTCTTTGTGGAGAAATGTGATATGGTATGCACTTATTCACTTCAGAAGCATCATGTGTATTCACCACCCTGTGTGACTTTAAGAAACTGGCTTTAGATTTTAGCTTTCTTTATCATGAGAGGAATCAAAAATGAAATAACTAGATCAGTAGTTATCAATGCTAGTGCACATCAGAATTTCTGGGATGTTTTTAATTGGGGACCTACTCCATACTAATTGAAATAAAATGTACGGACCTAGGCATTTGTATTTTTAAAAACGCCCCAGAACCACTACTTTTACATATTTGAATTATCTAAAATACACATTCTATATAGCCCCAACAAAGCTTACAGTAACTATGTGATACTAAGATATAGGATCATTAGTTGTCTAGGTTTGAGTAGACTTTAAAGTTTCAGCTGCTCTGTGGATGTCTGAATTCTCTCTAGAGCATTTCCACTTAGTTGTACAGCCTTTGCCAGAAGGGATATCACCTCCAGTGATAAAGCAATTATATTTCTGCACTGGTGGTGGTGCCAGAAAACTTGGCTTGCATTAATACAAGTTCTCAAAAACACAAACTCAAAGGTAAATAGGAGTAATTCCTAACAGAAAAGAGAACCAAGATGAATAGTGTGTGGGTACAGGGTCACACACCCACTGAGAGACACAGGCACGTGTGCACTGGATTCAAGACTCAAGATGATCCCACAGTGATCTAACATGTTATTACAACAAAATCCCTAGGCATTCTTAGATGGGCTGACAGCCTAAATACATGCAAAGATGGTGCAAACACCTCAGTGATAACTGGTGACCTGAATAGGAAAGGAGAGATGTCTGGGCTAACCAAAACACGAGCCTCAACTATAGATCTCATTTTAGGAACTATGGTCATGTTCCCTATGTTGCCCTTCTGGCAACAGGGATATTAATCTTACCAATGAACTCCTAAAGCAGTGATAAGGTTTGACTCTGTGTCCCACTCAAATCTCATCTTCAATTGTAATCCTCACGGGTTGAGGGAGGGACCTGTAATCCCCACATGTAGAGGGAGGCAGGTGATTGGATCATGGGGGTGGTTTCCCCCATGCTGTTCTCATGATAGCGAGTGAGTCCTCAGGAGATCTGATGGTTTTATAAGTGTTTGGAAGTTCCTCCTTCACTCCTCTCCACTGCTGCCTTGTGAAGAAGGTGCCTGCTTCCCCTTCCACCATGATTGTAAGATTCCCGAGGCCTCCCTAACCATACAGAACTGTGAGTCAAACCTCTTTCCTTTATTAATTACCCAGTCTCAGGGAAGCTCTTTATAGCAGTGTGAAAGTGGACTAATACAGGCAGTGATTTTATAGAATTTCATGAGACTCTTAAACCTCATCCAGATCCTCCATATGTGAAACTCCCGTGAAATACTGGGGAGAGGAAAGTAGGCTGAAGCAGGACTGACTTGACTGCTGCTCACAGATTCTGGGGGATATGGGATCATTCCAACAGCTCCTCTGAAGTTAGCAAATCAACTTTACTGAACAGTTGAATTCCAGGGAGGCTCTTTTCCACTCTGCCCCACTCACTGCATAGACCAGCTTCTCAGTTGTGCCTGTGTGTACACACACAGCTCCATCACACTGTGGTGTATAATGAGAAATGCATCCAGGGTCAGGGCATTCAGACCTGCCTCTATCTTAGGGGACATGCTGGGGACCAGTTGGTGGAAGGTGGGGTCAGAAAATTGCCAGCAGGCACAAAGTGACCTTTTTCCTTGCCGTCTTTTCCCTATAACTTCAAGCTGTTCAGTGGGCGCCCAGTATCCAGGGTGCACCTATCTCTTAAAGCGTAGAACATAGACCTGGGAAGATAAGTTAACAAAGATAGTGCCCAAAACCTCAGAAAGAGAGTCCCCAGCATCTTCCCCTTTGATCCTGTTGCTTGCATTATTTTTGTTGTATTAAGCTGTTTCTGAAAGAGGAACAACCAGGCTTCTTGATTCACCAAGAGAGCAAAGACTCTCAAGGCATCATCTTTTGTTTGGACCTTTGAAGTTGTGCTATTTAAACATCACACCAAACTAAACAGAGCAAGCCTTATTCTAGAAAATTCCCTTGTATGCACATTCTTGGCCATAGGAAGAAGTGTCTTCTTGTTAATTTGGCCTAGATCTAAAAAAAAAGGAATTCAGTTGGCTATTTTTAGGCATAAGTAACTAAACTCATAAAACAAAGGAAAATCAGTCCTGAGCCTGGAATGTGTTTTGGCCTGCATTCTCCAATCTTCACTTTAGTTTGTATGATAGAATGGGATATGGTTATTTAATCAGCTGCCAACAAAGTTTGGAGTGTCAATTTGGTAGCTCAGCCTTAATTCCAAATATTCATGCAGTGTTTATAACTGCATTCTGATAGAGCTACAGTCCAGTTCATCTAGTAGAGTCATGCTTTGGGTCAGACACCATAGCTGAATGTAGAGATTGAAGAGAAGGTAGTGGAGAATAGTACCAGAAAGTAAGAAAAGTCGACCATTTATTAAACTACTGGGATATGGTACAGTTAAAACATAGTATGCATGAAGACATAACTGCTTAAACCCTAGTTGTAAACCAATTAGGTCTAATGAAAGATAGATTTCATTCTACATTTTTAATTTTGATCTGGTTTTTGATAGGTAAAGTAATTTCATTCATATTTTGATGAAACACATTTTATAGGTAGGTCCTGATATTCTCAGCAGTCTACTTGTAGAATTTCAGATAGAAACTCATACAAAATAGAACGTTTCATGGCCTGGACATGGCAGAACATCTTTGTAGTTACAGTAAAAAATGTGGTAATATCTTAAATGTGGTAATGCTTCTAAACTGTACTTTTGAGTTGATCAGTTGAGAGAAGGGAAAGTGGTAGTGGCTGTTTTACATGTTTGCCATTTTGAAAGTGTGTGCAAATCATAGAATCTCTAAAGGTCCTTTCCATGTAACTTAAATATATTTTCATCCATGTCTTCCCTGCTTAAAGGTGTATTTTCTGTACTCACAAGGCAGTTCTAGTCTGTGTCTGTCCTAGTGAAGTTGTGGGTAATATTTTAAATATTTCTGGGGGCACCTTTTGAGTAGAATATTGTTATAACCCACTTGATCAAAGAATAAAAGCAGCAAATATAACACTTTTTAGGTGTAAAGAGAAACCTCAGAAATCTCTACCTTGCACTGCTCACTGTTCAGCCAGGCTGTTTTGTCTCTTTTTTTTTTTTTGAGACAGAGTCTTGCTCTGTCGCCCAGGCTGGAGTGCAGTGGCACGAATTCGGCCCACTGCAAGCTCTGCCTCCCGGGTTTCATGCCATTCTCCTGCCTCAGCCTCCCAAGTAGCTGGGACTACAGGCGCCCACCACCACACCCGGCTAATTTTTTGTATTTTTAGTAGAGACGGGGTTTCACCGTGTTAGCCAGGGTGGTTTCGATTTCCTGACCTCATGATCCGCCCGCCTCGGGCTCCCAAAGTGCAGGGATTACAGGTGTGAGCCACCGCGCCTGGCCCAGGCTGTGTTGTCTTAAAGAGCCCCATCTGATCTTATATCCCAGATATTTATGATTAATAAACTTAAGTCTATTGACATTTCCTGATTATTAAATTTCACTGTTACCATTATAAAACTTTTTTAGTTCAGAGTTGTATGTATTTTTCTGTAGCTATTTTTCAAAATAAGGTACCAACAAAACTCAACATCTGAAGATAAAATTGCAAACATTTAGTTTAAGATAAGAATAGATAATCAGTGGTTGTTAGCAGTTATTCAGCCTTTACAAAAATGTTCATAAAATTTTATTGACTTGCATATTTGAATGTTTTTCTCAATGTTTTTGAATCCAAATTCCTATTTAGCATATATTAAACTCAGATAATAAAAATTTGCCTTTGTTTTGATGATTTTTATTTAAATTATCAGTAAAGTTTTAGATATATTTTACAAATGATTTTAAATGATTGTTATTTTTTACTAAAATAAACATTAAATAAACAGTAACAGTGTAGAGCATTATGCTAATTTAAGAACTAGAACTTTTCAGAAAAGTTTAGAACATCAACTCACTTAAGAAAATGGGAAACCACCCTGAGGTATTCAGGAGTGGTGCAATACCTTGACTATTTGAAGTGTTACAATGTCATGCATGCTCCAGATATGGAGCTATGGAAATTACTGACTCTGAAAAAGTGTGCTTTATGCATTTATTTTCTGTAGTCTCTTCTGAATGTTTTGAGTTGAGCTGCTTATGTTAACAAGCATATGCATAGGTGATTATTGAAGGCTGGGAAACGGCATCACTTCTTTTTGAGGTTGTCCAACATGATGTACCTTTAAAGTCAGCTCTTGAAGTTTATGTCAGAAGTACCTGCCTTAACCTGTGCATTCAAATATTAAGGGAGTATGAGGGGCAGAGAGCAGCTCATCAGTTTACTTACTTGCCTCAAGTGATTTAGTAAGGGAAGATAATTTAACAGCTTTTATAAGGAAATGACTTATATGCTCTTATTTCTTAAAGTCAGGACACTCAGTTTAGTTTGTAGTTTATAACTCCCTTCCATCTTTCTTATAAACAGTTTTTTTCACATTCTGTGTTATTCCTTTTGTATCACTGACTCCTGGACAGACAAAATAGAGTTAGACTTCTTAAATAGAACATCCTGTGTATTGGCCTAGATCAGTCATTTATAACTGGGTTTCAGCATGACAAGTTACTGAAATTAATTTTTTTCTGGACATTAGGTGACTCCTGGGAATCCAAGCAGGAAAGGAAATGAGTATCTACTGAGCCTTTGCCTGAAAGGAAATGTGTACCTGCTGAGGCTGTCGGCCCACTGCATAGAGGGCCTTAGCATTTGTAAACAAGCTTAGATTACATCTAGTGGAAAAAGCCATAGTGAAGCTAGTTGAGGTAGTCAAGGAAAATGAGGACTCCCTGGCCTTGGACCTCATCTTGATGTGAAAAAACTGTCCAAGAGGGGAAACTGAATCTCTGTTCAGCCTCCTTACTTCAGAGGGAATGTAATTGATTCAGATGCAGCCATTTGTTTCAAGATACCTGATATTGGTAGAAAGTGACTGGATCCAAAATAGTAGTGTGGATTAAAAAGAGTTGGATAAAGAAACAGTGAGGTTGGCTGGGCACGGTGGCTCATGTCTGTAATCCCAGCACTTTGAGAGGCTGAGTTGAGTGGATCACCTGAGGTCAGGAGTTCGAGACCAGCCTGGCCAGCATGGCAAAACCCCGTCTCTACTAAAAATACAGAAATCAGCTGGGCCTGGTGGTGGGTGCCTGTAATCCCAGCTATTTGGGAGGCTGAGGCAGGAGAATCGCTTGAACCCGGGAGGCAGAGGTTGCAGTGAGCTGAGATTGTGACATTGCACTCCAGCCTGGGCAACAAGAGCGAAACTCTGTCTCAAAAAAAAAGAATAAGGTTACAGAAATCTTATTTTGCAATATATATTGATAGCATCAACAACATCAGAATACAGTGGAAGGGTCAGACACAGCTGCTTTTGAGGTTGTACTAAATAGCTACTGTTTCCTTCCTGCACTTGAATAGCTTTTGCCCTACATGATACCACCATTTTGTAACTCTCTCTTCCTAACTCCCTTTCCTTTATGAATTTTTGAGATGTTCATGGGCAAATTACCCATCATGTGCTTACAGGCTAATATGGACTTACTGAGGGACCTTGGCCATGGAAAATGGGTCTGGATGGTTCTGCAGAAGACCCTGAAAACGGGTCTGGCTGGTTCTGCAGAGTGGGCCTAGGAGCTACACTGAAGTATGACTTTGGGCCTCCTTTTCTGTAACTTTACCTCCAGATCCCTTACTGTATCCCTCTCATATCATGATGCCACATTCCTTTTGACCTGAACTCCAAGTGCTCAAAATCTAACACCCACCTATGCAGTTCCCCATTCAGATCTTCCACCTGTTTCCCCACTCCATGCCCTGTGAATGAAACAGATGGCTTTCCCGACCTCTAATCAAAGCCTACACATATTGATGTGTTCCTTCTAGTCCTTAGTATGTGCTACCTCTTCTCCTTTTCTGTGCCGAAGTGTGAGTAGCCAATAGTTATTTCCTCTACCAGTGGTATTTTAGTAGGCAATTATTGCAAATAGAATGCTGCCACCCAGTAGTGATAAATCTAACATTTCTCGTAGAAGATATAGGTGGATTAGTTACTCCCTGGGGGAATATGGATTAGTTCCTGTGTCCTTCAAATTACACTCACCAAGCCTGAGCCATGCTTTACTGCTGAAACATCCTAGCAGAGAGAAGTGGCTCAGGGTGGCCCTCTTGTGGTGGACAAGCATTCCCAGGACTCTGCTGGTCACTAAAGAAAAGGTAGCCCTCAAACAGTCCTTTTTATTATTTTGATTTTATTGTCATCATTATCAGTATCCTCCAAGTCAAGAATCTGTAAATAATACAATGAGATGCTAAAAACAAGTTTGAAAAATGTGAGCAAGGTCTGTTTCTAGTTTTAAAATAGCCCACATTTCTCAAATATGTTACTGTTTGGTTCAGAATTTGGACCACTACCTAAAAAGAACAGATCATTCAAACGTGTGTCTTTTGAATATTTCTGTCATCTGGAAATGCCTGTGCATAAGCCCCATGACGGATGTGCTTGGCTAAAAAACCTGTTGACGTGTCATCAGCCTTCAGAATAGAAGAGACAGCCAGTGTCCCATGATTCTAAGGATAAACATCCCCCACTGGAAAAATAGTACATTAGCTGGCAAGTAATAATCCAAACATGTAACTTCTATGGATAGTAAATATTCTGCGTGTGATCCTCATAATTTTATACCCCAAAACAGTATTTTAGGAGGATCAAAATTATATTTATTAACACACAGTTGAAATTGCCATTCTAGAACTCAAATAACACAGGACCAAATTTGACAGAATCAGCTGTGGAACTTTATCAAAAGTCTGAAGCCAGGACCTCACCACTGGATGGTCTGAGTCAGAAGTCTGGGGAGAGTTCCAGCATTACTATTTTTCTTCTTCATTCTCTGTGTGATTATAGTATGCAGCTAGGGCTGAGTGAGAGTAAGACTACACCATGATCTCCTTGGTGGAATGCTGTGGGTACTCCTAGGAGAGACTCTCCAAATTTGTGAATTTATACCAATAGTGGGCTACTTAGGATGCAAATAGTCACGCTACATGTCACATTTTAGGGAATCTTCAGAGCTGACCAGACCTGTTGAAGACAAGGATTTCTTCCTCTTCTTTGAGTCCTCTTGGTCTAACTTGGCACAGAATTGGTATTCACAAATATTTGTTAAATGGAATGTTAATTGAAGTACCCAAGACCTTAGGAATTGAAGATAATTTAAGATTCAAGAGTTCTGCTAAACAACTGAGATCTCATGATCTTAAAGTACTTTGAAAATTGCAAGGGGCAGACATTATTCAAGAAGGAAGGATTTCTTAAAATACGTCCCTTATAGTAGCCTTCGAACTTTAACATGCAGAAGAATGAGTTTAGGCGGGGCACAGTGTTTCAGGCCTATAATCTCGGCACTTTGGGAGGCAAAGGAGGGAGGATCATTTGAGCTCAGAAGTTCAAAACCAGCCTGGGCAACATGGCAAGACCTTATCTCAAAAAAAAAATAAAAAAATAAATTACGTGGGCATGGTGGCAAGTTCCTATGGTCACCTACTCGGGACTCTGAGGCTGGAAGACTGCTTGAGCCCCAGAGGTTGAGGTTATAGTAAGCCATGATCACACCACTGCACTCCAGCCTGGGTAACAGAACAAGACGATCTCAAAAACAAAACTAAACTAAAACAAACAAAAAAGAACAAGTTTAGTTTTTTAAAAGTTCTCTTTTTAAATCTTTTCTATCTTCTTTCCAATGAAAATAGAACACAGTACCCCTTTTATTGTTAAATATGTTTAAAGGGTAAAAGAATAAGCAATGGAAAAACGATATAAACAAGAAATCAGAAGCTCTCCAGTCTCATAACAACCAGGTTGTCATAGCATAAAGAGAACAAATGAGTAACTGCTTTGTAACACCTCAGGATCATTCTGCAAACAAAACCATAGATTAAATATGTACTGGCATGCTTAAGGCCATGTTGCCGTGTTTATCTTCAGATTTTTTAACTGATAAGGTAAAATCCATTTGCCTTTTTATTTTGACCCAGTGTTTACAATTAGCTAAGGACACGAGCCTCTTTAGATAGTAATAAATACTCAGCTGGCTGGGCACAGTGGCTCATGTCTGTAATCCCAGCACTTTGGGATGCCGAGGCGGGCGGATCATGAGATCAGAAGTTCGAGACCAGACTGGCCAATATGGTGACACCCTGTCTCTACTAAAAATACAAAAATTAGCCGGGCATGGTCGCGTGCCCCTGTAGTTCCAGCTACTCAGGAGGCTGAGGCAGAAAGATCACTTGAACCTGGGAGGCGGAGGTTGCAGTGAGCTGAGATCGTGCCACTGCACTCCAGCCTGAGTGACAGAGCAAGACTCCATCTCAAAAATAAATAAATACTCAGCTATATGATTCTTATGTCATACTTGGAAGATAGAGTATCATCTCTCTCATTTGGACATAGAAGAAAACTGAATTTAAAATTTGCCAAAGCCAGAAATCAACTTCTCAGTCTCCTCTCATATCCAGCATTCTTATTTCGATTTTCTTCCCTTGCACTTCTTGGAATTTTGAACTTCAAGGCACTCCACCAGGAATGAGTAGACCTGGATTCTATTCTTGGAATGGCCAGTAAGTGGCTTTGTGACCTTGAGCAGATGAGTTACCCTCAGGGCCTCTTCCCTCAACTGTAAAATGAGAAGGTTAGGCTAGATGATTTCAGAAGTTCTTTCTGGCTCTAAAATTCTGTAAGTCTGGAAACACCTGCTAGTGACATTTATGCACGCATTATTTCTCTTTTACCCTTTTCAAAATGTTTTTGATTGTGCCTTATATTATTATTAATATAGATCTTTTCCATTTCTTTTTAGAATTTTCTTTTTTGTTTCTTGACAGCAGGCAGTGTTTCTACATTTATTTTCCATTAAGTGTTATTATGTACATTTCTTTACATATCTGTTATACATTGAAATAAGATTAGTATGTCATATGTATGAATGATGTAATTCTTTCTAAAACATAGGGCAATCATTTGTGAATTTCATATTTGAAGATTTAAATGTTCAAATGGTTTAAAGATAAACTGCATTATGAAACAAATTGCATTTTTTTCCATAAGATTTTCAGTCATTCTGACACCTGCTTGAAAACCTCAGGCAGTTCAAGATGTCTGAATATAACTGTAGGGCTGAGTATACCAGCATCAGTCTTTTAAATGCATTTGATGTATATAATTGTGGTAAATTTTCTTTTAAAAGTTTTCTTAAAAAAACAAAAAGTTTTCAAGGGAAAATCTCAAAAGCTGTGCTGAACATTTCTTGACTTTGCACCATATCATCTAATTGACTTACTTTCTATCTTTTGGGTATGAAATATGGCATGGAAATTATATGTTATATATAAATAACATATAATATATATATGTTATATATATATAACATATGTTATATATAAATAACATATAATATAAATTATATGTTATATATATATAACATATGTTATATATATATGTTATATATATATAACATATGTTATATATATGTGTTATATATATATAACATATAATATAAATTATATGTTATATATATAACATATAATTTATATTATATGTTATATATAAATAACATATAATATAAATTATATGTTATATATAAATAACATATAATATAAATTATATGTTATATATAAATAACATATAATATAAATTATATGTTATATATAAATAAATAAATAAAAATATATAAATAAAATATAATATAAATTATATGTTATATATAAATAACATATAATATAAATTATATGTTATATATAAATAACATATAATATAAATTATATATATAATTCAACAGAAAAGGTTGGTAAATACTAGAATAAGTGGTAAACTTGGAGTAAACTTTTTGTCAAAGACTTTCATTATTATTTGATTCTGTGTACAATTTAAGATCAGCTTTACCATGACAAGAAGCAGATGAAGCACTTGAATCTGTTATACATTGAAATAAATTAGTATGTCATCAGGTATGAATGACATAATTCTTTCTAAAACATAGGGCAATTATTTGTGATTGCCCTGGGACAATCACACTGGGACAGCCATGAAAAAAGAGATTGAAATGGGTACTACTGAGGGACACTTAGGAAGTATAGTCCAACCTAACATCTCTTGTAACTTAGACACATACTATCTGAATTTTCAACAGGATTTAGAAAATAGTCTTAGTTTGATTTACAAGTGATACATAGAAGTTAAGAAGTTTAGAGTAGAAGAAAAGGTAAAGGAAACAATGATTTTTGTTTTGTTTCTCTGAGACAGTCTTGCTCTGTCAACCAGGCTGGATCCAGTGCAGTGACACTATCTCCGCTCACTACAACCTCCGCCTCCCGGGTTCAAGCAATTCTCCTGCCTCAGCCTCCCGAGTAGCTGGGATTACAGGCCTGCGCCACCATGCCTGGCTAATTTTTTTATTTTTAGTAGACACAGGGTTTCACCATGTTGGCCAGGCTTGTCTCGAACTCCTGACATCAAGTGATCCACCTGCCTCCGCCTCCAGAAGTGTTGGGATTACAGGTGTGAGCAACCACACCCGGCCAGAAACAATGTTAAGATAATTCTGTATTGATGTTTTTGTGCAACTCCCTCCTCCCTTTCCCGCTCTAAAAGAATCTTCTTCCTAGCCTCATAAGTATGGAGGCAGACATGAGCTACCCTTTATTGTGTGCTTGGCGCTATATATATTCCCTCATATTCTTATGGCCTCTTAAAGTAAATATAATTATGTCTTTAGGGAAGAAGGAGGGTCTGCAAGATCACACAGATAAGTGGTGGCAGCAGAATTGAAACCTAGATCTCTATGACAAAATTCCATGGTTTGCAATCAGAAAAAACAGTTTCAAACCCTTTTCCTCCACATGGGTGCATTTCTATGAACTTTTGCAGGATGCTTTGCCACTATGAGCCTTGCTTGGGTTTTATCAGTAAGATCAGATTATCAGTATCTAGAGACAGAATTGCTCTGAGAGTGAACTCAGATAAAGGTCTGTTCAAAGTACTTAGCACAGAACCTTGTAGAGAGTTGGCCCTCAGTGAATAATCACTATTATTACTATAACTATCACTGTTATTGTTATTATTGCTGTTGAGATTATGATGTCAGGCTTTCCAGACACAGAGTACGGTTTCATTTGATTGTCCTACATGTATTAAAGTCCTACTATGAGCAGGTTACTATTACTAAACTTTAGCTCCTCATGAAATGTTTTTCTGGAAGCAGGTAAAAATAATGTGAGTGAATATGTATTACTTTAAAGACCATACCAGGGAAGCTCTTCAGACTTGAAGATGAGACCTTATTGTTTAAACCTGTGTATTTGCTAAGTTAGGCAAAAAATTGCTCTAGAGACTTTTTTGACTAAATTAAACCAAATATTATCAGATGCATGTGTGTACAAAGCCACAATAAACCTGAAAATGTCGCTGGGGAGGCAAGATCTCCTAGCATTTCAGAACAGGCTGATTTGATCATGATTTAGAGAGCTTTTCCATACACTTAGGCTGCTTTCTCTTCCTATGGCTGCAGCACACTTTAGTGGAAAATAAGCCCATAGGTGTCTAATTTTTGGGGTGTGTGTGTGTGTGTTTTGTCCTCCCACAATAAGAAATCTCATCCTTTCCCATGGGCTCTGATTTTCTCTAACGTAAAGACATCGCTACCACTGTAGATAAAAGCAACACACTGTCAGAATCACAGAGAGCTAAGAGGTTGGACTTCATGTTCCATTTCTATTTTATTTGAAGATAGAAGTTTGATAACTTTCATAGATCTTTTGAGAGTGCATAATACATATAATTATGCTACGCATATTGTTCTGCCACATCCAGATGCAAACTTCTAAAGGCCTAGCAGTGTACATCCTGCCACCAGCTGAGGAGAAAGAAGTATGGAAGGAGGGAGATAATTCTTGCCTATAAAAAAATGAGCTTACTTTCCTAATAAAATAAATCTAAAATTGGCCATTGTCATCGCATGATGTTAACAACTAGCTCTTTTGGCAAGTTTGAAAATACTGGGCTCCATTATAAAAGCTAAAAATGTCCTGGACCTGGAGTTGTTTACCCAGAGCATGAGCTGCTCTAAAGTTACAGAGCTCTGGTTGGAAGAGGTGGCTTGAAGGCCGCCTCCAAGTAACTGACGTCACAGTAGTCTCAGCTGCTGCTGTGACACTAAGCTGAGCAGCTTTTTGACTTGTAAAAGTGGTGAAGGTTTCAAAGGGTCTTGTCAGTACTGCTCTGTGGAATGGCTGGACTTATTTTGCATCCCCTTTTCTTGTAAAGAATCGAGATTCACCGAGCTGAGACTTTCTCTTTAAGACAGCTAGCCATCCACTTTCTTCCATTGCTAATTGACCAGTGGTCGAGCATCCATAGGATTTCTCCCCAGTGCGAAAGGTATGTTTCTTTCCGGCAAGGTTACAAGGAAGTGACTAATTATGGCAGGATACAAAGGGGCTGCGCTGCTGTTGAGATGTTTTAAACTATGGATACTGTTTAAGTGGAGTGTAATTTCAACATCTGTCTTTGCTGTTGTCTGTGTCTGGGCTTAAAAACAGTGGGCGGGGTGCATAACAGATTGTACTGACTCCTAGGAAAAAGGCTGTTCAGCTGCTCAGGGTGGATTTCCCAACTCTGGACTGACAGTACCATCCGCTCTTTGAGACTGTTTTTCCAACACTGCTTCTCAGTTGTTTGAAAAGTACTTTGCCCATCATTGATTTTCACTAAGTATATTTATTCAAATGTGATTTTTTTATTCATATAAAGACTTTTAACATTTGCAAATTAAAGTTCACAATCCTGGAGACTGTTGGTATTTGAAAATTGCGGTGAAAAATAAATTTTAGTTTTATCTAAGGTGGTGGTGGACTCACTGTCGAGTTAGTGTTTCTGTAATTTGAGCTGAAGTCTATGCCATTCATAATTGAATAATCTACGGTTAGGAGGGAAACTTCCACTATGTCTTTTGTTCACGATGGTTAGTTTTAGACATTTGTTTACTCAAACCAAATGTTTGCTTTTAAAGTTTGCATTTTATAAGTAAAATCAGTGTGCATACAGCTTGGATGTTTTCTAATTTGAGTAAATAACTGTAAAGAAAACAAGGAAGAAGATAATTAAATGAAACGGTAAAGTTGATTCATTCGGAATTGCATGTGGTAGTGTCTCTTTGACCTTGTTGGAGCATGAGGAATGTGCTAAAACAGCAATAAACAGCAATGAAAAAAATTTCCCTTTTACCCTGTAACAAAATCAAATCATGGTGGTCTTTGGAAAGATTCAATTGCAAGTGAACAATAGAGAGGAATGAGATTTATTAATTCATTGAAATAATTCAAGTGATTGTAATTGCCTGGAGAAAGGGATAGAGAATTTAGGAGGTAAATGGTACATTACTCTGATAGGTTATAAGCTGGGGAATTCCTAATCCATCAAAGTTAAGCAGAAGCAAAGCATCTTCAGGCCAAATTAGTCTTCTAGGAATTATGAGATTAGCAGTACCTACTGTGCGTGGCATTTCTATTGGAATATGTAACCTCTTATAAATGAAAAATCTTTAATTGTATGAAAAGTGATATGTTTAGCAAAAGGAAATAAGGAGAGCAAGAAACAAGTACTCTAAACAATAATCTAAAAAGAGAGAAGTAGCAATGAAGCAGCTGCCCCTAAGGAACGCTGTTTAGTTTGTTTGGCTGCAGTCCAGTTTTCAATGGGCAAGATGGAGGTTGAAAGGGTAGTGACCAGGGTGTCCTAAGAATGGAGCACCCCTCAGAGAAAGAATTGCTGCCATGACCAAACTGAGGCTAATTTGGGGGATGAAAATAATTCCTTGTGAGACTTCTATGTTACTCTTAAACTTTGCTTACTGGTAGGACCGGAAGGCTAGCAGAACTATTTGCCTCCCATCACCATACTTAGGCAACCCACTCACAACTCTTTATAATTCTGGCTTTCAGCCCTGGAAAGGGGAAGTAAGTTAAAAGGGATTATGCAATGCTGGTTTAGAGTTGGGGTGTGTGACTAAGTAATGCAGCTCACTCTGTCCTCTTACATTTGCTCTAATAAATTTTTATTCTGAAATGGAATTCTAGAAGCAACAACATAAACTGGAGAGCCAAAGAGATATGGGGTAGGGGACACAGATAGCAGAAATCCTTCCTTCTCTCCCACATAGATGCCAGTATCGGTGGGAGAAAATGAGTGACAACTAGGAACAAAAAGAACTTTTATTTTTGCCCCAGTAGAGAGCACTTAAATTGAGTTTTTGAATCTGCTGAACCACTTTACCCCATAACTTCTCATTACGAAACATTCTGTCTCTACAAAGTTGCCCCTTCAGTTTGATATTTTTTGTAATATTTAAGTCAGATTTATAACAAAAGCAGTTTTACATAAGATTTGTTCACATTTTTACTAACAATAAAACTTTTTTCTTTAAATACGTGACATGTATCTTTAAAATATTTGAAAAAAGGCAAAAGAAGATCATGGAGAATATGAGAGTTCACACAATTACACTTGCTTGTATCTCGTTTTAAAATAAAGATGAAAATAATCAGTTTTTTTTTCTAGAGAACAACAGGGAGAGGGATAGATGAAGAAAAGAGAGGAGAAAGGGAAGGAGGGAGGAAAGACAAGAAGAGGAAGGGAGGGAACAAGGGACAGAAGGAAGAAAACAAGAAGCAAGTATTTATCAGGCATTTGCTATGATCCAGAGCAGTGTTTAGGCACCTCTTTTAAGCATTTTTCCCTTTTGCTCATTTAATCTCCAAAACAATTATATGCCCCCTCCCCCCACTTTATATTTAGAGGTGGAAGCAATATGTTTGGCTGCGTTACATCTAACATTATATTTACGACAAGGCTGAGATGCTAAGAAGGCCAAATCCTTCCACAAAAAATTGGCACAGATACTGCTCTATAGAAATGTTCTTGCAAAGGCTTGTTTCTGATCCATAACTATTACATTTTTTGGCACTAGCAATTGCTCTGGGCCTGGAAAGGAAAAGCTCCATACACTGGTCCTTCTCCATATTAAGGGATGAGTTTGGCTCTTTGCAAATAGGTACAGGATTCAGTCTGCTTCAGGACTGTTACCTGGGTTTAAATATAGTCTTGTTATCAAGAGCAAGACTGTTTTAGGGTATTCCTGAATGATCTTCTGGTAGGTTAAAAGGAGAAAGGCCTGGCATCTTTCAACAGTAGTGTGGAAGCGATTCAAGAAGAGTTAAGAATAGAGGGAAAAATTGGAGCCATTTGCTACATAATTGTAGAAAAGACTTTATGGTGATTTCTGAACATTTCCAGTGTTTAAAGACAGTTGGGATAAAACATGAATTTATCATAGCTCCTCTTTTCCAGGTAGCTTGAAATTAGTCTGCATCCTTTTTTAGTTTCTTTGGTTAAATCTGCATTTATCTCTTATTATCTCAAACCACATCACTCTTCCTAAGAAGTTCCTGTGGCAAATACTTTCTAGTCAGCAAGGTAGTTTCACCACACAGTTAATTACATATAGTTTTAAAGCAGTCTGCTAGTTTCAAGACAAGCACTGTCTGCATTTCCTATGAAGAATTGTTAGATGAACCTAAAAGATTACTAGGTATTCAAGATCAAGATCAATGGAAATTAGATTAGCCAAAACAAACAGAAACCAAAACTCTGTATGTTCTTTACCATCTTCGTTTTATTTGTTCTTCACTGACATTTATTATGGCAAGTACTTGTGGTTACTGGTTTATATGTGGGAAAGATAGCAAAGAAAGGGGTGACAGAGGAGGTGGAGAAATGACGTCAGAAACTGAGCATGGCCAAATGGATAAAATGAGATATGATAGCACCTTTAATAGCCAGATCTGAAATTATGTATTTTTCGTGACTGAATTAATCATAATAGTGCTAGTGCCAAAGACATGGGAAAAAATTATCAAAGTATCTTTAGTAAATAGTTTGAGAGTAAAGTAACAATATAGACCCCAAAATTATTAGGGTGTTTTGAAGGTAGAACCCTGCAAATATAGCTAACATTTTTCATTCTCACTCTATTCTAATTCATTGATCGTGACTCAAAAAATATATATTCAAAACTGTTGACCAGTTAGATATGTATGTTCACAACAGTCTGACAAAAATAAAATTAGTCTTCGATATTTAGCTTATATTTAGGATATGAAATATGCAGTTATCTTCTGTGAATACAAAATTGGCGCTTGCTGCTTGGGTATGTGGGCTTAATTCGGCAGTGCCAGCACCCACAAAGCTGTTGACTGTTGGGATCTTTGTCCATAATTAGCATTAGCTGCCACCAGTAAGTTATAGCATCTTGATAATGGCTTAGTGACTGAAGAGTTAGACATCTTATAGGCATAATTATCTTAAACAGAGATTCAAACATTTTAAACATGCGTTTCTACCTCCTAAAAAGGCACATGACGTATTTAATACAAAATTATTCTTAATTGAAGTCAAAATGAAGTTTTGTAAAGCAAAAAATCGAAAACTTTCTTAAATTTCTCAAACTACTTTGCATTCAGTATGCCATTTAATCTTTTTAACAGTTCTATGACTATCCCCATTTTAATGCAAAAAACTAAATCTCAGAAATTTTAGACTTATACCAGTTACATAGCTGGTATTTTAAATTGTGACTTCAAACCTTAAATACACATCCCTGAAGGTAGAAAATTAATTATTTCAGTCACTGCTTAATGTAATAGAGGATTCCCTGAAAACTGAGCAAAATGTATTCTTCAGTTCCCTGTATTCAATATCCTAAGCAGTTTATGGTATATAGCCTATTCAAAGGAAAAGAGAGCATGGATAAATTTTAACGTATATTTCACAGGATAGTTTTGATGCTTCTAGATTTTCCTTGATGAAGTGACATAATGAATGTATTTTTTATAATTTAGATTAGTTTCTGGATGATACATCAGTCCTAAGTTGACTACCAACTTTGGGGTCTTAATAAGTAACACAGTAATGACATTTGGCACAGGCTTGATCTCTGAATATAGAATTAAGACTGCAAACCAGCTCTGTTTCAGGAATTTAAGTCATAAGAATATATATTCAGGTTGCATCAGAACAGAAAGAATAATTTTATTGCAGCAGAATCTGTCACAGTGTGTAGATGTGACCATACATTTGAATTGTATACTTACACTCTTAGATATTCATGAAAAAATCTATTTTTAGAGTAAGTGGTAAAAGGGATGATTATATCTCACATGTGCTTTTAATCATCTTGTCCACTATAATTTTGCTGTCTGGTCTCAGAAAGGGAAAAAAAAACTTTGGACAATACTTATTACTTTATTGACTGTGTTAGTTTCTTCTTCTTAAGTAGACTGTTTTCATCTCTTTTCTTTTGAGTCCAATTTTCCTATAGTTTGTTTATGTCAGTGGCTTGACAAAATGATAAAATATATTTCCAGAAAGCACATGGATCTGGAACTCTCTCTTGTTATGTTTATATTAGGCTTTATTTTAAAGGCAAGTGAGACTGCTTCAAATAAAACAACTTCAAGCTTCCAAGAAACAGTTAAGAGAAGGCAGAGAGGAGCAGAAACACTTCTTCGCCGACACTTACACTGTTGCCATGGACCTACATAAGCAGTGGGAGAACACAGAGACTAACTGGCATAAGGAAAAGATGGAATTACTGGACCAGTTTGACAATGAAAGAAAGGAATGGGAAAGTCAATGGAAGATCATGCAGAAGAAAATAGAAGAGGTACACTTCAATTTGTTGTGGATGTACTGTAACGTTTAAGTGCAAGATGAAAATTCTGTTGACTGTTCTGTATTGGAAACTTTTTGTTTTCCTTATTCCACCTAAGAGGTACATTTCTCAGTGACATTTACTAGAACAAAAATAGAATAATCTTATCCAATGGTATTGTAAGGATTATTTTATATCATTGCATGAAAATTAAGCATTTGAAATGTCACTCTAAAATGTTTCAACTTATTTTCTGGCTAGACAGCTTTTTTATCAAAAGTGAGGTATGTATTTTGCATGAATTTTCAAATACCAGGGCCAGGAGTAAAATGCAAGAAAGATATACTTGGTGGGACATAGATTAGCAAAATTATAGTTGGGCATTAGAACATAGATCTTTCCTAAGAAGATTTATGAGTAATGTCTATTAAAGGAAATTACATGTTAGATAACTCAGTATAATCAAAAGGAGTATCATATATCAAACAGAAAATGGCAGTAGACATGAGATTTATTCAGTCAAGGTGTGCACATTTAGTGGCATATTTATTGGAAAAGGAGTTATGAAAAATGACATATCACAACTCTGACACAGTCATTTTGTTCCCGTTAACCGTCCCTCAGTCCATTGACCCTGAAATATTTCCTTCAAGCATTTGCACTGATGTATATTCAAGCTTTTGCACCAACTGGAAATAATTTATGCTTATCTTGCTTTCTTTTGGTAACATCCTTACTATTGACTTTATATGGTTTTATGCGCATTACCAAAGTTGTTATTTTAAGACTTCTTGGCCTTTTTTGCAGGCAAAGTAAGTGCTTTATGTGTTTATAGTACAGTCATGTTTCTTATTAACAGCCATGTAATTGACTGTGAATAAAATATGAATTGGGATAGTAGGAAGAAAGCTGAAGAAAAGTTAACTATTAAGCCCTTCCTCTAAAATAGAGCTGAGAAGGCAGGCATGTAGTATATGATCAGGGATTGTAGGAGAATATATACTTCTTGTCCCTCTATAGTTTGGAAAATGTGTCCTGCTTGCTCCTTTAACCCCTCTAGCCATACTCAGATTGGATCAACAAAGAGATTCCCTGGTCAAATCAGAATCCAAAACTCCAGTGCAATCAGAAACTGACCTGTAGTCCCACGTCACTGCCTTCCAAATGTTTGGGAAGTTCAGTTCGTAACAGTCTCAGGAAATTCTAGCATCCAAGCAAAATAACTAAGGGATGCAGGATTAGTCTAGCCAATTTTTTTTTTTTTTTGAGACGGAGTCTCGCTTTGTCGCCCAGGCTGGAGTGCAGTGGCGTGATCTCGGCTCACTGCAAGCTCTGCCTCCCGGGTTCACGCCATTCTCCTGCCTCAGCCTCCCAAGTAGCTGGGACTACAGGCAGCCGCCACTACGCCTGGCTAATTTTTTGTATTTTTTAGTAGAGACGGGGTTTCACCGTGTTAGCCAGGATGGTCTAGATCTCCTGACCTGGTGATTCGCCCGCCTCGGTCTCCCAAAGTGCTGGGATTACAGGCGTGAGCCACCGCACCTGGCCTAGTCTAGCCAATTTTTAAAGCCATGTAGTTAAAAGAAGCTGCTGTCTGATTAAATTTATTACTGTCCAGTAATTATTCTGACAATTCTATAGAGTTCATCTATGGTAAATATTAGCCTCATCAATTAGCAGGCATGAAATATGCTTTAAACATCAAATTATACCTCATAGAGATAACATCCCTTTCTGTATCAGGGAGACAAAAGGGCTGTCATATTTTTTTATCTTGGAGAGTAGCTGTACTGCTGTTTATGTTTTGCTGCCTGTGTTCTACAGCTCCATAACTAAACTAAAATTAAGAAATCAACACTTGGAAAAGTAATCTCATGCCACAAGCAGAAAAGACTGTATTTGTTAAACATTTATCACAAAGTTCTGTATGTTAAATCAGATGTAAATTATTAAGCCATGTACTAGAGAACTGTAGATTCCTAGGTATGCACATATATCTTCAGTGATTTTAAGTGATAATATCTGATGAGAGGATGCAGTATTGGCTATTAAGATGCTCATAGTTCCCTGTTCAGCCACTATCCACAGTCATTGCATTTGCTGTGGCAAAACCAAGATGTTCATACTTGGATCATTTGAAATTTGAAAAAATACAGATAGAAATTCTGGATAGAACTTATAGACATCTGGGGTTTTTTTTTTTTTTTTTCACACTGTAGTCTCCTGCCTGTATCCTTTGGTAGAATAATCAGATAACCATTGACAAGGGCTGGGTACCAAGTAACATAGATTCCTTTGTACAAAATAGTTTTCCATCAGTAACATTGTTATTTGTTGATTCATACCTCACCTAAGTCAAGAAAATTTAAAATGGCATAAAATTAGGTATGATATAAAATATGCAAAAACAAAAATGGAAAGATGAGCTGAAGACAGGAGGAAGGATCATATATGAAATGTACCAGTGAGTCTTTCTAGTAACTAACAAAAATTATCAGGTGCATATAACTTCAAATTCAAATGATAAGGCAAACTTATTTCCCAGGAATAGCACATTTTCCCACCTTTTTGCAACTAAAGCAATTTTGTTTTCATGACTTCTCAAAAACAGGACAGTGTCACCAACAGCATCCTTAGATTTAACATGTCACTTTTTAGAGTTCCTCCTTATATCCCTCAAGGTCAGCTCAAACCATAATGCCCACAGAAGTTCAGTACAAACAATTTGGCAGGGACCAAACAATCGATTCATGGCTGCAGTTTGATGCTATCCTGACTTCATACAATAAATACTAATAAATTTATAAGCATTAGAAAAATAAATACACTATATTTTTCAGGCATCAACTCTAGTGCTTCTCTCAGCTGAGTTATCGGTATGTATTAAGCAGCAATAAATCTATTATATTATTTGAATAATACATGTAGTGTAGATATTGATTGTGGCTGTTAAATATAGAGTCATTTGCTTTGATAGTCATCTGACAGTCCCTTTTGAAGTTTGACAAGCTTTTACCTGACTCAAGCCTAAAGAGAAAGCCATTTCTTTCCTCTATTCAGAAGTGAACTGAATGAGTGTGTGCAGTTTCAACTAAGATCTCATAAAGAAGTAATCTGGGTTCTACCTTAATACAAACTAATAGATGATCAAAGCCTCGCAGTTCTATTATATCACATAGGGTATTGTCATATTTGTTTTAATCTGGATGAGAAACATTTAAAAAATGTGTATCACTTTGACATTTTTCAAAAATCTCAGTAATATCTAGCCCTCATCAATGTAATTGACCTAAAGGAAACATCTTTTGACTGATAAGTGACTATTTAGGGAACAAGAATAAGTTGACTTGCTATCTGAGATTGTCAAGCATTTAGACAGTTAAATGTTAGTGTACAAGTAGGACCAGACATTTGAAAACTATGACTTTAATGTTAAATTCTTGCATCTCTCTGAAAGCAATTATATAATATGGCCAGTAATTGATTCAGGTCATTCTAATTTTGTGACAGTGTTTCTGTGTTTATATGCAGATACAGATTTATTTTATTTTTGAATGATTGATTGTTAGTCAAAAGAATTAGCATCCATGTGTTGCACTACTAAAAGTAGCCTTTATGTTTCATCAAACTTGTTCCAGCTAATCCATATTTTAGAGGCACTATTTGGAGGCCGAAGCATTAATACCCAGGAAGTATATTTTAATATGGCAAAGAGAACTCAAAGCGGTTTGCTTAGTATCAAGAATATTAACAAAGTGAATTAGGGGAAAAGAAGTTTTAATTTTGTTTTCTTTTTCTTACAGCTTTGCCAGGAAGTAAAGCTTCGGAGGAAAATCAATATGAATGAATGTGCTAAGATCATTGATCTTTACCATGAGAAGACCATTCCAGACAAAGTGATAGAATCTTCCCCAAATTACCCTGATTTAGGACAATGTGAATTTATAAAGACGAATCACAAAGATGATCTGAGAAAAGAAAATAAAACAGAGCAGAGCTTAGTCAGTGGAGGAAATCAAATGTGTAAGGGACAAAAAGCAACAAAAAAATCAAAAGTAGGGTTTTTGGATCCTTTGGCTACAGACAACCAAGAGGAATGTGAGGCCTGGCCTGACCTGAGGACTTCTGAGGAAGAGAGCAAGAGCTGTTCTGGCGCCCTCAATACAGTAAGTAAGATGTGATTGGTCTAGAACTGTTTCTAAAGAAATATTTACATTTCAAAGTGCTAACGGGCTGTTGCTTATATGTGTAAAGGCTCTTGAAGAACTTGCGAAGGTTAGTGAAGAATTATGCAGCTTTCAAGAGGAAATTCGAAAACGGTCTAACCATAGAAGGTAGGCTGGTACTTCTGATTATTTTAGATGGGTAAATAAAAAAGAATATTGTTTTTAGTTAATGACTCCAAACTGCCTCCTCCTTACATGTAAGAACTAATGAGTTATTAAAATGTATTATCTAGGGTGGGAGATAGAAATTTTAATTTTTTGTTTGCTTGTTTGTTTTTGAGGTGGAATCTCGCTCTGTCTCCCAGGCTGGAAAGCAGTGGCATGATCTCGGCTCACTGCAACCTCCACCTCCCAGGTTCAAGCAGTTCTCCTACCTCAGCCTCCCAAGTAGCTGGGACTAACGGCGCACACCACCACGCCCAGCTAGTTTTTTTGTATTTTTAGTAGAGACGGGATTTCACCATGTTGGCCAGCATGGTCTTGAACTCCTGACCTCAAATAATCCCCCTGCCTCAGCCTCCCAAAGTGCTGGGATTACAGGCGTGAGCCACCACACCAGGCCAGAAACTGTAATTGTATCTTTCTCTGTTCACTAATTCTTAAAGCAAATCTTCCAATTCTCTTTGTAATCTGACTATTAGTAATACTTTACTCTTTTTCGTGTTTAATTAAGGTAGACCCTCCATAAAAAAATCAGTAAGTAACCTCTAAAGTAGTTCTTTCTCATTCTGAGCATTTGGACAATGAAAGTGTGCAACTGGGCTAATTCAGTTAAATGTATCATTAAACGACGTCAGAATTAACGGTGTGGCGTTTTGCTTATATAATCATGTTCTACTAAAATATTTAATGCTTAAGAGCACTTTATTTTGCTTCAATTTGTATTTATGTAATGGAGGCCTACATACTTTTCAGAACAACATATTGTAAATATGTACACATGTACGTGTGCCACAAAAAATGCTGTTTCCATTTGGAAACAGTATATAACAGTAAGTTTTAGCCAAATTAACAAATACATTGGAATTCTCTACAAGTTTAGTAAAGATGGATTATTCTAGGATCAACATTTATCTCTCCTCATGGTTCAGTGTGCTTCCTACATTCCCTTATTTTTCATTAGTTGTTAGGAAGCTCAGAAAGAATTTTTGTGCTGACTTGCAATAGATTTTCTTAGCCAATCATGTTTTAAACATAACTTTGTCCTCTATTTGCCTATTTACCTTTGTTTCTATTCTCTATTAATAGGTATTTATCCACATTTTATTGTAAGCTATCCTATAATCTTTTATAATTTGAAGAGGTATAAATATGATTTATAGTTATCAGTGTGATTAAGTTTGAATTGGGATACTTAGCTTTTTATTTAATATAACTCAGAAAAGACTTACTTGCCAATTTTCTTTTACAAATCACACCTAATATAAAGTTCTTATTGTCACCCCATGGACTTTAGAACAAGGTTCAAGATATTTGTAATTCAAAGACATTACAATTTGACATGACCTAATGTTTCTCATTTTTCATTATCCTCCCCACTCTGCTTTATAATTAATCCATATCAAAGTACTCATTTTCCTTTGAGTAGCCATAGTATTTAATCCTTTTGCCTTTTACTTCAATCCTATATGCCTTTTACTCAAGTAATCCAAAAAAATTTTACTTTTTTTCAAGCCCAAATGACACTTTCCATTTGGAATTACTCATGTCTCATTGCACTTTTATTCAGATTTCTATCTGACTACTTAAAGTGCTATTTCAAATTCAGGGAGAAGAACTTGAGCTCACATTACATAATGAATAAGAATTCAGCAGGCAGAGAGGAGGTAAGGGAATGGCAAGATAAAAGCTACAGAAAGGGAAATGCCAGTAGCAGAAACCCAGGAGACTACATAGTTTAATCTGAGGGTAAGTGAAGTCTCAGGTAATAGTGAAAATGAGAGACGAGTTTGGAAAGAGTTTGAGTCAGAGTATGTAGAGCATTGAATATAAAACTGAGAGGTAGACTTCATTCCACCATAAAAGGACTTGAAGTTTTTGATTGGGAGATTTATAAAAAAATGATGTATGAGGGAGTTGTGAATCCTTTTCTTATAGCAGAAACTCATTTTAGCTACGGTTGCTTTTGAGAGCTTATTCTAAATAAAGTTATAACCAATACACCATGTTTTATCATTGTTTAGGATGAAGTCAGATTCTTTTCTCCAGGAAATGCCAAATGTAACTAATATACCTCATGGGGACCCCACGATCAACAATGACCAGTGCATTCTTCCAATCAGTTTAGAAAAAGTAAAACAGAAAAATAGGAAGAATCTGAGCTGTACCAATGTGCTCCAGAGCAATTCTATGAAAAAATGTGGAATTGATACAATCGATTTGAAAAGAAATGAAACTCCACCAGTTCCTCCTCCAAGAAGCACCTCTCGAAATTTTCCCAGCTCGGATTCTGAACAAGCCTATGAAAGATGGAAGGAAAGGTTAGACCACAACAGCTGGGTGCCCCATGAGGGTCAAAGTGAAAGGAATTGCAACCCTCACTTCCCTTTGAGACAACATGAGATGTCTATGTTGTATCGAAATGAAGGGAAAACTTTGAAAGATGGTATTATCTTTTCCTCTTTGGTACCAGAAGTCAAAATAGATAGCAAGCCTCCAAGTAATGAAGATGTTGGACTTAGCATGTGGTCATGTGACATTGGGATAGGTGCAAAAAGGAGCCCCTCTACTTCGTGGTTTCAGAAAACCTGCTCTACCCCCAGTAATCTAAAATATGAAATGGTGATCCCAGATCACCCTGCTAAATCTCATCCTGATCTTCATATAAGTAATGACTGTAGCTCCTCAGTAGCAGAGAGCAGTAGCCCACTTAGAAATTTCAATTGTGGCTTTGAAAGGACTACAAGGAATGAGAAGCTGGCAGCAAAGACTGATGAATTCAACAGAACTGTATTTAGAACAGATAGAAATGGTCAGGCAATACAGCAAAATCACAGCTGCTCAAAATCATCAGAGGATCTCAAGCCCTGTGATACCTCATCTACTCACACAGGTAGCATATCACAAAGTAACGATGTGTCTGGTATTTGGAAAACCAATGCCTACATGCCTGTGCCCATGGAGAATGTGCCTGATAATCCCACCAAGAAATCCACAACAGGCCTAGTAAGACAAATGCAGGGATACCTAAGTCCCCGCAGTTATCGGAATATGCTCCACGAGCATGACTGGAGACCGAGTAATTTGTCTGGCCGTCCGAGGTCAGCTGATCCCAGGTCGAATTACGGTGTTGTGGAAAAGCTGCTGAAAACCTATGAGACAGCAACAGAGTCTGCATTGCAAAATTCTAAGTGCTTCCAGGATAATTGGACCACATGTAATTCTGATGTCAGTGGTGGTGCCACATTAAGTCAGCATTTAGAAATGCTCCAAATGGAACAAGAGTTTCAGCAAAAGACAGCTGTATGGGGGGGACAGGAAGTGAAGCAAGGAATAGATCCAAAAAAGATAACAGAGGTGAGAAAGCAAATATAACATAATTTGGTAGCATCCATATTAGCAATGGCTCTGAATCATGTTTATATGTCCAAATGAGGGCACAAGTTTTGGACTCTTCTTAACCTCTTGACCCTGTTTGTAAATAAATATAACTCAACATGAACCTTGAAGGTGTAGTTTTTAAGACTGAGAATAGTACATTGTAACTTGAAAAATTCTGAAATGGGATAACATAAATACAGTAAGTGGATTTAGGAAACTGAAGAAGATCAAATGTTTGTTCTTTCTTGAAAAAATACTCAGAATGGACATTTCTCGATTTATAGAATTTCATTATTCTAAAGGTTCTTTTTTAAGTGTGTGGAAAATATTTTAAAAATCGTTTTCACTTTTCAGTTATTAACTATGATTGGTTCAGTCATTCTCAGCATTTGACTCATATTCTTTCTCATAGGAGTAATCACATTAATATGAATATGGGAAATACACATCATTTAAAACAGTGCCTAATAGAGTCCTTTTATCTGTGGAACTAAAAGATAGTATATATAAATAAGGTTATTCTTATTTGTATGTATTCTTAGCATAGAAATTGACCAAAAAAAACCCCACTCAAATGGACATTTTAAGTAAACTATTATCTTTTTTGTTCCTGTCTATTTATGAAAGAGTTTAATCTTCATTAGTTATAAGAGAAAAAGAGGTCAAAGAAATTGGTATTTACAAAGAAGAGTTATACAACACTCTCTTTTACTCATATAATTTTTAAGAACCTAACAAAAAGTTACAAGGTGACATATTGTTATTATTAACCAATACTTCAGAACTCCTAGTTTCATAGAATGCAGTGGGTATGCAGCATGGTTTTAAACTATTATGCAAGTTGCTTCCTTCTGGTGTAGAAAACTACTATGTGGATTTCAAACCCTGCAAAAATATCAGTTTTCATCCATCTTATGAGAAATCTTGCCTGTTTTTATAAGGTGCAGAAAGTATCCTGCTTTTGTATTTCTCTGCTTTTTAATTGAGCCCATCAATGCCCGCAAGGTCCTGTAGCTAAAGATGGGAAATAGATATATCTGTACAATAACCAAACAAAATTCTCGTTAACTAACAAGAAATAATACTAAGCGGTTTCCCTTTTTGCATTCACTGGGAGTTTGGCAGGGAGGTCCTCTACCATAGATCCTTAGGAGCAGTTTTTGTTTTTGTTTTTTGTTCTTCCTCCTGTAGGAAAAAATCTAGAAAATAAGTCTCCAAAAAAAAAAAAAAAGAAAAGAAACTGCAGTTTACTGTCAGATCATGGCTAAAATAGTAGAAATAGGAGGCCATCCTCACTGCCTAGCTCAGATGAAAGAGTACAGGCTTTGTGGGGTCTAAGAAGGGTCAATAAGAACCAAGTGTATAAAGTGTATCATGGAAGTTTTGTACTTTTGTTTTAATTTTAAGGACCAAGGAATGCTTTTTTTCCATTAAAATAAAAGGAAAGAAGGAAGAAAATAAAAGAAAGAGAAGAAAAGTGAAGGAAAAGGTTTTCTCTCATCAGAACATGCCCAAGAGACAGCAATTTTGTATTAGTAATTAGAATGAAGATGTATTTAAAAGTATTTTAATGATTTTAAGGTTTTGATAGATATTGCCAGTGATAGTGGAAAAAAAAGCATCAGATTAATCATTTGGTTTGTGTGCCTTTTGCTTATCACCTCTAAAAGTGTCAATAATTTGACATAAATGAACAGTTTCTTCTATAGATTATCTTTTTATTTTTAAATAACACTGTAACATACTAACAGACCACTAAGAAGCATTTGTATTTCCATGATATTCAAGTTATTTAACTTAAAAGTTTTAAATCCTGAGCTCCTCATTAGTTCTACAAAGAGATTAACTGTATTAAAATTTGTCAGTGTGAGGAAAGGTACAAAATTATCAAATGTCATATTCCATATTAAAATTGAATTGCTTTAAAACATTCAAAGCCACAAATATTAGACAACTACCTTCTTTAGTTTTCAATGCTTTTTCTTTCTTGTAAATTTACTAATGGACTAATCCTATAGTTGAGACTCATCATATATTAAGCCTATTGTTGGTACCCAGAGAGTGAGAGGAATGTTTTTACTTGTGTCCTAGGAATCCATGTCAGTGAACACCTCACATGGAAAAGGATTTTCCCGACCTGCTAGACCAGCAAATCGTCGTCTCCCCTCCAGATGGGCATCCAGATCTCCATCTGCACCCCCTGCCTTGCGGAGAACTACCCACAACTATACCATTTCTCTGCGATCCGAAGCATCGATGGTTTAAGTCTTTGGCCTGGATTGCTATATTACAGAAGTTCTAGTCCCACTTGTCAAACAGAGCATTCTGAGTGTTTACAGGCGGACCTGTTCTCTTCCAACAAGCAATTTAAATCTTAACTTTCCATCAGTCTTCAGTGTTTTTAATCTAAGGAATAATTATCTTCCTGTATTTTGATTTCTTAGATCAGACTTTTTTAATGCCATCCTCATTAATTTTCCAATACAATATAAGTTGAAACAATGTACAATATTGTATATTCTTTGTTGCAAGTGGCAGAAAGTAAGGTTATGTGCATGGCCATGTGTTTGTAGGTGCATGTGTTGAAATAGGAAGTATCCTAGTATGTATTTAGATATGAAAAACTTATGTGCTAGTGTTGACTTTGAAATTATAACATGTATACCTATATATTCTTTGTGTTTATTTAAAAGTTTTGAAAATATGCAGTACTGTTTATATTTTGTATACCTTTTAATAGGTATCCACTTAAGGCATTTGTGGTACAAATATTAATTGACCACTTCCTTGGCCCCCAGCTACAATGAAAAAGAATTATGCACACATCTAACATTGGTAGATTTCTAAAGACAACTCATAAATGATTTCTTAACCCATATAAGGATAAAATAATACCATTGATATCCTTGTTTATTCTTTTTAAATAAAAATGTCACAAGTTTAATAGATCAGCCTTGTAAAGCAAGCATAAAATGTTCATAAATGTTTTATATATTATTTGGTAGTCTAGTATGGCTTTAACTGAATATTTGATCCTCAGAGACAGTATCATGAGACTGCATTATAAATGACATGATTAAATAATGAATTTATTTTGTCAGCCTCAGCAACAAACATTTCCTAAATGTGTTGCAAAAAGAAACTGAATGATATTGAATTTTAGTTTTTCTTTAAGTTGTGGTAAGCTTTTAGTTTAGCTGCTTTAACATGGAGTCATACATATTTAGAGGTAAGTCATTTATTATTTTTTTCCTTTTTCTAAACTTTTCCTTAAAATTAATAGATAACAAACTAAGTTACTTTTTTACTAACAAGGAAGATCAGGAATAATATTTCTTTGAAAGCTGAAATTATACTTCTCACAGTTTGCTACAAAAAAAAAGGCTTAAACTAAACCTTGACATCCACAGTAGCATCAGGAATAGAAATGTATATTTTGGCTACAGTTTGCATACAGTGAACACATAAAATCTATATTGAAAACTGACAGAAATATGAATGTTGATGGGGCTTGGAATTCTAAATGGAAGATTTTAGAAGGAACTTTGCTCTCTACTGTCACTATATAAAACCAATTATGTTATGTTATTAGATATTAATTCTATTTAAGCTTTTCCTTTACTAAGAAATTCTTATGCCAAATGTACTCCAAGAGCCATCTCCTTATGATGTATTTGAACCATTTAGAGAAATTCACTTCATTGTACTCCATGACCTGAGGTAAAGAAAATAATTTTCAAATTGCAGACTTACTTGAAAGGCTCAAGACTGTAGCATGGTGATGTCTAGATTCATACTTTGCTGTAAGAACAGTTTTGGTAGTTAAGTGGAATTAAAGGTCTAGAGTGATTTGTATTGGATGGTAACTAAGGTCTATAAATCTACTCTTTTAATTCTTATTTCCTTCAGGAAGATCCTTTTCCACAGGAAGCTATCAAAGGAAAGTAAACTAGACACCAAGTAATATCACTCTCATAATATGCTTTCCAGCTAGAGGGGAGAAAACACCAGGAAAGTGGAACTCTGGGTCATAAAATGACGGACCTGTTAGGAAAATGCTGTTGTGTGGCAATGGAAAGCCTGCCCAAGGACTGTGCAACCTATCTGTTCCTCTCCACCACTGTATCCCAAGTAGTCTGGTATGATCTATGGTTCCTTAGAATATTGAGGATCGCTTTAAAAAAATGAAATTTCTGATCTCACCCCGTATTACTAAAGCAAAATTTCCAGGGATAGGGACTGGGACTCCAGAACCATTAATAAAACAAAACAAAACAAAACAAAATATTGATGATCAGGCAGATTTGAAAACAGTGACATTGATTGATCTCTGAATGGATGGATGCCCTTGGGTGGTCACTTTTCTTCCTAGGACTTGCCTTTGTTATCTGTAAATTAGAACGGCTGTATTTCAGACTTCACAATTTTAAGCCACTTTTTTCTATTAACAGTTGAATGAACCAGTGGGACACATTTTAACGTCTTTTTATGTTGACTAAAATTATAGTTAGAGCTGAGAAAAAAAAATTAGCATCTAGTCCAACTCCTTGATTGTAAAACTGAAAAACTAAGGTTATTTGAATGTTCTGTTTTCTCTTTTTAAATATTTTATAATTTTTAAATGGAAAAACCTATTAAGTAAATGGAAATAATCCTTGAAAATAGTTTTTGATGTTTTATGATTTTTAACTGGTAAATTTCTACTTTAGGTGGGCATTTTCTTCCCTAGAATATACCCTTTATTATGCTATCATTGCTAGATTTAAAGGGACTTGTAAGCATTTCTGGAAATATTTCATTTAAAAACATATATTAATAGATGTTTTCTCTAGCAGACTTTTGGAGCAAAAATATTATTTTAGTTCAGCAGAGGATTACTAATGTGGGCTGATCTCAGAAAGGAATAAGGATGAGGCAGAGAGGAGTACTTGAGTTTCTGTGTGTGTGTGAGTGTGTGTGTTTGTGTTTGTGTCAGTGTCACATAAGTTCTCCATATTGCCTTATGTCCCAAAGCCAAATATAAAAATATAAATGATGCTTTGTGTAATTCATTTTATCAAAAATTACCCATAACTTTCATTTGTTTTTATATCGACAATGAAGATGATCATATTTCATTTTGCAGATGTGGCCATAAAATATTATTTACTTCTACATAGGTGATTTTACCAGGTTTAGTTATCCTGAGAAAACATCTGGACTTAAAAGAGTTTCTGCTTCCCTACAAAGATCTTTAAAATTATTTTTAGGCACATTTGCAATAAACAACTACTTGATATTGAAATCTCCTTCAGCCATGAGAAGCTATCAAATAAAGTAGGCGTAAAAACAACTGTCTGTGCCATCTGTATACATCGAGAACATTTTTCTTTCCCTCCTTTTCTGCAGTGAACTCTAGTAAAGCTGAGTGTCTTATGAAATCTAAACTCAAATATGTATACAGTTCACTCTAGCTTCTTCCAAAATATCTCTAGATAGTAGAATTGAAGCCAAACCTGCCTGACTTCCTGCTCCTGGCCATCCAAAACTCCATATGGCTTCTCGTACACTGACATCCTCTCTGTACCCATTTAACTGCTAATTGAGTCTGATAAAAGTCTTCTTTGAAAAAAGTTTTCATTTCTAAGATTTGCATTTACATCATAAAATTAAAACATTTCAGGAAAATTAGATTTTTTTTATTACAGTACTATTTGCTTTAAATTCGGCATGTTTTTCTTAAGTAGCAAGTACATGTATCAGAACTTACAACTGGCTGGGCACCGTGGCTCATGCCTGTAATCCCAGCACTTTGGGAGGCCAAGGTGGGCGGATCACGACGTCAGGAGATGAGACCATCCTTGTTTCATCATGGTGAAACCCTGTCTCTGCCAAAAATACAAAAAATTAGCCAGGCGTGGTGGCGGTCGCCTGTAGTCCCAGCTACTCGGGAGGCTGAGGCAGGAGAATGGCGTGAACCCAGGAGGCAGAGCTTGCAGTGAGCAGAGATCGTGCTACTGCACTCCAGCCTGGGCGACAGAGTGAGACTCTGTCTAAAAAAAAAAAAAGAACTTATAACTATGACTTGTTCATCTTACCCTGAAAATATGTTCCTACAAGAAAATGTGCTTTGCAAAGCAAAAAAGGCAAAAATTGGGGATGAGGGGTTCTTCAGACAAGTACCAAAAATGATTTGTCATTTTTAATGTATGTATATTTATCATAGAAAATAATTTTTTGTTTTAGTGAGAATAAAATCATGATACTTAAAATCTGATATACATTTCAATGATCTTATTAATCCAATAGGTTAAATTAACAAATTCTTAGGAAAAATATCTGTTTATATGAAGCTATGGAGAAATCTAGAAAGTAGGTAATGGTCTAGATTTTGAGGGACCTATGAACTCAGAACAAGTTCATTTAGAGGTGGGAAACCTGAGATTCAAAGAGGTCTGCATGGCTGCCAAGGTTACAGGGACAGAATCCAAGCCTGGGCTCACTCATGTTCTGCTCTCTTATACGTATAAATGTCCCATGTGCATCTATGACTTCATTGTTTGCAAAGCACATTCATATTCCACGACTTGTCTGCTTCTTACAACAAACTACAAGGCAGGCATTGTGATTTCTAAGTAAGAAGGAAAAATTAAGTAGTCAAGATAATATTTAGAATAAATATTTTTGAAGATGATAGTTAAATAGATGGCTCTTCAGACTCCTAGCTCAGGCTCTTTTTCCAGCCTTCTTTTCCCAAGGAAGAGAAGATAAAAAGAAACAAAGATTGAACAGCTCTTTTTCATTTTTGTTTTGTTCATTTTTTACATGACACAAATTGTTTATCTTGCTCTCATTGAGAGTTTCTGTTGATTCCCTCTTTCAATGATCAGCAGAAGTCATCACCCCTGACTTGAATGGTTTTATGAAATTCAAGAAGTTGTGAACAAGGCTTTAACAAAATATTTCCACTTTTAATGCCTATGCTCTGATTTTGTATAAATTTTGTATGTAGGACATGATGTTGAAGTAAAACCAATAAATAGCCAAGCAGTATTCATCTATAGCATCAACTGAATCCTGACCTCAATCTTCAAAAGAATCAGAGAATAGTTTCACACTTCGTAAGTTACATATACTCCAGAATAAATAAGAGCAGTTTGCTTGAAGTATTATCTTAGCTCATCTGTGCTGCTATAACAAAACACTTGAGACTGGGTTATTTATAAAGAACAGAAATTTATTTCTCTACAGTTCTGGAGGCTGGGAAGTCCAAGATCAAGCTGCAAGCAGATTCGGTGTCTGGTGAGGCCTGCTGTGTGCTTTCAAGGTGGTGCCTTATTGCTGTGTCTTTATATGGCAGAAGGGGCCAACAATGGAGAAACAGCAGAATAGCAAGAAGCAGCTGAATGCTCTATGATGTTTCTTTTATAAGGGCCTTAAATCCCATTCATGAAAGAGAAGCCTTCATAATCCAATCACCTCCTAAAGGCCCTACCTCTTAATATTGGAGATTAAGTTTCAACATGAATTTTGGAGGTACGTATTCAAACCATAGCAAGCATACAGTAATTTCCAATATAAACCTCACTCAAAATTATAGTCACATGCTGCACAAACCAGTTCAATGCACATATATGATAAGATTATAATACAATATTTTTGCTATACTTTTTCTATGTTTACGTATACAGATACCATTGTGTTACAATTGCCTTTAGTATTCAGTACAGTAACATGCTGTACAGGTTTGTAGCCTAGGAGCAATAGATTATACCATCAAGCCTATCATCTAGATTTATATAAGTACACTCTGTGATGTTTGCTCAGTGATGAAATCACCTGAGAACACGTTTCTCAGATCATATCCCTGTTGTTAAGCAATGTGACTGCAACTGTGCTCTGCTGCCAGTTTGTTTGAAGCTTTATTTTTCAATTACTTACTCATGGCAATTTTATAAGAATCATTAAACAAATTTAATCCAGCTATTTGGGATCTGCAGATTTTTTCTTACATAATGCTGACCAGTCTCAACACCAAATTGTCTAACCTGAATTATATATTTGTTTATTTGAATATTTTCTTAAAATTTTCTGTTAAAAATTAACCCAGTAAAGGGTTTTTTGAGTTAATGATATCTGCGGTAAAATAGTTCATTTGCAATGAAAGCCAGAGAAGCACCCACAATATTCTTTAGAGGAAGCTACATGTAGGAGTAATAGGGGGCAAAAGTCTCCATCTGTGAAAACTCAGGAGCTAAATGATTGGGAATAAAGATTCTTCCTAGAAAAGCAGAGGTAAGGAGAAAGATACTGAGACCTGGCATGCCACCTAGCTAAAGATGGTGGCCATGTAGCCCACGGAGCCAGAGCTAAATGAATTTATGAGGTATTCTACTTAGCAAAAGCAAGCATCTAGGCTTCCCAGACAGATCCAGGGGCTGGGAAAAGCACTACATCAAGGACTCCAGGGTGGACAGTGCTCACACTGTCAGATAGGCAGGTCAGATAGGCAGTCCATCCTCAAGGAGATCTCTTCCTAAAACAGCAGAGACCTGACTCTGGGCCAGGGTAGAATAAAGTGTCCGGCGGGGGGGTTGGGGGGGGGGAATTGGCAAATGCAAGATCTGAGATCAAGAATCCCAGTCCTGGGGACCAGCATGTAGGAAAGTTAAGAGATACAGCCTGAGGTAGGGAGGCAGGCCCATTGGAAATAGGAATTGAGAGGTCTTTACCAGCACATCACATCTTTACTAAAGTTGGAACCTAAAAAGACTACAGTAGCAAATGAGGACCCATTTGCAGGCAACTAGGACAGTAATCACCACTAAGCTGAAATAAATGGAGGCTCCATGCAACTTGAGCCCTCATCTGGGATATTTTCAGAAAAAAAATTGTAGGAAACCATCAGAAGGCCTCACTGTGAGAGACTGAAAAAGACACAAAGATGATGAGGTGGGGACTGAGCCTCTTTTCTCTCCACTTTCCATTTATTGTCATTTTCTTGTGACTCTATCCCTAGAACCTAAAACTTTACCTGATAATGTAATAAATAAACCATCTATACTTTCATATAATTGACAATAAGAACAAAAATTAGAAAATATATTTTTCTTCAATTAAAAAATAGGCACATAATTAAAGAGTAGGACCATTTTTATAACTAATAAAATTACTTAAAATTGTCTATATAAATATGAAATAGATGAGCATAGGGAACATCTGTACTGCATTGGTAAGAATAAATACAGTCTCATGGAGAAAGAAATGCCATGTGAGTATAAGTAAACGCGGTGAAACTGAATGAACCAGTCCTGAGCTCCATCTACAGGTGGGGTGATGGGCTGCATTGAGCACAGGAAAAGGGACCCCAAGAGCAAGAATATCCAGTGTTGACCCACTACCTTCCAGCAAGAAAGGCCAGGCTCTGAGAACAGAAACTTTCTGCCACAGGGCTACTTCCTTCTGTTGTGGGAACAGGAGATGCCTCCAGATGGATCTGTGCCAGACAGATAGCCCTGGAGGTCACCCAGTTCTATCAACTGACTTCTTTCACACTCATCCTAAGAGCTTTCTGATTCTCAGATTAACTACCTAGGTCCTTAGAGAAATTAAACAGCATCTAAATCAGTGTTTCTTGACTGTTTCCAGTAAGTTTTCTCTAATTGGAGAGAAAAGAAATCAAAGGTCTCTGATAGTATCTAAAGAAGCCCATTGTTAAGAGAAAATTCTTTAACTTTGAAGGGTTTTAACTTGAAAATGTTTATAAACAAACCAGGATTCTATCTGCTTCATTCACTGATTATGCCAAGCACTTAGAAAAATGCCAGCAGAGATTACGTTGAATGAATTAAGATTTCAGCCGGGCACAGTGGCTCACCCCTGTAATCTCAGCATTTTGGAAGGCAGAGGCGGGCAGATCAGTTGAGGTCGGGAGTTCGAGACCAGCCTGGCCAAAATGGAGAAACCCTGTCTCTACTAAAAATACAAAAATTAGCCAAGTGTGGTGGCACATACCTGTAATCCCAGCTACTGGGAAGGTTGATGTATGAGAATCACTTGAACCCAGGAGACGGAGGTTGCTGTGAGCCGAGATCGTGCCACTGCACTCCAGCCTGGGAGGCAGAATGAAACTGTGTCTCAAAAAACAAAAAAAGAATTAATAAGATTTCTTTTTTTTTTAACTTTTGTTTGTATGTATTTTATTTTATTATTCTCACACCATAAGTTTTTGTTTCTTCAGTTTCTTCTGGGATCTCTTTTTCTCCGGTGGATCCACCTCTTCTGGTTTAGGAACAATCTGTTTCTTTTGTGTAAGGATCATCTCAGTGTGGCAGGGGAGTTAATGTATGGATTTAATCAGACCATGAGCTCTGTAAGTCCAGCAGCGCATCCTGAGTGCTTTGTTCACCTGGATATGCTCGATGACCAGAGAATCTCTGTCTACAACCTTAAGTTCACTCAGCATAACTCTGGATTTTTAAGCACGTGCAGCAAAAATTCAGCACTCTTTTTGGACCACTGACCCTGTGTCCAACCCCACTGTTTGTCCTGGACACACTTATCAACTCCACCCTTGTAACATCAGAATAGTGAACACTGTTTCTATAAAGTGACATATTTAGTGGCTTTTTGTATGTGCATACCCTTGATGGCCTGGGCAGACTCATGAGTGTTCTTAAAATGAACACAAAGATTTGAACCTGTTGGTTTGCATGATTTTATGGAGTTTTCTGGGTCAAGTGAATAGCAAACCGTTTTCATAGATCACCTCAGGACGCTTAGGAGAACAGTGAATTAATTAAATTTGTAAATATTTTAATTACTTGTTATCAGCAAAAAAAAAAAAAAAAAGTTTTTCTTCTCTGACTCTTCGTTTAGTCATAGCTGGATTACGAGTGCAGACTTTTTGCTGCACATGCCTAATTTTTGCTGCACTAAATTTACTTATTTCAAAAACTTGAGCTGACCTGAATATATATGGTACAGTAATTTCTGTTCTGGTGTCAGCATATTTTGAGAACCTGAATCCACTGAAAAATGTGCATACAAATTGAAACTGTTTTCTTGTTGTTTTGAAAATGTTATAATATAATCACTAAGACAAGATGACCAGAATACTACTAAAGAGATAGCACACTGTAATATTTCAGATGACCACTGGTAGAAATTCTGTTATTTAACAGAATTAAAGAAGAATTAAGGATTTTAATCCTGTTAAATATTTAACAGGCTTAAAATTAATTTTATTATTAATTAAATAACAAAAGGTCAAAGGACTTGCATCATGTGAAATATCATAAGGCTGTCTCTTCTATTGTCTTAGGAAAACAATAGTTGAAGGGCCTTTTTGAAGGAGAAAAAATAACAAATTACCTAGACTTTAATTTTATGTCGTTGAATTAAGTGTTCAAAATTTTATTGTTGATAAAACTCTTCACAGCTCTCACACTTTAATTCTGTTGCAATCTTATTGCACAGAATTCTGTTGCAATCTTGTTGCACAGATTTAAAAGTGAAATGTAATTCACCAATGAAAGCTTTCACAATTTCACTTTCACAGAGCAGTTACCCTTAAAATGTCTTGGCTGAATAAGCCAACTTTGAGAACCAGTTTACCATTAGGCAAAACAATAATTAGTCATTTTAACCTATGTTTCAGGCATTGTCATGAAAAGTTTTTTAGTTCTCCACTTTAAAAAGAGTAATACCAATAATTGAAAATCTGATCAGAATTTTTCTCTGCCTAAGCCAACAAATATATATGTCAAAGAGCAAGTTTTCAAACTCATCTCCCATTTCTTTTTTTTTTTTTGAGACAGAGTCTTGCTCTGTCCGGGCTGGAGTGCAGTGGCCAGATTTCAGTTCACTGCAACCTCCACCTCCCAGATTCAAGCGATTCTCCCACCTCAGCCTCCTAAGTAACTGGGATTACAGGCGCCAGCCACCACATCTGGCTAATTATTTGTATTTTTAGTAGAGATGGGGTTTCACCGTGTCGGCCAGGCTGGTCCTGAACTGCTGACCTCAAGTGATCCACCCGCCTCGGCCTCCCAAAGTGCTGGGATTACAGGCAGGAGCCACCACACCTGGCCTCATCTCCCATTTCCTTATGGATTAATCTAAAAAGATAAGCATCTAAATTTTTTTCTACTAATATTAAACAAAATCCAGCATTTCTTTCCAGCTCAGTAAAGCACAAAGAAAACCAAGAGACGTTCGTGACTAGCCTAACTAACATGGTGAAACCCAGTCTTTACTAAAAACACAAAAATTAGCCGGGTGTAGTGGCAGGCGCCTGTAATCCCAGCTACTTGGGAGGCTAAGGCAGGATAATCACTTGACCCTGGGAGGTGGAGGTTGCAGTGAGCTGAGATCATGCCATTGCACTCCAGCCTGGGTGACAGAGCAAGACTCCGTCCCAAAACAAAACAAAACAAAACAAAAGCAAGAAAACCGAGAGACAAACTCTTTGAGAGGAGATACTATTAGTGAGTGACTGCAGGGCTGCTGATTCACGCAGGATACAGAAATGCTACCTTTCCCGCCAATGTCAGCATCACAGATTTGTTTCCATGCATACACCCATCTATATGTGTTATTACATTCATTTTTTTAATCTCAAATATCTTTAAAAATTATTTTTACCAGTTATGTCAGTATAAATTATCCTTTTAAAATTAGTGGACAAAGATCAATAACTACATTCCTAAATTATTATTGTCCATTATTTCCAATGTAAACTAAATAGCAAGGTTATGATTCATCTCTCAGCCAATCATTCCAGGTTATCCTTCTTCAATGTTAGAATTGTTTCGTTGGGTATCATTTAATAGGTATGACTTTTTCACTTTACCAGTTTATTTTTTATTTTATATTTTTTTATTTTTTTGAGATGGACTCTAGCTCTGTCGCCCAGGCTGGAGTGCCGTGGCGCGGTCTCTGCTCACTGAAAACATCGCTTCCCGGGTTCACGCCATTCTCCTGCCTCAGCCTCCCGAGTAGCCAAGACTACAGGCACCCGCCACCATGCCTGGCTAATTTTTTTTTTTTTTTTTTTTGTGCTTTTAGTACAGACAGGGTTTCACTGTGTTAGCCAGGATGGTCTCGATCTCCTGACCTCGTGATCCGCCCCATCTCGGCCTCCCAAAGTGCTGAGATAACAGGCGTGAGCCACCGCGCCCGGCCTTTACTAGTTTATTGTTAAGCTCCACACAAGTTTGACCTTAACTTCAGTGTGGAATTTACCAAGTTTTTGTTTGACTGGGGTTTGTTGTTGTTGTTGTTGTAAATAGACTTTAAATTAATTATCAAGTAATTTTGGCTTTTCAATTGTGGTTTTCATTCCTAGCGAATATTTTTTTCTTTTGTTAATACAATGTTTTCTCGTTGTTTGAACAGTTTATTTTTATGTTACCCACAAAAAACAATGAAGATTTATGTAATTATTTTCAGGATTTTATCCACTGAAAGATATAAAGAATCAAACGTTTGGCAGTTACACAATATTAAAGCTATTTTAAATATGCCTCTGAGTATATCTACTATTTTTAGATGGCATCCACCTACTACCAGTAGTAAAGAGAATTGTCTGTGATGTTTTTCACCATCAGTTTCTTTGGGAAAGTCTCATCTCTCCAATCTTTGCAGATTTCTAATTGTACTAAAATTTTTAAATTGTCTTTCCTATTTTACCCAATATCAAATTTATGGTTCAAACTTTCTGTATTAAATCACAATATATGTTTCCCGTTGGAAATATAATTTTAAAATTATTACACTTTAAATGTGTAAATGAGAAAAATGGTAACTATTCACAAAACAGAATATTTAGTGGGTGGCAAAGGTGATACTTATCTGCTATTAGTAGGAAGTAGAACTAATTGGAATCACTTGCTTGTAAACAAAGTTTACAATGAGAGTAACTTAGAAACTTTTAAGCTCTTTTGGAATTGATGACTTCTGGTGGGGTGTAATCTAAAACAGTGATTCCTGCAGTAGCAAAATAATTTATCAAAATACTGGCTGTATGGGTCTCTGAGTTTACATGAAGACATCACAATTTTCAGCTCTTTTTCTCCGGTAGCCAGTGCCATGAGCAACCTCAGCACACACTGTTCCTCCTCTGGCAGCTTGCCCAAATCAACTGTTTGGGAGGCAATGTTAATGCCACTTTATTCTCCAAGCACAGAAGTGCCAAATTTTCTAATCAGCAATTGCACATAAAAATTTATGCTTTCCAGGCTTAAATAAAAGCAACACAATATTCACCAACAAAGAAAATAAAATTTTCTTAGGTTCATTGAGTTGGCTATTCCAAACACATTTTTTAAACTTTTTGTTATGAACTGAGAATAAACTCATGGGAGGTTGTAAAAATAGAAAAGTCCCATGCAACCTTCACTCAGCTTCCTCTGATGATGACATCTTATATCACTGTAGTACAAAATCAAAACTGGGAAATAAACATTAACATATTAGTGGTTAAAAATCTGCATTCATTGTGTGTGTGAGTGCATGTGTCTCTGTGCACCCTTTTCCATGTACAAATTTGTGTAATCACCACTATAGTCAAAATACAGATTTCTTTAGCACCACAAAAGAATTCCCTTCTACTACCTCTTTGTGTCCCCCCTTCCCCACTACACCTGTTCCTGTGTCCTGGCAGCCACTGATCTGTTCTCCATCTCTGTAGTTTTGTCTTTTTGAGGGTATTATATGAATAGAATCATACAGTATGTAATATTTTGAAATTAACTTTTTTCAGTAACCAAAATGCCTTTGGAGTTCATTCAGATCATTACATAGTGTCAATAGTTCATTACTTTTTAGTGCTGATTAGTATTCCATTGCATGGATGTACCAGAGCTTTTTCATCCATATACTCATTTAAAGACATTTGTGTAATTTCCAGTATTTTACTATATAAACTGTTCTTAACATTCAAATGTTTTGTGTGAACATGTTTTAATTTCTCTGGGATAAATGCCCAAAAAATAATTCCTGGTTGTACTATAACTACATGTTTAGGTTTGTAAAATCTGGCAGACTATTTTTCAGAGTGACTGCACCATTTTCCATTCCCAACAGCAATGTGTGAGAAATCCAGTTTCTCCACATCCTCACTAATATTTGTTATTATAGTCTGCCTTTCCTATTCACAGAAGATTGGTTCCAGGACTCATCCTCTGACTGATACCATATCCACTGATGTTCAAGTCCTTTACATAAAATGAGAAATCTCGCATATGGAGGGCCAACTATATAATTATTTTGTGTTTTAGATGTTCTGAGAGATATATAGTATTATCTCATTGTGGTTTTAATTTGCATTTTCTAATGGCTAATGATGTTGAACATCTTTAAATGTGCTCATTTGCATGCAATTCATGTGTCATTTTTGACAAAATGCTTTTACATTTCTTTTGCCAATTTTCAAACGGGATTTTTTTTTAATGTTGAGCTTTGAGAGTTCTTTATAGATTCTTGATAGAAGGCCTTTGTCAGATATGTGACCTGCAGTTATTTTATTCCAATCTGTAGTCTGTCTTTTCTTTTCTTTTTTTTTTTTTTTTTTTTTTTTTTTTTTTTTTTTTTGAGACAGAATCTCGCTCTGTCGCCCAGGCTGGAGTGTAGTGGCGCAATCTCCACTCACTGCAAGCTCTGCCCCCCAGGTTCACGCCATTCTCCTGCCTCAGCCTCCTGAGTAGCTAGGACTACAGGCACCCACCACCACGCCCGGCTAATTTTTTGTATTTTTAGTAGAGATGGGGTTTCACCGTGTTAGCCAGGATGGTCTCAATCTCCTAAGCTGGTGATCCGCCCGCCTCAGCCTCCCAAAGTGCTGGGATTACAGGCGTGAGCCACCTTGCCCAGCCCGTAGTTTGTCTTTTCAATCTCTTCACAGAGTGTTTTGTGGGGAAAAGGTTTTAATTTAATGAAGTCCAATTTATTAATTTTTTTCACTTATGAATCATGTTTCTAGTGTCAAGTCTGAGAACCTTTCACCTTGCCCTAGGTCCCAAAGATTTTCTCCTATATTATATTCTAAAAGTTTTATAGTTTCATATTTTACACTTATATCTATGATCCATTTTGAGTTAATTTCTTTAAGTTGTGAAGTTTAGGTTGAGTTTCATTTTTTTTTCTCATTCTTATTCCTCTTTTTCCCATTTCTTATTCTCTTCAAATATTTTAGAACACTACTTTGGTTTATCGAGAGTGTTTCTCAATGTATCTCTTTGTATAGTTTTTAATGGATGCTCTCATTACAGTGTTCAGACATTGCATGTTACAGTCTACTAGTATCAACATCTTATCACTTTGAGGGAAATGTAGGAACCATAGCTTTATTTAGATCCTTTTACTCACCATGCTTTTAAATATAAATGTCTTCAATATTTTCTCTACATATTTTAAGCACCATATCAGATGATGTTATAATTCTCATTTCAACTTCAAACACGGTTTAAAAACTCATGAGACAAAAATATAGTCTATTATTTTTACCCCTATTTTTTACCCATTTCCTTTTTAAATTCCTTCCTCCTGAAATCCCAGCCTCCTTCTGTTATTGTTTCCTTTCTCCTTAGAGAATATACTTTTAGACTTTTTTTCTTTTCTATTTTTTTTTTTTTTTTTTTTTTGAGATGGAGTCTCCCCCTGTCCCCCAGGCTGGAGTGCAGTGGCGCGATTTCGGCTCACTGCAAGCTCCGCCTCCCGGGTTCACTCCATTCTCCTGCCTCAGCCTCCCGAGTAGCTGGGACTACAGGCACCCACTACCACACCTGGCTAATTTTTTGAATTTTTAGTAGAGACCCAGTTTCACCGTGTTAGCCAGGATGGTCTCGATATCCTGACCTTGTGATCTGCCCGCCTCAGCCTCCCAAAGTGCTGGGATTACAGCTGTGAGCCACCGCGCCTGGCCCCTTTTAGACATTTTTTAAGGGTAGTTCTTCTGGCAAGAAACTTTCTTAGGTTACTTTCATCTGAGAATGTCTTTACTTCTACTTCCTTCCAGTGGATATTTTTACTGAGGTTAAAACCAGAACACCATTGTACCACTTTCTCCTTGCTTTCATAGGTTCAGATAAAAAAATCACTTTAATAATTTCCCTCCATAGATAATGTAGTGCTTCTCTACAGTGTGTTCTAAGATTTTATTTCATTTTGTTTTGTTTTTATTTAGCTCTTAGAAGTTTCATTATATGTCTTGGCATAGATTTCTTTAATAAGTTTATCTTGTTTCAGTTTCACTCTATATTTTGAACTGGTAGGTTTATTTCTTTCACTAACTTTGGGAAGTTTTCAGCCATTATTTCTTTGAATAATCTTTAGTACCCAGGCTTATTTTCTAGGGCTCTAGTTGAGAGGTGAAGTTGGCTGGGCTTCTGGATGGGGTGGGGACTTGGAGAACTTTTCTGTCTAGCTAAAGGATTGTAAACACACCAATCAGCACTCTGTGCCTAGCCAAAGGTTTGTAAATGCACCAATCAGCACTCTGTAAAAACGCACCAATCAGCACTCTTTGTCTAGCTAAAGGTTTGTAAACGCACCAACCAGCACTCTGTAAAAACGCACCAATCAGTGCTCTGTGTCTAGCTAAAGGTTTGTAAACACACCAATCAGCACTCTGTAAAAACGGACCAATCAGCACTCTGTAAAATGGACCAATCAGCAGGACGTGGGCGGGGCCGAATAAGTAAATAAAAGCTGGCCACAGAGCCAGCAGCCACAACCTGGTTGGGTCACCTTCCATGCTGTGGAAACTGTGTTCTTTCGTTCTTCACAATAAATCTTGCTGCTGCTCCCTGTTTGGGTCTACACCACCTTTATAAGCTGTAACTCTCACTGCTAAGGTCTGCGGCTTCACTCCTGAAGTCAGGGAGACCATGAACCCACCATGAGGAACAAACAACTCCGGACGCACCATCTTTAAGAGCTGTAACACTCGCTGCAAAGGCCTGCGGCTTCAGTCCTGAAGTCAAGCGAGACCACAAACCCACCAGAAGGAAGAAACTCCAGACACATCTGAACATCTGAAGGAACAAACTCTGGACATACCATCTTTAAGAACTGTAACACTCACCGCAAGAGTCCGCAGCTTCATTCTTGAAGTCAGCGAGACCAAGAACCCACCAGAAGGAGCCAATTCTGGACACATAGTGATATAAATGTATCTTTTGTTATTATCTTATAGATATATTTATTAACTTTTAATATTGAATCAGCCTTGTATTTCTGGAACAAATCCTTCTTGGTCATTTTACATATATATTTATTATATATTAATATGTATAAAATATCATATATATATATACACACACCACTAGATTCAGTGTGCTAGTATGTAGTTGAGGATTATTGTGTCTAAATTCTTGAGAAGTTGAGAGATAATGATCAGTTGGTTGTTTTCCTTCTTTGTGCTATGTAGTTTTGGCATTAGGATACTACTGGCCTCATAAAATGAGTTGGGGCAGAAAGCAGTGCTCATGCCTGTAATCCCAGCACCTTGGGAGGCTAAGGCAGGAGGATTTCTTGAGCCCAGGACTTTGAGACCAGCCTGGGCAACATGGCAAAACCCCATGTCTACAAAAAAATACAAAAATTGGCCGGGCATGGTGGGGCACACCTGTATTCCCAGCTACTTGGGAGGCTGAAATGGGAGGATTGCTTGAGCTCAGAAGGCAGAGGGTGTAGTGAGCCCAAATCGTGCCGCTGCACTACAGCCTGGGCAACAGAGTGAGACCCTGTCTCAAAAAAAAAAAAAAAGAGTTGGGAAGTGTTTCCTCCACTTCTGTTTTCTCAAAGAGATTATGTAGAATTGGAATTAATACTAATTCTTACTTAAATATTTGGTAGTATTCTCCAGTGAAATAATATAAACCTGGAGATGTCTTTTAAAAATATTTTTAGAGTATAGATTCAATTTTTTTGGAATTGTTAGGTTAATTAGATCATGATGTTCAGGTTGGATGTTTGGTAGTTTGACTTTTCAGAGGATTTGGTCCATTTCATCTAAATTGCTGTATTTGTATATGCAGAGCTGTTTATAGTGCTTCCTTTATACCATTTTAACAACTGCATAATGTGTAAAGATGTTGCGTGTTTTGTTTTTTATACTGCTAATTTGTGTCTATTTTTTAATATTCATCAGTCTTGCTAGAGGTTTATTCATTTCGTTGATCTTTTCAAATAACCAGCTTTTTGTTTCATTGATTTTCTCTACTTTCTGTTCTCAATTCCAATGATCTCTGCTCTTTATTATTTCATTTCTTCAATTTGCTTTGGGCCAATTTTGCTAATTTTTCTTCTAGTTTCTTGGGATATAATCTATATCAACGAAAGTTTCATGAGCACTTGAAAAGAATGTGTATTCTCCTTTTTGATGTATAGTGTTCTGTGTATTTCTATTAGATCCTGTTCATTGGTTGTGTAGTTCTGTCTTCTATATCCTTGATGATCTTCTATCTAGTCCTGCTATCAACTGTTGAGAGAGTGGTGTTAACATCCTCAAATATAATTTTGGATTAGGTTCTATCAATTTTTGCTTCATGTATTTTGAAGTCAGTTTCTATGTCTCCTTTGTGTATTGACCCTTTTATCATTATATAATCTCCCTTTGTGCTTGGTAACTTTCTTTTCTCTGACTTCTAGTTTATCTCATATTAATATATCCACTTCTGCTCTTTTTAAATTAATGTGTACATACCTTTTTCCATCTGTTTACTTTCAACCTACTTACATTGTTGTATTTGAAGTTAGTTTGTTGTAGACAACATAAACTTGGCTCATTTTTTAAACCCACACTGCCAATCTCTTTTAATTGGTGTAACTACATCATTTACATTTAAAGTAATTATTGATATGTTAGTACTTTAAGTCTGTTTTTTTAATTTTTTTTTTTTTTTTTTTGAGGCACATTCTTGCTCTGTCACCCAGGCTGGAGTACAGTGGTGCTATCCTGGCTCACTGCAACCTCCGCCTGCCAGGCTCAAGCAATTCTCCTGCCTCAGCCTCCCGAGTAGCTGGGACTACAGGCATGCACCACCATGCCTGGCTAATTTTTTGTATTTTTAGTAGAGATGGGGTTTCACCATGCTGGCCAGGCTGGTCTCGAACTCCTGTCTTGATGTCCGCCCGCCTCAGCCTAACAAAGTGCTGGGAATACAGGCATGAGCCATCATGCCCAACCTATCTTTTTAAATTTTATATGCTGGACATAAATCCCATATCAGATATATAATTTGCAAATATTCTCTCTCATTCTGTATGCTCTCTTTTCATTTTCTTTATTGTGTCCTTTGAAGCACAAAAGTTTTTAATTATGTTGGGAGGTCGAGGCGGGTGGATCACCAGGTCAGGAGATCGAGACCATCCTGGCTAACACAGTGAAACCCCATCTCTACTTAAAATACAAAAAATTAGCTGGGCATGGTGGTGGACACCTGTAGTCCCAGCTACTTGGGAGGCTGAGGCAGGAAAATGGCGTGAACCTGGGAGGCGGAGCTTGCAGTGAGCCAATATTGGGTCACTGTACTCCAGCCTGGGCGACAGAGCAAGACTCCATCTCAAAAAAAAAATTAAAAAAAAGTTTTTAATTATGATGCAGTGCAATTGATGTTTTTTTTTTCCTTTTATCACTTGTGCATTTAATATCATATCTTAAAAAATCCATTTCCTAAAGCAAGGTCATAAAGAATAACTTCTATACTTTCTTATAAGCATTTCGTTGTTTTAGCTCTTATATTTAGGCCTATGATCCATTTTTAGTTAATTTTGCATATGCTGTGAGGTACAGGTCTAACTACATGATTTTGGATGTGGATACACAATATCCCCAGAATCACTGATAAAAAGTAATTGATCTGGCTGGGTGTGGTGGCTTACGCCTGTCATCCCAGCACTTTGGGAGGCTGAGGTGGGCAGATCACTTGAGGTCAGGAGTTCGAGACCAGCCTGGCCAATGTGGTGAAATCCCATCTCTACTAAAAACACAAAAGTTAGCTAGGCATGGTGGTGGGTGCCAGTAATCTCAGCTACTGAGGAAGCCGAGGCACGAGAATCGCTTGAACCCAGGAGGCAGAGGTTGCAGTCAGCCAAGATTGCACCACTGCATTCGAGCTTGGGCGACAGAGTGATGCTCTCAAAAAAAAAAAAAAAAAAAAAAAAAGAAAAGAAAAAGAAAGAAAAGAAAAGAAAAGAAAATCCTAAGTATTTAATTTGCTGATGCTATTATAAACTGAATATTTTTCTTGATTTCATATTACAATGTATTTTGTATATTGACTTTGTCGCCTGCAGTCTTGCTGAATTAACTCATTTGTGCTAATATTTTTCTGTGCAGGGTTCCTTAAGATCTTTTACATACAAGAATATGACATCTGCAAATAGAGTTTTACTAGTTTCCATCTAATCTGGGTACCTTTTCTTCACTTTCTGCACTAATTGACATACAACATCCAGCACAAAGTTGAATAGAAGTAGCAAGAGTGGATATCCTTGTCTTATTCCTAATATTAGGGGGAAGAATTCAGTCTTCCACCATTAGTTATGAAGTTTACTGTAGGTTTTTCATGGATCTTTATCAGTTTGAAAATGTTTCCTTGTATTTCTAGTTAGTTGAGTATTTTAAACATAAAAGGGGGTTGGATTTTACCAAAATATTTTTTTGCATCTGTTGAGGTGATCATGTTAATTTTGTCTTTTATTCTACTGATACAGTGTATTACATGGAATGATTTCATGTATTAAACCAATGTTGCATTCCTGTGATAAATCCCACTTGGTTATGGCATAATCCTTTGTATATGTTGATGGCTTCAGTTTGATAATGTTTTGTTGAAATTTTTTACATATATATGAATATATATGTACTGTCTCTAGTTTTATTTTTTGTGATGTCTTTGTCTGGCTTTGTTATGAGAGTAATATTGACCTCACAGAATGAGATGTGAAGTGTTCCCCCCTCCTATTTTTTGAAGAGTTTGTAAAGGATTTTAAACTAGTAAAATTATCAACTTTTCTTTAAATCTTTGGTAGAATTCACTAGTAAAATCATCTGCCCCCAAAATTTTAAGATTGAAAGAAATATTGTCCTTTAAATACAAATTTTCAAGTAAAATTTACGTTCCAGGAAGTCGTGATAAGCTTAAAATATGACACACCACTCCCATTTTCATTTCAGAAACATGAATGTAGTTCCTCATTCTTTTGTGAAACGCTATACCTTCTTAGAAAAGGAGCATCATTTTTGAGGTGCCTCTTTCTTCTGGTGTCAAAGACATATGTTCTATTTGTAGTGTAGGATTTCTAGTGGCTTTTTATCAGTACTTTTATCAGTCAAAGTCCAGTTAGGAAAACAGAGAAACACTAATAATTTAAACACATAACAACAGGAAATTGGAAACAAAGGTACTAAAATATCTAGAAGAACAAAATGATGATGGGAGACGGGAGCAAGAAGGAAGTGGAAATAATACCTAGAGATTAGAAACTGCTAATGATCCTGGCCTGGAACACACACCTGATGCTGCACTGTTGGCTGATTCTGGAACACGGAGTAAGAATCATTCACATGGAAAAGTTCTGCTTCAATTTGAAAGTGTGAAATCGGCCGGTGCAGTGGCTCACACCTGTAATCCCAGCACTTTTAGAGGCCGAGGCGGGCAGATCACGAGGTCAGGAGATCGAGACCATCCTGGCTAACGTGGTGAAACCCCGTCTCTACTAAAAATACAAAAAAATTAGCCAGGCGTGGTAGCGGGCGCCTGTAGTCCCAGCTGCTTGAGAGGCTGAGGCAGGAAAATGGCATGAACCCAGGACGCAGAGCTTGCAGTGAGCCGAGATCGCGCCATTGCACTCCAGCCTGGGCGAGAGCAAGACTCTGTCTCAAAAAAAAAAAAAAAAAAAAAAAAAAGTGTGAAATCATCTGACTTCCAATGCCATAACAACAACTACCAGCATTTCCCACTGGTATATGCTAGAAACCAGAAGCTTCTCTTTTCCTTTATTCTTCTGATCTTCTGCCAGTACCAAAAGAGCCAAGGAAATATAATTTGCAATGTCCCAGCCCTGATCACACACAGCAAAGTATGTAAAGGCAAGTGGGGAAAATCCAAGTGTTTCTGCAGAACATATTCGAAAACAACATTTGATTTTAAAATGCCTTAAACTACAGGAAAAATGATAGAAGATAGTGTCTGTTGGGTGATTTTCTGTTTATTTCAATATTTTAAAGCAAAATAAAATTATCCCCCAAATATAGAAGTATCATTTACTTACAGCTCTCAGTAAAATCAACAAAGAGGATTTATAGCTTAACTTGGCAGACGGTACTACACAGACATGTCAAACTGCCAGAGAAGAGAATAAACAGGTTTGGTTTGCTTTTTTTTAGTATTATGCTCAGGATATTAATTTGTCATATGAAGGAAAAGAGCAAGGAATAAGACTTTCACCATAAAAGTACTCAACCCATTCCAAAGAGGAAAGGGGAAGGATAGGAGATTCATAAACCATTGAGGGCTATTCCTTAAGTTTTATTTCACATATGTGCCTTAAGCAAGCACCTGTAACCCAGGTCATCCTGAAATAATTTACAAAACCAGTAAATATGTTCACTTACCTAATATTTCTTTTCTAACTCTGAAATTTACATTCTAAAATGTTCATGCTTATTTAACAAAGATTCCATAATTATTCAAATCATAGGCCAGGCTCGGTGGCTCATGCCTGTAATCCCAGCACCTTGGGGATCGAGACCATCCTGGCTAACATGGTGAAACCCCATCTCTACTAAAAATACCAAAAATTAGGCCGGGCACAGTGGCTCACACCTGTAATCCCAGCACTTTGGGAGGCCGAGGCAAGCGGATCATGTGAGGTCGGGAGTTCAAGACCAGCCTGACCAACATGCAGAAACCCCATCTCCATTAAAAATACAAAATTAGCCAGATGTGGTGGCACAGGCCTGCAATCCCAGCTACTCGGGAGGCTGAGGCAGGAGAATCGCTTGAACCCAGGAGGCAGAGGTTGCAGTGAGCTGAGATTTCGCCATTACACTCTAGCCTGGGCAATAAGAGCAAAACTCTGTCTCAAAAAAAAAAAAAAAAAAAAAATTAGCCGGGCGTAGTGGCATGTGCCTGTAATCCCAGCTGCTTGGGAGGCTGAGGCAGGAGAATCACTTGAACCCAGGAGACAGAGGTTGCGGTGAGCCGAGATCACACCACTGCACTCCAGCCTGGGTGATAGAGTGAGACTCCAACAACAACAACAAAAAATCTCTTGAATTCATTTTAAGAGGGAAATACATATTATTTTCCTTGGTCAAGCATAGTGGATCACACCTGTAATCCCAGCACTTTGAAAGGCCCAGGTGGGAGGATTGCTTCAGCCCAGGAATTTTAGATCAGCCTGGGCAACACAGAGAGACCCTGTCTCTAGAAAAAAAAAATTTTTTTTAACTTAGCCGGGTATGGGAACATGCACCTATATATAGTCCCAGCTACTCAGGAAGCTGAGATGAAAGGATCGCTTGAGCCTGGTAGGTCAAGGCTGCAATGAGCTGTGATCATGCCACTGCACTCCAGCCTGGGTGACAAAGTGAGACCCTATCTCAAAATATATATATTATTAAGTAAAAAATATATATCTATTTTAGATGAATACGTATGTTTTTCCTTAACAGTTCAACTTTCTGGGCCAGGCCTGGTGGCTCACACCTATAATCCCAGGATTTTAGGAGGCCGAGGCGGGCAGATCCCGAGGTCAGGAGTTCAAGACCAGCCTGGCCAACATGGTGAAACCCCATCTCTACTAAAAAATACAAAAAATTAGCTGGGCATAGTGGCATGCGTCTGTAATCCCAGCTACTCGGTAGGCTGAAGCAGGAGAATTACTTGAACCAGGACCCGGGAGGCAGAGGTTGCAGTGAGTCAAGATCATGCCACTGCATTCCAGCCTGGGCTACTGAGCAAGACTCCATCTCAAAAACAAACAAATAAACAAACAAAAACAGTTCTACTTTCTGAAATGTTATAAAGTGCAAAGGGAGATTTTTCAGAATGAAAAGAAGAATGACTTACAAATTATTGTAATGAAGTGACTGAATTTTTTGATTTCAGTCTGGACATGGGGTAAAAAGCCCTTTGTGTCTCATAAAAGTCCAATTAAAAGGCAGCTCTGGTCCGAAATTACACCACTGCCATCTTCCCCTAATTCAGACAGTATATGTCATGTAATGAGAGCACAGACACAAACACACACACAAAATTAGCAATCAGAGGCATAAAAGTAAAGTAGGTGTCCTGGGGAATATAGCAAATATATCGGCAGTGAAAACAGCAAAGCACATACCATCCCATTGGCTTGTGTTATCTTGCAGAGAGACATGCTGAAGAAGGGGGATCCAGACGCTTCCTGGAAGGAGTTCTAGGAATGCCTCACCTGGTACTAACACTCTACATATTGATAGAGTAAGAGGGGTAGGCTACTTCATTTTGACAATGTAACAAGGAGAGCTTTCTTTAACAATGCCATGGGACACTGAAAACAGCCTTGTGACAAAGGGGGAGCCCCAGAACTCAGGCACTGTATCTGCTTGTTTGTTCTTTGGTTAAGCTGACTCAGATGGGTGTCTAGCTAAACTACCGAAAGAGGGAGGAAGTGAGTCACCAACACCAGCCATCTGACCTAGTCTTTCATTGTACTTGTGAACTGTTACAGCCAAGAGAAAGAGAAAGAAAATTTTGAGAATTTTAGAAGACTTACTGGCAAATACGCATCTTTTGACTGTAGTGGAAAAAGTTACTATATTGTAGAATGCCAAAAAAGTAATGAGATCACTTTTATATAGTAATAATATTTTTGTATTTTCTATTCAAAATGTTTATGAGAACAGATATATGAAAAGAGAAACACAAAATTTTAAAGATATAGACAATATGATTTATTTTATTTAGCCATTCAAGTTATGTTTATCCTTTAGATTCCTAATTAGACTACCTTAATTTTCCCCTAAAAATAAGAAATTATGTTTTTTATGGTATAAATATATTTCTTTCTAGTCATTTAAATTAATAAGCCTTATTTGTTAGTTTTATGGTGTTTATCCTATTAACTTATTTTAAATAATATACTGTAAATGCTGAGCTATTCACCCTACTGATGAATAAGAAGTTGCCATCCTTGAGGAAAACAGTTTCAATAAACATATTTATGATGACCGTGCATCTGGGGTTACTAGATTTAACAAATATGGATATGGAATCTCCAGTTAAATTTTAATTTCAGATAAACAACAAAAATGTTTTAAAATAAGCATACTCCAAATATTGCATTTATCTATCTCTTTACCTACCTATCTTTGTGTTAACAATCAGTTCATAACCACTTGATTGATTTATTACACTAAATCACTACTTTGAGTCAAAGGTACTCCCAACCTCAGATTCTTTTGCCTATATACATCCAGTTTTGCCTAGGACAGTCTTGGTTACAGCATAACTTCCCGGTAATTATTTACCCCACCTTTTCACTCTCAAAAGTGTCCCAGTTTGAATATTAAATTATATAAAAAAATCTATGCACATTAAGTATAAAATGCAGCTCAAAGCACTCAAAGGAGGATTAAAGGATAAACAAAAGAAAAAAAAGGAATAGTTTAAAACCAGAAAGCAGAAACCAAAGGAAGGGCTAACTAGAACTAGTGATGAAGTCCTTGTTTTGAAAATAGGGAAGGCTGGCCGGGTTCAATGACTCACAGCGGGAATCCCAGCACTTTGGGAGGCCGAGGCGGGTGGATCACCTGAGGTCAGGAGTTCGAGACCAGCCTGGCCAACATGGTGAAACTCCGTCTCTACTAAATATACAAAAATTAGCCAGGCATAGTGGCGTGCACCTGTAATCTCAGCTACTCAGGAGGCTGAGACAGGAGAATTGCTGGAACCAGGGAGGCGGAGGTTGCAGTGAGCCAAGATCACGCCATTGCACTCCAGCTAGGGCGACAACTGCGAGACTCCATCTCAAAAAAAAGAAAGAAAATAGGGAAGGCTTTCAGTTGACTTATATGGGACACTAGCAGGGTTCCTAGTTGTACAAGGTAGTACAGACGTGTTTCCCGGACTTAAAAACTATGTTGTGAAGCTGAGAAGAAAATGGAACAGACAGTCTGTACGTCAAAAGAATTGGAAGTGGAAGGGAGCTTACAGCTTAGAGTAGAATAAACCAATAAAGTGGTGATAGTTATTGCCAATGAAAAGGTAAAGAAATCATCAACTAGGAAAAAAGGCAATAATTATAAAGTATATTTCCCATTGTAAACACAATAAAGCTCATTATATCAATGTGAACTTATTTGATTATAAATATAATTAGAACGATAATCTTCTCCCAACCCAGAAATTCTCTCCGTAAAGGTAGTAAAGAAAGCACTTTTTTTATTGAATAAACATTAAGCCAGAATGTGAGGTGCATCACAGGTAATCCATTAAGAGAGTCCAAAAGCAGAAAGTAATCGTACCCCCTTATATCGCCCAGCAGATACAACTCATTACATACATGTTTTCAAGATAAATAACAATTTCTCAGGTAAGACAACATGACAGCCCCATTTGCAAACATCATTCATCCTAACTTTACCTGGAAATTGAGGAGATCGTTCCTGTTAGCTAATTGACCTTGTCTGGGGAAAAACAAACTTCTCGTATTTTTATGACAGAAGGTAGTTCTGGAGCCTGGCTTCCACTGAAGTTAGATTCCTGTCCTCCCACAGAAACTGGGAGATTAAGGATGCTATCTCCCTCGCTGTGTACATTTCAATGGCATTGTTCCTAGATTATTGAGAGAGACCTTCCTGGGCTGACAAAGGGCCTATCTAGTCTTCAAAATGATTTATATACATTTTAATGAACCAAGAAAGTACAGTGGGCCCTCTGTATCCAGGAGTTTTCATCTGTGGATTCAATCAACCATGGATCAAATATATTTGGGGGGAAAAAAAACATTCCACAAAGCTTCAAAAAGCAAAACTTCAGTTTGCCATATACCAAGTACTACATTCAGTCCATGCAAAGAAGTGATATGTAGACATTGTATTAGGTATTATAAGTAATCTAGAGATGCTTTAAAGTCTATAGGAGGATGTGTGTAAGTTACATGCATATACTATGCCATTTTATAGAATAAACTTGAGCATCTTTGGATTTTGGTATCCCGGGGGTCATGGGGGGCCTGGAACCAACCACTCACAGATACTGAGGATAATTATGTTTAAAATTACAAGCTTTCTAGAATAAATTCTCTGATAAAAAGAAGAGAAGGAAAATCTCTTCTCTTACTTTCAGCAGGGATAATTATGCTTCTTATTTTAAAATTTTAATTGTCCTTACAAAACCTACAAAAAAGTTGAGAAAATTCAATATTACCTATATCTGGATTAGCATTTTTGTATATTTTCTTACATTTTATGTATTATGTTGGTTTTTCACAGCTTTCAACATACAACATACACATAATTTTATGTCTCACTTTTTTTCTTAACATTACCCCATGTTATTAGTTTAATATCACTTTAACAGCAGTATTTTAATGATTGTGTTATATTTCATGTTATATGATAGATGACATCTTGGTAAATAACATATTTTCTTTTTTTTTTGAGATGGAGTCTCACTCTGTCACCCAGGCTTGGAGTGCAATGGCATGGTCTCAGCTCATTGCGTCCTCCACCTCCCCAGTTCAAGCGATTCTCCTGCCTCAGCCTCCCAAGTAGCTGGAACTACAGGCGCGTTCCAGCATACCCGGCTAATTTTTGTGGTTTTTTTGCTTTTTTTTGAGACGGAGTCTTGCTTTGTTGCCCAGGCTGGAATGCAGCGGCGTGATCTCTGCTCACTGCAAGCTCCGCCCCCCAGGGTTCATGCCATTCTCCTGCCTCAGCCTCCCGAGTAGCTGGGACTACAGGCACCTGCCACCACACCTGGCTAATTTTTTTTTTGTATTTTTAGTAGAGACGGGGTTTCACAGTGTTTGCCAGGATGGTCTCAATCTCCTGACCTCCTGATCCGCCTGCCTCCGCCACCCAAAGTGCTGGGATTACAGGCGTGAGCCACCACGCACGGCCAATTTTTGTATTTTTAGTAGAGACAGGGTTTCACCATGCTGGTCAGGCTGGTCTTGAACTCCTGACCTCGTGTTTTGCCCACCTCAGCCTCCCAAAGTGCTGGGATTACAGGTGTGAGCCACAATGCCCAGCCTTTTCTACTGTTTTCTTTTGAAATATTATCAGGAATAGGATTTCTGAGTAAATAAGCATTTTAAAGCTTTTGATAGGTAGAGGAAGAAGACATGGTCTTTGTCTTCTTTCTCCTCAGTTGCAGGCTCATTTTTCTCTCAGTCTTCATAATTACATTGTCTGATTTAGAGTGTGATTACATTAATGCTAGACCATGTTGCTCAAAATTAAACACGTGGGTAATTCCAAGATTGATTGGCCATACTATTGTCACTGTATTATGCACATTTTGTTGCACTGGTTCATCTTCCTTCTCAACTTACCTCTTGCCACTTGGAATATATATATTGATTCATTATGGTGCCAAGCAGTAACAGGAGTGTTTGATCCAACAGAAATACACAATCAAGGACAGCAAAAGTAACACATGAAAGACCATAATCAAGCTTAATTTCCACTCGCTCTGTTTTTTCACGTATCTTTAAACTATGGTTTTAGCTTTGATAAATGACTGAAGCTGGAGAAGCCATGGTTGAAATCAACCTACACTTCAGTGCACAGTTGAGGAGCCAGAGACTAAAATCATCTACAGAACCGCGACAGTGGCAGTATATCTTTCCTTCTTTGAACAAAAATCTATTTTTGCTGTCTTTTTACCATATAAAGTTTTTTTGTTTTGCTTTGTTTTTTTGTTTGTTTGTTGGTTTGTTTGGTTATTTATTTATTTATTTATTTTGAGACAGAGCTTCGCTCTCGTTTCCCAGGCTGGAGTGCAATGATGCGATCTCAGCCCACCGCAACCTCCGCCTCCTGGGTTCAAGCAATTATCCTGCCTCAGCCTCCTGAGTAGCTGGGATTACAGGCGTGTGCCACCATGCCCAGCTAATTTTTGTATTTTTAGTATAGAGGGGGTTTCTCCATGTTGGTCAGGCTTGTCTCGAACTCCTAACCTTAGGGGATCTGCTCGCCTCGGCCTCCCAAGTTCTGGGATTACAGGCCTGAGCCACTACGCCCAGTCTAAAGTATTTTTTAAACATGAAAATAATAAAGATTTTGATAGACGTTGCTGAATTGCTAAACCTTATTTAAATAACTCTATGTTTTATCCAATAGTTTTTCTCCTCCTTGTTAATCAAGCAATTGTAGAGTTTTAAAGTAACTCTAACAATTCCTTCTTCTTCCAATTAAATAGCCTAAAACATTCAAAACCAGTAGGCAGCATGAAAAAAATATATATCCTTGTTGTTCTTTTTTCTCCCTGTTTAGGGGGAGCCCAACACCCTCTGCCCTCACTGGAAGCACAGTGAGCCATCACTAATAATTCAGTACCACATATAAAACATAAGGGAAGAAAGAATACTGAGTGATTCTCAGGTTGCCTTCAACTCTGCTTTAAAGTCTTGAACATGGGTGATAAATTTTATACTCATATAGAGAAACAATTTGCTCAACCCCATAAGAATAACAGAAAGGTGGCTTTTTAAACAATCTAGTTGACTGTATTACATATTTTTCTTGCTCTACTCCAGACTGTCAGGTTTGCCCTAGTTACGGAGTAAAGTAAACCCTGGAGACTACTAACCCAGGTCCCTGAAGCAGCCACTGATGTCCTGTGATCAATGGATACAAAAAAATAAATAAACGAAACAGGTCCCTAAAACAAAGTATCCTTTCTCTTTTTCCACTCCATCCTCAGCTTTTTCACTTTTGTAGCTGTTTAAAAGCTCTGAGTAAAGCCACTGTGTTTTGATACACACCCAGCCTCTGGTAGGTTAAATTACAAGTCGGTCTGCGGTCAGAGAGACTCAAAGCTGTGTCCTTACTTTCAAAGCTGAAAGTGCATAAGAGCTGGCATTTGATCCAATTCAGCATTGGTTTTACAGCAGAGAGATGAAAAAGAGAACTGCACATTTTTTTAAATCCATATACAGAATATATAGCTCTTGTAACAATGGTTATGTTTTAAATTACCTAAAATCTGTAATTAACAACAACAAAAATAATCAAGCCCTATTTTCACATATTACTAACCAATGAATAAGATGTCAAATATGAAATAATCTGAAAGCATTTCATCACTGTTTCAAATCTAGGTCATCAATTGACAAATATTTTTGTTCATATAGAATAGAAAGGACACTTGGCCAAGCATATTGGCCAAACAAATTATAAGAAGTATACAGCACTCTCAAAAACTTTAGAATAATGGATGGAGAAATAAGGTAATATAAATAATACATGGTATTGAACAGGAATTATAATGATACACCTAATATTTCCATAACTTTCTAGAGTTTACAAAGTTTAACATTCACATCAGCTCTGCAAATTTGGCATTATTGTCACAATTCAATGGATGACTAAATTGGTATTTAAGAAAACTGCACAAGCCAGTTGCGGTGGCTCACACCTGTAATTCCAGCACTTTGGAAGGCCAAGGTGGGCGGATCACCTGAGGTAAGGAGTTCAAGACAAGCCTGGCCAACATGGTGAAACCCTGTCTCTACAAAAATACAAAAACTAGCCAGGCATGATGGCAGGTGCCTGTAATCCCAGCTACTCAGGAGGCTGAGGCACAAGAATCACTTGAACCTGGGAGGCAGAGGTTGCAGTGAGCCGAGATCATGCCACTGCACTCCAGCCTGGGTGACAGAGCGAGACTCTGTCTCAAAAGAAAAAAAAAAAAAAAGAAAACTGCACTTGCTCAAGATTTCACTCCTTCACTTCTGATCTTCTAGACATTTAATTTTTTTGGAATTTGATCTTGGTATCAAATTCATTATTCTGAATGTTCCAAGAAATTAAATGTCTAGAAGATCAGAATTGAAGCATGACTGTACCAAGGGAGCATTCCTGACAGATGCTGGATTTGTCTGGGCCTAGGGGCATAGATCATACCAAGTGCAGAAGTTTGTTGGCAAAGGCATGGCAGTGGGAATTCTTGAGGCCTCTCTTGAAATCTGGAAGACAGTGAGTGAACCATCTTGCCTGGAGGGGAGGCTTCCAGTGAGGCTGGGATAGTAAATATAAAGTTATATACTTTATTCAGTACCCCAGTGGGTACCTAATGAAATTTGGAAAAAGGGAATGATATTATGTCTTTGAAGAAAATGACAGTAGGCTTCAATAGGTAGATGAGTCAGAAGTGTTCTTCATATTTTTAAATAATTTATGCCTGGGAACCTAGGACTGCCTCACCACGAGACCATAAATGTTCAGACCACTAATCTTGGCAAGATTGTTATAGGTATCTTGAGCTGTCAAAATTCACTCATGGATGCTCAGTAGCTAAAAGATATACACTTATGGAGGAGGGGCATTCCAAGATGGCCGAATAGGAACAGCTCTGGTCTGCAGCTCCCAGCGTGATCAACGCAGAAGATGGGTGATTTCTGCATTTCCAACTGAGGTAGCTGGTTCATCTAATTGGGACAGGTTGGACAGTGGGTGCAGCCCACGGAGGGTGAGCTGAAGCAGGGAGGGGCATTGCCTCACCCGGGAAGCACAAGGGGTTGGGGGATTTCCCTTTCCTAGCCAAGGGAAGCTGTGACAGGCTACCTGGAAAGACGGGACATTCCCACGCAAATACTGTGCTTTTCCCAAGGTCTTAGCAACCGGCAGACAAGGTGATTCTCTAATGTGCCTGGCTTGGCAGCTCCCACACCCACAGAGCCTTGCTCACTGCTAGTGCAGCAGTCTGAGATCAATCTGCGGGACGGCAGCCTGACTGGGGGAGGGGCATCCGCCATTGCTGAGGCTTGAGTAGGTAAACAAAGTGGCCGGGAAGCTGGAACTGGGTGGAGCCCACCACAGCTCAAAAAGGCCTACTGCCTCTAGACTCCCTCCACCTCTGTGGGCAGGGCATAGCTGAACTAAAGGCAGCAGACAACTTCTGCAGACTTAAATGTCCCTGTCTGACAGCTCTGAAGAGAGCAGTGGTTCTCCCAGCATGGTGTTTGAGCTCTGAGAACGAACAGATTGCCTCCTCAAGTGGGTCCCTGACCCCCATGTAGCCTAAATGGGAGACACCTCCCAGTAAGGGCCAACAGACACCTCATTTAGGTGGCTGCCCATCTTGGACGAAGCTTCCAGAGGAAGGAGCAGGCAGCAATATTTGCTGTTCTGCAGCCTCCGCTGGTGATATCCAGGCAAACAGCGTCTGGAGTGGAACTCCAGCAAACTCCAACAGAACTGCAGCTGAGGGACCTGACTGTTAGAAGGAAAACTGGCCAGGCACAGTGGCTCGGGCCTGGCATGGTGGCTCATGCCTATAATCCCAGCACTTTCGGAGGCCAAGGCAGGCAGATCACGAGGTCAGGAGATCAAGACCATCCTGGCTAACACAGTGAAACCCTGTCTCTACTAAAAATACAAAACATTAGTCAGGTGTGGTGGCAGGTACTTGTAATCCCAGCTACTAGGGAGGCTGAGGCAGGAGAATGGCATGAACCTGGGAGGCGGAGCTTGCAGTGAGCCAAGATCGCGCCAGGGTACTCCAGCCTGGGTGACAGAGCGAGACTCCATTTAAAAAAAAAAAAAAGAAGGAAAACTAACAAACAGAAAGGAATAGCATCAACATCAACAAAAAGGTCATCTACACAAAAACCCCATCTGTAGGTCACCAACATACCAACATCAAAGACCAAAGGTAGATAATACCACAAAGATGGGGAGAAACCAGAGCACAAAAGCTGAAAATTCTAAAACTCAGAGTGCCTCTTCTCCTCCAAAGGATTGCAGCTCCTCGCCAGCAACAGAACAAAGCTGGACAGAGAATGACTTTGATGAGGTGGCAGAAGTAGGCTTCAGAAGGTCGGTAATAACAAACTTCCCCCAGCTAAAGAAGGATGTTCAAACCTATCACAAGGAAGCTAAAAACCTTGAAAAAAAAATCAAACGAATGGCTAACTAGAATAAACAGTGTAGAGAAGACAATAAATGACCTGATGGAGCTGAAAACCATGGCACGAGAACTTCGTGACACATGCATAAGCTTCAGTAGCTGATTCGATTAAGTGGAAGAAAGGCTATCAGTGATTGAAGATCGAATTAATAAAATACAGCGAGAAGACAAGGTTAGAGAAAAAAGAGTAAAAAGAAGCAAACAAAGCCTCCAAGAAATATGGGACTATGTGAAAAGACCAAATCTACATTTGATTACTGTAACTGCGAGTGATGGGGAGAATGGAACCAAGTTGGAAAACACTCTTCAGGATATTATCCAGGAGAACTTCCCCAACTTAGCAAGGCAGGCCAACATTCAAATTCAGGAAATACAGAGAACACCACAAAGATACTCCTCAAGAAGAGCAACCCCAAGACACATAATTGCCAGATTCACCAAGGTTGAAATGAAGGATAGTGTTAAGGGCAGCCAGAGAGAAAGGTTGAGTTACCCACAAAGGGAAGCCCATCAGACTAACAGTGGATCTCTCAGCAGAAATCCTACAAACCAGAAGACAGAAGTGGCCAATATTCAACATTCTTTTTTTTTTTTTTTTTTTTGAGATAGAGTCTTGCTCTATCACCCAGGCTGGAGTGCAGTGGCATGATCTCGGCTCACTGAAAGCTCTGCCTCCAGGGTTCACACCATTCTCCTTCCTCAGCCTCCCGAGTAGCTGGAACTACAGGCACCTGCCAAATGCCTGGTGATTTTTTTTTTTTTTTTTTTTTTTGTATTTTTAGTAGAGACAGGGTTTCGCTGTGTTAGCCAGGACAGTCTCGATCTCCTGAACTCATGATCCATCCACGTTAGCCTCCCAAAGTGCTGGGATTACAGGTGTGAGCCACCACGTCCGACCTCAATATTCTAAAAGAAAATAAATTTCAACCCAGAATTTCATATCCAGCCAAACAAAGCTTCATAAGTGAAGGAGAAATAAAATCCTTTACAGACAAGCAAATGCTGAGAGATTTTGTCACCACCAGGCCTACCTCACAAGAGCTCCTGAAGGAAGCACTAAACATGGAAAGAAACAACTGGTACCAGCCATTGCAAAAACAGGCCATATTGTAAACAACATTAATACTATGAAGAAACTGCATTAATTGATGGGCAAAGTCACCAGCTAACATCATAATGACAGGAGCAAATTCGCACATAACAATATTAACCTTAAATGTAAATGAGCTAAGTGTCCCAGTTAAAAGACACAAACTGGCAAATTGGATAAAGAGGAAAGATCCATCAGTGTGCTGTATTCAAAAGACCCATCTCAAGTGCAGAGATGCACATAGGCTCAAAATAAAGAGATGGAAGAAGATCTACCAAGCAAATGGAAAGCAAAAAAAAGCAGGGGTTGCAATCCTAGTCTCTGATAAAACAGACTTTAAACCAACAAAGATCAGAAGAGACAAAAAAGGCCATCACATAATCATAAAGGCATCAATGCAACAAGAAGAGCTAACTATCCTAAATATATATGCACCCAATACAGGAGCACCCAGCTTCATAAAGCAAGTCCTTAGTGACCTACAAAGAGACTTAGACTCCCAAACAATAAGAATGGGAGACTTTGGCCAGGCACAGTGGCTCACGCCTGTAATCCCAGTACTTTGGGAGGCCCAGGTAGGTGGATCATGAGGTCAAGAGATCAAGACCATCCTGGCTAACATGGTGAAACCCCATCTCTGCTAAAAATACAAAAAATTAGCCGTGTGTGGTGGCAGGCACCTGTAGTCCCAGCTACTCAGGAGGCTGAGGCAGGAGAATGGCATAAACCCGGGAGGCAGAGCTTGCAGTGAGCCGAGATTACACCACTGCACTCCAGCCTGGGCCACAGAGTGAGACTCCATCTCAAAGAAATAATAATAATAATAATAAGAAGAAGAAGAAGAAGAAGAAGAAGAGACTTTAACACCCCACTGTCAATATTAGACAGATAAACAAGACAGAAGGTTAACAAGGATATCCAGGACCTGAACTCAGCTCTGCAACAAGCAGACCTAATAGACATCTACAGAACTCTCCACTGGAAATCAACAGAATATACAATCTTATCAGCACCGCATTGCACTTATTCTAAAACTGACCACATAATTGGAAGTAAAGCACTCCTCAGCAAATGTAAAAGAACAGAAACCACAACAAACTGTCTTTCAGACCACAGTGCAATGAAATTAGAACTCAGAACTAAGAAACTCACTCAAAACCACACAACTACATGGAAACTAAACAACTTGTTCCTGAATGACTACTGGGTACATAACTAAATGAAGGCAGAAATAAAGAGGTTCATTGAAACCAATGAGAACAAAGATAAAATGTACCAGAATCTCCGGGACACAGTTAAAGCAGTATGTAGGGGGAAATTTATAGCACTAAATGCCCACAAGAGAAAGCAGGAAAGATCTAAAATCATGAGTGAATCCCCATTCACAATTGCCACAAAGAGAATAAAATACCTAGGAATCCTACTTACAAGGGATGTGAAGGAACTCTTCAAGGAGAACTACAAACCACTGCTCAACAAAATAAAATAGGACACAAACAAATGGAAGAATATTCCATGCTCATGAATAGGAAGACTCAATATCGGGAAAATGGCCATACTGCCCAAAGTAATTTATAGATTCAATGCCATTCCCATCAAGCTACCAATGACTTTCTTCACAGAATTGGAAAAAATTACCTTAAAGTTCATATGGAACCAAAAAGGAGCCCTCACTGAGAAGACAATCCTAAGCAAAAAGAACAAAGCTGGAGGCATCATGCTACCTGACTTCAAACTACACTACAAGGCTACAGTAACCAAAACAGCATGGTACTGGTACCAAAACAGATATATAGACCAATGGAACAGAAAAGAGGCCTCAGAAATAACACCACACATCTGCAACCATCTGATCTTTGACAAACCTGACAAAAATAATAAATGGGGAAAGGGTTCCCTATTTAATATATGGTGCTGGGAAAACTGGCTCGCCATATGTAGAAAGCTGAAACTGGATCCCTTCCTCATACTTTATACAAAAATTAATTCAAGATGGATTAAAGACTTAAATGTTAGACCTAAAACCCTAAAAACCCTAGAAGAAAACCTAGGCAATACCATTCAGGACATAAGTATGGGCAAGGACTTCACAAGTAAAACACCAAAAGCAATGGCAACAAGAGCCAAAATAGACAAATGGGGTCTAATTAAACTAAAGAGCTTCTGCAAGGCAAAAGAAACTACCATCAGCATGAACAGGCAACCTTCAGAATGGGAGAAAATTTTTGCAATCTACCCATCTGACAAAGGGCTAATGACAAGAATCTACAAAGGACTTAAACAAATTTACAAGAAAAAATCAAACAACCCCATCAAAAAGTCAACCAAGAATATGAACAGACACTTCTCTAAAGAAGACATTTATGCAGCCAACAGACACATGAAAAAATGCTCATCATCACTGGTCATCAGAGAAATGCAAATCAAAACAATGAGATACCATCTCATGCCAGTTAGAATGGCAATCATTAAAAAGTCAGGAAACAGCAGATGCTGGAGAGGATGTGGAGAAATAGGAATGCTTTTACATTGTTGGTGGGAGTGTAAATTAGTTCAACCATTGTGGAAGGCAGTGTGGAGATTCCTCAAGGATCTTGAACTAGAAATACCATTTGACCCAGCCATCCCATTACTGGGTATATACCCAAAGGATTATAAATCATGCTACTATAAAGACACATGCACATGTATGTTTATTGTGTCACTATTCACAATAGCGAAGATTTGGAACCAACCCAATGTCCATCAATGATAGACTGGATTAAGAAAATGTGGCACATATACACCATGGAATATTATGCAGCCACAAAAAAGGATGAGTTCATGTCCTTTGCAGGGACATGGATGAAGCTGGAAACCATCATTCTCAGCAAACTATCACAAGGACAGAAAACCAAACACCACATGTTCTCACTCATAGGTGGGAACTGAACAATGAGATCACTTGGACACAAGGCGGGGAACATCACACACTAGGGCCTGTCACAGGGTGGGGGTTGGGGGAGGGATAGCATTAGGAGAAATACGTAATGTAAATGATGAGTTGATGGGTGCAGCAAACCAACATGGCATATGTATACCTATGTATCAAACCTGCATGTTGTGCACATGTACCCTAGAACTTAGAGTATATTTTAAAACAAAGATATACACTTATGTCAACTCTTTCTTTGTAGCAGTGCCCAGAAATTCAAAGAATTGTTGTTGTTGTTGTTGTTGTTTTTAATATAAGAAACTTGGGTCATTATCATCTCTAGTAAATAGTCTCTGTATTCAAGGACCTTGAACATTTTCTGAAGAACAGTCTTGTTTCCCAAAGCCCTTGAGATAACCAAAAAACTGGGAAGAAGCATGGCAGAGAGGAAATGAATGAGATAGCAGTAACAACTGGTTCATACTCTGTTAGGGTGGGGCTTTAAGACTTACCAATAGGTGAGATCTTGTGTTAGAAAACATTGCCTCTTTATCTTTCTAGATCAGAGCTGAAATCGTTATCTTCAAACTTGCTGAGACAACATAATAAAGGCCACATCACTAGTACTTTCTTCAACAGACCTTGGTCCTACTTCTAAAATTCTGTGGCACTGAAGTGTAAGGAGAATATATGGATTTGAAGAGATACTAAAATGGTTTTGATTAATATTATACGAATTACTTTTATAAAATATATGAAAGCAAGACACATTAGGATAATCTGTATTCTGAAAATGTTTTCAATGCTTAAATAATTAGATATAAACATTGAAGCAGTATAATATAAAACAACTCTTTTTATTATTCCTTTCCTTCTATTTTCTGATTCCATATTTCTTGATATTTTTCAGGACATAAAAAATTTATTTTTTCTTGTATGGATCTTATATAGCTTGGAATGATTGATACCCATGTGTTATGACTATAATTTCTGTGGCATTAAAAGACAGTAATCACTGCACCAAGTCAACCTACATTTATTGAGCCTCTGTGCACACTATCATTTTGAACATCATAGAAAACTGGCCTTTGCCTTCAAGTATTAAAACTGGCTAAAGACAGAAAATATATATGCTTTGAATCCTTTCCAAAGTTAGGAGGTTGGTGAGCATAAAACAATATCGTAACAGCACAAATTAAATACACACAGGTAAGATATAATCAGAGTGAAAATGACAGACTAGACAGATTGAGTAATAATATATCTGATCACAGATGGTATCCATATCCCAGCCAGCAGATAGAGATTTCACAAGGTCCCATTGTCTTGGGAGCCCACAGATAAACTAGGATTCCAGTAGCAGAGTGGTTAGCAACCCTGCCCTACTGGCAGCCCTGCTAAGATAAATGAGGGGGAGTTGGACATGGGTCTTTCACCTAGCAAAGAGCATAACGTCTAGTTGTTTGACCCATGACAAGGGGTTCCTCACATGGAAAACTTATTTATACTGGAAGACACTCTTGTGGCTCTTATCTGACCTGTGTTTAGTGTATGCCTACCTAACCATCATTCTGGGGCTGAGAAGTCAACCATGTTAGTCCTGACATCCCAGGGAAAACCCAGCCTGCAGTTTGGTTCTTGAGAATGGAAGGAGCAAATTCAAAACACCACCAAAATAGGAAGTTCAAAGATTTTTACCTACAGAATCTGGGCAAGGAAGGTGCAATGAATCTGGAGGGCAATCTTCCATCCCCTGGCGTGAGAGGAGAACATGAAGAGTTAGGCATTGAGAAGGAGTGTGTGTGGCAACTAGCAGTATAGACAACGGACTAGGCTGTAGGTTACTAAGTTCACGGGCAAATGCCTATATGGTCTGTTTAAAGGAAGCAGTGAGAAAGCAGGGAGTACAATCTGCTAGCGGGGGAGACATCCAGAAGTTCTTAGCTTTGGCCATTGGCTTGAGCCATTTGGGCATGGTATAGAACTGCAAACTGTTTCAAGGGTGACTAACCCCTGATTCTAGTATGAGGAAGTTAAACTTATACTCAAAATGGATGCCAAGGCAACATAAAATTATAAAAATTCACTACACCCAGGCTTTGACATGCCCCAGTCTCTGATCTAGAAGAAACAGCTCATCTTTAGTCACACTAATTAAAATCCTGGTGACATTGCCAACCCCAGGAAAAAAAAATAAAAATAAAACATCTAATTCAGAAACCCAAAATAATCAGGAGGATGAAGACATTTCTCTAGATTCATTGAAATCAATAAGATTAGTAACTTCTTTAATAAACTAAGATGTTCAAAAAGATGTTATGCCCAACCATCAGGAAGTAAAAGGCTTCATTTATTTTGACAACTATTTATGAAGCACCTGTATGTGTCAGGCACTGTTCTAAGGTCTTGAGAGACATGACCATGAACAAAACTGCTCAAATACCTTCCCTTGGTGCTTATTTTCTACCAGAAGAGGGACTGAAAACAATACATAAATAAAAGACATAGAATGTCCGATGGTATGTTGGAAAATGAAACAGAAAGAGATAGGGTATGCTGGGGTGAGGATTCCATTTAAAGAGTGATTAGAGAGGACTCCCTCACTGAGAAGAGGATATTTGACCAAAGACCAGGAGGAGGTGAGGAAGTAAACTCTTTTGGTATCTGTGGAAGAGTGCCCTAGGCCAAGGGTGTCTAATCTTTTGGCTTCCCTGGGCCACACTGGAAGAACTGTCTTGGGCCACAGAAAATACACGAACACTAATGATAGCTGATGAGCTAAAAATAAAAATCACCAAAAAAACTCATAATGTTTTAAGAAAGTTTATGAATTTGTGTTGGGCTGCATTGAAAGTCATCCTGGGCCACATGCAGCCCACGGACCATGGGTTAGACAAACTTGTTTTAGACAGAGGAAATAGCAAGTTAAAACAACCTGAGGCAGCAATGTGCCTAGTGTGTCAGAGGCACAGCAAAGGCTCCAGTGTGGCAAAGGGTGAGCAAGAGAGACAGAAATAGAAGCGAAACTTGAAAGGTAATAAGGAACCAAGTTGTGTAGGGCCTTGTAGGATGTTTTAAGGACTTAGGCTTGCACCCTGAGTAAAATAGCCATTTCAGGGCTTTAAGCAAAGACATGGCATGATCTCACACAGGTTTTAAAGTGATTACTCTGCCATGTTGATAATTTTTTTTAAAAATCTAAACATATAATTTTTGTCTGCCTCTTAAACCAGAAGTTTATAAAAATATTATATATCAGTTGAAAAAATAAATGCCTTGTCCTTAGTGTGCAAAAATGTGACTAATTCATCCTCATTTGGGCATGAGGCAGAAAAATGGTACAAGTTGGAACTGACCCATCTATCCTCTGTAACCCTGCCACCCATACAACCAGTTGTACACACTAAGGAAACAGCTGGTCAGGATTAGGAAGGTAGAACAATAGGAAGGTGTAGGTGGCAGATGCTTCTCATCTCAAGTGCAAGTTCAACTACTGATCTGTCCTCCGTCTTCTACTCAGATGAGTACCAGCTTCCTCTCGAGTACATTGACAGCATTTTTATTAATAAAAAATAAAACTTCTTTATTTCAATTACTTTCTCTAAAAAATATTGCTTCAGTCATCAGAATAAAATGCAAAATCCCAACTTTGACATCCAAGGCTTCATCAACACAGCCCTGTTCTTTCCCACATTTTTTATCTTTCCTTAACAAAGACCATGGGCTTCAGCCCAACTGAACTGCTATTTTCTACTTCTTTGCTCATGCTTTTGCTCCACTTAACAGGCTTCCTGGCTCTCATTTCCTCTGGTCTAAATCACACCCAAAATGAGGAAACCAAATACATTTGAAAGAGCAAGAAGTTAGAACGAGAAGCCCTGAGATACTAATTGTTTGGGAGGTTTGTTTGTTTGTTTGTCTTGAGATGGAGTTTTGCTCTTGTTGCCCAGGTTGGAGTGCAATGGCGCCATCTCGGCTCACTGCAATCTCTGTCTCCCGGGTTCAAGCGATTCTCCTGCCTCAGCCTCCTGAGTAGCTGGGACTACAGGCATGCGCCATCACGCCTGGCTGATTTTGTATTTTTAGTAGAGACAGGGTTTCTCCATGTTGGTCAGGCTGGTCTCGAACTCCTGAGTTCAGGTGATTTACCAGCTACCTTGGCCTCCCAAAGTGCTGGGATTACAGGTGTGAGCCACTGCGCCCAGCCGAGATACTAGCTGCTAAGTGTGAGTCACATCACTTGAACTTTCTCAGCCTCTTTCCTTATGTGCTACTACCTACCTTGTGGAATTTGTTATACATCAAATAGATGATATAAGTGAAAGAACCCATAGATTGAAAAAAGAAACTACACTAGTTTAAATATTTATTCATTAAAAGGGAAAAGGTTGAAAATAATTATAGGTTATGTCAGACAATATTCAGGAATAAGAAGGCATGGTGATAAGTGCTGTCAGGAAAGAGGATGAGGGCTCCTGGAGTCTCTTATCCAATTGTACCTGGTGTAGGGTGGAAAGAAAGAAATCAGGCCTGCCCCTAACATTTGGGGGGCTTAGGGCAATAGTACAAAAGGAGACCCATATTCTATATGTCACCATCATAGCAACAAAATTGCAAAATATGTATAAACACTATGGTTTTTATATGACTGAAAGTATGCAAAATACCAAATTTGATTGAATTCAATTACTGTTACACATATCAGGGTGTTTTGTTGATAGACGGGTGATGTGATGAGGAACACAATAAAGATAAATGTAATAAATAAACTATCATACATTTTATAACATTTATTTTTTATATCTTTAGCAAAACCACTAATGATGTGCTATAAGTGTAAAATACACACAAATTTTTGAAGACTCACTACCAATATATGAGAATGTAAAATATCTCATTAATCACTTCTGTATTGTTTACATATTGATATAATTTTTTGTATACATTACATTAAATACAATATATTATTTAAATTATATATATATATAGTCCTCATTTACTTTCACATTTTAGATAAAACTACTCACTAATCAGTCTAAAGCGAATTTTAGCTATTACCCCCTCTCATTTTATTTCTGAGTCAGGAGACATAATAGAACATTTCTTGTAATCATTGTTCTTTCCATCCTTTTTTTGACTGGACATTAGAACATGTCAGAGGCAAGGGCTGTAGCTCAAGAACCTGCATAGGCCTAGGTTCAGTTGAAGTTCACCATTGGCTATGCTGTCTTCTGATTTCTCCCTTTCTCTTTAGAGTCACTATGAGGCAGATTTTTAGACTGGGCAGGCTGAGAGGTGGGGAGGACTCTGAATTGAAATGGGCTCTGTGAACAGGAAGAGAATGCAGAACCTTGAACTAGGCACAATCTCAGAGACCTCAGAAAATCACACCCAGAAAAATCTTCCTCTGGAAACTTGGAATACTGGAAAGAATTTGCTCCTAAAATAATGTCACATTAGGTAATGGACAGCAGCATTCAAATCACTTCCCATAAAACCATATTGCATGTTTTATGGAAGTCCTTGAGTATATTATAAAATCAGGGACATCAGAGCTCCCAGAAACAATCTTGAAACTGAAGAGGAGGCCGGACGCAGTGGCTCACGCCTGTAATCCCAGCACTTTGGGAGGCCGAGGCAGGGAGTTCAAGACCGGCCTGGCCAAGATGGTGAAACCCTGTCTCTACTAAAAATACAAAAATTAGCTGGGCATGGTGGCGGGCGCCTGTATCCCAGCTACTCGGGAGGCTGAGGCAAGAGAATCACTTGAACCCAGGAGGCGGAGGTGCAGTGAGCCAAGATTACGCTACTACACTCTAGCCTGGGCAACAGAGTGAGACTCCATCTCAAAAAAAAAAAAAAAAAAAAAGAAAGAAAAAAAGAAATTGAAGAGGAATTTTAAATGGCTCATATTCTATCAGACAGAGCCTATATCTTTAAGCATACCACTGGTATGAATTATTGTCTGGTCAACTCAAGTAGAGGAAGTGAGATGGTTTAAATCTGTGTAGTTGTCCAAATCTCATGTCAAATTGTTATCCCCAGTATTGGAGGTGGGGCCGGGTGAGACGTGATTGGATCATTGAGGTGGATCCTTCCTGAATGGTTTAGCACCATTCTCTTGGTGCTGTTCTCACGATAGAGTTCTTGTGAGAGATGGTTGTTTAAAAGTGTGTAGCACCACCCCGCTCTCTCTCTTCCTCCTGCTCCAGCCATGTAAGATGTGCCTGCTTCCCCACTCACCTTATGCCATGATTGTAAGTTTTCTGAGGCCTCCACAGAAGCCAAGCAGAAGCTGCTATGCTTCTGGTACAGCCTGCAGAACCATGAGCCAATTAAACCTCTTTTCTTTATAAATTACCTAGTCTCGGGTATTTATAGCAATGTAAGAATGAACTAATACAGGTAACAAATTCAGATAAATATGGCTTAAAAATTCTGAATCTTTGTCTTTTTAATATGAATTATTTAGACTGAGGAAATAACCCAAGGATTTAGAACACTCAGGATATTTGGGCATAGGATAGGGGTTGGGGGTTGATCACAGGGGAAGGTAAAGTAAATTTCCTTCCTGCTAGAAGGAGAGTTTGAAGAAAGGTGTTGAGGCATCTGTACAGGGTCTTCCCTTCTCAAGGAACAGGCTGGGAAGCAGGGAGAGTCAGGGTCAGCAGATGCTTCTCAGCATGGCCTGGAGTAGAGCAAGCATAACACTGAGTGGGTGAAAGGAAAATGGTAACAGGAGAAAAGAAGGCAGGAAACCCTCTTGCTTTTTTTGTCTCCCTCCTCTTCCGTTTTACCCCATAACACACACACTCTGTGGGGGAGGTATGTCCTGATAAAGAGTTTAAATACCAGGGTTGTACCCAGGATACAGTGTTGTTCGCATCCACAGAGACAAACAGGTGAGAGGACCTCCACTGTCCTTAAGAAAGCGGTAATGAGATACTTGACAGAAAGCTGATGGTAGAATGCATAAACACCCTCACAGAGGATGACCAAAAACATATAAAGCTGAGGTGCGAAAGGCAAGAACTATTAATAAGCCATGAGGCCAAGCAGCCAAAGATATAACAGATACAGGAAAAAAAAAAAAAAAGAAAATCAACTTTATAAGAGAATATTGTTTGACCAAGTGGGGAGAAACAAATAAACAATATAATTGGTCTTCTAACAGGTGGCATGCAACACTCCCCTTTCTGAGCTATTAAATTTGATTTGTAGCTCTAGGCAGGTAGAAATAAAAATGAGAGGAAAAGGATCAGATCTGGAAGTCCTTTAGAACCTCATCCCAATTAGGGTTAAATGTAACAAAAACATTATTATTGGTATCAGGACCCAAATTGATGTGAACTTAGAGAAAGGCAGGGCAGTCTTCCTCTTTAAAATATTTTATATTTTTAAATTCGTGTTATACTGTCTATAACAGTCAAAGTTAGGCTGGGCACAGTGGCTCATGCCTGTAATCCCAGCACTGTGGGAGGCTGAGGCAGGCAGATCATCTGAGATTGGGAGTTCGAGACCAGCCTGACCAACGTGGAGAAACCCTGTCTCTTCTAAAGATACAAAATTAGCTGGGCATGGTGGCAGGAACCTGTAATCCCAGCTACTCAGGAGGCTGAGGCAGGAGAATCTCTTGAACCTGGGAGGTGGAGGTTGTACTGAGCCGAGATCGTGCCATTGCACTCCAGCCTGGGCAACAAGAGCGAAACTCCATCTCAAAAAAAAAAAAGGCCAGGCGCGGTGGCTCATGCCTGTAATCCCGGCACTTTGGGAGGCCAAGGCGGGTGGATTGCCTAAGGTCAAGAGTTCGAGACTAGTCTGGCCAACATGGTGAAACACTGTCTCTACTAAAAATACAAAAAAATTAGCCAGGCATGGTGGCATGCACCTGTAATCCCAGCTACTCGGGAGACTGAGGCAGGGGAATTGCTTGAACCAAGGAGGTAGAGGTTGCAATGAGCCGAGATCGTGCCACTGCACTCCAGTCTGGGAGACAGAGTGAGACTCCATCTCAAAAAAAAAAAATGAAAACAAAATAAAAAACAAACAAAAAAACAGTCAAAGTTAGCCTGTTCATTACCCTTCTTTCTGTAGGGCAAAGATGCAGAAATATGTTATTTGCCTTTTTTTATTATTTATTCAACAAATATTCATTGGCCTTTTTCTTCTAGTTAGATCACAGTGAAAAATTAAAACAAAACTTTTTTAACCTTTGAACTCACCTTTTTAAATCATATAATATAAAAATAATTTATCTAATTAAACATGTTTAAAAGAGATATTTGCATGAGCTAGTAACTTTTGGATATGGAGAATGTTTATTTTGGTTTTGGTTTTGTTTTTGTCCAGTCCAACAGAGCAATTTGGAAAGCTATGCTATAAGCACTTACAAGATCATGTTTGGAAAAAAAGTTACTTGATAATAGACAAACCATTTGTGAAAGTGTTACCGGAAAGAGGTCCCAATCCAGACCTCAAGAGAGGGTTCTTGAACCTCGCGCAAGAAAGAATTCAGGGCATGCTCGTAGAGTAAAGTGAAAACAAGTTGTTTAAGAAGGTAAAGGAATAAATGAATGGCTGTTCCATAGGCAGAGCAGTGGCATGAGCTCTTCAGCTGCCTATACCTATTGTTACTTCTTGATTATATGCTAAAAAAAAGGGTGGATTATTCATGAGTTTTCTGGGAAAGGGATGGGCAATTCCTGGAACTAAGGGTTCCTCCCCTTTTAGACCATATAGGGTAACTTCCTGAAGTTGCCATGGCATTTGTAAGCTGTCATGGTGCTGGTGGGAGTGTCTTTTAGCATGCTAATGTGTTATAATTAGCACATAATAAGCAGTGAATATAAGCAGAAGTCACTTCCTCTCCATCTTGGTATTGGTTAGATGTGGTCAGCTTCTTTACCACATGCTGTTTTATCAGCAAGGTCTTTGTGACCTGCATATTGTGCTGACCTCTATTGGGATGATCAGGCCCAACACCAGGCCTTGCAGGCTACGAAGTCCAGCGGAGTCAAAGGAATGAGACAAGACAAGTTAAGAATGTGTAAAGTGGGTCCAGGGGGGCAACACTAGTATAGAGGCAGCAAAGACCTGGAGCTCTAGAAGCCCACACTATTTATTGGTGATCAAACAAAGAAGCAGGTGGTGAGGATGTGAGGATGTGGGGGTAAACAGGTGAGGACGTGAGGACATGGGGGTAGAAAGGTAGCAGTGCATCAAGCATAGTTGCGATGGTTTAGTATTTTCTTTGACGCATGTGTAATATGCTCTGCTACCTGAGATAATGGAGAACATGTTTATGAGCCTGGGAGAGCAAGAAGCAAGGAACAAACAAGTCTGTGCACATTGCAGTGGCCACAAGGAGTTTTATGCCCTGAGCCTTGGATTCCATCCACGCCATGAGAGGTTTTATGCCCAGGGCTTAGATTGTGGGGCAGCAGGGCAGCCTTCCACCCTTTGGCACAGAGCTTGGTGTTCAAAAGGCCACAATGGGGTTTAGACCCTGGACCCAGGACATGTTCCAGGACTCTTTTACATTATGATGGACAAGCTAGTGCTGCCTCAGCTCTTCTACCAACAACCTCCTATCTTATCTTGTGACTAAGAATGCCTTAACCTCCTGGGAATGTAGCCCAGTAGGTCAAGATGGATTTGCTTTGGTTCCAGCACCTCTAACAAAAGAAGTATAAGATGAAGCAATTAGGCCATCTGGACATCACCAGAAGGAGGTCAGGGTTTCATCATTTTGCATAAAGTATTTTGAATCTGTATTCAAAAGTAAAGTATTTTGAATCTGAATTTTCTACCTGACTGAGATATAACTTTATAACTATAAAAGATTATTTTTAATTTGAAGAAACTATACCTCATTATATAGTCACTGATTTTCATTACCCAAAAAATAAAAACATGTATTGAAAATATGTAAATAATTGGCCGGGCGCGATGGCTCACGCCTGTAATCCCAGTACTTTGGGAGGCTGAGGCGGGCAGATCACGAGGTCAGGAGATCGAGACCATCCTGGCTAATACAGTGAAACCCCGTCTCTACTAAAAATACAAAAAATTAGCCAGGCGTGGTGGTGGGCGCCTTTAGTCCCAGCTACTTGGGAGGCTGAGGCAGGAGAATGGTGTGAACCCGGGAGGCAGAGCTTGCAGTGAGCCGAGATCACGCCACAGCACTCCAGCCTGGGTGACAGAGTGAGACTCCGTCTCAAAAAAATAAATAAATAAAAATAAAAATATGTAAATAATTATACCAAATTGGTATTATACCATATTGCTATTGGTGTGTGTGCGTTTATGTGATGAGGTATGTTCCCTCTTCTTTCCTCTGTTTTCTAAGTTTTTTTTTTATATTTATTTATTTATGAAACAAGAGTCTCACTTGGATGCCCAGGCTGGAGTGCAGTGGCACGATCTTGGCTTGCTGCAACCTCTACCTCCTGGGTTCAAGAGATTCTCCTGCCTCAGCCTCCTGAGTAGCTGGGATTACAGGTATCTGCCACCACACCCAGCTAATTTTTGTATTTTTAGTAGAGATGGGATTTCACTATGTTGACCAGGCTGGTCTTGAACTGTTGACTGCAGGTGATCCGCCTGCCTCAGCCTCCCAAAGTACTGGGATTACAGGCATGAGCCCCCGCACCTGGACTGTTTTCTAAGTTTATTTAAAATTTCTCATATGGTCTAAATAATAAATTAATTTTAAAAATAAATAAATAAATAATAACCCCACGGCTATTAAAATCTCCTTGCTTGTAGTAATTTTGAAAGTTATAAAATCAGTTTCAACTTCTTATGCAGCACTGAAGGCACTGACTTTGTGTCTTGAAAGATTCCCTTTTCTTGGCCCCCATCCCCTGCAATCTATTTCCTTTCCCTAACTTTGGTAGCTCCCATTAGGGTGCTTTTTACCTTCCTCTGATGGCCCCTCAAATGTAGGTGGCCCACAGCTTTCAGTTCTCTCTCTTCTTTCACCAAAAAATCTTATTCATTACTGTTGCTTTTTAAACACTTTTATTCTAGTTTTTGATTTTTGATTGCCCCTTGCATGTATCCTAGACAACTTATCCTAAAGATATTTCTTCGCACTCCAGAAGCACAGGATGAAAGTGCCTGACTTGAGAGTAAAGAGGATGGCAGAGGAGGAGACATGCTAGTCTTCCCATGAGAAGGGACAGGTGAAAGGAGAATTTTCACTGGTACACCAAGAAAGCAATCTCTTTCCCAGTCTCTAACTTGCCCTTAACAAGGGAGATTGAAGAGGTTGTACTCTTTGCTGGGAAGTCTTTTGTTGCCAAATCTCACCATGAGGATATCTAGTGTCATTTGTTCCTGGACATGAGCAGTCCCTACAGTAAACAATAATTAGAGCAAGAAAGGGTCTCCAGAGGTACAACACCTTTATGTTTCTCATTTATCTATTTAACAAATGCTGACTGTCCTCAAAATTGTCTACAGATCCTTCAGGAAGACACATATTAAACTGGCAATTACACAGATCATTATTTAATTATAGTCAATTAAATGCTATGAAGGAAAAATATGGGATGTTGAGAGTATTTAACAGAGAACCTTACCTAATTTAGGGCACCAGGAAAGGCTTCCCTGAGAAAATGTCCTTTAATTAAAAGGTAGAGGACAAGTAGGAGTTAAGCAAAGAGACGGGAAAAGAGTCTTCCGTGGAAAACAATTGTAAAACCCAGGGTCTATGTTAGTGAGAAGCTTGATAAGCTGTAAGAACTGAAGGCATATCAGTGTGTCTGGAATTGATTAAGAAGAGGGGCTAATGAAGGGGGTTTATGGGTGTGCTGAGACCAGATCTTGGAGAATCCTGCTAAGAATGTTAGTCAGACTGCAATTTCATTTTATTGTGTAGTAGCTTGCCTTCGAATCATGTTCTATGAATTTTTCCAAACGTACCCATCTTTGTACTCTAATGCAACTTAACTAAGATATTTTTGGCTGGGCGCAGTGGCTCAGGCCTGTAATCCTAGCACCTGGGAAGGCCAAGGCGGGCAGATCACCTGCAGTCAGCTCAAGACCAGCCTGGCCAACGTGGCGAAACCCCATCTCCACTAAAAATACAAAAATTAGCCAGGCATGGTGGCATGCACCTGTAATCCCAGCTACTTAGGAGGCTGAGGCAGGAGATTTGCTTGAATCTGGGAGGCAGAGGTTGCAGTGAGTCAAGATCGCATCACTGACTTCAGCCTGGGTGACAGAGCAAGACTTGGTCTCAAAAAAAAAAAAAAGATATTTTTTATCAACAAATATACAATATTTCATTTTGAGAAAGAGAAAGCCAAAAGAAATCATGTGATGAAAATATCAGATTAAAAAATAACATTTTGCCCGGGCGCAGTGGCTCAAGCCTGTAATACTAGCACTTTGGGAGGCCGAGGTGGGTGGATCACCTGAGGTCAGGAGTTCGAGACAGCCTGGCCAACATGGTGAAACCCCATCCCTACTAAAAATACAAAAATATTGAGAAAAAGAGGCTGGGCACGGTGGTCCACACCTGTAATTCTAGCACTCTGAGAGGTCCAGATGGGAGGTTCACCTGAATCCAGGAGTTTAAGACCAGCCTGGGCAACATAGCAAAACCCTGTCTCTATAAAAAAGAAATGCCAAAAATTGGCCAGGCATGGTGGCATGCACCTGTGGTCCCACTACTCAGGAGGCTGAGGTGGAAGCATCATCTGTGCTTGGGAAATTGAGCCTGCAGTGAGCCATGATTGCACCTCTACACTCCAGCCTAGGCAACAGAGATAGACCCTGTCTCAAAAAAAAAAAATTAGGAAAAAAAAAGTATAAGAAATATATGGTATTATTCTATTTCAAAACTACATGATAGTTTATAATAGATTATGTAATACATCTATGGACTTATAGACAATTGCACCAAATTAGCAAAAAAACAAATATTCTGAGGTAATTAAACTATTTTTTAATAAATGGCTTTATTTCCCACTATTTATGATCTGATTTTTTTAAACATTAGTCTCTTTCAGCCTTGTTCAGGCCCCATCTGTCTGCATCTATTCTAATGTCAATTATTTTAATAACTAATATTTTAAAGTTATGTGCTGTAATTGTTTCAATTACTTTAAAAATGAACAACACTGGAAAGCTAGACCATGTTTCTAAGTAAGGCTGCTGGTTTAACAAACTAAGTACAACAGTTAAACTTAGTACTGTCCAGCTTTCCAGTTTCAGGATGAAATAAGGCCATTATCTTTTTAACAAGTTAGTATCTGTCACTGTATTTATCTATTATTTTATAATCTGATTGTTAAGAATGCAAAGGAAGGCCACCAATGATTGTAAAAATGTTTACAGAAAAAGTAGAACAATCATTGACCTCTACAGATGACCTCATGGTTTTTATATTCTCATATGTCCCAAATTGAACTCTATGCTATATCCTTGGGCTTGCTCAGAGATGTTTCTACTATATGCACTATTTATTCACACTGTTTCCTAAGCTAGAAGTCTTAGAGTTTCTTTTTCCAGAAACTCAAACTAGTTAAACAACTTCTAATGATGAGGCCATTAGGCCCATCTCTTTATTCTGCCCACATTAACCCACTCATTATTATCCAAATATGGCCTTTATACATGCAATTACTTGCAAGGAAGAATCTTTATTCTTTATGTCTGACCAGCTTCTTTCATCCTTCAAGTTTCATCTCTGATGTTTAGTTCCTCCAAGAAGGTAGCATCCTGTCCTATGCTCCATCAGTGGCTCTGTCATTCTTGTGGTACTGGAATTTATTTGCATGTATGTCTGACACACTAAACTGTGAAATCCTTCAGAACAGGGAGCATATCTTCTACACATCTTTCTATCTCATCTAGCACATGAAATGTGCATCTTATAAGGCAAATATTCAAGAAATGTGAAATGAAAAAAAGAGTGAAGAAAATGCAAACAAATGGATGAATAGCAATAGAATGAAATTAAACCACTAACCTTTATGGGAGGACGGGTAAGAATTTTTAAGAGATAGGAGGTAAGAACTTTTACCCATTTGAAATCTATAGAATATCTATATACATACACATATTATCATTTTTTTTATAGAAATACACTAGGTCCAAAGAAGAGTTCTTACATTTAGGAACAACTCAGGTCAATGGCAGAAAGAAGACCTGAGAGTCTTGCTTTACCAGGTGAAATCAGCCAGCCAGGTCCTGCAGGAACTATCTTCCTCCCAGAGAGGACACGCCCCTTGTGCAGCAACTCAGCTGGCTTTTGGCCTGCGATAATCCTTTGTTTTTATACATTGTTGTAGTGCAGACTATCTTTTTCTATCTTTTAGCACTCTTCGCCTACACTCTGAATCATGTACCTAAGAATTGCCTGAGATTTGTTCTGTATAAAGCTCTGCAACTTTCATTTACCCAGGTTTAGACTCTCTGAGGTTGATACTGCCTGATTTGGAAAAATAAATTTCAATTGGTTACTGGGAGAACCTGTATCTCTACCAACACCTAGCCTGGCCTCTGTTTCCTCCTATCTAAAATAAGGCAGAATAACTCTGATGACCTAGAAGTTTCCTTCTAGCTCTAAAATTTTGTGATTCTAATGTTAATAATGATAAAGATAAATGACAGATGATCTGTCAACTAAAATCACTAGTCTATATAATAAATAAAGGTCTCTGAGGTTGACAATGACAAAATAAGTCAAAGTGACTGTGTGAGAGAAGCCACATTGTCCTAGTGAGCCACCTAGCTTACTTAAGTGGGCAGCCATCTCCATGTGCCAGGCTTCACTGCAGAAGACTGGGCCCTTCAAATGTCTTTGAGTCAAAGTGGCAGGCAGAGCTGAAATATCCTAAATAGCTCCTGAGTCTCCTAGTCTCAGTTCTTGCAGATATAAAAATAGAATAACATTGTGTATTAGGTCTTTTATAAACCATAAACTGGAAATACCAAAACATGAGCCTCCTCCAGAGAGAAGGGGTAGGAGTTTGTCTTCCGCCTTGTGTGAGGGAGGCAGCAAGGTAACTGATACACTCGTTATTTATAGCAACGCCGTGATACCATGCTGGTAATCTGAACTGTAGGGAGGTTTTTAAAATTTCTGAATAAGTGCTGAACTATATTTAAATGATGTCAAGCATTCGAATGAGAAACAAAAACTTTATGTGATAAATGAATGGAAAAATACCTAGTGGCTTGATATTATGTAGGCAAGACAGCTATATATTTGACGGAATGTTACACATCCACAGAGACAACTCTTGACATGACACAGATGTAGCCTCAGGCTTTGTCAGAGGGTAACCACTAATGGGAAATTATAAGCTTTGGGAGGCAGGAAGGTGAATGGGTTGTCTGTGGATTGAGTTGTGTTGCCCTTACTCTATTGCTGTGAAGTTTCCATCCCACCTGCTAGCATGCAGTCGCTCCAATGTAGCACACGCTTGTCCTCCCAATTATTCTGTATGTGAGGGGTTCTGAGACATTATATTCTTAGTCATGGAAATAGCTGCAACATTGCAAAAATTTGTTACACTCTCTACCCCACACTATAGTTCCTGCCTCTGTTCCTTATTCAGTCACAGTAGAGTGTCCAGAGATTTCTTGGCCCTATAAACTGTGTGTTCTCATTCAAAGACAATTTCTGGCTTGTCTCTGTCCTCATTTCACAAACAGCATTTTGAGTTCATTTATTGTACTAGTTCTGGAGGAGAATAGGATATAAAAATCTGATATGTTAAATGAAACTCTAGAGGAAGTTTTGTTAGTACAGATTTTTAAATAATGGAAATATTACATAAGTTAGGAATAGGTTCTCCCATATATATATTTTATTAACTTCACTCTTTCTTTAACATCCTTTAAAAAATGATATGTTCAAGCTTTCCTCCCCTTTTTAATAATGCATGCCACCAATGACTTCAGAATGCAACTCATAAATGTTGCTTTATTAATTTTCATTTGCCGCATATGGGAATATATTGGTGAATTGGTAACTTATAAACCCTGAAGATTAATGGTGAGTTTTTTAGTTTTTGAAAAAAACTAAAACCAAAACAAAGACAAAAATCTTATAAGAAATGCACATGGCGGAAAGAGCATGATTTTCAAAATCAGACTTCTCTAGCTTTGATCCTAATTTTGCTACTTACAAGTTCTGTGCAATAGGAATAACGACTTCACTTCTATGAATTTATTTATCATCTTTAAAATAGGAAAATACTTACAATGGAAAAATATCTTTTTGAAAATTTAAAGTGATTACATATATAGCTCATAGCACACAGAGCCCACACAAAGCATCAGTAAATCTTAGTTTTCCATCTACTCCTCCTTCCTTCTTCTTAGTAATAGCCTTAGATTTTGTTAAATCTTCCTTCTGCCTCATTTATTTCTACATGAAGTAGAATAGTAACTGTTTCTAGGCTTTACCCAAGCTGGTTTAGAGCAAGGTGCAAGCAGTTGAGCCTAGAGAATATTGGGTCACCATTCTGTCAAGAACCTACCCTGTACCAGTTCACAAACAGAACTGAAGCTATTGGTTCTCACATTTCCACAGTATTGATGTGTAGTTGTACAATAAGGAAAATGAAGGTGAGCTAGATTCTCTTTACTGGGAAAATTCTCAGAGGCATTCCTCGAAAAACTGTTGTTAGTCTGGTTTTCTGGCCAAGAGTTCTGCAAAGCCAGCTTTTTAAAAAATTACTTAATTATCTTAGTAAGTTAGAATCTCTTTAAAAAGTTATTTATGCAGCTTTTCTTACAATGTGTTTTTTATACAAGTTTGCCTTCAATCCAGCTTTGATCTGGAGAAGATAGACTATGAAGGGTATATTGTTTTTGCCCAAACTGATGTAACCGGCTCTACAAGAAAAGATCAGCGTGACCATTTGGGCAGTATGTGGTGATAGCAGTAGAAAGAGAGAATATTATATTAACTCCTTCTACTGTTACCACTTTTCTTCCTGCAAGTTGGAGGGCAAGACAGGCCCAGCTTGTGTGGAAACTCAAGTAAATTCAGGAAGCAAGAGCTCCCTCTCTAATGTCACAATAATTAAACCCCCACATTTTCTGATTCCCTCCTAAACAATAGGGAGGAGCTCTAACTAGACTCATTACATTTTTAAAATATATTTACATCCATTTAATGAGCATAAAAAAGAAAATTATATGAATCCCAAAATATGCACATGCAATATAAAATACACGGAGACATGATTATTTCACACTTCTCTGGTCAAATCATAGCTAACATGTGCCTAAACGACAAGGCGTTGTAACAAGCCAGCATAAATACAAATAAACTATAAACTGGATAAAACTGGAAGACATTATGCTAAGTGAAATAAGCCAGGCACAGAAAGATAAGTACTGCATGATCTCACTTATATATTAGATCTAAAAATGTTGAACTTGCAAAAGCAGAGTGGAATGGTGGTTACAAGAGGCTGGGGGTGCAGGGGTGGAGAGATGTTGGTCAAAGGATACCAAATTTCAATTAGGAGGAAAAAGTTCAAGAGATCTATTGTACAACATGCTGACTATATTAATAACAAGATATTGTACTCTTTTTTTTTTTTTTAGATGGAGTCTCGCTTTGTTGCCCAGGCTGGAGTGCAGTGGCGCGATCTCAGCTCACTGCAAGCTCCGCCTCCTGGGTTCACGCCATTCTCCTGCCTCAGCCTCCCGAGTAGCTGGGACTACAGGCGCCCACCACCATGCCCAGCTAATTTTTTGTATTTTTTAATAGAGACAAGGTTTTACCGTGTTAGCCAGGATAGTTTCGATCTCCTGACCTCGTGATCCACCCACCTTAGCCTCCCAAAGTGCTGGTATTACAGGCGTGAGCCACTGCGCCAGGCCAAGATATTGTATTCTTGAAAATTGCTAAGGCAGTAGATTTTATGTGCTCTTATCACAAAATATACATATGAGTTAATGCATATGTTAATTAGCTTGATTTAGCCATTCCACAATGTATAAAAATCTCAAAACATCATCTTGTACATGATAATTTTTGTTTATCAATAAATAAATTTTTTAAATTGCACTGCAAAAAAACAAAATAAAGAAATTGATTTAAAAATAAGAGGCTGAAAATGGAGCCTTGGGAACACTGTTTTTAGTGGCAAGCAATGGAAGAAGAAGTCCCAAAGGAAACTTAGCAAGGACAGGTTTCAATGGAGAACTAAGAACGGAATCCAATTTCCATTGAAAGAATGTAGGTAATATTAGGAGGCAAGGAGTTAGAAAGGAAGGAGATAAAGCTTTACACTACAGCAGGTTATCTGGAGAATGTTTCTGACCCTTAGCACAATGTAGAAGAAGGGGATTGGGCATTAGGTGAGTGGTCACTAGCTGACCCACCACACTAGCCAGAGTGACAGCACAGTGCTAAGAGCTTTATAACAGATTCTGAGTTCATACCCCAGGGTCTGTTGGGTTTAATACTATTAATTTCCAAAAGATTGATGTCTTTATTACTTTCTTCTTTTCAAGTTTTTTTTTTTTTGTGGAGTTTTTTGGTATGAAGCATACTATTGCATACAAAAGACTTGACAGAATGAGTAGAGTTAGTCTAAAAAATTCAACTACTATTGAAGAAAAGGCATGGAATAGACTTTGTAAGCTTGTGCCACTCCCTGCTGCAGAAAAGTGGCTGAAAGTAAAGCCTGAGTGACAACCCCTTGACTGTGGCTAATTACTAGAGTCTTCTGGGTGAATCAGGAGACAGAGTGCTGGCCATGGAGCCCTCTACTTTTATCCTGGCTGCTTCCACCCCTCTTATCTGCTTATCTTATGTTATCAGCTTTTTGCTACATACACTTTAATAACTTCAGTACTTTTGGCACTTTCCGAGGTGATCACCAGTGTTAAAGAACAAATTATCAATGCTACTTGTTAAAACATGGTGCGGAAGGCTTCATTTGGAACCATCAAAATAGGTACAAGGACCACTGGAATGTGATTTTGCAGTGGGGTAGAGAAGTTGAGTTCCACTCTGAATATAGCATGGGCAGGGGGGATCTTATGACCAGGGAACAGGGTGGAGGTCAGTGGATAGAAAATTACTGAGAGGAAACATCAGGGGTAACATGTATTCTGACTAAATGAATCTAAGAGGATTCTTGCTGAAAACAGACCAGGATGATCAGACAAAGTCTGGAAGATGGTGAAAGATGAGAAACCTAATTAGGTAACAAGAGTGATCAGATAAAAAAATGGGGGATACTTCCTCAACTGACTTAGTGTCCTTTGCTAAAAGTGGGTTGTACAAGAAAGTACATAGATGGGCCTAGAAGAAGCTTCAGGAGCCTGATTAAAGTTTGGTCAAGCAAGGAATCTTTGTCACCAGACTCACAAGTACCCGTTTCCTGGGAGCCAATCCCAACACTGGGAAGTAAGGGTACCTAAGAGCCATGTCTGTAGGAAAAGTCCTTATTGATATCACCATAGTCATTTGATCCAATGATGAATTCCAGAGCCAAACTGGTCAGTCAGAAGAGGGGATAGGGAGCCTCGGAGTTAGCTGAACTGAGTTCCTTAAGTGACAAGGAGAATCCAGACAAAAATGCTCAGCGTCTTGCTCTTGGGTTTCTGGTTCTGCCTTGTTCCTTTTTTTTTTTTCTTTTGTTCCTTCTTAAATTCTGATTTTTTCTTCTGACTTTGTGAGATGTGTCCATAGTCTTCCAACAAATTCTTGGGTTTTATCTAGACTAGTCAGAATTGCCTTCCACTGCCCCAAACCAAAAGAATTTAATGAATGCTCTTACAATTGAGATGAATTGAAGTTAAAGAAAGGTACCTTCCTTGGAGGTTGCATGGCAGGATTAGTCTTCTCTGTTTCTTGGTGCAAGTTTGAACCAGTGATTATGTACCATTGCATCAGAGCATCTGTTTCCCTGTCAGATCCCCACTAGACAGTAATCTCCATGAATCCTACGCACCCAGGCCTTGAACTTAGTAGGTGTACCAATATTGTTGAATGAAACAATGAAGTAGACACCTTGTCATATACACCATGCTATGTTTGGCAAAATCGGCTAAGCTCACTTTGTAATGCTATGGTATAACTACTAATACTCTTTTCTTTTTATTTATTTTAGGGCTTCCATTTATATTGCCTTATAATTTTCTTCTTCTACTGAATCTTGAGGCTCAGTTAATCCCTTTGTTTTGAAGGACAATTAATTCTGAACCCATATTATGCATGTAAAATTATGACTTTACTCAGATACTGACTTTCAAACATAAAAAATAAAGAAAATGAAGTGCAGACTAACAAAAATATAATAAATTAAATAACTTGCAAGAAACTACAAACAGCTGACCCAACAAACAATTCTTTTTGGGTATTTTTACTGTGTGAGAAAGAGGGGAGAACGCTCTCATCTGAACCTCTCAGTTAGTGGAAAATCAGGCATCTGTTTGTAGGTATCCAGTGTAGCTAATGCAGTTTGCAAGGCATTAAAATCTGTAACCTCACATCCTGAACTTGGTTGTAAGAAGAGGAAGGTTGTTGTCTGGTGAATGATCTGGTTGTTATCTGGTGAATATTAAAACAGCTGTGGAGCAGCTGAATCCAGCCTTGACTGTTCACAAATTTTTTCTTCCTTCTAAGATATAACATGTGTAAACATCTGACCTAAGGAAAGGGTTCTGATCACAGGGTGCTTGTAAATGTTTTACATCTGGCTTTCTGGGAAGGAAAAGCAAAAATAAAAAATAAAAACAAAAACCTGGTTGTATAATAGCAACATATATTGCAGCAATACATTTTTGTATATATTGTTTCTATCATGGCCAATTTCCAGTTGCCAATGTGATGTCAACCAGCTCACAAAACTCCTGAGAAGTTATTAACTGGCTCTCATGAGCTGGCATCAGGAAACTGCAGCACACCACTGATTCTCCCCTTCGACACTGCCTATCACATACCTCAGCCTGTTCTGGAGTTTGGTTTCATTTACTAGTGCATGCATACTTATGTTCATTTGCTAAACTAATATCTATGAAGTGCTGTGTAACAGGAATTGGAAAAAAAAAAGGTTAACCCTAATCTCTAAGGGTTAATAGTCTAAAAGAGACAAACTTCTTAACAAGTACATGTAACATTAGAGGTATGTACAAGCTATATGAGAGCACAAACATGAAAGTACATAAATCTACCTGACGGGATAAAGGGGCATGACGTTAACAATATGGTCATTTAATGAGTATGCTTTTAGCAACTATTATGTTCCAGAAACTGCTCAGTATTTGATAATACAAAGGGAAATTAGATACCCCTAGTGATGGCGTCAGACTATAATAGGAAGGGTCATAGGTAAATGATCAGAATTTAGTGTAAGCATAATCATAGAAGGGAACATTAGAAACAGTGATGGCACATAAGAAACACGAAATCAGGAGAGGTGCAGTGGTTCATGCCTTTAATCCTAGCACTTTGGGAGGCCAAGGCAGGCAGATTGCCTGAGCTCAGTTCGAGACCAGCCTGGGCAACACGGTGAAACCCTGTGTCTACTAAAATACAAAGAATTAGCTGGGTGTGGTGGTGGGCGCCTGTAGTCCCAGCTGCTCTGGAGGCTGAGGCAGGAGAATCTCTTGAACCCAGGAGGTGGAAGTTGCAGTGAGCCTAGGTTGCGCCACTGCACTCCAGCCTGGGTGAGAGTGAGACTCTGTCTCCAAAATAAATGATAGATAGATAGATAGATAGATAGATAGATAGATAGATAGATAGATAGAAAAAAACATGAAATCCACACTGCACAGCACAGCTCATAAGTCCCCTTCATGTCTCTCTGGACCCATTTCTGCTATACTCTGCAACCCATGTTCCAATCTAACTAAGCTTGTTGAAGCTCCTTTAAAATGCCTATTCCCTACCCGTGAAATTGAGGCTTTCCTTTCCTGGAATCAAGTGTTTCTGAACATTTTCGTATAACTTTTTTTGAAGAGAGACACACTAAAGTAGATTTTATTTAGTGCCTCTCTTCAAAGGTTACTGGACGGTAACTTTCTGTCTACTTTCTTCTTTTCTTTGCCTTTTGAAAAGGTAACATTGATTTCCATAATTTTTACATAACATAATAAAATCTACTGTTTTATTTGTTCAGCAATCTTTTCCTATCTCAGACTATTTGAGATCATTTTACTTCTTCTAAAGGATGTCTTTAAATGCTGCTTTATGCTGCACTATTGGAAGTAAACTGTTTTTTATTCGTAAATATTTTTTCTCTCATCCTTAAAAGGTTTTGCTGAGCATGTGATTCTAAGATGAGAGTTATTTTCTCTCAATAATTTGAAGATATTATTCCACCATTTTCTAGCTTTCATTGTTGAGAAGTCTGCTATAGTTCTATTGTTGTTGATATTGCTCTGTAGTTTGGAGTGGAAAGAACGAGTCTGTAAACCATTCTTCTCTCCATAGGGATAACAAAGGCAAGCTTGACCCTCCTTGAAATCACTGACTGGTGAAATTTACTGGCTAAGAAATACAGAAGGGTCATGCAGGGGTTTCCATGTACTGATTACAGAGCTAGGGATGCTTTTAGCATGATGTATCTGTTCCCTTGAGACTGGTCACTGTAAAAAACAATCAATTTATGTACTGCTGTTGTACTGAAAAAGTAGAAGGTATGTACAGTTGCTTTCCAGTTCAAACTTGGCCCTTATTCAGCTCTCAAGACTCTAAAACCAAATATATACTGGTGAGGCAAAGGGATTCTGGAAATGGCATCTGAGAGTTTGAGGCCTCCTGTGTATTGACTCTGAAAACACTTGATAGAGTTTGGTCATTTTTCCCCTCCAAATCTCATGTTGAAACATAATCCCCAATGATAGAGACAGGGCCTGGTAACTGGATCATAGGGGTGGATTCCTCATGAACGGCTTAGCTCCATCTCCTTGGTGATAAGTAAGTTCTTGTTCAGTTAGTTCACAAGAGATCTGGTTATTTAAAAGAGTATTGGACCTCCCCCAGCCCTCTTGCTACCTCTCTCACCAAGTAACATGCCAGCTTCCTCCTTTGCCTTCCACCATGATTGTAAACTTCCTGAGGCCCTCACCAGAAGCCAAGTAGATGTTGGTGCCATGCTCCTACAGCCTGCGGAAGAGCCAATTCAACTTCTTTCCTTTATAAATTACCCACTCCCAGGTATGCCTCTATAGCAATGCAGTAATAGACTAATACACCACCTCCGTGTTTTATGTTCGTCTAATTTGAGCTTTTGTGATCATATATAGGTTTCTGTCCTTCCTTTTCAACTAATTTTAAGAGTTTGTGTTTTGACTTTAATATCACACAGTTTCACAATTCTTTGTCTATGTATGGATTTATTTGTAATATATTTTTAATGTATTTTGCTTCTTGGATCTGTGGATTTGTTTTTAAATAGTTATGGAATATTTTCCATCGCTATCTCCTCTAGTCCCTCAATTCTCTTTTCTGGGTCTTTGGTTAGATTTAAGTTAATTTTTTTTTTTTTTTTTTTGAGACAGAGTCTTGCTCTGTCGCCCAGGCTGGAGTGTAGTGGTGCAATCTCGGCTCACTGCAAGCTCCGCCTCCTAGGGTCACGCCATTCTCCTGCCTCAGCCTCCCGAGTAGCTGGGACTACAGGCGCCCACCACCACACCTGGCTAATTTTTTGTATTTTTTGGTAGAGACAGGGTTTCACCATGTTTGCCAGGATGGTCTCGATCTCCTGACCTCGTGATCTGCCCACCTTGGCCTCCCAAAGTGCTGGGATTACAGGCGTGAGCCACCATGCCCAGCCTAAATATTTTTATTCTATCCTGTTCATCTGTAAACAACTCTTTAATATTTTCTATCTCCCTGTCTCTTTATCTTGCAGTCTGTAATATTTATATATTATATTTCATTAACTTTCTTCTAACTTGTTATTTAATCATAGATTTTGGGTTTATTTTAACAAATGTATTTTTTATTCCTACAAGTTCCATATGTTTTTGTTTTCCAAATATTGGTTTTTCTTCACATTCATTGCTTGCCTATTTTTGCATATGAATAAGCTAGGATTATTTATTTATTTATTTATTTATTTATTTATTTATTTATTTATTTTGAGATGGAGTCTTGCTCTGTTGCCAGGCTGGAGTGCAGAGTCACGATCTCGGCTCATTGCAACCTCTACCTCCCAGGTTCAAGCAATTCTCCTGCCTCAGCTTCCTGAGTAGCTGAGACTACAGGCACGCAACACCACACCTGGCTAATTTTTGTATTTTTTAGTAGAGACGGTGTTTCACCATGTTGGTCAGGCTGGTATCGAACTCCTGACCTCATGATCCACCTGCCTCGGCCTCCCAAAGTGCTGAGATTACAGGCATGAGTCACCACGCCTGGCCTGGATGTATATTTTTATAATAGGGTGTCAATGTGATTTCTTACAATCAGCTGTCTTTATGGTCAGAAATATGAAATTCAAACACTTGAAGTACATCATAAAAATCACAAGTTGACTGTGATACAACATTTGTCACAAGATTATTTGGGATATTTGATATTGCAAAATGACTGTCTAGTGGACATGCTCATTTTCCAAATCATCTAATTTCTCTAGTCTGCATTTGTGACATAAATTAGCCCTCAGTGAAACATAATGATATCATATTTCTGTCATTTACTGAACAATTTCTATATGCCATATATTAACTCAAAACAATTTTACAAGATAGGCACTCATATTATTCTCATTTTACACATAAGAAAATTCAAACTTAGAGAAGCTGAAGAATGTGCACAACAGTTATACAACTAGGACCCAGCATTCAAATTCTGAATTGTTTCATTCCAATTCCAAAACCATTTGAAAAATGGCATGAAGTAGTTTACCAAAATAGTACCTAATTTCCCTTACATATAGACTGAAGTAAAAAAAAAAAAATCCTGTTTATATGCAGTCTAAGATTACCACTGTATTCCAAATTATTTGCTTTTTGCTGTAAGATCACAAGAAGTATAGCATCTCATATGATTCACAGATGCTTGGTAATAAATATTAATTTGCTTTTGTCAGGTGTTTTTGTTTGCTTTTTACTTGTATGTTTTCTTTAAAGAGTTTCAGATATTTTTGTAAAGCAATCAAAGCATGTCTTAAAAACTCATTATGCTAGGTATGAAGAATTTTCATTGCCTCAACACTAATTGTCTAGTTTAGTTTATTTGAAGTAAAATTAATAACTTGGTTGTTTCAGGAGCTATCTTTAACCTTAGGGATACAAAGTTAACTGTGACATAGGCTCAATCTCTGGGAGTTTGAAGATACAGTCAGTTTGCTTCCCAGTGGACGTGTGGTCTGTTGTGACTTTCTTAGGCACATACAATAAACACTACAGCTAGCAAGAAACTTCCCTTTCAATGCCTACCATCATCCCCACTATACTCACACCACATACCCACCAGTATCACAATTTTGGGCTTGTATTACCACACTTATCTGCTTTTAGAAAAATTAGACCCAAAGAATATGCATTACCATTTTTTATTTAGTCTGCTAAAAAAGTATTCTAAAAAGTTGCCAACAGGCAAGACAGAAATTATGTTTTCTGTTGTTGGTGCCACTGTTATCCCATTTGTAACCTTCTATCATGATAACGTTTCAACTCTTTCATCATTGCAAAATGTACATCTTTTAGAATGAACTAAAATTATTTCTTCCTAGGTAAGTCTTTATTAAGAGACTATGATATTCAAACTTGTACTAGATGTTATAAAATATAATAAAGCAATTGAAGAAATAAGTTAAAAAACTAAGACTAAAAGTATACAAAAATAAACAAGCTGAATACAACTCTAAAGGTGCAGTTATATGATGTATGCAAGCCAGAGAGGTGTATGTCTGTACACATATTCAGCAAAATGTCAATGTGTAACTTGGCATCAGTCAGACAGTATAGCATTTTAATAAGATGGAAAGCTTCTCTTATGGCATGGCATGAGCAGAAAGTGTACAGGAGAGAGTGAAGGAGTGTGGTCTCTCTGAGAAATATAATAGGGAACAGGAATCAGAGTCATTGTTAACAAAACAAGAGGAGAAAGAGTGGAAAGTAAAGAGGAGGCAGAGTGGACAGCAGCATAGCACAGCAGCTAAGGACACCACTTCTGCAGCTACGTAACTTGAGTTAAGGTCTTGAAGGCCAATGAACAGAGGACCTTAAACTTCAGGCTGACACTTCTGAAAGATAATAGAAAGAAAATATTTCACTTAATTTTCAAAGGAGACGGCAGCTATATTTTCTGTTTGTGCTTGCTATATTTTAAAATAGAAGTTGCTACATTCACCTAGACAAAACAGTCAGGAATAAATTTAAAGACAGGAGGGGTTCCAAGATGGCCGAATAGGAATAGCTCCAGTCTACAGCTCCCAGGGTGAGCGACGCAGAAGACGGGTGATTTCTGCATTTCCAACTGAGGTACCAGGTTCATCTCACTAGGGCTTGTCGGACAGTGGGTGCAGAACAGTGGGTGCAGCCCACGGAGCATGAGCCAAAGCAGGGTGAGGCATCGCCTCACCTGGGAAGCGCAAGGGGTCGAGGAATTCCCTTTCCTAGCCAAGGGAAGCTGTGACAGATGGAACCTGGAAAATCGGGTCACTCCCACCCTAATACTGTGCTTTTCCAATGGTCTTAGCAAACCGCACACCAGGAGATTATATCCCGTGACTGGCTCACCTACGGAGTCTCCCTCATTGCTAGAACAGCAGTCTGAGATCAAACTGCAAGGCGGCAGCAAGGCTAGCGGAAGGGCACCCGACATTGCTGAGGCTTGAGTAGGTAAACAAAGCTGCCGGTAAGTTCGAACTGGGTACAGCCCCCCACCGCTCAAGGAGGCCTGCCTGCCTTTGTAGACTCCACCTCTGGGGGCAGGGCATAGCTGAACAAAAGGCAGCAGAAACTTCTGCAGACTTAAACGTCTCTGTCTGACAGCTTTGAAAAGAGTAGTGGTTCTCCCAGCACAGAGTTTGAGATCTGAGAACAGATAGACTGCCTCCTCAAGTGGGTCCTTGACCCTCGAGTAGCCTAACTGGGAGGCACCTCCCAGTAGGGGCCGACTGACCCCTCATATGGCCTGGTGCCCCTCTGAGACTAAGCTTCCAGAGGAACAATCAGACAGCAACATTTGCCGTTCTGCAATATTAGCTGTTCTGCAGCTTCTGCAGGTGATAACCAGGCAAACAGCATCCGGAGTGGACTTCCAGCAAACTCCAACAGACCTGCAGCTGAGGATCCTGATTGTTAGAAGGAAAACTAACAAACAGAAAGGACACCCACACCAAAACCCCATCTGTACATCACCATCATCAAAGAACAAAGGTAGATAATACCACAAAGATGGGGAGAAACCAGAGCAGAAAAGCTGAAAATTCTAAAATTCAGAGCACCTCTTCTCCTCCAAAGGAACGCAGCTCCTTGCCAGCCATGGAACAAAGCTGGACAGAGAACGACTTTGATGAGTTGAGAGAAGAAGGCTTCAGATGACGGTAATAACAAACTTCTCTGAGCTAAAGGAGGATGTTCGAACCCATTGCAAAGAAGCTAAAAACCTTGAAAAAAGATTAGATGAATGGCTAATTAGAATAAACAGCATAGAGAAGACCTTAAATGACCTGATGGAGCTGAAAATCATGGAACGAGAACTATGTGACACATGCACAACCTTCAGTAGCCGATTCAATCAACTGGAAGAAAGGGTATCAATGACTGAAGATCGAATGAAATGAAGCGAGAAGAGAAGTTCAGAGAAAAAAGAGTAAAAAGAAATGAACAAAGCCTCCAAGAAATATGGGACTATGTGAAAAGACCAAAACTACATTTGATTGGTGTACCTGAAAGTAATGGGGAGAATGGAACCAAGTTGAAAAACACGCTTCAGGATATGATCCAGGAGAACTTCCCCAACCTAGCAAGGCAGGCCAACATTCAAATTCAGGAAACACAGAGAACATCACAAAGATACTCCTTGAGAAGAACAACCCCAAGACACATAATTGTCAGATTCACCAAAGTTGAAATTAAGGAAAAAATGTTAAGGGCAGCCAGAGAGAAAGGTCGGGTTACCCACAAAGGGAAGCCCATCAGACTAACAGGGGATGTCTTGGCAGAAACTCTATAAGCCAGAAGAGTGGGGGCCAATATTCAACATTCTTAAAGAAAAGAATTTTCAACCCAGAATTTCATATCCAGCCAAACTAAGCTTCGTAAGTGAAGGAGAAATAAAATCCTCTACAGACAAGCAAATGCCGAGAGATTTTGTCACCACCAGGCCTGCCTTACAAGAACTCCTGAAGGAAGCACTAATCATGGAAAGGAACAACAGGTACCAGCCACTGCAAAAACATGCCAAATTGTAAAGACCATTGAGGCTAGGAAGAAACTGCATCAACTAACAAGCAAAATAACCAGCTAACATCATGATGACAGGATCGAATTCACACATAACAATATTAACCTTAAATGTAAATGGGTTAATGGCTCCAATTAAAAGACACAGACTGGCAAATTGGATAAAGAGGCAAGACCCATCAGTATGCTGTATTCAGGAAACCCATCTCACATGCAGAGACACACATAGGCTTAAAATAAAGGGATGGAGGAAGATCTACCAAGCAAATGGAAAATTAAAAAAAGCAATCCTAGTCTCTGATAAAACAGACTTTAAACCAACAAAGATCAAAAGAGACAAAGAAGGCCATTACATAATGGCAAAGGGATCAATTCAACAAGAAGAGCTAACTATCCTAAATATATATGCATGCAATACAGGAGCACCCAGATTCATAAAGCAACTCCTTAGAGACCTACAAAGAGATTTAGACACCCACACAATAATAATGGGAGACTTTAACACCCCACTGTCAACATTAGACAGATCAAAAAGACAGAAAGTTAACAAGGATATCCAGGAATTGAACTCAGCTCTGCACCAAGCAGACCTAAAAGACATCTACAGAACCCTCCACCCCAAATCAACAGAATATACATTCTTCTCAGCACCACACTGCACTTATTCCAAAATTGACCACATAGTTGGAAGTAAGGCACTCCTCAGAAAATATAAAAGAACAGAAATTATAACAAACTGTTTCTCAGACCACAGTGCAATCAAACTAGAACTCAGGATTAAGAAACTCACTCAAAACAGCTCAACTACATGGAAACTGAACAACCTATTCCTGAATGACTACTGGGGACATAACGAAATGAAGGCAGAAATAAAGATGTTCTTTAAACCAATAACAAAGACACAACATACCAGAAACTCTGGGACACATTTAAAGCAGTGTGTAGAGGGAAATTTACAGCACTAAATGCCCACAAGAGAAAGCAGGAAAGATCTAAAATGGACACCCTAACATCACAATTAAAAGAACTAGAGAAGCAAGAGCAAACACATTCAAAAGCTAGCAGAAGGTAAGAAATAACTAAGATCAGAGCAGAACTGAAGGAGATAGAGACACAAAAAACCCTTCAAAAAATCAATGAATCCAGGAGCTGATTTTTTGAAAAGATCAACAAAATTGATAGACCACTAGCAAGACTAATAAAGAAGAAAAGAGAGAAGAATCAAATAGACGCAATAAAAAATGATAAAGGGGATATCACCACCGATCCCACAGAAATACAAACTACCATCAGAGAATACTATAAACACCTCTATGCAAATAAACTAGAAAATCTAGAAGAAATGGACAAACTTCTTGACATATACACCCTCCCAAGACTAAACCAGGAAGAAGTTGAATCCCTGAATAGATCGATAACAGGCTCTGAAATTGAGGCAATAATTAATAGCCTACCAAACAAAAAACGTCCAGGACCAGACAGATTCACAGCCAAATTCTACTAGAGGTACAAAGAGGAGCTGGTACCATTCCTTCTGAAACTATTCCAATCAACAGGAAAAAAGGGAATCCTCCCTAACTCATTTTATGAGGTCAGCATCATCCTGATATCAAAACCTGGCAAAGACACAACAAAAAAAGAGAATTTTAGACCAATATCCCTGATGAACATCGATGCGAAAATCATCAATAAAATACTGGCAAACTGATTCCAGCAGCACATCAAAAAGCTTATCCACCATGATCAAGTGGGCTTCATCCCTGGGATGCAACGCTGGTTCAACATATGCAAATCAATAAACGTAATCCAGCATACAAGCAGAACCAAAGACAAAAACCACATGATTATCTCAATAGATGCAGAAAAGGCCTTCAACAAAATTCAGTAGTGCTTCATGATAAAAACTCTCAATAAATTAGGTATTGATGGGACGTATCTCCAAATAATAAGAGCTATTTATGATAAACCCAGAGCCAATATACTGAATGGATAGGCAAAAACTGGAAGCATTCCCTTAGAAAACTGGCACAAGACAGGGATGCCCTCTCTCACTACTCCTATTCAACATAGGGTTGAAAGTTCTGGCCAGGGCAATGAGGCAGGAGAAAGAAATAAAGGGTATTCAATTAGGAAAAGAGGAAGTCAAATTGTCCCTGTTTGCAGATGACATGATTGTATATCTAGAAAACCCCATTGTCTCAGCCCAAAATCTCCTTAGGCTGATAAGCAACTTCAGCAAAGTCTCAGGATACAAAATCAATGTGCAAAAATCACAAGCCTTCCTATACACCAAGAACAGACAAACAGCCAAATCATGAGTGAACTCCCATTCACAATTGCTACAAAGAGAATAAAATACCTAGGAATTCAAATTACAAGGGATTTGAAGGACCTCTTCAAGGAGAACTACAAACCACTGCTCAATGAAATAAAAGAGGACACAAACAAATGGAAGAACATTCGATGCTCATGGATAGGAAGAATCAATATCGTGAAAATGGCCACACTGCCCAAGGTAATTTATACATTCAATGCCATCCCCATCAAGCTACCAATGATTTTCTTCACAGAATTGGAAAAAACTACTTTAAAGTTCATATGGAACCAAAAAAGAGCCCTCACTGCGAAGACAATCCTAAGCAAAAAGAACAAAGCTGGAGGTATCATGCTACCTGACTTCAAATATACTACAAGGCTACAGTAACCAAATCAACATGGTACTGGTACTAAAACAGAAATATAGACCAATGGTACAGAACAGAGCCCTGAGAAATAATACCACACATGTACAACCATCTGATCTTTGACAAACCTGACAAAAACAAGAAATGGGGAAAGGATTCTCTATTTAATAAATGGTGCTAGGAAAACTGGCTAGCCATATGGAGAAAGCTGAAACTGGATCCCTTCCTTAAACCTTATACAAAAATTAATTCGAGATGGATTAAAGACTTAACTATTAGACCTAAAACCATAAAAACCCTAGAAGAAAACCTAGGCAATACCATTCAGGACATAAGCATGGGAAAGGATTTCATGTCTAAAACACCAAAAGCAATGGCAACAAAAGTCAAAATTGACAAATGGGGTCTAATTAAACTAAAGAGCTTCTGCACAGCAAAAGAAACTACCATCAGAGTGAATAGGCAACCTACAGAATGGGAGAAAATTTTTGCAATCTACCCATCTGACAAAGGGCTAATATCCAGAATCTACAAAGAACTTAAACAAATTTACAAGAAAAAATCAAACAACCCCACCAAAAAGTGGGCAAATGATATGAACAGACACTTCTCAAAAGAAGACATTTATGCAGCCAACAGACACATGAAAAAATGCTCATCATCACTGGCCATCAGAGAAATGCAAATCAAAACCACAATGAGATACCATCTCACACCAATTAGAATGGCGATCATTAAAAAGTCAGGAAACAACAGATGTTGAGGATATGGAGAAATAGGAACACTTTTACACTGTTGGTGGGATTGTAAACTAGTTCAACCATTGTGGAAATCAGTGTGGCGATTCCTCAAGGATCTTGAACTAGAAATATCATTTGACCCAGCCATCCCATTACTAGGTATATACCCAAAGGATTATAAATCATTCTGCTATAAAGACACATGCACGGGTATGTTTCTTGCGGCACTATTCACAATAGCAAAGACTTGGAACCAACCCAAATGTCCATCAATGATAGGCTGCATTAAGAAAATGTGGCACATATACACCATGGAATACTATGCAGCCATAAAAAAGGATGAGTTCATGTCCTTTGTAGGGACACGGATGAACCTGGAAACCATCATTTTGAGCAAACTATCACAAGGACAGAAAACCAAACACCGCATATTCTCACTCATAGGTGGGAATTGAAAAATGAGGACACCTGAACACAGGATGGGGAACATCACACTCTGGGGCCTGTTGTGGGGTGGGGGATAGCATTAGGAAATATACCTAATGTAAATGACGAGTTAATGGGTGCAGCACACCAACATGGCACATGTATACATATGTAACAAACCTGCATGTTGTGCACATGTACCCTAGAACTTAAAGTATAATACAAAAAACTGAAAAATAAAAAAAAATTTAAAAAAATGTAGACAGGTGACACAGACACATTTTTCCCTACAAATACGGCCTTTTTTCAGTGATAACATTTTGTTTCCTTTCCTGAAATTTAATGTTTAATAATCTCAAGGGAAGCATTTATAAAATATAAATGATACTACACTGGGGTAGGGGGGAAGCACCTTGCACTTCATCCTGTTGATTCCTGAGCTCAATCCAAAAGCAAATATGTTCCAGTTGCATGTGGCTTGTGTGTCCAGATATGGTAAAGCCATGAGGTCAAGAGGTTACGAGGTCAAAGCCAACCTTACTTGTTTAAGGAGTTGGTAACTCCTATGCAATGTTCCTTCACAGACAACAGGAAGGCTGCTTACCACTTAAAAGAACTCTGCTATCTATAGACTGATTTCTGATGCTTTTATAGAGGAAGAAGGCTTCATTCTTTCTTTAAAAGGACTTTTGAATAAAAATACTCTGTGCTACAAAAGGACTTCGTTTAAATTTACTTCAAGGTATAAATGAACAAGGTTGATTCAATCATGCCTATAGAATATTCACTTTTTTTTTTTTTAGACAGAGTCTCGCTCTATTGCCCAGACTGGAGTGCTGTGACATGATCTCGGCTCACTGCAACCTCTGCCCCCAGAGTTCAAGCGATTCTCCTGCTTCAGCCTCCCGAGTAGCTGGGATTACAGGTGCCCACAACCATGTCCAGCTTATTTTTTGTATTCTTAGTAGAGACAGGGTTTCGCTATGTTGGCCAGGCTGGTCTCGAACTCCTGACTTCAGGTGATCCACCCACCTTGGCCTCCCAAAGTGCTGGGATTACAGGCATGAGCCACCACACCTCGTGTGAATATTCACTTTTGATCAATCAGATAGTGTGATCACATATCACAATTCTCTTTGCTCAGGGAAAAAATGCATAGTATTACATTGTAATGTAATGTAATGTAATGAAGTTACATTAAACATTCTGGACCACTGATTTACTTACTCAAATAACTTATTGAAATACATTAGGAAATGCAGCTTCAATTTTTCCCACCACCTATAATAATTTATATATTGAATAAAATTTAAATTGCAACCTCAATACCTTCAAATTTAAAAAAAATTAAAATTTCCAATACTAAAGAGCATAGTCTCTGACCTCTAATAAGCATCATTTCTTAAATATCAAGGACTCCATGTTATTATAGGAAGACAAATCATATGAGAAAGACTCTAAAATGGATTTACTCTTAGATTCTATGTCAATTGCTGTAAAAGGCAGTTACAGTTGGCACATAAAAACCACACAACTTTCAAATATTAATAGATTCCATGTGGAACCATGAGCAGTCTCTTTTAGGCAAAAAAAAAATACGGGGAAAATTCAACAGAAGCAGCAGAAGGAGAACCTGACAAGTTAGTATAACAATAACAGGTGGATGCCCATCAATTTGACAACTATCTAAGTATCTATCTTTATAAGGCAAATCTAGTGTATATTTTAGGAGCAACACCTGCAGTTTAAAAAAATTTAATAATGCTGCCAAGCTCGGTGGCTCACGCCTGTAATCCCAGCACTTTGGGAGGCTGAGGCGGGTGGATCATGAGGTCAGGAGATCAAGACCATCCTGGCTAACACGGTAAAATCCTGTCTGTACTAAAAATACAAAAAAAAAATTAGCTGGATGTGGTGGTGGGCGCCTGTAGTCCAAGTTACTCTGGAGACTGAGGCAGGAGAATGGCGTGAACTCGGGAGGCCGAGCTTGCAGTGAGCCGAGATGGCGCCACTGCACTCTAGCCTGGGCGACAGAGCAAGACTCCGTTAAAAAAAAAAAAAAAAATTAATAATGCATGTACACACATATATACATATATACAAACATATATATATGTTCCACAGTTATAATGCATGGTTTAAAAGAGAGGAAAGGAGGCCGGGTGCAGTGGCTCACGCCTATAATCCCGGCACTTTGGGAGGCTGAGGTGGGCTGATCACGGGGTCAGGAGATCGAGACCATCCTGGCCAACATGGTGAAACCCCATCTCTACTAAAAATACAAAAATTAGTTGGGCATGGTGGCATGTGCCTGTAATCCCAACTACTCGGGAGGCTGAGGCAGGACAATTGCTTGAACCAGAGAGTCGGAGGTTGCAGTTAGCCGAGATCACGTCACAGCACTCCAGCCTGGCGACAGAGCGAGACTCCATTAAAAAAAAAAAGAGAGAGAGAGAGAGGAAAGGAAAAAAGAGAGAAGGCTGAAGCTGGTTAGAGGTCTGAGGGAATCTACAGAGAGAAAAATAGAAGGGGGGACAAATTTAGGGAAAATCCAGTGGCCCAAAATCCCAGTGTCCCACACACAGCCCAGCCCTTGGAGCAGGAGTGAAGAATTAGATGAGTTTTGCACATGAAAAAAAAATTAAATCACAACAAAGCTGACTTGGTTTCTCTTTGAGCCTCCTGGATCATCACATGTCTGTCTATCACTCTGGCCAGTCCTGCTTCTCCACCAGATACACTGCGTCGGCTCTGAGTTTTCATGGAATGTGTACGTGAAGTTAGAGTGAGGCTGCTTCAGAGTCTGGCCCATGTGTCCATCCAGACTCCAAGTGGAGTGCAGGGGTCCAGGGAAGAGAGGGGTAGGTGTGGCAGACCCTCTCCAGGCAGGCTTCACATTGGACATGGGTGTGTGTGTTTGTGTGTGTGCATGTGTGTGTGGGTGTGTGTATCTAGTTCCAGAAGAAGCAACTAGAAAGAGGGAAAGGCAATATTTGGAGAGATAATAGTGGATATATTTTTATAACTGATGAAAGACGAATCTTTATAATTAGAATATATAAAGGAATATTCTTCCATAACCTATCATAGTGAACATAAAGAAAAGCAAAGGCAAAGAAATCAGCTTAAAAGCAGTCAGACGGAAAAAAAAAAGGATAATACCTGCAAAGAAACAACAACTAGACTCAGTGCAGACTTCTCAACCTCAACAATGGGAGCCAGAAATGTTTCAAAGTACTGATACAGATTAATTTTACCAGTAATTATACACAGATAAACAATTATTCAAGAATGTGAACAAAATAAAAACATTTCAGAGCAAACAAAAATAGGTTAGTTCTCCATCAGTAATCTCATGAAAAAGGAAATTCCAAATACTGTATTTCAGAATAAAGTAAAATGGTCCCAGAAAAATGAAGCCAGATGAAAGAAAAAATAAATGATTAAAAAATTAACAAAAATTAAAAGGTTGATAAATCTTTTTTTAAGACTACATAAAGTAGTCTTCTATGCCTACATGAAAGAAGAGACTTCTACATAGAAAAGATGTCCATTATCATATCTTAGTCTACAAATTTAAAGTGAATTCCTTTCAAAATCCTGCCTAAGTGTGCTATGCAATTTGACAGACTGGTTTGAAAGTATATATGCGTGAGCTAATTTCCAAGAACAGCCAAGACAATCTTGAAAAAGAACAAGATGGAGGGATTTGCCCAATTATATAGCAGTGCTTATTACAAAGCACTAATAATTGAGATAATACTGTATTGGCTCAGGAGCAAACAAAAGACCAAGGGAACAGAATAGTAAGCCTAGAAACAGAATCACACATAAACAAAAAATTTATATACGACAACTTGCTTTGCTAATTAATAAGAAAAAGATGGAAATTCAATAAATAGTGCTAAATAATTATTTGCACTTATTCAAAAACAAAATTTTATCCATATGTCACACCATACACAAAAATCAATATCAGTTAAAGTCCCAAATAAGATAAGAAAAAGCATAAGACTTAGGAAATTATGAAACTACTTAATGACTTTAGACCAGAAAAGAATAAATAAAATTTTACTTGTTCAAGAAATTTAAAAATAAATCACATACAGGGAGAAGATATTTGCAATACAGGAGTCCAGTTACTGGTTAAAACCCTTCCTGTAGTTTCTCAGGCCTAACTGTAGGCAATTACAAATGCTTTACCTGGCAGGCCTCACAGGGAAGCTGTCCTCCTTACAGCAGACTTGGTGCACAGCCAGGGCCTGACGGTCTCTGAAGACAGTTGTGGTCAAGAACTCATCCCCTCTGGCTGGATTATGCTCTTTGCATATTCACATTCCTAGCCCAAGTGCCTTCTTTCCTAGGTTTCTTTATCTGAGGCCTTGGGTAGAGGTCTTCTTCTGGTACCTTGCTGAGACATCCCTAATGGGCCAAAAAGAGGGAAAGAAAGCCTGAATATGGTTTTCTCCAGTCTGACTCTCCAGTACTTTTCTGCTCTTAGGCCCATTCCTCTGGCCCTCTCCCCACCTCATGGTTCATAAAGCTGCCAGAGACCTTTGTTCTATCAAAAACAAACAAAAAAAAGGCAGGGCACTCTCAACAGTGACATGACCCCCATGTCTGTGCTGATCCACCTTACCCTCAACCAGGACACCTTTCCATGGAGAAAAATGGAACAGGGGGTGTAGGTGCTTTCTCTGGTGTTAGCCTCTTGCCTTTTGCCATGGGAGTAATTAAAGCCTTGAGTCTTCCATTTTTGGCTTGTTCTTTAGTCAGCTACTCTGACACCTTACAGCTCAGCTATCTCTATCTCTTAGCTCACCTGAGTTCCTAACGATATACAATTGATAAATGTTTAATATCCAGAATATAGAATGTTTGCCTACAAACATTAAAAAATTAGGAAATGGGGAAAAACATGAATGAATTACAGAATGAGAAAGAATGGTCCATAAACATACCAAAGATGCTTAAACTTTTCACACCTATCAGATAAACAAAAGTGAAAATTTGATAATATAAAGTGTTGGCAAGGATATGGATAAATAGGAATCCCAATATGCTGGTGGCCACAGTCTGCCTTCTGTAAGCTGGAGACCTAGGAAAGCTAGTGGTTTAATTCAGTCCAAATCCAAAGGCCTGAGAACCAGAGAAGTCTGTAATGTAAATCCCAGGCTGAGGGCAGGAAAAGATAAAATGAGGAGTTCCAGCTCAAGCAGTGAGGCAAGAAAAAGGGGGCTAATTCCCCCTTCCTCTATCTTTTATTCTATTCAGGTCCTCAGCAGACTGGTTGAGACACAACTGTATTGGGGAGGACATATTCTCTGACTAGAACATAATAAAATAATGTAATAATAAAAGTATTTAAAAAAAGTTAAAAATTTAAAACTCAGAAGTTTCAAATTTTCATACAAAAAGGAATTGAACCTGCACTTAACAACTAGAGCTGTAATTTCCTTAGAAACATACATTCTGAAACCCCTAAATAAATATTAAACAAAATGAATTCAATCATATGCAAAAAGTAATAAACTTAGTTTAAATGACTCTAATCAAGAAATACTAGAATAGGCTGGGCATGATGGCTCATCCCTCTAAGTCCCACCATTTTGGGAGATGGAGAAAGGCAGATTGCTTGAACCTTGGTGTTTGAAACAAGCCTGGGCATTGTTTCCAATACATGGCAAAACCCTGTATCTACAGAAGATATAAAAATTAGCTGGGTGTGGTGACATGCACTTGTAGTCACAGCTACTTGGGAGGCTGAGGTGGGAGGATCACTTGTGCCTGGGAGGTCGAAGCTGCAGTGAGCCAAGAGCACACTGCTGCATTCCATCCTGGGCAACAAAGTAAGACCCTGTCTCAGAAAAACAAACAAACAAACAAAAAACAAAAGAAAATAAATACTAAGACCAGGCACGGTGGTTCATACCTGTAATCCTAGCACTTTGGGAGGCCAAGGTGGGTGGATCATCTGAGTTCGAGACCAGACTGGCCAACGTGTAAAACCCCTTCTTTACTAAAAATACAAAAATGAGCCAGGTGTGCTGGTGGGTGCCTGTAATCCCAGCTACTTGGGAGGCTGAGGCAGGAGAATCACTTGAACCCAGGAGGTGGAGGTTGCAGTGAGCCAAGATCGCACCACTGCACTCCAGACTGGGCAACAAGAGCAAAACTCCATCTCAAAAAAAAAAAAAAAAAGAAAAGAAAAAGAGAAAAGAAAGAAACACTAGGATAGCTTAATTATATTAAAAAATTTATTTATATAATTAAGTTCATTTATGGCCACCAGCATATTGGGGTTCCTATTTATCCATGTCCTTTCCAACACTTTATATTATCAAATTCTAACTTTTGTTTATCTGATAGGTGTGAAAAGTTTAAGCATCTTCGGGGTGGTTATGGAGCATTCTTCCTCTTTCTGTGAACTATTTATGTTTTTTCCCCAAAGTCCAAAGTGTATAATTATCTTCCTAGAAGCCATAACAAAATTCAACAAAATTTAATATGTGTTTCTGCTGACTCTTCTCAATAGACTAGAAAGATATTTTTGGCACATGTTAATTAATATCCACATGGTGCTCTCACTTCTGGTATTAGCAAAGGATTTTACTATAGACTAGCCCTATAGCAAGTAACGAGAAAAGCTAGATAAAATATAAAACACATTAAATAGGGGGTAGGATCTCAAAGAAAAGGGAAACATATCAAGGCTTAGAGCAAAGGAAGACATATCAGAGCTTGACGTTCTGTGACATTTTCCCTCCTTGGCATTTGTCAACTTACAAATGGCACAGCCACAAAGTCAAGTACAAAATAGAGGCTGAAAGTGTGAGACTAAACTGAGCTTTCACAAATTTATGTGCTCACAGAGACAAAACTTAAAGTTTGGGACGACAAAGGCAGACAAAGCTTGGGAATTCTAGATTACAGACAGAAAGGAAGCATATTCTCCACAAGCATTTGCTTATTTATAACCAGCATGAAGTCTAGAGACTAAGTGGTCAAGGAGAAATATTCTCATAATGTTCCTATAGTTGTCTCATAGATTTCAGAGGCAAAACTTGCAATTCAGGACCCATTAAGGAAAAGGGTCTGTGGTAAATAAGTATGAATTCCACTTGGGTTCCCAGAGTAATGCAACTCAAGAGTAAAATTAATTAGAGATGATTCTATTTTCTTTTTTTTTAATTTTTATTTTAGTTTTAAGTTCCAGGGTACATATGCAGGATGTGCATGTTTGTATACATAGGTAAACATGTGCCATGGTGGTTGGCTGCACCTAACAACCAACCACAGAGGTATTAAACCCAGCATGCATTAGCTATTTTTCCTAATGCTCTCCCTATCCAATTTCTAAGCAGCAAAGCATTCAAGATGTGACTTGGGTGCTGTTAAAGGCATTCAGTTTCGAAAGGGAAACAGAGCATAAAAGTTTGAAAAATTTGCAGCCTGACAATGTGATAGAAAAGAAAATACCATTTTCTGAGGAAAAATTCAAGCTGGCTGCAGAAATTTGCATAAGTAAGGAGGAGCTGAATGTTAATCACCAAGACAATGGGGGAAATGTCTCTAGGGCATGCTAGACCTTTGAGGCAGCCTGTCCCATCACAGGCCCACTTAGGAGGAAAAAATGGTTTTTTGGGCTGGGCTCAGGGTCCCTCTGCTGTGTGCACTCTAAGGACTTGGTGCTCTGTGTCCCTGGCACTCCAGTCTTGACTAAAAGGGGTTAAGGAAGAACTTGGGCTCTTGCTTTAGAGGGTGGACGTCCCAAGCCTTGGCAGCTTCCACATGGTATTGAGCCTGCAGGTGCACAGAAGTCAATCATTGAGATTTGGGAACCTCTACTTAGATTTCAGAGGATGTATGGAAATGCCTGGATGCCAAGGAAGAAGTTTGCTGCAGGGGTGGGGCCCTTATGGAGAACCTCTGCTAGGGCAGTGCAGAAAGGAAACATGGGGTCAGAGCCCCCACACACAGTCCCTACTGGGGCACTGCCTAGTGGAACTGTGAGAAGAGGACCACTGTCCTCCAGACGCCAGAATGGTGGATCCACTGACAGCTTGCACCATGCGCCTGGAAAAGGCAGAGAAACTCAATCCCAGCTTGTGAAAGCAGCCAGGAGGGAGGCTATACCCTGCAAAGCCACAGGGGTGGAGCTGCCCAAGACCATGGAAACCCACCTCTTGCATCATTGTGATCTGGATGTGAGACATGGAGTCAAGGGAGATCATTTTGGAGCTTTAAGATCTGACTGCCCTGCTGGATGTCAGACTTGCATGGGGCCTGTAGCCCCTTTATTTTGGTCAATTTCACCCATTTAGAATGGTGGTATTTACCCAATGCCTGTACCCTCATTGTATCTAGGAAGTAACTAACTTGCTTTTGATTTTACAGATTCATAGGCAGAAGAGACTCGCCTTGTGTTGGGTGAGACTTTGGACTGTGGATTTTTGAGTTAATGCTGAAATAAGTTAAGCCTTTGTGGGACTGTTGGAAAGGCATGATTGGTTTTAAAATGTAAGGACATAAGATTTGGAAGTGGCCAGGGGCAGAATGATATGGTTTGGCTGTGTCCTCACCCAAATCTCATCTTGAATTCCCACATGTTGTGGGAGGGACCCAGTGGGAAGTAATTCAATATTGGCAGTGGGTCTTTCCCTTGCTGTTCTCATGATAGTGAATAAGTCTCATGAGATCTGATGGTTTTATAAAGAGGAATTCCCCTGCACAAGCTCTCTCTTTGCCTGCTGCCATGCATGTAAGACATGACTTGCTCCTCCTTGCCTTCTGCCATGATTTTGAGGCCTCCCCAGCCATGTGGAATTGTAAGCCAATTAAATCCCTTCCTTTTGTGAATTGCCCAGTCTCAGGTATATCTTTACAGCAATGTGAAAATGGACTAATACAATTCCCTATTTAATAAATGGTGCTGGGAGAACTGGCTAGCCTATATGTAGAAAATTGAAACTGAACCCCTTCCTTACACCTTATACAGAAATTAACTCAAGATGGATTAAAGATTTACATGTAAAACCCAAAACTATAAAAACTCTAGAAGAACATCTAGGCAATACCATTCAGGACACAGGCACAGGCAAATATTTGATCATGAAATTGCCAAAAGCAATAGCAACAAACACAAAAATTGACAAATGTGATCTATAAACTAAAGAGCTTCTGCACAGCAAAAGAAACAATCATCAGAGCACACATGCGACCTACAGAGTGGGGTAAGAGAGATAGAAAATGTTAAAACTGTCCAATTTAAACATAATTTGAGTTCCAAAAGAAGAGAGAGCAGAGAATGTTGTTGAGTACTGACTGAGAATTTTCAAAACTATTAAAATGTATTAATTCACATCAAGCACTTTAAAACTGAAGCAGGATAAATATAAGAAGAAAAAAACACTGCAAATTTCTGGAAAACAAAATCAAAGAGAAATTTTTAAAAAATAATCTGAAAAAAAGACATATTACCTTCAAAGCAGCAATAATTTACCTTACACCAACTTTTCAGCCATGATAAAAGCCAAAAACTATCGAATGACCTTGTGATGGTTAATACTGAGTGTCAACTTGATTGGATTGAAGGATGCAAAGTGCTGATTCTGGGTGTGGCTGTGAGGGTGTCACCAAAGGAGACTAACATTTGAGTCAGTGGGCTGGGAAAGGCAGACCCACCCTTAATCTGGTGGGCACCATCTAATCAGCTGCCAGCATGGCTAAAATATAAAGCAGGCAGAAAAACATGAAAAGACTAGACTGGCCTAGCCTCCCAGCCTACTTCTTTCTCCCATGCTGGATGCTTCCTGCCTTTGAACATCAGGCTCCAAGTTCTTCATTTTTGGAACTCGGACTGACTCTCCTTGCTCCTCAACTTGCAGACAGCCTATTGTGGGACCTTGTGATCATGTGAGTTAATACTTAGTAAACTCCCATATATATATAGGACATGTATATATACACACATGTCCTATTAGTTCTGTCCCTCTAGAGAACACTGACTAATAGAGACCTCTTTAAGTTGCTGGCAGAAAACAGATAACAAACTAAAATTATACAGCTAGTAAAAAAACAACCTTCAAAAGTGAAGGTAAAATAAAAGTACTTTTGGGTTCAAAAAATTTAAGAGAGTCTGGGTACAGTGGCTCACGCCTGTAATCCCAGCACTTTGGCAGGCTGAGGTGGACGGAATGCCTGAGCTCAGGAGTTCGCCACCAGCCTGGGCAACCATGAAATCCCATCTTTACTAAAATACAAAAAATTAGCCAGGTGCAGCAGCATGTGCCTGTAGTCCCAGCTACTCGGGAGGCTGAGGCAAGAGAATCGCTTGAACCTGGAATGCGGAGGTTGCAGTGAGCTGAGATCATGCCACTGCACTCCAGCCTGGGTGACAGAGTAAGACTCCATCTCAAAAAAAAAAAAAAAAAAGAAATTAAGAAACTTCATGGTTCTATGAATCACCAGATAATAATGTATCTCTACTTTCATTTAATAAAGAAATATATCATGGACTACAAGTCTCTTTAAATAAACATTGTGTGCTGGAGGCCTAAGAATCAGAGCTACTCTTTCTGGGCTCCAAAAAACTGGGTGCTGCACACTACAGTGCTATCACTGAGTGAGTTGCTCCTGAGCTGTGGGGTAGACTCATCTGAGCTCTCTTCTGAACTCCACCCAAATGCTCTTTGAATGATGGCTACCAGATTTCCTACACAGACAAGAGGAAATGGAAGTTATGTACTTTATTGAAATAAGGCAGAGCCCATCCCCCTCCATCCATTTTGCTCAAGAAAGGAGCAAGAGAAATGTTTACTCTAGGCTCCAAAGCCAGTCGACGATGCCAGAATATACCCAAGCCAGCCACACAGACCAGAGACAGATCAAGTCACAAGTTCCACAAAGTGGAAATTAGTATTTTGCAACAGTCAGGAGTACATTTCCAAAAAAAAAAAAAAAAAACCTGTCTAAATCTTTCAAATGAAAAGCTCCCTCTAATCTGGCTAAAATGCACACTATATTCCAATTTCTCTTCCTTTTCCACCTTCAGGCATTGCTACATAAACCTGTCAGTGTTATTAATGCTTCTCAGTCTATTATTCCTTGGCATTACTAAATATGGGAAGATTGGAGAAACAGGTCCTTAAAAGAAGCAAACGTTATTGCCGTTGTGGGATGAATACTTTGGCATGGGTCTGTAGTCCCTGCTACTCAGGAGGCTGAGGTGGGAGGGTCCCTTGAGCCTGGGAGGTCAAGGCTGCAGTGAGCTGTTCCATCCTGGTGACAGAGTGAGATCTTGTTATACACACACACACACACACACACACACACACAAATTTAATTCAGCTTGATTTATGTTTATAGAAGGGAATAAATGTTTTGTGCACTGGATTTGTTAATTAAGAAAAAGAGCATAAAGGTAGTATAATAGAACACAGTATGTAGTACCATTAATTTAGGGTAATTTAAAGATGGAGGAATAGCAAGACAATTAAAAAGAAGAAAATAGAAAGAAAAAATAATATATAAAAAAAGACACAGACACAGGATACAGTAGGGAAAGAATGAGAAGAATTTCTATTGAACCCAGTCAATATCAGGCACTGTATTCGTGCTTTATTCATAGACTTAATTAAACCCACATAGAACTCTGAAAAGTAGGCATTAATTACTTCATTTAATAGATGGATATTATTAGCTAAGAGTGGAAACAGGATATACATATCTCCCCACTTCTCACGGGTCTGCCTTTGGGATCAGCTCATTAATATAGCCATTCTGCTCTCCTCCTGTTTCAAGGGAACAGGCTCAGTCCCTGAGTGCCAAATCTGTTGTAACTGAGTCTGGAGAGCTGTGTGATTTCAGGGGTCAGTATTACGAAACCAGTGAACAAACACACTTAAGTCTCATTCTCCAAAATACTATTGCAACAACACTGCATAAAAAAGAAACACAAAATCTCAGTGGCATGTGGTAATAAGTATTTATTTCACTTCTAGATGTGTGGGTCAGATGGTGAGGCTCTCCTCCCTTGGGTGTTGTTTGTTCGTTTGTTTGTTTTGGGACGGAGTCTCGCTCTGTGGCCCAGGCTGGAGTGCAGTGGTGCCATCTTGGCTCACTGCTCCTCACCTTTCCGGGTTCGAGTGAGTCTCCTGCCTCAGCCACCCTGCCAAGTGCCACCACGCCAGCTAATACTTGTTTAGTAGAGACAGTTTCACCATGTTGTCCAGGCTGGTCTCACTCCTGACCTCAAGTGATCCACCCGCCTTGGCCTTCCAAAGTGTTGGGATTACAGGCAAAAGCCACAGTGCCCGGCCTCCATTGTGTTCACTCTGGGGTCTCAGCAAAAGAAACAGCAGCTACCAAGGGAAGATTTCTGCATAAGAAGAGCAGAAGAGCAGAGGTACAAGAGGGCAAGCCCTACTCCTCAAATACATTTCAAGTACATGAAATGCCTTAAATCTACTCACATCCCATTGACCAAAGTAAAGCCGCTGGGATAGACACTTTGCTTTAGAGTGGCAAAGGGCAAAGCAGCAGATACAGGGAGAGAGAAAGAACGCAGTCAATAATTTAATCTACCACACTCTAAAATCCCCAATTTATAATCAAGAAAAATGGAGACATGCAGGCAGCTTAGTAGGCATTTGAGGTGTTTGTGTTTTTCCCCCAACTTCCACTAGTCAGCTATACTTTCAGTTCTCTGAATGAACCATGCTGTTGCATACTTCCATATCTTTGCACAGGCTGTTCCCTATATGAAATGCCTTTCCCTTCACTCTTTTGCCTAGAAAAATACTGCTAATCTTTCAAGACTCAGTTCACATGATTCCCCTAATTTTAAGTCTTCCATGGTTTCCTACCTTGGTATAATTGTGTTATTATAAGTCTACTTGCCTTACTACATTTGTAATTCCACAAAAGCAAGGACTGTACATCGTAAATCCTGTTGGTTGCTTTGTATCTAACAAGGTGCCTGAAAAAGCAACAACAACAACAAAATGTTTAATGAGAGCTTTTGAAATCATTCAAGGGCCATTATATCCCACTATTCACTTTGGCTCTGGGTGTCAGTTGGTTAGTCCTGAAACCGTTGAATTTTGGAACAGCCTCTTCATTTATGTGACAAATATTTATTGGGCTCTCAACATTCCCAGATTTAATAGGAGAAATAGCCATTAGAATACTGTACGCACCTGAAAAGAAGGATGGAAAAAAATGCTACATGAGTTTAAAGGAGGGGACATCCTGCTACCTAGTGGGTCAAGGGGGGAATACATGCTATCGTTTAAAAAAAGGTCTTTATTTATTTATTTATTTTTGAGATAGAGTTTCGCTTTTGGCGCCCAAGCTGGAGCGCAATGGCGTGATCTCGGCTCACTGCAACCTCTGCCTCCCAGGTTCAAGTGATTCTCCTGCCTCAACCTCCCTAGTACTGGTTGTCTAGGTATTGTTGCATTTTACATTTTTTTTTTTTTTTGAGATGGAATCTCACTCTGTTGCTCAGGCTGGAGTGCAGTGGTGTGATCTCGGCTCACTGCAATCTCCGCCTCCCAGGTTCAAGTGATTCTCCTGCTTCAGCCTCCAGAGTAGCTGGGATTACAGGCACACACCACCATGGCCCAGCTAATTTTTGTATTTTTAGTAGAGATGGGGTTTCACCATGTTGTCCAGACAAAAATAAAGCCTTATTGCTCTTCTCCCTTTTCCACTCTGTGTACACCACTACCACTACCCAACCACAAACATATCACACATCTTTCTTCTTCTTTCTAGAAGTAATTCAATGCCCAAGCAATCCAGAGATATGCTGCAGTCATTAGATTGAGGTAGACAGAGGTTAAAGAGTTTAAACCACACTGAATCTTGAAGGAGAAGAGGCGCCATTTCTGATGGACAGTGTGTGGTCATGAGTCCTCTTACCTCTCAGTGACTGAGCTGAGTATTCATAGCACCTGGAAAGAAGCTTCTGGCTCACAAGGAGCTTTTACATACATTTTTCCATTGATTTTCATAATCATCCTGTGAAAGGCTTAAAGGTAAAAAGGGTTGCTTTGGAAGTTAAAGCAAAGCCAGTAGTTATATTACTTTGAATCTGTCTTTAATCTAAATTTGTTCATGTCTATCTGGTTGAGTGATACTATGATAAAAATGTAGTAGACACTTTTCAAAAAAATGGCAACTTAACCAAATTTAGTATTAAATAGTTTATTTTTTATAGCCTTTCAATGACCTCACCCTTCATGGTATAAATTGAACCACTGTAGCTATGTGTCCAGAATTGGTGGGTTCTTGGTCTCACTGACTTCAAGAATGAAGCCACGGACCCTCGAGGTGAGTGTTACAGTTCTTAAACGCGGTGTGTCCGGAGTTTGTTCCTTCTGATGTTCGGATGTGTTCGGAGTTTCTTCCTTCTGGTGGGTTCGTGGTCTCGCTGGCTTCAGGAGTGAAGCTGCAGACCTTCGCGGTGAGTGTTACAGCTCTTGAGGCAGCAGGTCTGGAGTTGTTCCTTCCTCTTGGTGGGTTCATGGTCTCTCTGGCTTCAGGAGTGAAGCTGCAGACCTTCGCTGTGAGTGTTACACCTCATAAAGGCAGTGTGGACCCAAAGGGTGAGCAGCAGCAAGCTTTATTGCAAAGAGCGAAAGAACAAAGCTTCCACACTGCTGAAGGCGACCCCAGCCGGTTGCCACTGCTGACTCCGGCAGCCTGCTTTTATTCTTTTATCTGGCCCCACCCACATCCTGCTGATTGGTCCATTTTACAGAGAGCCGATTGGTCTGTTTTACAGAGAGCTGATAGGTCCGTTTTGACAGGGGGGTGGGATAAGGGAGTGGGGGGTAGGGGGATGGAGTGGGGGGGTAGGGGGATGGAGTGGGGGGTAGGGGGATGGGGTGGGGGTGGGGGGGTAGGGGGTGGGGTGGGGTGGGGGTAGGGGGTGGGGTGGGGGTAGGGGGGTGGGGTGGGGGTAGGGGGGTGGGGGGTAGGGGCGTGGGGTAGGGGGGTGGGGTGGGGGGCGGAGTGGGGGATTTCCATATAGCAGAGACATAGGGATGTCAAGTTGGCTGGGGTTGGGAGGTAAGGGCTTCAAGTCACATTTGCACAGAAAACCAAATGCCCACTTTGTACTGCCACCAACTAGAGTTAATATATGTTAACTACTTGGATACATAGTAGGTGCTCAATAAATACTTTTATTATATTTCTAAGTCTGCCTAGAATATGGTTTTCTAGGATGCAGAACTTCCTAAAATAGTTGTTAAAATGCAGGCTATACTTCATTAATCCTTGCTCTGTCGCCCAGGCTGGAGTGCAGTGGCACAATCTCGGCTCACTGCAAGCTCCGCCTCCTGGGTTCACTCCATTCTCCTGCCTCAGCCTCCAGAGTAACTGGGACTACAGGCGCCCGCTACCATGCCCAGCTACTTTTTTTTTTTTTTTAGTAAAGACGGGGTTTCACCATGTTAGCCAGGATGGTCTCCATCTCCTGACCTCATGATCCGCCCGCCTCGGCCTCCTAAAGTGCTGGAATTACAAGCATGAGCCACTGCGCCCGGCCCATTGATTGATTGTTTAACTGGTAATTCTGAATAATTAAGTTGCTGAGAGCTACAATTATAAAATATTACTTCCTTCCTAACCCACCTCCTTAGACTGGATATTAAAACTACTGTTTCCACAGTGGAACAAATAATTCATGGAAATAGAATGAGTTGTGCAGTCAACTCCAATGAATTCATCAAGTGCCAGTTTAACTTTATGAATAGGAGCTTACTATAAGATTTTAATAGTTATCATTCAGATAAGCAAATTTTAGATAATGGTTGAAACAAAAGGACTTATTTAGTTAAGTTCTTCTCCGTGAGTCAGGAAGACTAAAGATGTGAATAACACTAAATAAGACAGATGGGCCGGGTGTGGTGGCTCATGCCTGTAATCCCAGCACTTTGGGAGGCGGAGGCGGGCAGATCACGAGGTCAAGAGATCGAGAACATCCTGGCCAATATGGTGAAACCCCGTCTCTACTAAAAATACAAAAATTAGCTGGGTGTAGTGGTGCACACCTGTAGTCCCAGCTACTCAGAAGAATGAGGCAGGAGAATCGCTTGAACCCAGGAGGCGGAGGTTGCAGTGAGCCGAGATCGTGACACTGCACTCCAGCCTGGTGACAGAGCGAGACCCTGTCTCAAAAAAATAAAAAAATTTTAAAAAAAAAGGCCAGGCGCGGTGGCTCACACCTGTAATCCCAGCACTTTGAGAGAGCGAGGCAGGCGGATCATGAGGTTAGGAGTTCAAGACCAGCCTGACAATATGGTGAAACCTCATCTCTACTAAAAATAAAAAACTTAGCCAGGCATGTTGGCACGTGCCTGTAGTCCCAGCTACTCGGGAGGGTGAGGCAGGAGAATCACTTGAACCCAGAAAGCAGAGGTTGCTGTGAGCCAAGATCACACCACTGCACTCCAGCCTGGGTGACAGAGTGAGACTCCATCTCAAAAAAAAAAAAAGACTGATATCTCTATTGAATATCAAAATAATTTTGACCCAACACATAACTCTGAAAAATATGGCATCCTTTCCAAATCCTTTTTTTTTTTTTTAGATGAAGTCTCGCTCTGTTGCCAGGCTGGAGTGCAGTGGCACAATTTAGGATTCAAGTGATTTCCTGCCTCAGCCTCCCGAGTAGCTGGGCCTACAGGTGCGCACCACCATGCCCAGCTAATTTTTTTTTTTTTTTTAAGACGTAATCTCATTCTGTTGCCCAGGCTGGAGTGCAGTGGCACGATCTTGGCTCACTGCAAGCTCCACCTCCTAGGTTCATGCCATTCTCCTGCCTCAGCCTCCAGAGTAGCTGGGACTACAGGTGCCCGCCACCATGCCTGGCTAATTTTTTATAGTTTTAGTAGAGACGGGGTTTCACCGTGTTAGCCAGGATGGTCTCGATCTCCTGACCTCGTGATCCTCCTGCCTCGGCCTCCCAAAGTGCTGGGGTTACAGGCGTAAGCCACCGCGCCCGGCCTAAGTTTTGTATTTTTAGTAGAGACAGGGTTTACCATGTTGGCCAGGATGGTTTCAATCTCTTGACCTTGTGATCCACCCACCTCAGCCACCCAAAGTGCTGGGATTACATGCGTGAGCCACTGCACCTGGCCCCTTTCCCAATCTTTAATGCAACATCTCCCACTTACAAACATTCCACATCATCTCCTTTTATAATTTAATTTAGACTAAAGTTGAAATTTTTTTCTTCCATCATCTGCCATAATATATATAAATAAATAATTGGAGGCCAGGCATGGTGGCTCACGCCTGTAATCCAGCACTTTGGGAGGCCGAGGTGGGTGGATCACCTGAGGTCAGGAGTTTGAGACTAGCCTGGCCAACATGGCAAAACCCCGTCTCTACTAAAAATACGAAAATTAGCTGGGCGTGGTGGCAGGCACCTGTAATCTCAGCTACTCAGGAGGCTGAGGCAGGAGAATCACTTGAACCTGGGAGGCAGAGGTTGCAGTGAGCCAAGATCGTGCCACTGCACTCCAGCCTGGTCGACAGAGAGAGATTCTGTCTCAAAAATAAATTAATTAATTAATAATTGGAAAGCCTGACCTCATAATTTCTCAATCTCTGTATTTCCAAAACCTTTTATCTCTACTTCACTTCAATCATCTGTCTTCTCTAAATTGCTCCACTTTGAAGATTAAATCTCAAGGCTTTACCTCTGTCTAGTGCTTTCTTCCTGCTCTTTTCCTCCCACATTCATGGCCATTATCATTGGCATCAGATGATCTCTTATCCCTTCTATATTCTTATTCTTATATTAGGCCTTTTGTGGCTTCTCTTACCTATTTGGCCTAATTCCATGCTTGTACATTGGAGTGCTTCCCTCCATTCCAGCACCTTTGAGTCTCTAGACTGTTTAACCTTACACCAACTTACAAAATCACTTCATAAATCTTAATTCTCATACTCACAATCTTCACTTCTTTTTCTTAGAATGCTTAATGTTACTTTATGTCACAAGACAAAAAGTGCTGATTGGACAAGAATTTCTGCCATTTTTACCTCCATTCCAACAATCTTTTAATTCATTTCTTATTGACCCACGACCATATTCCTCCAAGAATCCTTAGAAAGGATTTTTCTCTCCTCTCCAGTCTCCCAGTCCCACTGTGGCCTCTTTCGGGCCTAGTGGAAGCTTTTCCATTTCATTTCTATGGTCATAACCAATAAACATAGGCTATTCATCATTGGGGCATCTTTATGAAGAAAATATGTCTACCTACACCTCTTCTTTGTTCTGCCGTACATAATGGTGATCAGGACTCAGGGTAGTGAGTGAGGGGAAGAGGAGGACATGGGCTGGTTTGTTTGAAAAATTCCCCAGTATAGCAGGCACTGTTGACACACTGTCCAGAACCACACTTTCCGTGCAAGCCAGCAGGTTTTCTGACAGCTAGTTACTGCATTTGCATCAGAGAGCTGCCCTCAGACTTGGCTGGAGAACATGGCAAGCCAGAAGTACCCGCAAATTGATGGTCTCCAGGAACAGACCTGAAGCAGTGACTCACTTGTGTGGGGTCACAACACAGCTGGCATCATGCCCTCAATAGAATCAGTCTTTTACACATGTGTTCCATGGCTTTCCAGAGCTTCACCATGGGATTAGGCTCCATTTGCCCATTGCAGTAGCTTGTTTTGTGACACTGCCTTTGCTACAGGAAAGCCATCCTGATCCAGACCCCAAGAGAGGGTTCTTAGATATCACGTAAGAAAGAATTCAGGGCGAGTCCATAGAGTAAAGTGAAAACAAGTTTATTAGGAAAGTAAAGGAGGTCGGGCACTATGGCTCAGGCCTGTAATCCCAGCACTTTGGGAGGCCGAGTCAGGCGGATCACCTGAGATCAGGAGTTCGAGACCAGCCTGGCCAACATGGTGAAACCCTGTCTCTACTAAAAATACAAAAATTAGCCCAAGGGCATCTTAAGTATAAAAAGGCAATCAGTCAGCAATTAAAGAAGGCTAACAGTTGGATGTGATGAAGGAAAGAGTCAAAGAGAGCACTGCTAAAGCTGCTCTCATCTCAGCTGAATGTTCCCATGCCCAAGGTTGTGTCCTCTAAGGAGCAACATCAAAGGCTTCCCACTAAAATAGTGCCATGAGAAGCTAAATGAAAAAACAGGCAAATAATAACAAGCACCATGAAATGAGGGACAATTATATCCACAATTGCTACAATATATTATTTAAGTGTCTAGTTTACAGAAAGAAAAAAAAGAGACATGAAAAGCAACAAAAATGTGTGATGTACACACACAGGGCCGGGAGTGGTGGCTCACGCCTGTAATCCCAGGACTTTGGGAGGCCGAGGCAGTCGGATCATGAGGTCAGGAGATCGAGACCATCCTGGCTAACACGGTGAAACCCCGTCTCTTCTAAAAATACAAAAAAAATTAGCCAGGCGTGGTGGCGAGTGCCTGTAGTCCCAGTTACTTGGGCTGAGGCAGGAGAATGGCGTGAACCTAGGAGGCAGAGTTTGAAGTGAGCCGAGATCGTGCCGCTGCACTCCAGCCTGTGCGACAGAGCGAGACTCCGTTTCAAAAAAAAAAAAAAAGAAAAGAAATGTATGATGGTAATATCTCACTAAAGAGATAATATATTAAAAATAAATTATCTTAAAAAAAAAAAAAAAAGGACCAGGCCAGGCACAGTGGCTCACGCCTGTAATCTCAGCACTTTTGGAGGCCCAGGTGGGCAGATCACCTAAGATCAACAGTTCGAGACCAGCCTGACCAACATAGAGTAACCCAGTCTCTACTAAAAATATAAAATTAGCCGGGCATGGTGGCGCATGCCTGTCATCCCAGCTGCTTGGGAGGCTGGGGCAGAAGAATTGCTTGAACCTGGAAGGCGGAGTTTGCAGTGAGCCGAGATCACACCATTATACTCCAGCCTGGGCAACAAGAGCAAAACTCCATCTCAAGAAAAAAAAAAAAGACCAAATAGAAATCCTGAAGTTGAAAGGTTGAAAGTACTGACTGGAATCAAAATTCAAAAATCACTATAGGGCTCAACTACAGATTTGAACTGGCAGAAGAAGAAATGAGCAAACATGAAGCATGAAGGCAGGCTAATAGAGAATAACATCCAAAAAGCAGAAAGAAAAAAAGAATAAAGAAAAATAAAAAGAGTCCCAGAGGAATGTGTGACACTAAGAAACTCACCAACATACATATAATAGGATTATCAGAAGAGTAGAAAAAAACTATTCAAAGAAATAATAACTAAAAATTTCCCAAATTTGAGGAAAAACAATATATATATCCAAGAGGGTTAACAAGCTCCAAGTAGGAGAAGCAGAGCGCTATACATAGAAACATCATAGTTAAATGGTTGAAAGTCAAAGACAAAAATAACTTATTTTTATTTATTTATTTATTTTTTTTTTGAGATGGAGTCTTGCGCTGTTGCCTGGGCTGGAGTGCAATGGCGCAATCTCGTCTCACTCTGACCTCCGCCTCCCAGGTTCAAGGGATTCTCCTGCCTCAGCCTCCAGAGTAGCTGGGATTACAGGCGCCCACCACCACGCCCAGCTAATTTTTTGTATTTTTAGTAGAGACAGGGTTTCACTATGTTGGCCAGGCTGGTCTTGAACTCCTGACCTCGTGATCCACCCACCTCATCCTCCCAAAGTGCTGGGATTACAGGCGTTAGCCACTGCGCCCGGCCCAAAAAGAACATCTTAAAAGCGGCACAATGAAGATGAAACAAGGACAATCCCAGACAAACAAAAACTGACAGAATTGTTCGTGATCCTATCTTATAAGAAATACTAATGTAACTGCCCAAAGGGTTCCTCCTGCCTCCTGCACAAAGAAAGACCATGGCATTGCAGTAAAGAAAGAGTTTAATTAGACATGAGGCCAGCCACACCACACGGAAGATGGAGTTAGTACTGCAATAATTCTCCTCTAAAGCTTCTAAATTAGGGATTTTGCATAGGCAGTTTGGGTGAAGGGGTGGAGGTCGCTAGGCTTGGTGCTGATTGGTTGGGGTGGAGATGAAATCAAAGGGGGTCAAAGCTGTCCTCTTGTACTGAATCACTTCTAGGTGGGGCCACAGGAGCAGGGTTGGAGGGTCCAGGTAGTGTTAGACATGAAAAAAAAACTGAAAAGATATCTCAAAAGGCCAATCTGCAATAGTAGTATTATGTGCAGGAATAGTTGGCAATCTATGTCTATACCTTGGCAGAATCAGTCTCCTCTCTGCCCCCTAGCCTGATGGCCTTTCATTAACTTTATAAAAGCACATGAGTTTGGGGGAAGGTCTGTTATTTAAACAATCTTCTGGCCAGGCACGGTGGCTCACACCTGTAATCCTAGCACTTTGGGAGGCCGAGGAGGGTGGATCATGAGGTCAGGAGTTCAAGACCAGCCTGGCCAAGATGGTGAAACCCCGTCTCTACTGAAAATACAAAAATTAGCTGGGCGTGGTCTCAAAAACAAAACAAAACAAAACAAACAAACAAAAAGCAAATAACCTTCCAAAGTTAGCTCAGCCTAAGCCCAGGAATGATTGAGGCAGCTTGAAAGCTAAAGGCAAGAGGACAGGTGGGCTAGATCAGATCTTTTTCATTGTCTAATTTTGCCGCTGATATAATTTTTGCAAAGGGGGTTCACTAAGGGAACTTCCTCAGGATGAAAGCAAGTGGCCTCAAACTATATTTTATAAGAAGCAAAATAGAGGCCAGGCACAGTAGCTCACGCCTGTAATCTCAGCACTTGGGAGGCTGAGGTGGGCAGATCACGAGGTCGGTAGTTCGAGACCAGCCTGGCCAATATGGTGAAACCCTGTCTCTGCTAAAAATACAAAATTTAGCCGGGCATGATGGCACGTGCCGGTAGTCCCAGCTACTCAGGAGGCTGAGGCAGGATAATCGCTTGAACCCGGGAGGCAGAGGTTGCAGTGAGCCAAGATCATGCCACTGACTTCAGCCTGGGTGACAGAGCAAGACTCCATCTAAAAAAGAAAAAAAGGAAGCAAAATAGAGAAAAAGAGCATGGTTAAAGGTAATTATGTAGTTGTAAAGATAGTATAAATGCATACTAATTCTTCTATTAATTGATCTACAAAACAAATGAATAAAACAGTATGCTTATAATTTCATTGTTAGGCCTACAACACATATAAACCAATAATATTACAAAGAATATGGGTGTGAGCAAAGCAGTATTGGAGTAAGGATGTGATACCAGACGATAACCCAAATCTACAAGATAAACAAAGAGAAGAAATACTAAATAAGATGGTTAATACAACAAAAACTATAAGCATTTGCTCTCTTTTGCTCTCTGATTCTTTAAAAGACATAAAATTATATAAATTAATACTTGTAACAATGTATTGCTGCATTTGTAACATGCTTAAATGTAATATATGTAACGATAACTGCAGCAAAAGGCAGAAAAAGAAAAACTATGCAGGGGTAAATTTCCATATCTTACTGGAATTGTCAGTAAAACTTTGTAGTAGGTTCTGATAAGTTAAGATGCATGTGACAAGTCTTAGAGCAACCACTAAAAAACAAAAAAACTTAAAAAAATTGTTAAATAAAAAGTATAACACTAGACAATATTTATTAATACAAAAGTAAACAACAAAGGAACTAAAAGACATGAGACAGAAAACAAAAAATGGAAGAATTAAATCTGTTTTACCAATAGTAACACTAAATGTAAGTGAATTAAATAACTCAATAAGGCTGGGCATGGTGGCTCATGCCTGTAATCCCAGCACTTTGGGAGGCCGAGGTGGGCGGATCACAAGGCCAGGAGATAGAGACCATCCTGGCCAACATGGTGAAACCCCATCTCTACTAAAAATACAAAAATTAGCCAGGCGTGGTGGCATGTGCCTGTAGTTCCAGCTACTCAGGAGGCTGAGGCAGGAGCATTGCTTGAACCTGAAGGTGGAGGTTGCAGTGAGCCGAGATTGCACCACTGCACTCCAACCTGGGCGACAAAGCAAGACTCCGTCTAAAGAAAAAAAAAATCCTCAATAAAATGGCAGATATTATCAAACTGGATGAAAAAACAAGAACCAACTATATGCTGTCTAGAGTTGACACACATTAGATTTATAGATAAAAATAGATTGAAAATAAAAGGATGGAAAGAATATATCATGCAAATAGCAACCATAAGGTTGCTGAAATGTCTGTACTAATATTAGACATATAGAACTTTAAAAAATGCTACAAGAAAGAAAGAGGGACATCTTCAATAATAAATAGATATCCTTAGGAAGATATAACATTTATAACCACATATTCACCTAAAAACAGTCCCAATATACATGAAGAAAAGTTAACAAAATTGAAGGGAGAGACAGACATAAAGAAATAGATATTCAACAACAATATTCAGAGACTTCATGGTCCACTTTCAACCAATGGAGAAACAACTATGAGGATGATCAACAAGGAAACAGAAGACTTGACCAACATTATAAACCAATTATACCTAATAGATACCCATAGAACACTCTATACCTAGATAAGACACATTATTCTCAAATGAAAATGAAACATTCTCCAAGACAGACTATATGGTAGGCAACAATAAAAGCCTCAACACACTTAAAATAATTGAAATCATACAAACTTTATTATCTGGTCACACTGGAATAAAGAAATCAATAACAAAATGAGAAAATAAATAAGAAATTTGAGGGATGCACGAATAGTAGATATTAAACCACACACTTCAAAATAATCAATTGGTCAAAAAAATCATGAGGCAAATTCAAAAACACTTTGAAATGAATAAAAATGAAAACACAAAATATCAAAACTTATGGAGAGCAGGTAAAGCAGTGCTTGGAGGCAAATTTATGCCTATAAACATCTATATTTAAAAATTAAGAAAGATTTGAAATTCATAATCACCTTCAGATATTAAAAAAGAATAAATTTAAAGCAAGCAGAAGAAATAAAAAAAGATTGAAGCAGAAATTAATTAAAAAATAGAGACAATTAATGAAAATTAATGAAGCCCAAATGTAGCTTTTTGAAAAGATCAACAAAATTGACAAAACTTTATCTAAACTGACCAAAAGAAAAAGAGAGAAAACCCAAGTTATCAAAATTCAGAATTGTCTTAGTTTGTTTGGGTTGCTCTAAAAAACTACCACAGACTGCGTATCTTAAAAACAACAGAAATGTATTCCTCACAGTTTTGGAGACAAGGAAACCTAGTATCAAGAGAGGCAGATTTAGTGTTTGGTGAGGACCTATTTTCTGGTTCATGGATAGTACTTTCTTGCTGTGCCCTTATATGCTGAAAATGGGAAACCAGCTCTCTGGAACCTTTCTTATAAGGGCACTAAACCCATCCTGACCTCATGATCTAATCATCTCCCTAAGGCCTTACATCCTAACACTATTATGTTAGTGATCAGGTTTTCAACATACGATTTTGGCAAGACACAAGCATTCAGACCACAGCAGGCATAAAAGAGATAATATTGCCAGCAACATTACACAACTAAAAAGGATTATAAGGAAATGCGACTGCAATTGACTTGATGTTTATGTTCCCCATGATTTATATGTTGAAATCCTAACCCCCGAAGTCATGGCATATACATTATTCTCAACTTTACATGGAACCTTCTCCAGGGTAGGTCATATGTTAGGCCACAAAACATGTCTTAACAAATTTAGGAAGCTATAGATCATATGGAGTATCTTTTCTGGTAAAAATAGTATAAAACTAGAAATCAATAATAGGAGGAACTGTGGAAACTTTACAAATACATGGATATCAAACAAGGTATCTCTGAATAACCAATGAGTCAATGAAGAAATTAAAAGTGAAATTAAAAAATTTTATGAGACAAACAAAAATAGAAACACAACACACATACCAAAATCTATGGGGTACAGCAAAAGCAGTTCTAAGATAGAAGTTTACAGCAATAAACACCTACATCAAAAATGAAGAATGATCTCAAATAAATGACCTAACATTGCACAGATGGAACAAGAAAAGCTAAAACCTAAAAAAGCAGAAGAAAAAGATAATAATAAAGATTGGAGCAGAAATAGAGACTAAAGAAACAAACTTCAACATCCTTCATGATAAACATAACCTCTCAACAAATTATGTGTATAGAAGTTTCATAGCTCAATGCAATAAAGACCATATATGACAAACCCATAGCTAACATCATACTGAATACAGAAAAGATAAAAGCTTTTTCTCTAAGATCTGGAGAAAGACAAGAATACACACTTTCATCACTTCTATTCAACATAATATTGGCAGTCATAGCCATAGACATTACACAAAAGAAAAAAAAAAGTCTTCCAAACTGGAAGGGAGGAAGTCAAATTGTCTGTTTGCAGACAATATGATCTTATGTAGAGATAAACCGAAAGACTCTACCAAAAAACTGTTAGAACTAATAAGTGAATTCACTAAAGTTGCAGGGTACAAAGTAAATATGCAAAAATCAATAGCATTTTTATACCTTAATAGTGAACAATCTGAAAAAGAAATAAAATAAAACAATTCCATTTATAATAGCTACAAAAATCTATAAGATACCCAGGAATAAAGTTAACCAGAGAGGTAAAAACTATAGAATACTAATGAAAGAAATTGAAGAGGACACAAATAAATAGAAAGATATCCATGTTCATAGATTGGAAGAATTAATATTGTTAAAATGTCCATATTATACCAAAGTATGTAGAGATGCGCTGTAATCTCTGTCAAATTTCCAATGATTTCCTTCACAGAAATAGAAAAGCAATCCTGAAATTCATACAGAATGACAAAAATCTCTGAATAACCAAACTAATCTTGAGCAAAAAAAGCCCCACAACAACAAAGCTGGAGGCATGATACTGCCTAACTTCAAAATATATTACAAGCCTACGGTAACCAAAACAGCACGTACTGGCAGAAAAACAGGCATAAAAAAACAGTGGAACAGAATACAGAGCCCAGAAATAAATCCACACATCTACAGCCCACTGATTTTGGACAAAGGTGCCAAGAACACACATTGGGAAAAGGACAATCTCTTTAATAAATGGTGCTGAGGAAATTGGATATCCATATGCAGAAGAATACGGTACCCCTATCTTTCACCATACAAAAAATCAACTCAAAATGAATTAAAAACTTAAATATAAGACCCAAGACTATGAAACTACAGAATAAAACATAGAGAAAATGCTTCATGACATTGGACTAGGAAAGGATTTTTTTGATAAGACCTCAAAACACAGGCAACAAAACCAAACATAGACAAATGAGATATGCCAAACTAAAAAGCTTCTGCACAGCAAAGAAAACAATCAGCAGAGTGAAGAGGCAACCTACAGGATGGGAGAAAATATTTGAAACTATACATTGACAAGGCATTACTATTCAGAATATATAATGACCTTAAATCAACAAGCAAAAAATAAACAACCTCATTTAAAAAATGGCCGAAAGAACTTAACAGGCATTTTCCAAAAGAAGACATACAAATGGCCAACAGACATATTAAAAAATGCTAACTATCACTTATCATCAGGGATAATGACCCTGGTCACTAATGACCATAGAAATGCAAATCAAAACAATGAGACATCCCCTCACTCCAGTTAGAATGGCTGTTACCAAAAAGACAACAGATAACAAGTGTTAGCAATTATGTGGAGAAAAGAGAACCCTTAATACACTGTTGGTGGGAATGTAAATTAGTATAGCCATTATGGGAAACAGTATGGAGGTTCCTGAAAAATTAAAAATAGAACTATCATATGATCCAACAATCCCACTATTGGCTATATATCTGAAGGAAATGAAATCAGTATGTCGAAGAGACATCAGCACTCTCATGTTTATTGCATTAATTGGCTATTCACAATAGCCAAGATATGGAATCAATCTAAGTGTCCAACAATGGGTGAATGGATAAAGAAAATGTGATATAATATAGTGGAATACTATCCAGCCATAAAAAGGAAGGAAATGTTGTCATTTGTTACACCATGGATAAACTTGGAGACATTATGTTCAGTGAAATAAGCCAGGCACAGAAAGACAAATACCACATGTTCTTACTCATATGCATAATCGAAACATGTTAATCTTATAGAAGTAGTGAATAGAACAATGGTCACCAGAAACTGGGGAGAGTAGAGGTAAGGGAGAAAGGGGAGAGGATGGTTAACAAGTACTAAGTTACAATTAGAAAGGAAGAAAAAGTTCTGGTGTCCTATAGCACAGTAGGGTGACTATAATCAACAAAAAAGTATTATATATCTCAAAAGAGCAAGAAGAGAGGATTTTGCATGTTCCTACCAAAAATAAATGATAAATATTTGAGGTGATGAGTATGCTAATTACCTTTATTTGATCACTGTACAATGTATACAGGTATCAAAACATCACATTTTACCACATAAATAGGTACTATCATTATGTGTCTATTAAAAATAAAAAATTTTTTGAAGTGGTTCTGGGACAGTGAGATACCTACGTGCAAAAGAGTGAATGTGGGCCCCTACATCATACCACATACAAACATGTACTCAAAATGAAGTCCTAAATGTAAGAGCTAAAGGTATAAAACTGTTAGAAGAAAATATAACAATAAATCTTCATGACCTTGTAGTAGGTAACAGTTTCTTAGATGTGACACTAAAAGCTCAAGCAACAAAAGAAAAACAGATAAACTGGACTTAATCATAATGTAAAATATTTGTGTTTCAAAAGATACCAGCAAGATGTAAAAAGACAACCATGTAATGTGAAAAAAATATTTACCAGTCATATATCTGAGAAGAGATTCATATCTAGAATATAAAAAGAACCTTCACAAGTCAATAATTAAAATATAAATTACATAATTTAAAAGATAGGCAAAAGATGTACGTAAACATTTCTCCAAATAAGATATATGAATGGCCAATAAATACATTAAAAGATGCCAAAATCAATTAACTATAAAGAAAACACAAATGAAAACCACAATGAGATACCTCTTCACATTCCCTAACATGGCTATATTAAAAAAGACTGAAATATCAAGTGTTGGAGTTGTGGACAAATTGAAACACTGTTGGTGGAAATGTAAAATAGTACAGCCACTTTGCAAAACTGTTTGGTAGTCCCTCAAAAGGTTAAATATAGAGTTACCATATGACTCAGCAATTCCACTCTTAGGTATGTACCCAAAAGATATGAAAGCTTATGTCCACACAAAAACTTATCCACAAATGCTGATAGGAGCATTTTATTTGTAATAGCTAAAAAGTGGAACAATGCAAATATCTATCAGTTGATAAATGGATAAATAAAATATGATTTAGCCACAAATGGGATATTATTTGCCAATTAGAAGGAATGAAGTACTGATACATGCTATGGCATAGATGAACCTTAAAAATGAGCTATGAGGCAGGACTCAACACAGGGGTCAGACATTGGACCAAATTGAGTACTAGCTAAAACAGGTTTGGGGCAGAAGCACCTCCCCATAAGACATGCCCACTAATGTGCCATGTCAGTTTACCACTGCCATGGCAACAAGTTAACATCCCTTTCCATAGCAATGACCTGACAACCCAGAAGTTACCACTCTCATCGTATAAATTTCTGCATAAACCACCCCTTAATTTTCATATAATTAACAGTGGGTATAAATATGACTGCAAAACTGCCTCTGAGCTGTTATTCTGGGAGTATGGAGTAGCTCTGCTCTGCAAGGAGCAGTATTTCTGCTGCTGCTGTATGCTGCCACGTCAATAAAAGTTGCTGTTTAATACCACCGGCTCACCCTTGAATTATTTCCTGGGCTAAGCCAAGAACCCTCCCGGGCTAAGACTCAATTTTGGGGCTTGCCTGTCTTGCATCATCTGATGACCAGCGAAGGGAGGAAGACAGTGGAGACGGCAGTGATTGGTGGAGATGGCAGTGATTGACTGGTGGAGACAGTGAGACCTGGATGGTGAGACAGTACAGACAGAGAGGCAGCGACTGGAGAGAGACAATGAAAGATGGCAGTCAGAGAGACAGTGAGATAACAAGAGACAGCAGTTGGTGAGAGTGAAAGATGGCAATCTGCAATACCACAAGGAGAGAGACAGCAAAAAAGTCTGATCTCGAGGCTGCAAGAGCTGTAACACTGAGGCTGTAACAATAAATAGCTTCTAACACTACAGAGCTATACACTAACCAAAGACTCTTTTAAGAGCCATCATCTTTCCCTGGCAGGCAGCAGAGCAAAGTGGAGGAGCAAGTGGCCATGGTGCTGCTGCCTCGTGTGGGACCCACTGCTCCAACCAGCAGGTCAGTGGATTACAGGTCCCTGTGCTGCCCCTCTCACAATATGGCAGCTGAGCCCACCCAAGCTGGGGGAACCTGGAGAGACCTATACTCAAGTCCTACATGGGAGATTAGTTGGTGCAATGGGTGAATGTTTCCTCTCTTCTCCTCCCCAACCATAATATTAGGTAAGCTAGGAAATAAAAGCCTTTGGCTAAGTGGTCAGTTAAAAGTTACCCGCGGTTTAGATACTCTGAAGCATATCCTTGTCACCACTTTTCCCGTTTTTTGTTTTTGTTTTTTATTTTCCTCTGACTTCATTTTATTGCTCCACCATTTGTTTTATTTTCAGTCCTAAAAATGTATGTTTTGACTGCAGTTGTTTGTTTGCAGTCATGTTTGCTTTTGACTTTCTGTTAACTGTATTTGGACAATTGTTGAAGGCAGGATACTTGGTTGTGAGAGATCCCCCATTGTGTGGACTCCAGAACACCACAGTCAAGTTGTTCTGTGATCCCAACTTGGTCTGGGGTTCACTCTTGGCCACCCCTGGGGTGCCCCAAGGTTTTTGGGATTTGGTGAAAGAACACTCATTGGCTGTACTTCAGACACTCCAGGTTTTCAGCATAGGTATTTTTGGTCACCCCACCAGATGCTCTGGGGTTTTCGGCATTGACATTCACTCTAGGATTGTGGGTTACAGCCCCTCCCCCTAGGGGAATATTGGTCTTGCAATTTTCTGCCCTAAAGTTGAAAGTATTATTTTCTTAATAGTCAGCTTCAAGCCCCTTCCTATGTGCTGTCCTATAACTGCCCTGGTCAAGCCCTTCTTGGTCAAAGAAATGGAGAGTTCCCAGACTCCCGGCCTGATGAACAGCACCTACAGTGATAGGCAAGTGGCCACCTGAATATTTTTTGGTGTCTCCACTTCTGGGTAGGTTCTCCAGCAAGTCAGGGCCTCTGAAGTCTCCCCTTGGGTAATGCAATTTACCCTTCCCTTCCTCCTTTCTACAGTCACTATTTGTTAGTCCCCCTCATATAACTCTCACTCTCTGTGGAATTTAGGCTCAACATCCAACTGCCATTTGTAGTTTGTAATCCATTTTTGTAACACCTTGCTATCTATAGAAAGTGTGAATTTAAAAAGGGAAAAGCAACTAGGCATTTGCTAAACTTAGGCTAACTAAAACCCCCTGTAGAGACTCTTAGTGGACATGGGGACAACAGTGAGCATCCCAGAGGATTCACAATTAGGGTGTCTTTTAGACAACTGAAGTAAGTTCAAATTAGTGCAAAGAAAACTGGCACTTTGAAACCATCAGCTCTCATGAGGACCCATCACTATCACAATAAAATTATGGGGGAAACTGTCCCGCATGATCCAATCACCGCCTCTCAGGTATCTCCCTCAACACATGGGGATTATAATTTGAGATGACATTTGGGTGGCGACACAGAGCCAAATCATATCATTCTGCCCCCAGACCTTCCCAAATCTCGTGTCATTCTCATATTTCAAATCACAATCATGCCTTCCCAATAGTCCTCCAAAGTCTTAACTAATTATGGTATTAAACCAAAAATCCAAGTCCAAAGTCTCATCTGAGACAAGTCAAGTCCCTTCCATCTACCAGCCTGTAAAATCAAAAGGAAGTTAGTTACTTCCAAGATACAATGGGGGTACAGGCATTGGGTAAATGTTCCTATTCCAAATGGGAGAAATTGGCTAAAACAATGGGGCCATAGGCCCCATGCAAGTCCAAAACCTGTCAGGGCAGTCATTAAATCTTAAAACTCTAAAATGATTTCTTTTGACTCCATCTCTCACATCCCAAGCATGCTGATGCAAGGGGTGATCTCCCACAGCCCTGGGTAGCTCTGCCCCTGTGACTGTGAGGCTACAGCCCCTGTGGCTATTTTCACAGGCTGGTGTTGAGTGCCTGCAGCTTTTCCAGGTGCATGGTGCAAGCTGTCAGTGGATCTACCTTTCTGTAGCCTGGAGGACAGTGGCCCTCTTCTCACAGCTCCACTAGGCAGTGTCCCAGTGGGGACTCTGTGGGAGCTCCAACCCCACATTTCCCTTCCACGCTGCTCTAGCAGAGATTCTCCATAAGGGTTCTGACCCTGTAGCAGACTTCTGCCTGGACATCCAGATGTTTCCATACATCCTCTGAAATCTAGGTGAAGGCTCCCAAACCCCAGCTCTTGTCTTCTGTGCACCTGCAGGCCCAACACCACATGGAAGCCACCAAGGCTTGGGGATTAGCATCCTCTGAAGCAATGGTCCCGAACTGTACCTTGACCCCTTTTAGCCACAGCTGGAGTTGGAGTGGCTGACATACAGTGTGCCGGATCCTGAGGCTGCAGAGGAGCAGGGCCCTGGGCCTAGTCCAGGAAACCATTTTTCCTTCCTAGGCCTCTGGGCCTGTGATGGAAGGGTTTGCTGTGAAGATCTCTGACATGCCCTGGCGACATTTCCCCATTGTCTTGGCTATTAACATTCAGCTCCTCATTACTTATACAAATTTCTGCAGCTGGCTTAAATTCCTCCCAGAAAATGGGTTTTTCTTTTCTACCATACAGTTAGGCTGCAAGTTTTGCAAACTTTTATGCTATGCTTCCCTCTTTTTTTTTCTGTCCATAAGTTTATTCTCTTTATCTGAAAAACCCTCATAGAAAATTGGTTTAGCTCTCAGCAGTCTGCTCCTGAGCTCTGAGGAAGCCTGCCCTTTTTTGAGCTACCCAATATTTCTTCTGAGCAAGGGATATTTTGGGAAAGTTCCACCTCTTCTTTTTAAGTTCTTTCTTGGACTTCTTTTTGTAGACTGGATTCTCTCATATAGCAGCATGAGCTTTCTTATACATTTCCATCATGTCTGGAGTTATGCTGTTCTTTACGTATTGAAAGAACTGTTTCTTGTTAGGATCTTCATCTTCTTCCATTAAGTAGTGCATGTCATCTGCAACTTTCTGGCCCATGATGTAATTCTGGTGTACTTCTGCATTAAATTCTTTGCTTTCAGAATCATAACCAGGGAATCATTTGGTACTGTGAGGGATAGACAAGCCTCCATCCACAGCTCCCTTCAGGGCACCAAAAACTTGATTGCCAGTGGTAGTTCTGGCAAGGCTTGCATCCAAATAGCAGGTAGAGGCACCTGGCTGACCATCAATGCTTTCCACATTGTATTCATCACCAGTCACCTCCACTTGGCCTTCATAGATCTTGTCCACATCAAACCTATTGAGAAGCCTGCGGGCTAGCAGCAGGCCAGTACAATATGCTGCAGCATAATTTGTCAGGCCAACATTCACACCATATTTTGGCAGTTTGTGTGCATACGCTGCACAGACTATCATATCCCCCTCTATATGGACATAAGCAATCTGACAAATGATACGTCTTTTTGTTACATGAACTATCATCCTGTATTTGGGTGTGTTGTATTTATTTTTATCCTGTATCACCAAGCATTTCTGAGCATAGTAATCATTTTTACCCTCTCATCGTCTTCCAAATTTCACTTGGTATCTCTTAAAGTAGGCCTATTGTTAACAACTTTAACAAACCCCATCCTGCAGAACAGAGACCTCTGCTTCCCTTTTAAATATAAGTTCCAACTTTTTTTTTTTTTTTGAGACAGAGTCTGGCTCTGTCACCCAGGCTGGAGTGCAGTGGCGCAATCTCAGCTCACGGCAAGCTCCGCCTCCCGGGTGCACGCCATTCTCCTGCCTCAGCTTCCCGAGTAGCTGGGACTACAGGCACCCACCACCAGGCCCGGCTAATTTTTTGTATTTTTAGTAGAGACGGGTTTCACCGTGTTAGCCAGGATGGTCTCAATCTCCTGACCTCGTGATCCAGCTGTCTTGGCCTCCCAAAGTGCTGGGATTATAGGCGTGAGCCACTGCGCCCTGACTGAGTTCCAACTTTGAACCATCTCTTTGTGAGTGCATATAGCTGAATGCTTTCAGAATCAGCCAGGCCACCTCTTAAACGCTTTGCTGCTTAGAAATTTCTTCTACCAGATACCCTAAATAATCTCTCTCAAGTTCAAAGTTCCATAGATCTGTAGGGCAGAGGCAAAATGCTGCCTGTATCTTTGCTAAAGCACAGCATAAGTAACCTTTGCTCCATTTCCCAAAAGTTTCCTTATCTCCATCTAAAACTGTCAAAGGCTTTTGAGCAAAGTGACTCCATTTTGAGTGAAGGCTAGGAAAATGAGGCTGAGACTTGCTGGGCTACATTTCTAGAAAATTAGACATTCCTAGCCTCTAGATGTTTATGGCTAAGGGAACACATTTATGATGTTTACTGAAACAGACCCAGTCTTGGGAGTGTCCAGATATCCTGATATCTGGAGAACAAGGACATTCCCAATTTTGCTATAAAGATAACAATATTGATTCTTGCAAAATACAGTAATTAAGAAAATTAATCCTTTATCACAAACGCTTGTAGCAGAGCACATCTCCCCAAGCACTATTTTTATCCTATAAATATACAAGCATTGTACCTAGGGTAGAAGCATTCCTCTTCTTACTTTCAGGAACATCCTACTCTGTCCGTGGAGTAGCTGTCCTTTTACTGCTTTACTTTCTTAATAAACGTGCTTTTACTTTGCACTGTGGAATAACCCTGAATTCTTTCTTGCATGAGATCCAAGAGCCCTCTCTTGGGGTCTGGATCAGGACCCCTTTCCAGTAACAAAACCACCTCAGCTTGGACTTCATTGTCTATATCACTGTCAGCACTTTGGTCAAAACCATTTAACAAGTCTCTAAGAAGTTCCAAACTTTCCCACATCTTTCTGTCTTCTTCTGAGCCCTCCAAACTATTCCAATCTCTGCCTGTTACCCAGTTCTAAAGTCACTTCAACATTTTCAGGTTATCTTTATAGCATTACCGCACTCCTAGTACCAATTTTCTGTAGTAGTCAATTTTCACACTGCTATAAAGATACTTACTTGAGACTGAGTAATTTATAAACAAAAAGAGGTTTAATTGACTCACAGTTCTGCATGGCTTTGGAGGCCTTAGGAAGCTTACGATCATGGAGAAAGGTGAAGGGGAAGCAGATGCCTTCTTCACAAGGTGGCAGGAAAGACCTGGTGAGTGCAGAAAAAACTCCCACTTTTAAAACCGTCAGATCTTGTGAGAACTCCTTAACTATCACAAGAACAGCGTGGGAGAAACCATCTCCATGATCCAATCACCTCCCACCAGGTCCCTCTCTTGACACGTGGGGATTACAATTTAAGATGAGATTTGGGTGGGGACATGGACCCAAACCCATATCACATCCTAATCTTGTGTATTTCCTTCCTTCTGCTTGCTTTAGATTTAGTTGACTGTTTTGTCTTCAGTGTCTTTAAATTGGAGGTCTTATTATTGATTGGAGATTTTTTTTCTTTTTTTAATAGATATTTACAGCTATAAATTCTCCCTTTAACCATTGTTTTAGCCATATCCCATAATTTTTTTGTTGTGTTGGGTTTTTGTTTTCATTCATTTCAAAGATTGTCTTTTTTTTCCCTCTGGCTTTTTAAGCTATAATTGACAAAAATTGTATATATTTATGGTGTACAATGTGACGTTTTAATATATGTATACACTGTGAAATGTTTAAACCAAAGTAATCAACATATTTAGCACTGCATATATTTATCTTTTTTTTGTGGTGACAGCATTTAAGATATACTCTCTTAGCAATTTTCAACTATACATTATTAACTATGGTCACCATGCTGTACAATAGATCTCCATAACTTATTCATCCTAATTGAAATATTGTACCTTTAGACCAACATCTCTACATTTTCTTCCACCTTATCCCCACTGTAGCCCCTGGTAACTACTATTTTACTCTCTGCTTCTATGAGTTGAACTTTTTTGGATTCTGCATATAAGTAATATCATACAGTATTGTCTTTCTCTGCCAGGATTATTTCAGTTAGTATAATGTTGCCAAGTTCCCTCATGTTGTTGAAAATAACAGGATTTTCTTATTATTTAAGCCTAAATACTATTCTATTGTACATATATACCACGTCTTCTTTATCCATTCATCCCTGAATGGACACTTAGGTTGATTCCATATCTTAGTTATTGTGAATGATGCTACAGATATCTCTTTGACATACTGATTCTATTTCCTTCGAATAAAGAAAATAAGGCCGGGTCAGGTGGCTCACGCCTGTAATCCCAGCACTTTGGGAGGCCGAGGCGGATGGATGACCAGAGGTCAGGAGCTCGAGATCAGCCTGAACAACATGGCGAAACCCCGTCTCTACTAAAAGTACAAAAATTAGCTGGGCATGGTGGTGGGCAACTGTAGTCCCAGCTACTCGGGAAGCTGAGGCAAGAGAATCGCTTGAATCTGAGAGGCGGAGGTTGCAGTGAGCCGAGATCATGCCACTTCACTCCAGCCTGGATGGTAAGAGCAAGACTCCGTCAAAAAAAAAAAGAAAATACATTTTACTTCCTTTTGTGTATATACTATAGGTTTTTAAAACTCAGAAGTAAAAATGCTAGATCAGGCAGGGCACGGTGGCTCACACCTGTAATCCCAGCACTTTGGGAGGCTGAGGCAGGTGGATCACCTGAGGTCAAGAGTTCGATACCAGCCTCAACATGGGAAAAACCCCGTCTCTACTAAAAATACAAAATTAGCTGGGCGTGGTGGTGCATGCCTGTAATCTCAGCTACTCGGGAGGCTGAAGCAGGAGAATTACTTGAACCTGGGAAGGCGGAGGCTGCAGTAAGCCGAGATTGTGCCATTGCGCTCCAGCCTGGGCAACAAGAGTGAAACTCCGTCTCAAAAAAAAAAAAAAAAAAAAAAAAAAAAAAAAAAAAAAATGGCTGGATCATAAGATCATTCTATTTTTAATTTTTTCGTGAACTTCCATATATTGTTTTTCATATGGCTGTTGTAATTTACATTCCCACCAACAGTGTATAAGAGTTTCCTTTTCTCCACATCTTTGCCAACACTTGTTATTTTTTGTGTTTTTGATGATAGCCATTTTAACAGGTGTGGGGTGATAGATTCTTGTGGTTTTGATTTTCATTTCACTGATGATTAGCAATGTTGAGCATTTTTTCACATACATGTTGGCCATTTGTATGTTTTCTTTAGAGAAAAGTCTTTTCAAGACCTTAGCTCATTTTACAATCAGATTACTTGCTTTTTTGCTATTATTTGATTTCCTTACATACCAGAATTTTTTGGGGGGTGGATTTCAGTTTCTCACCCATATCATCAAGACTCAATGCCTCCCATCATCAATATTTATTGAGCATTTACACTGTACTAGGCACAATAGAACATATAGAAAACATTGTCCCTGCTCTTGAGAAGCTTACATTCTAAAAAGGTGTAGAAAAGAAGCTTACATTCTAAAGAGGTGTAGAAAAAATACACCTCTTTTAAAATGGCATTTTTGTTTGGTGTTTTCTGCAAAGTACTGAGGAAATATTTTGTAAAGTGTCTTTGGGTATAACTTAGCCCCATCATTATTTAGTGAATAGAGGAAGAGAAAGAGAAAGGATTTGAAAGACAGACAATGACAGGCCATTCAGGATACGTAGGGTTTTAAAGGGAGATAAACACAATCTCATCAACTAAGGAGAGATATGCTGCAGTAAATAGGATAAGGGAAATAGTTTGTGGGATGCAAGCAAAGGAAGCAAGGTGTCTTAGACATTGAGTGGAGCCAGAAAGATCATGCGGCCTTTTTCCAAGTACATGGCCACCAAGTAGGAATGGTTGGTCACAAGACAAAAGGCTAAAAAAGGAAGGTAATCTTGTGCCACCTGACAAATAGAATAAAGGATCAAAATCGAAGGCAGGCTCTAAGAGTATGAAGAAATTCTTAAAAACCAAAAAGTGATTTGGAAGCACAAAACTTATAGATAATGCTACCCCATGTCATGATGGGCCAAGAACATCGTGGCTTCCTAAGTTAGAAAATGCCATATACCAAAATTTAAACAGAACATATTACTTATTTTCCCAATCAATCTCCCCCCTCCCAGTAAAAACAGGAACTCATTTTTTTCAGGGTGGGGAGGAGGAGATGGGATAATGGGACACGGTTGGAAACAGTAGTTATATTAGTAGTATTTTTGTTATTATGATAAACTTTGTGTTTAAACTTGGCAAAAGCCCATTAGCTGCCAAGAGGGAATAAGGAATAAATTTCAAAAAATGTACAATTTCCTTTAGAGAAGTTTCAGAACCAAAAGACTAATTTACATGAAAAGCTGTAGAGAAAGTAGTTGAAAAGTGCATTCATAAAACTTTTATTCCACTGACATGAATTTAATACACATCTTCTTAACAATTATCCTTGGACTGTTCTTGAAAATTTCATAAGACATTAAACAAAGCTAGCCATCATCTCAAGTTATTTCCCTGTTAACTATTTTTACAGCACACGCATGTTAGGCAAGTATCAAGAAAAACCACAAAAGCAAAAAAACCTAAACAAAGTTAAATACATGTTTTTTGTTGTTGTTGTTGTTTTATTGCTGTGCTTGATATATATGTAGTACTGAACACCAAGCAATTCATTTTTCATGCATCTTTACTTTTACATTTGTTCTTAGGTTGCCTAAAACATTTAAATACAAATAAAATGAGTGTAATAAAAATGATGAAAGCTAACAGCAGGTAACTTTACAAATAATGAAATGTGAACCGTTTCTGCCCTTATTCAGAGTAAAATGGGTCACAACTTTGTCTAAAGGAACACTTCTGCAGCCGTAGTCAAAAGTGTGCACATTGAGACTGAGTATTCCACAGCTATACATGGTTTAACACGTGGTATCCATGGGATATCTGTTTCTACCACAGCCTTGTAAGTGCTCCAAACCTTAAAGTACCCACAATTACTACACCTATAACTGGAACCAATGATCCCTTTTATTCCCCACTAGGACAAACCAATACGTACACAGTTTTCTCTGCTTAGACATGGAAGCAGTTTTAACACTGGCCCTTGTGAAGCCACAATGTACCAAAAGTACTATGCCTAACATTTATAACTTGTATAAAAATTCCACATCCCCATAGTGGCCACCTCGAGATGAAAATAGATAACTCCCTAAATGTTAACTGGCTCTACTCCCCTAATATTAAACATAAAAACCACATGGGAAATACAGAAATTCAAATAGAAGTAACATAAACCTCTCACAAATTGTAAACAAAAAACTATCTGTGGGACAGCATATATGACAAATGATCTACTATGTAAATTTTAAAATGAGGCAGATAAAAGTCGGAAGGCCGGTTAATTTTCACCTCCTTCTCCTGCTTCAGCTTTGTCTCCTTGGCTATACGATGTCCACAATGTCAAGTTGTCTGTCAGTAATTGTATTATTAGCGTGTTGTCTTTGTATGACTCTTCACTTAATATATCAAGTTCAGCAATGGCTTCATCAAAAGCTGTCTTTGCAAGAGACAGCTCCCTCCCTCCCTCCCTCCCTCTATCCGTTCCTTCCTTCCTTCCTTCCTTCCTTCCTTCCTTCCTTCCTTCCTCCCTCCCTCCCTCCCTCCTCCTTCCTTCCTTCCTTCCATCTTTCCTTCCTTCCAGATGGAGTCTTCCCCTGTCACCCAAGCTGGAGTGCAATGGCGTGATCTTGGCTCACTGCAACCTCCACCTCCCGGGTTCAAACAATTCTCCTGCCTCAGCCTCCCGAGTAGCTGGGATTACAGGCACCCACCACCACACCCCACTAATTTTTGTATTTTTAGTAGAGACGGGGTTTCACCAGATTGGCCGGGCTGATCTTGAACTCCTGATTTCGTGATCCACCTGCCTCGGCCTCCCAAAGTGCTGGGATTACAGGCGTGAGCCACTGGGCCCAGCCAAGGGCAGGCTTTCCCTGGGGAGTTCAGAATCTCGTAATAGAACACAGAGGAGTAAAGGGCCAGACCCAGTCTGATAGGATGTGTTGGTTGCATTTCCTTTTTGCTGATTTCAAAAGCTTCTTGGTATGCTTGTTGTGACTGATCCACAATCCCTTTCTTGTCATCACCAGCAACAACCTCAGCCAAGTAACGGTAGTAATCTCCTTTCATTTTCAAATAAAAGACTTTGCTCTCTGCTTGTGAAGCACTGGGGATCAAGAACTTTTCCAAAAGAGACAGTACATCATTGCAGATATCTCTTAGCTGTGTCTGAATTTTCTCTCTGTATTCTCGAGCCACCTGCTGTTTTCTCTCAGCACCTTCTGTCTTTTGTTCAATACTTGAGACAACCCTCTAAGATGACCTATAGGCTCCTACAACATTTTTAGAAGCAACTGAGAGAAGGTTCCTCTCCTCATTGGACAATTTCAGCTCCTTGCTCAGTTAACAGATTTCATGCAGGCTGCCATGTCATCATATCTCTCAGCCTACTGGGCCAGTTTGGCCTTCTCAACCAGCTCATTTTTATCCATGACTGGATGTTCTGTTTCTGGAGTGGGTGGTGATGGCAGACCAACAAGGGCTCAGCAGTCTCTGGGCGGCAGCGGTGGTGGCAGTGGGAGGCTCAATTTCCTTATAAACTAGAATATTTACCCCTTATAAGAAGTATGGTTTGCAAATATTGTCTCCCATTCCACAGCTGGTCTATTCACTCTATTGAGCCTTTGTTGTGCAGATAGATGCTTTTTATTTTGATGCAGTCCCATTTGTCTACTTTTGCTTTTGTTGCCTGTCCTTTGGGGTTATATTTTTTAAAAACCACAACCTAAACCCATATCAAGAAGACTTTTTTCTTTTTCTGTTTATTTTTCCTCTTAGTTTTACAGTTTCACGTGTTACATTTAAGTATTTAATCCATCTTAATTTCATTTTTGGATATGGTATGAGATAAAGGTCCAATTTTATTTTCTGTATGTGATTATCTAGTTGTCCCAACACCATTTATTAAAGAGATTGCCCTTTTCCCATTGTGTCTTCTTGGTATCTTTGTCAAAGATCAATTGACCAAAAATGCGTAGATTCATTTCTGGGCTCTCACTTCTGTTGTATTGGTTTACATGTGCATTTTTATATCAGCGCCATTCTGTTTTGATTATGTTAGCTTTGTAGTACATTTTGAAATAAAGTAGTGTGATGCCTCTTGCTTTATTCCTTTTTGCCTATGATTGCTTTTGCTATTTGAGGCTTTTGTGGTTCCATACAAATTTTAGGATTGCTTTTCCTATTTCTGTGAAAAAATGCCATTGGAATTTTGATATGAATTGTACTGAATCTCCTGATTACTCTTAGTATGAACATTTTAACAATATTAGTATCTCCAATCCATGAAAGTGAAATATGTTTCCATTTACTTGTGTCTTGTTCAACAGCATCCATCAATGTTTTATCATTTTCAGTGTACAGATATTTCATCTCCTTGGTTAAACTTATTCCTATTTTATTCTTTCTGATGCTATTGCAAACGGGATTGTGTTGTTAATTTCTTTTTATTGATAGCTCATTGTTACTGAATAAAAATGCAACTGATTGGCCAGGCGCAGTGGCTCACACCTATGATCCCAGCACTTTGGGGGGCCGAGGCGGGTGGATCACGAGATCAGGAGATCGAGACCATCCTGGCTAACATAGTGAAACCCTGCCTCTACTAAAAATACAAAAAATTAGCCGGGCATGGTGGCACACACCTGTAGTCCCAGCTACACAGGAGGCTGAGGCAGGAGAATTGCTTGAACCCAGGAGGGAGGTTGCAGTGAGCTCAGATCACACCGCTGCACTCCAGCCTGGCAACGGAGTGAGACCCCGTCTCAAAAAAAAAAAAAAAAAAAAAAAAAGGAACTGATTTTTGCATGTTGATTTTTATTCTGTAACTTTATTGAATCCGTGTGTTAGTTCTGAGAGTTATTTGGTGGAGTTGTTAGGGTTTTCTATATACAAGATTATGTTATCTGCAAACAGACAATTTCTCTCCTTCTTTTCCAATCTGTTTGTCTTTATTTTCCCCCATAATTGCTGTGGCTAGGACTTCCTGTATTATATTGAATAGAAGGGGCAAGAGTGGACACCCTTATCTTGTTCCTGATCTTAGAAGAAAAACTATCAGTTTTTCACTATTTAATATGACATATTAGCTGTGAACTCGTCCCATGTGGTCTTTATTATGTTGAGATACACTCCTTCTGCTATGGTTTGAATATTGTTTCCCTCCAAAACTCATAGTGAAATTTATTTTATTTTATTTTGAGATGGAGTCTCGCTCTGTCACCCAGGCTGGAGTGCAGTGGCGTGATCTCGGCTCACTGTAAACTCCGTCTCCCAGGTTCACATCATTCTTCTGGCTCAGCCTCCCAAGTAGCTGGGACTACAGGCATCTGCCACCATGCCTGGCTAATTTTTTGTATTTTTAGTAGAGATGGGGTTTCACTGTGTTAGCCAGGATGGTCTCGATCTCCTGACTTCATGATCCACCTGCCTCAGCCTCCCAAAGTGCTGGGATTACAGGCGTGAGCCACCGCATCTGGGCCCTCATGGTGAAATTTAATCCTCACTGTGGCAATACTGAGAGGTGGGGCAGAGCCCTCATGAATAGACTAATTCATTTATGAATTAATGGGTTAATGGATTTTCACGGGAGTAAGACGGGTGGCTTCATAAAAAAAGGAAGAGAGACCTGAGCTAGCATCTTCAGCTCCTCACCATGCGATGTTCTGTGTTGGTTAATGACTCTACAGAGTTCCTACCAGCAAGAAGGCACTCACCAGATACACCACCCTGACCTTGGACTTCTCAGCCTCCATAACTGTGAGAAATAAATTTCTTTTCTTCATAAATTACCCAGTTTCAGTTTCTGTTATAAGCAAGAGAAAACAAACCAAGACACCTTCCGTACCTAATTTGTTGAGACTGTATCAGGGATATTGGCTTATACTTTTTTCTTTCCCTGGCTTTTTTATCAGAGTAATGCTGGCCTCATAAAATGAGTTTGGAAGTCTTGTCTTCTCTTTAATTTTCTGACAAAGAGCAATTAGCATTAATTCTTCTTTAAGTGTTTGGTAGAATCAGTGAAGCCATCTTGTCCTGGATTCTTCTTTGTTGGTAGCTTTTTGATTATAAATTTAACCTCTCATTATTGTTCTGTTCAAATGTTCTCTTTCTTCATGATTTAATCTTAGTAGATTGTATATTTCTAGAAATTTATCTATTTCTTCAGGTTACCCAATATATTGTTGTATAATTGCTTATAATACTCTCTTAGGATCCTTTATATTTCTGTATCTGTTATAATGCTTTCTCTTTCATTTATGATGCTGAGTCTTCTTTTTTTCATAGTTTAGCTAAAGTTTGTCAATTTTTGTTTATCTTTTCAAAAAAACAATTGTTTCTTTGATATTTTTCTGTTATTTTTATCATCTCCATTTCCTTTATTTCTGCTCTGATCTTTATTATTTCCTTTTTTCTGTAACTTTAGGCTTAGCTTCTTCTTTTTCTAGTTCCCTGTGGCGTCAAGATAGGTTATTCGAGATCTTCCTCTTTTCTTAATATAGGCATTCATTTGTCTCTATAAACTCCCCTCTTAGAACTGTGTTTGTTGTATCCCATAATTTTTTTTTCATTTTCTTTGTCTCAATATTATTTTTTTCTACTGTAAAATTTCTTTTGTAACCCATCAGTAGTGTCTTAAGTTTCATATATTTGCAAATTTTCCAATTTGCCTCGTTACTGATTTCTAGTTTTATATCACTGTGTTTGAAAAAGTTACTTGACATGGCCGGGCACCAGGGCTCACGCCTGTAATCCCAGCACTTTGGGAGGCCAAGGTGGGTGGATCACCTGAGGTCAGGAGTTTGAGACCAGCCTGACCAACATGGCGAAACCCCGTATCTACTAAAAATACAAAAATTAGCTAGCTGTGGTGGCGGACAACTGTAATCCCAGCTACTTGGAAGGCTTAGGCAGGAGAATCACTTGAATTCGGGGGGCAGAGGTTGCAGTGAACCAAGATCGCGCCACTTCACTCCAGGCTGGGACGAAAGAGTGAAACTCTGTCTCAAAAAAAAAAAAAAAATGCCAGCACGGTGGCTCACGCCTGTAATCCCAACACTTTGGGAGGCCGAGGCGGGCGGATCACAAGGTCAGGAGATCGAGACCATCCTGGTTAACATGATGAAAACCCATCTCTACTAAAAATACAAAAAATTAGCCTCGCATGGTGGCAGGTGCCTGTTATCCCAGCTACTCGGGAGGCTGAGGCAGGAGAATGGCATGAACCCGGGAGGCGGAGCTTGCAGTGAGCCGAGCCTGCACCACTGCACTCCAGCCTGGGCGACAGAGCAAGAACCTATCTCAAAAAAAAAAAAAAAAAAAGTATATATATATATATATACACACACACACATATATATGTATATACGTATGTATGTATATTATACATATACATATATGTAGTCTGACATAAGTTTAGCCTCCCTGTTTTCTTTTGGTTACTGATTACACAGAATATTTTTTTCATCTCTTTATTTTCAGACTATGTGTGTCCTTAAAGCTAAAATGAAACTCTTAGAGAGAGTATATAGTTGAATTTTATTTGTTTTTGCATCCATTCAACCACTGTATTTTTGGTTGGAGAATTTAATTTACATTTAAAGTAATTATTGATAGGTAAGGAATTACTATTTTCTTTTTGACTGTTTTGTAATTTCTTTATTCCATTCTTCCTCTTGATGTCTTCCTATGTGATTTTTTTTGGGTGGTGGGGAGTGGGACGGAGTCTCACTCTTCTGCCCAGGCTGGAGTGCAGTGGTGCGATCTTGGCTCACTGCAATCCTTACCTCCTGGGTTCAAGCAGTTCTCCTGACTCAGCCTCCTGAGTAGCTAGGATTACAAGCAGATGACACCATGCCTGGCTAATTTTTGTAGTCTTAGTAAAGGTGGGGTTTCACCATGTGGGCCAGGTTGGTCTTGAACTACCGATCTCAGGTGATCCACCCACCTCGGCCTCCCAAAGTGCTGAGATTACAGGCGTGAGCCACCGCACCTGGCCCTTCCTACATATATGTTTTTATATTGGTAGACTGCTTTTCTTTTTCTTTATATTTTGTGTATCTATTACAGTTTTTTACTTTGGAGTTATCGAGACTTATACAAAAGATCATAGTTATAAGTCTATTTTAAGCTCGAACAATTTAACTTTTACTGCATACAAAAGTCTATACTTTAACTTCTCCTACATCTTGTGCTATCGGTGTCACAATTTACAACTTTTATATATTGTGTTTCCATGAACAAATTATTATAATTATTTTTTAATTTTACACTAGAGTGAAAAGTGACTTATGCATCACTGTTATAGAATTAGAGTATTCTGAATTTAACTATGTTCTTACTTTTACACTGAGTTTTATACTTTCCTGTGTTTTCATATTGTTTTTTAGGGCCCTTTCAACCTGAAGAACACCCTTTAGCATTTCATGTAAGGCAGGTCTAGGGGTAAGAACACCTTTGTTATGTCTGGGAAACTCCCTATTTGTCCTTCATTTCTGAAGGACAGCCTTGCCAGGTATAGTAGTCCTCACTGGCAGTTTATTTCTTTTAGCACCTTGCAGGCCATTCTCTCTTGGCCTGCAAGGTCTCTGCTGAGAAATCTGTTAATAGCCTTATAGAAGTTGCTCTTCTCTTGCAGCTTTTGCATTTGTCTTTGACTTTAGAAAATTTAATTGCTGTGTGTCTTGGTGAAGATCTCTTTGTATTTAATCTATTTAGGATTTTTTGGCTTTCATGGATCTGGATGTTTAGTTCCCTCTTGAGATTTGGAAAGCTTTCTGTCATTAAGTTTTTCTGCCCCTTTCCCTTTCTCTGCCCCTTCTGGAGCTTCCATAGTGCATTAATTAGTTCACTTGATGGTGACCCTTAAGTCTTATAGATATTCTTTACTCTTTTTTATTCTTTCTCTTTTTTCTCCTCTTACTGGGCAATTTTAAATGACCTATTTTTAGGTTCACGGATACTTCTTCTGCTTGATTTTGTTGTTGGAGCTCTCTGTGGAATTCTTCAGTTCAGTCATTGTGTTTTTTAGCTTCGGAATTTACCTAGTTCTTTTTATGGTTTCTATCTCTTTGTCAAATTTCTAATTTTGTTTGTTTACTATTTTCCTAATATTATTTATAAAGCTGCCTATTTGAGCTCTCTTGTAGGTCACTGGGCTCTTTTTTTTTTTCTGAGAGTCTCACTCTGTTGCCCAGGCTGGAATGCAGTGGTGCAATCTCAGCTCACTGCAACCTCTGCCTTCTGGGTTCAAGAGATTCTCCTGCCTCAGCCTCCCAGGTAGCTGGGACTACAGGTGTGTGCCACCATGCCTGGCTAATTTTTTTTTTTTTTTTGTATTTTTAGTAGAAACAAGGTTTCACCATGTTAGCCAGGCTGGTGTTGATCTCCCGACCTTGTGATACACCTGCCTCGGCCTCCCAAAGTACTGGGATTACAGGTGTGAGCCACCACGCCCAGCAGTCACTGAGCTTTTCTAAGAATTATTTCAAATTCTTTTTCAGGATGTTCATAGATCTTCATTTCTTTAGGGTTGTTTACTGGTGTTTGGTCCTTTGGTGGTATCATGTTTCCCTGATTATTCATCTTCCTTGCATTATTGAAATGCAGGCGCTCATTCCAGTCTTTATAGACTGGATTCAGCAGGGAATGCTGCTCACAGTCACCCTATCAAGACTCTGGGTAGGTCATCTGTGGGCTTTATGGGTGGCCTTGCTGCTGGTGCCCTCAGAGACAGGGCTGGTGACCAGATAGGTAGGTGGGTGTGCTGGGCATCTAGGTCCACAGGGTCTGGCTTGGAGCCTGTGTTCACAGGACAGGGGCCTGCCTAGTACTGAGATGGGCCTGGTGCCTGGGTCCATGAGGACAAAAGTGGAACATCAGTCTAGCAGTCTAGTCTGGTGCCAGGGAAAACCTAAAGCCTGATTCTTCAGAGGCCATCATGGAGGCTGGGTTTGTGGGTGGTAGCCTGTAGGCTAGGCCCTCTGGGGTAGTTCTGATGCCAGGGTCTACTTGGGTAGACCTGGACCTTGGGTCTGTTGGAGCAGGCCTGGAACCTGTGTTCACTGGAACCTGGGGCTGTAGGGACCAGCAGTGAGTGGACCTAAAGCCTATATCCACTGGTGCCAACCTGGAGTCTGGGGCTGTAGGGACCAATCTGGTGTTGGAGCCTGGTGCCTGAAACTATGGGGACCAACATGAGGAATGCAGTGGGCATGGATCTAGGGGCCATGGAGATTAGCCTAGCATTGGGTGATCTTGGAGTCTCAGTGCATGGGTATCAGCCTAGAGCCATGGAAGTTTCATTGTGGCAGGCCTGGTGCTGGAGTCTGTAGCAAAGCTGGCACTTCACTCTCCTTTCCCCACCTGGACCATATGTCTCAGCTCTGTGCTAGCCAGGCTTGGGAAAGGATTGACTCTTTCCTACTATCTTCAATGTGTCTTTTCTTAATTCTCTGCTACATCTAGGTGCCACAATTTCTCATCTGGGTTCCTCAGCTCATGTGAAGGTATTTTCATAAAAGGATAGTGATTCAGGCCGGACGTGGTGGCTCACGCCTGTAATCCCAGCACTTTGGGAGGCTGAGGTGCATGGATCACCTGAGGCCAGGAGTTCAAGACAAGCCTGGCCAGCATGACAAAACCCCGTTTCTACTAAAAGTACAAAAATTGGCCGGGCGTGTTAGCGTGTTCCTGTGATTCCAGCTACTCAAGAGGCTGAGGCAGAGTTGCTTGAACCCAAGAGGCAGAGGTTGCACTGAGCCAAGATCGTGCCATTGTACTCCAGCCTGGGCAACAAGAGCAAGACTCCATCTCAAAAAAAAAAAAAGGATATTTAACTAACAAAACAAACACTACATTCCCCCAAGTTACTACTGATAACTATTAACAGCATGAGATATTCATTCTAGTATTTTTTCTATGGCATTTTTTAAGAAAAAAAACTACATTCTCAAAAGAAATAAAGAGAGGAAAGAACTGAGGAGGAAAAAAAGAAAGGATGGGAAGGAGGAAAAATAAGGCTAACAAGGCATTTGAACTCAATAAGCTTACATTAATAAAAATTATGATGATAGAATATAATGCAACAATAAATGATATACATTGTGGTATAACATTTTGATGTTTCTTTCTCATACCTAGAACTATAAGCAATTCAGTCTAAAGCATGTGTTGTTTCAGGGGAAAGATAGCTGTGATTGGGTTACAAATGTTTTCATAAAACTCATACCAGGGACGAGTGAAGAAAATCATAATATCTGAGTCTGGTTTATCTTCTTCCCATCCCTGCTTTTTAGAGTAGAAAGGTATTTTGTGCTTCAGAGAGAAAACCCCTTAAACTTATTGCATTGAGTCTAGGCCATAAACAACAGATTGAAAATAGAATACATGATACTCAAAGCTGAAATACAAAAAAAAAAAAAGTAAAATCACATCACATGGTAGTGTCGAAACATTCAAGTGTGTAAATACATGTCGACATCCTTTGTTCAGAATGAGGAAATACTTGAAGTGTAAAAACTTATTACTAATCAGTTTCTCAATTTTGACTTAAGGGCTATTTGTTCAGAATAAAATATATGGAACTAAGGCCAAGAATTTGTATGTTTACCTAATGTGACTTGTGTTTGCCAATGTTTGAGAACCTCAGTGTTTGTCAAGAAGAGGCCTAGGAATTCATAAACATAACAAAAGTAACTAGCTTTACCTTAACCTAAAATACCAACTCCCAAAATTATGCCAAACTTGCTTTACTTGTCATCATAGCACTTAATACTACCCAACATTATATATTTTTGTTTCATTTTTGACACATAACAATTTTACATATTTATGGGATGTGGTGATATTTTAATATTATTTAGCAAATCCATCACCTCATGTATTTACCATTTCTTTGTGGTGAGAACAATCAAAATCTTTTCTAGCCATTTTGAAACAATGTTGTTAACCACAGTCATCTTACTGTGCAAGAAACCACCAGACTTTATTCCTCTTAACTGTAACTTTGTACACACTGATTAATCTCTTCCCAGCCTCTGGTAACCACCATTCTATTTCCCACTTCTAGGAGATCAACTCCTTTGGATTCTACACATGCATGAGATCATGTGATATTTGTCTTTCTGTGCCTGGCTTGTTTCACTTAATGTTCTCCAGGTCCATCTATGTTGCCACAAATGACAGGATTTCATTCCTTTTAATGGCTGAATAGTATTCCATTGTATGTATATACCACATTTTCTTTATCCGTTCATCCACTGATGGACACTTAGGTTGATTCCATATCTTGGCTCTTGTGAACAGTGCTGCAATAAACACGAGTGTGCAGATATCTCTGCAACATACTGATTTTACTTCCTTCAGATATATACCCAGGCTTGGGATTGTGGTATCATATGGCAGTTTTGTTTTTAATTTTTTGAGGAATCTCTATACTGTTTTCTACAACAGCTAGAGTAATTCACATTCTTTTATTTATTTTTTGAGACGGAGTCTCACTGTGTTGCCCAGGCTGGAGTGCAGTGGTGCGATCTCGGCTCACTGCAGCCTCTGCCTCCCAGGTTTAGCTGGGACTACAGGCATGTGCCGCCACGCCTGGCTAATGTTTTTGTATTTTTAGCAGATATGGGGTTTCAGCATGTTGGCCAGGGTGGTCATGACCTCCTGACCTCGGGATCCGCCTACCTCAGCCTCCCAAAGTGCTGGGATTACAGGCGTGAGCACCGCATCTGGCCAGTTAATTTACATTCTTACCAACAGTGTGTAAGTATTTCTCTCCACATCTGCAGGGGCATGTTATTTTTTGTCTTTTTGATAATAGCCATTCTAACAGATGTGAGGTGATACCTCATTGTGGTTTTGATTTGCATTTCCCCTATGATTAGTGATTTTTATTTAAATTTTTAAAAAATCTATGTATTTGTTTTTGACAGTCTTGCTCTGTCACCCTGGCTGGAGTGCAGTGGTGTGATCACGGCTCACTGCAGCCTTGAGCTCCTGGGCTCCAGTGATCCTCCCACCTCAGGCTCCTGAGTAGCTAGGACTATAGGTGTATGCCACATTGCCCAGCCAATTGTGATTTTTTGTAGAGACAGGGTTCTGCCGTGTTGCCCATGGCTGGTCTTGAACTTCTGGGCTCAAGCAATCCACCTGCTTGGCCTCCCAAGGTGTGGGATTACAGGTGTGAGCCACTGTGCCTGGCTGAGCATTTTTTCATATATTTGTTAGTCATCACCATGTTTTCTTTTGAGAAATGTCTATTCATGCCTTTTGTTCATTTTTAAATTGGATTTTTTTTTTTTTTTTTTTTTTTGCTATTGAGTTGACTTCTTCATATACTCTGGATATTAACCCTTTGTCAGATGTATAGTTTGCAAATATTTTCTCCCATTCTGCAGGCTGTCTTTTCACTGTTGATTATACGTATTATGTATTTACTTACTTATCTTTCATTGTCCACCTACCCCACTATATAGAATTTAACTTGGATATTTTCCCAAAGTGTTAAAAAGAAAGATGGAAAATGGGAGCCAGAAATAGAAAGCCCACTTAGTACTACAGTTATTACTGAGAAAGAAGAATGAAAGTTATTACTGAAAAGTAAAACTGAAGAAACCTCTCCTCAGGGAGGGATAAAAGTACATACACAGTTTGAATGTTCACTGCAGCCCAGGTATAATCACTGAAAAGAGATCTATGCCTGGGCAATATTTGGGTGGTAACAGATAACACCATAAGAATAGTATAAAAGCACAACCAACATATAGGTAGAGGGAGAAAGAATTTTTTAGAAAAGAAAAAATAAAAGGTTGGTTTCAGGTTTTTCCTCTAGCAGAAAACAACAACAGAAAAGTCTACATGGAAAATAGAAAGGTAACACCCAAGAACTAATCACCAGCCAAGCTGAAGTTCATGTGGGAACAAAAGAAAGAGACAGCTTCAAATATCCACGCGCTCAGAAAACAAGCAATATATGTATTTCTCAGGAAAAATGAAAAAAGAAAAACAAAAAACATTGTAAGCCCCTTTGTAACCAAATAAGAATTCAAATAAAAGTTTGAAGTAGGGGTATGAAACAACAGTTGGCTTTAGATACAGGGTTAAGTCTAAATTCTTTTAATGTAGTCTAGAACAATAAATGCAACTTTGAAAAATGATCAAGAGATAAAGAAGATATACAGTGTACATGTATTATTCCATTTTCACGCTGCTAATGAAGACATACCCAAGACTGGATAATTTATAAAGAAAAAGGGGTTTAACAGACTCACAGTTCCACGTGGCTGGGGAGGCCTCACAATCATGGAAGAATGTTAAAGGCACATCCTACATGGCAGCAGGAAAGAGAGAATGAGACCCAAGCGAAAGGGGTTCCCCTTATAAAACCATCAGATCTTATGAGACATATTCTCTACCACGAGAACAGTATGGGGGAAACTGCCCCCATGACTCAATTATCTCCCACCAGGGCCCTCCCACAACACATGGGAATTATAGGAGCTACAATTCAAGATGAGATTTGGGTGGGGACACAGTCTAACCACATCTGTATAAGATAAATTTTTAAAAATATAACTTAGGTTTCAAATACCAGATTATATAACACAGAGTGAAGAAAAGAAAGGAAGATAAAAGTAAAAATGAAAATGTTAAATTTCTTTATTTTTACAAAGAAGGGAGTAAATTAAAAATTTATAATTGTTTTGACAGAGATTCTTAGAAAATGTGAATAATCATAATAGAATTAAAATCAGAATGCCTAACTTCTAAAGCACTGAGGGAGATAAAAGTATATGCAATGGTTCATATAACAAACTACAGTTTAGAAAAATACACACACATACAAACACACACACACACACTCACAGAGAAAACACAAGGAACCATTCAGAACAAGTATAAATCTCAAGCCATAACCTGGAGTATGAAAGGAATTTAATTTTCCTTTTCTTTGGCTTAGTTTCTATTCTGATGCCTCAGTTCTTCCTGGACAATGAACAATTTTTTTTTTTTTTTTTTGAGACCGAGTCTCGCTGTATCACCCAGGCTGGAGCACAGTGGCACAATCTCTGCTCACTGCAACCTCCACCTCCCAGGTTCAAGTGATTCTCCTGCCTCAGCCTCCCGAATAGCTGGAGCCACAGGAGCCCACCACCACACCCGGCTAATTTTTTGTATTTTTAGTAGAGACGGGGTTTCACCGTGTTAGCCAGGATGGTCTCGATCTCCTGACCTTGTGATCCGCCCGCCTCGGCCTCCCAAAGTGCTGGGATTACAGGCATGAGCCACTGCGCCTGGTCAAGTCTTGTAGCTTTCTAATTCCACACTTCAGCGAGGGAATAGGAATTTTTCTGTAAATTTTCTGAGTGTCCATGGCCTAAAATCACAGCCATCAGAGATCCTGTAGTTCTTCTCAGTGGCTCTGCAAGGAAGCACTACAGTACATTAACCTCTAGTTTGCAGTTTAGCACAATGTTTACTGCAGTGAAAGGTATTTTCATACTAAGTTGTATGTGCAGGTAAACCGAAATGCTATACGTATAAATGAGCCATCAGAATATTACTGGAGGAAAATTTTTTAAATGAGGAAGACTAAGTCTTGGGTTAGAAAACTTTCTCTATTTCTCCACGGTATGCGGATTAAGTACCAGATATTTTGGTCTCAGCCCTCCTAGATCCCATCTGTCTGTCTTCTCAGGATGCTTAAATATCTCTTCTGGTTTAGTCTCAAAGTCTATTCCAATCCATAAGGGTTAATTACTAATGTACATATGGGTACTGGGGGGAATTGCATGAAATACAAACCAATATTAACAGAAGTCATTATTTTGGTATATTGCCTAACACTGCTGAACATATACCTCACTGTGGATCCCCATCTGCCTCCAGTTATACTCCCACAGCTGTGGGTGAATAGGCATTACTTAAGTGGGAGTAAAAAAAAAAAAATGCTATTTTATCTGTTAGCATATTAAATAGTTACAGTACTGAAAATATGTCTTTTGTGCCATCCTCCTTTAATTTTCACCAGCTGCCAAGCTTTTTCCCTTCTCCAAATTCCTACTGGGCTTTGGTCCTCTTTTGATAGCTTTTATAGAATTTTTTGACACATTTTATCAACTTGTTGAGGAGATAAAATTGTTTGAGAACTGGCAAGTAACTAGATCCTTGGAAAAAAGACAAGGCATGAGATAGTATCACAAAAAAATCTCACCCTTTGTTTTCTATTTACTTAAGCTACTATCAGGGAGGTTCACAAAGATGTCCAACAGTCAAGCCCTCTTATCTACAGCTGCCAACCTTGGAAGGCTGTAGTATCACATATCCATATACATACTTACAGCATAAATCATATATCTAGTCACCCCCACTCTGCAAACTGATAAATTCTCCCAAATCATCATTTCATCAAGCGACTTTCCCGTTCAAGAGTGAAATGGCTTAAGTTGCTCATTTTATAACAAACTAGAATTAAACACAGTACTTCTTTTTTTTTGAGACGGAGTCTCGCTCTGTCGCCCAGGCTGGAGTGCAGTGGCGCGATCTTGGCTCACTGCAAGCTCCGCCTCCCGGGTTCACGCCATTCTCCTGCCTCAGCCTCTGGAGTAGCTGGGACTACAGGCGCCCGCCACCGCGCCCGGCTAATTTTTTTTTGTATTTTTAGTAGACGGGGTTTCACCGTGGTCTCGATCTCCTGACCTCGTGATCCACCCGCCTCGGCCTCCCAAAGTGCTGGGATTACAGGCGTGAGCCACCGCGCCCGGCCAAATACAGTACTTCTAATAATGACTTCTTCCAATCAGTCCAAACTGGGTTCCCACTTATTCCCTATCATACACATCTCCGTACCGTAAAACTATCCTTCCTGCTCGGCGCGTTGACACATTCTGTTCCTCCGACTAGAATATCGCCTGCAATATTCAAATCATACCTATAACCACTGCAGAACTCCAAGAACATGACCATCCCATCTAAACTCCTGCGTTCAGAGACTTGACCAAACTCTAGCACAGCTTTAGCAGCTGTGCCCAGGACGACTGCCTCAGAAAGCTTAACTACGTGATGTAACCAGCACACTGATGATAGGTCTCTGACATCCCTTTCTTAGAACATTTACTAAAGGGCTTGCAATCGTAAATACTTATTTCTTGCCACTCAGAAGTTCTCTCTCAAGGACCAGAGAGCCATTCCTTTGAAATGTAATCAAGAAGGATAAAATCCTCCGTAGGAGGATACAATCCTGCGATAACTGTTAAAACGCGCGCACACACACACACACACACACACAGCTGGCCTAATCACATTTACACTAACAACTCTGTACGTTCTTTCTCTACTGAGCGCCCGCATATCCCCTTCCTCCTTTTAAAATGCCCCTTTAAAAATGCCCAGATGATCTCTGCACAAATCGAAATAGAGCTCAGCTCTTTCCTGTCAGTAGTTAACTGAATGTTTTCACCGCTTTAACGTCCAGCTGCGCTTATCTTTGACATCGACTACTTAAGGTCTACCTTTAGTCCCACGACTCTGACAAAATGATCTCAATATTGGTGTAAAATGACCTCCCCTTTCAAGGGTCTTCCAAAGCACTTCCTGTCTGCGGCATACAAAATGTATTGGCACGGAATTTTAAGCTTACTGAGCTTTATAAACACGTCACATCCACACATTCAAGACACACACTGGGTATTCGGATAAAAACAAAACAAAACAAAAAACTGGCTAAATACCCATTCCCCTCAATAACTCGGATAAGATATCTAAAAAGGGTCGACCTTCGGTACCTTTCCGTCCTCTCCCCTCTCGCTATTTGCCTACACTAGCTTCCTCGCCTCCCCTTTTTCCCACGTTTATCGGAGCGAAAACAAGCACGGTTCGGCAGCCTCCTTTCCCAGCCCTAACCCTGTGCTGCAAAAACGAAAATTCAAAGCCAAGAATAGGAGACCGCCCATCCAGGCTCCTTCGCGACACGAGGGAGCGCGAAGCGGCTGCAGGAATGGGGGCGCTTCGCGGTAGGCTCGGGATTTCCGGGGTCACGGGAACCGGCAGGGGAACGGGATAAAGTTCCCGGAGAAAGGAAAGGGGAGCGTGGGATAGTAAAGGAGACGACGCGGAGAGGAGGAGAGGACCTACAAGAATAGAGGACAGGCACGCAGGATGGTCCCGGGGGGAGCGGAAACAAAGGCACGCAAAGCGGAAGAGCGTGTGTAGGGGAGCGGAAAAGGAAGTCACCTCCTGCGTGACTCCGCAGGCCTGCGGAGGTAAGTGGTCGTAAGGGTTGGCCTTAGCGCTTCAGTTTAGTGTTGTCAGTGGGAGAATCCTAAAATGTCGCCGTGGAATGGACTGTAGCGCTCGCTTCTCCAAACGTGTCCCAGACGGCGAGCCTCGCCGGCTCCGCGGCTTGTCCCTTGCAAGCGCCGCGCAGGCCTGCCCCCTGCTGGACGTGGAGACGCGGTGCCGAGCGCCACGGGCCGACTGTGCGTCGGGCGGGGAAAGAGGGCGAGGGATAGAGATGAATCGGTCTTCCCAGAGCGCGCCGCGACATCGCGAGATTACACTTTCAAAAGGATGAGGAGGCTTGCTTTCTACTTTCTGATTTAATTTAGGAATACATTCGAGGCCCTGTGCTAAGTTAGGTAATGTTCCCTGTGATCTCTATAATTGTCTTTTATGTATTAAATTGTTTTGCTTGCTTAACTAAAACTTTTCTTACTTGTATAGTGCAGCCAACTTTTCAAGAACGAAAGATGAGCAACTCCATTATGGTAGAGGTTCTTTCATTGGAGAATTTTTGAGCTACAATAATCCTTTTAACGCTGCGCACACATACAGGGATTACACGTGTAGGGGATTAAAACCACAGTTAAGTTGTAGGTTGAAGGGGCTGTTAAGGACTTCAGGCAACATTAAATCAACACTCTGTTCTTTTCGCTGTTCCACATCTGGGCGCCTCCTGTATAGCAGTTGTTGCTCTAGGTGCTAGAGGTATACAGAGGAACTGGACAGGGCAAGGAAAAGAAAAGGCTCCTTCTTTCGAAGAACTAGCATTCTCTTGGAAGAGACAAGCTTGTGGTGAGAAGTATATTTGTGAAATCTACGAGGGGAGGGAGCAGCGCAATAATAAAACGGGTGATCCTTTGTTGATTTCTTATTGGGTTCTGGCCTGAAAGGCGACTGTATAATCAGCTGGGATTCCTGCAATGATTAACATTCCAGGAAGGGAAGCCAGCCTGTGAAGACGCATGGCTTTGAAACAGGGTGAGTTGTGAGAATAATAAACTGGGTAGTTGGGAGAGTTGATTTGTGGCCAGATTCTTAAGCCCCTGTTTAGTCTTAAGAAAATTATCTTTAGGCACTACAGATGCCCTCTTGCAGCTAAGACTAATGGGAAGAACTGGTTAAAAAACTACTTACAGCAAAGAGTGAGTGAGAGTGGTGATGAGAGATACAGATGTTGTGAGAGCAGACAATAAGGGGACTTTATGTAGTCCTATGTTAGAGGAGATGATTTGAAGTTACTCTGAGGAAGACAAAAATGTAACAGGTAGATCGCATATGCGAAAGCTTGAAATGGCGAAATAATCAAAAGGATTTCAGGAACTGAAAGTTGTGCATTTTGGCTGTGTGAGGGAGAGAGTTGTGGGTGGCATGTAATGAACCTTGAAAGGTAGTTTATGTTATGACAGCCTACAACCGAATCAAAACTTCTACAAACAGGCGATATACAGACAGTCTGAAATCAAATGCTTCTGATTTCTATTACGTGCTGTAGGCTAATTGTTTTCTTTTTAAGTACGAGTTTGTGTTAGTCTTCTGGATTTAGTGATTATAATATAAGGTGAAACAGGTAAAGGCTTTTAGAGAACATTCACTTGTTTCCTGTGCACTAAAGGGGAACAGATCACCTTTGCAGAACTTGAAAAAAAGTGGAAAGTGTGACCTTTGATCTCAGATGGGCTTTCTTTCCTCTTTTCAGTGGCTTGGTAGTGAGCTTGCTCAGCTCCACTGAATCTTCTTTGTGGTGGGGCTGCAAGACATCCTGCATGGCAAGTTTTAAACATAAGTTTTACTCCGAAGAAAGCTTATAAAATTGTAAATGCTTCAGAACCTTTTCATCTTCCTGTGATTCTGGAAGAAATCCAAAATACCAATCGTTTAACTACATGCTTCTACAGAACCTGAATCTTAAGCTTTGTTCACTTTGTACTATTAGATACTATAGTAGGTTAATAATGACTAACACCTTGTCATCTCATCATTGAGCTTTTGTCTAAGATAGTCTCTGAATTTAGAACTGGGACGAAAGTATACATAATAGGCTATTATAAAATTTTTAGAATTGGATTTCTAAACTTGGGGTCAGTGAATCTAGCAGGCTTAAGCAGTGTTCTCAGGTTTTTCTGGCACGGACAAGGAATATAAGAGGAGGAGAGAAAAGGAGAGACAGTAGGGGGAGGGAATAGAATGAGAGAAGAGAGAAAATACGGAATTAATAGAGAAAGGATACATGAAGTATTCTAAAATTTTCTTGGAAAAATTGGCATTTCAGTGATAGATCAAAGATGTCTAATGAGGCAAAATACTATTACATAAATATTTAATGTTTTAAACATTTGAGTATAAAAGGATATAGATCTGATGGCATTCATACTAATTGCTGTAGTGTTGATGTTGGAGAGAGGGATAATGTATCAAGACAGAGCAGACAGACCCTTTACAATGAGAGCAGAAGATATGTTGTTTACTGATTCTACTTTCCCACAAAATGCTAATGCTTTTATAAGTCCCTCCTCCTTATTTTCTAGATTAACTCCTTGTTTCTTCCTCTAAACAGAGGATTATGGAAGACAGGCCAAAAAAAAAAAAAAAAAAAAACTTTTAAAGCAACCATCTAAGTCCTTATCAAGTTTCTTTAGCAATTTTATTCTAAAGTTATCAAGGTGGAAATTGGGACCTCCGCCCCACATGGATCTGCTTCATTGAGTTGTGTCTTCATACCTGATTAACGGCATATTCTAGGCAAAAGCAAGACCCTAGGCATACTATGTTTGGCTCTGAATATGTAGGCCTCCCAGGTTTATTAGCTGAACTGGTACATGACCTTGACAGCTTATTTTCCCTAGACTAGAAGCATTCCTAATGAACCCTGAGCTCTAGGCTATTTGGCCTTCTTAGAATGGGACACTTCCCAAATTGAAGGCAGCCCTAGGTTGCAGAGAGGAGAGAGGAGGGAGAAAGGGTGAGAGGGAGAAAGCAAGTTCCCTTCATCCTCAGTAAATAGAATGAAGAAGGGAAGGACACAGTGAGCCGAGTCTTATCTCAATACCTACTGAGTAAATTGCCTCTCATTCTGAGAAAGTTACAGAAAATGCATCAGGTTATCCTTAACTCACACCTAACAGCCTTGTGAGAAAATCTGTTCAAATAGTTAAAGTAGGAAGAATACTACTAACTAGACCCTTATACGGTATGTATTATATGTAGATATGTAGAATGACTTTGTATTGTCTATTAACCTCATTTCTTAAAAAGTGTCAATATTTTTATTAGTGATCCAATAGAGATTATGTTGCATATAAGCCCATTTTGTAAATATGAATAAAACCAGACAAGGAGCTCTTGCCCTCCCTTTCTGAAGAGGAGCAGAGATTCCTCAGCTAGGAGTGATGGAGAAGGTGTGGCTCTTTGGCAAGCTGACCAGAGGCCAGTAAAAGATTATTTATTTATTTGGCTGATTATGATACCCTCACTGGTAGCCACACCCCCTGGGTTTGCATTTTCTTAAAAACCCCAACAGTGAAATAGTTCTTTTTTCTTTTTCTTTCTTTTTTTTTGAGACAGAGTCTCTCGCTCTGTCACCGTGGCTGGAGTGCAGTGGCGCGATCTCGGCTCACTGCAATTTCCGTTTCCTGGGTTCAAGCGATTCTCCTGCCTCAGCCTCCTGAGTAACTAGGATTAAAGGTGTGTGCCACTACACCTGGCTGAATTTTGTATTTTTAGTAGAGACGGGGTTTCACCATGTTGGCCAGGCTGGTCTTGAACTCCTGACCTCAGGCGATCTGCCCACTTTGGTCTCCTAGAGTGCTGGGATTACAGGTGTAAGCCACCGCGCCTGGCCTGAAATAGTTATTTTTTTCTTATTTTGTAAATATAGATATTATCTTTAGTTTAGAAAATGATGACTAGGTACCATAATACCTATATAGTAATAACCACATTATGTGTCATTTAGTTCCACAAAAATTTAATGTAAAATTCTGTGTTAAGAGCTGTGAGTAAGATGCAGTCCCTGTCCTGATCACCCCTAAAATGCTACAGCTTATCTCGTATGTACCTTTCTGTTATGTTTTCTGGTTGTGCGTGATTTTTTAAGAAATATCATTACCTTTAATGAGGACCTTTGCTTAGCTGCCAGACTTGTCAACAAAGAAATTTCAGATATCTATAGGCTATAATTATTGTTAGTGGCTACTGATGCAATATGTAAAGTAGAGTTCTTAAGAAACTAGTTTTGCAACTGGCGGTTTAGGAGATTGGAAGGAATTCCTGGACAGGACATCTGTCAATATTTGGAATGATACTCTTCTATTTAAAAAGAAAAAGTTTCCTGAGAAGTAAATGTAGCAACACATACATAGAGAGTAAAATATATAAGATGAGTTTAAAGAACAACAACAAAATAAATAACTGTGGATGCATTATCTAGGTTAAGAAATAGAACATACCCGTATTCCGAAACTTAACTTTTTCAGTACTGGTTAGATGACTCAACTGGTATTTTTCTTCATTCATCACATCTGTGTTTCTTTTCTTTCTGGCCAAATGCAATGTAACATAAATTTCAACTCAGTGAACAAAAGTCATTTGTTATAGAAGTAATATATAGCTGTGAAACACTAGTATTGCACTGTTTCATAACCATAAAAATTCTGGTTACACATATGTAGGATAATTCTGGTTTTATATATGTGTATGTGAGTATATACATTTTATATTTACTCCCTAGCAGAGCTGGTATGTTGCTTGATTTTGGTTGTACTTCTGCTTAGAGTTTTAAAAATTAGAAAGAATGAAGGGCAATAAATCATCATAACTCCATGCACTGATTTAATGTTATTGGATCCATTTGTACCTAAAGAAAATCCTTAGACTACATGATAATGGTTTACTGGTGGGAAAAAAAAGATACCCTTTTATGAAGTTAAGATTATACATTAAATTTAATGGAACTCTCTAGTAGAGCTCAATAAAAGGAGATACTTTGCTCTATTTTCAATTAGATATTTGAGTTATTTTTGCTTTATGTGTACATATTTTGTTTCTCTGACAAAACTGAAAACTTTTAAAGATGCTTTGTTTCTCTCTGAAATAGCTAACAATGGGGTGATCACTAATAGGAATTCAATAAATAGCCATTGAATTGCTACAGAACTACCTCTTACCAAGTGCTGTTAACATATGCATATGTGTCTATACACTTGGATCCAATTTCTTGGCCAGAAAAGTCTACATATAAATGTAAATTTAATGGTCCATATGCCAAGAAACTAATAACTGTTTTTATTTCTGAGAATGCAGCTAAATATCTACTTATCTACTTTAAATAATCCAATAAAGAATACCATCCTGTTTTAAAATATTTGTCTTAATTGCTAATCCAGTGACTGTGTTTTTAAAAATTTGCCTTTAAAAAAGTAAAGAAAGCTTCAGAATTCATTTTGAATGATGTATTTTGGTATATTTTCCTATTTTTCTCACAGACGTTGACCACTGAACTTCGGTCTAAGGGTAGGGAAAGGGGAGGTGAAACAGAAAGAATAGTGGTTGAGTATGGGAGGGTTATGATTATGAATGGAGATTATAAACCTAAACTTAAATACATCCTGTCATGAGAATATAGGTGTTGTTGATGCAAACAGTCAAACTCTGTAAAATATTTTAAGAGATTTTTTCTGAGCCAAATATGAGTGACCATGGCCTGTGACACAGCCCTCAGGTTCTGAGAACATGTGCCCAAGGTGGCTAGGGTACAGCTTGGTTTTATATATTTTACGAAGGCATGAAACATCAATCAAATACATTTAAGAAATACATTGGTTTGGTTCAGAAAGGAGGGACAACTTAAAGCGGGGGTGCTTCCAGGCTATAGGTAAATTTAAACTTTCTGGTTGACATTTGGTTGAGTTTTTCTAAAGACCTGGGATCCATAGAAAGGAATGTTCAGGTTAAAGATAAAGGATTGTGGAGACCAAGTTTTTGTGTGCAGAGGAATCTCTCAGCAGACTTCAGAGAGAGCAGGTTGTAAAATGTTTCTTATCAGACCTAGAAGGGTGGTTGGCTCTTAGTTGATTATCTCCTGGATCTGGAAAGAAAGGAAGGAAAACAAAAGGGGAAGGGGAGGCTCTATAGAATGTGGATTTTTCCCACAAGAAACTTTGCAGTGCAATTTCAAGGTATGGCAAGGAAATATATTTAGGAGTTAAATATTTTCTTCTTGTCTCATAATGTTATGCCAGAGTCAGACTGAAAAGTAAGTCACAATATATAGGGTCAAATAAAACCCATCTGATGAGAATTTGTGGTTTGTGGGGCATGATTCCCCAGACTCCTTAGGTGGGAATTTGGGCAAGATTAAAAAATCAGAGCTTAGTCCTCAGTGTGGTTAACCAATTTGTTTCAAGCCCCATTGCTTGGCATTTCTCAACAATGTCTGAAATTTTTAGTTTAAGTTTCTTCCACTAGCTAAGAGATTTTGAGGCAACTTGATGTTTACATTTGAGTGGTAACTTAGAAAGTGTCTAAAATCCTTGGTGTTTTTTTCATAACCACGTCATACTTTGTAATTGGTAACAACATTTTATTTGTAAAACTTTTCTCCCTTCCATTTTCCATAGACCTGAATTTTCTATGCTTATCACTTTATTTCTCCTTCAGGGTAAAATATTTAAAAATACAGTTCTGTGTGCCTTAGAGCAAGAAAACTCTCAACCAAAGAATTTGTCCTTGCCCAGGAAAGTTTTGCTTTCCAGTTAAAGAGATAGTTTATTTGACCAGAATAGCTCATTTTCTAATAATGGTAGATAACTAGTGGTAATAATTTCAGAAATACTTCCTTTCCATAGACAGAACTTTTACCTCCCTCTGGGAAGGCAGGGAAGTAGGTCTTTGAACCAGACTGCAGTTTTGGGTAATGGAGCTGTATAAGGGAAAGAGATAAGTTAAATATGGGGAATAATATTCAGTGAATGAAAATAATTTTTGCAGGAACATTATTTCAAATGAATCATTTGTTTAAAATTAAATAATTTATTATTTAAGTATATGGCAGTAATTTTTGGCATTTAAAAATTTTATTTAGTTTCACAGTATCCTCATTCTTCCACATGCCCAGTAATTTTATGTGGTACTGGTAAAGTACCTATTATTGCACTAAATTAGGTGGTGAGAACATCTGTGATATAAACTTTCATTCTGCCTTTATTGTGTCACTAAACATTTCCATGTTCTAATTAGATTCTTTTATTTTGAAGTTTAAAAAAGCTTGCAAGGTCCCTTGAGTTAAATGAAAATATCCTGGAATGTTGCAAAATCATGTTTGATCATTGTTCCCTCTAGCTTTCTAGTTCTTCAGGAGGCCTTAGATACCTTAAAATCTGTTAATACCATAGAATCAGTTAATACCATATCATTTTCTAATTTGACAGAACAGGTGATGGGATGGAAGGATGTCACATAAGTTATACTATATGAGTTTTGGAAAAGGAGTATGGAATTGCCAGTAGATGAAGACATTAAAGTATTGAAAATACTAAATATTTAGATATTTTGCAACTTGTAACATTTGACTACTTTCCTTATTAGTTGCTTATTAGTTTTGTATTATCACATTGACCCAAACCTTATTAATCACAATTCGTTAAGTAGGTCACCCAGTGCTTTCATTATTTTTTATTCGGTAACCATAGCTGCTGGCAACTGGTGACTTTTTTGGTGGGAGGGAGGGAGGATACAAAGAAACGTGATAACAGATTTGAAATTAAGGGAAAGAATAAAGTTATGACAGTTAAAAGCAGGTCCTATCAAAGATTTATGATGACAAGTTAGAACATCTTTTTTTTCTTGGAAAAATAACACCAAATTTTTATTCTTAGATACATTTTTTTTTTCTTTTTTTTAATTATTATTATACTTTAAGTTTTAGGGTACATGTGCACAATGTGCAGGTTTGTTACATATGTATCCATGTGCCATGTTGGTGTGCTGCACCCATTAACTCGTCATTTAACATTAGGTATATCTCCTAATGCTGTCCCTCCCCGCTTCTCCCACCCCACAACAGTACCCGGAGTGTGATGTTCCCCTTCCTGTGTCCATGTGTTCTCTATTCTTAGATACAATTTTTTAAAATGACAAGCACCTCGCTACTTTTTTTATCAAACTCTAAAATATAGTGCATGAGGTCACAATTTATCTGAGTTACACTTCAGTCTCCTTGAGGAGATTTAAGAAAGGTCTTGGTATCTTCAATATTGTAGTTATAAGCCACCTTAGTTGGTAAAGTTTTGAAATACTGTTCTCGGGTTTTTGAAATATATCTGTTTGAGGGGATTACGTCCCACTGTGTGTTCAGGTAAGTATTCATTGTAAACACTTTGGTAAAAATGTCACTTGAAGGCCACCTGACTTAAAGTGGAAACCAGATATTGTAACCTTTATGAGGCATGTTCTCTGTCAGTTTCTGATACCATTTTATAACTCACATATTAGATACATTTTTAAAGCTATAAAACAAGTTTGTGGCATTCCTTTTGGCTACCTGATGAGTTACTTTTTTTACTTGCCTACATTCTCCCTCATTAACTATTAAGTAAGTACCTTTTATGTATTAAGTACTGTAGCCACTAGTGACACAAAGTATGTACCTCAGAATACTCTCAGGAAGCATCCTTCCAACTGAGAAAAACAAATGAAAAATTGAAATGATTTGAGGAATGTGTTAAAATGGAACATTATTGCAGTATACTGAGCTGGGATAAATAAAGGGAGTGATTATCTTTACTTGGGGAATCACTTTTAGGTGGAAATATAGAAATTCAGTTTTTAAAAGCTATTGGGGATTTACCAGGTTAATGAGGGAGGAAAGAACAATATAGGGGAGAAGCAATAATATAAAATAGCATGGTAAATTTGTGGGACTCTGGTTATTTGGTGTTCTGTGTTGATTGTGTAGAGATGTCAGAAGAGAAGAGATTCAGGATTTAGGTAAGAATTTAAAAAGAGCTTTGGACTTGATCCTTTTGGCAGACAGCTACTGAGAAACCTTAAATTTGAAATGTCCTGATTGGATTATAATTATATCCACATTACTCTAAGGAATAGTTTGCAACTAATTGGTGACTGTTTTATTAATCCAGATTATATGTAATGAAGTTTGAACTATACTAGTAATAGGAGAGGGGAAGATAAGAAGGAAGAAACCATTTTGGAGGTCCGTTGCATACCGGAGATGGTGGTAGAGAAGGAGACTGGGTTGATCTAGAGGTTTTCTGGCATAGATTACAGGGTTGATGATACAATGAATAGTTAAGGGAAAGAATTAAGAAGGAGTAATGGGTTTTACATGAAGTATGAGTTCAGGATTAGATAATGATTTTGAGAAGCCTATAATAAATCTAGAAATGAGGGTTAAGGGATTGCATTTCTGTTAGGCAATACTAAGGAGTACAGGCATAAGGTCTGAATTAGAGATAGAAATGTGAGATTCATGTCTTGTAGGTTTTAGGAAAGTTGTGAGCAGAAAAATAAAAGATCTCTAACAAATTAATAAAAAGGCATATAAATAGAAATAATGGGCAAAACGCTTGCACATGAACTTCACAAAAGATGATTTGCAAATGACCAATAAGCATAAGAAAATGGGGTTTATCTTCGTTAGACATTATAGAAACACAAAATGAAACCACAGTAAGATACCATGCGCTAGAATGCCTAAAATAGAAAAAACTAAAAACAAGTGATACTTCTGGAGCAACTGGAGCTTTCACTGCCTGTGGGAATATACATTTGTACAGCCATTTAAAAAAACTCTGACAGTATATCCCAAGGTTGAACAAATGCATACATTATAACTGGTGGTATACTGGTAAACTGTGTGTGTGTGTGTGTGTGTGTGTGTGTGTGTGTGTGTGTGTAAGAGAAAGAGAGCATGATTGATATGTCATGTAGTCCCACCATGGTCAATTTCAAGCTACCGAGAGTTTAAAGAACCAACTTGCAAAATAAATGTTTAATCATCAGTGTAGACTGGGCCGCAGCACACCAACCCAACAATTTCATTCCTAGACACATACCCATCAGAAATGGGTATGTATCGATCAAAAGACACATGCTAAAATGTTCATAACTACTCTATAGTCATGCCAAAAGCTAGAAATAATCCAAATGTCTATTAATATTAGAATAGATAAATTGTGGTATATTTATATAATATGTGAAAGGAAAATAGATCTCAGGACCCCAAAATCACTAAGCCAAGGGAAAAGTCAAGCTGGGAACTACGTCAGGCAAACCTAACTCCTATATTATTCCTAAATAAAATGGCTGAAAAGATAAAAGAGCTATATACCTCCTTCACAGTTTGTCTACAAGGAAATTCCTTGTGATCCTTAAGGTCTTTACCCTAAAACTAACTTCTGTTGAATTTCACTCTGACATTTAAACCAATAGCTTATGTTCATAGGTGCTGGACAGAAAGCCATCCCTCTGGGCTGGGCGTGGTGGCTCACACCTGTAATCCCAGCACTTTGGGAAGCCAAGGTAGGTGGATCACTTGAGGCCGGGAACTCGAGATCAGCCTGTCCAAAATAGCAAAACTCTGTCACTACTAAAAATAGAAAAATTAGCTTGGCACGTTGGCACATACCTATAGTCCCAGCTACTCGGGAGGCGTAGGCACGAGAATCACTTCAACCTGGGAGGCTGAGGTTTCAGTGAGTGGAGATGGTGGCACTGCATTACAGCCTGGGCAACAAAGGAGAGACTGTCTCAAACACCCCTCCCCTGCCCCCAAAACGCAAGTCATCCGTCTGCTAACCTCAGACAGATGCACATCTGATTACTTCCTCTGCCCTATTGTTTATGTAAAAATGCAGATTCACTGAGCCAGACTAAATTGTGTATTCAGTAGAAGGCTGATGAGGTACTCAAAAGAATGCAACCTTTTGTCTATTATCTACCTATGACCTGGAAGAACTCCCCTACATCCGCCTCCTGCCTCCCCACCACCCTCCCCCACAGAAGTCTAGAGTTGTCCTGCCTTACCTCAGTCAGAACCAGTGTGCATCTTAACACATATTGATTGATGTCCCATGTCTCCCCAAAATGTGTAAAAGTAAAGTCATACCCTGACCACCTTGGGCACATGTGGTCAGAACCTCCTGAGTGTGTCTTGAGTGCCTTCCTAACCTCAGCAAAATAAATATTCTGAATTGGTTGGGACCTGTCTCAGATATTTTGGGTTCACAAATAGAATACAGCAATGAGAATAATGGACTATTTAGACTCTGATTACACATAACACTAATGGATGTTAATGAAATTGAAACCAGACACACAATATATGGTATTTATATAAAGTTCAAAAGTAATCTCATGTATTAGAAGTCAAGAAATTACTTTTACTTGAGGGGTTTTGACTGAAAGGTGACACAGAGGATCTTGTGAGCTTCAGATTATGTTCTGTTTCTTGATTTGGGTGCCATTTACTAGAATGTATTCACCTTGTGAAAATTCATTGAACCGTAACTTATATTTTGTATCCTTTTTTGAATATAGTCTTATATCAACAAGAATGTTTACATAGGGCAAGAAAAGCTTATGGGCAGAGATGAGATTACTCAGGAGGCAAAAATTAAGAGGAGAAAAGTGACAGAACCTTGGGGAACAGAAAAACCACACACACATTCCTATTTCCCTCCCCATTTTTTCTTAGGACCCTTTCCAGCTTTTTGCCTGAAAGCTTTGCAGAAGGTAAGAATAATGCTAAGAATAAAACTTCTGTTAGAGAGTGGGATTGCTCTTGTAGCGTTTCTGCATAGAGGCTGTTTCCAAGGGGACACTTGGACTATATTTATTCTTAGGTTTTAAAAAAGTGAAGAGTTGGAGAATGAAGAAGCATGTGATGCAAAAGACTACCTGGAGGCAGGAGATGGTGCAAAATACAGAGCAGCATTTTTTCTAAGCTTTCCTATTGTATTGGAGCACAGTAAATATACTGTAATTATGCCATTGTCTCTCAGTGATATATACTGAAATGATATGCTTTGTGAATTATTTGGTTTGAGAAGGAGGGAAAAATGAAAGGAATTCCATACTGATCATTTCCTGAAAGAGTGCTTTTAGAAATGGGGAAGTGGCCAGGCGGGACGGCTCACGCCTATAATCCCAGCACTTTGGGAGGCCGAGGTGGGTGGATCATTTGAGGTCAGGAGTTCGAGACCAGCCTGGCCAACATGGTAAAACCCTGCCTCTACTAAAAATACAAAAATTAGCCAGACGTGGTCATGGGCGCCTGTAGTCTCAGGTAATTGGGAGGCTGAGATAGGAGAATCGTTTGAAGCTGGGAGGCAGAGGTTGCAGTGACCTGAGATAGCTTCACTGTACTCCAGCCTGGGCAACAGGGTGAAATTGTCTCAAAAAAAAAAAAAAAAAGAAATGAGGAAGTATTCCCAATTCAACAGAAGGGTCATTACTACAGCCTATTAACACATAATATTAGAAAAGTGAGTGCCTGTTCATCTATACTACCGCATACTTATTTCTGTTTTCCAGAAATGGCGAAAAGTCTTTTGAAGACATCCTCTCTGTCTGGAAGGACAAAATTGCTACATCAAACAGGATTGTCACTTTATAGTACATCCCATGGATTTTATGAGGAAGAAGTGAAAAAAAAACTTGAGCAGTTTCCTGGTGGATCCATTGACCTTCAGAAGGAAGACAATGGCATTGGCATTCTTACTCTGAACAATCCAAGTAAAATGAATGCCTTCTCAGGTATTAGGGATCTTTTCATTCCTAAAGAATGACACTAAATCTAAACTGTTATCACAAGTTTTTTTATCCTTGCTCTGGTGACAGAATGTTTTAAAGTCCTGGTACTCTTGGTAGAACATGAGAAAAATAACAAAAACAACAACTCTGTAATAGGAACCAGAAGCACTTTAAGTAACTTTTAATAATTATGGATATTTGAATGTTTTCAGAAAACTCATTAATACAGATATTGATAAAAAGGAAACCTAAATTAATCTTGATTATATTTTCCACCGAAATTCATTAACTGTTTAATAACTTCATTTGTGTTCAGCTAATGCTACTAGGAAACAAGGAGAAAGAGGTTTCAAAGAGTTCCTGAAACTAAAGAGAAAAGCCTGTTAATGAAAAGAATTATTTAGCTTAATTTTTTTCTGTGAATTGAAATAAAATCATTGTTAGTTTTTAACCTTTTAATTCCATGGTTACAGAAGAAACACGGCACTTGTCCAGCTGTGGAATCTTCCCTAACTATTTTCTAGTCAACACTCTTAGCATATAAGAATTTTATATTTAAGAGAACTGAAGATGCAGGACATGTGGTACTTTGTAATTTTTGCTGAAGCTCAAATTTAAACTATGCTACCACTATGTTTTGCAAGAGCTAATGAGTAGCTTTGTTGAATACTCACCACTCCTATTTTCAAGTTGATTTTAGTAATCTCTCCTTTTCAGTTATGCACTTCATGATTATAATCTTTAGTAGCATTTGAAATTTGGGGCTCAGAAAATCTCACAAAATTTTCATGTATCTACTTTATATACAATCGTACTATAGACATAATTCAATAGTCTGTAAACTTTTTGTAAATTACCAGTGGTGAGTCTTTAAACCCAAGATGACTTTTCTCTCCACGTACCAGAGTTCAGAGAGATTTCTCTATACCAGTGCTGACCAATGAAAACATAATGTAAGAAACAAAGGTGAGCCACATGCGTAATTTTAAATATTCTAGTAGCCATAGTTTAAAAAAATTTAAAAAAGGTAAAATTAATTTTAACAATTCACTTATAATTGAGTATATCAAAAATTTTTTTTAATATGTCACTAATATAAACAATTATGAAGTATTTTTCTTTTTATTTTCATACTAAGTCTCTGAAATCTGGTATTTATTTTATACTTAAAACACATCTCAATTTGGGCTAGCCACATATCAAGTGCTCAATACATACAGGTGACTAGTGACTACCTTATTAGACTTTGTAGTTCTATATGTTCAGTTGGTTTAGGGAATAAAAAACCACTTTAATATTAGTCCAGGAAAAATAGAAATTGAAAGGTAAAATTTCTCTAGAAGGTTAAATTGGATCAATGGTGTTGATTTGTTTCTGAAAAGTTACAAATAATTTTTTATTCAATTAGAAACAAATATTATTTTGATGCATAATATATAAAACTAATAAAAGGAGACCTGCTTTGATTTGGGTAATGGTATTCAGTGGAGTTGGATTGGGAGAGGATGAATGAGCACTCAAGGCCCTTGTTTAAAAATCATTCAGTTAGATACTCTTTAAGGTCTCTTGCATCTTTTGAGGTTTACTTTGCAAAGTTGAAAAGATTAGTTTAACAGTAACTACTGGTATGGATTTTTCTTATTCTCGTGGCCAGCATTTCAGCATCATAGGAAAGGTTTAAAAAAAAAAATCAGCACCATAGGAAAGGTTTTTAAACAAAGGACAGCATTGTTTTTTTATTTATTTATTTTTATTTTATTTATTTTATTTTTTTTGAGATGGAGTCTCACTCTGTCGCCTAGGCTGGAGTGCAGTGGCACGATCTCAGCTCACTGCAAGCTCCACCTCCTGGGTTCACACCATTCTCCTGCCTCAGCCTCCAGACTAGCTGGGACTACAGGTGCCTGCCACAATGCCCGGCTAGTTTTCTTATATTTTTAGTAAAGGCGGGTTTTCATCGTATTAGCCAGGATGGTCTCGATCTCCTGACCTCGTGATCTGCCCGCCTCGGCCTCCCAAAGTGCTGGGATTACAGGTGTGAGCTACTGCGCCTGGCCTGTTTTTTAAAACCTTAAATATTATGAGTGATTAAAGGCCCATATTAACCTATACAGATTTATTCTTATACTAAAAGTGTGGGTTTTTTCTTTCCCTTACTAGACTATAAATCACTTGAAAGCAAAAGGATGATATTTCTAAAGCATCTAAGACATCCTTGGAAAGGGTTACAGTTTTAAGTGCAGTCATTTGTTGCTTCTTTGATGGGGGTGTATTCTAAGAAATATGTTAGGTGATTCTGTCATTGTGTGAACCTTGTAGGGTGTACTTACACCTAGATAGTATAACCTATTACACACCTATACCATATGATACAGCTTGCTGCTCCTAGGCTACAAACCTATTCAGTATGTTACTTACTGAATACTATAGGCAACTGTAATACAAACATGTGAATAATACATTGTACTACATTACAATGGCTATGATGGTTACTAGGTGATAGGAATTTTTTAGCTCTATTTTAATCTTGGAACCACCATGGTATATGTGATACATTGTTGATGCATGACTGTAGGTCATAATTAGCCATAAGAAAGGATAGCTGCATTAGTCATTTGTGAGTTAGTATCAATATAACATTTATTGTGGAGCCACCTCACTCCTGGTTACTTCAGAAAATGGCAAAGAAAATAATAGTTCTTGAGACTGTGGGATTTATATTCCAAAGAAGTGTACATAATTTAATGGGGCCGTCTTTTGGAACCTTGTGGTACAAGTTTTTTGCCAGTTTTAACCCTCTGTTATGATCTTTATACATTGGCTTCTAAAGCATTGCCTAGGCAGAGGAAAATAAAACTAGTCATGTTGAAAACCATGAACTTTATGAACTTGGAAGATCACCAAAGATAAGCATATCTAAAAGTTATTGATTAGATCTTAAAATGCCAGTCCCAGCTGTTTCTGTGTTAAATTTGTCTATTATAAAGAAGCTCCAATAGAATTTTGGAGTGATATCAAGGTAACAATCTATAAATCATAGAATCAATGGTTGGTAGGCCTGTGAAGAACTTCCATCGTATGCCTCAAGCCCCTCAGAGGACAGTTTGTTAACCATGGAACAAGATGGTATTTATTACTCATTTCCTCAACTAACATCCTATTATACTAATTCTGATGTCAGTAGTATAGGAATTGTGCTTTGTTCTGTATACCATATGTCCAATATATCATAAGATCTCATAGTCATGTTATACCCATAAAGCTTTATTGACTGAGACATATATTGCTGAGAAGTCAGGTCTATGTCTTATCTTTACCCTAAGAAATAATTTTTTCTTATTACCATATCGTTTTCTTATTCTTAGGACAGCATAGTATATTCTTATTCTTCTACATAATCATATATTTGTGTGATTTCTTAAGATGGATGGAGAGATAGACACATAATAAATTTACACTTACAATGCAGGGCCTGCCCTATATACCTCTTCTGTATACTCCATAGTGCCAGTACAGTAGGCATTTGATAGACATTCAGTAAATATTTATAAAATATAGGACCTAAGAGTATGCTTGACACCTTATGATTTATAAATTATTTCTGTTTTTCCAGTCACCTTCATATATTTGTGATTTCCCACTCCCATCTCTGGCAGGTGTTATGATGCTACAACTTCTGGAAAAAGTAATTGAATTGGAAAATTGGACAGAGGGGAAAGGTCTCATTGTCCGTGGGGCAAAAAATACTTTCTCTTCAGGATCTGATCTGAATGCTGTGAAATCACTAGGAACTCCAGAGGCAAGTGTTATATGAATTATGCATTAGATTCTACATGTTTATTAGACATGTATGGCTGATACATTTATATTTTACTAATGTTTATTATGATGACTTTAATAACCTTCAAAGGATTATAGGAATTTTTTGGTTTGTTTTGTTTTTGGTAGAATTATAGGAGGAACAATATAACAAGCAAATGATTCTGAGGTTTTACTAGTAGTATATCTGCAAACGGCTCTTGTTAAAAGCTTTGAAATTACTATTATTTCTAGTTTAGCAGAAAACTCTCAGTTGTGTTAGATGTTTTGGGGGGTGGGATTCTCTCTCTCTCTTGCTGTTAATGTTACTCCAGCCACCTCAAATGCCCCACTTTGTCTCTTTAAGGTGTATTGATTTCTTTTTTTAAAAATATTTTAAATTTTAGAATAATTTTAAATTTACAGGAAAGTTGCAGATGGAATACAGAGTTCCTGTACACCCTGCATCCAGTTTCCCCTTTTATTAACATCTTATATTCCTATAGTACATAGATTTATTGCTACTAATGAACCAATGTAATAGTCTGTTCTCACACTGCTCTAAAGATCTACCTGAGACTGGGTAGTTTATGAAGAAAAGACATTTCATTGACTTAACAGTTCCGCACGCTATACAGGAAGCATGGCTGGGAGGCCTCAGGAAACTTACAATTATGGTAGAAGGCAAAGGTGAAGCAAGCACATCTTACCATGGTGGAGCCGGAGGGCTGGGAGAAGTGCCACACACTTTTAAACAACAAGGTCTCATGAGAACTCATTCACTATCACAAGAACAGCAAGGGGGAAATCCACCCCCGTGATCCAGTCACCTCGCACCAGGCCCCTCCTTCATCCTTCAACACTGGGAGTTACAATTTGACATGAGATTTGGTTGGGGGACACAGAGTCAAACCATATCAACCAACATTGGTACTTTACTATTAATGAAACTCTACTGTATGATTTCATTTATATATGGAATCTAAAATAGTGAAACTCTGCCTAGCATGGTGGCTCACACCTGTAATATGAGTGCTTTGGTAGGCTGAGATGGGAGGATTGCTTGAGGCCAGGAGTTCAACACTAGCCTGGACAACATAGCCAGTCCTTGTCTGCACCAAAAAATTAAAAAATTAGCCGGGTGTGCTGGCACATGCCTGTAGTCCCAGCTACTTGGGAGGCTGAGGCGGGAAGGTTGCTTGAGTCCAGGAGCTTAAGGCTTCATTGAGCCGTGTTGGTGTCACTGCACTCCATCCTGGGTGACAGAGTGAGACCCTGTCTCAAAAAAAAAGTGAAACTCAGAGAAGCCAAGACTGGAATGGTGATTATCAGGGGCTTGGTGGTGGGGATGGGCAGGGATTGATCTTGAGTGTTCTTGTTACACATACACACAAAGTTAATAATAATAATAATAATTTAAAAAGGGGTGGGAGGAAACTTTGGGAGGTAGTGTATATGTCAGGGCCTTGAAGGTGGTGATGGTTTAATGGGTGTATACTTATCCACAAACTCATCAAATTGTATACATTAAATATGTACAGCTTTTTACCTGTTAGTCATAATTCAACAAAGTGTTAAAAAGAAAAAAGAAACTCCACACTTCATTCATATTTCAGTACTTTTTCTACTGGTTTCCCTTTTCTGCTTCAAGATCAAATCCGGGATACCACAGTACCTTTAGCTGTCATGTTTCAGATGCCTCTTATCTATGATAGTTTCTCAGACTTACCTTGTTTTTCATGACCTTGGCAGTTTTGAAGAGTACTGGTTAGATATTCTGTAGAATATCCTTCAAATGGAATTTGTCTGGTGTTTTTCTCATATTAGACTGGGGTTATGGGATTCTGAGAGAAAGACCAGAGGTAAGCTTCCATTTTCATCACATCACATCGAGGGAATATGCTGTCAAGGTGACTTACCACTAATGATGTTAACCTTGGTCACCTGGTGAAGATAGTGTTTGCCTGGTTACTCTATTTTAAATTTACTTTCCATACTCCACTCCTTGGAAGTAAGTCACTAAGTTTAGTCTACACTCAAGGGGGAAGGGAAAATAAATTCCATCTCCTGGAGGGTGGACATATATGTCCATTATTCTTATGTAAGGGGGATTTGGGTCTTCTTCCCCATTTATTCACATACTTATTTATTCAGTTACTTATATCAATATGCACTCATGGATATTTATTTTATATGCGTTATTCATTTTGTTGCTCAAATTGTTCCAGCTTTGGCCATTGGAAGCCCAAAGACCAAAGGCTCAAAGTCCTGTCTTCCTTTGACACTCCCCTATCCTTTTGTTTTTTGAGTACTCCCTTACTTTCTAGTATTATAAGATACTCCAAGTTAATCTTGTATTTTCCCTGCTCCAATTATATAATGGGTGATTTCTTCAAGGAGTCCTGGTTATGGAAAATGGTAGAGGATGGTGTTAGAAACTAAGATCTAGGTGTTAGGTGTTTCTGTTTCTCAGGTACATTGATATAGCACATTCCTGGGTTAGTTGAGCCTACCTGTGACTCTAATAGGATAAAGAAAAGCTCTTAATGCAGAGTGAGAAGTCTTGGGTTTAGACACAGGTCTGCCACTCAACTAAATGAGAAAGTTGCTCAACTTCCTCTTAGCCTTAGCTCCATGGGATATATAAAATCTATCTCACAGGCGTTTTTGAGGATTGAGTTAGCTAATGTATTCCAAAGTGCTTTGTAAACTAGAGGGAACTACTGTAACATTTTAAATAGGTAATATAAATTAGTAATATTGAGATGATAGATCAAATTCAATATCATCACTTTTCCTTTAGCAGTCATATGAAGTCAGTACTTTTGTTATTGTTTGTTTTGCTTTTTAAAGATTAGGGTGCAGTAGTGTGAAGGGCTGAAGAAAATGAAGGACAGGAAGATTAGCAATGAACAAAGGTGGTCATCATTAAAATCAGCAAGAATTTGAATTCCTTTAAGTGGAAGCTCTTTAGCATCTCACGATAAGAAGTTTTACATGAGCTATGTATATAAAGCACCTAGTTCTGGCACATAGTAAAGTTCAAGAAGTAGTAACAACTTTAAAAATATGCTTTTCAATTACCCTGATAGAGTAGAAATACTATCATCTTCCTTTATCAATCCTCCAAGGAACTTGTTTACATGAATTCAGTGCTCCTTCCCCCTCTACCACATCTTCTGGGAAAAAAAAAGAAAAGAAAAGAAAGGAAGGAAATGAAATTAGAAAGGGAAAAAAGTAAGTAATATTTGTTTCCATTTAATTATAGATGTGGGCTATATGTAGGTAATAAAGTTTTCATGATACTCCACAAGTCTCATACCACTGTATGTAGTAAATGATTATTATTCGCATATGTGAGGAAGAATCTTTTGGTTAATCAGAACACTGGCTTTGATAAACTTGGATTTGAAAGCTGGTTTCAATACTTTCTGGCTAAGTGATTGGGCAAGTCACTTAATCTTTCTAAATCTTATTTTCCTAATCTATAAATGAGGAGTATAGTGGATATTTCGCTGAGCTATTGTGAGGATTCAAGATAATATATATAAAGTGCCTACTAGCGCTATATCTGAAAAAGGTAGCTATTATTTTTGTTTTGAAGATCTTGAGATTAATAAACATTATCATTAATGAGATGATGCATAATTTGTAGCACCCCACTAGACTTAAATTTGTGATGTATCTGAACGGTTATAGCACTAAGCTGGAAATTTGAAAAGATGGATTTTTCCCCCCAAGATCTAATAATTAGCTATGTCACCTGCAAGTCATTTGATTATATGGGCTGAGTATCCCTTATCCAAACTGCTTGGAACTAGAAGTATTTCAGATTTTACATTTTTTCAGATTTTGGAATATTTGCATATATATATATATATATATATATATATATATATATATATAATGAGATACCTTGGGAATGGAACCCAACTCTAAACAAAAAATTCACTTATATTTCATATACACCTTAAACACACAGCCTGGAGGTAATTTTATACAGTATTTTCAGTAATTTTGTACGTGAAACAAAGTTTGTGTACATGAGGTCAGGTGTGGAATTTTCCACTTAAAGTATCATGTCAGCACTCAAAAAGTTTTAGATTTTGGAGCGTTTAGATTTCAGATTTTAGATTTTGGAGTGTTTAGATTTCAGATTTTCATAGCTCAACCTATATATATGTATTTTTCATCTCTCAAATGGTTGTATCACTGTTCACCTTAGTTCATGAAAGACACTGTGAAAGACAGAATGATATAGTAGACTGTTGTGGGTTTGATATAAGCTGGTTAGGAAAACATCTCTAAAAAGATGAGTGGTTATTTTACTTTCTTATTTTCTTCTAGTTAGAAAGTTGTTTCTGTCTCTTTAGATCATGTGACCACGATTCTTTTTCTATATATTTAAAGATGGAAGTGGAAACATGCTTATTGTTTTCTATATACATCATTGTGTGTGTATATATATTATATATATATATATATAATATATATACATCATTGGTCTGGCATAAGTCATGCAGGAAAACATGGAGAGAGTTTTTATTCCAGCTTCAAATAAGGAATCACTTAGTAAGGTTTATTCTTTCTAGTACCTACATTCTCCAAATAATCTGCTCTTTTCAATGCCTGAAATAAATCTTGGTTAACAACTGAGGAGTAGTATTACTGCAAGTGTTCGTCACTTGTTGCTGTATACATCTGTCAGTCTCATCAAGGAAATGTGGAATTGTGAATCTGCTTTACAATGAGTATGGCTAGAACTCAGATCAGAATCTTATTTTATTTAAAACATTGATCTCGTTTTATTTTATTGAGACAGAGTCTTGCTCTGTCACCCAGGCTGGAGTGCAGTGGCAGCGATCTCGGCTCACTGCAACCTCCGCCTCCCGGGTTCAAGTGATTCTCCTGCCTCAGCCTCCTAAGTAGCTGGGATTACAGGCATGGACCACCATGCCCAGCTAATTTTTGTATTTTTAGTACAGACAGGGTTTCACCATGTTGGACAGGCTGGTCTCAAACTCCTGACCTCAAATGATCTGCCCTCCTCGGCTTCCCAAAGTGCCAGGATTACAGGCATGAACCACCAGGCCTAGCTACTTTTTTGTTCGTTTATTTTGAGATGGAGTCTGGTTCTGTCGCCCAAGCTGGAGTACAGTGGTGTGATCTTGGCTCTCTGCAACCTCCACCTCCTGGGTTCAAGCAGTTTTCCTGCCTCAGCCTCCCAAGTAGCTGGGATTACAGACACCCGCCACCACACCTGGCTAATTTTTGTATTTTTAGTAGAGATGGGGTTTCACCATTTTGGCCAGGCTGGTCTCGAACTCCTGACCTCAGGTAATCTACCTGCCTCAGCCTCCCAAAGTGCTAGGATTACAGGCGTGAGCCACTGCACCTGGCCCGACGTCCGGCTATTTAAAGCATTTTATAGGGTAGATGAATTCTTTATTATCCTTTTATGAAATCTCTGAAGTCATAGTATAAGAAATATATAGCATAAAAGTAAGCACTTTGAATATTTATGGATAATTTTAAGAATTGTAACAATACATATAAAGTATGGGGTGTGTTTATCACATTATTATTTTAAAATTAACAAGAACTAGAAATAGTTTATGTAAAGTTCCTGATATTTCCATGTTTCCTATAAACTATATTCCTATATACTTGAGAAGGAACTATAAATCTGTGTAAAGCTGAAATTTAAAATGGCCTCAGGACTTTTGAGGCTTATACATGTATTATATATGAGTTACAGCTGCAACATATAAATGCATCTACCCCTCATGGCTGAAACATTCTGAAACTTATCATGGCTTTAAGTTGTAAACAGTTTGTCTGTCAGTGAGGCTCTTCTTTATCCAAATACTTACTCTTTGTTGTTACAGATGCATCACTAGCATCTACTTATTTGGTGAATTTGCTTTCTGAGGATGATGAGATAACTGAAATATATGACAATTTTAGCAATTAGATTATATTCCCTTCTAATAATAATAAAATGCTTGGAAGTGATTAAGTGACTTTTTTATCATAAAAATATAATAATTTTGATGTTTTTACTACTGTATTTATTCAGTTTTAAAAAGCTTTTTGTTAATGTAAATTACAAAATACAGGTAAAAGCAGAGACTAGTACAGTGAAACCCTCATGTACCCATAAGAGCATCAACCCTATCAATATTTTATTATATTTGTTATCTATTATTCCACTTTTTTTTTCTTTTAAGTGTAACTGATCCCATAAGAAGTTGATCACGTCTTGGTATGCTTTGGTTATTGTGCAGGAAAAGAGCTCCAACTGTCCTTCTTAGGTAGTTAATTCTTGGTTCAGATGGTAGAGGCCAAGAGATCTACTAGGATAACACAAAGATTAACCCTGCTGAAAAGTTATATATGGGAAAGACAAAGGAATAAAATAGAAAAAAATATATTTAAATATTAAGACTTGGATTTGATGCCACAGATGTCCTGTAGGCTATAAGAAGTTTCTTTTCAGAGGGAATAAGTAATCAAAGTGCAGTTACAAGCTTCAGAATATGGAGAAATAAAAACCTGCTTAGTCTGCAATGGATGGGTATAATGCTTCAAGGAAAAGTCTGGCATTTAGAAACCTTTCTGTTCTTAATCTACCTTGAATGTTATATCCTCCTTTGTCCCTTAATTTTCCTTGTTACTTTTCTCCCAATCTATTGCTCCTTAGATCTCTGTTGCTTATATTTCTACAGTGACCCCAAAGTTCTTGTCTAACTTCCTTGTGTTTTCTACTACTATTGTACCATACCCTGATTAATTTACAGACAAGCGGCCAAGCACGGTAGCTCACACCTGTAATCCCAGCACTTTGAGAGGCCAAGGTGGGCAGATCACCTGAGTCAGGAGTTCAAGACCAGCCTGGCCAACATGGTGAAACCCGTTTCTACTAAAAATACGAAAATTACTTGGCCATGGTGGCAGGTGCCAGTAATCCCAGCTACTCAGAAGGCTGAGGCAGGAGAATCACTTGAACCCAGGAGGTGGAGGTTGCAGTGAGCCAAGATCACACCACTGCACTTCAGCCTGGGTGACAGAGCAATACTCTAGCAAAAAAAAAAAACTATTTTAATTTTCTCTAAGCCCTTCCATGTATTTTGAGGAAATTAATAAATCCATACAACAAGCACTTAAGAAAGAGGCTTATTTTTGTTTCTAAATAAGATACTTCTACGGGCTGGGCATTTTTCCACTCTAAACATGGCTTAGAGTACATATGATGTTAATCATTCCTTTTGGCATTTTGGTTGAGCATTGTTCTTCTTATCCTTGTTTTACGAGAAGGAGCTAGAGGAGTTGGGTTGGATCTCAGGTATCATCCAGATAGCATGAAAATATCACTGTCTGCAGCAACTTTGAAAACCTTGTTTTAGTACTTCTCAGCTTCCAGCTTTTATACATTAGAGCAGGTCTAGCTTTTTACTGGTTCCTCACCCACAGCTTACTCTATCACAGATATCTCTTACTGGCTTATTTGCTTTCTTCAACCCAGTGAGAGGACAGAGCATTTAACCATTGTGGGCTTAATAACTTTGGGGGACAAATTTAATGAAATCTTTCTCATCTCTAGGGCATGTTGGCCAATACTGCTTAAACTTCTGTTTTATGATACACTTAAACCAAAACATACTCATTATCTATTGCCAGTATTGTTAGTAATATTAATAATAATGATAGATAACTTTTATTCTCTTACTGTATGTCAGACACTGTTCTAACCTCATTTTATGCCATAACTTAATCATTACTAGCTCCCTTAATAAAAAAGGTACTACTATTAGCACAATTTGCAGATAAGAGACTGTAGGACAGAGAGGTTAAGCAGCTTGGGCAAAGTAAAACTAATTAGAAAGTGCTAGAGCCCAGATTCAAACGTAGGCAGATTGGCTTTAGAAACTGTGCTCCTAACCGTTTACTTCATACCACTTCTAATAGACATTTTTAGTGTGCCTTTTGTCTTTTGAATGAAAATTATAATAGTACACAGGCTAATAACTTGCTTCACCTTTATTTCTACCAATTCTAGATACTTCATTGGAATTTTAAGTAATGTAAATGTAGCAAGAGCAAATATACATATTAAAATTACTTGATATAGGTAATAGAACAGGTTTTATTGGAAAGGTTTTTAGCAGAGAATAAACCAGTTTACTTTGAAAGCTTTTTAGCTCCTTGTGCCTGTGTTAATTTTCTCATCACTTTGTGAGATACACTGATCTTCCTGATAACAGCTTTGGATTAGGAAATTCCTTCCCCATTGGCTTTTACTTTTTCTTGACTGCATTTGTTTTATAAATCAACATAGTTCTCCATCTAAAATTCATCTAATTTTTTTAAGTTCAACAAACACTATGTGCAAAACATTTTACTAGCGTCTGAGGAGGGAGAAGGCATACTATCACCATCAAGGGGCTTACTCTAGACCTAGCAAATGCCACCTTCCCTTTTCCTCTCTAAAGCCTGTCTAACTACCCCCATCCCAATTAAAATGAATAATTTCTTCTTTGACACTCTTCTCAGTTTGTTCAAGCACTTTGTATAATACTTGTACTTTGATAGTTGTATTTCTGTATCTCTGGCAAAATTATCGAGAACTTTTTATGTTCTCTAGTCCCCATCTTGTAGAGATGATGTGTCTGATAATGCATCTAAACACATATTCATACAATGCAATTTATAAGTACTATAATTAAGGCATAAAAATAAAAATACTGTGGAAACACAAAAGAGAAAATTGTTATTGTGAGATTTAGAAAATCTTGATGGAAAAATACTATATGATCTGGGCATTCCTTGAAATAGGTAGAGAGAAGGACAGCCTATTACAACTAGTAGGAATGATAAAAGCAAAGACACAGGAGCCACAATAAGTGTAAGGTGTTAGAGGGATGGCAAATAGTTTGTGTGGTGAAATTAGGATGCTTGGATGAAGGGTATGGTAATCAATAAAGTTGATAAGATAGTTTGGGATCAGGTGGTCTTGCCAAGAAATTTAGGTTTTATTCTATAAGACATCATCATCCTACAGGAAGATTTATCAGGTAGCAGGATGGAAGATTATATTTAAGAGGAAAAAGAAATTAAATACAGAAATCAGTTAGGAAGCAAAGCTGTTGTCTCCAGCCATACCACCCTGAATGCACCCAATCTTGCTGATCTCGGAAGTTAATCAGTATTGGGTCTGATTAGTCGTTGGGTGGCAGAAAGCAAAGCTGTCTTACTGTACTAATCAAGGCTTGAGTAACACAGGTATGAACTAATGCAGCAGCAGCAAAAATATAAAAGAAGGGATTGATATTTGAAATATTTCTAAAGAAGATCCGAGGGGAAGTACTTGGTAACTAACTGAGTGTAGAAGAATTGTGAAATGGGAAAGTCAAACGTAGTACCAAAAATCTGAGCCTTATTGACCGCTAGCTCAGAACTCTTACACTAACTTTTTCCACTAACACAGAACTCTTATGCAATCTTTTATAGAGTTTCTAGGTATATTTTCATCTTTCTAAACATCCTTTAAGTTAAATAGTGCAGTTTTTTTTAAATTTCTCATTTCTTATGAATGAGGAAACTGAATTACATAGTCATGACTTGCTCAATTTCATGTTGTTATTGAGTGGCAGCACTAGGATTCAAACTCAGTTCTTTTACTTTCAGTTGGTTTTGCCGTGCTGAGTTTGAGGTGCTATCAGAATGTGAAAATGTCTAGTAGATTTTAGCACTTTATTTGGAAGTAGATGAGACTTCCAAAAAAAAAAAAGAAATTATAAATAAAGAAGAGAGAAAATCATGGATTGGATTTTTGAAACTGCATGGATTTAGGGGATTAGCTGGATAAGAAGAGCCAAGGAAGAAGACTGGAAAAGAACAAACAAAGAAATAAGAGAACCCAGAGTGTAAAATGTTGCTAGAAAGTGAGAGCAAATATGAGAATGAAGAAACTGATTAAAGAAAGGTACTACATGTTATGGAGAGAGAAAAGATGAATAAGGAAAAGTCATTTAATTTGACAAGTAGGAGATTATTAAAAGCTTTTGAGGAGAGATTTTGGGATAAGGCAGAGGGCCAGATTACACTGGATTGAAGAAAGTATGTGAGCTAAAAAAAAGACAAGGCAATGAGTTTGGACTACTCTTAGGAAATTTGTTTATGAAAATTATAAGTTGTGGCAATACCAAGATAAAGCCTTAGAAATATTTTTTTAAACATCAAAGCTTAAGATAACTTTTCCCTTCTTTCCCTTCTTCTTTTATATGTTTATCATCTTAAGGATAACAGATGGGTATATCTTATGCCTTTCCCCTGTCATTACCCTGAGTAGAACTCCATAGTGATCTAGGGTATGTGATCTGTCTCTTATCCCTACATCTTTGTTAATACCTCATGCAAAGCTAAGCTCAAGGAGCCCTAGGATATCAACAGAGTCAAATACAGCATTATTTGCATTTCAGACAACATCAAAGAGTTTTAAATGAAAACGTCATTGTTTAAAAAAGACATATTTTTGGCTTCATTACTTTCTAAAAACTTAATTAAAAAATTTAATGTAATATATTTGTATTATACCTTTGTGTTTCTGCTTATTTTTATTTAAAGGATGGAATGGCCGTATGCATGTTCATGCAAAACACCTTAACAAGATTTATGAGGTAATGCATCCTTCTTTTTCAAATATGATTTCTAAAAGACCAAAAATAGCTTTTTACTATTCCATTATTTGTACTAGTTAAGAAATAATAGCTAATTTTCAAATTACATCTATTCTAATGATGTACTATTTTTTTGTGCCATAGAGGATAATCATTTAATTACATGTTAATGAAGTATATACATATGTATTTCAAAAATAAGAGAAATGAAAGATAAGAAGAATTTAAGACATATCCCCTAAAGAGCTTATATAACTAGCTATATTTAGGAATAGATACTGGGAAAGTTAAATACTGGTATTAGAGCAGAATAATGAAGACACTGATCAAGACATGACACATAAAGGTTACCTAATATTCCAAATTAGTAGAATGTGTAGTGAAGTGGTCTGTATCCAGAGGAGATGAGAAAAAGAACTATGGATTGGAAAGTTTTTACAGCTTTCTGAGGAATATGAATTGACTTTGCACGTAGATAAAGAAGCAAAGAGGAAAAATTCTTCTTGGCCTATCAAGATATGTTTGAGGTTACAAACTGTGACATGTTTTGGCTGATTAGCTTTCTGCTTTCAAATTCCAAATGTAGACAAAATTATGAAAAGTAAGGAAATTCTTATTTAAGCAAGGTCATTAATTGGACACTACTTTATTTTTGGTACTCATTGTATCTGAGAGTCTAGAGAGAGTAATAGAATCATAACATTACTATTCTAAAATAGTATCTTCATTGTTTAACCCCTATTCACCTCCTTTTCCTATTGCATTTGACTTTTTCTTGGATAAATCTGAAGTTATTATTTTTTTAAATAATCCTTTCTACATGGGAGCAGTGTATATTAGGAAATTTTCAATTATTTTAGACCTGCACCTTTGCATTGTAGGTTAGAACCTACAAAAATTCCATACTTGCAAAACATTTTAGATTTACCTTGTATTCACACACCCCTGCAAAGTGGGTCTTTGCAAACAGGAAAGGTAAAAGATTTATTTTTACTGCAAAATCATGCCTTTATATAGGATTAGTCTGTGGATTATTTCAGGCAACAGTGAGTAGATTTTTGAAGGAACCTTCGTAACACAGTTTTGGAGCTCTATCTTCTGTAACACATTTCCAACCTTTGGATATAGCCTTGATTTTCCAACTTTTAACCTGATACCAATAAAAATGGACAAAGATAATATCACATGGAATTATTCTGAAGAGCCAGCTGCTGAGAAGTTCCAGGAGCTGTAAATTAGACAAAAGCATCCATTTATTTGGGAGTAAGTTACAATATGGCTATAGCTTAAAAATATATAATGATTCAGGGAGGTATTTTGATGAACTTATGTGGCATTTATTGTGAACTATTGTATGTTTAGTATTACAGTGTTTTTCTTCTCATGATGTAAAGGTTCAAGCTTCTGCTATCCTTTGATGTGTGTTTGTTTTTATGAAGACGGTGCAATAATTTAGTTTCCACTGCATTTTAAGATTTTTTAAAAAATAACATTTGTGAATGAATATTGAAATTAAAAATAGTAACATCAGTTTTTTCTTCAATATACAGACTTCCTTTAATAAGTGTTGCGCTGGTTCAAGGTTGGGCATTGGGTGGAGGAGCAGAATTTACTACAGCATGTGATTTCAGGTAGGATGAAAATTTCATTAATTTCTTGCACAAATATAATTAACTTGCTCAAATTCATTTTTGCCTAAATATCAATATATATTCTTAAATAGGAGAAACCTATTTTCTTTTCTGAATGTTTTCTTTTTGTCAGTCATTAAAGTAGATAATTTTAATCTAATAAAATTTCATGATCATTACTATGCATTTTCAAAAAATTAACAAAACACATGGTTTTGAGATTGTGAATAGAACAAATCCATATTAGCAAAATTCCTGGAAGGAAAGCTAAGGAAATATATGAAACTTTAAAATCCAAAAGAATTATACAAACAAAGGTAAGCAATATTAAAAAAGAAAAATAGAATACGGAAAGAGAGACTGCTGTAGCTGTCTTCTCACCAATAAAAAGAGATTTTCTGAGATCCCTTTGTCTTCTTTTTGCTGTGATTTATAGCAACTTTGTGGGACTTTCGGGAAGGTTAGGGAATAAAGATAGAGAAAGTTCTTTGGGACCAATAGCTCTTCAGTCCCAATAATTATTCTCAGTATTTGATAGCTATATTATATAGAAATGACATTTTGTAAAATCTAATATTTAGACATGGTTTAAACTGCTTTCTCAGTACCATTCCCAAGGCCTACTAACACAGCTAGCTATAAGGAGACCAATACAATGCTCTGTAAGTTATCTGTACAGGCTCACATACTGGAGCCTCTTTATAATGCAAAAGGTAGTATATATAGCACAATTAGAGGTAAAATGGCAAAACAGTAAAGAGCCTGAGCACTGACATCCGGTAGACCTAGGCTGAATCCCAGTTTGACACTTTTATCTATTTGACTTTGAGCAAGTATTTTACCTCTCTTCATCTCAGTTTCTTTATCTATAAGATGGAAGTATCTCCCTTAAATATTTATAAATAGATTTAAATAAGATAGTGAAAATACAGGTTTTGGCATAATGTTTAACCTAAAGTTTACATCAATATTCACATAATATTGTGGCTTAGAGTTTTAAGATTACTTTATACAACTGTCTCTTGCCAATGCCAATATGATGACATTCTGGCATACTTTGAAACTCATTGTCTTTTCATTTGGGATGTTTTTCAGTCTTTGGGCTAACCCTGGCCTTACCATTTTAAAAAAAATTCATTATATGCTTGACCCTAGCTAAGAAAAATATTGGAGTATACATTAAGAGGAGACTTCTAGTAAACTTTTTGTCTCAGTTTTGGACACTGAAGAGAGAATCATTCTGTGCTGGCATGTAGTGCTCTACATGTTTCAAAACATCATGTTGTACATTTAAAAACTTTTAGGCCTGGCGTGGTGGCTCATGCCTGTTATCCCAGCATTTTGGGAGGCTGAAACAGGCGGATCACCTGAGGTCAGGAGTTCGAGACCAGCCTGGTCAAAATGGTGAAACCCTATCTTTACTAAAAATACAACAATTAGCCAGGTGTGGTGGCACATGCCTATAGTCCTACAACTTGGGAGGCTGAGGCGGAAGGATTGCTTGAACCTGGGAGGTGGAGGTTACAGTGAGCCAAGATCACACCATTGCACTCCAGCCTGGGCAACAGAGTGAGACTCTGTCTCAAAAAAAATAAAAAATTAAATTTGTTGAGCTACAAATTATATACAATAAAATGAATCCATTTTAATTGTATGGTGTAAATGGATTTTGATGAATATATACACCCATGTAACCACCTCCACAATCAAGATTGAGAACATTTTTATCACCCCATCTATATGTTTTGTATACCTCTTCCCAGTCAGTTCCCACCTCTATTTCAAGGTAAACACTGATCACTTTCTCACTTTAAAGTAGATTTTTAAAAAAGAATTTTACATAAATACATTTTTACACAAATATATAGAGTATGTACTTTTTAATGTCTGCTTTCTTTAATTCAGTGTAATTATTTTGAGAGTCATCCATGTTGTACCATGTGTCAATACTTTGTTCCTTTTAATGTTGAAAAGTATTTTATTGCGTGGATATTCAAGTTTGTTTCTGAGATTTATCTGTGTTTTTGCATTTTTCAGTGGTTTGTTCATCTTATTGCTCAGTGGTATTGCTTTCTATGCCTATATAGCACAGTAAGTGTCAGACATTAATGGGCACATGAGCTATTTCTAGTTTTGGCCTATTATAAATAAAGCTGTTGTGAACATTCATGTATAAGTATTTGTGTGGGCATATGTTGTCATATCTTTTGGGTGAAAATCTAAGAGTGGAATTGCTGGGGTGATATGGTAAGTGTATGTTTAACTTAAGCAGCAAATATATTGATTTCTTAAATTTTCTAGGTGGGCTGTATAATTTTTATTCTCATGAGCAATGGAAGAAAGTTCCAGCTGCACCACATGAGTACCAGCATGTGGTACTGTCAAGCTGTTTAGATTTAGCCATTTGATGGGTGGGAACCATTGTGAGAGCTCATTGTGATTTCAGATTTGAATTTCCACAGTGACTGGTGTTGAGGATCTTGTGTTGATTGGCCATTAGATATATCTTCTTCTTTGTTGTTTCAAGTCCTTTGACTCTTTAAAGAAGTTGATTTGTCTTATTATTATTGAACTGTAGGAGTTTTTTATATATTCTGTATAAAATTCCTTGGGATAGCAATAATTATAGTAGCAGAGGTGAAGTATGCTCGTGTGTCTATGTCTATCTCTACTGTAATACTAAATACTATTATTCACAGCCTTAGGAGAAAGAATACTTTCTCCCAGCCTGTGAGTTGTTTTTTTATTAGTAGTATCTTTGGAAGAGCAGAAATTTGAATTTTTAAAATGTTTTCAACTTCTCATTTGCACTAACTATACACTTATGAAAAACTTGACGAAATCATACATATAACTCCCATATACCTTTCAATCAGTTTCTCCAAATGTTAGTATCATATAGAGCCACAGTGCAATTACACAACTAGGAAATTAACATTGATACAATACTTGTAATTAATCTACAGACCTCATTCAGTTTTTTTCATTTATCATACTAATGTTTTTTTTTTTTTTTTCTGGTCCAGGATTCAGTCAAGATCTGTTTTTTTCTGATATAAATATAGCCATCTCAGTTTTCTTTCTTTCTTTCTTTCTTTTTTTTTCTTGAGACGGAGCCTCTGTCGCCCAGGCTGGAGTGCAATGGCACGATCTCAGCTCACTGCAACCTCCACCTCCCGGGTTCAAGCAATCCTCCTGCCTCAGCCTCTTAGTAGCTGCGATTACAGGCGCCTGCCACCATGTCTGGTTAATTTTTGTACTTTTAGTAGAGACGGGGTTTCACCATGTTGGCCAGGTTGGTCTCAAACTCCTGACCTCATGATCCAGGGCCTGCCCCTGCCTCCCAAAGTGCTGGGATTACAGGCATGAGCCACCACGCCTGGCCCCCAGTTTTCTTATGGTTAACATTTCTGTGGTGTATCTTTTTCTGTTCTTTCATTTTTAACTTGGCTGCCTTGTTCAAAGTAGATTCTAGTAGACAACATATACTACGGTTTTGCTTTTTTATTCAGAATTGCAATTTCTGCTTTTTAATTGGAGTGTTTGTTCCATATACATAGTCAGTGTTGTATGGATATAATTGGGTTTAAATCTGCCATCTTGGTACAGGCATAACTGAGAGATATCACAGGTTTGGTTTCCTCCAGACCACCCCTATAAAGTTAATATCACAATAAAGCGAGTCACATGAATTTTTTTGTTTCCCAGTGCATATAAAAGTTATGTGTACACTATACTGTAGTCTGTTAAGTATGCAATAGCATTATGTTTGAAAAAGCAATGCATCTATCTTAATTAAAAGGTAATTTGTTGCTGAGAAATGCTACCAATCATCTGAGCCTTCACCGAGATGTAATCTGGTGGGGAATCTTGCCTCAATTTTGATGGCTGCTAACTGATCAGAGTGATGCTTCCTGATGATTGAGGTGGATGTGATAATTTCTTAAACTAAGACAACAGTGAAGTTTGTTAACTGATTGACTGTTTCACCAAAGATTTCCGTGTAGCATGCAGTGCTGTTTGATAGCATTTTACCCATAGTAGAACTTCTTTCTGCCATTGATTTATCAAATATAAATTTATGTAATATTCTAAATCCTTTGTTGTCATTTCAACAGTGTTCACAGCATCTTCACCAAAATTAAATTCCATCTTAAGAAACCACATATTTTGTTCATCCATAAGAAGCCACTCCTCATCTAGTCAGGTTTTATCATGAGATTGTAGCAATTTGGTTACATCTTCAGGCTCTACTTCTAATTCCAGTTGTCTTGCTACTTCAATCACATCTGCAGTTACTTCCTCCACTGAAGTCTTGAACTCCTTAAGTCTTCATAAGGGTTCAAAGCCAACCATGAGAGTTGAAAACAACTTTTTTTTTTTAATTTTTAACTTTCATGAATACATAGTAGATGTATATATTTATGGGGTACATGAGATGTTTTGCTACAGGCATGCAATATGTAATAATCACATTATGGAAAATGGGGTTTCCATCCCCTCAAGGCATTTACCCTTTGTGTTATAAATAATCCAATTATACCCTTTTAGTTATTTTTAAATGTATAATTATTATTATATTATTGACTATAGTCACCCTGTTCTGTCAAATAGACCTTATTCATTCTTTCTATTTTTTTTGTACCCATTAACCATCCCCATCTCCCTGCCACCTCCCCACTTTCCCAGACTCTGGTAATTATCTTTTTACTCTCTAGCTCCATGAATTCAGTTGTTGGTATGGTTTGGCTCTGTGTCACCACCCAAATCTCATGTTAAATTGTAATCCTCAATTTTGGAGGAGGGGTCTGGTGGGAGGTGATTGAATCATGGGGTCAGACTTCCCCCTTGCTGTTCTCATGATAAGTGAGTAAGTTCTCACAAGATCTGGTGATTTAAAAGTGTGTAGCACTTCTTTCGTTCTTTCTCTCCTGCTCTGTCATGTGAAGATATGCCTGCTTCCGCTTCGCCTTCTGCCATGATTGTAAGTTTCTGGAGGCCTCCCCAGCCATGCTTCCCATACAATCTGTGGAACTATGAGTCAATTAAACCTCTTTTCTTCATAAATTACCCAGTGTCAAGTAGTTCTTAATAGCAATGTGAGAAAGGGCTTGTGGAATATTGCTCAAGAAATTTTTGCCAAGTACAGTGACCCTAAGATTTTCCCCAGTGTTTTCTGGTAGTGGTTCCAGAGTTGGAGGTCTTAAATTTGTCTTTAATCTATTTTTTCCTGTGTGTGTGTGTGTGCGTGTGTGTGTGTGTGTGTGTGTGTTGTTGTTGTTTTCTGTTGTTGTTTTTTGTCTTTATTTTGATTTGATTTTTGTATGTGGTGATAGATAGGGGTCTAATTTCATTCTTCTGCATATAAATATCCAGTTTTCCCAGCATCATTTATTGAAGAGACTGTGTTTTCTCCAGTGTATGTTCTTCGTACCTTTGTTGAAAATGAGTTGCCTGTATATGTGTAGATTTGTTTCTGGGTTCTCTATTCTGTTTCATTGGTTGTCTGTTTTTATGCTATTTTGGTTTTTGTAGCTCTGCGGTGTAATTTGAAGTCAGGTAATGTGATTCCTCCAGGGCTGTTCTTTGTGCTGAGGATAGTTTTGGCTGTTCTGTGTTTTTTGTGGTTCCACATAAATTTTAGGATCTTTTTTTCGATTTATGTGAAGAACGTCATTGGTATTTTGACGGGAATTACACTGAATATCTAGATTGCTTTGGGTAGAATGGACATTTTAACAGTGTTGATTCTTCCAATCCATGAACTTGGAATATCTTCTCATTTTTAATGTCCACTTCAATTTCTTTCACTGGTGTTTTATAGTTTTCATTATAGACATGTTTCACTTCCTTGGTTAATTCCTAGGTATTTAATTTTATGTGTGGCTATTGTAAATGGGATTACTGTTTTGATTTCTTTTTCAAATTGTTCACTCTTTACATATAGAAAAGCTACTGATTTTTGTATGTTGATTTTTTATTTTGCAACTTTAGGCTTTTTCCAGACATAGATTGTATAATGTACAAACAAGGATAATTTGATTTCTTCCTTTCCAATTTGGATGCCCTTTATATCTTTTTCTTGTCTGATTGCTCTAGCTAGGACTTCCAGTACTATGTTGAATAACAGTTGTGAACGTAGGCATCCTTGTTGTGTTGTAGATCTTAGAGAGAAGGCTTTTACCTTTTCCCCATTCAGTATGATACTAACTGAAGGTCTGTCATATATGGCCTTTATTATGTTGATGTATGTTCCTTCTATACCTAGTTTCTTAGTAGTTTTTTATCATGAAGGGATATTGAATTTTATCAAATGCTTTTTCAGCATGAATCCAAATTATTATATAGCTTTTGTCCTTCATTCTGTTGGTATGGTGTTTAACACTGTCTGATTTGTGTATGTTGAACCATCCTTGCATCCCAGAGATAAATTTCACTTGGTCATGTTAAATGATCTTTTTAATATATTGTTGAATTCAGTTTGCTAGTATTTTGTTGATGATTTTCGCACCAATATTCATTGGAGATATTGGCCTGTAGTTTCCTTTTTTTGATGTGTCTTTATCTGGTTTGGTATCAGGGTAATACTTGCCTCAGAGAATGAGTTCGGAAGTATCCCCTCCTCTATTTTTCAGAATATTGGAATAGTTTGAGTAGGATTGCGATTAGTTCTTCTTTAAATGTTTGGCAGAATTTAGCAATGAAACCATTGCATCCTGGGCTTTTCTTTACTGGGAGACTTTTTATTACATATTCAATCTCCTTACTAGTTATTGGTCTGTTCAGGTTTTGAATTTCTTCCTACTCAATCTTGGTAGGTTGTATGTATTTAGGAATTTGTCCATTTCTTCTAGATTTCCCAATTTATTGACATGTAGTTGCTCATTGTAGCCACTAATAATCCTTGAATTTCTGCAGTGTCAGTTGTAATGTCTCCTTTTTCATGTCTGATTTTATTTATTTGGAATTTCTCTTTTTTTTTTCTTTGTTAGTCTGGCTAAAGATTTGTCAATTTTGTTTAACTTTTCAAAAAAACCAACTTTTTGTTTCATTGCTCTTTTGTATTATTTTCTTTTCTTTCTTTCTTTTTTTTTTTTTTTTTTTTTTTTTTGTTTTTGAGACAGAGTCTCACTCTGTCACCCAGGCTGGAGTGCAGTGATGTAATCTCAGCTCACTGCAGCCTCCACCTCCTAGGTTCAAGTGATTCTCCTGCCTCAGCCTCCTGAGTAGCTGGGATTACAGGTGCATGCCACCATGCCCAGCTAATTTTTGTATTTTTAGTAGAGATGGGCTTTCACCATGTTGGTCAGGCTGGTCTCAAACTTGTGACCTCGTGATCTGCCTGCCTTGGTCTCCCAAAGTGTTGGGATTACAGGCGTGAGCCACCATGCCCAGTCAATATTTTTTTAATTTAGATTTCATTTATTTCTGCTCTGATCTTTAGTATTTCTTTTCTTCTACTAATTTTGGGTTTGGCTTGCTCTTTTCTAGTTCTTTAAGATGCATTATTAGGTTATTTGAAATTTTTCTTGTTTTTTGATGTAGGCACTTATAGCTATAAACTCCCTGTTAGTACTGCTTTTGCTGTATCCCATAGGTTTTGGTATGTTGTACTTCATTATCATCTGTTCTAAGAGAATTTTCAGTTTCCTTCTTAATTTTTTAATTGACCCATTGGCCATTCAGGAGCATATTGTCTAATTTCCATGTATTTGTATAGTTTCCAAAATTCCTCATTATTGATTTGTAGTTTTCATTGTGATCACAGAAGATGTTTATTATTTTAATTTTTTGAATGTTTTAAGATTTGTTTTTTGACCAAACATACAGTCTACTTTTAAGAATGATCCATGTGCTGAGGAAAAGAATGTGTATTCTCCAGCTCTTGGATGAAATATTGCATAAATATCTATTAGGTACATTTGTTTCTATAGTGCAGATTAAGTCTGATGTTTCTTTGTTGATTTTTTGTCTCTAAGATCTGTCCAGTGCTGTGTTAGTCCATTCTTGCATTGCTATAAAGAACTACCTGAGACTGGGTAATTTATAAAGAAGAGAGGTTTAATTGGCTCACAGTCCCACAGGCTGTACAGGAAGGATGGCTGGGGAATCCTCAGGAAACGTACAATCATGGCAGAAGATGAAAGGGAAGCAGGTACGTCCTACATGGCTGGAGCAGGAGAAAGAGAGAAAAGGGGGAGGGTACTACACACTTTCAAACAAGATCTCATGAGAACTCATTCACTATCACAAGAACACCAAGGGGGAAGGCTGCCCCCATGATCCAATCACCTCCTCCTACAACATTAGGGATTACAATTCTACATGAGATTTGGGTGAGGACACAAATCCAAACCATATCAAATGCTGAACGTGGGGTGTTGAAATCTCTAGCTATTATTGTATTGAGGCCTATCTCTCACTTTAGCTCTAATGTTTCCTGTATATATCTGGGTGCTCCAGTGATGGGTGGCATAAAAATTGTCATATCCTCTTGCTTAATTGACCCATTTATCATTATATAGTGACTTTCTTCATCTCTTCTTACACTTTTTGTCTTGAAATCTATTTTGTCTGAAATAAATATAGATACTCATGTTTTCTTTTTGTTTTCACTGGCATGGAATATCTTTTGTCAGTCTTTGTGTGTCTTTATAGGTGAAATGTGTTTCTGGTACGCAACAGATGATTTGGTCTTTTTTTTTTTTTAATCCATCAACCAGTCTGTGTCTTTTGATTGGAGAGTTTAGTCCATGTACATTCAGTATTATTATTGGTAGGTAAGGACTTACTCCTGCCATTTTATTTGTTTTTTGGATTCTTTTGTGGTCTTCTCTTTCTTTTCTTCTTCCTTTTTGTGATGATGATGTTCTCAGTGATTTGATTTAGCTTCTTGCTTTTAATTGTTTTGTGTATCTTTTACGTTTTTTGGCTTGCAAATACTGCATCTTATTAGGCTTGCAAATACTATCTTATCACCCATTATTTTAAGCTGATAACAACTGAACATTGTTTGGATAAACAAACAAACATGCAAAAAGAAAATAATAAAAACTTTATGCCTTAACTTTATCCTCTGGCTTTTTAATTTTTTGTTGTATACTATCTATGTCATGAAAAGTTGTAGTTATTATTTTTGATTGGTTCATCATTTGGTCTTTCTACTTCAGATAAGACACAGTTACAGTGTTTTAATATCCTGTGTTTTTCTGTATGCTTAGTATCATCAGTGAGTTTTTTACCTTCAGATGATTTCTTATTGCTCATTGACATCGTTTTCTTTCTGATTAGAGTGCTCCCTTTAAATTTCTTATAGGACAGGTCTGGTGTTGATGAAATCCCTCAGCTTTTGTTTGTCTGGAAGTCTTTATTTCTCTTTCATGTTTGAAGGTATTTTTGCAGAATATACTATTCTAGCATAAAAGAATTTTTCCCTCAACACTTGCAATATGTCATACCATTCTCTCCTGGCCTGTAAGGTTTTCACTGAAAAGTCTTCTCCTAGACATATTGGAGCTTAATTATGTGTTGTTTCTTTTCTCTTGCTGCTTTTAGGATCCTTTATTACAGACCGTGTTTTTATCCTTGACCTTTGGAAGTTTATTAAATGCTTTGAGGTACTTTTGTTTGGGTTCAATCTGCTTTGCTGCTCTATAACCTTCTTGTACTTGGATATTGATATCTATCTCTAGGTTTTGGGAGCTCTTTGTTATTATTCCTTTGAATAAACTTTCTAACCCTGTCTCTTGCTCTACCTCTTCTTTAAGGCCAATAACTCTTAGATTTGCCCTTTTGAGACTATTTTCTGTATCCTGTAGGGATGCTTTTTTTATCTTTTTTCTTTTGTCTTCTCTGACTATATTTTCAAATAGCCTGTCTTCAAGCTCACTAATTCTTTCTTCTGCCAGATCAGTTCTGCCATAAAAAGACTCTGATGCATTCTTCAATAGTATGCCAGTTGCATTTTTCAGCTCTAGAATTTCTGCTTGGTTCTTTTTATTTCAATCTTGTTCTTAAATTTATCTGATAGGATTCTGAATTCCTTCTCTGTGTTATCTTGAATTTCTCTGAGTTTTCTCAAAACAGCTACTTTGAATTCTCTGTCTGAAAAGTCACATATCTCTTTTTCCAGTATTGGTCTGTGGTGCCTGGTTTAGTTCATTTGGTGGGCACATGTTTTCCTAGGCAGCCTTGGTACTTGTAGATATTCTTTGGTATCTGAGCATTGAAGAATTAGGTATCTATTATAATCTTCACAGTCTGAGCTTGTTCATAGTGGTCCTTCTTGGGAAGGCTTTCTAGATATTCAGAAGGACGTAGGTGTGATCTACGCTGTATCTGCTTTAGAGGGCACCCGAAGCCCAGTAATGCTGTGGTTCTTGCAGACTTCTGGAGATACTGCCTTGATGGTCTTGGAGAAGATCCGGAAGAATTCTCTGGATTACCAGGCAGAGACTCTTGTTCTCTTCCCTTACTTTTTCCCAAACAAATGAAATATCTCTCTCTCTCTCTCTCTCTCTGCTGAACCCCGTGGAGCTGAGGGTGGAGTGAACCAAGTAACCCTATGGCCACCACCACTAGGACTGTGCTGGGTCACATCTGAAGCTAGCACAGCACTGGATCTTGCCCAAGGCCTTGCATAACCACCCCCTGGATACCGCCTATGTTCACTTGAGGGACTAGGACTCTACACTCAGCAAGTGGGAAAGCCAGCCAGGCCTGTGTTCTTCCCTGCAGGGTGGTGATTTCCACTAGACTCTGGACAAGTCCAGAGGTACTGTCTGGGAGCCTGATACTACAGTCAAAAACTTTAGAAGTCTAGCTGGTGTTCTGACTTGCCTGAGCTGTAACTCAGACCACAAGATGTAGACCTTTCCAGTCTTTTCTCCCCTTTCCAAAAGTGGAAGAGTGTCACCCCATGGCCACTGTCACCACTGGCTCACAGGGAATACTGCCAAATGACCATTAATATTACAGTAAAAATCTGTTATCTAGTGTAGCCACCTTCATCAATAACCCTAGCTAGATCTTCAGGATCCCTTGCTGCAGCTTCTGTGTTAACCCTTACTGCTTCACTTTGCACCTTTATATTATCGAGATGACTTCTTTCCTTAAACCTCATAAACCAACCTCTGCTGGTGTCAAACTTTTCTTCTGCAGCTTCCTTACCTCTGTCAGCCTTTGTAGTGTTGAAGAGAGTTAGAGCCTTGTTCTGGATTAGCCTTTGGCTTAAGGAAATGCTGTGGCTGGTTTGGTCTTCTATCCAGACCACTAAAACTTTCTTCATATCAGCAATAAGACTGTTTCGCTTCCTTGTTATTCATGTGTTCACTGGATTAGCACTTTGAATTTCCTTCAAGAACTTTCCTGTTGTATTCACAACTTGGCTTTTACCCTGAATTTTAAGGTAATTACTTTCTGGCTTTCCTTTATAGTTTTATAAGCTAAATATTCTATAATAAATATATTTTTTATTTTTTTGACTTCATATAAATGGCATCATATAGTAGTAGAAATAGAATGAGAAAAGCTTCAGTATGCTAACTTATGAAAAACAGTAAATTTTATATTAATATTTTTTATAATTTATGACTCAGGTTTCCATTCATCAGTTAAAATATGTCGCTTCATGCTCACACAAATAGAGATTTTCCAGTTTTTTTGGTATATAAGACAGTTTACAGAAATCCTAGCCTCTTGAAAACTAGTGTTCAATAATGCACAAAATTCTTATGCACGATAAAAAAAAGTTATTTTATATGACAGTGCCCTCTGCTGTCATCAGTGCAGATTGCATTAGAATACTACTATTACATTTTATTCTGTGAGGAGGAAGCAGTCATTGGCTTTATGCTTGATATGAGACTAAACAGGAAATGCTCTATGTGTGAAAGTATTAAATGCATTCCTCACTTTACACTGAAATACAGGTAGTTATGAAATATATAATTTCAACACATATATAAATATAAAATGTATATCTAGTAATTAAAAGAATTTTAAGGCTGGGCACAGTGGGTCAGGCCTGTAATCCCAGCACTTTGGGAAATCGAGATGGGTGGATCATCTGAGGTCAGGAGTTCGAGACCAGCCTGGCCAACTTGGTGGAAACCCGTCTCTACTAAAAATACAAAAATGGTGGGCCCCCCGGGCATGGTGGCGGGCGCCTGTAATTCCAGCTACTCAGGAGACTGAGGCAGGAGAGTCACTTGAACCCGGGAGGCGAAGGTTGCAGTGAGCTGAGATCGTGCCACTGCACTCCAACCTGGGCAACAAGAGTGAGACTCTGTCTCAAAAAGAAAAAAAAAAAAGAATCTTAAGCTACATGCAAGTGTGCATTATTACACTGAAAAATCCTCTATGTAAAAGAAAATGAAAATTAAGACTTTTTAGATGTTGATTTGGAACAAGTGAAAACCCTCTAACATAGATTCCGGTGTTCATCTTTATTAGACTTTTGTACCATTCTTCATATTGATTTCTCATCTATGTTTAAGTGTAGTTAGAGTTTAGGACAAAAAAGCACAATAGCAGGAAAAATAATCAGAGATTATTTAATCCTTTAATACTGCTAAATTGCCTAGCTATCATTCTCTAATTGAAGAAAATGTAATGCATCCTAGACCTTCATTAAATATTTAATTTTATTTGTTACAAGATGTCTGAGGGTACTACCTACTCTCAGTATCTGGATATACCAGGTGCTTTTGTTGAGAAGCTTCTGATGAAAACTTATTCATTTTTGGACCAGCTTTTCTGAAAGTGGTGTCTGTTTATTAAACATATTTTAGCACCCACATGTGCTAGGCGCAGCCATTCACAAACCTTGTGTCTTGGCTTTTTGTTTCATTTTTCTAGTAGTATGTTTTTGTTATATTTTACAAAATTATTGGTCTGCAATCGATTAGAAAGTTTTTTAAAAAATTAAGAAGAAATTGATCCTTGACCAGAGAAATTTGACAAGCACTGTCCTACGCTACTCAGCCCTTTTAAAACCCACATACCAAAAGCAACTATAGTTCTTAAATGTTAGAGGCTAATAGAGAGGATTGCATACTGAATGAACTACATTACTAGCCCCAGTTTCCAGGAAGTGATGTCAGTACAAGTTCCTCTAGCTGATTTTTTCCCCTTAATTTTATCATTATCTCATCAGTTATTTTCTATGACAGATTGTTTTAATTATTTCCTAAGAATGTCTGCTTGTTCTAAAAAAACACCAAAAGCTTTCATAGCATTCGCTAAAATGATAAGTTCCTTCTTTATATGTGTTGGCCCTTTTCGCTTGTTTAACTTTCTTACCTTGGAGAATTGCCTGGAATTCACTCAACTGACATTTTCATCCGTGCCAATGGAAGTACTTCAGCAAATGGAGATACACTTAATATGAATACATAAAAGAAATGAACTCATGTAGCATTCTAACACTGTCCCCTTCCCCCAAAACCCTGTGAGCACCAGCTGGTAATAGATGTAATGTATACGTATGTCAGAAACAGTTCTACTTTGCATAGATAGACCCTCACTTGAGTCATACTTTTCATGTAAAATATTCCAAGAGAAAATGGCTTTTAAAAAACATTTTTAAAAGCAAAAGACTAACATGAATTAAAAATTGGTATTTCTCAATGGTCAGAATCTAGTCAAGCATTGTATTTCCCTTTTAGTGACAAAATTAATGTGAGGAAATGAAAAGCTAGAAATGTGGTAATATAGCCTCTCATTTTTTAATCCACCTTGACAAATTAAAGATATTTAGAATGAAATATAAATTAAGAAAATGCGAATACGTATGTTTTCTATTGCTGCTATAACAAACTACCACAAATTTTGTGGCTTAAAACAACACATTATTATCTCACAGATGTATAGGTCTGAAGTCCAGCTGGGCTCAGCTGGTTTTTCTAAACCTTGTGTCATGAGACCAAAATCTAAGTGTCAGTTGGAGTGGGCTCTGAAGACTCTAGGGGAGGATTCACTCCCAGGCTTATCCAGGTTCCAACTGGTAGAATTTGGTTACACGCACTTGAAGGACTGAAGTCCCTGTTTCCTTGCTGCCAGATCGGGGACGAGTCTTTCCTCCTGGAGATTTTCTGAATTCCTTCTCATGCTTTCCATGTGGCTCCGCCAGCAGTGGTGAGTCAAGTTCCTCTCATACTTTGAATCTCTCTTATTTATCCTTATGCTGCATTTCTCTGACTACAGCTGGAAAAATTTCTCTGCTTTTAAGTGTTCTCATGATTAGATTGGGTCCACTCAGATAATCCAGGATAATTTTCCTATTTTAAGGATTTAACTTTAGTTAACATTTGCAGTGTCTTTTGCCACGTATGGTAACACATGCACAGTTGCCAGGGATTAGGTCATCTCTTCAGGGCCAATCTACCTACCACGTATGGGCTTGGCATAGGGAATTTAATTGTCAGATTTGTTGCTAACTTTTATATTTCTATTTGATTGCCAGTGAAAAGTGATAACTTTGTGCTATATAAGCTTTTTAATTTTAAAAAACTTTATTCTTTTGTAATAGCACTTCATGTAAAACACAAACACATTTTACAGCTGTACAAAAGTATTGTTTTTTTATATCCTTATTCTATAAGCTTTTTCTATTTTTATTTTATTCATCTCTTTTAAAAGTTTTTTTTTTTTTTTTTTTTTTTTTTAATTAAAAGCTAAGACAAACACACACATTAGCCTAGGCCTACATACAGTCAGGATCATCCATATCATTGTCCTACCCCTCCACATATATCATTGTCCTACCCCTCCACATCTTACCCCATTGGAACATCTTCAGGGGCAGTAACATGCATGGAGCTGTGATCTCCTATGATGATAATGCTGTCTTCTGGAATTCCTCCTGAAGGACCTGCCTGAGGCTATTTTACATTTAATTTTCTACATATAAAAGTAAAAGAACACTCTAAAATAACATAAAAAGTATAGGTCAGGTGTGGTGGCTTATGCCTGTAATCCCAGCATTTTGGAAGGCCAAGGCAGGAGGATTGCTTGAGCTCAGGAGTTGGAGACCAGCCTGGGCAACATAGGTGAGACACAAAAAATAAAAAAAATAGCCAGGCATGGTGGCACAGGACTGTAGTCCCATTACTGGGGGAGGATGAGGCAGGAGGATCGCTTGAGGCCAGGAGGTCAAGGCTGCATTGAGCCATTATGGCACCACTGCACTCCAGGCTGGGGGACAGAGTGAGACCCTTTCTCAAAAAAAAAAAAAAAAAAGTATAGTACAGTAAATACCTGAAGCATTAACATGGTCATTTATTATTATCAAGTATTATGTAATGTACACAATTGTATGTGCTATACTTCTGTACAGGTAGCAGTGCAGTAAGTTTGTTTTTAACAGGATCACCACAAAAATGTGAGTAAAGCATTGTTCTATGACATTACAATGGCGATGATGTCACCAGGCTATAGAAATTTTTCAGTCCCATTATAATCTTATGGGACCATTGTCATACAGCCCATTGCTGACTGAAATGTTGTTATTCAATGCATGACTGTATACCTAATTTATAAAGGATTCTCTGATACAGACATTATTTTAAACATAATTATACCTGTAGTATGGATGGTTAGCTTGGTTTCAAGATCAAGATTCCAGAATGTGCTTCAGGAAGTACTTAAAACACTCATTCCTAGATTCTACTTTCTAATTCCAGTTATTCTAAAAACACGGGAAAATAGAGAAAAATCTCTCAAAACCACCTTAGAAAATAGAAAGTGACAAACTCAGACTGCTTGGCTTTTAGCATCAACTTTTGGCAAAAAAAAGCATGTACACATTTTTGTATGTCTAATATTTAATATTTTACTATTGAATTTGGTGTGAGAGAGAAACTGGAATTGTATTTTTTAATTTTTAATTTTGAAATAACTACAAACTTGCAGAAAAGGCATGAGAGTAATACAAATAATTTCCCTGTGCCATTCATTCAGGTCCAACAATTTTTAACATTTTGCTATTGTGTTTTGTGTATCATATATTTTTTTCACCCAGACTAAGGATAAATAAAGTATTGTACTGTGTCCAGAAGTTACTTACATTAGTTCACTGTTGTTTTTGTTGTTTTTCCTTCTTTGATGTTGAATTGGTCTTGGGTGAATGGTCTCGTTGTCTGAGGTGTTATCCGAGCTGTTTGTCTCACAATCAAGAAAATTAAGGGTCGTGAACACAAGGGGGAGGTTGGAGTCAAAGTTTAATAAGTGAAAGAAGAAAACTCTTTGTAGTGGAGAGGGGGCCCGAGTGCGTTGCTGTTTTTACATTTGAATCCAAAAGCTTTTATAAGAAACTCCCCTCATCTCTGTAGCTATTTGTGTAACTCTCCTTATCTCTGCAGCTGTGGGTATGTCTTGGGTAAGCACAAAGTGAAGCTTCTCTTGTTTGTGTAACTGCAGGTCTGTTTCAGGTAAGCCCACCCGCCATTCCTGTGCAAGTTCCCACAGAGCCTACCATGTATATGCCTGAAAAGGGGAGGAACCTTTTTCCTGGAAGCCTCCTGATCACACAAAGGGAAAAAGGCTTCTCTGTTGGGCCTTGCTTTCTTATTAGTGTAGTTGCAGTTTCGTTTTTCCCCAGGCTGTTGTGTTTGTGCCTGTAGCTGTGATTTTTCAGGCTATTTCTCTAAGGACTAGCCTTAGCTGTCTACCTGATTTTTCCTTTTCTTCTCCCTCAATGTGATTTCATTTGAAAATACCTTGCTTTAGTTTTTGCATTCAGTTTAAATTTTTTCCCTTGTTTCCAGCCTTATGTCTTGAATATGTTAGAATGTTGTAGTGAATAACTTTATGTATACTTTTTAGCAATACTAATGGCATATCTTAAGGATAAACACTAGAAATAGGATTGCTGAATCAAAAGTTAAATAAATATTAATGAGTTAATGAATATTTATTAATTATTGCCAAATTTTCTTCCATAAGAGATAGACAAGTCTTGCATTCCCTCTAGTCTGTTTCACTTAGCCTTGTCAACAGAGCCTACTATTAAGCTTTTGAATTTGCCAATTTCATGGGTAAGGAACAATATTTCAGCATAGTTTTAATAGGCATTTCTTTCTTTTCTTTTTTCTTTTTTTTCTTTTTGAGGCAAGGTCTTGCTCTGTCTCACCCAGGCTGGGGTGTATAGTGGTACAATCGCTGCTCACTGCAACTTGTGCCTCTAGGGCTCAAGTCATCCTCCCACCTCAGCCTCTGGAGTAACTGGGACTACAGGCGTGCACCACCACACTTGGCTAATTTTTGTATTTTTTGTAGAGACGAGGTTTCGTCATGTTGCCCAGGCTGGTCTCAAACTTGTGAGCTCAGGCGATCCACAGCCTCCCAAAGTGCTGGGATTGCAGACATGAGCCACTGCGCACAGCCTATTTCTGTTAAAATGAAGTTGATTATAGTTTCATATGTCTTAAGGACCATTAAAAAAATTTTTTTTGGTGAATTATTTATTCATATTTTGCTTATTTCTCAACAGGATATTTGTTTTTTTCCTTCAATTTCTTAAAGTTCTTCAAGTATTAGGGATGTCATTATCTATGAAATGTTTTGCATATGTTTGCTCAGCTTGTTTTTTGACTTTGCTTGTTTTTTGTTTTTATTCTTTTTTGCCATGCAAGCGTTTTTAAAAAAACATGGTCCACTTTGGGAGGCCGAGGCAGGTGGATCACGAGGTCAGGAGTTCGAGACCAGCCTGGCCAATATGGTGAAACCCTGTCTCTACTAAAAATATAAAAAAAATTTAGCCAGGTGTGGTGGCACGCCTGTAGTCGCAGCTACTCTGGAGGCTGAGGCAGGAGAGTCACTTGAACCTGGGAGGCGGAGGTTGCAGTGAGCCAGGATCGTGCCACTGCACTCCAGCCTGGGCAATGGAGTAAGGCTCCATCTAAAAAAAAACAGACACACACACACAAAAGTAGTCATATCTATCAATCTTTTTAAAAGTTGCATCTGGATTTCGAGTGGTAGTTTAAAAGCCTTTCCATATACCAAGGTTATAGAAAAGTTCATGCGTGTTTCTTCTAGTACTTGAATGGTTTTGTTTTACATTTATATATCTAATCCATTTTGAGCTTATTTTCATGTGTGCTGTAATGGATCTTGTTTCATTTTTTTTTCCAAATGGCAATTTGTCCCAACACTATATGTTTTAGAAAGCCTTCTGTGTTCCAGTGATTTGAGGTAACACCTGATCATGTACTAGATTTCCACTTGCAGTTAGGTCTGTTGGGAGATTTTCTGTTGGTCTGTTGTTTCCAATTTTTCTCTAAAATGATTAATGCTGTGATAATTACCTTAAGCAAAAGGCTTTATCCACATTTCAGATTATTTCCTGAAAATAAATCATGTAAGTAGCACAAATACTTAATGAAAGGATATGCAGTGTTCAAGGCTTTTGATAATAGCCACGTTATCTTCTAGGAAAGATTCTACCAATTTATATTACCACTAGCAGAAAGTAAGTGTCTATTTGAGAGCATCCTTTCTTACAATGAGTATAATCTTTTAAGATATCTTTTATAATTTTGATAATCAAAAATTAAATTTTATTTGCCTTTTTAGAGATTTTTGGTGATACATAAATTTTCATGTTGGTTGATTTATATGTGTATGAATTCTCTGCATTTTCTTTTCCCATTTCTCCTTTGGGGTATTGAGCTGTTTATATGCCAGATGAAAAGCACATTTTTATTTCTTTATCTCCCTAGTGAAATAAAATTCTCAACTATCCAATTTAGAGCCTGCCTATCTAATTTGTTTTCAATCTCTAATGCTGTTTTCATGAATATAAATAACCCTCAGCCAAGGTATTAGCATTTCCAGCTGTTACCCATTAGTTCAAAATATATTATAAAGAAAGGAAGCTGTAAACATTCTTATCCCAAGGGAACTTACACAGTAGCCTTTTGCACTTTGGGAGGCCAAAGTGGGTGGATCACCTGACGTAAGGAGTTGGAGACCAGCCTGGCCAACATGGTGAAACCTCGTCTATACTAAAGATACAAAAATTAGCCGGGCGTGGTGGCGGGCACCTGTAATCCCAGCTACTTGGGAGGCTGAGGCAGGAGAATCACTTGAACCCAGGAGGCAGAGGTTGTGGTGAGCCGAGATTGTACCACTACACTCCAGCCTGGGCAACAGAGTGAGACTCCGTCTCAAAAAAAAAAAAAAAAAATACTGGCTTCATAAATAAAGTACAATATTACACACACTTGCACACACACAAATAAATGCATGCAGACACACAATCCCGCCCCCACCCCAATTCGAAAATAACAAATCCCATGATTTGGAAGTAACTTTACTCTGAATAGGAGATGTCCACCTCAGGAAGCAGTCACACTGCCCATGTTGCTTTATTTTGTAGTTACCACATTTCTTGGAAGTTCTTACTTTAGAGCTGTGACATCAAGAAAATCTACCTGTGATCATGCCAGGATTACCAAATGTTAAAATCAGACTTCAATATCACAAAACATTTTTATATCTGCTCCCCCCTCACAACCACACAACAAATAAAAGTTTTCACGCATTCGACTATATACCTTCTTACTCAAGCAGTCTGTTTGCATATAATGAATGGAAACTCATGAAGCCAATCATCTGAGACTTGGAAATCAGAAAGGTGAGATTATAGGGAGAATTTTTGGGTTCTTTCTCTTTTCCATAGTTTGTTTTGTGATGTTACAGATGGTAGAAAACAAAAGGGAGAACGTACCAGGAAAATATATGTGTGAACAAGTAAGTTTATGTTCGAGGCATAACTTTAAAGTATTGTTTGTGGTCAGAGATGCTGTTGCTAATTCTATAATTTTCTATGCTATATTTCCCCATGCGAGCAAGCTTACTTTGTTGTCTTTGGCCCTTTATGCAATCAATGTAAAAGGACTAGCAGTTTCTGGCCCTACACTAAAGCTTATTTATATTTAAATCAGTGATTCCAAACTTTAAATGTATAACATCATGTTAATTTTGTAACATCAATGGTTTTCTTTAAAATTTCAAGGTATTTCTTTTGTTACTTGTATTGGACAGTTCTAAGAAATCTTAGAGGGATAACTGTCTTACCTGTTTTTTAAAAAAGATCAGCTTGCAATCTTCTGCTTCAACCGTATCTGTAGTAGAATACAGCATTATTTCTAACTTTATTTGGCAATATAAAAATTGAATATTTCTTGTGCTCTCCATTTATAAAACCAACATCGAAGAAGAGTTTGCTGGACAGTGTTGAGTATATAGCTCTTTGAATATTTTAGAGATTATGTGATTTTAGTCCAGGGGACAACTTTATACTGCTTCACTGTTGTTATACTACTTCACTACTGTTATTTTTACGGACCTATCAATACCACCAACTTAATAGTATTAAAAGCCAGTATACATAGAGTTTATTATGTATCAGACTACAAAATATATACAAGTTTTATATTTCCAAATAAAAGTAGGTAATACTGTATATTCTCTTGTAGATGTGTTTGAGGCAATTTCCCACAGATTTTTTTAAAACATACAGACACACTCTATAAAAGAATTGTGGAGTACATATGTTCAAATTATCTATTCAGAGATGCAGAGATGTTAAGTAACTTCCTAAGATCTAGAGATGAATCTTCCTCTCCTCTTTGTACCACGTTTCTTTTGCCTTTGCTGTATTTTACAATGTGTGATATGTAGCCAGTCTAGTGGCCATCCTAGGATTTCAAGCCCAGCAGTCTGGCTTCTGAGTGTATGCACTTCACATCAAAGCTGTACACTCTTCCAATTCAATTATTTATATTTCCATCCTTCATCACAGAATTTACTAGAAGTACCTTGCTTTAATAATCAACATTACAAAAAGGCTGTTTTTTTGCAACTTTTCCACTAAAAACTTCCTATTTTAGTAAAATTTGGTAATTTCTTTTTAGAATGTTCTTGAATACATTTGTTCAAAGACCTGAAACTTAAGAGTTAACTCATCAAAAAGTAGTAACTCACTGAACAGTCCTTCCTGGTATCATCGACAGTTGACTTTGTATCACCTGTCAAAGGTGAAACTCTTTCCCCAGTTATGAGTAGTCTTTCTTATAACATTGTTTCATCCAGACAGTAGTAACAAGAAATATATCCACATTTGATTAATCTCATCTCCTTTGCCCCAGGATGTCAGAGGAAATTTTAAACATTGCCAATGATTATACTATCAAACAGAAGACACTTATCATTCTTTTACTTGTCAAAAAAGCAAGTTTAATATGGTTTTATAAATTGAGTCTGTCATAAGTCTTCAAAATTATAAGAGCTAAGTCTTCCATTACGCTACATAGATTATCCCTTGCAATAATTGTATTACCAGGTAACTGCATCTAAACTCTAGAAAGAATTAGTGTATAATCCTGTAGGGTCTATCAGTTAACTATATTGGGATATATCTTGTTAATATAATAATGTCCTTCTTAAATTAGGTTTTTCAGCATTTTAAATTTTATATTTAAACTTTCATTTTTAGGTTAAAAACGTCTTGTAAAGGTTACCATCTGAATGCTCTGTTTATTATTGGAAACTACTTGTGTTCTTTTGTCACCAATGAATTTTTGGTCATATTTATTTAATATATATTTAATGTATATCAGTACACAAGCACACCCGAGGTATACAGTTTGCAAAGAATGGATGTTAGATTTTGATCACAAAAGGTATTTTTACAAAGATAACCTCGAGATTTGTTGGAGTTGTAAAATATGATTCCAAAAGACACAGTTTACCTTATAAAATAAGGCAAATGGAAAAAAATCACCATAGAGATGATTTTTCTTTAGAAGCAAATAATTCCAAATATGAAAGTGCTTACATAGGTAATCACTTTTGTTGTCATAAGCTCATCTACATTATTCCAACATCCAGGACTTTAACCAGTTTTTATGTTCAGCTGATTCTAAATGAATTTATTCCTGGCATAGTCCTTTACTCCATTATAGGCACAGCTCGGAACCAATTCTAGGATTCAATTCAGAACAGTTACATATTTAATGTATTATGTAAAAAGCTTTATAAGATTGGGTTCAATACTGACAATTCCTATTTCTAAGAATATTAGACATTATTTCTGTAATTTCTATTCCTTTTGATATTGTTTTCTGTTTAACAAGGCAGTACTCCTCTTACAATATTGTGATAAATTCAGATTTTTATAAGACTTGTTATTTTTTCCTCTCAATTTTAAAATTATTTCTTGAAAACTATTATTTTTCATAGCTATTTGCCTCTAGAAGCAATTGTTCATAATGGAGGCATATTTTCCTTTGCAGAAATTCACAACTGTGAAGACAAAGTTTCCCAGTGAGTTAGTAAGTGGGCATTTGTCAGAATTCTCTCGGTTCAAAGACTGAGTTTTTTGTTCTTAGTGCTAATAGAACCAAATCACCTGCATTTGAGTATTTAACACGTTGGAAAGCCAAACCAACTTAAGGTCTTCTTTTTTCTAATGTGTAATTTGAAAGTCAAAGCTTCTTGAAGCATGCAGTCAAAATAAAACGCATGGGCAGCATTTCCTAAATCGTGTAGCTTTACTCAGTCTGTTGCACTGGCAAATGTGAGGCTGTTTGCTATGCCCACCAATTTCTTTGTTAACTCCCCTTTGTTGTTATACTTTCTTATTAATCATCCTATTCATAAAAATCCCATGATTGGGGAAAATGAACCCGTTAGCGAAACTCACTGCTATCAGTCTAATCCAAGCCACTATCAATAACTTTCTTACTGGTATCCCCGCTTCCACCTTGCCTAGCTATTATGTGTACCATGAAGATAACTGAAGCCAACCTGCCTGGGTTTAAGTCCTAACTCTGCAATAGCTGTATTGCCAGTTCCTTAAAAAACTGGTATAAAGAGCTTTGAAATGCTAAATAAGCTCTTCATGCACATGGCAACTAGAGCAGCCCTTGTAAAATGTCAGATGCTAATGCTTTGGTTGACCTCCTCTAAATAACTTTACACTTAAAAAATAAATAAAATCTGAACTCCTTACTAAAGCCCGTTAAGTATGCTTCTCATTTTATCCCCCATGTTCCAGTTACACTGTACTCGTCCCCAGAGATACTAAGCAGTTCTACTTCAAGACTTTTGCACTTGCAATTCCTTCTTCCTGGAACATCTTTTCCCAGATTTTTGCATTGCTCATTTCCTCAGGTAGCTGCTCAAATATTCAGAGTCCTTCTTCATCCAAAATAGCACACCCCCAGCACACATATCGTCAATTCATTAGTCTCCTGCCTCATTTTCTTTTTCTCTTTTTGCTATAAAGCACTCATTGCCACTGACTATATGGTTTAGTGCCTTTCTCTCCAAACTGAAAACCAGCTCCTGAGCACAAGGATTTTATTTTGGTCATTCCTGCAGTCTCAGCACCTAAACCACCACCTGGCACTGGTAGTTCTTAGTAAATACTTGCTGAATAGATGCTGTATTTAAAAAGCATTTTCCCCCCTAAGGACTTTTGAGAACCTTAACTTACTATGCTTTTTGGTTTGTTTTTCTTAGTATGCACCTAACATTTCCTACTCCCATACTTTCACTTGATCCACATCCTCTCATTAGGTCACCACTCACTTAAGAAAGATCAACTTGGGGCTTTTAGAAACAGAAGGTTCTTGTTTGCAAAGGGTAAACAAGCACAACAAAAAATGATACTGTTTTCAAAGGGAAGTTTTAAATACTATTATTAGTAAATTAAATTCTAGATGAAACAGCCATATTTTTCAAACGTTGTTTTTAATACATCTACCTATAAACATCTATGGAGAGTTTACATCAGATCATGAATGGGTAGTACTTTATGATTAGAGCATACAGAGAGTTACAATTAAGCTTTTCTTTTTTCTTTTACAGGTTAATGACTCCAGAGAGTAAGATCAGATTCGTCCACAAAGAGATGGGCATAATACCAAGCTGGGGTGGCACCACCCGGCTAGTTGAAATAATTGGAAGTAGACAAGCTCTGAAAGTGTTGAGTGGGGCCCTTAAACTGGATTCAAAAAATGCTCTAAACATAGGAATGGTTGAAGAGGTCTTGCAGTCTTCAGATGAAACTAAATCTCTAGAAGAGGCACAAGAATGGCTAAAGCAATTCATCCAAGGGCCACCGGAAGTAATTAGAGCTTTGAAAAAATCTGTTTGTTCAGGCAGAGAGCTATATTTGGAGGAAGCATTACAGAACGAAAGAGATCTTTTAGGAACAGTTTGGGGTGGGCCTGCAAATTTAGAGGCTATTGCTAAGAAAGGAAAATTTAATAAATAATTGGTTTTTCATGTGGATGCACTCCAAGTAAAGCTCCAGTGATTAATATGTATAAATGTTAAATGATATTAAATATGAACATCAGAATTACTTTGAAGGCTACTATTAATATGCAGACTTATTTTTAATCATTTGAATATCTGAACTCATTTACCTTATTTCTTGCCAATTACTCACTTGGGTATTTACTGCGTAATCTGGAACATTTAGCTAAAATACACACTTTTGGCTTAAAAATTATTGCTGTCAATTCCAATAATAATTCTTAGCTTATAACCAAAGAGCAGTGTTTAAAAGGAGAGCTTCTATACAAAACCTATTCCTGGTGTTACTTTTCATAAAATTTTTGTTCTGTCTTACCTGCAAATAATTTACCAAAATAACTGAATGAGTGTTGCTGTTAAAGAACAAAAGTGGGGAGGTAGGTATCAGGGAAAAAGAAAACAAGAAAGGGGTATGATCAATCATTTTCTTCTGCTCCAAACAGCCGGAGTAAAATTCATGGGAAACGGCCCTTCATTTAAAAAAAGATGTACCTCACTACCCACTACAAATTTGGAACTTTATTTGATCTTTTCAATAATTAGTTTTCTATTGTAAATTATCTACTAAACCATGGTAGCCATGACATGGAAAGTCAACTGATTCTACAGTTGGACATTCGTGTGCCCTGGAATTTCCAACTAGTAATAAACAACTACTGTTGATGTAGTTTTAAACCACTCGAAGGGACTCATGAAGCATCCTGCAACATAAATTCGCATTTTTACATCAGATTTCTTTTCCTGAAAAACAACTAACCTTTTATTAACTATCTTTCAAAAGTAAATGTAATAAAAATGCACAACATAAAATTTTTGATTATCCCAGCAGTACACTTTTTAAAAAATGTGAAAGTCAAAGAATTAAGTTGTAGTTCTGACTCATCACAAGAGGTCAAAAGTATTTACTACTGTAACATTCAATTCACATTTGAGAATCATGGTAAAAATAACTTGCATTTGCCTTATCATCATGATCCTACTGTTGAGTTAGGAAAATATGGTTAGACAGACTCACATTACTTTTTTTCAGAGGTAAACTCTAGATTACTGTGTCAACCCAATACTATTTGGCCATAGATGTAAAAACTACCAAATAAAAGTGGATTTTGTGGTCTACAACATTTTGTGTAAAGTGAATTCACGTCTGCTAACACTGTTAAGTCTGCCATTTAATCCAGTGTTTGTTAGACTACTAATGAATACGGTAAGGAAAATATAAAATATTAATGGTATATGCTATTTGAGGAATTTAAGTCTCACAGGCTTTAGTTTTATTTCCATACATATTTATTATATACACACTGCCTATAGATTCTGTTTAAATAATCTCTAAGAAAAAAATCAAACTTTTCTGAGCAAGTGATTAAGCTGAAAACAACCAATTAAAACCACCACTTTTTAAGTGACCTTTGGTCACAAATGTCAAAATGTTTCCACACCCTTTCCACACTCAAACAAGAGACAAATTGTTTTTGATAAACTCTAGTATTTATTAAATTATAAATTTTGTAATCAAAAAAAATGCAGACCAAAAAACCCCAAACTATAAGACTAGACAGCAAAGCCTATGGGAACACCATGAAGTGTGTTACAAACATTCTGAAACATAAGTTACTGGCTGTTTTCTTTTCCATTTCAATAACTTTACTATAAAATTGTTATTCATCTATTTTGAAATCCCAAATTCACATCTATTCATACATTAAATTATGTTTCCTGCTCATAATATCAAACATCTCACAGGTGCCAAATTTTAGTAATGGTCTTAATGCCAATCCATGCAGAAAAATAAGACACAATGCAGGAGTCAGATGAGGACCATTAATGCACAGATAATACAAACACACTGGCCAAAAGAACTACAGAAGTTTTTAAAAACTATAAACAGACCTCAAGAAAACTGGGTTATTACTAAACAGCTCTCAACTATTAACACCCAAGTTCCTTACATTAAATAAATTTCTCAACAGAGACATGTTAGACATTTTAATTATGAGTCTATCTTTCCCATACCCCTTCCCACCCCAACTCCCAAAATGCACTACTAGGGATGAGTATAATGTTATGTGGGCAGAAATTTACAGGTAACCCTTTCAACCTTGAGCATGGAGCTGAAGACATTTTTATTTAAACTTCAGTTACTGTGCACTGTCCATCAGGCCTTCTAGATCTGACACTGACACTCACAGTTCCACCCCCTGCTACTGATCGATCAATTCCCGATCGATCTGATTGATCGGGTACTGTCTGGTTTGCATTAGAAACCAAAAGTCTCTGTTGGGTCAAGGAGTGCTGTGCAACAACTGCAGATACATCCTCATTATCACTACTGGCATCTGATTCAGTTTCTTCAATGGAGGTGTCTGGTGCTGGTACCCTGCCTGAAGATGGTGATTCATGATCTTCTTCTCCTTCTCCCCTATGACTCCTTTCAGCTGTGTTGTCTCCACTGAGTTGTAAATGAGCAAAAGAGTCTTCCAGAGAAGTGCTTGCATCAGGGGATGGTGTTGCAGGGCTTGTTAACTGACCATCTACTGATGTTAGGGGCCTTACAGAAGACACTAGGGGCTGAACAGAAGCTCCACTCTGTGCTGATACACTGTCCGCTCCATCAGCAGAGCTCTCTCTTGCTAGGTTTACGGTATTAGCATCACAGTCTAGCCTAAGTCCAGCTACTCCCTTCTTTGGTATATCTATTATATCTCGCTTAATCTTCCTGCGACGTCCATGTTCATTTCTCCTATATTGAACCATGTTTTCAAGATCAGCAACATACAGAAAGCCAGCAATTAACATTTCAGTGTTCTTTTTACCTTTGGAAAAAGCATCTTCCAGCTCTCTACTAGTGCGCTCATCGTACTGCCACCACCCATTTCTTCCTTCATAATACCATGCATATTCACCATTTCCTCTACTTGCTGCCTTGAGTTCTTCTGGTGACAACAAGGTTGGCTTGTCAAGGAAATCCTCGGGAATTTCTTGTCGACAAAGAGCACATCGCTTTCCAAGCCATGAAGCTCCTTTTACACATAGATAGCAGAAAACGTGCTTACAGGGCAGACTGACTGGATGAACACATGTTTGCAGACAAATGGCACATTCAGGAACGGTTAAAGAAGGTGCAGTATTAGAACAGGACTCGTTTGCTTTCCTGTTTGTAGGAAGCATGTTTATTGAATGATCAATTTCACCACAGCCAGCCATCCTAAGAAAAAATACACATAATATTAAAGTCATGTTTTAATTCTTGCGATATCTTAATTTAACAATTATGAAAACACTAGCCACCTATGATGTGCATTATATGCAAGCCACATACCAGACAACGGGGATATGAAGATGAAAGTAGAGGAAAAACTCTCCAACTGATGAAAACTTTTGTAAGCATTTACTTGTACATACCTTGGGAATGTATAAAAATTCCATCAGTGCACTTACAGATCAACCCTGGAGAAACACACTGAAGAACTATGTAATGAAAAGCTGCATCCAGTGAAGGGAAAAGGATACCTTGAATCATGGCAGCTATTATACAGTGAAATGAATGCTAGACAAGAAATCTAAAAATCTGAGTTTTAGAGTCCTTTATTAATTATGTGCTCTTAGGCACTCAGTTAAACCGTTAGTCTAAATTTCCTTACCTGCAAATCAGAGTTTACAAAGCTCAGGTAAAAATGGACAAAAAAAGTGCTTTGTAATCACTAAAGCTTCATAAAGGTAACAATCATATAAGACCAAGGGAGAAAATAACATGAATATTGAAGATCCCTTGAAGAGGGGGAAGAAAAAAGACTTGTCAAATTGGATGTATCCAGCTTAAACACTGACATAAAATTTATAATTTCTGCCTTATTGATTCAGATAAACATTTACTAAACACCTGCCATGTTCCAGATACAATACTAAGTACTGATGGGTCTAAAGATAAATAAGACACACAACTACTCTGTTAAATAAGGAACCATACATGCAGATAATTACAATATGGCCTGATTCCTGCATAATCAAAATGTGTTAACATACTTACTAAAATAACAGTGAGAGAGATGAGAGGATGGACATAGGTTAGAAAGTTTAGTGTTCATTCAGAGGGGCTGGGCAATGGAGCAGATTCCAGGCAAAAGCATATGCAAGACACTGAGTCAAATAGTCATACAAGCAATGGAAGAGCAGGAGATGAAGGTGTAAAGGTAATCAAAAGCTAAGTCATGAAAGCCTTATTGTGTTATTGTGCCCTGCCAAGGAAACATCTAATTTCTTTCCCCATGGTAAAAACAAACCAACAAACAAAAAACATTTAAAAGGGGAGAAAATAAAAGAGGGAGTAAACCACTGATAAGTAAAAAAGACTGAGAAATGAAGATGAAGATGTCAGAGATTGGAAGCTTAAAATGAATGACAATCTCTGTGCCAGCTAATTCTGCCATTCTAAATGGGTCAGTAGTTATAAAAGATATAGTCAACAAGAATGCTTACACTCATCAAAAATTGAGAAACAATAATCCTAGGCTATCATCACAGCACATTCAATCTTAAAACAATCCTTTTTTTTTTTTCTTTTTACTGTCTCTTCTGTGTTCTTGGTTCCTCAATAGACAAGACTCAAAAAGATGGCAATTTTCTAGTAAAGGAGGCAACACATTAAGTTTTTAAAAAGATGGCACATATCTAGTAAAGGAAGCAACACAGTCTCAATGGAAGAACTGATCACTAAAATGTTTAATTTCCAAATTATTTTCAACTTTTAATAACATTTCCAATCAATTCCTTTACCAGAAATTCTAGGTGATAGACATCAAGAAAGTACAACTTTTTCCTAACCTATGGAAAGTTCTAAGTCAGGGGTGTCTAATCTTTTGGTTTCCCTGGGCCACGCTGGAAGAAAAAGAATTGTCTTGGGCCACACATAAAGTGCGTTAACACTAATGATAGCTGATAAGCTAAAAAAAAAAAAAAAAAAAAATCGCATAATGTTTTAAGAAAGCTTACGAATTTGTGTTAGGCTGCATTCAAAGCCATCCTGGGCCGCATGTGGCCCACAAGTTGGATAAGCTTGTTCTAAGTAAACCATAATAGGACGTCTTAATATGTTAAGCACTATAAAAGCTTTCAAATATTTTGAGATAAACACTTGCCTTCAAAGATCTTGTAACCTGAAACAACAAGTTACAAAAGAAGGCATATGTTTTTAAAATAGCCAATTAACATTCCCTGCCTATTTCCTCCCCTAAAAGAATTGGCTGTGCACACATTTTGTTAGGTTTTCAGAAACTTTCATCCCTTTCAATTTAGGTCAAAAAAGTTAGTTTCCATAAAATTCCTGAAAATCTTTTTGTTCCAAGTTCCATATTTATTTAAAGCTCAAATTAAGAAAAAGAAAACAAGAAAGTGATCCATTTACAAGTAATAATTTAAGAAAGATTCTACTCATGATTCTATTCATGAGACTAAATAGAAAAATGGGCTGATGACCATCATTACTTTGGAAAAACAATAGCATAAACCATCTAAGTACCTTATGAACAAAGGACAGGCTCGTAAATTTAAAAAATAAAAATAGAGTCTGGTAAAATGTAAACAAGATATCCAACATGTCACGTGGACCAATGCCATGCTTTTAAATACATAATTCCAAACCTATTGTATTTGCTTTAAGTAAAATTGACCCAAGTAGTCAGTTTTCCATCATATACAGCTTGTTTATCTACAGAAAAAAAAGTTTTCAACCTAAAAACATTATCCTCCACCCTACTTAATATGATCAATATTTTGCATGATTCTTACTCTTGCATTTATGAATAAACCGAAACACGTAATTTTCAAAACTAAGAAAGCAATTACAATCATCCCAGGAGAAGGCATGAATTATAACAACGACATAATTGGAAAGGCAAAACAATTCTGTTTGTGCACGTATTTTGGTTCCATCATCAGAATGAAGTAAAGTTGGACAAAGTTAATGTGAAAACAATGGACACCAGACAGCTAAATGGTCATTATTTCATCTGAAGCACTCTTAACTATCAATTTGCCATAGCAATTTATAAATTCTGATTCTGTTTAGCCCATCAAGTATACTGTTAGTCTATCACCAACTAACAAATGGGCAGAAAAACTTAGTAATATTTCTTATTTAATTCTGAATGAGGCACATGCAATAAGTAAGATACAGATAAAATGTGTAATAAGATAAACACAAAGTAATCACAAACTGCTAGTCTACCTATAAGACATACTTCAAGGCTTTTTAAAAAACCATTTTAATCTACCCTACACAGTCTCTGTTTTGCAGTTTCAATGATCTTAAAATAGGTGGGAGACCAAACGTATGCAGATGACCATACCAATATGTAAATAAGAAAGCTTTTCCCCTCTCTTTGTGTAGAGCAAGTATTAATGCTAATCAAAAGAGGTATTCCCTATCTCATAAATGTCTCAGAAAATTCTAATTTTGAATCATTTTGAAAAAAGGAATTTATTTCCAGTTTACTAAACTAAGAATTTAATACACAGAAATTTGGAGTGACGTTAGTCCAATTCTATTAATAAGTATAATACATCACTTATTTTCAAAGACGTTTTTACTGAATTCTTCATGTGATATTCCAACTTTTAAGTATAAATCCCCTTCTTCCAATAGATAAACCATGTGAAATATTTCTGCCAGACTAATAAGAGTCTATTAATACTAAGTCTTCTTCTCAAGAAGACAAAATATAGAAGGGTATGGGTAGAGTTAGTGGAAATCTCCAAGAACTCAGATTTCCTTGAAACTTCTTGGATAACTAGTCAAATGAAAGGCAAAATTATTATAAGCAAAAAAGATCTTTAGTATATGTAGTATTCAAGAAATTGTTAGCCAGCAATAAAAACTCCAAATATTAAAAATCAGATTTTTAAAGTCTGAATTCAGAATCCAATTACAGACACACAAAAAGGGAACAATCCTACACATAATTTCAAGGGGCTCAAGGATTTCTATGAAGCTGGTCCACATATGAACCACTAATGAGACAAGAGGAGTTCACTGAAAGGTTTTACGTCAGGAAATAACAGCCAGTTTAGTAGCTTCCAGACCATTTGAACAGCAGGTTGGAGGAAAGTTTGGTAATGCAGGAGGAGGTATGGCGAAAGGGAAACTAGAATATCCAGGTAGTAATGCAAGTATAAGATAATTAGAGGGAGGGTGCTGATGTAAGTTTCCAACAACAGACTATAAGAATGCTAAGGAAAAAGAAATGAAAGCATTTGGTTACTGATGGATGGTGACACATTCACCAAAATTCAGAATCTGAGGAGAGTTCTGTCTCAGACATAATGATTTTATTAAGGTCTCCAGGTGGAGATAGGTAGATGACAGCTGAATTTACTAGTTTGATACTCCAAGAATAAATCTGAGCTGAAAAATGTCTGGTGACTCACCAACACATACATGGTCCTTGGAGCCATGAAAATGAGTAAATGGCCAAATTAAACCTGTAGAGAGAGCAGTCAAAAGGGCCAACCACAGAATCTTGAATTACTCCAATATCTGTGAGGTAAAATAGCCAGGAAGGGGTGTAAGGAATGGTCAGAGAAGGACAGGGAATAAAGATAGACCACCACCACAAAAGCCAACAAGGGAGACATTCGCAAAAAAGAATAAGCAAGTTACTCTAAGTGACAAAAATTTCACCATACAATTCACTTTTGTGTGGTGCAAAAGTTGTGAACCCCACACACTTAATAGCTATTTTGATTTCCTAAACACCATCAATCCCAGTAAACTTTTACTTGGCCAAGACATCTTTCTTTCCCTATTCCCCAGAGACTATCATAAAACTTCTCCCTCCTAGTTTATCAATATACTAACACCTGTATCACTGAGAAATTAGGTAACTCAAAAATAAATCCTGAAAATATCTTTACCTTTACTCTGTCTTACCATTATTCCTCCTGGCTCAATATGGGGTATTGCTACTTGTTTACCAAGCTAACCCCTCAGCATCTAGTTACTACTGTCCCCTAACTCCTCCAAGACTGATCAATATACTCTGTCCCTAAGTATCAAAATCAATTAAGACTGATTGTATGTTAAATAAATGTAAAATCTGGTAATACAGTAAGTACTAAATAAGTGTTCATTCCCTGCACTTATTTTGAAGTCTCTTTCTCCTACCCTGCCTTCCCACATATTACTGTTCCCTGACTCCTCTAAAATGTGTTGATGATTAGGCAGCTGTTTCCCTCCTCATTCCCTTGGCTTGAAGAATATTTCCTGATTTTCTCTGACTGTTAAAATTCTACTCATTCTTTAAAGGCAAGGTGAAGCTTACTCTGTTCACTCTGAACCCTTCAGATGAAATTAATCTCTTCCTCTGTTCAGTTTCAATAGCATCTTATTGTTACCTTAATATGGCATCTATTCCACTGTTTGTTAATTACATGCATGTCTCATTTACTGGATCATAGTAAGTTCCTTGATGACCAGCACCTAGACTATCTGACCTATTAAGATTTTAAAAAATGTATACAGATAGATAAATGGACAGGATTAAATAAAATATATATTTTTAAAGACAAATGCTTATTAGTATCATTTTTCAATTATCAAATTTTCAATACTGAATAAAAATAATATGGTCATACTTTTAATAATAAATTAATTATTGTTAATATGTATCATTACATGTAACCAGTATCATACTGGAAGAGTAGAAAGTAAGAGTTTTATGTCAAACTGGGAAAATGTGAAATAGCATCTACCAAGGTCACTCTTGGTCTAATAAGAAAAACACTGTAATTAAAAGTCAATAAAATATTCACTGCATTTTTCATGAATGACATCCAGTTGCATAGGGCTTATATTAATTTAGAAAACAGAAATATATTCATAGTGAAAAATGTTTCATCAATACAGTGAAGTTAAATATGGACAAATCCAAGGTAGTGTGCAACACTTTAAAGCATATCATGCAAAGATAAATGATGAAAGCACAACTAGTAAAACTGGGGATCAGAGTGATGTGATCTGAATAAAAAGCAATGATGTATTACATTAAAAAAATCAATTATGTAGAAATTCCTTTAATTTAGTGAAACAAGTTTTTAGTAACTAGAGTTTTTATAACCTAGTAGTCTGTCTTATTTATAGAAGCTAGTACTACTTGCCTAGCTTAGTTATTTAAGAAAATTATTATGTAAAAAGAAGGTAGAACCCAGAGGACCTGGAGATCTCTGCAGTATTTTAGCATTCTTTGAGCAAACTCCTGTGTCTTCAGTTTTTCTTATAGAGATTTTTCTCTCTGAAGAGACTTGGAAATCTACATTAACGATAATTTAATGTGAATAAATTGTTAATAAAGCACCTATAAGTCAAAAGAAAATGCTCATTTAAAATAATTAAAACTAAATATGACAGATACTCAATTTACTATGCTTTAAACCAATCCATTTAATTTATTGCAGCACTGAAAAAACCATGATGCTACACTTACATTTCTATTACAGATCCCACAGATGCCTGCCATAAAAATAAAGCATTTTCTTCACCAGCAGTCAGCCAGCTTACAGTATTTTCTCTTCCACTGCTGGTTCATTCTTTGTGCTGCAAAAGAAAAAAGAGTAATTAAGATCAAGAGAATCAGTTAATTATTTATAATCCTTTCACAAAATTCAGTGGCAAACTTTATCTTAAAAGTGGGAAAAATTAAAGACAAGATGCATGCTTTTACCACTGCTATTCAACATGACTGTAAGTTCTAGCAGAGCAAATTAGGGAAAAGAGATAAAGGCATACAGATGGGTAAGGAGGAAGCAAAACTGTATCTATTCTCTCTAGATAGAAGACCTCATAGAATCCCCAAGAAAGCTAATAAACAAATTCAGCAAAGCTGCAGGTTACAAGTTTGACACACAAAAAAATCAGTGTGTTTTGATACACCAGCAGACAACAATCCAAAAAAGAAATCAAGAAAACAGTTCATTCATAATAGTAACTAAGGGAATAAAATAGCCAGGAATCAACTTAACCCAGGAAGTGAAAGACTTGTACACAGAAAACTATAAAGCATCACTGAAAGAAATTAAAGAAGAGCTAAGTAAATAGACAAGTGATGTATGGATTGGAAGACTTAAATTAAAATGACAATAATACCCAAAGTGATCTACAGATTCAATGTAATTCCTATCACAATTCCAACGACCTTTTTTGCAGAAATGGAAAAGCAATCCTCAAATTCATATGGAATTGCAAAGGACCCTAAGTAACCCAAACAATCTTGAAAAATCCAATGTCAAAACTTACTACAAAGCTAAGGTAACAAGACAGTTTGGTGCTGGCATAGGATAGATAAATACACCAATGATATAGAATTGAGAGTCCAGAAATAAACTCATACATCAATAGCCAACTGATTTTCCAAAAGGGTGTCAAGTCTACTCAATGGGGGAAAAGAGGAGCCTCTAACTAATGTTGCTGGGACAATTGGATTTCCACATGTAAAATAATTAAGCTAGACCTCTACCTTACACTATATATAAAAGTTAACTCAGAATGAATCAATAACCTAAATATGAGAAAAAAACCCTAAAACTCTTAAAACACAGGAGCAAATCTTCATGGCCTTAGATTTGCAATGGATTCCTAGATATGACATCAAAAGCATGAGAAACATAGGAAATAAATTGGGCTTTATATAAGTTTAAAATTTTTGTGCATCAAAAGACACTGTTAAGAAAATAAAAAGACAAACTGCAGAATGGGAGAATATCTTGGCAAATCATGTATCTGATAAAGGTTTAATATCCAGAATATGTAAAGAACTACAGCTCAACAAAGACAAACCAATTAAAAAGTGAGCAAAAAATTAAGCAAAGAACTTAAAGAAGATATACAAATGGCCAATAAACACACAAAAAGATCCTTAACATCATTAGTAATTAGGGAAATGTAAATCAAAACCACAATGATACATCTATAAGGATGCTACAACTTTTTAAAAGGGAAAATAATAAGTGTTGGTGGGGATGTAGAAAAATAGGACCTTTGAAAACTGCTGGTAGGAAGGTAAAAGGGTGTAGCTGCTGTGAATAATAATTTGTTCCTTCCTCAAAAAGCTAAACGTAATTACCAATATAACCCAGCAATGCCATTCCCAGGGATATAGCAATAGAATTGAAGAGGTTCTCAGATACTTGTATGCCAATATTCACTGCGGAAATATTAGGCAAAAGGTGGACACAATTCAAGTATCTACCAACAGATGAATGGATAAACCAAATGTGGTCTATAAATACAACAGTACATTATTCAGTAATAAAAAGAAGTATGTGCTACAATATAGATGAACCTTGAAAACATACTAATAAGCCAGATACAGAAAAGTATCGTATGATTCCACTTACATGAAATATCAAGAATAGGCAAATTCATAGAAGCAGAAGATATCAGAGGTTACCAGAGACTGAGGGAAGGAAAGTGGGGAGTTATTGCCTAATGGGTACAGAGTTTCTGTTTGTAATGCTAAAAAAAAAGTTGTGGAAAATCTATAATGGTGATGGTTGCATAACACTGTAAATGAAATTAACTACATGGAATTGTACTCTTAAAAACCTGTACCATCTCAGTCATTCATCTTCCTTCTTCTCATTTAGTATTTCCATCTCCACTTCACCATGTCCACTACAGGACGCACATATTACACAGAATAATCAAGAACACATGATAACTAAAGAAATGATAGATCTCACAGTAAACACAAGATAGAAGAGACTTGAATCTTTTAGTTCCATGTGGCTCTCATACTATGGGCATCTACCTCCCTGCGGTATCTTAAGATTCTAGTGTTTAAAGAAACATATTCTTAATGCCATTATGTCGCCTCTAAATACAAGCTGACTTATCCTACCAAATGTTTAACAGAACAAACAATTTGTTTTAAAATCAGAGAACTTTCAAAAGTAACTGACTGTGATGATTAATACTGAGTGTCAACTTGATTGGATTGAAGGATACAAAGTATTGATCCTGGGTGTCTCTGTGAGGGTGTTGCCAAGAGATTAACATTTGAGTCAGTGGGCTGGGAAAGGCAGACTCACCCTTAATGTGGTGGGCACAATCTAATCAGCTGCTAGCAAATAAAAAGCGGGCAGAAAAATGTGAAAAAGAGAGATGGGCCTAGCCTCCCAGCCTACATCTTTCTCCTGTACTGGATGCTTCCTGCCCTCGAACATCGGACTCCAAGTTCTTCAGTTTTGGGACTCGGACTGGCTCTCCTTGCTCCTTGCAGACAGCCTGTTGTGGGACTTTGTGATAGTGTAAGTTAATACTTAATAAACTCATATATATATTCTATTAGTCTGTCCCTCTAGAGAACACTGCCTAATATACTGACTAAACAAGGTTTCTAAGTAACCTTTTTGTTTTACTCTGACTTTAGATGAAATGGACTCCACTATTTTCTTTCCTCTCAACCCTTTCACCACCTTCAAGGAGCCTACAACTTCAGTGGCATCAAAGAAGGCTATGTTCATTTCCTTGCTGTAGCCTACTCCAAACAGAGACTGCACATTTTCATACACTCCCTATATATAGGACAGGAGGAGACAATTTACTGCTCCAACATCATTACTTTTTCTTTCAAGTCTCTATCACAGTGACTTTAACATACCCCATAATCCCCTAAAACTGCTCTCTCACCACCTGTAAGGGATTAACGTCATCTTTTCACTTCTGATCATCCTCTTCATCCTAACTCCTGGCATCACTATAAGCCTATTTAAATAGCCTTGAAAATGAACCATCCAACACCTATTGCACAGGTTCTTAAACTTGTCCCAATTTCTATTCATCAGAATCACTGAAATTGCTTGTTAGAAATACATATTCTCAGCCCCTTGCCTTAGAAATTCTAGGCCAGTAGATATAGGTTTAAACCTAGGAATCTCACCCCAGGTTGTACTCATGCCTTAGTCCTTCAAATACAATCTGAGAAACACTGTCCTCAATTTTCAGTTCCTTAAATCCTAAATTCGAAGAAATTAATCTCCTCTCCGGCAACCAAATATTATAATCACATTTGAAACTAGTTGTCACCTAAACTGCTGCCTCTCTGAAATCTTAATCCGACTCTCAGATCACAAGCTCTGGTTCTTCCAGCCTACTCATTCCCACACCTGCTCTTCAATTTCATGGGGACCTACAATCTCTTGACCCTCTCCTTTCCTTTATCCACTTCCTGATCTCATTTCCTTTCCTGCCCATTCTGGAACCCAATCTTTTTTACTTCTTTCTTAACAGAACCCTTGGCCCCCTCATATCTTTATCTCATATACACACATTTTACAAACCCCCATTTCTGCATAATTCTTACAATATGACATCCCAGGTTTCATGCCTTAACTACTTTGTGTTCATGGAGAAAAAGAGAAAGTCCTTTCTCTCACCACACAGCCTCCTGCTTCCCCACCCCAACCAACCACACCATAAATTCTGTCAACTTTTATTACTAATCCCTTTGGAATCTATCCCGTACTCTCTACCCATTGCTAGTGCCCTAGTTTAAACCTACATAACTCTCACCTGGACTATTGTTCAGTCTGATTATCTTGTTTCTTGAGGTCAGTATCACCCTCAAATTCATTTACTAAGCCTTTAAGTGAGATTCTCTTTCTCTCTCTCCTCTCTCACACACACACACACACACACACACACACACACACACTCACTCTAGTCTGTTTCCCAGGCTAGAATGCTGTGGCATGATCATAGCTCACTACAACCTCAAACTGCTTGGCTCAAGTGATCCTCCCATCTTAGCCTCCCAAGTAGCTAGGACTGATTGATACATTTAAAAGGCAAAACGGACCAGGTTTCTTCCATATGTGAAGCACAATATTGGCTCCTCAGCCTACACAATAAAGACAAAGCTCCTTAGGACAACATTAAAAGGTTTTAAAGATCTAAACTGTAAATAACTGGTCTCTAGTCTTTTTTCTTCAACCACCACCCATAGATTAATAATCTAGTTGTATAAAATTACTCATAGTCCTGCAAACTTCCCTTTGTAGCTCTGTATTTCCTCCTGCCTGGTACAATCTATTCCCTTTTACAGCTTATGAATGCCTATTTGTTCTTTAATATACTACACAGAAATGGTTCTCTCTACCATTTTCTCTGACTACCTCCAGAGAGTTAACTGTTCTCTATATTTTGTATGTTTTTCTATTACTGAATTTATCACATGCACTAATTTCATTCATTTGTGAACTCTGACTCTTCTGTGAAATCAAGAATCCCCTGAAGATAGGAACCTTTTTATATCTTTAAATAGCTAGTAAACTGTCAATCAATTTTTGTTGAACTGATATTTTTTGGATGAATGAAAAATCAACTCCTAAAAGTAACTATTGTGAGCAACAGAATATCAAAGGATTAGATTTATTCAAATAACACAACACTTGAGTTCTAATTGTGAACAAGGCACCCGGCTGGAAATCTGTAAGCTACATAAAAATATCTAAGTTCTAATCCTTTCTTTATATAACTTTAAAGGAGTTCCTACATTTACAAATATAAAATTCAACCTATCTTTATCTTTTGGCAAGCAAATCATTTACCCAGCTATTGTTCATTGGCAATGAATTCTCCAAAATGGAGATAAAAATCTAAGCATAAACCAAGATGTGTTTCTTAACAGCCAAAACAGCTTCACAAAGCTCTTTCCCCAATAAAGCTTATGATTCTTCACTAAGATGACCACATAGGTCAGCTCAGCATCTGTCCAGTTTGCCCTTGGTCTCCCAACAAAAGTGTTCCAGTTCAGAAAAATTATACAGACATTCTACCCTTTACCCATCCCAAAGGTTTTCGGACCATCACTCAAAAGTCAATTTGCTCTTACTTTACCCACAATTCTTTTGTTTTAAGAGACAGGGTCTGTTAACCAGACGGGAGTCCAGTGGTATGACTGCAGGTAACTTAAAACTCAAACTCCTAGCATCATGTGATGCTCCTACCACAGCCTCCCAAAGTGTTGGGATTACAGGTGAGGGTTACCATGCCTAGCCTTTACCCACAATTCTAACTTGAAGTTTTTTGGTCCACAAAGTCCTGCTGAGTGTTGCTGCTGGTCACTAGCACTGCCTATCCTTCGTGATCTTACAAGTCTTTTAAGATGTACCAATCCATCCTTCTCAGAACCTAACTGACTGAATGTTAAAACCTCTAGTGTGAAGATTCAATTAAAACATTTCTTCTAAAAATTTTGTTTAATCACTATTTGTACTTTAATAATTGAGATGTGTAGAAGGTACCATTTTATTCCTATGAAATACACAAAAAATGTCCTTGTTTCTAATTTTCCTTATCTCCTGAATGCATTTACACATTATCTCTAACCAATCTAATTTATTCCTCTCTATTCACTTACTTTACTTAGGTCTTATCCATAAATATTTTATCTCCGAAAAAAAAGTTGATTCTTAAAGGAATCTAAGTTAACTGAAACAAAGCAGCTTCAAAATAAGTACAAAAAAATCCTTTAAAGAACTCATATTTGAACACCCAAATAAGCTGTGATCTTTTCTATAAAACTATTTCACATCGCTGATATAAAGCTATAGCCACAAATATTAAAGTAAAAGCTTTGCTACATATCCACTAGAACAGTTACTAAAAAAAAATTCTGATTAATTCAAGGAGATGCATTATCTCATTCTGCTTTCCTTATTTGAAGACTAATGATTAAATTCAAGTAACTTATCAATAGCAAAATTATTTGAAAAAGCCCCTTATAAAGAAAACACACACACACACAAACCCAGGAGCAGAGAACTATTTACTTAACAGTACTGAAATAACAGCAAAGTATCTATGAATAATGACTTTCCATCAATATAAACTTTCTCCTTCAACAGAAAGAACATCCTTGCCCTCATTACACTCCTCTAGTCCAGTTATGTTTAGCAGTAAACAAAAGAATGTATCAGTGACCATAACTCACATTCCAGTATCTTTCTTTACATTAATGCCATTTTCAAAAGAACACAGCCAAAGACATATTTATTTAGCCTATTTCTTCAATTTTTTTTTTTCTAATTCTGGCCTGAAGTCATTTCTAGGATTCCCTTAGAAATGGCTTTCTCTAATTTTCAAAATATTGATGATTTCATTTCTTTCTTCAAAGATCTTTGACGATAACCTCATACAGCTGACCTTTCAACAACACAGGTTGGAAATGAACAAGTTGACTTATATACATACAGTTTTTTCAATAAATATGTTGGAAATTTTTTTGGAGATTGGTGACAATTTGAAAAAACTTGCAGATGAATCATGTAGTCTTGAAACATCAAAAAAAGGAAAAGAAAAAATTAGGTATATTATGAATGCATAAAACATATACAGTCTATTTTATCATTTAGTATTATAAAATATAGAGAAATTATAGTGTATTTGATACTTAAAGTGTATCAAAACTTAGCAAACACAGACACATATGGTGCCACTTGAGGTGGTACAGGAAATTTAAATAAATGTAAAGATGCAGTATGAATCATAGCTGTATAAAATTAATTGTAGTACATACTGTAATAATTTCCTGTTGCTATTATGAATTTCCACTTAAAATGCTGTGGACACTAATCATCTCTGCATATATTGGAGTAAAACGTAATCTCTTGTTCTTGTGTATTTTTCATCATGTTTAGTATAATACCATAAACCTTGAATAACACCATGGGACCCCTGTGAAGTGCCACTAGTAATGCTAGAAGTGCTCCCAAGAAGCCAAGAAAAGTCATGCCATTACAAGAAGTTAAATTACTTGGTACGCACCGTGGATGGGTCTGCAGCTGCAGTTACCCATCATTTCAGACAGACACCTTGTAAACAGGTAACATAAACACAGTATCGGTAAATGCAGTATTGTAAATGTATTTTTTCTTCCTTAGGAATTTATTTTCCTTTATCTAGCTTATTGTAAGAATATAGTATATAATGCATATAACAAACATAACGTGTTAACGGACTTTACAGTAAGCTCTTAGTAGTTAAATTTTGGGGAAGTCAAAACTTATACTCAGATTTTTGATTGTGCAAGGGGCTGGCACCCTTAACCCCATGTTGCTCAAGGGTCAATTGTACTGCCCTCTTACTGTCTTTGAGCATTCTTTTATTTCACCTCTAATTATGCATTATCTTTCAAAAATACATTTGTGTAGAACAACATAACCAGGTTCTTCTTGGCTGAGATTCAGCAATACTACGCAACCAACAAAAGTGACTCCAGATAAAAGCAGACAACTTAACAGATGTACACAGGAATCCTACAGTAGCCCTAAGAGTCCACAGTTCATGTAATTTTAGTAAATCTTGCATGCTTTGGTGACTTTTTCAATTTCTATATCCTCATGAATAACTTTTTCAAAGTGCAGACTAACTGGATAAACGCTGGGGAAGGAAAATGAATTAAAACTAATATAATGCTCTAGATCCTAGCTATACAAACAAACTGGGATTCCCAACTAGTACTATCAGCACTACCTGGGAGCTCTTCACAAATGAAAATCCTAAGTGCCACCCTAGACCTACAGAACCAGATCTCCAAGTGATTCGCATATTAGTTAGTGAAACACTACCAAATCCATGTCACTGAATCCTCAAAACCACCCTGTGAAATATGACTATACCTATTTCACAAATGAGGAAGCCTCTAAGCTCAGGAAGTTAAATGATTTACCCAAAGTCAAAGCCATCAATACTGGAAGATGCGATTCCAACTCAAATATACCTTTAAAAAAGTCTTTCTACAATGTATGGTCTCTCACAGAAAATGTCACGTATTATCTAATAGAAATATTATGCAAGCCACATATGCAATTTCAAATTTTCTATTAGCCACATTAATAATAAAAAGAGGCAGGGCATGGTGCCTCACATCTGTAATCCCAGCACTTTGTGGGTAGTGACACAGGAGGATGGCTTGAGCCTAGGAGTTATAGACCAGCCTGGGCAAGATGGTGAGACCCCCATTTTCTACAAAAATAGTAATAGAAAGAAACAGGTAAAATTAATTTCAATAATAGATTTTATTTAATCCAATGTTTCTACATTACCGCTTCAATACGTTTCTATATAAATTGTTAATGTAATATTTTATGTTCTTGGGTAAGTGTATGCATACTCTTTGAAATCCAGTGTGTATTTTACACTTACAGCACAACTTAATTCAGACTGGATACATGTCAAGTGCTCAACTCCATATGGCTAGTGGCTACTTTACTGGGCAATGCTGGTCTAGAATGTCTTGCATATTAATCTTGTTAAATACAAAACTGACAAGTCACTACAGGAATCATTTAATACAGACAGTGAATTCAATGTTAATTTACCTAGACTTTTGCTGAAGACAGATAAAAAAGAAAACTGCATATTCTGTTATAATCAAAGTTAATGGGTTTAGGTAGCCCCAATTCTGCCAAACTGACCCATCACCTATTAACTCTGAGAATTTATACAGTTGACCCTTGAACAATGTGAGGAGTTAAGAGTGTCTACCTCCTGCACAGTCAAAATTCCATGTAAACTTTTGAGTTTCCAAAAACTTAACTACTAATAGCCTACTATTGGCTGGAAGCTTTACTGATAACATAAACAGTGGATTAATATATATTTTGTATGTTGTATTATATATTGTTTTCTTGCAATAAACTAAAAAAAAGAAAACGTTATTTAAAAAATCATAAGGAGGCCAGGTGCAGTGGCTCACGCCTGTAATCTCAGCACTTTGGGAAGCTGAGGCAGGCAGATCATGAGGTCAAGAGATCAATACCATCCTGGCCAGCATGGTGAAACCCCGTCTCTACTAAAAATACAAAAATTAGCTTGGTGTGGTGGCGCGCACCTATAGTCCCAGCTAATTGGGAGGCTGAGGCAGAAGAATCTCTTGAATCTGGGAGGTGGAGGTTGCAGTGAGCCAAGATCGCACCACTGCACTCCAGCCTAATGATAGAGCAAAACTCCGTCTCAAAAAAAAAACAACAAAAAAACATAAGGAAGAAAAATATGTTTACATTCACTAAGTAGAAATGGATCATCATAAAGGTCTTCATCCTTTTCAGGAGAAGGAGAAAGAAGCATTGGTTTTGCTCTCTCAGGGGTGGCAGGGGCAGAAAAAAAAAGTATTGTATAAGTGGAACTACACAGTTCAAACCTTCGTTCAATGGTCAACTATAATTTCAACTGGGCACAAAATAAGGCATACATGTAATACTTACAACAGTCATGTGAAGAAGCCCTCAGAAAATTCCCACATTATTTGAAACCAAAGATTTTTTTAAAGTTGGAGGAGAAGGGATGCTTTTATTTTAACCAATAGGGGGATGTAAAACAGAACAGTATAATTTTAACTACAGGCCAGAATTAATTTGCCAAACATAACTCAAATATACATAATTCCTACTGGAACGAATGACCTGTAAATTTTACACCAAACTTAATATGATGATGTATTAAGAAGGTAACATAAAAAAAAAGAAAAAGTCTAAAACCAAATTAGATACTTTGCCCCTAACAATTCTGTAGAAAAAAAAAGTGACAGGTAAAACTTAAAAATATACAAAGGGGTTTAGGGATTATCAATGAATTTAAATCTTGACCCATTCAAATAAGTGAAAAATAAATACAACTAAAAATGAAGTAATATTGTACCATTTATAATTTGTAACAGCTCAAAATACTCATACTCCCACTTTTCAAGTCCAGTCACAAGATCAAAGTCAAGAGTTTTTTTCAGGTAATAGATTCAAGCAAGCGATTATCTTTAATCAAAGAAAAAGATGAGCATATAACATCAATATAAATACATATAAAAACAAAGACAAATATCAATTATAAATATTTGAAGACTTACTGTATTTTTCCAATTAACAGCTAATGTTTAATAAGATTTGTGCCATTTATTCAAAATACACAAAACAGTAAATGTTCTACATGAAATCACTCAGTGACAGAAAGAAAAAATGCTTGAAATGTTCCAACTTTTGGTACACAACTCAAAAAAAATTATATATACATAAAAGGAGTAGATAAATCAGGTGTGAGTTAGCAGACACATCTTAGTATTTTTTTATAAACCAGTCACAAATTGAGAGATGTAACTAAATGCCCTAATGCTCCATTTTTAGCCCTCATCATCTCGTGCTAAAAATTAGCTGAGAAAAAGCATAGGTCATACTTGGAAACTTCAGACAAAACTCATTTGAACTAAATGGGGTCTGATACTTTAAAGAATCATTTCCCTTTAAGACGTTACTATGTGGCAGTCTACTTACTGCCTTCACAATCTTTATGCTAGTGCATTAAACCCTTTAATTTTTCTCAAAACAACAAAAAAGTGAGCTTTGCATTTTATTTCAAAACATGAGATGTAAAAGTGAACGAATATTGTCTTTTAATCATATCACACACAGATGTTTCTTAGCCAGCAACCATTTCATAAATAAGAAAGCTCTTTGGCAAATTATCTGTGTGACCTTGGTCAAGTAATAACCCCCAGTCTTTTGTTATCTCATCCTACTCCATAATTCTGTAATTCTAAGTACTAAATGCTTTAATTAGCAGTCAGTTAACAACATTTTGGATTTAAATTAACCCAAAAGGTCATACGCCATGAAAACTAAAGATAGTCGGTAAGTAAGCACAGGTGGTTGTAGCCAAGTGTTAAATTGGTTTCTATATCCACAAAGATGTTGTTTCACAAATTCAGATTCCTCAGGCACAACGCAACCAAGAGAATGGAAAAGGCTCAGTACCTTCTATTACTAACACGGGAGAAAAATACGCATTCGAATTCCCAACTGTCAGTGCTGTTAGATGTTTCCTGGTAGTATACGGTTAACATATAAAATAATATTCTTTAAATACATCGATATTGTGAAAACAAAAGATTTAATATCCTTTTCTTCTGACTCAAAATATCGTTTTGGATCCTTCAAAAAAAAAAAAAAGTCTGTTCCTTTCCTCTGACAATTTAAGTTGGTGAAGACTGAAACAAAACACTTTGTAAGTTGACATCTCCTTTTAAAAAAAGTTATTTCATTTTTCTTCTCTTGTCTAAAAGACCAGCTATTTGGAGAAAGTTTTCCTGATAATTATAATTCTACCAAGTTCTGAACAACCAGCGAAGAAAAAAATATTTAATGTATTTCCATTCTGCCCACATGATACACTGGCCCATTTGAGACATAAATTCTAAATGAAAGACTGGGCTGAACAACATCCTCCACTTTAAGATATACAAGGCACCAAAACAAACACATTCAAAATCTATTTTTAGAGTGGTGTTCACTCTTCCGGTTTTCCCTTTAAAACGAGATTTACTTGACCTATTTTCATGTGTTTTTAGGGCACCCAGACACTCTATACAAACAATATTTGCTAGTCATAAAACAGCAAAGCCAAAATCACAAATCCTGTTATTTGTGTGGGACATTTTCTCCATGTGTCCTTACGTGCCATGTCTTTTAAAAGTCTAAATATAGATTCACTGACTAAAATGTCCTAAGTCTTCCAAATTCTATAATTATATACTGGATTGAATGCCAGTATTATACGTTCACATCCCATTTGAAAAGTACACACACGGGGTGGGGGTGATGTGCCCACTACCTGAAATGTCAATCATACAAAGAACAAAGCGTTCCCTATCATCTTTGGGCTTTCTTCTCTCCTCAGTTCTACACTGTTTCGATATTACAAAAATATTACTTAAACAAAATGTTCAAAACTTGAGAAATAAGTGCTCACTAAAATGGCACTTAGAGAAAAGAAATTAAAACGTATACCAAAATGATTAACGAGAAAAGATTCCAGTTGCCAGGATGTGTGTGTAAACTTACAGTCCTGTAGGTTTTACCTGTGGAGAGGACGGTTCCGTCTCCACACTCTTAAAACAATTTTACATTCTTTAGAAGCCTTCGCAAAATAAATAGCGACAACAATGGAAGACCCACACTCCTTCAGACGGGATGGAGGGTAGGAAGAGAACTCCCCACCCAACAATCAGAACAAAGCAACAGCCTCAGCTTCTAAGATGCAGAGGGTTTGGAGGCTCAAGGGATATTCTGAGATCTCTTAATTGTTCCGATGCTTCAACAGCCGTCAAAAACAACTAAGAATATGCAGCGCTGGGCTTCACTAGGACAAGGTGCAGGGATTGCTCTCTTCGTATTAGGCAAGACCGAGACACTGAACAGGAGGAAAAAAAGGAGGAAGAGAGAGAGAAGAGAAAGCAGCAGCCAGAGACACTCCGGGAAAAGGCAAAAATGCAGACTCTACGCCCTGGCTTCGATCTGACCCAAGGCCCAAACTGTCTGACCCCACACGGGAAACAGGGAGCAGGCTACCGCCGAAAAACCATCGCCGCCCCTACACCTCGAGGCCAGAAGGTCCCCGAGGAAACGCCTGAAACCACGGCCCAGAGGGGAGGAGAGAGACCCGCCTGCCACCCGAGGCAGCGAAGCGGACTCAGGCGGAAGAGGCTGCGCAGTAATGGCCGCTGCTCCGCCCCTCGCACCCGGACCGAGACCAGCTCCGGCCGTCACCCAGGGCAGGGGCTGCGGCGCCCTCGGGCAGCGCAGGGGCTGTCACGGTCGTCTTGCCTGCCCCAGCAGCCAAGGCGGGGGTGGCGGAAAGGGCTGAGCTGTCCCATCCCGCCTCTGCGCGGACAGCCGGGGCCGCGCCAGCCCAAGGGCGTCCATCTACGTACCGGCCCCTGACCCCGCCGCCGCCCCTCTCAGGCCCCGAGCGTAAGGCCGACCCGGAGTACGTTGCGGCTGGAGGTGACACCACGAGCTATGCCTCCTCTCCCCGAGTGAGGATCCTAGAGTGGCCGGCGTTCACCCTGCTCCCCCGAGAGGGCCTCGCTCCGACTCCCACCTCTCCGGCCACAGCTGCGGCCACCTCGCAGTCTTTTCTCTCTGGCCTCGGAGCCCGCAACGGCCGGGAACGCGCGCGGCCGTCACGTGACCACCCGGCGCGTCGCGGAGGAGGGGCCGCGCGGGGCGGAAGCCGCACCGCGCCGCGCCGCGCCGCGCCGCGCACCCGCACCCGCAGCAGCGAGCTCGCTCCGGCACTTCCTTGTTCTGCCCGTCTCGCGCCGCTGCCTGCCGGTACTTTCTTGCCTGTGGGGACTGGCGACTTCGCTGCTTGGATTCTTCTGGCTTCTTTAGAGTGTGCTTGCTTTGTATTAGGGCCCAGAGGCTCTGAAAGAATGCAGTTCTAGCAGAACGAGATTTGGGGTGGAGGAAGTAAAACGTGTGTCGGACCGGCAGGTGGTGCTGCTCAAAAATCCAGCTTTGCTATCCCGAGGAAGCCCTGGGGCGCCTAGCTGAGTTTCGGCTTGAAGATCCCTTAGCGAAAGTACTGCTTGTTCCCTTTCAAGAAAAAAAATGGGGATGGGGGAGGACGGAGGGGAGAGAGTACTGTAAGACTTTACAATTTATTCACCTTTTTAATGGTTGAGCAATTTAATCGGGGAAAAAAATGGGTATTACTTTTCTTTTGAACCCCCCTTTTTTTAAAAAACGATAGTGCCTGAGAAACTGAAGAAAGAAATTAATCTGCATGATAATCTAAAATTAAAGAGGTTATTTTGATCGCAAGCCTGTGGTTTTAAACATCAGAACTCTAGCAGTAATTCACCATTTTAGCATGTACATTTCCTTTTTAAGAACTGATCAAATTTTCCTAATTTGTAGGAAAATGAAGAGGATGGAAGAGCAGACCTTTTATCTTTAGAAGAGTATGTATTACAACATTCTGTGACAGTGTCTTCTCATTTGCATTAGTGTTGCATTTTGGGATTTCATTAACTGTTTGATTCAGGATTGGAAGTTTTCAGTGTCCTTATAGGTATAGAAATGTATATGTTTTCTGTTATTCCTCAGAAATCAGTTTATTTCAGGGTTCTCATTCACATATATCAATATGTAACCCAATCTCTTGAAGGGTGCGTCTAGTTCAGTGATGCTTGCGCGTGTGTGCAATACTGTTCTATACATGTAGAAATATTGAAGTGTATGTCCTTTAACTTAAAGCTTAGTTTTCTATCTTTATCTTATTAGCCACTCAGTTTTGTCCCTCTATCCTACACAGCCCATGAACAAAGAATAGCTAAAATTTGATATGTACTCGAAGATACCAGCTTGAAGAGGTAATGCTAATATTTACTAACAGTGTACCAGGTGTTGCTCTAAGTGCTTTATTCATATATACTCACTTAATTCTCATAATAAACTATGAAGTGGGCACTATTATTATTCCCATTTTACAGAGAGAGACACACACACAGCTGAGATTTGAATCCAGGCAGAGACTGTAAGATGTCAGCTAGTTCAGCCCCTTCTCACTCATACCCAAGGTCTTTGTATTTCAGTAAATGGCTGCATCTTTCCTTGTTCAAACCCATCTTTAACTCCTCTCTTTTATGTCTTATATGCATTTGGCATATAATCTGTTGGCTCTTCCTTCAAAGTATATCCAACTACTTACCACCTCCACTACAATCTACATCATCTCTTGTTTGGATTATAGTGTTACTGTGGACCAAGAACTAGTCTTTTGACTCTATCCTTAATACAGAATCCTAAATAAATCTACTTAAAAAGAAGTGAGATCGTACCACTCCCAACACAAGGAAAAACCAAAGTCCTAACGATGGCTTTAAAATCCTCCCCTCATTACCTCTTTGACCCCACAGACTGTTTACCCAGCTTTGTATTCCCAGAAAGCTCTCCACAAGCTGCCAACCTCATAGTCTTTGCAGTTGTGGTTTCCTCTGCTTAGAACACTCTTCCCCGTCATGCTCCCTCCATATGTGCTCAGATGTCCAACTCTTCAGTCAGTCCCTCTACTTGTCAGCATATTTTAAATCATGATGTTTCCCATTCCCAATATTTCATATTTCCTCCTTTACTTTTTAATACTTACCACAATGTAATGGATAATTTCTTTTACTTACTAATCTTCATCATATTTCACATCACATTAGGACGCAAGACTCAGGAGGCCAGGAATGTGTGTTCTATTTTGTATCTCAACTGCCAGGAATAGTGCCTGACACATTTAAAGAGGTTCTCTGTAAATATGTGTTACATGAATGAGTGAATGAATGAATGGATGAATGCACACGTGGCCGGGCACAGTGGCTCACGCCTGTAATCCCAGCACTTTAGGAGGCCGAGGTGGGTGGATCATGAGGTCAGGAGATCAAGACCATCGTGGCTATCACAGTGAAACCCTGTCTCTACTAAAAACACAAAAAAATTAGCTGGGCATGGTGGCACGCACCTGTAATCTCAGCTACTCAGGAGGCTGAGGCAGGAGAATCGCTTGAACCTGGGAGGCGGAAGTTGCCCGAGATCATGTCACTGCACTCCAGCCTGCACTGCAACAGAGCAAGACTCCATCTCAAAAAAACCTAAAAAACCACATTTGTGTATGTGAGTGTGTATATATATCCACATTTCTATATATATGAATATATATATATCCATATTTATATATATATGAATATATATCCATATTTATATATATATGAATATATATCCATATTTATATATATATATGAATATATATCCATATTTATATATATGAATATATATCCATATTTATATATATGAATATATATCCATATTTATATATATATGAATATATATCCATATTTATATATATATGAATATATATCCATATTTATATATATATGAATATATATCCATATTTATATATATATGAATATATATATCCATATTTATATATATATGAATATTTATCCATATTTATATATGAATATATATATCCCCATTTATATATATATGAATAAAAGTGAACTTCTCATTTTTCAGTAGTTGCATATGAAGAGCAGAATTGAATGCATGGAATGCTATACACCCTACCTCCATCAGCCACTTGAAAGAAAGATAGTGAGAAATTTGTATCTTTGAATAATACAGGACAGCACCTCTCAACATTGTCAGAGTGCTGGTTTCCAGTAATTAAGAGTAACTGGTTTCCAGTAATTTTAAGTACCAAAACTTCAAAGTATTTGCTTAAATAAATCAGAGCCTAACAGTTTCAATGTATTTCTGTAATAATGTTACTGTCACTGGGATTCCATTTTGCTTCATTGAATCAAAGGTAAAGAAGTTGCAGCTGACTGCTAGGAATTACCCAGTTGCCTGTTTGCTTATAGCTTATTGTCTATTTCCCACAACTTACAAAATACTTTCCTGAATACCACACATCTCCAGGCGCCTACTCTTCTCCATTTATCCTTCCAACACTCAAAAATTGTTCAATGTTATTTGTTTTACTTAAGGATCAAAGCATTTTTTTTGTTTACTTAATATCTGAAGACATCCATGAAAATGCATGAGAAAATGATGTGTTACAGTAGAATGTATGTTGAAACCACTGATGGGGCTAGTTTAGGGCGGTGGTGTTCCGAGTGTTATCTAGTGACCCATAGGGGTCCTGTGACTCTTGCAGAGTGTCTGAGGGAAAATTGTTCTTATAATAATACTAAGACTCTAGTTGCTTTGTTTACTTGCACTCTCTCAAATGTACAGTGGAGTTTTCCAGAAGCTACATGATATGTGATGTAGCAATAGATTGATTATAGAAGCAGATATGAGAATTTGACTATATCTATTAAACCAGTCATTAAAACGATGTAAAAAAAAAAAAGTAAAACTGCACTCTTCTCTCATTCAGTTAGCTTTGTTTTGGAAAATGTAGTGTTTTTTTTTTTAATAAAGTATGTTAATACTTAATGGGTCTTATTTTTAAATGAATTAGTATATATTGTAAACTATTCTCAGTTTCAACTTTTAATTTGGTAAATATTGATTAGCTCATAAAAGTTTTTTGGGGTCTTCTATAACTTAGCACTGTCAAAGGGTCCCGAGACCAAATAAGAATGCTTGTGTGGGGCTATTTTGCTTATCAACTTTAAGTTAAATTTCTTCCCCTTTCACATGCCGGCAACCATCTGATAGCTGTGGACACAACTTTCTTGTATGCCTGGAAACAGAACAAACCAGATTGAGGAATGTACCAGTCATTATAGCTAGCAGATGAATGGAAATCAAACCAAGAGGAAGCTTTGGAAAGCAAACTTTGTTTATTTTAATTAAAAACTTTGTTCCCAGAGCTGATACATAAGTTGGTTTCTGTCCTATCATTTGATGTTCTACTTACAGTAATCAAACAGTATATTATTTTCTAGTAGAACTCCTTTGTAAATAATAGTATACTAGCCAGTTTCGCTTGTGTTTTTCTTTTACCTAATGTGATTATCAATGCTTTCTCTTCTAATGGTTCTTAATGTTCCTATGTCGACCACAGACATTACAACTGAATTAGGATAATGTATGGCTAGAAAATAGCCCCAAGAGTCACTGAGTTAAACTTTATAGTTTGACTATAAAGTCAACCATGCATTTATTTCCTAACCTGGTTGTATGTATATAATACGTATTTATTAATTTTTAGATGTCTTATATTGACAGTAGTAGCTTTGATATCTCCAAAGTCCATGCTTGTTTCATTAAATGACATAACCTTTAATTGACCATAGTATTGAAAGATAAGAATAAATGCTGTATTTTAACAGTGGAGGTTTTTTAAGCTAGCTTATTATTTTAACAAAATAGTCCCTTAAACAATGTACTCCATCACATAAAGGAAATTGCTTATGGTCACCAAGGCAGCAACCATGTTTTGCGATGTCACATTTTCCTCAAAACGGTTAGGATTTGGGAAATCAAAATTAAATGGTTTTATAAGCATCCATATTTAGGATTTATTTATAAAGCCTTATGCATACTATATCAGTTTAATATAATTATAACCTAAAAGTTTGAAGTATTTTCACAGAAGTTTGTCAAGCAAGATTCTCTTTGGAAAACAAAAACCACCTTAGTATTTCAGACAGAGACGCTAATGTAGTGAAATGGTGGTGAAAGTGTTAGAAAACTGGAGGAACCAAAAAAGAAAGATGAAGATACCTTGAAGTCAGTAACTGCAGAAAGTCACTAGCTCATCTAAGTTTGGAGGAGCAAAGGGTGTTCTGGGAGCTCCTGGAGGCTGCTAGAGCACTTTTTATGAACTGCTATAATAGGAAGTCAGGGTCCCATATGCACACTGAGCCTGCAGAAGTCCAGGAACTCACAGCCATAAGCAGTCACCTACCACTCCAATGTCAGAACCGGAAACAAATAGGAAAGAAGTCACCTTCTCCTTTCCACCTACTTTTTCCACGTGATTGCCTTCCATTGACAAAACTAAACAAGAAACCATCTGTCAAAGGATTCTCAAAAACAACTTTTTCCAGCTCCGTTAGATACAAAGCAGAACTCATTGAAAAATGATTTATTAATTGCTCAAGGTGATGGATATTCTGAAATATGGAAAGAACTAGAATAGTTGATTGCCTATTATTTTCTAAGCTCTTAACAAACCATTTTTTTCACCATAATGATCCAGGTCCAGGAATATCTTTTCATCATTATACTGTGAGACAACTGCAACTCATTGAGGTTACCGATGTTCACAGGTAGCCCAGAGTAGAATCACGGTGAAGAGAGAGAGACTGGCTGAGGGGAATATGGACATGCATCAGTAAAGGTTCAGTAAAGACATGATGAGTCCTAGAATCAGGAGTGCCATAAACTAATTCAGGCATGCTACTTACTGTATCCAAATGTCAATTTTTTTATATGTAGCCATAAAATGGGTAAATTATCACCTCTATTCAGAGATTTGATAATGAAATTTAAGATAAAGTACTTGGCCAAGGTTGAAAAACCTTAGCTATTATGATTACATTATTTGACCTGTTTCAAATTCTGAGCTAGTTCTGCCAGAGCCTCTCATTCAGTCTACTAGAAAGCGTAAGAATAAATATCTATAATTTCATAAATTCTACTGTCTTTTGGCAAAAACTAATAAATTATTTTCTTTTTCTGTTTTATATAGTCTATATATTTTATTTTTTTTTTATACTTTAAGTTCTAGGGTGCATGTGCACAACGTGCAGGTTTGTTACATAGGTATACATGTGCCATGTTGGTTTGCTGCACCCATTAACTCGTCATTTACATTAGGTATTTCTCCTAATGCTATCCCTCCCCCAACCACCACCCTACAACAGGGCCCAGTGTGTGATGTTCCCTGCCCTGTGTCCAAGTGTTCTCATTGTTCAATTCCCACCTATGAGTGAGAACATGCGGTGTTTGGTTTTCTGTCCTTGTGCTAGTTTGCTCAGAATGATGGTTTCCAGCTTCATCCATGGCCCTGCAAAGGACATGAACTTATCATTTTTTATGGCTGCATAGTATTCCATGGTGTATATGTGCCACATTTTCTTAATCCAGACTATCATTGATGGACATTTGGGTTGGTTCCAAGTCTTAGCTATTGTGAACAGTGCTGCAGTGAACATACGTGTGCATGTCTTTATAGTAGCATGATTTATCATCCTTTGGGTATACACCCAGTAATGGGATCGCTGGGTCAAATGGTACTTGTAGTTCTAGATCCTTGAGGAATCACCACACTCTCTTCCACAATGGTTGAACTAGTTTACACCCCACTGACAGTGTAAAACCTTCCTATTTCTCCACGTCCTCTCCAGCATCTATTATTTCCTAAATTTTTAATGATCACCATTCTAACTGGTGTGAGATGGTATCTCATTGTGGTTTTGATTTGCATTTCTCTGATGACAAGCAATGATGAGCATTTTTTCATGTGTCTGTTGGCTGAATAAATCCCTTCTTTTGAGAAGTGTCTGTTCATGTCCTTTGCCCACTTTTGATGGGGTTGTTTGTTTGTTTCTTGTAAATTTGTTTAACTGCCTTATAGATTCTGGGTATTAGCCCTTTGTCAGATGGGTGGATTGCAAAAATTTTCTCCCATTCTGTAGGTTGCCTGTTCACTCTGATGGTAGTTTCTTTTGCTGCGCAGAAGCTCTTTAATTAGATCCCATTTGTCTATTTTGGCTTTTGTTGCCATTGCTTTTGGTGTTTTAGTCATGAAGTCCTTGTCCATGCCTGTGTCCTGAATGGTATTGCCTAGGTTTTCTTCTAAGGTTTTTGTGGTTTTAGGCCTAACAGTTAAGTCTTTAATCCATCTTGAATTAATTTTTTGTGTAAGGTGTAAGGAAGGGATCCAGTTTCAGCTTTCTATATATGTCTAGCCAGTTTTCCCAGCACCATTTATTAAATAGGGAATCTTTTCCCCATTTCTTGTTTTTGTCAGGTTTGTCAAAGATTAGATGGTTGTAGATGTGTGGTGTTATTTCTGAGGCCTCTGTTCTGTTCCAATGGTCTATATCTCTGTAGACTGTATATACTGTAGCCTTGTACTATAATTTGAAGTCAGGTACATGATGCCTCCAGCTTTGTTCTTTTTGCTTAGGAGTGTCTTGGCAATGCGGGCTCTTTTTTGGTTCCATGTGAATTTTAAAGTAGTTTTTTCCAATTCTGTGAAGAAAGTCATTGGTAGCTTCATGGAGATGGCATTGAATCTATAAATTATCTTGGGCAGTATGGCCATTTTCATGATATTGATTCTTCCTATCCATGAGCATGGAATGTTCTTCCATTTTTTTGTGTCCTCTTTTATTTCATTGAGCAGTGATCTGTAGTTCTCCTTGAAGAGGTCCTTCATTTCCCTTGTAAGTTGGATTCCTAGGTATTTTACTCTCTTTGTAGCAATTGTGAATGGAAATTCACTCATGATTTGGCTTTCTGTCTGTTATTGGTGTATAGGAATGCTTGTGATTTTTGCACATTGATTTTGTATCCTGAGACTTTGCTGAAGTTGTTTATCAGCTTAAGGAGATTCTGGTCTGAGACGATGGGGTATTCTAAATATACAATCATGCCATCTGCAAACGGACAATTTGACTTCCTCTTTTCCTAATTGAATACCCTTTATTTCTTTCTCCTGCCTGATTGCCCTTGCCAGAACTTCCAACACTATGTTGAATAGGAGTGGTGAGAGAGGGCATCCCTGTCTTGTGCCAGTTTTCAAAGGGAATGCTTCCAGTTTTTGCCCATTCGGTATGATATTGGCTGTGGGTTTGTCATAAATAGCTCTTATTATTTTGAGATATGTTCCATCAATACCTAGTTCATTGAGAGTTTTTAGCATGAAGGGCTGTTGAATTTTGTCAAAGGCCTTTTCTGCATCTATTGAGATAATCATCTGGTTTTTGTCATTGGTTCTGTTTATGTGATGGCATTACATTTATTGATTTGTGTATGTTGAACCAGGCTTGCATCCCAGGAATGAAGCCCACTTGATCGTGGTGGATAAGCTTTTTGGTGTGCTGCTGGATTCGGTTTGCCAGCATTTTATTGGGTATTTTCGCATCGATGTTCATCAGGGATACTGGTCTAAAGTGCTCTTTTGTTGTGTTTCTGCCAGGCTTTGGTATCAGGATGATGCTGGCCTCATAAAATGAGTTAGGGAGGAGTCCCTCTTTTTCTATTGATTGGAATAGTTTCAGAAGGAATGGTACCAGCTCCTTTTTGTAGTTCTGGTAGAATTCGGCTGTGAATCTGTCTGGTCTTGATCCTTTTTTTGGTTGGTAGGCTATTAATTATTGCTTCAGTTTCAGAGCCTGTTATTGGTCTATTCAGAGATTCAACATCTTCCTGGTTTAGTCTTGGGAGGGTGTATGTGTCCAGGAATTTATCCATTTCTTCTAGATTTTCTAGTTTTTTTGTGTAGAGATGTTTATAGTATTCTCTGATGGTAGTTTGTATTTTCGTGGGATCAGTGGTGATATCCCCTTTATCATTTTTTATTGTGTCTATTTGATTCTTCTCTCTTTTCTTTATTAGTCTTGCTAGCGGTCTATCCATTTTGTTGATCTTTCCAAAAAACCAGCTCCTGGATTCATTGATTCTTTGAAGGGTTTTTTTGTGTCTCTATCTCCTTCAGTACTGCTCTGATCTTAGTTATTTCTTACCTTCTGCTAGCTTTTGAATTTGTTTGCTTTTGCTTCTCTAGTTCTTTTAATTGTGATGTTAGGGTATAGATTTTAGATCTTTCCTGTTTTCTCTTGTGGGCATTTAGTGCTTTAAATTTCCCTCTACACATTGCTTTAAATATGTCCCAGAGATTCTGGTATGTTGTGTCTTTGTTCTCATTGGTCTCAAAGAACATCTTTACTTCTGCCTTCATTTCATTATGTACCCAGTAGTCATTCAGGAGCAGATTGTTTAGTTTCCGTATAGTTGTGCAGTTTTGAGTGAGGTTCTTAATCCTGAGTTCTAATTTGATTTCACTGTGGTCTGAGAGACAGTTTGTTGTGATTTCTGTTCATTTACATTTGCTGAAGAGAGCTTTACTTCCAACTATGTGGTGAATTTTGGAATAAGTGCAATGTGGTGCTGAGAAGAAGGTGTATTCTATTGATTTGGGGTGGAGAGTTCTGTAGATGTCTATTAGGTCCACTTGGTGCAGAGCTGAGTTCAAGTCCTGGGTCTTGTTGATCTGTCTAATATTGACAGTGGGGTGTTAAAGTTTCCCATTATTATTGTTTGGGAGTCTAAGACCCTTTGTCGGTCTCTAAGGACTTGCTTTATGAATCCGGGTGCTCCTGTATTGGATGCATATATATTTAAGATAGTTAGCTCTTCTTCTTGAATTGATCCCTTTACCATTATGTAATGGCCTTCTGTGTCTGTTTTGATCTTTGTTGGTTTAGAGTCTGTTTTATCAGAGAGTAGGATTGCAACCCCTGCTTTTTTTTGGCTTCCCATTTGCTTGGTAGATCTTCCTCCATCCCTTTATTTTGAGCCTATGTGTGTCTTTGCATGTGAGATGGGTCTCCTGAATACAGCACACCAATGGGTCTTGACTCTTTACCCAGCTTGCCCGTCTGTGTCTTTTAATTGGGGCATTTAGCCCTTTTACATTTAAGGTTAATATTGTTACGTGTGAATTTGATCCTGTCATTATGATGTTAGCTGATTCTTTTTTTTTTTTGAGACGGAGTCTTGCTCTGTCACCCAGGCTGGAGTGCAGTGGCGCAATCTCGGCTCACTGCAAGCTCCGCCTCCCGGGTTCACGCCATTCTCCTGCCTCAGCCTCTCCAAGTAGCTGGGACTACAGGCGCCCACCACCATGCCCGGCTAATTTTTTATATTTTTAGTAGAGACGGGGTTTCACCGTGGTCTCGATCTCCTGACCTCGTGATCCACCCGCCTCGGCCTCCCAAAGTGCTGGGATTACAAGCGTGAGCCACTGTGCCGGGCTGACGGTGACAGAATCTCTCAGCATTTGTTTGTCTGTAAAGGATTTTATTTCTCCTTCACTTATGAAGCTTAGTTTGGCTGGATATGAAATTCTGGGTTGAAAATTCTTTTCTTTTTGAATGTTGAATATTGGTTCCCACTCTCTTCTGGCTTGTAGAATTTCTGCTGAGAGATCCACTGTTAGTCTGATGGGCTTCCCTTTGCGGGTAACCCGACCTTTCTCTCTGGCTGCGCTTAACATTTTTTCCTTTATTTCTAACCTTGGTGAATCTGACAATTATGTGTCTTCGGGTTGTTCTTCTCGAGGAGTGTCTTTGTGGTCTTCTCTGTATTTCCTGCATTTGAATGTTGGCCTCTCTTGCTAGATTGGGGAAGTTGTCCTGGATAATATCCTGAAGATTGTTTTCCAACTTTGTTCCATTCTCCCCATCACTTTCAGGTACACCAATCAGACGTAGATTTGGTCTTTTCATATAGTCCCATATTTCTTGGGGGCTTTGTTCATTTCTTTTTACTCTTTTTTCTCTAAACTTCTCTTCCGCCCTCATTTCATTCATTTGATCTTCAATCGCTGATACCCTTTCTTCCACTTGATCCAATCGGCTACTGAAGCTTGTGCATGCATCACATAGTTCTCGTGCCATGGTTTTCAGCTCCATCAGGTCATTTAAGGTCTTCTCTATACTGTTTGTTCTAGTTAGCCATTTGTCTTATCTTTTTTCAATGTTTTTAGCTTCCTTGCTATGGGTTTGAACATCCTCCTTTAGCTTTGAGAAGTTTGTTATTACTGACCTTCTGAAGCCTACTTGTGTCAATTCATCAAAGTCATTCTCAGTCCAGCTTTGTTCCATTGCTGGCAAGGAGCTGTGATTTTTGGAGGAGAAGAGGAGCTCTGGTTTTTAGAATTTCCAGCTTTTCTGCTGTGGTTTCTCCCCATCTTTATAGTTTTATCTACCTTTGGTCTTTGATGATGGCGACCTATAGATGGGGTTTTGGTGTGGATGTTCTTTTTGTTGATGTTGATGCTATTCCTTTCTGTTTGTTAGTTTTCCTTCTAACAGTCAGGTCTCTCAGCTGCAGGTCTCATGGAGTTTGCTGGAGGTCCACTTCGGATGCTGTTTGCCTGGGTATCACCACTGGAAGCTGCAGAACAGCAGATATTGCTGCCTGATCCTTCCTCTGGAAGCTTTGTCCCAGAGGGGCACCTGCCTGTGTGAGGTGTCAGTCAGCCTCTACTGAGAGATGTCTCCCAGTTAGTCTGCACAAAGGTCAAGGACCCACTTGAGGAGGCAGTGTGTCCATTCTCAGAGCGCAAACACTGTGCTGGGAGAACCACTGCTCTCTTCAGAGCTGTCAGACAGGGACTTTTAAGTCTACAGAAGTTTCTGCTGCCTTTTCAGCTATGCCCTGCCCCCAGAGTTGGAGCCTACAGAGGCAGCAGGCCTTGCTGAGCTGCAGTGAGTTCTGCCCAGTTCGAGCTTCCCTGGCCATTTTGTTTACCTACTCAAGCCTCAGCAATGGCAGACGCCCCTCCTCCTGCCAGGCTGCTGCCTTGCAGGTGGATCTCAGACCACTGAGCTAGCAGTGAACAAGGCTCCGTGGGTGTGGGAACCGCCGAGCCAGGCATGGGATATAATCTCCTGGTGTGCCATTTCTAAGACTGTTGGAAAAGTGCAGTATTTGAGTGAGAGTGTCCGTTTTCACACGTACAGTCTGTCACAGCTTCCCTTGGCTAGGAAAGGGAAATCCCCCGACCCCTTGTGCTTGCCGGGTGAGGTGATGCCCTGCCTTGCTTCGGCTCAGCCTCCATGGGCTGCACCCACTGTCCAACCTGTCCCAGTGAGATGAACCAGGTACCTCAGGTGAAAATGCAGAAATCACCCGTCTTCTGCGTTGATCATGGTGGGAGCTGCAGACCAGAGCTGTTTCTATTCAGCCATCTTGGAATGGACCGATAAATTATTTTCTAAACTGAAATATAATTTCCCAAGAAATATAAATTTAAAATCCTTATCTTTTTTTTTTTTTTTGAGACAGTCTTGCTGTGTTGTCTAGGCTGGAGTGCAATGGCATAATCTTGGTTCACTGCAACCTCTGCCTCCCGAGTTCAAGTGGTTCTCCTTCCTCAGCCTCCTGTGTAGCTGGAATTACAGGTGCCCACCACCACACCTGGCTAATTTTTGTAATTTTACTAGAGACGGTGTTTTGCCATGTTGGCCAGGCTAGTCTCGCTCTCCTGGCCTCAGGTGATCCACCTGACTCAGCCTCCCAAAGTGCTGGGATTACAGGCATGAACCACCGTGCCCGGCCTTTTTCTTTTCTTTCTTTTTTTTTCTTCTATTTTTTTGAGTAAAATCCATTATCTAATTTTTTGACATTTTCAGTAATATAGGTTATACATTTTAGTTTCATAAATAAGATTTCATAAATAACATTTCAACCTTAGTAATTACATTGTTTAGGATGCATCTTCAATATAGAAAGTTTCAATTTTAATTCTGTTAATTCCAGTTTGGGGAAGATTCTTTAGGAGTAACTAAGATCTCTCTGCAGTCAGGAAAACCTAAAAATAAACTTTATTTTGCATAATATGGAATGCTCATAAACAGAATTGTCATGGTAATCCACCCTTAAACTTTGTCATTATTATTCTTTAGACAATATTAGCTTTTGTGACAGAATTAAGGAAATAATCACCTTTGATGTTGTAATCTTGGCTCATGCTAGAGATTTTCAGATTTAACTTGTGCTATTGCTATTCTAGGGCAATGTTTCCTTCCCCCACCCCTCGGAAATTATCTTTTTGAAATGCATGGCTCAAGTAAATGTTGGACCTGATGCAATTATAGGACTGCACACATCTCTGTAGCAGGGAAGGGAATAATGTATTATTAAATAACAAATATGGGTAACCTGCAACTTTTGCTATCTTCTTATTTTTTAAGATGCTCAAATTTTTGGATGAGTCAAGCTTTATATCAAATTACTGCAGACTGAATATTATCAGTTTTCTTGAAGTAATAGGTAGATTTTTCTTTTGTTGTTGTTGTTTTTATTTTTTTGAGGTGGAGTCTCGCTCTGTTGCCCAGGTTGGAGTGCAATGGTGTGATCTCAGCTCACTGCAGCCTCCATCTCCTGGGTTCAAGTGATTCTCCTGCCTCAGCCTCCCGAGTAGCTGGGATTACAGGCATCTGCCACCACACCTGGCTAATTTTTGTATTTTTAGTAATGATGGAATTTTACCATGTTGGCCAGGCTGGTCTTGAACTCCTGACCTCAGGTGATCCACCCCACTCAGCCTCCCAAAGTTCTGGGATTACAGGCGTGAGCCACCATGCCTGGCCAGTAATAGGTAGATTTCATCTTGCTCAACAGAGTCAGATCCTTAACAAGAAAAAAAAAAAAAAAAGCTTTTAAGTAGTATTGGTACTCTCTAGTTTCTGTCCCGGTCTGTTTTAGTTATGCTCACCCTGCAATTTTTAACATCTATAGTATTCTAAATACGAAGCTCCTTAAAATTCACAACTTTGATGACTTTCTTCTCTATTTAACTTCAGAGGCCCATGCCCAAGGATCTAGGAATTTTTTTTTTTTTTTTTTTGACGGAGTCTTGCTCTGTTGCCAGGCTGGAGTGCAGTGGCACAATCTCGGCTCACTGCAACCTCCGCCTCCCAGGTTCAAGCGATTCTCCTGACTTTGCCTCCAGAGTAGCCAGGACTACAGGCTTGTGCCACCACGTCCAGCTAATTTTTGTATTTTTAGTAGTGACAGGGTTTCACCATGTTGGCTAAGATGGTCTCGATCTCCTGACCTCGTGATCCACCTGCCTCAGCCTCCCAAAGTGCTGGGATTACAGGCATTAGCCACCGCACCCTGCTGGACCTAGGAATTTTCTATTCCGCTGACTAAAATTTGGTTTTCCCCTTTTCTCTTCCCTATTGTGAAAGTTAATTTAATATGTCAACTCTACTGGCTAATGGATGACCACATAGCTGGTATAACATTATTTATGAGTGTGTCTGTGAGGGTGTTTCCAGAAGAGATTAGCGTTTGGATCAGTAGATTGAATAAAGAAGATCACCCTCACCAATGCAGGTGGGCATCATATAATCTGTTGTGGGCCTGAACAAAAAGGTGGAAGAAGGGCAAATCCACTCTCTCCTCTTGAGTTAGGACATTAATTTTCTCCTGCCTGATGACATTAGTGCTTTTGGTTCTTGGGCCTTCAGACATGACTGGGACTTACATCATTGGCTTCCCTAGTTCTCAGACTTTTGGGGTTAGATCAAAACTACACTACTGGCTTCCTGGGCCTCCAGCTTGCAGATGGCAGATTTTGGGACTTCTCAGCTTCCATAATTGTATGAGAAACTCCTTCATAATAAATCTTTTTCTATATATGTATTTATAGCCATTTGGTTCTTTTTTCTGAAGAACACTGACTAATGCACCCGTTGTCCCTCATTTCCATTGAGCGGCCATGACATTCTGGGAAACAATACTTCATTCTTATAAGTGGAGCATGTAAAATAGATGAAGCCAGTGAGTGCATACCAACCCCTGGGCTAGTGACTATAAAGATGTGACCATTTGACCTCTGCTATCATGTGAAATTCATGAACTTTTGTAAATAATTTGGGATACAGACCCTCTTCTCCTCTGGTTAGCAGCAAGTGCAGCTGTCACACCTGGAGCTGGCTCATTCATATTGCTACTGTGAAGAACGCCACTTGAAGTTGAAACTGATACATGAAGAACAGCGGGACTAAGAGAATGAGGAGGCCTCATTAAAACACAATTGAAAGCTACCTTTTCTCTAAACTTCTTAATTATGTGAGCTCATACAGCCTCAATATTGTTTAAGTCAGTTTGAGTTAGCTTTTCACGTAGTATTCACAACAAGAAACATCCTTATACGTGTTGCAGGTCCTAGGTCTGGCTACAAATAGTTTCATATTCTAGCTACAAACTTTCACATTTCTGGCTCTTGTACTTTCTCATTCCTACTAGATTGTCAAAAATATAAGGCAAATTTGAAGAAAACAATTTTGGGGTAACTGATGCATCTCTCAACCTTTGTTAGAGTAAGTAGTTGAAAAAAAGATGACAAGAAGAAATAGCATGATAATACAAGGCTAAATCAATAGATATACGATAAGTTTTAAAGCTTTATATCCACAAGAGAAGAATATAACTTACTTAGGTGCCCATGTAATACCAAAAAGAGACAGAAAAAAATAAACTCATATACTTAGACTGAAAGGAATATTTCAATACATTTCTCAAATCAAAAATTCATATTTTCTGACCATGATAGAATTCACTGGATATTAATTTAAAAGTATTAGATGGGAATAAAATATCTTATCATTTAAAAGTTCAAAGTAAAATCTCCTATATTAGCCAATGATAAAAATAATATTATAATCAGACAATTTTGAAACAAGAATAGAAAGAACACAAGGCATTAGCATTTTTATTTTTTTAGTGTGGACTAAACTTACCTCAGGAAATATTGGTAGTAAAAAAAAGTTTATTACTAAAAATAAAAAGAATTTTAAATAGGAAACAAAAATAGAGGAAAAAGTCTAAATATAAAAATCAAAGTGGAATTGATAATCCAAAAGTTTTATTTTAATTTAAAAATAAATGCATAATGTAGCAGCTATATCATAGGCACATTTTATTAAGAATGATGTCAAAGACAAGCATTATTAAGGGTGAAAAAGAAAAAATAAAGACATGGAGGAAGTTAATGGTATTGAATTACATTGTACTAATAAGTTTGAAAATTCCAGTCACATAGGTAACTTGGAGCATGCCAATCTTTGTATACAAATAAATTTTTCCTACACTCTGGACTAACTGTGCTTTCTACATGGAATCTCTTTCCTTGTATTTTTGATGGTTCCTTCTTGTCAATGATGTCTCAGCTTAAAAGTCACTTTCTCAGAGAGGTTTTTATTTTGACTACCCATAGTTTCTCAACATCCCTCAGCCTGTCACTCAGCACAATATGACACTTTTTTAATTTCACCTGGGCATTTATCATTAGCTGATATTTTAAAATTTTATGTGTTGGTTCATCTGTCTTCTCTTCTGAGAATATATATTCCTTTCATGTATAAGGACACACAGAAAGGCCCCTCTTTGTGTCTTTATTACCCAATGCACATAGAAAAATAACACATAGTTGGTATCAATAAAGGTCTTAAGTAAATAGTTTTTTAGGAAATAAACATGAGTAGAATCACAAAAAATATATCCAGTAATCATGGTATTACCTCAAAAAAATAGTTCCAGGCATGACAGTTTACTGTCAAACACTTTCAGGATTTCTATAACTCAAAACTCTTCATGTTATGTAAAATGTTCGATAGCCCAGAAAATGGGCTATCAATTGACCAGATAATAATATGCTTGGAAAACCTAAAAGAATACATTTTAAAATTCTTAAAACCAGAATATAAGTCAAAAGTTCAGATACAAAATAAATAAAAAGAATATTTATATATTGGCAATAACCATTTAGGAAATAAAATTTCAATCAAAATATCAAAGGATGTTGTTGAAGATGCACAAGTTTATTCTTAAAATTACTTAAGTGTACAGGAAAGAAAAATTTGAAAAACAGTACCAGTAGAGGGCTGCTGGTTTTTAAACGGATGAGGATTTTTTCATAGTTTTAAAAATGCTTCCAAAAATAATAATAGTTAAAATTGTGGAATTTATTATTATGAAAATAATATGGAAGTGGTGGAAGAATATACTCATTAGTAGGACAGCTGCTAGTATACAAGTATACAGTGTTTGGTGGTGGAAGGATAAGATCTTAACGAGAAAGACTGTTTCCAACAATTTTGGGGAAAAATTGCCTACTTGGAGATAAATATGTGTGTGTGTGTGTATATATATATATCACATTCACCTCTTATACTATAAACCAAAGATTGCAAACTGGCGACCACCCTTGTACTATAACTGGGCCACAAATGTATATGGTTTGTTGCATGGTATTATAAAACTCAAAAAAATTTACAACAAACTATAAATTTTTTTTTTCTTTTTTTAATATGGGAAGAAAAAGTAAAACAGAAGATATAGCAACACTGGACTCACATTCCCAGATGGCAGCATTTGGCAAGAACAGAGGAGTGACGGCTCCCCTGGTGCTCTGCAATTTGGCACAATTCTTCCCACCTCCTGTTTTGTGCCAGTTTGCCTCACACATTTATATGAATGGCTCTGCTCCTGTAGCCATTTGAGATTCAAAACTTCAGGTGGGTCAAGAGTTGGCTATAAAAGATAAAACTCAGGAATAAGTGAGAAGAAGATACAGGTGGCTATTTAACTGATTCTCATGAACTGGTGTAAGCCAATTCAATCTTGCATAACTCTTAGGTTATTTTTAGAAATTAGTAGTAGCCTCCAATGTTTAGAGGTGGATGAAGTTTAACTACTTCCCCACAACCTATCAGGTTATAAAGAAAGCAATTGCAGATCAAATTCTGCCACCCATGTATCCATTGGAAAGCATGCAAAAAAATATCAGTAGGGATCACGCCTTGGTGCCATCCTTAAGTGAGTAGGATATGACTCCCTGAATTCTTGTGGAAGTGTCTCTGAAATCTTTTATTCAATGTATGTATCTCCCATACCATTAATTTCATCAATAAGTACCGATTTCATCAAAGATAAATTAGATGCAGTACTTATAGTCTTTGAAATGTCGCCTTTCTGATTAAATGCTAAATAATCACCTTTTGTATGAGCATTCCTGATTAGGGCAAATGATCCCATATAAAGCATAGCTTAAATCAATTGTCCCATAAACAATAGCACATTGTCTATGCCAAAGTTTAAAAAAATATAGAGACCACAGCATTGGTCTTTTGAACAGAAGTACTTTCTGAACATAGAAGAAATGGAAGAAATTACAGAGGAAAAGGATATGTTTTTGATATCACAAAATTGGAAGCTTTTTCATGTCAAAAATATCTTAAATAAAAAGGGAATAAAAAATTGTTTGAAAATATTAGTAGCAAATATTTCCGAAGTGAAATTTCTCTCTTGTTCTATTATATATAATAAAACATGATTCAAAACTTTATATATATGTGCGTGTACATATATGTGTGTATATATGATATATGTATATACATAAACAAAAGATTGAAAACTGGCCACCACCCTTGTACTATTATTTATTTTTGTATATATACACACAAACACACACATATATGTATTTCTGTTTTCCTCTTAGTGTTTTTGTATGTTACCTTATTATACAAGAATGGTTAAATGGATTTTCACTGAATATGTAGAGTTTAGAAGTTTCTCTGGAAGAAGTGCTTTCTTTCACTCTAGCACTCTCATCTTGCATCTATACTATGTTACCGTTGCTGCTGATTCTCTTGAAGGTTACTCTGCTGGCCAGATTCTCCCCTGCTCACCAGTAGTGAAACGTCATCTTGATCTTGGGCAACAAAAACTTTCTCCTGCAGTGCAAATGACTATTTTTTGTTTTGTTTTTTTGATGGGGAGGGCAGTGTTTTGTTTTTTTTTTTCTCTTTTGGAATGTGGGGAGCAGCATGTACCAGTTATCCACCACTCATTCAGAGGTACCTTTTCTCGACATGGGAGGATTCCACAAACACTGGCATGGATACTGGAAGCTCCAAAAAGTAGCTTATCTTTCTTCATGGTTGTTGTTGTTGCTACTTGCACAGTAAACAGAAGTACTCAGCAGCCACCATGATCAGGGGCAGCTTTAGAATAACATCTTGATTTCAGCACAGTGCCTCCAGCCCCAGAGAGTGAAGAAAGACCCTTCCTCCCCCAGATAAAGGCCCACCTCATTTCTTAATCTACTATTAACCACTTCCCAGAATGATTCATCTTGAGAGAATCGTTTCTTTTGTCAAAAAGGAGGGGTTCTGCACCAAGGTTCAACTGGCAATAATAACATTGCTCTACATGGATGCATTTCCCAAAATCTGTGTTATTCAGTCATGCAGTGGACATCTGTTGTTTATGCCTGCCAAAAATTCATTTCCCTTTCTTTTGAAATGATGCCCTGAACTTATATTGGAAAAGCTACTCCTTCACTATTGGCAGCCATAGAACTGCCCATCAAGATGTCCCCATTTCTCCTAGCCAACGGATAGACATGTGACCCAAGTGATACCATCAGATGCTTTTCTCTCCTTGAAATTTGGACCTCATGTGAAATGCAGAAAAAGATGGAGAAAGCAGTTTGTGATGATTAATCCCAGCTGGCCGTGATGTCCATTAGTTTCTCCTCTCCCCAGAGATACTTTGGCTCATGACTTCTTCAGGACTGACCCTAAGACTATGTAAAGGTGTCCTATTCTCCAATCATCTTATTCATTCCTATGTGCTTGATAGGCCGAGCTGATTTCTGTTTCTTGCACCTAAGGAATCCTAACTGATACAAGTTCTACCCATGATTGCACTTTTATGTAAGTATATTATTTTCCCAAATTTCCTGTTACTAGGTTTCACCTATCTACCAGGATAGAACTGTAAAATAATTCTACCATCTTACCAATATTAACTGTCTATCTGGTCTACTTTTCTCATGAGATGCTGCATCTAATACCAGGGTAGGGAATAGGACAGGATCACACCTGAAATGTGGTTTTTGAGGTCAAATGATTGCCATGACTCATTTTCAATTAAAATGAGTAGTTTTATATTTGTATTTTATTGCATCAACTTGGAAGCACTCTGATTCCTTGACAGAAAGAGAAGAGAATATGAATTAAAGAAAGAACCAGTGACATGGGGATTCTCCTTTTCCCTCTTGTTGCAACCTGGAAGGAATCAATAGGCCAATGCAGTTATAAACAGAGCTAAGGTTTCTGAGTTCCAGCATGAAATATTGAATTTATCTTTGAGAAAGATACTCCTCTGTTTGGGGTTAGACTTCCTAGAAGTGTCTCTTTAAACATACAGGTCTAAGGCAAAAAACTACCCATTATTCTTGGAAAAGCAATTTTCATATGTATATGTTACATGCCTTACTCTTCCATGTGAGTTTTAGAATTATTTTTAAATTCTACAAAAAATTATGTTGGGATTGTACTGAATTGATAGATTAATTTAGCATAGAGTTGCCCAGTAAAATACAGGATGCCCAGTTAAATTTGAAATACAAGTAAACACATTTTATATACACTCTTGTGCCACATAATGACATTTCAGTCAATGACATATTGCATATACAAGAACAGTTCCGTAAGATTATAATACTGTATTTTTACTCCATCTTTTCTATGCTTAGACACACAAATACATACCATTGTGTTACAATTGCCTGCAATATTTAATACAGTGACATGCTGTACAGACTTGTAGCTTAGAAGCAAAAAGTTATGCTATATGGCCTACGTGTGTAGTAGGCTATACAATCTAGGTTCATGTATGATGTTCACAAGATGATGTAATCACCTAATGATGCATTTCTCAGGATATATCCTTGTTGTTGTGTGGCACATGACTGTATTTCTGTATATTTATATATAACTATCTCCATCTCTGTCTACTATCTATCTATGTGTCTGTGTGTATGTATGTATGTATGTATCCATCTATCTACTATCTATCTATCTATCTATCTATCTATCTATCTATCTATCTATCTGCCTGTTTATCCTATGCAATAATTTTTTATTCAACAGTATGCAATAATGTTTGGGACACACTTATATTGAAAAATTATTATTCATGTATTTGAACTTAAAAGTTAACTAGCTTTTCTGTATTTTTATTTGCCAAATATGGCAACTCTAATTTAGGAAGAAATAACAGCTTTCGAATATTGAGTCATCCTTTTCACAAACATGATGTACTCTATATTTATTTAGGGCTTATATCAATAAATAATTTGGATTGTATATCTTGCTTATTTTGTTAGATTTATTCCAAGTGACTTAACATTTCTAAAATTATTGTGAATGGGATCTATTGCTATTGCAAAGGAACCCTATTCATTTTTTATAGTGATCTCATAGCAACATTATTGTACTTAATTAATTTGTTCATTAGGTCTTTAAAAGCTTTGTATTCATAATAATATAACTTAAAAATAATAAGTTTATATTTCTTCCTTTCTATTCTATATTCATTTTGTCTCTTTTTATTATTTTACTATACAGATTACAACCTTTAGTACAATGCTGAATATAAGTGGTAATGGCAGATATCTTGTCTTATTCTTAATTTAAAAGGAACATATTTATAATTTCCCTAAAGATATTATATTTATTAAAAGTTTTAATATATAGTTTTGGTCAGGCTAATACTTTTCTATTTCTAGTTTGCTAAGAGTTTACAATTATTATTATCATCATGAATGGTTATTGAAACTTATCAAAAATGCTTTCTGTACCTGTAGACATCATATCATTTTTCTCTTTTAATTCGTTAATGTGGAAATTACAGTAATAGATTTACTGATACAAAAAAAACCTTTAGATATAGATGTTTCCAACTTAGTTATGGTATACTCAGATGGAGACATATGGACAAACATTGAATGGTGCCATTTGCTGATTTTATTTAGAGGCCTATGTGATACCGACTTAAAATTTTCCTTTCTCATAGTGTTTATGTCTGATTCTGGGGTAAAGGCTATCTTGGCCTGACAAAATGAGATCACTACAGGGAAATTTCTTCTTGTTATATCCTCTTAAATTGTTTGTATAATTTGGGGTTGATCTTTTATTTCAAACAGTAATTCCAGTACAAAAAAAGAACAACAAATTAGCTGGGTGTGGTGGTGCGCATCTGTAGTCCCAGCTACTCAGGAGGCTGAGGCAGGAGATTCGCTTGAACCCAGGAGGCGGAGGTTGCAGTGAGATGAGAGTGCACCACTACACTCCAGTCTGGGTGACAGAGCAAGACTCCTTCTCAAAAATAAATAAATTAATTAATTAAAATAAAATAAAATTAGGTAACACTCATTTTAAAAATCTGATGGGCCCATTTATTTTGCTTGTTTTGTTAAGTAATTGGTGTATTTTAAACTGTTAATTCACTATCTTCACTATTTAAGCTATTAATTCACTATCTTAATGATCTGGTTTTTATAAAAGTTTTTAAAAATGGCACATATTTATATGCCAGTATGTAATAATTGTACATATTTATGGGTACATGGCAATGTTGTGATACATATAATAAATAGTGACCAGATCAAGGTAATTAGCCTATCCATCATCTTAAACATTAATCGTTTCTTTGTGTTGAAAACATTCAATATCCTCCTCCTAGCTATTTGAAACTATATATTATTCTTAACTATAGTCATTCTACAATGCTACAGGACACTAAAACTTATTCTTCTTATCTAGCTGTAGTTTCGTTTTTGTCAGGTTTCCATTGGAGTCTATTTTGGTAAGTTACATTTCTCTAAGAAATTGTCCATTTTGTCCAAGTTTTCATTTATATTGACAGAGTTATTCTGAATTTTCTTATAGTATTTTAAATTTTTATTCCTTTAGCTCCTGTTTTTCCATTCTAATATTATTTCTTTGTGACCTTTCCAGTGGTGTGCTGGAGCTGACTTGTTCCGGCTGCCCAGAGCCAAGTGTCTATGAATCTCTCCCCAGTTTGCATTCAGTGGCATCATGTTGGTAGATTAAAATCAGCATTTGTGGCAGGATCTACACCATGGAAATCAGAGACCCCTATGAATAGGAACCTATTCCCCACCCTAGAGAGAGAAGGTTTACCAGCACAACTCTACTGCTGTCTACTTCTGTTCTTCTCTTCTTCTTGCATTGTCTTCCTCTCTCTCTCTCTTTCTCATCAAACTTGTTATAGATTTTTCTATTATATTAGTTTTTTCAAAAACAATTTGTGGTTTATTTTATTCTGTGTTTTGTATCTTTGTTTTTAATATTAATTGATAATTGATTTTAGTTTTATTATTCTATTTGCTCTATTTCTAGGATTTACCCTGTTATTATTTTTAGTCATTGGGTGGATTATTTATTCATTAATTCTTAGTTTTCCTTATTTTGTAATACATGCATTTTAAGACTAAATATTTTTCTCTAAAAACTGCCTTAATTACGTTGCACAAGTTTTGCTATATGGGAGTTTAATTGTAATTCGTGACTTAATGTTTAATAATAACCACTGTCCATTATGATTTCTTCTTTGACTCATGGCCTGTCCAGAACTTTGCTCTTTTAAATACCCAGATGTTTTCCACTAAGATGTTGGTTTACTTGTTTTTTAAGGCTATCTTTTCATTAGTACTTTTGTTTTAGAGCCAAGTAGTTATAAAATGTGGTATATACCTTATTAGTTTTTTGGCATTTGTTGAGATTACTTTGTGGCTTAGAAACTGGTCAGCTTTAAAAAATGTCTCATTTGAGCTCAGAACGAATCTGCATTCCCTAATTGTTCTCTAAATTATAAATTTTGTTGCTCAAAACTTCTTATCCTTAAAAAATTTACCTGCTTTGACTCTCAGTTTCTGAGAGAAGTGTGTGAAGATTTTTTCACTGTTTAGACACCTTATCATACTTCAGTCAGCTTGTTTGCCTTAGAATAACAGGCCTTACTGAACTACCTGGTTGAATACTCCATGGGCTGGGATATTAGATTCATCTTCCTTCTCTATAATTGTTTTACTTCATTTATGGTTCCTGGAGTCTTTCAAGTTAAGAGTTGTATTAAGCCATTTAAAAACTTATTTCTTCCACAATTTTCCATGTTTATAGTCAGAGAGAAGCACCTGTACCAGCTCTGCTGGCTTTATTTGCTCTTGCTCTTCTCATGCTTTCCAATTCTGCCATTTCATCTTTTTACTGAGATAAAAATTCCAACTTTTAGCTTTCTTAATTCATCTGTATCTTTCTTATTTTTCTTTTTATTTTCTTATTTTCCCCATGCATTAATGCTCAGCATCTTTCTTATTTTTCATTTGCTATTCTTTTTATCTAATTTCTTAGATGTAAACCCTTATTTCCTTGTTACTTTGTATATAATATTTATTTATTTATTTATTTATTTATTTATTTATTTTTGAGACGGAGTCTTGCTCTGTCACCTGGGGTAAAGTGCAGTGGCACGATCTCGGCTTAGTGCAACCTCTGTCTCCCAGGTTCAAGCGATTCTCCTGCCTCAGCCTCCTGAGTAGCTGGGATTACAGGCACATGCCACCACACCTGGCTAATTTTTATATTTTTAGTAGAGATGGGGTTTTGCCATGTTGGTCAGGCTGGTCTGAAACTCCTGACCTCAAATGATCTGCCCACCTCAGCTTCCCAAAGTGCTGGGATTACAGGCGTGAGCCACCACATCCAGCCTTGTATTTAATTTAATAAAGGCACTTAAGACTATTGATTTCTCTATAAATAATTTTTTAGGGAGGGGCATATGTTTTGAATATCATTTGCTTAGTGTCACATTATATCTATATCTATTCTGTACCAATTTTTTCATTCTGTTAAGGGTTTGCTAATGCAAAATCCTGCATTCAAAATTTTTTTTCATATTACAAAGATGCTTGAAAAGGCAGTGTAATTTCTGCAGAATTTAGTCAATACATAGCTATTAAATGAATCTTATTTATAAAATTATTCAGGTACACCCTATACTCATAATGTTTGATCTAATTGACTATTTATGACTTAAGAATGACATGGTGCATTTATTTACTCCTTTTGTACTTCTAAAAATTATTATTTAATTTTAACTATTTTTTGCATTATATATTTAATGATACTTAAATAAACAGTATTTATATAAATGGTAGTTAGATATATTAGTTAAAAAGTAGAATCCCATGAAATACTATGCAACCATAAAAAAGAATGAGATTATGTCCTTTGCTGGAACATGGATGCATCTGTAGGTCATTGTCCTTAGCAAACTAATGCAGGAACAGAAAACCAAATACCACATGTTGTCACTTATAAGAGTGAGCTAAATGATGAGAACACATTACACATAGAGGGGAATAACAGACAAGGGGGCCAATCAGAGGGTTGGGAGGATGGAGAGGATCAGGAAAAATAGCTAACGGATACTACACTTAGTACCTGGGTGATGAAATAATCTGTACAACAAACCTCCATGACACAAGTTTACCTATATAACAAACCTGCATATGTACCCCTAAACTTAAAAGTTAAAAAAAGTGGTATGGTATGTAAGAGATGGAATGGTATGTAAAGTTACATGACTATTAAGTAGTCATTGGAGCTTATACTCTTTATCACATACATCACCCTTTTTCCACTTACTTTTTGTTGCTTGAATTATAATAGAATTTATTTATAGGATTTAAGATTCTATAAATAAATAAAAATTGCATCCTTTATATTTTCTACATTACCCACTTACGTATTCTATTTGCATTGCCCATGCTGGTTAAGATGATCAATTCTGGAAGCAGAGAAACCATATACACATCTTAAGTTCCATGATATATTTACAGTGTATATTTGTGTATGTCTTTGTCTATTTTCTCAACCATAAAATGGAGATGGATATAGAATCTACTATACAGAGTGGTATTAAAATTAACATTTTATTATATGTAAAGTATTTTAACACATATATAACCTATATTATATGTGTAATATAATATATATATGTAATATATAGTGTTATATATTACATATGACATATACTACATGTTACAAATATATATTACAGATGCATATTATATGTAATATGCATATATGTTATATATGTATTATGTAATACAGCAATTGGCAAATAATGAACATTCAATAAATGATAGATCAAAAAGCAAAAAGAATTATCCCTTAAAGCAGCATTCAAATACTGACCAGTAGATGTTTAAAAATAGGGAGCTAACCATATTTTAGTTTAATAACATTAAATCTGTGGCCCTCACTACTAGCAGAAGTAAGTTAGAAACACATTCTGTAGGGTTTTGAAATGTGGGCAGAATGTAATACTACTAGTAGATAACATTTGTTTTGTGGTATAGGTTATAAGGCAACTCAAATTTTTTAAAGTTTTGATTTAATTATGTAAGCATTAGAAAACTATCAGTTTCGAACAGGATAGTATTATGGTGAAGATAGTGATAAATAATAATCTTTTTGGCATTGATGAGCAAGAGATTGAAAATAGGGTCGAGAATGGAAGTAGAAAGATTAGATAATCCAGTGATATACGATGACAAAAGATCTGCAAGATGGAATTGAGAAAAAATGGGAAGCATTGCTAAAGAATAACAAATACATCTTAGTGAAAACTGAGTTTCTAGGGTTTCAAAGTAAGCCTTTAAGACGAGGTCCTTCATACATCTATAAATATCTCAGCATTCCTTCAAGGGGAATTAGCTTTTATTTCTATTTGAAAAATAAACATTTAGAAAGATTTATGAGCAAATAAATATTTGTTTAAAAATACACAAAAATTTTAAATTAGAACTTTTCTGGTGAATTTGAATTTGTTCAAGATTAACTAATAAGGACCAGATTTTACCCACATCTATTGCCTTAAACAACTACAAAAATAGATACATGCGGCACAGACGTTTTTAGAGATTGGACAATAAACAGCACAGTACTGTGATCCCTGAAAGAAGGGAAATAAACAAAGTGAGCCTTATGATTTTACCAATTTATTGGTTAGAGGCAGTTTTCATGCTGTTATACAGGTATAGACACCAAAACAGAGCATAGTGGTCTTGCTAAGTTGAAAAAAAAAAAAAAAGGCTGGGCGTGGTGGCTCATGCCTGTAATCTCAGCACTTTGGGATGCCGAGGCGGGTGGATCACGAGGTCAAGAGATCGAGACCATCCTGGCTAAAACAGTGAAACCCTGTCTCTACTAAAAATACAAAAAATTAGCCAGGCATGGTGGCGAGTGCCTGTAGTACCAGCTACTCGGGAGGCTGAGGCAGGAGAATGGTGTGAACCCGAGAGGCGGAGCTTGCAGTGAGCCGAGATTGCACCACTGCACTCCAGCCTGGGCGGCAAAGTGAGAGACTCTGTCTCAAAAAAAAAAAAAAAAAATCTGAGATTGGGAAGGGTGAGCTGGCTAGAATTTGCTAGTGAGATTACTAACAGAAAACTGCACAAAAAAGTTCCGGGGATTTTTAGAGGGGTCCCTTGAGTCTTTAGCTAAGTGATGTACACATGAGTGAAAGGAAAACTACCTGAGGATCACAGAAAGATTCGCCATAAAGGGGTAGGCAGAATAATTTCTACAATTCATACAGAATTGAGAGCTGTTCATGGTCCTAGCAGTGAATGTGTAAAGATCATGTAAAACGAAGCATTAGATAGAATTATTGAAAGGGTATCACTTTAGTGGTGCTACATTGGTCTCAGATGGAAGGCTGTTTTTGATACTGTTTTGATGACCTTCTACTCACCCCACTGGTGAAGAAGGGATTTCCCACCCTAAATAGTATAAGACGACTGAACACAGGATACCTAACAATGGACAGAAAGATCTTGGCAGCAGTTTATTGGTCACATATACTCGCAGCATGGGAGTGGATCCTGTGAGGCTCAAAGATATAAAGGCAACACTTTAAACTTTAGTTTCTATACTACAGACACACTGTAATAAAGTTTAAAAGAAGACTCAAAATGATCCAGCTGATTATAAGTAACTTACCTCTTAGATAATTTAAATTTTCTAAGTAACATGCCAAAACAAAACTCAACATTATTTAAAGGAAAATAACAAAACAGAGCAATTGATAATATAAAATCCACAATGCCCATTACCAATCAAAACTAAAATTTAAATGTTCAGCAAAAGAGCAGAAAAATAAGACCCATAACTAACGAAAAAATAAATTAATAGAAATTGATCCAGAAATAATAACAATGATGAAATTATCAACAATGTATAAATAGCTCTTACAAACATAATTCACATGTTTAAGGATGTAAAGCAAAACATAAAATTATGAGAAAAATATATATAAAAACATTTCACATGGAACTTTTAGAGGTGAAAAATATAATAACTAAAATGGAAAACACCCTATGGAATTAAGAACAGACTACATATCATAAAAGAAAAGATTAGTTATCTTGAAGACATAGCAATAGAAACTATACACAATAAAGCAAACAGAGAAAACAAAGTACTGATTTATAAAAACCCAAAAAGAATCAAGATCTGTGGGACAATATCTACTAGTTTAATACATGTATAATTGAAATCTCAGAGGAAAGGGGGTGGAAGGAACCCACTGATCCAGGAAGTTCAATAAAAATCATTGAGAAAGCATGCCAAATCACATCATAATCAAATTACAGAAAATCAGAGAAAATCTTAGTATCAGTCAGAGAAAAAGTCACATTACAAGGAATAAGTTTAAGGATAACAACAGACTTCTGTTAAGCCAGCAAAGAGTAGAGTAACAGCTTCAAATCTTTGAAAGAAAATATGGTCAACATAGAATTCCTTATCCAGTGAAAAGATGTTTCAAATAACAAAGCAAAATAGAACTTTTTTTCAGACTAATAAACCTGAAAAAATTATTGCCAGCAGACGTATACAATAGGAAATATTAAACAAACTTCTTTAAGCAGGTGGAAAATGATATCAGAAGGAAATTTAAATGCAAACTAATCAATGAAAGAAAAGATAGATAAAAATAGATATCATATTTTTAACTCATTTTTTAATTTTTAAAAAAGATAACGTTTTAAGCAAAAATAATATCAATGTGTTGTGAAGTTTAAAGTACTCAGAAAAAAATTACAAAAATAGTAGAATAAAATACATGAGAAAGAACAGAAGGGAGAAATGGAGGCATATAATTATATGGTTGCTAGACTACATATGAGTTTAAAAAATATTATTTGAAGGTGGATTGTGATGTTATTGAAGTATATTGCAAACTCGAAAGCAATCATTAAACAGTGAAATAAAAAGGAGTAGATAAGTCAATAGTAGAAATAAAATGTAATAAAAATAATACTGAATCCAAAAGAAGGCAGAAAAAAACTAAGTTGCAGAAAAGACAATTAGAAAACAAATACCAAGATGGTAGATTTACATCAATGTATACTAATGATTATATTAAATGTAAATAGCCTAACACACCACATAAAAGGCAGAGATGGTCAGATGGAATTTTTTTTCTTCAAGGAAGACTCAACTGTATACTTAATATAAGAAATGAAGTTTAAATAGAAAAAAAAAGCAGATAGATTAAAAGTAAAAGCATGGGAAAAGATATACCATACACTGGATAATATATACCATGCAAAGGCCAATCAAAGGAATGATGTAGAACTTTCACTTTTAGTCAGAATTAAGAAGCAGGGATACCCATGCATATAAGACAAATTTAAAATGCATAGATATTATTAAATAATAATTTTAATACATTTTACATAAGGCAACAAGAACAGCAATTTCTGAGAGATGGGAAACAAATGAGGAGGCCCTATAATCGCTTTAGTTTAATGCCTTGAGAGAGTTTCCAGACCATAATCATTGAAAGACATTAAATATCAAAGCTCACTCAAAAAGAAATGGGTAATCTGAATATACCTATATTTGTTAAAGAACTTGAAATTTTAGTATTGTAGTTATAAAACTTCCTAGAGCGGGGGGGTAGGAAGTGGAAAAAACAAAAACAAAACAAACAAACAAAAACTTCCCACAGGATAACTCCAGGCTGATTGCTTACCTGGTGAGCTCTAACAAATATTTAATAGAGAAACAATATCAATTTCGCATAGACTGTTCCAGAAATTAATAAATAAGGAATACTTTTCAGTTTGTTCTATGAGGCTACTATTACACTAATATCAAACCCAGGCAAGGGAATTCCAAGGAAAAAAGAAACAAACAAACAAAAAACCAAGAACATATACTGATTTGTATTTCTCATAAACATCTATACAAAAATTTCAAACATATTAGCAAATGGAGCACAAAATATATTGAATGGATAATACATCATAAGCAAGTGGGGTTTATTCCAAAAATATAGGGTTGGTTTAGCAGAAAATAAATCAATGTATTCAGAATATTACAAGCTAAAAAAGAAAAATCATATTAAAAATTATCACATGAACTTTAAAGTAGTTTTCTCCAATTCTGTGAAGAAAGTCATTGGTAGCTTGATGGGGATGGCATTGAATCTATAAATTACCTTGGGCAGTATGGCCATTTTCACGATGTTGATTCTTCCAACCCATGAGCATGGAATGTTCTTCCATTTGTTTGTATCCTCTTTTATTTCATTGAGCAGTGGTTCGTAGTTCTCCTTGAAGAGGTCCTTCACATCCCTTGTAGGTTGGATTCCTAGGTATTTTATTCTCTTTGAAGCAATTGTGAATGGGAGTTCACTCATGATTTGGCTCTCTGTTTGTCTGTGATTGGTGTACAAGAATGCTTGTGATTTTTGTACATTGATTTTGTATCCTGAGACTTTGCTGAAGTTACTAATCAGATTAAGGAGATTTTGGGATGAGACAATGGGGTTTTCTAGATATACAATCATGTCATCTGCAAACGGGGACAATTTGACTTCCTCTTTTCCTAATTGAATACCCTTTATTTCTTTCTCCTGCCTGATTGCCCTTGCCAGAACTTCCAACACTATGTTGAACAGGAGTGGTGAGAGAGGGCATCCCTGTCTTGTGCCAGTTTTCAAAGGGAATGCTTCCACTTTTTGCCCATTCGGTATGATATTGGCTGTGGGTTTGTCATAGATAGCTCTTATTATTTTGAGATATGTCCCATCAATACCTAATTTATTGAGAGTTTTTAGCATGAAGGGTTGTTGAATTTTGTCAAAGGCCTTTTCTGCATCTACTGAGATAATCATGTGGTTTTTGTCTTTGGTTCTGTTTATATGCTGGATTACATTTATTGATTTGGGTATGTTGAACCAGCCTTGCATCCCAGGGATGAAGCCCACTTGATCATGGTGTATAAGCTTTTTGATGTGTTGCTGGATTAGGTTTGCCAGTATTTTATTGAGGATTTTTGCATCAATGTTCATCAAGGATATTGGTCTGAAATTCTCTTTTTTGGTTATGTCTCTGCCAGGCTTTGGTATCAGGACGATGCTGGCTTCATAAAATGTGTTAGGGAGGATTCCCTCTTTTTCTATCGATTGGAATAGTTTCAGAAGGAATGGTACCAGTTCCTCCTTGTACCTCTGGTAGAATTCGGCTGTGAATCCATCTGGTCCTGGACTCTTTTTGGTTGGTAAGCTATTGATTATTGCCACAATTTCAGAGCCTGTTATTGGTCTATTCAGAGATTCAACTTCTTCCTGGTTTAGTCTTGGGAGGGTATATTTGTTGAGGAATTTATCCATTTCTTCTAGATTTGCTAGTTTATTTGCATAGAGGTGTTTGTAGTATTCTCTGATGGTAGATTGTATTTCTATGGGATCGGTGGTGATATCCCCTTTTTCATTTTTTATTGCATCTATTTGATACTTCTCTCTTTTCTTCTTTATTAGTCTTGCTAGTGATCTATCAGTTTTGTTGATCTTTTCAAAAAACCAGCTCCTGGATTCATTAATTTTTTGAAGAGTTTTTTGTGTCTCTATTTCCTTCAGTTCTGCTCTGATTTTAGTTATTTCTAGCCTTCTGCTAGCTTTTGAATGTGTTTACTCTTGCTTTTCTAGTTCTTTTAATTGTGATGTTAGGGTGTCAATTTTTGATCTTTCTTGCTTTCTCTTGTGGGCACTTAGTGCTATAAATTTCCCTCTACACACTGCTTTGAATGTGTCCCAGAGATTCTGGTATGTTGTGTCTTTGTTCTCGTTGGTTTCAAAGAACATCTTTATTTCTGCCTTCATTTCATTATGTACCCAATAGTCATTCAGGAGCAGGTTGTTCAGTTTCCATGTAGTTGAGTGGTTTTGAGTGAGTTTCTTAATCCTGAGTTCTAGTTTGATTGCACTGTGGTCTGAGAAACAGTTTGTTATAATTTCTGTTCTTTTACATTTGCTGAGGAGAGCTTTACTTCCAATTATGTGGTCAATTTTGGAATAGGTGTGGCATGGTGCTGAAAAAAATGTATATTCTGTTGATTTGGGGTGGAGAGTTCTGCAGATGTCTATTAGGTTCACTTGGTGCAGAGCTGAGTTCAATTCCTGGATATCCTTGTTAACTTTCTGTCTCGTTGATCTGTCTAATGTTGACAGTGGGGTGTTAACATTTCCCATTATCATTGTGTGGGAGTTTAAGTTCTTTTGTAGGTCACTCAGGACTTGCTTTATGAATCTGGGTGCTCCTGTGTTGGGTGCATATATATTTAGGATAGTTAGCTCTTGTTGAATTGATCCCTTTACCATTATGTAATGGCCTTCTTTGTCTCTTTTGCTCTTTGTTGGTTTAAAGTCTATTTTATCAGAGAGTAGGATTGCAACCCCTGCCTTTTTTTGTTTTCCATTTCCTTGATAGATCTTCCTCCATCCCTTTATTTTGAGTCTATGTGTGTCTCTGCACGTGAGATGGGTTTCCTGAATACAGCACACTGATGGGTCCTGACTCCTTATCCAGTTTGCCAGTCTGTGTCTTTTAATTGGAGCATTTAGCCCATTTACATTTAAAGTTAATATTGTTATGTGTGAATTTGATCCTGTCATTATGATGTTAGTTGGTTATTTTGCTCGTTAGTTGATGCAGTTTCTTCCTAGCCTCAATGATCTTTACAATTTGGCATTTTTTTGCAGGGGCTGGTACCAGTTGTTCCTTTCCATGTTTAGTGCTTCCTTCAGGAGCTCTTTTAGGGCAGGCCTGGTGGTGACAAAATCACTCAGCGTTTGCTTGTCTGTAAAGTATTTTATTTCTCCTTCACTTAAGAAGCTTAGTTTGGCTGGATATGAAATTCTGGGTTGAAAATTCTTTTCTTTAAGAATGTTGAATATCGGCCCCCACTCTCTTCTGGCTTGTAGAGTTTCTGCCCAGAGATCAGCTGTTAGTCTGATGGGCTTCCCTTTGTGGGTAACTCGACCTTTCTCTCTGGCTGCCCTTAACATTTTTTCCTTCATTTCAACTTTGGTGAATCTGACAATTATGTGTCTTGCTGTTCTCGAGGAGTATCTTTGTGGCGTTCTCTGTATTTCCTGAATCTGAATGTTGGCCTGCCTTGCTAGATTGGGGAAGTTCTCCTGGATAATATCTTGCAGAGTGTTTTCCAACTTGGTTCCATTCTCCCCGTCATTTTCAGGTACACCAATCAGACATAGGTTTGGTCTTTTCACATAGTCCCAAATTTCTTGGAGGCTTTGTTCGTTCCTTTTTATTCGTTTTTCTCTAAACTTCCCTTCTCGCTTCATTTCATTCATTTCATCTTCCATCAGCGATACCCTTTCTTCCAGTTGATCGCATCTGCTACCGAGGCTTCTGCAATCTTCACGTAGTTCTCGATACTTGGCTTTCAGCTCCATCAGCTCCTTTAAGCCCTTCTCTGCATTGGTTATTCTAGTTATCCATTCGTCTAATTTTTTTTCAAAGTTTTTAACTTCTTTGCTATTGTTTTGAATTTCCTCCCCTAGCTGGGAGTAGTTTGATCGTCTGAAGCCTTCTTCTCTCAACTCGTCAAAGTCATCCTCCATCCAGCTTTGTTCCGTTGCTGGTGAGGAACTGTGTTCCTTTGGAGGAGGAGAGGTGCTCTGCTTTTTAGAGTTTCCAGTTTTTCTGCTCTGTTTTTTCCCCATCTTTGTGGTTTTATCTACTTTTGGTCTTTGATGATGGTGATGTACAGATGGGTTTTTGGTGTGGATGTCCTTTCTGTTTGTTAGTTTTCCTTCTACCAGACAGGACTCTCAGCTGCAGGTCTGTTGGAGTTTACTAGAGGTCCACTCCAGACCCTGTTTGGCTGGATGTCAGCAGTGGTGGCTGCAGAACAGTGGATTTTTGTGAGACCACAAATTCAGCTGTCTGATAGTTCCTCTGGAAGTTTTGTCTCAGAGGAGTACCTGGCCGAGTGAGGTGTCAGTCTGTCCCTACTGGGGGATGCCTCCCAGTTAGGCTGCTCAGGGGTGAGGGACCCACTTTAGGAGGCAGTCTGTCCGTTCTCAGATCTCCAGCTGCGTGCTAGGAGAACCACTACTCTCTTTAAAGCTGTCAGTCAGACAGGGACATTTAAGTCTGTGGAGGTTCCTGCTGACTTTTTGTTTGTCTGTGCCCTGCCCCCAGAGGTGGAGCCTACAGAGGCAGGCAGGCCTCCTTGAGCTGTGGTGGGCTCCACCAGTTCAAGCTTCCTGGCTGCTTTGTTTACCTAAGCAAGCCTGGGCAATGGCGGGCACCCCTCCCCCAGCCTCGCTGCTGCCTTGCAGTTTGATCTCAGACTGCTGTGCTAGCAATCAGCGAGACTCTGTGGGCATAGGACCCTCCGAGCCAGGTGCGCGACACAATCTCCTAGTGTACCGTTTTCCAGGCCCGTTGGAGCGCAGTATGAGGGTGGGACTGACCCGATTTTCCAGGTGCTGTCTGTTACCCCTTTCTTTGATTAGGAAAGGGAACTCCCTGACCCCTTGCGCTTCCCGAGTGAGGCAATGCCTCGCCCTGCTTCGGCTCATGCACAGTGCGCTTCACCGACTGTCCTGCACCCACTGTTTGGCACTCCCTAGTGAGATGAAACCGGTATCTCAAACAGAAATGCAGAAATCATCTGTCTTCTGTGTTGCTCAGGCTGGGAGCTGTAGACCGGAGCTCTTCTATTCGGCCATCTTGGCTCCACCCATCTTGCACTGGTTTTCAAAGGGAATGCTTCCAGCTTTTTCCCATTGAGTATGATATTTGCTATGGGTTTGTCATAAATAGCTCTTATTATTTTGAGATATGTTCCATCAATACCTAGTTTATTGAGAGTTTTTAGCATGAAGGGGTGTTGAATTTTATCGAAGGACTTTTCTGCGTCTATTGAGATAACCATATGGATTTTGTCATTGGTTCTGTTTATGTGATAGATTACATTTACTGATTTGGGTATGTTGAACCAGCCTTGCATCCCAGGGATGAAGCCAACTTGATCGTGGTGGATAAAATTTTTGATGTGCTGCTAGATTCGGTTTGCCAGTGTTTTATTGAGGATTTTCACATTGATGTTCATCAGTGATATTGACCTGAAATTTTCTTTTTTTGCTGTGTCCCTGACAGGTTTTGATATCAGGATGATGCTGGCCTCTTAAAATGAGTTAGGGAGGAGTCCCTCTTTTTCTATTGTTTGAGATATTTTCAGAAGGAATGGTACCAGCTCTTCTTTGTACTTCTGGTAGAATTCAGAGGTCAATGTGTCTAATCCTGGGCTTTTTTTTTTTTTTTTGGTTGGTTAGGCTATTAATTACTACCTCAATTTCAGAACTTATTATTGTTCTATTCAGGGATTTGGCTTCTTCCTAATTTAGTCTTGGGAGGGTGTACATGTCCAGGAATTTACCCATTTCTTCTAGATTTTCCAGTTTATTTGCTTAGAGGTGTTTATAGTATTCTCTGATGGTAGTTTGTATTTCTGTGGTATCAGTGGTGATATCCCCTTTATCATGTTTTATTGTGTCTATTTGATTCTTCTCTCTTTTCTTCTTTATTAATCTGGCTAGTGGTCTATTTTGTTAATCTTTTCAAAAAACCAGCTCCCGAATTCATTGATGTTTTGAAGGGTTTTTCATGTCTCCTTCAGTTCTGCTCTGATCTTAGTTATTTCTTGTCTTCCGCCAGCTTTTGAATTTGTTTGCTCTTGCTTCTCTAATTCTTTTAATTGTGATGTTAGGGTGTTGATTTTAGATCTTTCCCACTTTCTCCTGTGGGCATTTAATGCTGTAAATTTCCCTGTAAACACTGCTTTAGCTGTGTCCCAGAGATTCTGGTATGTTGTGTCTTTGTTCTCATTGGTTTCAAAGAACTTATTTATTTCTGCCTTAATTTCCTTATTTACCCAGTAGTCGTTCAATAGCAGGTTGTTCAGCGTCCATATAGGTGTCCAGTTTTTAGTGAGTTTCTTAATCCTGAGTTCTAATTTGATTGCACTGTGGTCTGAGACACTGTCTCTTTGTAGATCTCTAAGAACTTGCTTTATGAATCTGGGTGCTCCTGTATTGGGTGCACATATATTTAAAATAGTTAGCTCTACTTGTTGCATTGATCCCTTTACCATTATGTGATGCCCTTCTTTGTCTTTTTTGTTCTTTGTTGGTTTAAAGTCTGTTTTATGAGAGACTAGGATTGCAACCCCTGCTTACTTTTTTTTTTTTGTTTTCCATTTGCCTTGTAAATATTCCTCCATCCCTTTATTTTGAGCCTATGTGTGTCTTACCAATGAGCTTGGTCTCTTGAATACAGCACACTGATGGGTCTTGACTCTTTATCCAATTTGCCAGTCTGTGTCTTTTAATGGGGGGATTTAGCCCATTTACATTTAAGGTTAATATTGTTATGTGTGAATTTGATCCTGTCATTATGATGCTAGCTGGTTATTTTGCCCATTAGTTGATGCAGTTTCTTCATAGTGTTGATGATCTTTACAATTTGGTATATTTTTGCAGTGGCTGGTACCAATTGTTACTTCCCATATTTAGTACTTCCTTCAGGAGCTCTTGTAAGGTAGACCTGGTGTTGACAAAATCTCTCTGTTGGTCTGCAAAGAATTTTATTTCTCTTTTGCTTATAAAGCTTATTTTAGCTGGACATGAAATTCCAGGTTGAAAATTCTTTTCTTTAAGAATGTTGGATATTGTCCCCCACTGTCTTCTGGCTTGTGGGGTTTCTTCAGAGAGATTTGCTGTTAGTCTGATGGGCTTCCCTTTGTGGGTAACTCGACCTTTCTCTCTGGCTGCCCTTAACATTTTTTCCTTCTTTTCAACCTTGATGAATCTGACAATTATGTGTCTTGGAGTTTCTCTTCTCGAGGAGTATCTTTGTGGTGTTCCCTGTATTTCTTGAATTTGAATGTTGGCCTGTCTTGCTAGCCTGGGGACGTTCCTGGATAATATCCTGAAGAGCGTTTTCCAACTTGGTTCCATTCTCCCCGTCACTTGCAGGTACACCAATCAAACGTAGATTTGGTCTTTTCACATAGTCCCATATTTCTTGGGGGCTTTGTTAGTTCCTTTTCATTCTTTTTTATCTAATCTTGTCTTCATGTTTTATTTCATTCTTTTTTATCTAATCTTCATGTTTTATTTCATTAAGTTGATCTTCAATCTTTGATATCCTTTCTTTCGCTTGATCGATTCGGCCATTGATACTTGTGTATGCTTCATGAAGTTCTCATGCTGTGTTTTTCAGCTCCATCGGGTCATTTATGTTCTTCTCTAAACTGGTTATTCTAGTTAGCAATTTCTTTAACCTTTTTTCAAGGCTCTTAGCTTCCTTGCATTGGGTTAAAATATGCTCCTTTAGCTCTGAGGAGTTTGTTATTACCCACCTTCTGAAGCTTGCTTCTGCCAATTCCTCAAAGTCATTCTCCATCCAGTTTTGTTCCCTTGCTGGTAAGAAGTTGTGATCCTTTGGAGGAGAAGAGGCATTCGGGTTTTTGGAATTTTTAGCCTTTTTGCACTGGTTTTTCCTTATCTTTGTGGATTTATCTACCTTTGGTCTTTGACGTTGGTGACCTTCGGATGAGGTTTCTGTGTGGATGTCCTTTTTGTTGATGTTGATCCTATTCCTTTCTGTTTGTTAATTTTCCTTCTAACAGTCAGGCCCCTCTGCTGCAGGTCTGCTGGAGTTTGCTGGAGGTCAACTCTAGACATTGTTTGCCTGGGTATCACCAGCAGAGGCTGCAGAACAGCAAAGATTGCTGCCTGTTCCTTCATCTGGAAGCTTTGTCCCAAAGAGACACCCACCAGATGCCAGGGGGAGCTCTACCATATGAGGTGTCTTTCAACCCCTGCTGGGAGGTGTCTCCCAGTCAGGAGGCATGGGGGTCAGGGACCCACTTGAAGAGGTAGTCTGTCCGTTAGCAGAGCTCGAGCACTGTGCTGGGAGATCTGCTGCTCTCTTCAGAGCTGGCAGGCAGGAACTTTTAAGTCTGCTGAAGCTGCACCCACAGCCACCCCTTCCCCCAGGTGCTCTGTCCCAGGGAGACGGGAGTTTTATCTATGAGCCCCTGACTGGGGCTGCTGGCTTTTTTTCAGTAATGCCTTGCCCACAGGGGAGGGATCTAGGGAGACATTCTGGCTACAGTGGTTTTGCCTAGCTGCAGTGGGCTCCACCCAGTTCGAACTTCCTGGCGGCTTTGTTCACACTGTGAGGGGAAAATCACCTACCCAGTCCTCAGTAATGGTGGTTGCCGCTCCCCCTACCAAGCTCGAGCGTTCCAGGTCAACCAGACTGCTGTTCTGGCAGCAAGAATTTCAAGCCAGTGGATCTTAGCTTGTTGGGCTCTGTAGAGGTTGGATCCACTGAGCTAGACCACTTGGCTCCCTGGCTTCAGCCCCCCTTTCCAGGGGAGTGAATGGTTCTGTCTCGCTGGCATTCCAGGCACCACTGGGGTATGGAAAAAAAACTTCTGCAGCTACCTTTGTGTCTGCCCAAATGGCTGTCCAGTTTTGTGCTTGACACCCTGGGCCCTGGTGGCATAGGCACCTGAGGGAATCTCCTGGTCTGCAGGTTGCAAAGACCATGGGAAAAGTGTAGTATCTGGGTTGGAGTGCACCATTTCTCATGGCACAGTCCCTCATGGTTTCCCTTGGCTAGGGGAAGGAGTCCCTCTACCCCTTGCATTTCCTGGGTGAGGTGATGCCCCACTCTGCTTCAGCTTGCCCTCCATGGGCTGCACCCACTGTCTTTTTTTTTTTTTTTTTTTTTTTTTTTGAGACAGAATCTGGCTCTGTCGCCCAGGCTGGAGTGCAGTGGCACAATCTCGGCTCACTGCAAGCTCCACCTCCCGGATTCACACCATTCTCCTGCCTCAGCCTCCTGAGTAGGTGGGACTACAGGCACCCGCCACTGCGCCTGGCTAATTTTTTGAATTTTTAGTAGAGACAGGGTTTCACCATGTTAGCCAGGATGGTCTCAATCTCCTGACCTCGTGATCTGCCCACCTCGGCCTCCCTGAGTGCTGGGATTACAGGCGTGAGCCACCGCGCCTGGCGGGCTGCACCCACTGTCTAACCAGTCCCAGTGAGATGAGCCAGGTACCTCAGTTGGAAATGCAGTAATCACCCACCTTCTGCATTGATCTCTCTGGGAGCTGCAGACGAGAGCTGTTCCTGTTCGGCCATCTTGCCAGCCCTATTGTTTTATATTATTACCAGTGTTTGGTTGGTTAATGAAGTGCATGATTGGTTTATGTGTGTGCATTAGTAAATTTAACCTTTCTTATTGAACATCTTTTATGTATAAAGCTTTCTGGTTTGTATTTTGGGGACATGGGGTTAGTTTTCTTCTTTTCATGAGCTCATAATCAAGTACAGGAGACAGACATAAACACAAATGACTCTTAAATAAGGCATCAAATTAAAATGCCAAAATAGTTCTTAGAGAAGACTGGGTGCCTTTGGAAGGCTGAGGTGGGAGGATCACTTGAGGTCAGGAGTTCGAGACCAGCCTGACCAATATGGTGAAACCTGTCTCTATTAAAAATAGAAAAATTAGCTGGGCGTGGTGGCAGGCACCTGTAATCCCAGCTACTTGGGAGTCTGAGGCAGGAGAATTGCTTGAACCCTGGAGGCAGAGGTTGCAGTGAGCCGAGATCAAGCCACTGTACTCCAGCCTGGGTGACCAAGCTAGACTCCATCTCAGGAAAAAAAAAAAAAGTTCTTAAAAAAAAAAAAAAAACACACAACATACTCCCCTTAAAAACAAGGAATTCTGAGGGAGAGGTTAATTATACTTGTGGGGTCTACATGGAGAGTCTTGAGAATACTTGGAGAGAGAGAGAAGAAAAACAGAACTGGCAACCAAATTCTGGAAATATAGCAAAGAGAAAACACCAGACTAAGGGAATATAAAAAAATAGATATAATGGTCTATTTTAAGTATTCTTCTGTTTTAGAAGACAACCGACTTATTGGGAACTTTCTTTTGTGGTACTAATTGCATTTTTAAGTATATTAGTTTTACGTTGTGGAGAATCATTTAAAAATAATTGTTATCTAAAGAATATGCTTAGTCACAAAAACAGTCATTGGAATCATAAAATATTTTACTTTTCAATCTATTCTATTAACTGTTAAATTCTATTCACCTTTAAATTCATTCTATTTCTATTAACCATAATATCTTCTAAATGTTCACGTACGTGAAAAACGTGTAAGCAAACAAAATTTTCAAGTCACACGCTGGTCAATTCACATCCACAAGAGAGCAAACAGTACTTCTAAAAGTAAGTTTTTTTAAAAACCATAATGTAATGTGTATCTTCATATTTAATGACAATACATAATCATATGAGTAACATATGGATATTATTTTATCTGTTTTAGAAATTAAAGTTCTAGAACACAGATATTTAACCAGATTCATGTGCTGTATATATGGGTTTTTGTATTTTATTGTAGTTCCTTACTTGCATTATATTATAGTTGAAATAATATTAATAATAATTTTTATGATTCATTGAATGTCTCTTATGTGCTATCTACATGATATACCTTTTCTCAAATGATCCTAACAACTCTAGAAAATAAGTAGTACTAACTTCATATTAAGTATGACTTAAACAAGTCACGCACTTTGCAAATGGTATGGCAGATTTCTGCTTGACCACACAGTGAATGCTTTGTCCAAATCACCTATTTTGCTTTGAACTATTCTATTTTGGCCTGGGAAGGGGAATTACTGCTGATATGATTGGTTAATGGTTAGTCCTATGACACCAGGCTTGTATCCATTTGCTAGCTTTTTGTATGTCCGTGAATTATCAAACAGAATAGGAGCCTCCTGGCTGAGACTATGTACTATTAATGGATCATATGTATCCAGATATATTTACAGATGGAAGACATTTCAGAAACATAAAGGACAATAAAAAATAGCAGAATTTACAATCTTAGCAACATGGTTGCAGAAGCAGAATGGGAAAGTCATGTAGGCAGTCAAGGCAATACACACAATGTAAACATGTCATCTAGGACATGAAGAAAACCTTTTGGGCCAAGTAGTATGGCATGTTTAGTTAGATCTAAACAAATGTGCATGACTATAACCCCAAATCTGTAATTTCATTTCTTTCCTTTGCCACAATTATCCAATCTTCAGTTTTACCAGTAGTATCAGAGACATTTTCTGCTCTTAAACTCTAGCTATCTGTGACACTTCCATCTGGAAAGTGTCCAAAGCTTGAACGCTCCCTAGTTTCTCACACATCTGTGCATAATTAGCCTGTTTCTGGTCAAATGGTGTGGCAGATGAACAACAGCCACAGATTCTTTGACATTCTTCCTATAGGGAGGTAGGGCCTATTTGCCATCTTGAATCTGGGCTGCCATTAATCTGTTTCCACTAATGGAGTGCAGTGATAGGGATTATGACAGTTCTAGACCTTGTTTCTATGAGATTGGCAGCTTCTACTTCAGTCTCCTAAAGCCCCCAGGGACAAAATAAGAAGTCAGATCACACTGCTGGAGAGACCACATGGAGAATATTGAGAATATGTGGAGAGAGACAGAAGAATCTAGCTGAGCCCAGCCTTCCAATTGTTCACAGCAAGACGTAATGAATGGAAGTAAAACCACCTTGGATCAGGTGAAAATTAGTAAGTCAGCACCCTGTGGAGCAAAATAATTGCCCAGCTGAGTATGCCCAAATTCCTGACTCACAAAATGATGATATATACTAAAAGGGTTATTGTTTTAAGTCATTAAGTTTGGCATAGTTTGATATATACATATTCTGCCTTGGTTTGCATGTTGGTCCATCTTTATAAAGTATGCATGTCCTTTTTTGCACATGGATCTCTGTCTGTAATTATGTTACAATGAGACTTTCTTTATATCAGTTTCCCATGCCTCTGTGGGATGTGTCTGTGTTTCTCTCCATTGATTCCTTTCTGCCTGATCTTTATGTTTATGTGAGTCAGTTTTGCCTATTTAATTAACTTTCTGTTTCCCCTTTCTTTTCCCTTCAGTGGCTCTTTCTACTAATTTCTCTCACTTTTTCCCAGGACAGGTAGTGAATTAGAACACAGACACTGGAGCCCAATTGCCTGGGACCAGACATCAGCTCTGCCATTTACTGTGGGATGACCTCGAGCAAATTTTTTCACGTCTTAGTGTTGTTGGGGTTTTCTCATCAGAAATATGAGGGTATAATAGTCTTCACCTTATAGAATTGTTGTGTGGATAAATTAATAAATATCTAGATAAATACATGTGTGTATACATGTACATGTATGTCTATGTACACACACATATATATGTGTGTATTAGAATGATAGCTCTAAGCATTAAATATCATTTATAAGTTCTAATTCTCACTGTTTCCTTGTCTCTATTCCTTGTCTTTTTCGCTTCTACTTATCACATTTCTCTGGAAAGTAACTGACATAGAAATTTTATTTTCTGAGCAAGTCGGTAGAATTCAACACTCCCATTATTAATTTTAAAAGATGAGTAGATTGTAGTACACTTATCTCTGTTAAAAAATTCCTCAATTTAGGCTGGGCATGGTGGCTTATGCCTGTAATCCCAGCACTTTGGGAGACCAAAGCGGGCGGATCACCTGAAGTCGGGAGTTCAAGACCAGCCTGACCAACATGGAGAAACCCCGTCTCTACTAAAAATACTAAATTAGCTGGGCATGGTGGCGCATGCCTGTAATCCCAGCTACTCGGGAGGCTGAGGCAGGAGAATCGCTTGAACCTGGCAGGCAGAGGTTGCAGTGAGCCAAGATCACGCCACTGCACTCTAGCCTGGGCAACAAAAGCAAAACTCCGTCTCAAAAAAAAAAAAAAAATCCACAATTTATATAATAATCTTTAAACTTGTATAGACATTGACTTTAAAATTTTTCCCTCCTGAAGTGCAATATATGAAAAGATTCCTTATCCAGGCTTAGTATAGGGAAGGATTTCAACCCTTTTTTTTGGAATGACACATCTGACAGATGACATTCCTAGAAGGGACAATTCTGAGTGGACTTGGGAGGTGTATTAGTCCGTTCTTATGTGGCTAATAAAGACATATTAGAGTCTGGGTAATTTATAAAGGAAAGGGGTTTAATTGACTCACAGATCAGCATGGCTGGGGAGTCCTCAGGAAAGTTGCAATCATGGCAGAAGGGGAACTAAACATGTCCTTCTTCACATGATGGCAAGATGGAGAAGTACCGATCAAAAGGGGGAAAAGCCCCTTATACAACCATCAGATCTCATAAGAACTCACTATCATGAAAACAGCATGGAAGTAATGGCTCCCGTGATTCAATTACCTCCCACCAAGTCCCTCCCATGACATGTGGGGATTATGAGAACTACAATTCAAGATGATATGGTTTGGACACAGCCAAAACCACATCAGGGGCTTGTACAATTTCTGACACAACATCTCTAAGTTTATCATTTCTCTTCTATTCAAGACAATATATTGCCTTAGATAAATTTTCTCAGAAGCATATCAACCCTGAGACAAGAATGGGTGTGTGTACAAGTGATTTGTAAATAAAGTACTTGCAGGAGATTCCAGGAAGGAAATAGGGTCAGCAGGACAGGAATACAGGAGAAGCCAGGTAAGAGCCTCAGCCTGATTTTGTGGAAACTTCAAATTCTCTAAAATGTAGAATTCACCACAGCGTTTTGCTGATTGGAGAAGGAAAAGACCAAGCTTTCATATTTTTGCATCAGTAAGTAATCAGCTAAGGACTGGGGATGTGGGGGGTACATAAGCTCCCAGGAACTTTCAACTCCTTTGCCCTTAGCCTGTAGGCAAAATAGCTTCAGTTGTCTTCAGGCAGTTTTTGTAAGAGTCTGAGGTATAGGCCAGAAACTGGAGGAGGGCTGCTCATGAATAGTAAAGGCAATCCAAAGAGATCTAGACAGAACACTGAGACTGTCCTGGCCGTACATATATCAAAATGCAAGGAATGGGAGTAATAATACTTTAGGAATAAAATTTGAATCTGTTCAAATTTACTTTTTAAAAACAAGTCACTCACAAGTGTTGGTACTTTAACATCTAGCAGGTGGCATCCTCCTTATCTGGTGGCTACCTTTTGTGTCACAACATGGTTATATCTAACTAGCTAGAACTTAATTTCTCTTTCTTTTTAGATGAGTAACATAGCATCTTTGTGCCTTAATTCAAACTCAGTTTTTGTGTGTGTTATGATTGTATTTGCCAGTTGGCACAAGTACCAATGATGTAAGGGAACAAGAGTCATTTCAAGGTGACAATCACAGGTTAATTAATCTTTTCAGGTCAGGACGACTTCTAAATTAGGTGGGAAGAGTTGACTTCTTCTGATACTATTGGGCTATTTGAGGTGACCCAGGCCATCCTGAAAAAATCAAGAGAGAGACGATTTCTTACTGATTCCCTGATTTCAAAAGTGCCAAATGGACTCTTAAGCCCACTCTTAAGCCCTGCAAAGCCTTTCCCTGAAGGGTATCTAAAGCACAGAAAAGGCCAGCTGAGGGCAAGACATGAGGCACAGAAGTAGGGAAGCTTGTATTTGGCAGCCATGGTCTCTCTTTTGTCTGAGTCTCTTTTTGCCCCCTCTGGGTGTCTTGTAAATGTTTGCCTCACCTCTGTGCTTCTTCTCTACCAAAAGAGAAGAAAACTAATATAGAGTTCTAACTATGTCCACCGTAAACTCTATGGTGCTGTGTGTAAAATGGTTAAATAGATACACACTCAACTGCTGTAGTCAGTGTTGACATAGGATGTGTCATACATGATATTGATACTTTAGTCAATGTAAAAGTTGTTATTACCCCATCCAGAGACAACTGTTCTTGCCCAAATTTGTGCAACATAATACCAATGCTCTCTTGAGAAGTTTCTTCTCTTCCTCCCCACTTCCCTCCCTTCCTTCCTTTCTTCCACCCATCCATCCATCTTAGAAAGAAACAGATAAACAGGGGAAGGGAGGTGGGAGAAAGTAAAAGACAGAGAGAGAGAGAGCAAGAGAGTGAGAGATCATGCACACACAAGCACACACGAACCTTTCAAGGTTAAGAAATAAGGCAGGCTGAAATTATTTTGTGGGACAAATTCGAAGAGTCAACTCTCTATAGAAATCAGATGATTAGTGAAATTTAAGCATTTGTAGATACAAAAATGAAAACTAGTCTGAAAATAGTAATGAGGGCTTTTAAATAAGAAAGACACAAATCCCAGGGTAGATGGCCTGATAAAAACTATCAGGGCAATAGAAGTGAATATAAGAGGATTCCAGATAGGAGCAGTACAGATACCAGATATCCTCATTTAAACTGGCTAAGGAGGTCTCATAAGCTCCTTACTAAAATATAGCTAAAAGTCTATTTCAGAGCCCTACTATATTAGTTTATCAACTTCCATATGTATATGTATGTATTTAGTTATAATAAAATAGATGAATGTCTGAGTATGTGCACATATGTACATGTGAACTGCAAGAGATTTTATGGAAAGAGATATGGCTATGGCTAGTCAGGATAGGGCATCTCAATCACCTTAATTTGATTCTTAACAGGTACCATACCCACAAATCCAGGTAAAAAATATATATATAGAAAACAAAACCAAATAAAATAATATTTTATTACTATCTGGGGTTGGCTTCACACTCCCATGGAGATCTCGGGTGGGCTGAGCTTGGCTTAACCATTCACTGATTCTTTTGGCTTGGTTAATTGGACCTATGTAGTCTAGGACAAAAGTTGAGTGGAACACCTACTTGCTTTCTTTGCTTCTACTACAAAGTTTAAATCTGAATTCTCAATGTCAACACTCATTGAGTCAAGGAAAGCACACCTCTAACGACAAGCAGTGGAGGAAAGCACTGAAGAGTAATATAGTATTTGGCTCAAAGGGTAGGGCAGAGCTTGTTGGAGTCCCAACCTCTGTGTTTTTTGGGTTGGCTGTGGGGAAACCTCAAGGGAGCTTCTTTGGCTCTTCTTATGCAGCTGGGCGGAAAAACTAGCCAGGGTTATACAACATACACCAGACACAAGCTTGGCTCAGTTATATAAGGCCAGAGATATAAAGTGCCGGAAAGTTGTTTTGTTTTTTTTCTCTAAAACTGAACAAAACAAACCCTTCTTTTGATCAAGAACTTCCTCGTTTCCCACAAAAGAAGTCCCTTAAATGGATTTTACTCTCAAATTATTCCTGACTAAATATAAAATTCCATAATAGTACAGGAACATAGATTTTCTTTTTGCCTCTTTTCCTGCTGTTGGAACTGTTGTTCAGGACTTCCAAAGTGTTAGTATGTCAACTCCAGATTTAGAAGAGCTCTGATGAATTTATTTGTTCAGTAGCTTTCCCCCTTCTTCATGTGCAGCTCTCATTCATTCGTATTTTCATCCACCTGGTTTGGATGGGAGCTGACAGTCATTTGCCTATGGATGAGAATATTTCCCAAACTGAGCAAACCAGAGTTTCCTTCCAGGAAGTGAATCTCTTTCTATTTCTTCTCTAATCAGGAACCGTGGGATGTGGCCCTTGATTAGTTAGTTAGGAGGCATTCCACATATTTACTGTATTGCAAAATTTAGGAAAATAAAGCTGTCACCATCCAGTTCCCCAAAGTAATAGAAATGATGAGAGGTAGGGGGAACGTCGCATATTTAGAAGATCTCTTCAGTATGTGGTTTATCCCTGAGGCTAGTTCAACACTTGTTCTCCCAAAGCTTTGGTTGTATTTTCAAAGTTCTGAAAATGGGACAAATATCTTTGCAAAAAAAATCTTCCTTTTTTCTTAAGCTAGTTCAAGGTGGGTTGCTGTCACATATGTTGATACCAAGACTTCCATTTGTTTTATTTTATCCCATGAATACATTGCTACACCACTTCAGCTGGGGCTTCAGCTGCAAACCCTATACTGGGAATTCTAGTTGATGAGACTGGGCCTTCAGATTGGGTTAGAATGAGTGACCTATTTACAAAACTGGCCAAATGTTGTGGACTTTTCTTACTCCACCGAAATCTACCTCGGAGTTTTTATTACACGGCAGGGACTGCTAGCGGTTTACTATAGTTTGCATTCTCATTTTCTTTCTTGTAATTAAAACCCTGGATTTTAGTTGGACATTTGGTTGCCTGGAAATAAGGTTTTATTTTCTAATCTTCCTTGTGGCTAGGTATGGCCATGTGACTAAGTTCTGCTCAACAAGACACAAGCATAAGTTTTTGGATTTTTGTTTATAGCTTCACAAAACCCTCCGTAATGGTCATCTGACATATGCCTTTTGCTTCCTTGCTTTTTCAGCTGGCTGTAATGCAGTCCAGATGGAATTTGACCAGTTTTCTTGGGCCATGAGGTGGAAGTCATGAGCTAAGGTTGATGTAGCTGGGCCTACTCTTCTTTGCCTCATCAATTAAAATGCTGTATACATACTATCAAATATATCAAATATATATTTCTAGCCCAGACCTCTCTCAATGGATGGACTTTAGTATCTGAATGCCATCAACTCCTCCATTTGAATGTCTAAAACATCTCAAACTGAACTCCTGATTCTTGCCCTAAATCTCTCTGTACCCATAGTTTTCTCCATCTTAGTGGATGGCTACTCCATTTTCTGACTAGTTAGACCAACTCCTTAGAGTTACATTTCCACATTCATTCTATCAGGAAATCTTGTTGTTCCTACCCTTCAAAACAAATCCGAATCTAACCACTTCTCACTGATACTGCAGCCACCATTTTAGTCTTAGCTGCAACGTCTGTTGTCTCAGTTACATGGTAGTCTTTTGAAATCTACATCAGTGCATGCCATGGCTCTACTCAAAACCCTCCAATGGTAGCCCGTTGTACTCAAGGGGAGAGCCTGACATGAGCTGGCTCCACTGTGACCGCTATGACCTCGTTATCCTATTCCTCTACCCCAGCTCAGCCCTGAAGTATAGCTCAGTCCCATACAAGCCCTCTAGCGCATATCTCTAGGCTTTTTTTTTTACAAAAAACATGAGACAAATAAATTTAATTCTAGTTTAAGTCACTATTATTTTGTTTGTAGCCAAACTAACCATAAGTGATAAAATATTCTGGTTGCAAAAATTCCAGTTGAGGTCACATCCAATAGCAAGAAGACCCAGGGAATAATTTAAGGGTCTGCAGTGACTAGAAAGCCCTACAATGACTGAAAGGTCTTAGCACAATTTGTTTCTTTAGTTGTTTGAGGTTTTCTGTTATTTTATTCTTCCTACTGAATTATATGCTCTGCAAAGGCTGAGACCATGACTATCTTGTCATGAGTGTCTACCACTGTGCTTGGCACAGAGTAGATGGCCAACACATGTTTGTTAAGTGAATGACAAGGAGATGAATGAATTTAGGAAAAAAGAATTTGAGAAATCCTTGAGGTAATACTATCTCATAATGGTTCCTAAACTGAATTGATTATTATAGTTAAGATTCTGGTGTGCAAAAAGGATTACACCAAGTAGCACTTCTTATAAAACCTTGTTTTAATTGTTCTATTTACAGGGAGTGGGTGGCATGGTATGCTATATACAACAGGCAGAATTCTAGGATGACTCTCAATGACCTGTGACTCCTACCCATTGAGTGTGGGTAAAACCGTGAATATGATATCTCTTGCATGATTAGATTCCTAATTTGTTGACTGATTAATCTAAAAATGGAAGTTATCCTCAATGAGCTTGACCTAATTAGATGAGGTCTTAAATAAGAAGTATCAGCAGATACATTCCTGCTGGCCTGGAAGAAAGCAAAGAGATAGATTGTGCACTGCCTGTGGAAGGCACATGATAAGGAACTGCGGGTGGTCTCTAGAAACTCAGAATGGTCACCAGCCAATAGCCGGAAAGAAAATGGGGACCCTAGTACTACACTGCAAGGGACCAAATTCTTCCTATAACCTGAATAATCTTGGAAGAGAACACTGAGCTTTGAAGAAGAATGACAGTATGGCCAACACCTTGGTTGCAGGTTTGTGAGACCCTGAACAGAGGATCCAGCTAAGCCATGCATGACCAGACTGCTGACCCACAGAGATGATTAAGCCTCTAAGTTTGTGGTACTATTGTTAAGTAGCAATAGAAAATGAATATGAACACTTTCACATACATTATATTATTTATTCTTATCACAATATACAGATTTATATTTGAATTTAGGAAGGTTAAACAACTTGCTAAAGTTTATCCACCTAGTAAGTTACCTAGAAGAATAGGGAGGCCAGGCACAGTCGCTCATGTCTGTAATCTCATCGATTTGGAAGGCCAAGGTGGGAGGATCACTTGAGCCCAGAAGTTTAAGACAAGCCTGGCTAACATAGTGAGACACTCACCTCTAAAAAAATATAAATATTAGCCAAGGTGGCATGTGCCTATAGTTCCAGCTACTCAGGAGGCTGAGGCAGGAGGAATTGCTTGAGCCCAGGAATTTGAGGCTGCAGTAAGTTATGATTGCGCCACTGCACTGCAGCAGCCTGGAAGACAGAACAAGATCTTTCTACTGGAAAAAAAAAAAAAGAATGAAAGAAAAAGAAGAATAGAGAGACTTTTATAAAGACCATATTACAGGTGGTATAACTGTGTTCTCATGTGGTCAAAGGATGGAATAGACCAAGAACTGAGGCTGCAAACACTTCCATAATGTGGTACCATTGCTTTCTATCCAGCTAACAGTGGTGATTGGAGACTTTAATTCTAACCAAAATATGATAACCTAGGCTGGAATTTTCAACTTTTAATTGCTTAGAAATCTCTGTAAGTGCTTTTAAGCCTATGTATTTCTACTCTTGGCTTTCTACATCTACTTTTCAGGTTCTTATTATTTTATTGGATATATTCTTATTGAAATCTCTCTCAAATCCTATGTGGCATAAGGTATAACGGAAGGAAGGGAGGAAGGAAAGAAGAAAAAGAGAGGGAAGGGGAGGTGGAGGGAGGGAAAGTAGGAGAGAATGAAAGTAAAGATGAAAGGAAGGAAAATAAGATAAACAGGAAGAAAAGAAAGGCAAACACTACACAATGATGCTTTAGAAGTGAGGAAGCTATGATTCAGAGAGGTTACGTGACTTGCCCCAAATCACTCAGTTTGCAAGCTATAAAGCATAGTTTTTAAGTCTTCGGACTTTAAAATTTATGCAATTTTTCAGGCTGACATAAATATTTGATTATCTTTATCCCGAGGCTTTCTATTTTTAAAGCAATGTGTGTATTTCGTTCAGGCAAATCACGAGGCAAGCACCTACTCCACCTACTCACAATGAGAGATGCGCCAGTGCCCTTCTGTTACCAATTAGGCTTCATAGTAGATTTGGGTCTTTTTGCAATGCTAATAGGAAGAGGCTGATTGAAATAAAACATGATGGATTTAGATGAGCTCTACTCCACACATGCTCCAGAAATCACACTTTAACTTCAGGATAAAACTGATGTCTTAAAAATTTAATGGCCCACAGAGCAACAAAGAAAAAAATGCAGTTTTAGAAAGAAGAAAAAAAGAACAAGCAGAAGGTAATAGAAAAAGAAGGAGGAGGAAAAGGAAAAGGAGAGTTATAAAACAAAAACTAAAGAAAAATAGATTTTTCAAAAATAAACCTTAAAATCCACTCTGTTATTTTTATTGTATTTTTGCAAGTCTTAAACAGTCCCTGTTTGGGATTCATTTATTATGGATGCAGTCTGAATTGTACTATTCTTTAGACCATATGGAATATCAGAGTATCTAGAATACACTGATCCATCCAACTTGTCATCACTATATTTCATAGTACAATTTGATTGCTGGGTTCAGATTACGCTTTTCTCCAGGGATCAAGATTTTTTTTTGAAGTTTTGATGTACACTAACAATTTCTGTTCATTGAGGAGGAATGTTAAGCTTAAACAGAAATAATAAACTCTAAGACCTCACCAAAAGCCTTTCTATCACAGTTAATGGCTACCTCATCCTTTTAGTTGTTCAGACCAAAAAACACTGAAGTCATCCCTCATCCTTCCCTTTTGTTCACATCCTACTCATAACCTATGAGCAAATCTGGTAGCTTTATTTTCAAAATAGTTCCAGAATCTGACCTTCTATTACCAGTTCTACTGCAACCACTCTATTCTGCAATACCACCTTTCCTCAGCTGCTTCCTTTGCTCTTTGTCCCCTAAAGTTGATTTTCAACCTGGAGGCTAGAATGATTCTGTTAAATATTAGTCCGATCATAGAATTCTTCTGCTCAAATTCTCTAATGGCTCCCCATTTACCCCAGAGCAAAATCTCAAAGTCACTCAAGTGGCACCTCCCTAAAATCTTCTCTGTCCACTTTATTTAAAATTGCCAGAACATTTTGGGGTCTTATAACCACAAGCCTCTATCTTATTAATGGCCAGCAGATGTAGGATGAGGTTCCTAATGGTGTGCAAAGTAAGAAGGCTGTAAGTGGCTAAAAATCTGGGTGTTTGGGCTATTCAAAAATAATTGGATGTATAGACATTTGAGTTTGGTGCTGGGGGACTTTTGATTTAGTGGATTTCAGCCTGCAGTGATGAAATAAACAACCTAGAGACCGAGATACAGAGGCTGTCTTTGGCTCAGTTATATAACAGCCATTATGAGCATACTTTTGCCGGTCAGAAAGTCTCTTGGCCAAATTTTGCCTTTGCTACTTCTATTCATTATTTACTCTTGGGTATCTAATTATTCTGGCCCCATTTATTTTTACTTTAAGGATTATTTTTAGATTAATGTAAATGGTATATAAAAAGTTACCATACTTGGTAAGTACTGGATAATTTTGTTTAAAGTAATGGCAAACAATGGGGGAAAATTTTGATTGGGTGGATACCTGGCAGCAGTGGGGATGATGAGTATTGCTCCAATGGCTTTTAGCAGACACAAGGAGGAGGTTTTGTAGAAAACACACAGAGAGCCAAGCATGAAACAGTAATCATAGAATAATAATAACAAAAGAGTGGATTTAAAGATTATTGAGGGAAAAACATAATAGGACTCAGTCAATAGATTGAATGCAATTTTTGGCTTGAGAAAACGGCTGGGAAGTAGTACTATTTGCCAACGTAGGAAAAACAGCAGATCAGCAAATTTCAAGGTACAAAAGAGATGGTGAGTTCAATTTAGGATATAATGTGTTTGAAATGTGATACAACATTCAAGTCAATAAGTTAGATGTTGTACTATTAAGGTTACTGGTAGTTAAAAATCCTATAAATCAATGAGATTTTCTCTATAAAAGACAGAAGAGGCCTGGCGCAGTGGCTCGCGCTTGTAATCCCAGCACTTTGGGAGGCTGAGGTAGGCAGATCACCTGAGGCTAGGAGTTGGAGACCAGCCTGGCCAACATGGCAAAACCCCATCTCTACTAAAAATACAAAAAATTTGCTGGGTATAGTGGCGGGCGCCTGTAATCCCAGCTACTCAGGAAGCTGAGGCAGGAGAATTGCTTGAATCCAGAAGGCAGAGGCTGCAGTGAGCTGAGATCGTGCCATTGCACTCCAGTCTGAGCAACAAGAGGGAAATTCCATCCCCCATGACCCTCCCCCTGCCAAAAGAAAGAGGAAAATCAAGAGTAAATGGTGGCTTAACAGTCATAGGAGGAAAAAAACCTCAATAAAGATGATAAACAACATCATGAGTAGAAGAAAGGTCATCTAAGGTAAGGACTAAAACATGTTTGTTGTTTTTAGTAATTACAAAGACATTTGCAAGATTGAATTTACTGTAATAGAGATAGAAAAACACAGATATGGTGGTTGACACAGTTCTAATGTGTCCGGAATTGGTGGGTTCTTGGTCTCACTGACTTCAAGAATGAAGCCGCGGACCCTCGTGGTGAGTGTTACAGTTCTAAAGGCAGCGTGTGCGGGGTTTGTTCCTTCTGATGTTCGGATGTGTTCGGAGTTTCTTCCCTCTGGTGGGTTCGTGGTCTCGCTGGCTCAGGAGTGAAGCTGCAGACCTTCGCAGTGAGTGTTACAGCCCTTAAGGCGGCGCGTCTGGAGTTGTTTGTTCCTCCCGGTGGGCTCGTGGTCTCGCTGGCTTCAGGAGTGAAGCTGCAGACCTTCGTGGTGAGTGTTACAGCTCATAAAAGCAGTGTGGACCCAAAGAGTGAGCAGTAGCAAGATTTATCACCAAGAGCGAAAAAACAAAGCTTTCACAGTGTGGAAGGGGACCCGAGCGGGTTGCCACTGCTGACTCGCAGCCTGCTTTTATTCTCTTATCTGGCCCCACCCACGTCCTGCTGATTGGTAGAGCTGAGTGGTCTGTTCTGACAGGGCACTGATTGGTGCGTTTACCATCCCTGAGCTAGACATAAAGGTTCTCCACGTCCCCATCAGATCAGTTACAGGGTATGGACACAAAGGTTCTCCAAGGCCCCACCAGAGCCGCCAGACACAGAGTGTCGATGATTGGTGCATCCACAAACCTCGAGCTAGACACAGGGTGCTGATTGGTGTGCTCACAAACCCTGAGCTAGACATAAAGGTTCTCCACATCTCCACCAGACTCAGGAGCCAAGCTGGCTTCACCCAGTGGATCCCGCACAGGGGCTGCAGGTGGAGCTGCCCGCCAGTCCTGCGCTGTGCGCTCGCACTCCTCAGCCCTTGGGTGGTTGATGGGACTGGGCGCTGTGGAGCAGGGGGTGGCACTCTTGGGCCACACAGGAGCCCATGGAGGGGGTGGGAGGCTCAGGCATGGCGGGCTGCAGGTCCCGAGCCCTGCCCCGAGGGAAGGCAGCTAAGGTCCGGTGAGAAATTGAGTGCAGTGCCGGTGGATCGGCACTGCTGGGGGACCTCGTACACCCTCTGCAGCCGCTGGCCTGGGTGCTAAGCCCCTCACTGCCCAGGGCCAGCAGGGCAGGCCGGCTGCTCTGAGTGCAGGGCCCGCCAAGCCCACGCCCACCCGGAACTCCAGCTAGCCGCAAGCGCGGCATGCAGCCCCGGTTCCCGCTGGCGCCTCTCCCTCCACACCTCCCTGCAAGCTGAGGGAGCCGGCTCCCGCCTTGGCCAGCCCAGAAAGGGGCTCCCACAGTGCAGCGGTGGGCTGAAGGGCTCCTCAAGTGCACCAAAGTGGGAGCCCAGGCAGAGGAGGTGCTGAGAGCGAGCGAGAGCTATGAGGACTGCCAGCACGCTGTCACCTCTCACTAAGAAATGGAATCATGGAGGTAAGTACATACTGCTCTTTGGAGAAACATGGTTCTAAGGTGAAGGAAAAACTAACGTGTACACTAGAAGGAAACAGAGCAACAAAATAGGAGATGCTGAAAGAAAAAGAGAAGTTGAAATACAGAAGAGAAGAGATACACGCAATGTAAGGTTCCCAAAGAAATGAGAAGATGTGATTCAAAGAACAGATGGTAGGTTTAACATTTGAAATGTAGGACAACAATTTAGCTAAAATAGAAAGGGAAGAGGTAACGCTGGCTCTAACTATATTTACACTTGTTTGTGTTTCGGGGAGAGAAAGGAAGTGGAGAACGTTCTTGCAAGATGATCTGTATTTTCTCTCTAAAGCAGAGTTCATTTGCTGAGAATGATGGAGAAAATCAGGTTAGTGAAAGTTTGAAAATATTATTGTGGTGAATGAGAGAGGAAGTGGATTAGGGATAGTTAGAAGTTTTACTGTGTAGTGTTAATAGCCTAACTGATGTGGGAGACCATAAATTTGTAGTGGCATCAATCCATGTGGTTGTGGAATTTGTTTTTAGCAGTGCTTGGCAGCCAGATATGTGACTGGAAAGGGAGTGACTGGTTGATCCAGGGTTTGAGTTTTGCTAATTAGGTGCAGAAGAAGGACAAAAGGCAAGGGAACTGATGGTAATGGCAAGAGAGATTTTTAAGTAAAATATCATGAGCTTTATGAGGATTAAGGTTGGTAACCATCACTTAATGCCTACTTTTAGCATGAAACAAGGTTACGTTTTTCATAATTTATCTCTAATTCTCACATCAAATATGTAAGGCGGGTATTCCTACTCCCATTTACAAGTGAGGAAAATGAAGCCTAGCTGAAAAATTTAGTGAAGCCAGGTGGAGGATGAGAGATTAAGTAAAATCGGAAGGGTGAAGGACTAGAGTCCTTAATGAGATTGAAGAATATTATCAGTGGACCAAAAAGTTGAGGAAACAGAAAACACATGAGATTGTGGGCAGAGTGTGGTAATCAAGAAATTAGAAATCTGGAGCTAGATGACTTGGGATATGATATGGACTAGGGTATCCAGACAGAGATATATAAACAGTAAGGTTGGAGTGTTGGATATACTGTCCACACAGAAGTGGCAGTTGTCCAAGATTAGTAGAAATAGGAATGAAAGTGGATTGATCTGCTCAAATCTTTGATGAATCTGTCAGGAGTGGTAGAAGTGAAAAAGTGGCAATGGTACAGTAAGTGTAAAGCATGATTTTGCCAGATGTTCTGAACTTTAAGAGAAGTTAAGGTTTAGAAACAGTAACATGAAGTCTCATTCCTTTTTTTTTTTTTTGGACACGGAGTCTGGCTCTGTGGCCAGGCTGGAGTGGAGTATCAAGATCTTGGCTCACTGCAATCTCTGCCTCCCGGGTTCAAGCGATTCCCTTTCCTCAGCGTCCGAAGTAGCTGGGACTACAGGCGTGCATCACCACGCCTGGCTAATTTTTTTGTGTGTTTTAGTAGAGACAGGGTTTTCCCATGTTGGCCAGGATGGTCTCAATCTCCTGACCTAGTGATCCGCCCGCCTTGGCCTCCCAAAGTTCTGGGATTACAGGCGTGAGCCACCACGCCCAGCCAAAGTCCCATTCTTCTGGCTCTTCTTCCTTCATGTACATCCTTCTCATTCTTGGTCATCCCCCACTCCCCAGATTCTATGCTTTTCCTATTTATTTTGTGCTGTTTCCAGTCTGATTTAGCCACTTCTCACATCCATCTCTCTATCCATACCTAGAATCCAACATATAACTCTTCTAAATTGAGCTGTCCATTTCTTTTATTTAGTGGATATTTGAATAATTCCCTTAAAAACAGGGGCAGCCTTGAAAAATCCCACTTCATGTGCTGGAATTCCCTGGAGTTACACTTCCTGATAGAGCTCATGGGTGAATTGGAACATGCTGTGGTTTGAGGACATGAATGAATGGCCACTTTTCAAGGCTCCAACTCAGTAGTATGGATATTTTATTATGATGCCTTGGAAGAAATTCTAGCCCAAGAATGCAGAAACTCAGATTAGTTTTTTCCCAGGACCTGACTTTGGGGGGTGGGGGCTGGTGTAGCAGCAGCTTCTGGGAATGGCGGGCTGTCCACAGCACCATTGCTTCCTTAGCTCCTTTGGGCACCGTTATCAGCCTCTTAGCTCCTAGTAAGCTTGTGGTCCAATAAAACCTCTGAGGGTTGACTTTTTCCATGCCAACTGCCATTAATTTCCTTGTACCATGTTTTTTGTTGTATTTTAATATAGGCCTATTTTTTGTTTTCTTACGGATTTTATCATTTTGGCCCAGCGCATCATCACACCTGCTATTTTACAGTTTTGACTTTCTCCTCCAAAGTATCAGTTATTTCTGTCAGCATTGTCCTTTTTTTTTTTTTAAATTCAAGTAAGCATGCTTTCTTTAGCTTCATCTAAGCTATTGAGATGGGGCTAACAGGGCGAGATGAAGGACAAAGAGATTGACATAGATAATTTTATCAATACTTCTTACATAGGGTTGTTCAATCAGATATGGAGCCATCTAATTGTAGCTGCTTCTCTAAATCTTATACATAAATATATACAGAAAAGTTCTGTCAAATTTCTTATTTAATTCAATACACATTCTGTAAAACTTCCCTAATTATTACTTTAAAAACTCTAAAAAGCAAACAAACTAAACCACAACAGAAAAATGGGATTAGTAAGGCAGAGAGCATGATACCTGAGAGGGGTTGTGATCCCATGTGTCCTGTAGTTTTCTCTGATGGTAAAGGCTGGTATTCTAGCTTCTTATCAATAGTTTAACATTATTTTTAGAATTTTATCAGATACCAACACACAACTTTGGTGCAGTCTTCAAAATCCACAATTGTTTCTCAGGGCAAGCCCTGTTATTTAGGCAAAAAGGAAATATGTTTTGAAAATAAATTTTTTAAAATGAGCAGTTTTGGAGGGGTGCTGAAACATAATTGATTTTTTTCAAAAGTATTTATAATAGATGTAAGATAATTGCTTTATTTTCTGGCCTTATATAATAAATTTTATTATTTAGAATCTAACTTGAAAGCAAGCATTTCTCTTTTATTGGCTTAGGAGAAGTTGTGAAGATGTGTGATTTTTTTACAGATCATCTGAGTTTCTACAGGACAGAAAACTAGAATTCTATATTTCGTATTGGATCCATACTGTAACCATTACATTAGGTTTCTATTTTTAAGGATTAAATAATAAGTTAATGGAAACAATATAGCCCTATTTTTGCTTAATATGCTAAGCACAAGATGCTTTATATCAGCAACTGAATACATTAATAAAAAAATCTCATTTTTAATTGAATAGCTGAAATGACGCCAATATGTGAAAGAATTATAAACTGTTACAAAAATAACTGGTTGCATTAAACAGGATTGCATATAGTAGACTGCTGCTGCATGTGTTTGAATAAGGAAATGCAAATATGGAAATAAATATATGTATTTAATTAAATAAAATATAATTAACAGGTTTAAATTTTTTAAGGGAAATTTTTCTACTAGGCAGTGACATCAACCTGAGCTATTTTTTTTTCTTGTCAATGATTTATATTCATAATTCAAATATTGGCTGACAATTTGATCAAGGGGGAGATAAGGCATCCTGAAATTGATATTAATAATATTATCAGACTTCATATTTTACAGCATTTTACATTTTAAAAAGATTCTGACATCTATTTTTATTTTATTTGTAATTTATTTAAAAAATAATGTACAAAAAGTAGAAAGTAATATAGTATACACGAGTTTGGGGCACAGAGTTGAATAGCCAATATTGCCTAAAAGTTGAGAAATTTGACTTAGGTGTTAAGGAGGGCAGCAACCAAGATTGATTTTACATGAAAAAAAAATCAGTTAAGATGAAGTAGCATTACCAAATGCATTTATATAGAAAAGGAGAAAGAGAAATAAAGGAGAAGGCAAAAATATCTTACTGAAAATTATGAAGTGATATGTGAAGTCAAGAGAGAAAGTTGGGAAGATGTATTGGGGAAAACAAGTTTGAATGGAAATTCTGTTAAAATTGACATTTATCCCTCACGCTTAATATTTATAGTGGAATTTTAGTTTTATCGCAGGTGTGGATAATTTTACTCTTTGTTAAATTAGAACATTTACTCCTTTTTCTCCTTTGCCTCAGTAGGTTAATGGCTGTAGCCTAATTTCTTCATAAAGCAGACCCAAATAAAACATATGTTGACTCTCTGTAGGCTCTGCCTTGAGTTTCCTTCTTACCCACAGATAGAAGAGCTTCTCTATTATAGAGTTGCCTACATTCCGCATCTTCAATTCCCTACCTTTCATTCTTTCTTGGCTCACTGAGACCTGGATTCTGTCCTCAGAACTTTGTTAAAATAAGTTCTAAAAGAACACCATATTGGCAAGTCCTGGGGACACCTGCCAGTCTTCAGATTGATTGATTTTGTTGCAATATTTGATATAATCATGCCCCATAATATTTCTGTAACATTGCTTTCTTTATTCTTGACCTGTTTACCTCTGAGTGCATCTTTCTCAGTTCCCTTCATAACTCCCTGTTCCTCTACTCACTCTTTAAATATTGCTAATTGTATTCAATCTTTTTTCTTCTCTTTCACTGAATTCTCCTTAGGCTCACTCACATATGCCCTGTGATTTATTTATTAGATAATTACTTCTAAATCAATATCTCTACGTTTCATACAGTTTAGCCCAGGGACAGACTATAATAGTCCAGACTCCTAGGAGATTATCTCAATTGAATATCTGTCACACACCTCAATCTCAACAAAGCAAATAAGCAATCCCACTCTCAGCTGTGGGTGATTCTCTGATTAATGACACTGCTTGCCGAGGGAGACATGGGACTCACTTTGCTCCCCTGCTTCTTGCTATTGGTTACATGTTTCATGGCTTCTACCTTCAAATGGTCTCTGGTGTCTATTCCCTCCTCTCCTTCATCTTTTTCTGCATTAATTCAGGCTCTTTTTATTTTGAAGTTGACTATATAATTTTATACTCCTATACTTAAAACTGTTACTCATCTGAGTGTTCTTCATTCTTAAAAATCCATCTTTTCATTATCACCAAAGGCAACTTTTAAGACAAACAGAATTATTTCATTGCTCCTCATAGAACCCTTAACAGACTCATCACTGTTTTCAAGATAAAGTATAGACTCTTTCCCATAACATATAAGGCCATTTATCATCTGTTTCCTGTTCACACCTCCCAAATCTCTTGCCAGAGAACACAGAAACTACTTGTAATTCCCCAAACTGCATATTCTCATTTATGCCAGGCTTTTCTCATGGCCTGTGATACCCAACCCGACATTCATTTCCTATTTTGTTTCACTGCCAAAGAAGTACTCATGATTGGGGAATTAGCTCACGTTACTAAACACTCATCCTCTCGTGCTCCTGCATCCAAGCCTGAGTTAGGGGCTCATTCCTCTTGACCTCCGCACCAGGAGGCACAGACTTAGGTAAAATACGCTCATAGCATTTGGGTATCTTATGTGTTTCTTCTAGTAGGAAGATTCAAAGACAAGAATTTTGTTTTGTGAATTTGTATTAGCAGTATCAAGCATGTTGCCTGGTAAACAGTAGATATATTGTAAATACCTATTGATTAAATTAAATATTATAGAAAGATTGATTATTGAAGGAAATATATGTGTATATATATGTGTTTGCATGGGTGTATTTTTATATATTTATATATAACAGAAATATCTATATTTCTGTTTCAGAGTGACTTGGAAATTCTATTTTAAGCAAAGCACATACATTTTAATTAGTAGCAATTTACTGGAACCCACTATGTACTTGGCATGCCACATAGTTTCCTTTAATCTTCACAACTCTATACAGTCTGTAAAAATATCATATTTATTTTATGTATGCATATATGGAGAATCAAATAAATTATTTTTCCAAGAGTGCACGGTCAATAATAAAGAGATTTAAATGCAAGTCTATCTGCAAAGCCTAAAATAGACAGAACTTTTCAAATTTTTATTTGTTGAATTATTGTTTGTTGAAAGAGAGGAAATGACTAATCATGGAAGCCAAAGATTATTCTTTTAAATTTATTACAACTTGCGGCTTGGGTAAATTTGATCTTACTTTGAACCTTTGCAGTATCTGATGAAAGAGGGTCTGGAATTTAGAATATCCTTTATGTAGCCTGCCTACAACTGGCATTTTGGCTAATCAAAATAAGAAAAAAAGGAATGTTTAGTAAAATGCCTGTTTTTTTCAAAAGGAAAATTTTTTAAAGGAAAACTGAATTCCTCATTTTGCTGGTATGGTTTAGGCCATGTGAGAAACACAATAAATATGTGCCATCAGAAGCAGACTGTGAGCAGATGAAACTATCTCAGACATAGCTCAGCAGTTTTCCTCTGCCAGACATTACTTCCTATGGAAAGAGAGACAAGTATACTTTTAAAAAACACTTATATGAGATTAAATATCCTTACATATTTATTTGACTAAATGGAAGGCATTTACCGTTCCCCTGATAGTTAACAGGCTTATTTCATTTTATAGAAAATAAAGATTTATGCATCGGGAACAAGAAATAATTTAGGGTATATACATTTGGAATAATTTATTTTGTCATTATTAGTAGTAGTTATTGTAAATTAGGTATAATGATTTTTAGGAGGTATTATAATTTACTCGTAAGTTACATGTATTTCTTTATTTCTTTTCTTTTATTTTTTTGAGACAGAGTTTTGCTCTTGTCACCCAGGCTGGAGTGCAATGGCGCAAACTCGACTCACTTCAACCTCCGCCTCCTGGGTTCAAGTGATTCTCCTGCCTCAGCCTCCCAAGTAGCTGGGGTTACAGGTGCCTGCCACCACGCTCAGCTAATTTTTTGTATTTTTGGTAGAGATGGGGTTTCACCATGTTGGCCAGGCTGGTCTGGAACTCCTGTACTCGGGCGATCCACCCACCTTGGCCTCCCAAAGTGCTGGGATTACAGGCGTGAGCCATGGCACCTGGCTGTAAGTTACATATATTTCTAATGAGTTTTTTTTCTTGGCATTGGAATACAATGCTTACTATGTCACCTACAAAAAATCTTACTAGAGCATTACACAAAATAAGAGAAGTAATTCCTAGGGCAATTATCTACATAATAATATTATAGTAAAATTTACTAGGAGCAACTCAAGCATTTGATGTAATTATTTTGTACAGATAGAGAGCTGGACCAGTTGCTGTTTGCCTATGATAAATGTTAATTGAATGGGATAACTACACATAAGTTGGATGCTGATAGGAAGTGCATGAAACATGGTCTCTGCCATTGCAATGAGAAACAATGGTTGAATGACATAATCATTATAATATACTCTTACAATGGAAGTATTGTGTTTTTCTGGTACATTATATTGGAGAAATTGGTTTCCGAAGACAGACAGAAAGAAGATTTTTATGTAACAGGATAGTAATAATTAGACCTAAATATAAACCATTTTCATATCTAAATTAACTGCTTGGTGACTGAGTGCTAGTTTCAAATAGTAGAAAACAAGGGATTTAAAATATAACTAAGAAGATTAGCCCAACTTGCAAAAAGACATTATGGACAGACAGTATTACATTCTTTGGATTTTAAAGTAAAATCAGTAAGTCTTTGATTTGTTTTTGGTTAATAATGGAAAGCATTTTCCAAACTAAAAGAAAATGAAATTAATACTTTATTAATGGTGCTAAGAAAAGCTAGCACTCCCTCTCACGCCACTCCTAGCAAAGCTTTGCCTCCAGATGTTATTTTGTATTTATTTTGCAATGTTTATTATGGCAGTCCAAGATGTTTATGTCTTAAAGATACATTGGTCAGTTTATTTACAGAGAGACAGCTTCTTGAAGTGAAGGCAGTTTACTTTGGGTGTGGGTTAAGCTACATAGCACTAGAGAGAATGGGTGTGGCTGGTTTCCTCTTGTGTGTTCTCTTATTATTTCTTTCATTTCTTTTCATTACAAGCGCTTCTCTCTCTCTCTCTCTCTTTTAATCCTGTAAGGTTTTATATGATTTGTCCTGTGATAAATAGTTGAGTTTTTCTGAGCAGTTACGCTGTACAGGAAATGAAAGAAACACAAGGCAGAATGGGTGACAGGGCCTTGACACCTTTGCTTACCACCTTTGCCTCCTGTCAAAGGTGACACCGGAATAGCTGGAGACCTCAAGGCACTCAGGATAGAGAGCAGTCTGTTGTATTTGACAGAATCACTGATATTTCTCAGGCAAGGCTTAGGATTGACTAACGGGAGAGAAGGGAGGCAGTAGGTGCTTGTGTTTGTGCAGTAGGGCTGGACCAAGGATTTTGAAAGATTCTGTCATTCCTTTTTTTAATGTATTGCAAAGTAACACAGAATTAAACAGTAAAACCAGTATAAGAAAGTTCAACCAAGTTCTCACTTTTCTCATTATGACTATTTCAATGCCATTTCAGTAATATTGAATAACATTTATTTGAAACATTGCTTTGTAATATAAAAACATTTTTAAAGTTGTTTTTTCTTACTTCTGCTTTGTTGAGTTCATCAGAGTGTACTAACACTCTAAAGGGAAATCCAATTTGTGGAAGTGCAAGGACATGACAAAAGAGAAGCTGGCAATGTGATATTCGGTGAAGGCTGGAGAAGGGCTGGGACATGTTTTGGTTAGGACTGGTGTGGCGTCTTCATACCCATAATGTAGTATTTTGCAGGAAGAGTGAAGCTTCATCTTGCAAATTAGAATATATAGGGAATTCCACTTTTAATTATTTTCCTCCACTTTAGCATTATTTTTCTTTCCATGCTTTAAGGAGTGATTTGGGCATAGATTTGTTTTCTGAAGTATTCTCAATACACTTTTAACTTCATATTTAGGTCTTGTATGTTTCAAGTGATACAAGGGAAAAGCAGGATCATCTGCTGCTTTTTCTTTGTGGATCTGAAATACTCTTACACCTCTTAAAGAGACGTTTTGTAAACACTGCCTGTGGCTAGCCCTTATAACTGGCTACTTCTCCAGTTAAAATGATCCTCAAAGGTATTGTTTATTTTATTTAATTTAAGTCATTTGAAAATAATGACTAAATACTGCTTGAGTGGCAAATCAAGACATTAATTTTGCTGGCCAGTTCAGTAGTTCGGTTATGATCGTTGTTGCAGATAAAAAAGTTTTCTTTCAAATTGATAATTAAATCACTCAATCTCTGTGAAGCTATACTTAGATAACCATCCGTATTTTCACATTTTCTGGATCTTTTCTGGTATCAAAACATACAAAGTTACGTAACTATAAAAGCACTAATATGTTTTTATATCATTTTTACAGAATGGAAAACATCAATATTTATTGTGGATGCCAGGCTTGGTACATCAATTATTACAAAATAACGCAAGGCCTTTAACCTCCATCTAGAAACCTGATAGAAAATTTTAGGAGAATGTTATGTCACCTATACATATGAAGATTGTCTAATCTGATAGCTCTACCGGTACAGCAAAGCACTGTTGCTAATTTCCTAATGGCAGAATCTATAGGTTGATTATTTATTTATTTAAAAGATACTTTATTAATGGATGGAAAGGGCATCTGCTGACTATTTTCATGTTTCATGTTTTATATTCCTGTCCCAAAGTGACTACATTAAACCTGAAACAAGTGATTTTTTTACACAGTCATTTCTCTTTATGCTCATTAATTTCTAATTATTCTTTTCTTGTCAATATAGTGTTAATTTATCCATTATCTAATTGATTGGTTTCTTTTGGGGGTGAAAGGGGTAGAGGCAAGGAAACTGATATAGGCCCTGAATTTCAAATTGCTTAGGCCTGCAAGGATGTTTATGGCCAAACAATCTATTTTGACAATTGTGGAAAGGATAATTCTCATAATAAATTTGAGAATTCTAGAGATACTAGAACAGCACATTCTAATGATCTCTTCTGTTCTATAAATAATACCATTTTGGATTTAATTGGATCATCTGGATATTCAAATAAAACTCTATTCTCTTGACCCTTTCACATGTACATATTAAACTATCCTTTAAATATTCCATAGTTAACAAGTGGAAATATTGGTTTACCACAATAATTCATTTCCCCCCCCCCCCACCCTAAAACTCCAACATTAAAAGGAGACTGGCAATCAAGAAAGCTAGAACTTATTTGCATGAAACTGACTCACTTTCCTAAATTGACTCTGCATGTCTATGTCTTTTTTGGAATCATAAATTATTCTCACTGCTGGTTTGGATAAAACTAAAATCTATTTTCCTGTAGCATTTGGTGTGTTCATAAAGTGAGTCATAATCATTTTTTTTACTACGGGAAAAAGATCAGTAAGGGTGAACTTAGTGATAAATAGGACCTTCTTCTAAATAGTTACCACATGAGGAAAATCCCTTGTATGTGAAACACAAAGTGTTTTTATTTTTGTTTTCTAGTTTATTTTTATTTTTATTAAACTTCTTTTAAGAAGTATAAATGGGGCTGGGTGCAGTGGCTCACGCCTGTAATCCCAGCACTTTGGGAGGCCGAGGCGGGCGGATCACGAGGTTAGGAGATTGAGACCATGCTGGCTAACATGGTGAAACCCCGTCTCTACTAAAAATACAAAAAATCAGCTGGGCGTGGTGGCGGGCGCCTGCAGCCCCAGCTACTCAGGAGGCTGAGGCAGAAGAATGGCGTGACCCCAGGAGGCAGAGCTTGCAGTGAACCGAGATTGCGCCACCGCACTCCAGCCAGCCTGGGCGACAGAGCGAGACTCCTTCTCAAAAAAAAAAAAAGTATAATAATATTCTTTCCATAGCTCTATATTTAGAGGAATTTACTAAATTATGTCTTCTCCAGTTTATTCCTAGGTTAATTTTTAAATCATTAGGTAGGGTTTATTTTCCTTCCCAAACTAGTCAATCAAAAAACATAAATAAGTAAAGTGTAGAACCGAAGTAGGGAAGGAAGTCAAAAGGATGGACGGACTGCTGCCAGGGACAGCACAGTGTCCCGGGGCATGGCACTCGTTTTTGGCATGTCATTCTGGTGGAGGGGCAGTACATGTCACTGAGTAGTTATAAAGATGAAAGGCCGGGCGCGGTGGCTCACGCCTGTAATCCCAGCACTCAGGGAGGCCGAGGCGGGTGGATCACGAGGTCAGGAGATCGAGACCATGGTGAAACCCCGTCTCTACTAAAAATACAAAAAATTAGCCGGGCGTAGTGGCGGGCGCCTGTAGTCTCAGCTACTCGGAGAGGCTGAGGCAGGAGAATGGCGTGAACCCGGGAGGCGGAGCTTGCAGTGAGCCGAGATTGCGCCACTGCACTCCAGCCTGGGAGACAGAGCGAGACTCCATCTCAAAAAAAAAAAAAAAAAAAAAAAAAAGGATGAAAATAAGGATTCCTTTCTTTTTGGGATCAGAATTCTTTTTACTTTTTTTCGAATCTTGAGATCATCATAGCCAGATAGTTGACTGAGTTGTCACCAAATTTTCTACCTCTTGGGAGATTGGGATCCACCTGGAATATGCGTGTTCTGGGGAGACCGTATGTGGTAGCATTAACTGACTCTGAAATGTCTCCAGTTCAAGATTCAACATTTAGTGGTAGTTTATTTTATTGTATTTGGGTATCACACAATGTACAGAGTAAAGTTGCACCTCTAGTTCCATGTTTGATATAGCTCCATTGCCAGCAGCTACAGAAAAAACAATACAGATATACTAGAAGGAAGTGAAGTATATCCTTACTCCCTTCTAGTAAGGAAGGGCTACATTGTTGCATTCTCAAATATGTGGTCTCATCACGTACTTCTATTGACTCCTTTTGGGGAAGAATATAGGTAATTCTTAGACTGAAATCTCCAGCGTGGGCAGCAGTGTGAGCAATGGGGAAAGGAATGTCAAACTCTTGCCGTAGCTAGGGACTGGCTAGCAACAGTAATAGCTTATGTATTTATTGTGCTTTACAATTTCAAAGCACTTAAAATACATTTGGTTATTTTATTTTATTTATAAAGGTAGATTCCTCTTTAAAATGTTTAAGAAGTTGTTAAATTTGTGGAAAAAAATCTAGCTCTTGCTTGAAATTCATTTGTGATAGAAATTCGGAGCAGCTAAAATAGTAACTGATGCTAATAGTACAAAAGTGAATACTTGGATTAAACCTCAGTTAGCCAGAACACTTTGGTATATTATTTAACCTTGTTTAAAAACTTTTCTTATATGTATCTGCCAGTTTTCTTTTTTAAAATAAAACTTAATCTTTTGTAGATGATTCAATATGTTGGATTGCCTCCACATCATATTGAACAACAATTTTCACTGCACATGGCTATAGACATGGAAGTAACTGTAACAGTTTGCAAACTGTTTACATGTCAGATTATTTTGTGGTCATGTAATTATGTCTTTTGAAATTATTATGTAGCCAATTTTCCAATTAATGAAATATTTCCACTTGTTGGAGTTGTGTTAGCACTGTATTTTAAGGACTACGAATAAAAATGATTACTATTTTTGCTTTCTTGCCTCTCCCCTCCCTCCGTCTCTCCTATGTTTCTTCCTCCCTTTCTTTCTTCCTTCATTTTTTGTACCTGTGTATGTGATGGATATGTTAGCCTTAAAATTACTTGAGAGCCAGTATGGGCAAGAAAAGGTGTGTGACAATTAAAATCCTGATATTGAATGTCTGAAAGTAGCTGGAAGAAAATGAAGTATCCTCTGAAGAAAGTTGTTTTGGTAGTTCTGTGTCCGGAATTGGTGGGTTCTTGGTCTCACTGACTTCAAGAATGAAGCCGCGGACCCTCGCGGTGAGTGTTACAGTTCTAAAGGCGGCGTGTCCGGAGTTTGTTCCTTCTGGTAGGTTCGTGGTCTCGCTGGCTCAGGAGTGAAGGTGCAGACCTTCGCGGTGTTACAGCTCGTAAAAGCAGTGTGGACTCAAAGAGTGGGCAGTAGCAAGATTTATTGCAAAGAGTGAAAGAACAAAGCTTCCACAGTGTGGAAGGGGAGCCAAGCTCGTTGCCACTGCTGGCTGGGGCAGCCTGCTTTTATTCTCTTATCTGGCCCCACCCACGTCCTGCTGATTGGTAGAGCTGAGTGGTCTGTTCTGACAGGGCGCTGATTGGTGTGTTTACCATCCCTGAGCTAGACATAAAAGTCCTCCACATCCCTCTCAGATCAGTTAGATACAGAGTATGGACACAAAGGTTCTCCAAGGCCCCACCAGAGCAGCCAGACACAGAGTGTCGATGATTGGTGCATCCACAAACCTCGAGCTAGGCACAGGGTGCTGATTGGTATGTTTACAATCCCTGAGCTAGACATAACGGTTCTCCACATCTCCACCAGACTCAGGAGCCCAGCTGGCTTCACCCAGTGGATCCCGCACCGGGGCTGCAGGTGGAGCTGCCTGCCAGTCCTGCGCTGTGCGCTCGCACTCCTCAGCCCTTGGGTGGTTGATGGGACTGGGCGCTGTGGAGCAGGGGGTGGCGCTCGTCGGGGAGGCTCGGGCCGCACAGGAGCCCATGGAGGAGGTGGGAGGCTCAGGCATGGCAGGCTGCAGGTCCTGAGCCCTGCCCCGCGGGAAGGCAGCTAAGGTCCGGTGAGAAATCGAGCGCAGCGCCGGTGGGCTGGCACTGCTGGGGGACCCAGTACACCCTCCGCAGCCGCTGGCCTGGGTGCTAAGCCCCTCATTGCCCGGGGCCGGAAGGGCCGGCTGGCTGCTCTGAGTGACGGGCCCGCCAAGCCCCCGCCCACCCGGAACTCCAGCCGCGCGCAAGCGCCGCGCGCAGCCCTGACTCCCGCCCGCGCGTCTCCCTCCACGCCTCCCTGCAAGCTGAGGGAGCCGGCTCCTTCCTTGGCCAGCCCAGGAAGGGGCTCCCACAGTGCAGCGGCGGGCTGAAGGGCTCCTCAAGTGCCACCAAAGTGGGAGCCCTGGCAGAGGAGGTACCGAGAGCGAGCGAGGGCTGTGAGGACTGCCAGCATGCTGTCACCTCTCAGTTCCAACATTGAGGAAAATCTGTGGTGTTTCTTCCTGGATCATTGCAATTCTGAACAAGGACTCGGGAAAGAGGATCGTGCTGGTAAATACCCTGCTTATACCAGAAAAGAACTGAATTGAGGGCTAATCCACAGACATAAAGGGCTATAACAATCGAGGGCTTCCCAAGGAGCCAGACTTACTGTTCTCTTTCTGAGCTTTGGTCCTTTTCTGATATCACGTATTTCCCATTTCTCCTTTTTATTCCTCTTGCCTACCAATGCACTTGCCTCCCCCAATCCACTGTTCCCCGCAAACCCCACATCCAGCCAGCCCTTAGGCTTCCTGCAGCTCTCTGTCTCACTGCAGCACCCTACCCTGCCGCGCCAAACACACACACAGTCACATTTAGAGTTCAGATTCAGAGTTAAGTCTTATCCTGGATTGAGGCCTCTAGAACTTGACTTCTCAGGCTTCTTAATGGGGGATAATAGTTTTAGATCATGAGGAAATACTTCAATATTGCACATCATGGGCAATCTTGGAACTAATAATAAATATGACTTTAGAAGTTATGATGAAGGAGAAGGAAAGTGGGTTTTGGAGTCAGCCAGAGCTCGGTGTCACTTCCAAACTCACATGTTGCTAGTTGTGTGACTTTAGACACTTCTCTGTGCCTCAGTTTCTTCTTTCATAAAACAAGGACATCAATGACTCCCTCACAGGGCTTTTGGGATAATTACATAATATAGTATAGTCAAAGGGTTAAGTGGCTAGCATTAAGGAGGTACAGCCATTTGTTTTGTTTTGCTTTCCTTTTTCTAAGAACATTTGAAATAAAGTTACAATAATCTACTATGTTAGTAAGATGAAATGTTATTGCTTAAATTTGGAAAAATCTCAATTGATTTGACCATGATCCTTGTTTAATCTTATTTTTTCAGTGGAGGATGAATTCCAGACAAATTATCTTTGTGTTACAAGAAGTTACACCCTGTTTGTAACAGATCAGCCACACAACAGGCCTTTTCCCCGTAATTTGACCAGAAATAGTTGCAGTTGTATTGAGAAAGAATCTAGTTAGTTCCTCTGCTATGAAAATATATCCATGGAAAATATATACTGTCTGTATTTATGCCCATTTATAAAAAATGTACTTTAAGTAGTTTCCTAATTTTAAGAAGACTCAAGACAAAATTACATTTTAATTACTAGTTAATATTATTCATTTCATTTCCATGATTCTCAGATATATACTTATTCCTTGAAATTATCATGCATAGTGCCCATAAATTATCATTTATGGATACTATCACATATCATGAATCAAGAAATAAAATTTATTTATATGTCTGACTTGTGGAATTAGTCATAATTTTTAATTGATATTTATTTATATACGAAATATTTATTATTATACTGAGTGAAGAACCTTTTAATTCTCATAACAATCTTGCAAAAGAGATCATGCCAATTCCATTTTGCAGATGTGGGATGGAGGCTCTGTGAGATCATACAATGTGCCCAAGGTCACACAAGCTGCAACCAGTTCGTAGCAGAATTGAGACATTAACACAAGCTGTCTAACGCTAGCACCAGTGCACTTTCCATTTTCTTTGCTGTCTCCCTTTGTGAGGATGAAAATCTATTCTTGTTTTTAGCTGTATTTATACATGCTTTTTCTTCCCAGTGTTATTGATTTCAATATTTTAATCACTAATGTGAACAGCTTTTAATTCAATAACATTAGAGAAGCAGAGTTAAATCTTCTCTGAGAGCCTATACATTTTCACTTTTGAGAAAAGCAGGGTTGGGATAACTTCCAAAGGACGCAGTTACTAATGAGGACTCAGGGACATCACCCTGAAGTAAACAAAGTGTGAAATGTTCCTTGTCTGGAACTACAGTGATCATCTCCAGTTCCTCTCTTTCTTGTTGCACATGAGAAATGGGGACCCAGAGGAGTTAAGTGACTCACTAGTGGTTACACAACTGCTACTAGAACCTAAATTTGAGGATAGAAAAGAGGCCTTCCCTTACTTATGAAGCTGAATTTGGAGAACAGGGCAGGAGCTTGATCAGACATTAACAGATTTATGTTGCTGCACTCTCTCGATTCTTCGAATCAATAATTTACCGACCAAACTGTTGATAGTTTACCCCATTATGGAGACAGAATCAGAGTAGAAAGTTAATACCTTCTGTGACTAGTGTAAGAACTTTACCAGAGGTTGATAAAGAGTTTTTGCTCAAATTTCAGAAGGCTGCTGGTTTGAATACTGTATGATTCTATTGTCTTAAGGATCTGTTACTGGTGGGTGGAGAATTACAGTTAAAATTGATGTTATCTTTTTCTTCATTTATATTTCATCCAATGTATGAAGATGAATGTTAATTTTTATTTCTTTATCCTTTGTAATAATTCTACTTTTATATAAGTTTACCATCAAGGATTTAGACCCTTTGCCATTGTCAGAAGGACCACAGGGTAATAACTTTGAGTCAAACACATGGGAAGACCTGATAGTCATTTGCCACCATTGTTGTGTCCTGGTTTACTTAACCCTTTTTCCAGCATTGCCTATGCAGGTGTAGACCTTCCCAGTAAGCGCTTGTCGAATAAATGAAGACATGAGAAACAGAAAGATGTGCAAAAATAATTTGGCTACTTATACTTGACTGGGTAACACTCAGAAGAAAGATGGCATATGAAATCATCTGAAAGGTCTCAAACCTGGGGACATATTTCTACCTAACATCATTCTGTAGGATAAAGTTTGTTTCTTCTTGGTAATATATGTTTTAGCTGAAAATGGAATTAGAATTATTTTATACATTGGGAATAGATCTAGTGAGTTGAAACACTTATAGGGACAAGGAAAGAAACACCAGAATAAGAAACAGGAATAAATCATTTAAAATGTTTATGTCTTGGAAGAGGAAGAGAGAAGTGGAAAATCAATTAAGCCAAGTAGACAACATGAACTGTACAATTGGTGGAGAAAGGGTGTCCAGAGATAAGCAGCCAGAAGCCAGTCATTGCAAATTCTTCAGAAAGCAGTGATCTTGAGAGGGCTAGGAATCACAGTGGACAGAGCAGCCGTGCATCCTTCCATGACAACAGGAAGGTTAAGATGGGTCATGAGATTCTGTGCTGCACACTCAGAGATACCTCCTCCTGCAAGGAGTGGGCTGTGTCCTCTGTGAAGCACTGGTGAGGCCTTCAGCTAGGGTGACTTCAATCCCCTAAAGAGATCCACAGACAGAAAATATGGAGAAGAAAAGACTAAATGTTGAGGATGCAGGGGGATCTGACATGCAAGAAATGATGCTCATTTCTAAGCAATGAAGGGGGAGCAGTGAAATCAGCTAGGGAGGCCCATGTGTCTACAGTTAGAATGTTGATTAAAATAAGGAAGTGGAATAAATATCTCCTAATACCCTATAAGTAAATCTCCATTGGCTCAGATAAAGGTGGATTCAAAAAACAAATATTACTGAGAAATGTAATATATTCTGAATTAGGTAGGAACCAGGTTCTCTGAGTTATCAGAATTCTGTCTTAATTCATGAGTCTCTAAGAGTAAGAATTTCTCAATAAAACAAACAATAAAACAGAGTGAACAAAACTTGAAAAACTATTAACAAATATATTTATTGTGGTGGCTTTCTCCCCTACTAGATATACCTTGTTAGAAAGTAGTATCCCTTTTAGTTCCAGGTGGACCATTAAGCAGGTAATAAAATTGTTTTTCCCTTATTGAGAAAGAAAACACATGACTTTGCAAACATGTTATATTCTCCTTGCTCTATTTTTTGTTTTCTATAAAATCAGAATTTTCTTCTAATAAGTATGATTTTGTTTTTGGAAGTAAGTTACAGGCACATGTTTACAGGTTGATATTATATAATCCAAGGGGTAACAGGCTGAGCCACATAGTGCTAACATAGATTGGAGACCTGTTCCAGGTGACCACAATCCTTCACAGTTTTGTAAAGCACGAAAGTAGTCTCCAGCTCTATGATTTCTTCCACATTTTGTCTTTCTCCAATCCCATATGGTATATTCAACTCTGGTATGCACTCTTGTGTTTCTCATAAAAATACAGGATGAGGGTGATGGAACTAATCTTAAAACAGTTGTTTCTGTGATGATAAATCCTATGATTCCAAATGCCAGGCCCTAATTCTGAGCACTATCTAGATCTCCCGGTCAAAACAACACTGTCCTTTGAAGGATGTTTCTCTTCCTTGAACTTCTATTTGTTTTGAAGGGATACTGTATCTTTGAATTTGCAGAACTCTCTTTTGCTTCTTAAAACAACAGCTTGAAAACACATTTTTATAAGGAAAAGATGTTTCTTCTCCAGATGTCATCATTACGTTGTTACATCTTATAGCCTATTGATAATATGTACAAAAATGTCTTGTCTTTTAAAAATGCGGAGAAGCACATAAGACAACCATCTGAAAGTATCCCTTCTTTGATCTTTTGGCTCTTTGTTGTTAACTACGCTTGTATGAAGAATATAGCAACTACTGGGAATGTTGTTTAGACAGAGCAATAACTGACATGTCCATTTGTGGTCCTAATGGCTAGAGCACCTGTCCTGGGCATCTGGGTGAGATAGCAGCATCATGAGTCTACAATAATCTCACGGAACCCTCTAGTGTACAGTGCTGACTGATACCGATTTCTGTTTATCTTGGACTTTTCGCTTCTTCTGCTGCTGTTTGTTTTCCCGTTGCTCTGGGATTTCTTTGCTGGATTCCAGACTTTTGCTGTCAGGTATTGCTTCTTTACTTTCTCCTTTATTAGGTTTTTTTCTTTTCCTCTCCCTTCCTTTTTTTCCTGAAATGAAAGGATACTCTTTTAAAAATTACATTCAATTATATTCTATTTTTAATTACATTTTAAAAAATGACTTAAATATCTCTTAGATTATATATCATAATGATAGATGCTAAATATCTGCTATTTAAGTAATTCATTCAACTATTATTAAGTCCGTGGTATATTCCAAACAATGTAAATGTGAAACACGTATATGATATAATAAAGCAACTAACATGACAGTTTGAAATCCAAATAGTTCTATTCTTCTAAGTTTGGAACTTATTTTACATGATAGTTATTTATGCATGTTTCATGGAAAGTTTTAGATAGATTTCTTGCTGTTGAAAACATTTATTAAAATGTATATTTTGGCTGGGCCTGGCGGCTTACGCCAGCTCTCCAGGAGACTTAGGTGGGAGGACTGCTTGAGCCCAAGAGTTCAAGACCAGCCTGGGCAACATAGTGAGACCTTATCGCTACAAAAAATAAAAAAAATCAATGAGGCATGGTGGTGCATGCCTGTGTCCCGGCTACGCACAAAGCTGAGGTAGGAGGATCACTTGAGCCTGGGAAGTCAAGGCTGCAGTGAGCCCTGATAGCGCCACTGTACTCCAGCCTGAGCAAGAGAGGGAGATGATTCTATCTCCAAAAAAAAAAAAGAAAGGAGACATTTTTATCTGACTCCTATTTTTTTTTTTTGAGACAGAGTCTCGCTCTGTCGCCCAGGCTGGAGTGCGGTGGTGCGATCTCGGCTCACTGCAAGCTCCGCCTCCCGGGTTCACGCCATTCTCCTGCCTCAGCCTCTCCGAGTAGCTGGGACTACAGGCGCCCGCCACCACGCCCGGCTAATTTTTTGGATTTTTTTTAGTAGAGACGGGGTTTCACCGTGGTCTCGATCTCCTGACCTCATGATCCACCCGCCTCGGCCTCCCAAAGTGCTGGGATTACAAGCGTGAGCCACCGCGCCCGGCCTCTGGCTCCTATTTTTAAGTTAACATTTTGTATTCAATTTTTTCCAAGTAGCAGTTACATAGTTGTAATTTGTCAAGATATTTGCCTGCTATCTAAGAGAAGAGAACTTATTTGCATAACAAATACAGAAATAGTAAGTCAGGATGAATAACATGATAATTGTATTTTAACACAAATATTCGTATGTTGAAATTAATTTGGATTATAATTTCTCTACATGCAGGGTGGTGATGACTATAACTGATTAACCCTCTGGTACAAGCTACCAGGGCAGGTTGAGTCTCTATCCAGCAAATGAGTAGATATTTATCGCATGTATACTGGATTTCATGCAGGCCCCTGACCTGGATGGAGCTGGGTTTGAAGCATAGATTTAACTCAGACTCACATTATGAGAGGAGAAATTTTTAAAAGTGGAATCAACATGACTTTAAAGGTTTGGATGTGAAAAGGTATTACTGTAGCCAACAGGGAGCCACTTGAGGAACTGAATTTTATTCTGTCAGCATTGGAGAACTGCTGGGAGTTTTAGAAGAAAAGAATAATTTGATCGAAGTAGATAAACCTGGCACCAAATTGGATGATTATTTTTATTTATTTCTAAATAGTGAATTAACTAGATGTTTTATGATCATGTACACCTTTTACATATGTAGTCTACAATGTAGTCTGAAGGCATGGTTTTAGTAACATCCATGAACACATATATCCCAATGAGAAATTACTTAGATTCAAATCAATATTACAGTAAACAAAAACTAGGAACCAACTATTTCCTGAGGTATGACAAATTCTGCATGTGTATCCCATATACCGGGCCATTTAAAATTTGAAATTAGACTGTCTAAAATAAGTAACTTTTGACACAAATATTTTGGAGAAATTGTTTGCATGAGAGAACCAAAATATTTTCATGTCCTGAAGTAGGCTGCAAATATTGAATTCAGTGGTTTGGCTTTCCTTTTCTTGGGCTCTGGTTACAGAATCCTAGGGAGTGGTATTAATACTGCGTAGGTATACTACGCCAATACGGTCTCCTTGGATTAATGATTTTATGCCACATCTAGCTTTGTCATGAGACTGTATTTATAAAACCTTCCAGTTACTTTTTGAAAGCTTTCCTTGTTGGGTTCAGCACAACATACCTTCAAATTCTGGAATCCAAAGGGACAATTGACAAAAATCAGAATTCATCCAAGGGTGAAGCAAATTGTTTTGGACATACAGAGAGGAACAAACAACATTAGAGTCAACTATTGTGCCTAAGCTGAACTACTTATATTCTGATTACTGGATTCCATTATTCTTTTCACTTAAAAGAATTTTGCTGGGTTGATAAGATTTCTATAGAAGGGATCAGGGCCTTCTTTCCATGCTGGATTTAATGAATACACATTTGATGTGCTGACTTGAATATAATAACCAAACAGGGAAAACTGAAGAGTAAGTTTACCTTTCTGAATATGTAGCATAATTTAAATTTTATAAAACTGTACAAACAGAAAGAGAAAAATACTAGTTTTCATGCTATGTGCGTAGTTTTCAGAAGGAGATGGCTGCAAAGGTTGGATTACATAATATTTCCATATTGAGGAGCATTTTGGAGGTGTTTGAGTTCAACTCGAAAAAATTGTCAGCAAAAACCATTCCAAAGTTCCATAAAAACTACTGACCCCAAGCAAAATGTTATTTTTATGGAAATCATCCAGAAGTTCAGTGTTTGACATTGTTCTCTTGATGACGGTCCAACATCTTACAGCTGTGATCCCAACCATAATGTTTTGGACACATAAGAAATGTATTGTTTCTTCCTTGGTCACAGATTGATTTATATGTTTTTTAGCCACTTGTGACAACATCCTCAACTGGCAGTGCATTTCTGCTTATTAGCAAACCGATATGATTATTTCTTAAGACAGGCCTAAACATTTTTGGAAGTAGATTGAAACTCGGTATTATAATTTTATGTCCAAGGAATAACTAGTCTGGGCAGTGAGTGAAAGGGAAGGCTCTAGTAAAGTAACAGGAAACTAACACATTGTACATTATTGCTGCTCAACAGAGGGCTATTGCACAACAGAAAAATGGGGTTATTATTTTTTTACAGGCCATGTGTTAGTGGTTGGAAATGCTAACTACCCTTTGCATAAATATACTTTCTTCTTGTCTAAGAAATAAAATAGAAATACAGAAGAGTGGCTGTAGTCCATTAAAAATCACGTGTAATTTGGGATAATTTTGTAAGGTTTTCATTAAAGGGGACTTCCTTTTTTATTCTGGTGACTTTTCATTGATGTGGTTAATATTTTTTTTCAGACTTTTTTGGAAATTTTGCAAACTAAGCAGTCCAGTTATGACAATCTGACATATATATATATATATATATACACACACACACACGTGTGCTTTGCCATTCATTGAATATTCATGTATGTGTGCACGTGTACACGCACGTACATGCCTGAACTGGATTTTGGAACATTCTAGTGATTAAAACAGCGTTCACCTCTCCTTAATGTTCTAGCTATGAGGGTGTTTGGGTAGAAAACATCAAAGAGAATTTGCTATTAGCAGTCAAGTACAATCTGAGCCTTTGCAGAGAAGCACTATGGTGTAACATTTAAGTACGCTGTCCTTAGGGCCAGAAAAACGCTGTTTTCAAATTCTAGGTCTGCCACCAACTAGTTGTGTGAACTCTGGCAAGTTGTTGATATTTCTCAGGATTAACTATCTGATATATTTAAAATGTCAATAATCCTTACTTCTTGCTAAACTTCATAAGGATTAAATGAGATGCTGGTAGAGCACTTAGCATGGTGACTGGCATATGTTACTCATGGGACAAATGAAAACTAATATTATTAACCCCTTGCACAAACATGAACAAAGCCCCTACTCTGTGCCAAAAATGTGTGATAAAACCTGGGGATATAAGTGAGATACGGAGACTGCCAATAATTATAGTCACATGCTAATGCTAAAATAGAGATGCGTACAAGGTGCTGTTGGGGGTACAGTGGGAAAGCATTGAACTCCATGAAGAGAAACTGAAAATGATTTCAGAGACTGAAAATAATTCCCCTGATGTAATGATGTTTGAGGTGAACCTAAAAGAATGACTGAGAGTTTGCTAGGCTGATGAGGGAAGAAGTGCATGCCAGGCAGTTAACATGCACTAAGGCATGCAAGGACATGGTGAATCTGGGGCATCGAAAGTCGACTTCCTTGGTTTGATCAGAGTCTATATATAGACTATTACCCAGAGAAGCTGAAAAGATATACGGGCTTCAATTGCCACGTTGGGAGTTTGTCCTGAGGACCAGTGTACTGAAAACTAGAGAAGGGCAAGTATTGAATTCAGATAGCAGGCTAGAGTTTGGATGTTTCTGTGATGAGTTTAGAAAAGGCCAATAGGCTATTCTTACATGTGACCTTATTTCCTATTTCAGAAAATTGCTGCAAGTAATAAGATGCCATAGAGGGAATGTAGTCAGTGGTTGGTATTTTTGAGCCTTAATTTTTGAAAGAGTAGCTAAAATCTCCATGTAGACCAAAAAGCCATATTTATTTAAGATTTTGTTGCATACTAGTATCACATAATTGAATTTATAATTGATATTTTTAAGATTCTGAAATTATTTTCTGTTAGTATAAACACATACAGTCTTTTACATAAACATTTCCTATGGCCTTCTGCAGACAATGTTTCAAAACATATAAAAATACAGATTCCTAGATCCCACCCCTGGAGATTATGATTCAGTGTTTCTTATGAGGGGCCCAAGAACATGTAGTCAATAACAAGTTCACATCCCCCCCTGCAGTTTACTTTGATGTGCAACCACATTTAAAAGCCAAAGCTGCAGAGCAACAGAAGACCCAATTTCTTCAAATATATACTCTCAAAACTTACTTCAAATTGCATGGTTGCTCCTGTTTCTTTCATTTTTCCTAATGAATATCAAATATGTTTTTGACTTACTGTAGCTACTAATTTTAAGACAAGTTTTCTTAATAGACACATTTGGAATGGGCACCCAGATATAAATTAAATTAGTTGCAGTTTATCTTTTTAAAACCTGTTCAAGTGCATATATGAACTAGAAAAAATAAACATGTAAAAAATGACAAAGAGAGTGATCCTGAATTATTCTTCCTAACTTACATAGTATATATTTAAATTCCAAGTGAAAATGCAAACCATACAACACGTTCAATATCCTTTAAACATAATGAGGTTATGAATAAAAGCGTTGCTCTCCCTAGAATCACAACTGTAATTCATTTATTGAGAACCACTTAAATTATGAGTATCAGCTATTTTCTTGATGTTTGGATAAAATCTGTCTATAGGTCTTCATAAAAGCTGCTGCTTTGTGAATTTCTTGCAAAGTGTCACTAAGGGGAGCCATTGAGCTGTAAGTAGTTCACTTCCCAAGACAAACTAGGTTATAATTTTTACCCAAATACTAAAAATGTATTCCACATTACAGACTGAGGACTAAATAATCATGAAATCTATGACTCAAACCAATTAAATAAGTATTACATTTTTCTTTTCTCATTTGGTGTGGAATGAAATTCAACCGGAAGCCCATGGCTTTATGCCTTATATAAAGCACTCACAGTATGAAAAAGGGGTTGATCTTATTACTTTTGAATCTAGAATTGGACCTGATTATTATGTATAGAGAATGAAAATTCCAGCTTTTATTCTTTTTTCTTTCTTTCTTTCTTTTTTTTTTTTTTTTTGAGACGGAGTTTTGCTCTTTTTGCCCATGCTGTACTGCAATGGCACAGTCTTGGCTCACTGCAGTCTCCGCCTCCAGGGTTCAAGTGATTCTCCTGCCTCAGCCTCCCGAGTAGCTCAAAGTACAGGTGTGTGCCACCATGCCTGGCTAATTTTGTATTTTTAGTAGAGATGGGGTTTGGTTTTACCATGTTGGTCAGGCTGGTCTTGAACTCCTGACATCAGGTGATTTGCTTGCCTTGGCCTCCCAAAGTGCTGGAATTACAGGTGTGGGCCACTGCGCCTGGCCTGTTATTTTAAATTAAGATATCACTGGGAAAATTTGCAAGGAAGAGGAATTGCTATAGTACGACTTTTTTCTTTTTTGGGGGCAATTATAATGTATTGTGTAGACACATATTTACAGGCCTATATTATTACCAAGTAAATTGAGAAATGCATTGAAATCTTTTGTCTTTTGTTTGTTTTAATAAAATAGAAAACTTATTCTCCTCGCTCTAAATTTAACCTAGGAATTTACAACAAATATAGTAAAAATATCAAAGAATGAATGTCTTTTGCTTTTTGATAAATAAGCAGACACTTAATTTCTCCAAATTGAAATTTAAAGCTACCTGATTTACCTATGCTGTAGATTACACACGAATTCTATTGCCTTTTCTATTTAATTTTCAAGATGCTTCTGATTAATTATTCAAAGAAAAATAATTTGATACATCATTACATACTCTACTAAATGCTATTAATTTGTGATATTACTTTGAGCCCACTTTTACAAAGATAGCTCTGACCATTAAAATGTACTGAGATTGAAATAACATTTTATCATCAATTTCAAAGGACCAGTTTAAGAGATGCAATCTATTTGTATCATGCTGTTTTGGGAATTCAGAAACAAGAACATAATGATTGGAAGTCACTGAGTATAAACTTTAGGAAATGAAAGCAGATAAACCCAAGCTTCTTAACATGGCCCTCAGGGTCCTTGTCCACTGTGATATGACCCCTGCTTACTTATCTACTTTGCTGGCCTCACACTTGTCTTTTTAGTCACCCCTGCACTTGTCCCACCATAATGTTTACTGCTCCCATATATTGGATACATTTATCTAGAATGAAGTTTCTAGATCCCTTGCCCTAACTCAGACTTACTGTTGAATTCTCTGGCCTTCAGGGAAACCTTCCTCACTCTCCTAACCTACTCCCAGGCTAGACTATTTACATTTCTCCTCCCTGTGTTCTCAGCTCCCAATTAGGACCCTGCTGCAGATCAAGATGAAGATGACCTGGATAGTTTGTTTTTAAAAATAGTAAGAATAATTATAACTAAAATTCAACACCCACTTTTATTAGGTTGGTGCAAAATAATTGTGGTTTGTGCCATTACTTTTAATATGTACCAGGCCAACTTCTAAGTAAGAGTACGGTGCCTAGAAGCTCTATTCAACCCCTGTTCTACAGATGAGGATAAGGAGGGTTCCTAACCACAGCACCCTTCTGCCTCCACATTATTTCTCAATAGAGCACAATGTGACATGCCATCCTTGTTTATGTCACTTCAGCTACGGAGGCAAGGAAAGAGCCCAGCTGTGGTCTAACTGTTTAAAAAAAGAGGAATTGTATAAAAATCAAGATTTGGAGTGTACTTTCTTAATCTCTTGAAATTTGAATTTGCTGGGCAAGAAAAAGCTGCTTATCAGAAATTAACTCAGAACTTAACAGCATTTGGAATAAACTTTTTGAGTCAGCACCATTCAGCACTATCTCATTCTCTATTCTCTTTATTTTTGCTACAAGCCTATATTTTAGTATTTCCACTCCCCCAACATATAGAGGTATGATATATATATATGTAACTTGAAAATTATACATCATTTATATCTAGTTTAGAAATTATTTTCCATTAGACTACCGTTATATTTTTGAAACTTTAATGAAATTATCACATATTTTCATATTTTGTTATACTTAATACTAAAAAAGAGAAAGAAAAATTATATAGCTTTAAAATTTTAAAATGCTACTGAGGTTTGAATGCAGTCCTATTATAAATCATTTCACCTTACAGTAGACATCATAAATATCAATAATCACAATTTTTTAGAATAAGTATTTTCATAGTCTGCTTTAAGCATAATAAACTCTCTTTTGCCTAATTAAATACCTTCCTTACAAATGGACCATTGCCAATAGGCCTTTACAGATTTTTTTCTCCGTTGTTTACATAATTTTATTATCCACTAAAGATTCAGAATCCGAAATTTTGAATGTTGGCTCAATGTCCTGCCAGAAGTTTCCATAACCCTTTCATTCAAGCTAACTCCATTCCACCTCATTGCTTCTGCTGCCTGGAATCCTTGCTTCCATTTAAAAGGGCCATTAGCTGGAGTCCAAAAGAAACTATTAAAGGCATTGGGTATTGCATACTAGGATGCCTTCCTGTTCTATATTAAAAGAACAGTTAAAAGTGATCAGGGGAGAAAATACTCAAAGATTTCTAAAAATATTGGCAATGTTTACGAATTTTACTCATTATAAAAGTAAAGGATATTCTGTATTTTATTGTATAATATTTTAAAAGCTAGCAGGGTATTATAATTTATATTAAATATTTTAGATTTTGCATTCTTTTGCGTGGGTTTATTTCTCTTGAATCAACTGCTTTTTGGTTAAAAGTTCATTTGCAATAAGTAATTTTTTCTTCAGACCAGAAGTTCTTATCTTGACTTTGAAATCCTATCACCTTAGGATAGATCATAAAACTCTTGGAAACTAAATCAGATACATTGACTTACATGTAGACAATTTCTTGATCTAAGCATGTTTGCATAACACATTTTGAATTAGATCTTGGGTTTTAAATAATTTTATCTATTAAATAAGCATGTAAATTTATTTTCATTCTTACTTGTTATCAAAGGGTATATTGGTAAATTTCATCTATTAAGCACCGTCAGATATTATTCATTACTTTTGCCGTGAAATTCATGACTAGCTTGTTGAATGAATATTATTGTTCCCTTAAAAAAATGACCCTGAATAGGATACTTTGGTTGTTTTATATAATGTTTATGAGCTTATAATATGGGAATTTTATTACCTATCTTCAGAAATTTAGCCAGTGGGGTGTCCTAACGCTAATATTTCAAAGACTATTAAAGCCTGCCTAGCAACATTGTCATGTTCTATCCCAAATTTTCAGTTTGGACCTAGTCCTCTCAAAATATTAGTGACTATCTCAAAAACGAATTGATGTGTTCATCTTTTTTTTTGTAACACGTACTCTACCCTGTCCTTATCTCACCACCATGCCCGCTGGCGCCCCCTGCTGCTGCAGCCACCATCTTCCGTCTCAAGCTGGAGAATATGCGTGAGTCTATGGAACTTATTAAATATTTCTTTCATATTACCCTTTAAAAAGTTCTCTTAGCAATTTAAATATTTAAAAAAGTGAAACAGCCTCTTTGAAAATTTTCTGTTATACACACATTGCCAGACTGAAAGTACATAAATAGTATTACCTAGAAGTCTTCCTATAAAATTATTTTAAATCAGAATACACAATTATAATTCAGACCATCTATCCAGTGATTCCTTTAAGAAATCTGGAAAGATTATTTCTTTAGTACTTGACTATCATTAATTTTTAAACAACTTTTCACATTATTTGCGATAAATTAGTTTGCCTAACGTGCCAATTTAAAATTTAAATGTAACAATGTTATTTAATATATCCGTAATCAATGACTAAGTTTAAAGTACTGCGTATGGTACAGATTGCTTTAAAAATATGAATTTTCAGAAGAATTTTTTCCTAGTAAATTTTTATTTTCTTGCTGTAGGTCTTTTTGAGTTGACTCTCATGTTTCCCCAGCCCCAATAACACATATTCCAGTAACACAGTAAAGAACACTTAATGTTGACTTATCTAATTCATTTGCTTCAGAAAATCAGGAACCACAGCTGTATTATCCATCTTTCATTCTCAGAATTAATGGTTTCTATTTCTATTTTCTCTTTACATATTCCTCTCATGACTGAGCATAGTGAAAGTTAGCTTTTATGTAGAGTTTAAAATATAACTTGTATTTGAATTTTCCCTATTTTTCCTTAGTTAAATGTGTAGGCTCACAGCTCATTCATTCATGCTTAAAATACATGTTCTGGAATCAGTTTATGATAAATACTCACCAAATGCCTTTTATTTTTTCTAAGAATCACTAAGGCAAAATCACTGTCTTCATCTTTGATGGAATATAACTTTCCAATTAACAGAAAAGTCCTTCATTTCAAAAGGCTAAGCAGAATGCTACTTGAAAATTTATTCCAGCTGGTTAAATTAAAGAATTGAAAGAATTCCAAAGAAAGAATATTCTCTCGGCATTTATCATTTGATTTTCATTCGGATAAATTTCCATTTGTTCTAAGAGCTTGTCTTAGAATTTTGTTCTTTGGAGACAAACAGAAGAAGTGTTGATAGCCACATTTGGCACTGCTATACTCACTCCCTTACCCAAATTGTCTACTGGGTTGTATGGACAGGAGCGGATGGCTTCATACTTGCTGACATGTTTGCTGTGATTGATTATACAAGAAATCTTGATATTATTCTACTCTTTCATCATGTTATGCACTAGTTGACTGTGCTGTCTAATTCTCATGCTAACACAGCCCACTATGTCTTTCTCTGAAGCTCTTTATTGGTCTATGGGGAAAAATGTACCTTTAATCTGGAATTGCATCATGTGGGGAAAAATGACTACCCAGTTTCTTATTTGTGCTGCTCCACGTATCATGTGTCCCACTCCATGCAGTTTTAGCTACAGATAATATACATGTTTATAGTGATGGTTTAATGTTTTCAGCTATTTATTAACTACATATGTAAAGATGATTTTCATGCATCTTCAAATACATTCTTAAATGGTTTCACTATGCTTCAGGATCTTAGTCATTCTTCTTTTGTTGCAGATTTTGCTTCAAACTACTGGCTTCTTAACTAGTTTGAAAAACATAGAAAACCCCACTCAACCTCTATTACATTAAAATTTGTGATAAACTTTACCCATAATATATGATAAGGGGAGTATTTCACCTATAGCAGGTAATGCAGATTGTTCTAACTACCTTTTCTCCCATTCTATTTGTTGAAGCAATTGTCTGTTCTTAATCAGAAATACTTTCAACATCCATTTCCACAATCAGCAAGATAGCTCCTTGTAATTACTTCATCAATAGTGGTTACATATAGTACTTGGAGGGGAATACAACTGATTTAATCATCTTTAAAATTTGTTTGGAGGTTAAGTGTTAACTAATCTAGAAATACCCACCCTGTAATTTAGCAAGATTAGCAAGATTTTACTGTATCTATTTTACAGCTTTTCATTGTGCTTTCTCTATCATTATTGATGAGGGTAGGTTTGGAAGTATAGACCCGGGCAACAAATGTGTATGTATGTTTGTGTGTGTATATATTTTTAATATATAAATTTATATGCACATATTTATTTATAGGTCCCTTTCCACCACTGATGGAAAAGTTCTATTTTTTGGGTGAATTTTAAGTATCGATTCCAAGACAGCCTGTTTTCCAATGTAATTTTTAATGATTCTGAAAGGAGTGTCATCCTTTCACAAGAGCTCTTTAGAAATTTGAATCTTTAAATTTAGTGATTTCTGTAACTTATATGACTTTTAACTTTTTCTTATCAACCATATTTTCCATGTAGCATATTAAGACTTGTACCCTATCTACTTTTTCTCTTCACAAACTTTCAGAATGTCCTGAGGAAAATAGAATATGGCTTTCTAATAAGCATCTGATTAATGCAGAAGAAATCAAATAATTACTTTCATTCTTTGGATAGTCAACCTCCTAGGCATACGTTCCCTCCCAACATTAACATTATCATTAGTAGATTTCACTCCTCTTTCTTTGCTACTAACTAGTGTGTTTCCTTCTATTGTTTGATTGGGTCCCTATGTGCAACCCAATATATTATCTACTAATTTTAATTGATATTTCTAGGCCCTTTTGCAATTTTTCAAGGTGGTACTGAAGTTTGTTTCCAGTTTTCATAATATTAGGAAGAACAATTAATGTAGTAACAACTGCAAATATAAAGAACTTACTCTTTATAGAAATTCAACCTTAATTTTTATTTACCTATCAAAGTATTGAAAAGGAAATGCAATCCACAGGACTGATTATTTTGGAGTAGGGTGGTTATATGGTTTGCCTGCTTCCCTACCCAAATCTCACCTTGAATTATAGTTCCTATAATCCCCATGTGTGGTGGGATGGACCCAGTGGGAAGTAATTGAATTCCGGGGGTGGTTACCTTCATGCTGTTCTCGTAATAGTGAGTGAATTCTCATGAGATCTGATGATTTTATAAGGGGCTTTTCCCCCTTTTGCTCAGCACTTCTCTTCCTTCTGCCATATGAAGGATGCATTTGCTTCCCTTTCCATCGTGATTGTAAGTTTCTTGAGGCCATGCTGAACTGTGAGTCAACTAAACCTGTTTCCTTTATAAATTACCCAATCTCAGTTATGTCTTTATTAGCAGTGTGAGAATGCACCAATACAGGTGGGGTGGATAGTATTGGGAGATTCTAGCAGTGATTTCCTGATTTATTTGCATAATTTTGTGCAGAAGGGGAGACATGTAAGGCCGATATTCCTGGTATATTAGTAAGCACTGCTACTATTGCTCTAAAGGCTGTGGTAGCTCCTTCTTTCTCTTTGGCAAGAGCCTGAGAACAGTAATGAGTCTATAAATATTCGTTGAATGAATTAAATGAAAAAGATAAATATTGTTCCCTTTTCTTGATTTCATGGCCATGACTTAATTTGAGTTAGAGTTGGAGAAGGACAGGCATAGACAGAGATGCTTTGGTGTTACTCTCTCATATGCAGGCATACTGTGATTACCCAGTGTCCCAAACAACCTGTCTTAATAAGTCCCACTTATTGTAGAGTACTAAGCCAGTTAGCTACTTCTGTTCCAATATCAGCTTCAAGAGTTTACAGTGAACTCCAGAGAGCTATATCATGTTTTCAGGAATATCATTTTGACTTGTCATGCTTGGTCCTTTGGGACCAAGTCAATGATGAATAACTAGAGTATCCCTAAAGCTGTTTCAAGAAATGGCATTAGGAAGTCCAGGTTGGAACAGAGAAGTTAGAATTCCATTCTCTTGTTTCCAGAAAGCATTTGAGTTCTAGGACAGTTTTAGTGATTTGAAGACTTCAAAGTTTCCCTGAGATTGGGAGTGTGGACCAGAGTCCATCCCTTAGCCCAAAGCTGGAAAACAGTGGTCTACCAAAAAGTTTTTGCAATTGTTTAGAGAAAAAGAGGTGGTCAGGAAGAGGAACAAATAAAAGAGAAATAGAGGAAGAGAGGAAAGCACTTAGGATGGTTGTCAAAAGTTGAAAGATGACAAAAGAACCTCGTCTTCCTTAATTATCTTCTATAGCAAGCATAAATGATGCTTTATTTGGTGGAGGTGAGAATGTAGTCTTCCTTTAAAGTCATGAAATATGATTCTAGCCCATCTTGCCTGATCTTGGGGCTTTTGTATCCTCTTTTGAAGTGGCACTACACAGTCTCAGAAGCCTGACTTCCCCTTGAGTTTCGAATAACTGTGGCTTTTGTTGTAATCCATTGAATTTTTCTTTCAGTGGAATGCCACCAAAATGGACCATTGGGTAGTATGATGAAACTTTCCATTTAAGAGGGTGTAGCAAGGACAGCAGATGTTATGTGCAATGCAATTAATGGGAAGAGAAAGTCTCAGGAAAGGCTTAAGCAAATGAGCTGAAAATTAAAGGAAATGTGACAATTCCTGAAAGAATGAACACTGTCTTACTCAATCTCTAAGAACACTGTCTTAATCTCTAAAATAAATATTTCTTATTTAATTGAAGTATTTAAGAATCAAATAAAGTGACCCTGGAAAAAAAAAGGCCAGACGAAATAGATAGAAAAAAAGTTTTAAAGGGGTAAAGAGCTTGAAATATCCCATATGTTTGGTTTTTATTTTCTGAGCAAAGTAAACTTCATATGTACCTTAAGACCTAGTTAAGGTAATGCTATAGTTTAGATATTTGACCCTGCAAATGTCATGTTGAAATTTGAGCCCAAATGTCTGGGGTGGGGCCAAATGGGAGGTGTTTGGGAGTCACTGGAGTGGGTCCCTCATGAATGACTTAGTGCCATTCTCATGGTAATGAGTGAGCTCACACTCTATATTACTTCCTAGGAGAGTTTCCCAGAGAGCTGCTTGTTAAAAAGAGCCTGGCACCTTCTCTCTCTCTCTCTCCATTCTCTCACACACTCTCTCTTTTCTGCTCTAGTCATATGATCTGCATGTGCCAGTTCCCCTTTTCCTTCTGTCATGAGTGGAAGCAGCCTGAGGCCCTCACCAGAGTCAGATACTAGTGCCATGCTTCTTGTACAGCCTGCAGAACTGATAGCCAAATAACCTCTTTTCTTGAATGAATTACTCAGCCGTAGGTATTCTGTTATAGCAATACAAAAATGGACTGAGACAGGTAGAAACGGGGATACATGATCAATGACTGTATATAAGCCATTCTCTTATCTCCAGAGAATACTTAGGAGAAAGACTAGTAGTCAGGAAGTGACTTCAAATATTGGGGAGTGAAAATACTGAAGGAAAGCAGAAGTAAGATTGGCTTACTTGTTTATCTGTTATGCCAGAATTTGGGGAGAGGAAGGTGAATCCCTTTTTTGTCCATTACATCTTGCCCACCCTTAATCAAGCCCACTTTTGGATCCTGCAAGCTCTGCTGGAACTTTTAAACTGCAGAAGATTTAAGGAGTTAAGCACAAAATGTCTCTGAGGAAGCCTTCCCTGAATATGAATGGGTCTGGGTGTGGGTGTGTGAATCAACCCTAACAAACTGAAAACAATACCAGGTGATTTCTAAAAATTAGCAACTCTTTTCAGGCATCACTGAATAACCTCACAAATGATTTGCACTACTGCTAACAACACCTGGTAAGCAGTTGTATTATCTATGTATGATAATATATTTAACATATTTATATATGAGGTACTATATTTATATATTTTACCGTACTAGTTGTTAAGTATCTTGAAGATCACCCCTTACCTACATACATCCTTCAAGATACATTTTAAAGGCTACTTCTCTATTAATTCTTCCCTGATCTTCTCCAGCAGGTGAGGAGGGACGCAGTAATGTATAGCTGCTATGACCTTGGGCTTTGAAGTTAGAAAGATCTGAGTTTGATTTTCTGCCAAGCTATTTAGTCATTGTCTATCTTTGGGGGATATTACTTAGACTCTCAGGACCTCATCTTTTAAAATGTGTGCTTAAAAAAAGTGGGCCATTAAATTTTAAATATCTGAAATAGGTATCAGAAAACGTGCATTTTAAACTTGGCTATATTACTCATCAGCAATGTGACCTTAAGTAAAGCACTTTCTGTGCTTTGTTTGCCTCATTTATAAAATAGAATCAATAATTCCTACTATTCTCATTATTTGGGGTAGGTATGAGAAACAAATGATATATAAGTAGTTGAAAATGAAAAGAATTCTAAAATTATAATCCCTAAAATAAAAATAATTAGTAACGATAATAAATGGTCTCTATGAAACTGTAAAACAGCTGAATGAATCAACTCACCTTTAAAAATAGAACAGCCTTAATCTGGTTTGGGTAAAATCTGAGGAGCACTTAATTCTTTTAAGATGTTTGGTGAAAGTCGTTAACCCACTCAATGCCATCTGCCTTACTTCTTGCATATCTCTCAAATGTGTCATTCCTTCTTTATCCTCATTCAGTTCAAACCTCTGTCACCTCTAGAACCTCTAGAATGATTTTTGCAAAGATTAGGTGGGTTTTTTGTTTGTTTGTTTGTTTTCTTCCAGATATTTTCCACTTTGCTGTCAGGTTATCTTCTTATAGTGCAGAGGGCTGGTCTTTTATTCCTGTTGGTTTTTTGTTTGTTTTTAAATCTGCCCAGTGCCTGTACTCCCAAAGTTCTCAGCATGGCTTAGAAGGCCCTTCCGAATCTGACTCTTGGTTAAGTTATTGAACAGCACCTCCTTCCCTAATTTGCCTTTGCTCAGTCACACTACATAGTTCACTATAATTTGATCACATCATGCTCTTTCTTGCTTTTGTGATTTTATTGATGCTGCTTCTCAATGGGAAGTTCCTCTCTTCTTTAGCTGGAAAATTCTACTTGGCCTTTAAGAGCCAATAATAATTTATCTCCTCTATTTCCAGAGGACACATCTGTCAATTTTGCATTTATTTGTTTACAACCAATTCTCCCATGAAATTATGAACTTCCAAAGGAGTCTCATACATATTTGCATATCTTTGTTATTTTCACTTCTAGCATCTAGCTAATCAGCTGACCTTGAGATGCAGAGATTATCTGGAATTATCCAGATTGGTCCATTTAATTACATGAGTCCTTAAAAGTGGAAAGTGGAAGAAGAGGCAGAAGAGTGTGTCAGAGAAATGCTGTGTGAAAAGGACTCAACCTGCCACTTGAGGCTTTGAGGCTGGAGAAAGGGGCCATGAACCAAGGATTGTGAGCAGCCTGTAAAACCTGGAGAAGACAAGTAAGTGGATTCTACCCTAGAGTTGCCAAAAAGGAACACAGCCTTACTGATGCCTTGGTTTTAGCATGGTAAAATTTGTGTCAACCTTCTCACCTACAGAATTGTAAGATAATAAATTTGTGTCGTTTAGGATACTAAGTTTTTGGTAATTTATGATAACAGCAACAGAAAACTAATACAAACCCAACTTTGTAATGGTTTTCTTATATTTCAGTTCACATGTCCAAAACAGTTTTAAAGACCCTCATCCCACTATTCAAATGTTCTAGGGTAAACTAAATGAGATCGTTTTGGTTATGAGCAGCATCTAATTTGTCTACACAGAATATTAGCACATAAGAGCCTTAATTTCCTTTCTGAAAACTTTGTTCCAGCAAATTTGGATAAGTTGGATTTATTGATAAGATGTAAACTAATAAATCAAAGGAAGTGGAGCATCAGAAAGTAACTACATTCTAATTTTTATTACAAGTTTATACCTCTACTCTCAGTCTAATTCTCTACTCTCAATCTAATTTTTATCAGAAGCAAAAATTTCCTTTTCCTAAAAATGATCTGATAGATTATTAGCTGAATTATGAGAAAGGTATTATGGTATGCTTGGGTATTCTCCACTTTATTTTTACATATATGGTTGGTATATTTTTCTGTCAATTTGTGAACAAGAATTCTTATTAAGCAGAAATTCATCTGGACTATATCATCTGCAAGATCAACTTTAAGACAAATGAAAGAATGTGAAAACAGGGACATTCTTTAAGAATGAAATTATGTCTTCCTCCATGCACCCACATCACTGTGGTTACAGAACTTTGGTGAATTTATTCCCATATTTTCTCTCCTCTGGGTGTTCACTGCTTCAGTTCTTCGTATCAGAACCTCCTGAGGTCAGAAAGTTTTGCCCTTTTCAGAGACTTTCTATGGCTGGTAAAGCCTTCTGAGCTAACCAGAAATCAAAATGGGATGCTGTATTATGTCAGAACTGTGTGTTTAGTCTGCTTTCCTAGAAATAATCAAGAAAAGTTATATGTGAGAAGACACAGATGGTCCTTTCTCAGCAATATTTTCATATTTTTGAAGTATAATATAAAAATATAGTTGATATCTAGAACAATATATTTTATATACACATATTTTTATTGATTCCATTTATAAAAGTTCACAAAATGTGTGTGTGTTTGTGTATGTATAATGTAATACAAGGCAATAAATGTTATATCATGTTGGCCCTTAACCCAGGATGTTTTTCTTTGAAAATTCACAGAAATTGATATTCTACTTCTGACTTATTACTGAGCATATTTATAGCATGGAGAATATTTTTATTTGCCAGATTACAAATCATTTTAGGAAAATATTTGAAGGGATACCTAAAACCATTTTGCACCAATATTAATCATTTTTTAACGTGACTTTTATTTTTATAATTATATAAAAAATAGGACTCATGTTAAAGCTGCTTCAAGACACATATTCCGTTATGAGTTTGGTAATTAAGAAGCTTATGTGTAGAACTTAGAGAATCTCAAGGAGGTGTCTGTGATACTATTAGCTGTTGTCCAGCCAAATAATACAATATGTTTCCCCTTGCCAACTATAATATATAATCTACTATTTAAAAGTCTATACAGTGAAATATAATTAGTTAACATTTCAGTATTTAAATTCAAGATGACTAGTAAAGGATCTCTCATATACTGCACAGTCCTAGACATGCAGCTAAATGTACCTATTAATATTCAATGAATACCAGGCTCATTTCATGCTCATTTCTATCTCAGGAATGACTCAAAAAAGGACTGTGTTCCATTGATTATGAGGCTAATACTAATGTGACAAAAGTTATTTCACCATTCTCTTTTTTGTAAAAAAACAAGAAAACTATAATAACACGAACAAAACTTTGAGACCACTATTTGGCTCTCTCTGACTCCCTTCCCTGAAGAGCATTTACAACTGACTTTTGAGGAAAAACAAACACATTCATAAAAAAAAATTGGCTTTTTGCAAGTCCTTTTCTCCTTTGTCTTCCAACTCTTTTACTCAAGCTATAAAAATAAACTCAACAAATATTTTCAATTTACCTATTTTAAAACTTCTATTCTTGTTTTACCATTTCAGTTTTTCACTCTGCTCTTATTCATTCCTATAGTTTGGGACATACTATGCTTATACCTTATCATTAATTCTAATAGCATACAAAATTAAGTCTTATGATCAGCACTTATTACTGGCATGGAGCATCTGGTGCTAATCTCAAATTGATTCCAGATTACATTGCAATCCTGTTGTCTTCCCAACAGGGCAATACCCTTTGCTGTCTCAGGGTCAAACATGCAACTCCTGCCTGCTTGTATGGCCAGCTGGGTTCAAGAAGGAAGGAACCTCATTGTTGACAGTTACCAGATGAATGTGCGCCTTCTGTACAGCGAAGAAATGGAATAGACATTGGTGAGTGTTGGATACAGTTTACAAGCTTGAAATGCTGGGAATTCACATTTGTGATACTTAAGCAGATTTTAGTCTCACTGGCTTATTCCCAAGAATTGGGTAACATGTTATAGTTTTTGATGATTTGTTGGTTATTTGTTATTCTTTGAAATTCCCAAGGAATGAGCAAAATATCCAGCGGGAATATTGATGTGAGCAATAGACTTAGCAGTCTCTTTCATGGGCCATCAGCTGTGGCACTTCACATCATAAACTCCAAAGGGAGGCTAATCGTGGGTCATAATTCACCCTAGTTGGAGGAAGTCCTCACAATAAGGAACGACCAAGTTCAAAATTATTCTTGGTTTAAAATACAAGGTTTAGGAATCTCAATAAGGTGAAGGAAAAAACAAGTTGTGTTTACTAGAAATAAAAATTTGCTGCCACAGGGAATTGAGGGATTATCAAGCAAGGGTATAAAGATTCAGCTTCACGGAATGACAGCCAAACATTTTCCTCAATATTTTGCAACAGGTGTCAGGTACCTGAGTTAAGTGAAGATGAACTTTGACTTTTATTTGAATTTAAATAATTATAAAACCCTGGAGTAGAATATGTCTTCCTTAAAGTGTATCTTGAGCTTTTTCATTGTCCAAACCCTGGATTATTATACGTTCATCCTAAATTACTTTCTGTTGACACATAAAATGAAGTGTCATGTTGTTTTCCTAGACATGAAAACCCATTGTAGTTTTTTAAAAGCTTATTCTTTGTATTTGTTTGACCGTATCAAAAATATGGAAAATAGCTGACCTAACCAAGCGGAATTTTAGGACCCAAAGAAACCAGTAGTAAGGAATGAGTGTTTTAGGTCTATTAAAAAAAATAAATAAATAAAAAGGAAATAACAAGTTCCTTGATGTTGGAGCCCCAGCTCCTTTTGTTACGAGCTTGTATTTGGCTTCCTTTTCTGCTTAGTCATTGCTTTAACTCCCACTCTGAGATTAATTGCATGACCTCTGGAGATGAATGATCTTTCACTTAATCTTAGTCAATGCAATCTGGACAACCTCAGGTTTGGTGAGGCTCCTCTTGGGTGGTTTTCATTTGTTTTAGAACATTAAAGTATCTCATAAATCTATATTTATTATATTGGTGTGTAATCTGTAATTAAATATGAAATGCTGAAGACAACGTTACGGTAACATTGGGGTCAAAAACCCCTTTTTATGGTGATTCCATGGCTACAAAAATACTCTGGAATTTACTTTTGTCTTTATGTCTGGATCTGTTTAACATTACAGAGCATCCAAAGGCACATCATTTTCAGATGGTCACTTTCTAAGTGTTTTAAAATAATAGTGATTTTTAAAATGATAAATACACAATTCTTATAAGAAAACAATTTACGATGAATCTTAGAATTTGGCTAACAATACCCTTATTCAATATAATGTGTCCACATTTACTGGTATTAGAAAATTTGGTGAACGAGTCTTAAATAATCCAGTCTTTAAGAATATCCAGGTTTGATATTAGATCTCTTCTTACTAGTTTTCAGGATGAGACCAGTCTTAAGATGCAGAAATGAGGCTGAGTAATAACAAAATCAGTTTAAGGCCATCGATTTGTAATTTATGAGTTAGAAGGAACTGTCACAACTGTGCTAAAATTGGCCTCTGCAATGTTGACAGGAAGAAAAAGGATTTCTTAAGCAAATTAATATTGAAACAAACTATGATTTGTAGATGCACTTAAATGATCCAAAAGTATAAAGTTTTCCAGTACTTTATGCTCATATATGAACAAAATTGATATTACCAGGTAGTATTATTTGATAACTGAAGTAGTCACTTACCCAATTATATGAACAAAATTGATATTACCAGGTAGTATTATTTGATAACTGAAGTAGTCACTTACCCAATTTCCACTTGCTGGTGGTAGATTAACCATATGCCACCACCGAAGAAGGTAACACAACTGCATGTTTTCCAAACATGTTCTGTAATTGAAACTAGCAAAGCTCTTACTTACTGGTTTTCAGTATTCCTCAAGATGCTGAATATTGAAACACAAACTAAATAATATGCTTTGGGACTTTATATTCAATAAAGGAATTCTATTTTCTAAGTTAGACAAATAACCAAAATAAAACCAATGGGCAAACTTAAGACAGACAAAAGGGCAAATAAAGGAAAAAATATAAATGAATAAATTATTTTTAATTTGAGAAAATGTATACATTAGGAGACAAATGAATTATTGAATGTAAAGAGAATGAGCATTGAAAGCTTTTGATAAGCTGGGGAAAATCACCTTTTTGCACTGAAGTAAGGTTGAAAATCTATTCACTAAGAAGTCTCAAAATCAAATAAATTCTCATGCATCTGTGCTTAAAGTCAGGGATATAAATGAAAGAAGTCTAAGAGTTCCTCACTCATATGATTCCATGGTTAGTTTAAAGTTTAAGATACAGCTGCCCAAGGGTAGAAAGCTTCTCCATCAACCTAACCACTCTTTCTGTCAGACTTCCCTTTGAACTGCCCTAAGAAAACTTTCCTGGGTACTTCAAATGAAAATCTCTTATATCACTGAAAAACACAAGTAGACCATAAAATACTTTAAAAAAATGTGTTGGTGACTATGTTCAGTTCTATGACTCCATACAATTACTTTCAATTATTTTATTATTGAAGTGTTAAATAATTGTGTAGCACACACATACTTAAATCTTTGAGGAAAACAGAGTAAGACTAGTTCCATTCTAGTGGCTCTAGAGAATATGGTGGCAGGGAGGTCAACTTGAAAAATTATAGTCCTCATCTTCCCATAGGACAATGGTAACAAAATAAAAGCTAGCACAGAAGCAGTTTCTTAATGTATCTATTACCCTGATTTTAAAAACAGGTTTCTTTTGCTTTCTTCATACTTCTTAGTCCTCTGATCAGAACATATTCACCATTTCAAAATTATGCTAAAGGGAGTGTTTGTAAAAATACTCAGGCAATGCTAAAATGCAAACGCAAATTTGTTCTTTTTTCTATTAGGCCAACCTTAAATTTGCAAATCTCTAATTATGTTGCAAGTGCCTTAGAAGGCTTAATAGACTGCTAGTAGGTTTTACCATATCTTAATTCTGAAAATCTGTATACAATTTAAAGGAAACATATCCATGTGTTCCTGACTAATTTGCCATTAAGCTTATTTTGTGAGCTCAATTTCATGCCTAAAAGGTATTTCAAAGCCTCTTTAAATTTTTAAGCCTTTGCCATGAGCAAGGTATCACAAATACATATGCTATTAGAAATGCACTGATGTTTGACAACCCAACTAAACTGTAAATAGATATCAAATAATACTGCTAAAGGAAATCAATGCTCCCATATTTTTATAAAGAAATAGCTTAACGCCCTCTGTGTGCCCACATGAATGAGCACGCTGTGCAATTTTCATGTTAGAATGAAACTCTTATTTGGTTAACAGCCAATTCCCCTTGCTTCCAAAGTTAAACTACAATATTCTAGGAGAAATTCTGCACCATTCCCTAGTCTCAATCTCATGTGCCTTCAGCAGATGTCTACAGCAATTGGGAGCAGCATGTATTTTTCCATATAGTTGTGTGTTCCCAAAGAACAGACCCAAAGTCATGCTGCATCTGCTTTCCTCGCACATGCACGTTGTGTTCCCTCTTGGAACTCTACCCACTTACAGCTTGCTTCGGGCTGAGAAGCCTCCTGGGGTGGGAAGTTTGCTTCATGTCTGGCATGTCCAATGATTCACACAGCATTTAGGAGACCATATATGCTTCATAAATTGAGTAGAAAATCCAAACCTTTGAAATACATTTTTTTTAGTAAATTTTACTTTATGTCTTCAATACTATTTTATAGGAATTGGATTAGGTATTAATTTTCACAGCCTTTTAAAAAGCCAAGTGAGATTCTTTATTAGGATTTATATTTAAACATAATCCTGTGAAAATTGCACAAACCACTTAACAGCCTGAAGGTCACTGACTCTAATGACTGACAGCGCTTTTGTTTAGACAACATGATAGCACTAACATAACCATTTAGTGTATTTGAATACGACGCTGGCAATTTGTGAAAACTATTTGGCTTTAAAACATCAGTATGATTTGAAGCAAAAGGGAAAATCACTGGCCAATTTGCTTATTATAGTTAAGTTTGTTCTTTGAATAACAAAATGGTTGTAAACAGAAAGATGAAGCAGATTTGGTGGTGGTAAAAAGAGGTTTTCAATTTTTTCAACAATGATAACATCATTAATAAGAAATAATGGTTGATGCTAAGCCTCATGTGTGATAAGTATAGTTAGAAAAGAGCAGATGATTAGAAGTAAATGATCCTCTTGAACACGGGGCAAAAGTGTTGAAAAAGACAGAATGGAAAGATCAGATTGACAAAAGATTTAGGTTCTAGTACTGACTAACTTGCTTATTAACTGGCATTCTTAAGGTAGTTATATACTCTTTTCAGCCTCAAATACTTGAAATATCACTGGACTCAGAATTAGGTCTGAGTGTGAGTCCTGGTCTTTGAGTGTGAAATCTACTACTCACACTCAAAGCCTCAATTTCCTCATCTTTAAAATGCAGTTGATAGTAATAATGCATATATGCCTGGAATATTTAAAGAGTTTTAAATGAGATAATTATGTAAAATTGCCAACATTTAAACAAATAATATTATTAAATCACAGTCCAATCAGAAAGAATCTATGTTAATATGGTTATGGTAATGGATATGATTGAATAAGGACATATAGCCCAAGTGAATAAATTTTTCTGTCTTTTGGCGTTTTGTAAGGTGAATTTGAGTCCAAGTGTAATTCCCCTGGAAAACCATTTTACCTTCATTGCAATAATTGAAGGTCTCATTTCCATTTTAATCATTGTGTAGGTTCCCAGAATTATATAACCAGGTAACTGAACAACTGTGCCCTGACTCCTTAGTGTCCAGAGATGAATAAATCCCTGCCAGCTGTTATATTATTTAGTGGGGCTCTATGGAACATTAGGATTTAGAGCAACTCAGCATTTGGATATTATTTTTTTATTTCTGATTATAAAAACCATATATATTAAACAATTTGGTTTTAGACTAGGAGATTAACAGGTGTGTGTATGTGTGAGTGTGTGCATATATATATATATATATATTTATATCTGTATATCTATAATGATTCATAAGCCTATTGTCCAGATTAATATTGGCTTGTGAAACAGGCATTTCAGTGTAAAGGTATAGAGTTTCATGGCAATACAATGTGTAATATGATGAATTAAAAATAATTCTGTTTCCTCTGGAACTTTAGGTGCTTGTAGGTAGAAGATACTAGATCACATGTTGGTAGTTTTGTTCTTGTCATTATTCCAATACATATATTCAAGTCCTTTGGGTCTTAACTAACTTTTTAAAAATTTAGTATTACACACACATTTTTAGTTAAGCAATATACATGTGTCATCTGCGATTTATTAATATTAATTATAAATGATTGGTGGTTAATGGGATCCAAGTCCAGCAGCTGAGATTTTTCTAAATTTGACCTCCTTAGAGTTTATATAAAAAGTTTTCAGAGTAGTTCTCCCAAGCTCCTAGCCAATTTGAAGCTAGTTTGCAACCTAATATTTTAGATTATGTATTTAGCAATCAAAAAGAGGAAGGATAAATGACAGAAATCATGAAAAAAACATTATGCCAGATGATTAGATGGGACAAATAAGAGGAAGAGATGTTGTTTAAAGTGATACAGTGTCATGTGTTAAACATTACAGCAAGTTAAAAGTTATGTGTACAGTATATGTTTTAGGAATATTACAGTTTCATTTTGTTTTCCATAGTTTTACTATAGTCATAATGACAAATGTGGAAGGGATGTTTCTATAAGTTAGTATAAATGAATGCAAACTTGAGGAGAAAACCTAGAAAGAAAGAAATGCAAAGCCCAGCATGTTACTATATCATGAGAGAGCCACTTCTCAAAGTTACTTATTTATTGCTACCCTACAACATCCTACAGCTACAGCCTAATGGACTCCAAGACATCTGATATAACCTCTGCACAATGCCTTGGGGAGCACACTGCTATATTTTTCCTTCTGAGAGTCAAGCAATTTTCCTAAGAAAAAAATATTGTGCTTTTCTGTAGCAAAAAGTCCACAGGAATGACAAATACAGATTTTACCATGATTATAATTGAAAAATGTGAAAGAGGTTTTAGAAAACATCTTGTTCAACAGTTTTAAAATACAGTACTTTGGTACAGAGCTACTGGTTGGCTAGACCTTACTTCAATAGAGGCACTTAGTTTATTTTTATTTTATTTTAAATTGGGGTAAAAAACACATAATTACCTTAACCATTTTTAAGTGTACAGTTCAGTGGCATTAAGTACATTCACACTGTTGTATAGCCATCACCAGCATCCATCTTCAGAACTCTTTTCATCTTGCAAAATTTGAAAAGTCTGTATCCATTAAACAATCACTCTCCATTTAGCCTTCCCTACCTCCTGGCAACTATCATTCTACTTTTTATTCTATTAACTTGCTACTTTAGGTACTTCATATAACTAAAATCATATAGTATTTGCCATTTTGTAACTCTTTTAGGTTACTTAGTATAAAGTCTTTAAGGTTTATCTATGCTGTGGCATGAGTTAGAATTTTTTTCCTTCTTAAAGACAATGATATCTTATTGTATGTATATATCACAATTTGTTTAATCTATTCATCCATCAGTGAACACTTTAGTTGCTGCCATCCCAACTTTTAGCTATTGTAAATAATGCTGCTATGAACATGGGTGTAAAACTATCTCTTTGAGATTCTATTTTCAATTCATTTGGTTATATACTCAAATGAAATTGCTGGATTATATGGTAATTATATATATATGTATAATTATATATATATATATTTGTGTGTTTGTGTGTGTGTGTGTGTGTGTGTATGTGTGTATGTTTGGAACCACCATGCTGTTTTCATAGTGGCTGGCTGTACTATTTTACATTCCCATCAATAGTGCATGATAGTTCCAACTTTTCCCATATCTTTGCCAACAATAAGGCACATCTATTTTTTATCCATTGTATAAATTGGGCTCTACATACAATTTCAACAGAGCAGAGGGTTCTGTTGCTAAAATCCATTTTAAAATAATTTTTTTCTACTCCAATTTTCTCATCTTGTAAGCATCTGTAGATAGCCAAGCAATTTATTACCAGGAGGAAAGCAAGACCCAGTCAAATGCCCACTAAAAGTCTCGTCTTACTACTCCTACTTACATTTTTTTTTTAAGCCTCAACTTTTTTGGCAGCCCTTCTCAGAACACCTTTCTGAGGATAACTCTCTTAGTCTAATGCTCAAATCTGCTTTACAGAATACCTGGCCCCAAGCCACATCAGACAGTGAGAACAAACTGCTAGAACAGCCATTTTATTGAAGGGAGACTGTTTTCCATTGCAGCAGGGGAGAGTGGCTCAACTAGGTGGCTCCCCTTGCTGCTTAAAAATAAGACTCTAAGAAGTGATTAAAAAAAACAAAAGAAGCAAGTAAGCACAGTTAGTATGGTGATACATTATTAAATATCTGGATAGCTCCACAAATTGAATTAACAACATCAACACAGTTCATGGTAAACAATACTACACAAAATATTGTGTCCATAAAGCCTTATGATACAGTGGAAACTATAATGAACTAGGATTCACATTTCTTTTCTGTCATTACCAGCCTTGTGATAATGTCAGTTGGGCAAAGTCACTTTAACTCTTTAGTGTTGTTTATTGCAAAAAAGAATGATGAAGTATGCATCTCCAAGGTACCTTTTGACTTATTCTGATGTTTTATGTTTTGTTATTACTACATAAGAGAAGGAAATCTAGAATTAGTTCTAACATAAGTCTTCTTAATTACATCAGCAGAGGCAGAAGAGTTTAGGAGGGATATAGGACAAGATAGCTTATACATACCTATGATCATATGTACATGCAAATATATTTACACTAGTGTGCCTAGCACTATGTCTGGCATACAACTGTCACCTATAATGTTTGTGACTGAATACCCACACATGTAAGATTGCAGTATCTAACAGGTTTTATTAAAATCAGCATCTGAGAAGGAGAAGTTGTAATTACAAAAACAAAACAAAATAAAACAAAAAACCAAACAGAAAAAAAAAAACAGATGCTGGTGAGGTTGTGGAGAAAAAGAAACACTTTTACATGGTTGGTGGGAGGGTAAATTAGTTCAACCGTTGTGGAAGTAAGTGTGGCGATTCCTCAAAGATCTAAAGGCAGAAATACCATTTGACCCAGCAGTCCCATTACTGGGTAAATATGCAAAGGAATATACATCACGCTACCTGACTTCAAACTATACTACAAGGCTACAGTAACCAAAACATCATGGTACTAGTACCAAAACAGAGATATAGACCAATGGAACAGAACAGAGCCCTCAGAAATAATACCACACATCTATAACTATCTGATCTTTGACAAACCTGACAAAAACAAGAAATGGGGAAAGGATTCCCTATTTAATAAATGGTGCTGGGAAAACTGGCTAGCCATATGGAGAAAGCTGAAACTGGATCCCTTCCTTACACCTTATACAAAAATTAATTCAAGATGGATTAAAGACTTAACTGTTAGACCTAAAACCATAAAAACCCTAGAAGAAAACCTAGGCAATACCATTGAGGACATAGGCATGGGCAAGGACTTCATGTCTAAAACACCAAAAGCAATGGCAACAAAAGCCAAAACTGACAAATGGGATCTAATTAAACTAAAGAGCTTCTGCACAGCAAAAGAAACTACCATCAGAGTGAATAACCTACAGAATGGGAGAAAATTTTTGCAATCTCCCCATCCGACAAAGGGCTAATATCCAGAATCTACAAAGAACATAAATAAATTTACAAGACAAAATCAAACAACCCCATCAAAAAGTGGGCAAAGGATATGAACAGACACTTCTCAAAAGAAGACATTTATGCAGCCAACAGACTGAAATGCTCACCATCGCTGGCCATCAGAGAAATGCAAATCAAAACCACAATGAGATACCATCTCACACCAGTTAGAATGGCCATCATTAAAAAGTCAGGAAACAACAGGTGCTGGAGAGGATGTGGAGAAATAGGAACACTTTTACACTGTTGGTGGGACTGTAAACTAGTTCAACATTCTGGAAGACAATGTGGCGATTCCTCAAGAATCTAGAACTAGAAATACCATTTGACCCAGCCATCCCATTACTGGGTATATACCCAAAGGATTATACATCATGCTGCTATAAAGACATATGCACATGTATGTTTATTGTGGCACTATCCACAATAGCAAAGATTTGGAACCAACCCAATAATGATAGACTGGATTAAGAAAATGTGGCACGTATACACCATGGAATACTATGCAGCCATAAAAAAGGATGAGTTCATGTCCTTTGTAGGGACATGGATGAAGCTGGAAGCCATCATTCTCAGCAAACTATTGCAAGGACAAAAAACCAAACACTGCAAGTTCTCACTCATAGGTGGGAATTGAACAATGAGAACACTTGGACACCAGAAAGGGAACATCACACACTGGGGCCTGTCGTGGGATGGGGGGATGGGGGAGGGATAGCATTAGGAGATAAACCTAATGTAAATGACGAGTTAATGGGTGCAGCACACCAACATGGCACATGTATACATATGTAACAAACCTGCATGTTGTGCACATGTACCCTAGAACTTAACGTATAATAATAAAAAAAAATTCTATTATAAAGATACATGCATTCATATGTTCACTGCAGCACTAGTCATGATAGCAAAGACATGGAATCAACCCAAATGGTGATCAATGATAGACTGGATAAAGAAAATGTGGCACATATACACCATGGAATATTATGCAGCCATAAAAAGGAATCAGATCATGTCCTTAACAGGGATATGAATGGATCTGGAAGCTGTTATCCTCAGCAAACTAACACAGGACCAGAAAACAAAACACTGCATGTTCTCACTTACAAATGGGAGCTGAATGATGAGAACGCACGGACACATGTGGGAAAACAACACACACTGGTGCCTGTTGGGGCCGGGGGGAGGGAGAGCATCAGGAAGAATAATTAATGGATGTTGGGATTAATAGGTGATGGGACGATCTGTGCAGCAAACCGCCATGGCACACTTTTACCTATGTAACAAACCTGCACATCCTGCACATGTACCCTGGAACTTAAAAGTTGTGGGAAAAAAATAAACTAATTCAAGTATATCAGTAATATAAAAAAAGAAAAGCAAAACACATTATAGTCAAATAAATACTAGAATAAGAAAAATATTTGCTGTGCACATGACAAGAGGTTAATCTCCAATATACAAATAATTCCTATTAAGTGGTGTTTTACTTAATAGACAAATTAGAAAATTGGACAAAACATATAAATAGGCATCCTGTGGAAATTCAAATAGCCTCTAAACATGAGATTAGCCTTATTAATAGGAAAATGTCAATAAAACAATAGAATACCATTTGTCAATCTATCAGATTGGCAAGAGTTTAAAGGACTTAATAACATGCAGTTAGACTGAGGATATGAGGAAACAGGTATTTTTGATATATTCCACGTGTGAACTGAAACACCTTTTTGAAAAATAATCTGGCAGAATATATTAATATTTAAAATGTTCACATCTTTGGTTTATCCATCAAATGTTTGGGACTACATTTAATATTAGATCTCACAATTACTGAGTGCTTACTCTGCACCAGGCACAAGTCTGAGAGTTTTATCCATACTCATAACTCTTCACTACAACTTTGTAACATAGTTACTGTTACCATCCCCATTGTACAGATGAGGAAAAATGGGATATATAAAGGCTAAAGAATTTGCTTGCTTAAAGTCATAGAGCTAGTTAAAAGCACAACTGAAATTTGAAACCACATGGTTCCAAAGCCTGTGTTCTAAATTCTAAGATGCATCACCTCCTTTTCCTCTGATAGAAAGTGAATGTATCAGTTCATTAATATGATAGAGATTTTTGTTACAGTAAGAAGAGCAAAAAAATGGGAAACAATTTTACAATCCATCAATAGCAGAATGGTTGAATACCTTATGTGATATTCATAGAATGTAACACTTTGCAGCTATTAAAAAGATGAATTAGAAAGACATCCATGACATGCAAATTTTAAAACGACACAAGTAAACATACACACACTATTGAGCTACCAAGGTGCACAATTTATTCTTTTTCTGTAGACACAGAAAGAAAAGTCAAATGCTTTTTATAAAGAAAACAATATATTCATTCTCTATGGAAATTTTTTATATGTCTATTTCTATAAGCAGAAGATTAATATGGAAGAATATACAACCCACTATCACACTGTTTTTCTCAGAGGAAGGAGTGGACTGAGGGAGAGTGAGATTATTAATTCTTTATTTATGTATCTTTTAGGCTTTTGTGTTTTTACAAGAGCATGCACATCATTATTGATATTAAAAATACAGCTTTTGTGTAAACCAAACAAAGAAATGAATAAAACAAATAATGAATCTGCAGCTTAACTGAGATAGTTCTGGTTTTTAAACTATTTCAACTATTTCACTAGGCTGACATTGCAAATATTAAATATTAGTTTTTGAAGATTATGAACATGAGAAGAAACAGTTATTCTATGAGCAGATAATTTTAATTCAAAATTTAAGAAATCCACTGAGATGGAAGGAAAGGGTGACAAGGTAGGAGGAAGGGCATAAAAGGTATAAAACATGGTAGAAAGCCAAGGGGCTGTGGAGAGAAATTAAATTTAAAAACTCCCTTGTCTTATACATTTCAAGACCTTGACAAACTAGACAAATGTGAAGCCACTACAGGTTTGCCAATGAAATACTTTAGTAACTGTATCTTAGCTGTTGAAACAAACCAAATTTGAAATAAAACAAAATCCCTTCACGATTTTGCTGTTGGATGGAAAACAGATAAGCAGCATAGCAGATGTTTACAATTGTACTTATTATTGTGAGAAATATTTTACTATCATACATACATATTCCATAAAAAATAATTAACCATCTAATCCGTATTCTACTAATTACATTATGAAAACCTAGGTTCTTATTTCTGTTAATTAAGACAATAATTTTTGTTCATGAGTTATAATTAATTAGATATTAACTCATGATCCTAAGTATGCACATATTTTCTATATCTTTTATTTTTGGAATTAGCAACTATTCGTATTTTCTGCATGTGAATTTAGTATGTTGATATTTCCTTACCTAAAATGTGCTATTACTCAAAAAAGTGAATAGTAAGTGGCATTGTGCTTTCAGATATTGCATTTTATGTAATGCAAAAGTAAAAGGAATATCTCACTTACAGATGTACATATTTTGCATTGAGATACAAAATGTAATTAAACTTTATTCAGAAACTCTTCCCTACATCTGTTTCTTTGCAAAAATAGGAAAAGCAAGCTCTTCCAGCAGAAACAACAAGTAAACAAAACAACCATTTGCAACGCATATTTCTCAATTATGGCAGCTGGGGCTCACAGAGGCTAGAGTTATGACCTGGTGGTGTATACACAATATAAACACCGGAGTTCAGCAATTAGGTTAGAGTTAATTTTAACTTTTCAGTGGCCTTGTGCATAATCAAGCAAAAGGTCATTGCCCACACTGGTGCATTTCACACAGAACCCTCAGCAGCTAGAAATGGACATGGACATGTCTTTACTTGAGCCTGCACAATTCAATTCCAGAAACCATTCATATGCATAGTAGATTATTTTTTCTATTCATTTAAAACCAGTTTACTCCCCCAAAAAAGTTTCTAGCAAATGCAGAGAAACCAGAAAAAAATAGTTAAATTAAAATATTCTTAGCATTATCCTGAACGTGTGCTTAGTCTGAAATAGACAGAAAAAAACTTTGGTTACTCTTCCTCACTTAAAATTATTTTCAAAACCAGTATTGAAAAGGGATTATCTTGTAGAAGAACATACGTTTCTAGATTCGGTAAGTTTTGTTTCTTGTTTGGTGGGGAGAGATGGGAGATGATTTACATCTGTTGTGTTTTTGTCAGTACCCTTGTTTCTAAACAGAGCTAGCAATCAAAATGGCTCACTTGACCCTGGCTTCAACTGCAGGCATTTTACTTAGACAGACCAATCTCAGGACCCCAATTCCTCTGCCACAGTGATTCAAAGCAGGGTCCATTGGAATCCTTTCATGAGATTGGATGCAGGGATACTGAAAGAGAGAGCGAGAGCACTATCCTTTTTTATTTGGAGCAATGTGGATATATAGACTTGGAGCTGCCCAGAGCCAGCTTTCCTCCTAAATGGAGAAAGACTCTGCAGCAGAGGAGAATAAGGCCAACAAACAATGAGGAATGAAGGCAGTGTGAGCTGAAGTGGTGAGAAAGGGAGAGAGCAGAAGGCGATGCAGTGATATTGTGATAAAGTGATATTGTTTGAGGACTTAGTGCAGTCTGTGGTTAAGCCAATAATTTTCTTCTTGCCTAAGATAATTTGAGATCTGTCATTTTCAACTACAGTGTCCCGCAGAATACAGAGGGCAGAACAGTGAGCTTGGTGAAAAAGGACTATCATTGAGAGATACATGCTAATATATTGTTTTGCTATCAAAGTAATAAGTATGTCATGTAAATAATTTTTTAGAGAAACTGAAAAACAGAAAAATTTTAGGAAAGTATTTCTAATTTGGGACCTGAGAAATGGGATGTTTTAAATGAAAGGTAAGGAACTGAGTAGGAAATTAAATAGAAAGAGAAGGGCATGTGGAAGAGAATGAGAACAAAGTGGATTAAGAGGTTTTGAAGAATTTTCCATTTCTATCCATTTTGTCATGCTAGTAATAGCCTACTTAGTCACACCTCTTGAGAGGCCCAAGGATAAGGCATCAACTCCTTTCTGCAGACTATGACATCTACAAAGTTAGTCTGTAATGCTTCTATCAAGAAGTTGCTGGAGGAGATAAAAAGCAAGAAAATGATCTATGGAAAGAATAATTCTTTGTGCCTTCAAATGTGGGGTGTCCCCTATGCCAAAGAGTTTTCAGCAACACTAGCAGTTTTAAGGAGTGACTATATTAGGGAGATGGGAAGGAGAACAGGAGCATGAAGGGAGGGAGTGTCTTTTTGCTGGAGAAATGTTTACTTTGCAATTAGCAAAGGACAAGAAGCTTCTTTTGGAAACTACATTTGGGGGTCCAGAATTTAAATTTATGCTGATGCTCTCGGAGTCTCTCTCTAGGGAACCCTCCTAATTGGCAGGGATCTCAGTTGGCTAGAACAGGCTGTAAAGGAAGCCAAAGTCTTGGGGTCATTTCTCCAAAGGGCCGGTTAACTCAGCATTGTTCCACAACCACAAGCTGTACCTTTAACCCTACTTAGCCGTCTTACAAAAACATATTAGCACATCAACATGGTGGTCACAGAAAAAATCCATGTATTCACATTGAGACCAAAATGAAATGTAAGCAGAGAAATTTCATTTTTGCCAGTATTAACAAATGTCTTTGTAATGTGTTAGGAAACTCTAATGAAGACAGCAGCTACTGGTGGTACAAATCACAAAGGTGAAAACTGTTAACAAAGGTATATGCTTACAAAAGGGCTGATCCTCTATGGTCATTACCTTGTGGACTGATATAAACCATTCAGAATATAAGATCTATGATGAAAAGAATTTTGTCTTTTTGGTGTACTGCTTTATCCCCAGCACCTAAGAGTGCCCAGCACATGGTGGAAGTTTAATAAATATTTGTTGAGTGTATGAAGGTATCTCGGCCTCAAATTTTAATTATTCTTCCTGTTCTGCCCTTTACAAATTAGAAAGTACAATAGAAATAATATCCAACACAACATCTCCTGTATCAACAGTTGACTGTTTTTACAAAGGAAAGAAGGAAATTTACAAAGGAAATACAAATATCTTACTGTATTTCAGACAGTAAGAGATTGTTAAATGAATGAGCAATCACACTAATCTAACTACAAACAAGAGAAAGACCTCTAGGGTAGAATGCAAAAATGGCTATAATTCTCCTCTCCCACCCTGTATATGCATGCCACCTTGTGAAGTAAGTTTGCATCTTCTCCTGCCAAGAGATAAAATCTGTTTCTTCAACTCTTGAATCAGGACTAGGCTTATGACTAGTATAGGCTGACAGAATGTGGTGGAAGTAAAAGCTATGCCAGGTTCTGTGCCTAGCCTCAAGAGGAATGACTTCACCTTTTCTACTTTGGAAGGCTGTAGGACCTCTTGCCATCTTGATGATAATAGAAACATGGCAATTTCCTCATTCTCCGGCCATCCAACAATGTGACAGAGCCCAGCCAAGATCAAAATTGCCCAATAGGTCTCAGTCTTAATTGCCCAGCCACAAATTGTTAAGTAAGTGGTTGTTGTTTTAAGCCTTTATGTTTTGAGGTTAATTGTTATGCAGCAAAAGCTAGCTGAAACAATCCCCATGCACCAGACCTAAACAATGGCAAGATCATTGTTTGCTTAGGAGCTGAAGAATGCTACCACTCTATTCAATAACCTGATCACTGTGTGTTATGTCACACTCACCAATGGGTCACAAAGCACTAGATATTTATAAATATCACTAAGTGAAATCTCAGAGAATATAGGCATTTTCAGGGATCATTTATTACAAAGTTTATTTTAGAATAGGAATGCTGAGGTACACACCAATTAGCAGAACAGCCTACAAATAATTTTTATACTACCATAGGAATGAAGGGATTGCATGGATAATAATAACAATTAAGTATTTCCCACCATGAATAATGTCCACCATGATTTTTGACCACCATTAATAAAATCCCCAAAATCTCAGAGAGCCTACAAAAATGGTATGGAGCAAACTTGGTCTGAATTATAAAGAGGTAGTAACTGCTGGTTGAGTTCTAAAAAATGATATAATATCAAGGAATGCAAGGCATGAAATAAAGCTTCTTATTTTCTGCAGAGCTTTTTCTTTCATGTTGAGAAGTTTAAGAACATACAATAGGATGTAAAATGTGTTAGAGGCAAGAAACTTAAAAACTGTCGTTTCATTTTTTTTTTCTACATCTATCCACGTGCTGGCTGTGATTCTTCTGCTTCATTATGACACAGGGGAGTCAACTGTGCATATAAAGCCTCTTGGTTCAGTCTTCAACCCAAAAACTTAGGCAACAAAGAATTCTCACAAAGATCCTGCTATTATAACGTCAATGCCAGAGGAAACAATAAGAGGTGGGGCCTGTCACTGAGGCATTAAATGTTTTCACCTATATGGATAATAAATTCTGATACTTGTCCACTGAATTTACAAGGTGATTTGATGTTTCAGTGATTAAATTGAAGGTGGTGGGAAAGAAAAAAAAAGGAATAAGGGTTGAGTAATATAGCTAAGGAGAAAAAACAATCAAATGAAAGCAGAGAATAGGTCATATGTGACCATGATTAAAGAGCATCTGAAGACTAAACATGTTTTCATGAGAGACTTTAAAGATTAGTAGTGAGGTAGGAGGTAGGGCTTGACTCACGAAATGAGACTTGACTCTGGAGGCAGGGTTCAGATACCAGACCAAACTGAGGACTAATTAAAACAGGCATGGGGTGGAAGAACCTTTCTAAAAGACACACCCACCATTGTGCCATGTCAGTTTGCCATTGCCATGGCAACACCCAGATGTTACCACCCCTTTCCATAGCAACAACCCAATGTCCTAGAAGTTACCACCCTTCTCCTAGAAATTTCTACATAATGTGCCCTTTAATTTGCATCTAATTAAAAGTGGGTATAAATGTGACTGCAGAACTTCCTCTGAGATGGTACTCAGGGCACACTGCCTATGGGGTATCCCTGTTCCACAAGGAGCAGTACTTCTGGTGCTGCTGTACACTGCTGCTTCAATAAAAGTTGCTGTTGAACACCACTGGCTTGCCCTTGAATTCTTTTCTGGGCTAAGCCAAGAACCCTCCTAGGCTAAGCCCCACTTTTCAGGCTCCTCTGCCCTGCATTGGTAGTGCCTACATTCTTTCAAGGACAGCTGTACAGTTTACTATTATTAAAAGCTTAATATTTAAAACAGATTGTAATCTATAAAAACTGTAAACTGTCAATCCTTAAGAAACATACTCTAGGTCTGGTTCTAAAACTTGATCAGTTTAGAGAGATGAAATTTTAAAGTATCAGGTTGAACCATATGAAACTGCTAACATTTGACCATTTATGACCTACAAAAAAGGCAGTTGCATACAGTCCAACTGAATAGATAGGAGAGTATTATGAAAAAGAAATGATTATAGCCATATAATTAGTTTTAGTGGAGGTCAAAGTTAAATAGTGATTCAGTAACTGGAAGGCCTGTCCGCTGAGGACATTAAATTGAAAACACGGCTTAGCCTTTAAGAGAGAATACATTCAGCCAGGCATGGTGGGTCATGCCTGTAATCCAAACACTTTGGGAGGCTGAGGCAAGTGGATTTCCTGAGCTCAGGAGTTTGAGACCAGCCTGGCCCACACAGTGAAACCGCGTGTCTACTAAAATACAAAAAATTAGCTGGGTGTGGCAGCGTGTGCCTGTAATCCCAGCTACTCAGGAGATTGAGACAGGAGAATCGCTTGAACTCAGGAGATGGAGGTTGCAGTGAGCCGAGATCGTGCCACTGCACTCCAGCCTGGGCGACGCTCCAGCCTGGGCGACAGAGTGAGACTCCATCTCAAAAAAAAAAAAAAAAAAAAAAAAAAAAGGAGAATGTATGTAATGCCTTTATATAATGCCTGGTAGACTTTTACTATACTGAATTTTGAGAAAGTACATAAGGCAACCTACAGTATACTCAAATCGTACAGTAATACAATGATTCCCACATTTGTTTCTTCCCTGGAGTGTCCCTAAACATTTTATTTCTTTCTATTTTAAAGGGTTCCTTTTATATTTCTCTGGTGGAATGAATGCTAACTTGTCTTTATACCAGGAAGGTAGACCTCCACCTCACTTATTCCAGCAACGTGCTCTGCTCTTCTCTCTCCTTTCTATCCCAAGATCATACACTATCTGTGATTAATAAGAATCTTTTTCATAAAACTAACCAAAGAACAAAATTTCTTTTATTCTTGGTGAGTTGCCTTAAAAACCATCTATAGGAAATTCTCTTTAGTTAATTAGAGGAAGGTAGAAATGAATGAAAAATGTGTTTATTGACTCTGCTTCCACTACCACATACACAAAAATACCCTTTTGCATAACATGCGGGTGCACACATATCTTCCTGAGCTGTTTCAGTTTTCCTTACCTGAGATGGTTACACACTGTATGTCAAAAAAAGTCAATAAATAAAATCTGGCAACCACTGGAAATGCATTTTCTCCTCGTTTACTTCTACTTAAATATGATGCTTCAATACACATGTGATAATAGTTTATATATTAGTCTATATAATCTCTTAAAATCTATATTTTTGATATTTCAAATATATAATTCAATTAAGTTCAAGCTAGAAAGAATTGTATTGGTAATGACCTCTTACTAAAGTTACTAATTGATGGAGAAGTTCAGGCTGATTAAAAGGTAGCATGTCAAGTAAAGGGGAATAATCTAAAATACTGTAAACAAATACATGAGATAATTTAAATATAAGGATACAACAATTAAATTTATCTCCTCGGGTTAACTTACTCTAAGCATGAGAAAATGGTAGTAAAGAAAAATGTGTGTGTAAGATTTTGTAACACATACATGTTAAAAAGCATCTCCCAACTAGATGAATCCACTCTGTTCCTACAAACTATTTTCTTCTATTCAACTTCTTTGTGTACATTTTGAAAAGCCATTTCTGGATCTCATCATTCTTCCCTGGAGATCTTGCCTTTGGCAATTTCGACAGAGCAGAAAAAATCCTGAACACATGCTCCCTACCTTTTCCAAATATGAGTTATCTACCTCTGTCTATTGTTAACCTCTTAGGCAGGGATCATAGACCTAACTTAAAATTCATAAGAAAAGCCTTATCTTTTAGTACCCTCATCTTGAAATGCTCAAGCTGTGAACCTAAAAGAATCTTCTTATTTTATTAATCTATAAACATCTGGGAGCAACTCAAATAATAGCTGTCCTAAGTGTGAGGGGAAGTCATGTCTGTACCACTTTATTGTGTTTATCTTTAAAGTTGATTAAATGTTTCTAATGCTTACCCTACTTAAAATAAGAAATGCCAACTTTTATATAAAAATATAAAGATAAATTAAAATCCTCTACTAAATTTGCTCTGTTGATATGCTTCTCTCTATGTATATGTGGGGTTCTCATCATTTAGGTTATAAATTCAAGACAATGAGTAATTTTCAAGATATTTTTATTATATATTATACATATTATATAAATGTATAGTAGAGCCTAAATGAAGACTCTGGATAATGTTATTATTTTGATATGATGCTTGATAGAGAGGATACAGTGGGATGTCCAGAGGTCACTATTACTTTTCTATTTGGTTTGTGTTCAAATAGGATGCTTGCTAACTAAACCTTAAGAGAAGTTAAGAAAACGGAGGATTAGAGAAATAAACAACAAAGAGAGAAGTGATTTTCTTCCTACCTTTAGTTTCTAGGCTACTTAAGAAAAGTTTTTGACAAACACCTTGAAAAATAAACGAAGAAAAATAAAAGTAGGACTAAATCTGGAAATTAATTGTAAATGTGATTCATATTTGCCACTTGTTAGTCTATATTTTATGAAATTTGAAAAAATAAAACACCTAAATTTTCTAGTGGTATCAACTTCTCTTTGTAAATGTAAAATGTCACTGTATCCTCAGAGGGGAAGAAAACAAATCAGAAAGACACTTTTAAGCTAAATCTTATGTCACAGGTTACTATTTCAAACTTCTTGTGATATTATTTATTTTATCTCTTTCTAAATGAGATAAATGCCAGTTTTAACAGCTGACATTTTCAATGTTAATGTTTAAGTCAAGGGCTACCAAAATATACTCTACTGAAAGATCACATAGATCACATTCTCAAGTAAAAGAAATAAAATGTAATTGGAATCGTGATTTAATTCTGCTATTGGATAACTTTTCTTCATTTATATTTTAAAAGGAATGTATACTGAATACTGATTAATAATGTACAATCTTTGTGAAAAGAATGATATGAGCAAAGACCACCTGTAAGTCATTAAATTTTAAAGAAATTTAGTAAACATAAGTAAATGTACGGCAACGGGAGCATACCAACAAGTAGAGTGATGAAATATTTGACTTCCAAATCCAACTTTTAAAATCTAAGATGTTTTAAATTAATTGGTAACATATGCCAAAAGGCCTTTTTCACTAGCCAGCTTTCATTCCTTAAACTAAATTTTAATCAAAACCTCCTACAAATTTACAAAAGTTTGAAGTTCTCTTTAAATAACCCATGTCTTCAAGAATTTTTTCACATTAACTACTTGATTAGAATGGCAGAAACAGGTTTTATAGCTTTTAGTGATGGCCAATTCTTTTGGCATAATGGATGTTTCTTTGCAAAGTACAGGTGACCCAAATTCTCTTTTGTATAAGCAATGTTCAAGTTTGCAGTGTCCTCTTCTGTGTTCCCTTTAAACTAGTTCACACGTCTATAATCTCCCTTACTCTATGATGTTGTGATTATCTGTTTAAACATCTCAACCTTTCACTGGACTCCGGTGTACATTCACAATAGAGAGACAGTACCCCATTCAGTTGTGAATCCTTAGGCCCTAGTACTGTGCATAGCCATAAAGTAAGAATATAATAAAACTATGTTGAATGAATAAATGAATGAAATAAGCTAGTAAATGAATGAAATAACCTAATAAAGGTCAACTATGGAGAAATAAGAAAGGTCAACTACAGAGGCAATCAAACTCCTTTGGAATTAATTGAGAAGATCATTTATAGACTCACCAGGTAACTACCAATAGTTACATAAAACTACACTATTTGTAGGAAGTGGTGCTGAAGACATTAGTGAGAAAGATAGAAAAATTATATTTTAAAGATCGGCAACTGAGGGTCTTCTGGCTGGAAGTTTATTCACCCTAAAGGATCATATTATCAAATTGTATATTTCTCCTTGTTGATTTCATAGCAAATTCTAATAGTTAATGTTGATGGAATAGGTTCTGTAATCTGGTCTATAAAATTAGTGCAATATGAAAAGAAATCTGGAGACAAATGTCATTAATGATTTTGCTATATTTATAAAATGTGGCCTTGGTCATTTAATTCAAAATAAAGTCAGTATTAACTATACTGGCCAGGTATGGCGGCTCACACCTGTAATCCCAGCATTTTGGGAGGCTGAAGTGGGATGATTGCTTGAGCCTGGGAGTTTGAGGTTGCAGTGAACTGCGATAGCACCATTGCAATACAGCCTGGATGACAGAATGATATTCTGTCTTTAATTTTATATATATATATACACACACACACATATATATATATACACACACACACATATATATACACACACGTATATATACACATATATATATACACACACACACATATATATATATATATATACACACACACACACATATATATATATGCTTAGCTACAAAAGCTTACCACTACATTTCACTACTTTGGTTTGCAGGCAGTGAGGAAAGGAATGTTTGATGGCAGTGTTTCTTTGTCTTGTTCTTGTAAATATCATTAGACTTTGTAATTATGAGACTTCCCAAAAGTTTTCTAAGTACTAGCAAAGCAGATTATAGTAAAGATAATGCCCTAAATGCTTACAATACAGCCTAGTTCATCATAATTCAATTAGCACACTTCTATAGTAAAGTTCTGACATCAGGCTCCATATTTTGGAATTACCACATCTATATTCTATAATTTAGAAGCAACACATTCTTGTTTGGTACACATTTTAGGATATTAGGCATGAAAGATAATGCCAAATGTTTCATAAGAAATAAAATGAAAACTGCAACAGATTATGAGGATTCAAACAAGCACATTTTGTTATTATGATTGTACCTCGTTCTCCCTTCTGACACTTCTTCCTTTGCACTGTACACCTTCTTGTCTCATTTGTGGGGAGACACAGGTTACCCTTTGCTGAAGGATGCTGTATTATTTCTCGGACCCGTGTTTCAGTCCCTCTTTTGAAGCCACATGTTTTTCCCTTCTTCGTGCATGGACTCCAAGGATTCCATTCACTGACCTCACAGTGCACTGAAACAGAACAGAAGAAACAGACTCAGCTGGCTCACAACCACTTTCACTATTGTTGAGTTAAAAAAAGATTTGCTTCCATCAGAACTTGCCCACATTTGAGAAGAAATCTTGCAGATCAAAGTCGGGCAAGATGACTTAAATATAAAACAGGAGAATGGGAAAGGCAGAAATTGAATGTTTTCAGTTTAGTACTCATTATTAGGTAAACTCATTTTTGCATTGGATTTCCTTTTTCTCTAGATTGATTAACACAGGCACTAACATTAATATAATCACTAAAATTGATCAATTCTTTATAATTTCCAGAGCACTGCTGCAATTGTTGATTGATCCTGACCAGAATTTGAAGAACAGTTGTTATACTATGTGCTAGAGAATTGATTCTCAAACTTTAGCATGCATCAGAATCACTTGGAGGGCTTGCTAAAACAAAAAATGCTGGACCTTTCCCCACTAGCCCCCACCAGAGTTTCTGATTCAGTTATCTGGGGTAGGGCTGTGAATTTGCCTAACAATACAGGTAATGCTGATTTGCAGGTACTGGGAACTCCTTTTGAGAACCTCTGTGTTAGGGAATGCTTGAGCAGAAAATGAATTCAGGTCTTTGGCCTACTATTTACTGCCTTTGCTTATGACATGTGCTGTTGTATGCTTAAATATTGATATCTGTTACTGAGTATGGTTCAGGCATAGCAGCATCTATTATATGTGAATTCTGGGTCAATTTCAGCTGACAAACTTGCTTCTAAAATTAACCTGACCAAGTAATTCCTGAGATGACCTGATGTACTTTTTCCAAACCTTCTTTTGGAGATTTGTTTCCTTTTTCTGTGTGAGTTTCTTTTTTTCAATAATGGCTTTCTCAGGTTATAACAGATTTTTGCACTTCTAAAGAAAATAAACATCTCAAGTTGCTATTATATTTATGTCCCTAAAACTTTCTAATGTATAACAACAGCTAGCAACAGTAACTCTTTCAGATGATTTAAGACTATCTTTCCACAAAAAGAAGTTTCCAGTAACCTCCCTTATTGCCTTCTGATTTAATGATTCCTTACTCTAGAGCAGAATGCTATCTCATAACAGCAGAGGCTGAAAGATAACTTAAATGTTTTAGAAATTTAAATCCATTTATTATACATTTTTCACAGGACTTTTCAGACACTTTTAGGTCCGTGAGTGCAACACAGAATTAAATGGAATTGATTAAATACATGACTTTACGTTTCTGTGAAATGAAATGAACTTTATTGAACCATTTTAAAATAGTCTTCATGCTCAGTTATACCATTACAATTTTCATTCAAGAATAGAGTAACTAAGTCAATTAATAATATTATAATCTCTTGCTGGTTATGGACATTATCTTCCAGCATCTCATTCTGATATTAACCATTAAAAAAGTAGTGTATCCTTAGCATTACAAAAAAAGGCACCTCCAAAAAAGCAAATGAGAAGAGGAAAGTCAATGTTTGTGAGCTGTCACTTTGTCCAGTATTCATTTAATTCCAGAATTAAGAGGACTGAATTAGAAAAAATGATCTGATGTGCAAGTGACCAGAACTTTGGTGCTCTTTCATAATAGCAAAAGTGGTCTAAGCAAATGTATACTTGGACTTCAGAAAAACGTATTTAAAAAATTACAGCTTAGGTAATTATTAGTTTATAGTCAGAAGATGAAAGGTTTTATAAATTAAATTCTAAGGACAACCTTAGATAGTTTCATTGGAGGAGGGAAAATATTCAAAACTAATAAGTTTAGGTAGTAAAAAGTTCTAATGAGACCAGAAAGTTAAAACACCATGAGATGAGGTGAATTTATCTTAGAGAAACACTGTAGAATAAACCTATAATGTTAGCATCCAAATAATATTTCCAGGAAAAAAATGAAAACCGAAAAAAAAAGTGCTAAAGACAACACTAAAGTTTATATAAGTTCTATTCAGATCATTTAATCAACAATGTAGAATAGAGGCACTCCTTTGTTAAGAGATAGTTAAGAAAAAACAGAATATTCGCCTTCTGTGTTCCTCCTAGCTTCTGTATTAAGAATATCTTAAAACTGGAAATCTTTAGCTATTCACTAATGAAGCAAATGAAGCACATGTCTCATAAAGGTAATGAGCTCCGGTCCCTGGGAATGATTGTGCTGTGGTTGATCATCAGTGTAAGATGCTGTAAAAGGGATTCCCAAATTGGCAAGAAAGTTGAATAGGATGTCCTACTAGTAGTGACTTTACTGGTCATTTTGCTCTAATTCTTGTTGACTAGTTGCATGGTTCCATAGAGAACATAGCAAGGGAATGTCCCTTGCTACTCAGTCCTTGAAGTAAGATATATTCTCTCTGTGTTTCTTGAACAAATCCAACTCTCTAAGAGAAGCAGTGAGGGTGACAAAATGACAGTGCAGAAAGGAAGCAAATATCTGGAGCACAAAGTGAAAAGAATATGTTCTCTTATAAAATTTGGTTCAGTGAATGTTTCTGTTTCATTTGACCTGCAAACCATGGAAAGCGGATATACTGTGACATATGTCTTTCATTCCAGCTCTATATGAGGGTGGCATTTCCTCTGTTTATGACCTTTCCTCTTAATTTAAAATCTCTATAGAAAACCAGAAATATGGTGTGGATTTTAGCAATGAGAAAGACACATTCTTTCTATTGGATGAGTAGTGGGAAGCTAAAGTCAAGCTACTAATTACAGCACTGAAAATAACTTAAAATGTTTCCTTGGGGTCACCATTTTGGCTCTCCGGATCCTAGTTTTCATATTTGTTAAAGGAACAGGCTTTAATATTCCTTTGTGATATAGAAGCAGGTCATCATCTTCCCTGAAATTCTGGACTGGCCTAAAGGCATGGCAGGTGTAGTGCCTGCAGGCTAGGCACCATATGATGGGAGACATCTCTTATCGAGCAAACAACCGGAGCCAGCCCTGAACGAAAGTTGGTGATTTGTGTTACTACAGTGTCCTAGGTCATTTGCATCTGTTAAAAGAACCAAGCTCAGTAATTGGTCTTTGGACTGCTAACCTCTCTTCCAAAATATATAAACTTAAATGTAATTGTGTTAAGAAATAAATAGTCTTAGTCTTACTAGTAGTATAAATTACCAGTAAGCTTTAAAGGCAAATCCAATAGTGCCAAGTGTGAAATGATCTCCCTGACAGAAAAGCATTAATACATTTAAGGTAAATAGCCTTTCCAGGACTGAATGTTACACCTTCAACAACTGAAAAAATCTAAATATGTGCCTTTTTTTCTGGGTAGAGAAATGTCACAAACATTCTGCAACTCATCCTGAATTTCTGCTCTTGAATATTCCACGTGATTTCTATTTTTTCCAGTGTTTGGAACATATTACCTCTAATCATCAGCCCTCAGGACCTGTAAGAAAAAGAACTTGAAGTGCTTTCTTTTGTACTTTTTACCCTATTCCTAAGTTGCTTTTTTTTCCCATGTGTTTTTACAACTAGAGAAGAAAAAATTTAACCAAAATGAGCCTCGAACTGTTTCAAGACCGTTGTTTTCCAGATGCTTCTAAAATTATCTTTAAAATATCTATTTATTTTATTCTATCAAAAACATTGTTTAGAAATAAAAGTGCTACAGTGGACTTGAAATGGTGAAACCACCACTTTAGGGTTATTACTCCAGCACTTTAGATTCTACGGGATCCCTAAGATGGGGCCCCAGGGGAGTCCTGGAGACTATCTTGTACTGAATCAGGAGGGCAGTTGTGTGGATATGCCAACATCACCGCAGCATCAAAGGTTCCTGTAGTTCTTGCCCAGGGGATTTTGAGATTTCCTAGGCTATTTTCCCATTTGGTTCAGCATCTGCTTCCCAAGTGTTCATCAAAGTTGTAGCTGTAGTAGCTGCACAACGTTTAAAAGAGGGAAAATATAGCCTGACAGTGATCTGTTATTTAGACAAACAACTTGTCTGAGGGACCTCCCCTTCAGGAAATTTGGCCTGCAATTAATCAGCCCCAGGGACAGTCTCAATCTGTCAGTTTGAGTAAGTCCACAATCCTTTTTATTATGTATCAATACCTGTGCAAGCAGAATATTTCAGTATAGCAGTGTGAGAGAAAAAGAGTGAGATTTTAACTAAATCAATTCCAGTTCTCTAGGTCTTTGATCCATTTACTGAGCATTAATGGGCTGTGTCAAGAGAATATATGTTCCCGACTTGGAAAATAACTTTGGTCATTAGTTGAGATTAGACCTAGGTGTTTTATGAAACTGTTGCTTTAAGGTAAAAATTAAGTTCAAGACATATATGTATGTCACATAACAGATCACTGTCAGATATACATATGTGTGTCTTGACTGAATGTTTACTTAAATAAAATTCATTAACTAATTTAAATAAAAATTCACTAAACAATAATAAAAATAAATCTATCATAAACAGAATGGTTGAAACAATTATCGATAGTCCATAAGAAATAAGGAAGCACCTACTGTATTAAATTGTACCATAATACATACTAGATAAGGTTATGAAAAACACCTTTAAGAGAGTATCTTTCTAAAGAAGGATGGAGACAGCCTTTAAGAGATCTCAGCCCAAGAACCTTCAAGTTCTTCTGACAAAGGACTTTGAAAAGCACCTCCATGGAGACTGACATTATCACTTACTCAAATTATTACAGGTTCTCCTTACCAATATTGACACACTCCATAGTATGGTTGTTGGCTTCCAACCCTTCTGGGCAATTGTCAAGGCACTTTCCAAGGTGTAAGTAAAATCCACTTTTACATTTTGTGCAGAAATTTTTGTTGAAACAGGTATCACAGTCAGCTTTGCATTCTGAAAGAGAAAAAATAAAGAGAAATATGCTTGCATTATGTTCTCTTAACTATTGGTCCAGTTCTGCATGTGTCAGACACAGCCACACACAACTTTAGTATCAAATAAACATCTGAAGTCCAAAATTGTTTTGTTAGACTGAATTCAGGATTCCTCCACAGTGATTTAGTTGAGGTACATTGGTTATTGATTTTAAAATCATTGTACTGATTGCCCTATGAAAAAATCTTTGTTTTTATATATATATATAGCCAAGAATATTTATAAGATGAAGTATCTGTTTATATTAAGTGATAGTGAAAATGTTTCATCAGAACCTTAAGAAAACATACAAAGGATATTACCTTTGTGTCGTTCTTGAGGGCTATTGATTCTTACAACAAATATTTGATTGCCTACTATGTGCCAGGTATTGTTTTTTATACTGGTTGACAGCAATGCACAAGAGGAGTAAGAGTCAGGCTTCAGAAAGTTTACATCTTAGGAAAGGAGATACAGTAAACAATAACAATAGTTCACCCTTATATGGCGATTACTGTAAGCCAGGATTGCTATAATGCTTTACAATATTATTAAGTTATTTAAAGTTTACAACAATCCAATGAGGTAGTCATTGGTATAATTTCATTTTACATATAAGGAAACTGAGGCTCACAAAGATTATAAAACTAACCCAGGACAACAGATCAGACTGCTTTTTGAAACAAGGCAGTCTAGTTCCAGAGTGATAAGTGCTCTGGAAAACAAAACAAAAAAACAACAGCAAATGGTGGGAAAAAGAGATGGAGGGTGGTTGACAAGGAGAACAGGCTGATTATTTTGGATAGGATGATCATGGAATGTCTCTCTGAGAAGGTGACATATGAGGAAAATCATCAATGAAATAAGACAGCCAGCTATGCAAAGATGTGGACAGAAAGCTTTCCAACTGCTAGAGCAGCCAGTGTAGAACACAATTGCAAAGGCTTGAGGTGGGAAGATCTTACGAGAAGGGAAGTGAGGCTGGTGCAAAATGGTTGAGGGGGAGTTGTAGGAGATGAGTTTGGAGAGATTGATGGAACTACATATGATATTTGAATAGAGTGGTATTTCCTAATTTACATTTTTGAGAAAGGTCCCTGGGTCTGCAGTGTGAAAAATAAGTTTTCAGGTTCCAGATGACAGTACTCCCAATATTTACTTCCAATTGATAAATAAATGTTTCAGTTGCTCTAGAATCTCTCTTGAAGTCAAAATAGCTGAAATGATTCGGCAAGTTAGTCAATACTTAGACTTTGTGTTGATAATGGAAACTCAGATGGAATTGAGGCTTGCAGTACTTTTCTATAGGTTCAATGAGCAATAATCATATTCCCAGCCTTTGCTTTCTTAATTAAAAAGAAAACCAAAACATGAGTGCTTTTTTTGTAAGTTAGTGATACAAATTTTCTGGTTCTGAGGGTTAAGTCCAAGTATGGTTTAGCCTAATTATCAGATAAACATTATCATTTACTTAACACTGAATATCACAAATATATTAGAGGCCATTTCAATCTGGAAAAGTCACCAAAGATGAGATAAAAATACAATTTCGTGTAGGCACTTACTTGTACACTTATTTATATCTGGATATCGAGTTCCATAATATCCACTTGGACATGAAGAGAGACATACTCCAATCTGCTTCATGCCAATTCTTTCCAGAGCAAAAAATAGTCTGGGCTTACATGACAAACATCCATTGTAATCTGAACACGTTGCACAGCCTCCTTGGCAGCCTTGACTAACGTTAGGATGCACTGTGGAGACAAATGTAGAAAGACATTATGAAGGTTAAATCACAGATATAAAAGTTAAATGACATTTTCTGGGCAGGATATATGTTTCCTTTCATTAGCTTTCAATTTGTTGGTAATGGGTGAATGAGGTGGGATTTTTTTCCTATCTTTTTTTGTGATCTTTTATTTCCCTTTAGCATATGTATTGTTTTTAATTTCAAAGTTCTTAAAATTGAGCATTTGAAAAATAAGAATATACAGCCTCAAAGGACTTATATATTTATGTGTGTGTATACATATTCTCTTTATCATATAATATATATTGCATAATTATGTATAACTAATTATATATATATATATATTCTCTTCATATATATAATATCCTCACTGAACTAGCACCCTGGGAGATTGGGGACTGGTAATTTTGTGCTCATTTACACAGTGAAATTAATACACATTTGCTTTGCTTTTCATTTATGTAATGGAGGATAAGCATATGTTTCTAATTTCTTCAGTAAGTAAAATAATGTACACTAGGGCTTAACTTGAGTAAGGACACTAAGTTTTATAATATCTGTTTTGAACTATGGTGTATTAGAGAACACAATTTTACTTTTTGATCCAATGCAAACTGATGCTGAAACTATGTTAACTGTTGAGCACCCCACAATCCCTTCATTAAATATTTCTTCTCACACGAGCTTAATAATTGCCAGTTCAAATAGATATAATGGTGAAAATGTGATACTTATCTCACTAGTGTTTCCATGTGGATCATATATGACTACTGATGGTAATTTATGTTCAATATTTTCTCTTTTGGAACTGGTGTCTTACAATTTCTGTGCCCTCATCTTCTACTTACTTGAGTGAAATGTATATTTGGTGAGAATGGACCAGTCTACCTTAAGAATCACTGTTACACATATTCCAGGGTTTCCAAGAGTTACCAGTGTGTGAGTTAAGAGTGTTCATTAGCAAGTCTGAACAAACAGAAATGAGTATTTGGGAGACTCATGTTTGCTTAAGATCATCACAACTTTAAATCTTCTTTTGACTATTAAATAGTCACCATCACCTCTGCATGAGCTGGTAAAAACTGCTGACTAACGGGCGTTTCTCATATAGCTGGTGTTTAGGATGATTTCTTTTCCTAATGTGTTCTCCACTCAAATATATTGCTAATAGCTTTATTGTCCTTTGAAGATGCCAAAGAAAAAAAAACATAATCCTTAGAGAAAGACAGATTGATGCACAGGAATATAAAGGCATCCCAGTGTATTTCTGGCTTCTCTTGTTGGTAGTAGAAGGTGTAGGCTCTGATGGACCTTAACATTATTTAATCTGTCTTTACAGTGACGTTTGGTTATTACTAAGTTCTTTACCACAAAAACAAATCCCTCCAAGCTTAGTTAGAAGAGATACCTATAAGACCAAACAGCCTTACCACAGGGGTGCACGGGTTAGTTACAGAGAGGTCATTCGGTTGACCAGCATCCTCTGCCTGTAGGAAACCATCCCCGAATCAGCCACAGGAACCACAAGCAGCTCATTCTCATTCCAAGACGTTTTGTAAATAAACTAAGGAAATGTGTGGGGGAAGGGAAGTCTGCTTTTCCTGTGCATGCTCCTCTGTGGGGGTGGGGTAGTCACATAAAGTGGCACAGGAGGTTTAGACATTACAGGGCCTGGGGGACTTGTAAGTGAAACTACTTTCCAAGTAACAGGGTCATTTTTCATGCCAGTAACTCAGCATTGGTGACTTACAGAAAACGTGTACATATTGTAAGCTTGCAAAGATGCTGAAAAGGAAAAGGGGCAAGAGATTTCCATGTGTTCGGAATCTATCATTATCCATTTCAAGAAGCGAGAGGTGTAGATAAAAACTTGTAAGACCTTTTCATAGAATCGTCTATAGAAGAGTGGACCTCAACTTGAAAGAAAAGTGCTTCAAACTCAGGGCACTAAGAGACTCTGGGTTTAAGAAAGATGGACCATATTGGTCCATGCCAGTCCATCCCTATCTCTGAAATGTGGCTGCTGAAAGAAAACACACAATTCTAATTTTATGTATTCTGAAACTTTTGCCAATTATGATATAATTTTAAATATATCAATTATTAATATAAACATGATTTACATATTCAGCGTTTCAAAAACGGACATTCCTTAAGATAAATTTTATTTTAAAAACAGTTTTTGAATGTTTGGAATATTCTTCAGGAGGGAGCTTTGAATAAGTCTCATGATTGTAACTGTATCCACTGAAATTATGAGATGTGCCAAAATACCTTGCTTGATTCCCTCTGTCTCTAGAACTTTTACTGATGAAATGCAGCACAGTCAACATTGTGCTACAATAATTCTTTTTACCTTTTTTTTTTATATAATGACTTCCTAGGCAAGGGTTTTTAAAAATTTGATTTTTGAAAAAGCAAGAAAGACCTAGTTGTCCCAACTTGCAATAAAACTTTATGTTTTAATCAGTGAATTTTGAATATGGGCAATGAATTTTGAATATCAAATGATGGAAAACCTTATTTCTTCAGGAAGGTTTAAATGCTGGCTGTGGGAAGAGAGGGAAATGGAGACTGTGAAGCTCAGATTCAATGAGTCTAGATTTTTTTTATGTTTATGTAGTGTAGTGACAGCTTTCTTGAATGCCATATAAGGATCATACAAATTACACAGTCAGTATTACACAACTAAGTACAAATTTCCCAAACTTCATTTTAAGGCAAGAGATTTTACTTTTTATATGGAAACCACAAAAAACTTTGGTCTATATTGACTGTAACAACACTTTCAGCCATAAAATCTTGTGATTCTGAGACAGAAAATAGAATTTTACTTTCTCATGTGTCTTTCTTTTTATTCCCCATTCAATATTAACTTCATTTTGCATTTCTAAATCACCTTTTTCAAACAATATTTTCCTACTATTATTTGAAGTTGTTGGTGGAGAGGTAGGGAAAGTTTCACAGAATCTCAATGTTTGAACTTAATCTTAGAAAACGAGTTGGAGTTTATCAGTACGTAAGTGGCCATGTGTGGCTAGAGAAGGAAAGACCACAATGACCCAAGCTGGGAAGGAGACTGGCATGAGTTTGATGCAACTGGTGCATAAGTATTGGGGAATGAAGATATGAGGAATAACAAGAAGATTGGAAGCATAAAATAGATCTAGATTACAGAAACTTTTGTGAGATAGGCCAATGAAATTCTTCTGTAAACATAGGGTGTTTCAATCACACCAGTGATTGAAATATAAGATTTGAATTGGAAAGGAAATTTCCCTGGCAGTGTGACAGGCATGCAAACTAGGAGCAGAATAATGTAGTAGTCGAGGTAAAAGGCTGATGATAACTTAAAGTACAGGAGAGGCAATATAATGTAGTGAGGAAGGGATGCATGTTTCAAGGTTATTTAGGAGGTGGTACCAACCAAATATAGTGGCCAATGGCATGTAGGCTGAACAAGAAAGAGGATTTGAAAAGGTGTGTTTCTAGGTCCAGCCAGTGAATAGAGAGGGGAGGGGCAGTAAAAGGGCAGTAAAAGCCTGCAGTTGGAGGGTAGGGCATGGTGCATAGAATACCGATGTTTAAAAAGATAAACCTGGCTTGGAATCATTAATTTTGCAGATTTTATGAAATATCCTGAGAGTGATGTTTAATAGATGGAGCTTACTTTGGAGTGGCTGTTGGAGATGTACACATGAGTCTCTGATGGTGGCTACTTAATTAGGAAAAGCATGGGAGCTACTGGGCCTGGCATGGTGGCTGGCTCATGCCTCTAATCCCAGCACTTTGGGAGGCCAAGGTGGGCTGATTACATGAGGCCAGGAGTTTGAGACCAGCCTGGCTAACACAGTGAAACTCCGTCTCTACTAACAATACAAAAATTAGCCCAGTGTGGTGGTGCACGTCTGTAATCCCAGCTACCGTAACTGCTTGAGCCTGGGAGTTGGAGGTTAAAGTGAGCGCAGATTGCACCATTCCACTCCAGCCTGGGTGACAGAGTGAGACTCTGTCTCAAAAAAAAAAAAAAAAAAAAGTGGAAGCTACTGAAAAATTACAGAAAAAGAAGACATCATGCAAAATTGGGGACATTTGGTAAGAGAACAAAGTGTATTATCAGCAGCTTTAAACAATACTTTGAATTTCTAGGTCACTCACTGTTGCTTTCAAAGCATACTCAAAAGCTAAATTAACTGTGGTAATTAGGATATAAGGTAATTAGGATATAAGTAAGTAGAAGCTATCATAATCATTTATTTTGAAACTTCAAACTTGGACTCAAAGGAATGCTGTAACCTGCTAGAAAAATAGTGAGTTTAGATCAGAGGTGAAAATAGAGATCTTTGATATCTGGTAACTATATCTTTATATATAAGTAAACTTTAGATGTGTAATGGGGGTAGATATGAGTGGGAAAATGGGCAGAATTCGTAGAAACTTTAAATTGGGACTTTCTACTAAAAATGTGTCACATACACAGTGAAATTAATATGTCTATCCTTAGAATTAAGAAAGAGGGAACTATTATTTCTTAACTTGTTTATTATGGTTAGTTGTACAAAAAAGGGTGTACACTGATACATAACTTAAACCTACTTTCAGTGTCTGAACTGTCAACACTCCCTGAGTAAGAAACTTCAATTTCACTATCTGTTAAGAAGGCTTCCTACTATTTGATAACCTTTAACTTGTGATACATAACTGATGCAACCATTCCTAAGAGACTTGCTATTATCATAAGAGTTAATTCAACTTTGATAAAACATCCAGAATACAGAATTTTAAATGGAGCCAGAACATTTGGTCAATATACAACCTTTGGCTACTTGTTTTCAGTGTTTATGATGTATCAACTAATGCAGTATTGGGAACTAAATTCTGTTTCTGTGGCAATTTAAATGCAAGCTTTAAGCATTTGCTTTACGTTAATTCACTTCTAAAGCTCAGTTACAAATGTACTAACATCTATTGTAAGTTGTCCTGTGAAAAAAATCCATTATTGCATGCTGCCAATTACTGCTGATGATCATTTATTTGTAGCTAATTTCTAGAAATGTAAATTTTAGTAGACTTTAGACTAATAAGACAGGTTTGACTGAGTTGTAAAGAAGTGCCAGATACATAAAAGTAATAAAGATTTTATAATCTAATTAAAAATTAATAAATTCACAAATTTGATCTAAGTTATTTTTAACAACAATAAAAACATCATATAGAAAGTCTCTCCAAAGCATACTTGTCTGCACAACATTCACTGCCTGTTTTTCTGTATGCAGTGGCCTTAACAGACAGAGTAGAGAGAAGAGACCAAATGAATTCTATAATCAAAGTTTTTTTTACATCTGTCCTTTCCGCCATGCCTTCTCTTTTTAGAAGTGTGGTCACATTGACTGTACACTTCCTGAGGGAAGAGGCCTCATGGTTTGATAATTTCTTCTTCTTTTTTCCTCTATAGATTCAGGAATTTGAGATAATTCCCACCTTCTATTCAAGGAAGCTATTTATTGAATAGGTTCTCAATAAAGTGTTTTTGATTATTGAAGGAATGAACACAATACACATAAAAAAGCTATTTTTTTAAAAAATAATAAATATGTTGTTAGGTGCAATGGCTCACAACTGTAATCCCAGCACTTTCCTTGAGCCAAGGAGTTTGAGACTAGCCTGGGCAACACAGCAAAACCCTGTTTCTACCAAAAAAGAAAAATTAGCTGGGCACAGTGACACATGCCTATGGTCCCAGCTACTCAGGAGGCTGAGGTGGGAGGATCCTTTGAGCACAGAAGGCCCAGGTTCCAGTGAGCCAAGATTGTACCATTGCACTCCAGCCTGCATGACAGAGAGAGACCTTGTCAAAACAAAAAAAAAAACAAAAAAAAACCAGAAAGAAAGAATAATAAAAATGTTAAAGTAGTAAATATTTAACAGAAAGTATCTATAATAATTTAAGTGGGCTATGCCTATGAATATCTGGCAAAGAAATCAAGTTGCAAATTACATAAACTTTGAATGCTTAATTATGAAATCAATCATTCAAAGTGAAGTAATAATGGTTTTTTTATGTGTCATTTACTTCAGTAATTCATTCCCTTAGAGAAAATGTGGTGATTTTTCTTGCCTAAGTTAGGACAACACATTTCTACCATATCTTGGGACTTGATTATTATGGAGTCACATTTAAGTTTGGAGTAATATTACATTTATTGAAAATTAAGAGATGTTTCCCGATTCCTCTGGAATGTTTGGCAATGTTCACTTTAAGAAAAGTCTAATGTTAAAAATTTGAATTATTTGGCTGTCTCTCTAAACTTGTGCCCAGTCAACCCAAGAAAATATTCAGAGTCAGTGTTTCTTATTTGTTCATGTGTTAAAGCTCGCAAGTAGAGCCGACAATGGCTAGGTCTCCACAACCATTTAGGCAACTTGAGAAAGTTAGGTATAGATAGCAAAATATAAACAAAAGATTTTTTGAATAAATATAATTACTTATTTGGATACAACACTCCTTTTGGATTATCAAACTATGATATTTGGGTGAGTACAGGTTTATTCATTATTCTTTTTTATTGATAACTTATTGAAAGAACCAGATATTTATATGTCCAAATATATACAGACCCTGCCATTTTTGAAATACTGTTTATCATCTGATGGTTTTAGGGTTTTAATATACCAATGTTTTAACCATTAAGTAAATTAAAATTCACCTATGCTATTTAAATATACATATTTAAATATGTGCACATATGTTTGTATGTGTGCGCATGTGTATATGGATACACACACACATGTGTGTGTGTACATACATATACATATGCATGCATGCATGCCCACACACACCTACATGCAAATTCTATTGGTCTTTCATCAAACTCAAAAGTACATACATTAATTGAACTTTAACAGCTAGGATAATAGAGTCTCCTGTATCTTTTATCCTACTAAATCAACATCTAATCTGAAAGTTTGTGCCTACAACAAAGGTTGACAGAATTCCTAAGAGTCTCAGAGAGGAATGTCTTCACCAGCTGCTGAATACAGCCCAGTTGGTACGCCACCATTATTATTATGTGGGGAAACATACTGTTTTTAATGGAAATGGTTTCTTTGAGAACTTGGAAAATCTTTCTTTTTCTCTTACTGAATAATAATTTCCCGAAGGGAGTCTAATATTTATATTCTATAAATACTTTAAAATAAAGCCACAGCAATAAAACAAACCTAACATTAAACAGCAAATAGCTAGGCTTTCCACTAAAATCAAGTCAGCCCAAAATATTAAGAAAATGGCTAGAAAATGATGGTAGCTGTAGAATTCATGAAATCTAAGATATGATGAATATTTGGGAGCTCAAAGCCAACCTGGTAACTGAAGGCTATGCTTTGCCTAACCACAGCTAGTCCAAAATCAGGACTAGAAATGAAAGATAGATGATGCAAGTAGGCTTCACTGTATATGGATACACTGTGGAAACTATGATTAAGGTTTTCAACAAAAATTTCACCCACAGTGTGCTCAACATTTCACGTGATGCAGGAAAGGCAGGACTGAATAAGAAATCCAGTTCCTGAAGACATGATGTTCATCAGTTAATAAGTAAGTAAACAAGGAATCAAATGATTAAAGATTGTAACGAGTGTTGTTAAGGCAACAAACAGGTGAATAAGGCAGAGAATAACTCTGGGAAGCTTCCTTAAATACATGTCAGGGAAGACCCTTTAAGGCTACTCCTTAGCCAAGGCCTGCAGAATAAGGAGGAGTCATCATGCAAACCCAGGAAGAGTATTTCAGGTAGAGCACCAGCAATGCAAACAGTATAAAGCCATAGGAGAAGCTGGGCACAAGGAGCAACATGACAGGTACCAATGAGGCTGCAGTGCGTTGAGTGCTATAAAATGAGTTACAAAGGGTGGTTGGAGCCAGATCCTCCCATCCCTTAAGGGCCAAAGTAAAAAGCCTAGGTACACGTAGCCTCTGCGTTTCTAAGTAAATATTAGAAGGAAAGGAAAGAACACATTTTGCCTGATATAGTTACTTTAATTTGTGTTAATTTTATGGATCTTGGAACAGAACCAGCATCTTGTATTCCATGAAAATATGTTCTCTTTTTAACTTGTATATTAGAGGAAAATGCTCTAACTAGCAACAAACTTGGGGATTTACATCCAGAATCCAATCTTTGAAGAGGCTGTGCATCAATCTACATGTGTTTTGCTCTTGGGACTATCTCGTTTCTCCTCTGTTCCTCCCCATCTTTCTCTAGCAGTAATTTTAGTTTGCTTTGGGATTTTAATTTTCATTCTGTGTATGTGTGTGTGTGTGTGGGAATAAGTGGGGAGAAGTAAAAAAGTTATCAAATACATAAAAGGTCATAAGAACAAAGAAAGAATAAAAAGCAAAAAGATTAGTCTTGCATATCATCTTGTATTTTTCTAAATTCTTACCATTAGCAATGCATATTGAAACAGTCTAAATAACTTAGAGTAACAACACTGTGCTTTTTACTTCTAATTTAATATTGCTTTTAGTATCTTAATATTATGTTCTTTAATTCCTTAAATGAATTAAAAATCTATGGACTAATTTCAAATTTGATGCTTCAAAAGTAGTAAAAACCATATGAACTTTCCTGTGACCAACCGACTAGCTACAGTTGATGCTGCTATTGAAACTGTTACAAACTACTCACAGAACCAAAAATAAAGAGGTGTTTTTTTCCCTAATCGCAAGTAGAAAAATCCTTTGTAAAGTGAATGCACTCTGCTACGAGTGTAAAATGTAAGGTACTGAATCAATATCCCCAGCTGTTGCTAAGAGAGGGAAAGCCTCCCCTTCTCCAAGTGGCCATGTTCCCAAGTGGAGGTGAATAGAGGACAAGAGGGGGTGGATGGGGGTGATGAGACCCAGATTCTGTAGAGAGCCAGGACCTGTTGATGAGTTAGTGGGTGGTAATAACAGCGTTTTTCATGAGACAGATCCAACAGTGTTCATCCAACAGTGGGAATCATTATGTGCTGTGGTCTGGCTGAGAGAGGCATTCCTTTTTTTTTTTTTAAGGTTAGAAATAATTAGAAATCAACATAAACAGAAAATGTGATAGTTTAATGGTAATGAATCTGCATGAGTGGTCCATAACTACTAACTTCACATTCTTGAATGAAACAAACTTCAGTTTGTGCTAAAAACAAACTCCACTTTGTTATATTATGAATAAACTTGGATATTTGTGCTACATAGCATGCTAAAGTAGCATATCTGATGGCTGAGGACTTAGCATAAGTAAACAGCAAGTGAGAGACTTGTGGTATTTCAACAGGCACCAGAAGATGTACAAATAGTGAGTATACCAATTTTAAAAAATCCAGCTTTATGTATCACATATAAAATTCTGAGCAAAGAAAATAAGTGCTTTTTTTCCCTAGATTCACAAAATTGCTAACAGAATTGAAGAGGAATATACATGCACCTTTGTAAGTATGATGCATCTTTATACTTACGTGCATGGCTCCCTGCATTGTGACCTCATTCAGAAATGGGTCCTGCACACTTCCTAGAAGAGCACAGGGACAGGGTGAAGAGGTACCGGCTCTGCACTCATTTAGAGTCTGGTTTTGAACCCTAGTTCTCATGTTTTCTAGCTGAGTTACCAATATTTATTTTTTATCCAGTTATTCATTTAAAAAATTAAATTATTCAACATCCACACAGTGTTCTAGTAGGTGAGCATACAAAGATGAATATAATCAATTATCTGTTTAAACGAATTTCCAGTCTGATTATATATTTAGACAAAATTTGTTTAATTTGTTTGAGCCTAGGCTTCCTCATCTGTAACACTGGAATATCTGCTTGATATATATTTGAGAGGATTAAGTGAGATGCTGTGTAAAGTGCCTAGGACTCTCATAGGCAATAATCAAAACCATAGGTATAAGACACTTTGTTTAACTCAAGAGGCACTAAACTCATCCTGTGTTATCATCATCCATATTTGAAGCAGTGGGCAGCTTTATCCAATAATAACTCTTAGAAAAGAGGGCATATACTGAGGCTTCTAATACAGGAGGTGTGAGAAGCTTGGGGAACCAGAAACTCACTAACAGTCATAGAGAGTGGCTACTTTTTAAGGACCATAGACACAGACTTTAACAGGAGTCACAAACATCCGGGGTAAGAAGACCTCTGAGGCACTAGCTGCTCACTGAAGACACACACCTACTTAAACAGACTGAAAAAGGTAAGATATGGCATAGAAATGATACCAATATGGTACTGAGAAACCAAAGGTCTGTATGGTACAGAGAAACCAAAGGTCTAAGGATTCTAAAACTTTACTGTGTGTAAAAATGGCCTGGATTACTTGTTTACAATGACGAGGTAAGATGCCACTCCCAAATATTTTGATTTGGAAGTGAATCTAGTGGATTTAGGTAACTGCATTGATAAGAAGCATCCCAGGTGAATCTGACGAAGGTGATATAAATACCACACTTTCAGTATTACATTATTATTATCTTCATAAATAATTGTTTATTCAATGATTACTGGAAGCAGTCTTCTAGGTACTGATCATACTGAGAGACAAAAGATAGTCTCTGACTCAAGAAGCCTACAATACAATTAATAAAATAATACTTTAATATTCTAAAAACCATAAATGTATAGACTAGAATTTTTTTGCAACAAATTAAAAGGCAGGAGCAATTATTGATAATTGAGCTATCTAAAGACTACAGAGAGCAGTTAGGAATGGTTATGGAACTTCAAGGGAAAGAAAAACTGAGACAAATGGAAAGGGAGAAAGAGGGAAAATGTTACGAACAAAATGCTTTATGTAGGAATACATACATAATATCTGAGAGGATGGTGAATTTACCTGTGGAATTTAAAGGGCTCTTGAAGCTCTTCCTTCTCCCTTAAATTTGCAGATGAGAATATTGAGATCCATATAGTCAGCTTCCGGCCAATAGAATCATAAACTTTGGGAACTTTAGAGGTATCTAGTTCAAACTGCTTCCCTGTAACAGTCTACTTGATTATGTCTAGTAAAACAAATATCATGATACTTGGGGAAAGCCCATACAATTATCTTATAATGATATTTATTTACTTATTTATTGAGATGGAGTCTCTCTCTGTCACCCAGTTTGGAATGCAGTGGCACCAGTTCCGCTCACTGCAACCTCTGCCTCCTGGGTTCAAGCGATTCTCCTGCCTCAGCCTCCCAAGTAGCTGGGACTACAGGTTCACACCAACACGGCTGTCTAATTTTTATATTTTTAGGAAAGACGTGGTTTCACCATTTGGCCAGTCTGGTCTTAAACTCCTGACCTCAAGTGATCCGCCCGCCTCAGCCTCCCAAAGTGCGGATTACAGGCATGAGTCACTGTGCCCAGCCTGTAACAACATTTATTAATACACATCTCATTCTATCAAAACTCAACCATTTCTCTCAGAAAGTTCTACTACCATAGAGAACACCCAGCAAGTTTTCTGCTTTTTCCTGAAGACAGTTTGCCAAACAATGCTTGATGCTCTTGCTTCAGTATCTCCTCCCCACAATAAGCTCATTCATGGGTATTCAAATGGGACAGGACGTTAAAGATCTGCCAGTTCACATTGTCAGCTAGTAAGAATCTCATCTATAATAAAGATTTCCTGTAATCTACATGCCTTTCTTGTCAAATCCAAAGGAATTATACGAATAGTAGGAACTTCAGGGTAGATATATGAGAACTGTGGTAGTGTGGGAAAAGTCATAGAACTGTAGAAAAACAAAACAACTATCCCCCTACAAGGACTTTGAGGCTAAGTTTTGCAACTTACCAGCCTTGTGATACCATACAAATCACTTACCATCTTTGAGCTTTAATTGTGAAATGAGTATGATAACACCTGTTCTGCCCATTTCAAAAGGGTGAGAAAAAAGTCAAATAAGACTATGAGAAAGTGTCTATATGCTGTACAAAATCATATTAATGTACATTATTGCTAATAATGGGCAAAATGATACTTTTCCAGCTCAGGATCAGATTTGAACCTTCCTCATTCCCAGGAATAGAATATGTTTGATGAGGAAACGGATAACTGTGTTTGATGAGAGTACGACATGTGTAATTGGTTTGTTTTTTAAAATTGTGCCTTGTCATGAGCCATCTTAGTTTAGGGCAACAGGTTATTGTAACTTTTTAAAGTTTGGCATATCTTGGAGTAAGGAAATAAAGAGACTGTGAAGCAACTCCTCAGTCAATGAACAGATAATTCTCTCCAAAAAGGCAATTATTAAACACATAAGAAATCAGATTGGCAGAGGATCCACAGAGCCCTTCTCTGGAAGGTCAACCCTTGGAACCATCTGCTGTGTAGCATTTGGTATTACAGAATGGCCACAGGAGTTATTTCTACTCTTGGCTCCACTGCGAAGTGACTTCAGTGAAGTCACTTACTTCTCTGTTCTCTCTTTATCTTCTTCAGTAACATGAGTGGTTTATGTTGCATATATAATTCACAAAAATCTTCCTAGCTATTAAAACTATTGTACACTTAATTGACATGTGCCTTTTTTTTTTTTTTTTTTTTTTTTTTGAGGCAGGGTCTCAGTTTGTTGCTTAGGCTGGAATGCAGAGGCATGATTACTGCTTACTCCAGCCTCAAACTCCAAGGTTCAAGTGATACTCTCACTTCAGCCCCCACAGTAGCTGAGACTACAGGTTTGAGCCACCATGCCCAGCTAATTTTGGTATTTTTTGTACAGATAGGGTTTAGCCATGTTGCCCAGGCTGGTCTTGAACTCCTGGGCTCAGGAGATTTGCCCTCCTTGGCCTCCCAAAATGCTGGGATTACCTGTGAGAGCCACTACATCTAGTCGACATGTGCTTTTCTGTTGTAGCAAATGGCACCATGAAGATGCTACAGTGAGAAATCTAGGAGCCCTCCTTATCCTTTTCTCCAATCACCTTTCTTACAGATTCTACCTCCCTGATTAATAGAGTTCACATCTTCCCATTTCCTACTACTACTACTGCTACCATTACCAATCAGAGGGATCTTTTAAGAACAATAGTTGTGATTTTTTTTTTTTTTTTTTATGGATTCTCACTCTGTCGCCAGGCTGGAGTGCGGTGGCACGATTTCGGCTCACTGCAATCTCTGCCTCCCGGGTTCAAGCAATTCTCCTGCCTCAGCCTCCCGAGTAGCTGAGACTACAGGCATGCGCCACCAAACCCGGCTAATTTTTTTATATTTTTAGTAGAAATGGGGTTTCACTATGTTGGCTAGGATGGTCTCCATCTCTTGACCTTGTAATCTGCCCAACTTGGCCTCCCAAAGTGCTGGGATTACAGGCGTGAGCCACCATGCCCAGCCAATAGTTGCAATCTTATTGGGCCTCTGATTTAAAAACAGTTAAAAAACTTGGCCTGGCACTTCCTCAGTAACCTTTCTGTCAAGTAGTCTGGTTTATTTTCTCACACCCTCATGTTTTGTCTAATGAGGTATTAGTAGTTCCATCTCAGTTGCAAAGATAACTGTTTTTCATTTAAACCTCCTCTGGCATTCTCTTTTACAGGCTTAATGAAAAGCAGAGTGTATTGGGGAAAGCTATTCATTAGGTCAGAAGATCTAGATGTACAGTTTAGGTTTACCATCTCTGACTGTGTCATTTTGATCTGTTCCTTAGTTGTTTTCAGCCTCAATTTCTTTATTTATAAAATGGAATAATACCTCATGAAATTGTTGTGAAGGTTCCATGAGATAAACATGTGGAAGTAGCTGGTAGTATCCTTTCTTTACTTAAAGACCTTTACAAGTCAGTGATCACATACCAAAAAGAATTGAATCAAGTTATTTTCAAGACTCTGAATTTTGGCAACTGATATCTTTAAAGCTATCAACTGAGGTTAGGAAAGGTTATCAACAGAGTTACATAAGAATCCAAATAACTTGTTGACATATATTTGCCAAATTAGTGCTTTAAGTAGATTGACTTGTATGTTTTATGTGGCGGTAATGGGTTTACCATAAAAGGTTTGAAAATGCTTCAGAGAGATGGACAAAAAATGCACTGTTTTAAAACATACAATATGTTAGTATTTGGGAAAAGTAATTCCAGTTGATGAACTAGTGTGAAAGTTCAGCTATAGAAATTAGTCAATGTGCCAAAAATGGAAATTCACTCAGCCAAGCTATGCCACACCATTACAAGGCTTACTTAAAAATGCTAACTACATTTAAAGTGGACAATAGCATACTTCCTATGACTGTCACAAACGGCATGCTAAGTAATGAGTCCTATTCATTGCTCATAAATTTTAAGACAAGAAAATAACGGAAGGCCTAATAAATTCCCATGTTTTCAGCTAATCTTCCTTCCACCTTCCTGCTTCATCCCCATATGTGGTCTTGTTCAGCTTTGTCTCTGTTTCCCAGAGAAAAATCTGGGTAGGTATTAGGTTTATTGTAAACTAATTAATTTCCAACGCTATTTAAACAAATAAAAAAAGAGGTACTATTCGGCTTAGAAATGATATCTAAAGTGCTCTAATTTATCTTTAGCCAAATATTATTTTTTAAATTCTGAATTAATATTTTCTTTCCTTAACCACTGTGAAATACTACAAGGGCAAGTTCCAGGTGTGTTTTGCTCATTTTTGTAATTTTGGCACATAATAACTGTTTAATAAAGAGCTATTAAATAAATAAATGAATGTATGATATCGTAGTTAGTGCTGAGTTCAATTTTGATTTTTCCATATTTTTCCCCTAACAAGATTCCTTTTTTGGCTTGTTAGCTTTTTAAAAATATGGTCTAAAACTTCCATGAATGTGCAAAAAGAAACTTAAACTTTTGAATTCTAGCCGTAACTCAGCATTCTAGACATTTGGACGGACAACTATCTAAGGTTAGAGCATGCTGCAAAGATGAAAAGGGAAAGCTCATTGATCTTACTGTTGGAGGAGTGGACTTTAAGATCAGTTTTCTGCTTTCAGATGAATGAAAGATTATGAATTCATTTGTATAGTGGATACAGTCAAATCACAGACTAAATGATTTGTCTAAATTATATAGCAATATATAAATTAAAATCAATGTCTCTGCCTCCTAAGGTGGGATTTTTCTCACTACAGTCAAATCAAGAACATCTAGATTCTAAGAAGGTAATTAGAAAGACAGGATTATCTTCCAATTAAGTTTATAAAGTCTCTATTTCATATTCCATGGATCCTTTTTGATTATTTTCCTTGCTCATTTATAGCAAATACAGTATTTAAATAGGATTCAATTGGAAACTTAGCAGTGAATGACTGCCATTATGTTTGAAGCAAAACAAAAAGGAGTAAAGTTCCATTGCATATGTTTTAACATTATTTACATTGAACTTTTCTAAAATGGTTTTTCACAAAAAAATCTTAAAATTTAAAAAATCCTATGTCTGTAATGAGGAAATAATCTCTAGGTATTAAGAAGAAATCTCATACTGTGACTTACCAACAAAGAAATGAAATTAAGATTCATGGGTTCTTAAATTTTAAGGTAGGCCTTAAATCATTAAGGGAAGGAGGAAATATTAATTAGTCTAAATGACATATGCCTTTCCTAGTCAAGTATCACAGGAATCATTCATGCTGTAGCATTAATTTGAAATTCAGTCAGTGAAGTTTCTGAGGTTTTTAATTCCTTAGCTGTGTAATCCCCTAGTACACAATACACTTGAAAATGCTGTGCAAACAGGAACGCACAGAAAGGGAACACTGGTTTGCTTTCACCTCTTGAGGCCTAGGGTACTACCCTGTTTTAATAAATAATATTCAATATAAGGCTTAGAGCTCAGCAGTTATCCCTTTTAGTAGTTTTTGAATAATAATAATATGGATACCAGAGCTTACATCAGATCGGATCTCAGATATGTTACTTCATTTTGGTGAGAATTTGGAGAACTAGCCAAGAATTGCATTTGAACTGGCATGATGATAAGATTTGTAATTGCCCCCATTTTTTTTTAAGCCATTAAAGCACCAGTAGTCAGTTTTTACTATTTTTCAATTTAAATGAACTCATTTCCCTTATATCCTGTTCACATTAAAAAAACTCATCTGTATAGAGATAACTTAAAATAATATTTTGCAGTTCCAATTACATACAGTTCATACTAACTCCTCTCTCGATTCTTTTTCCTTTAGCCTTTTCTCTAGTATACAGTATCAGAATCTTTGCATCAGATAACATCAGACCTGCTGTTGCAAACACTACTAAGATCTATCATTTAGGCACAGTTACTTAAACTTTGTTTAATCTCTAGTGGAAAGGATTTCTATAAACATTTACACCAGAACAGTTTGTCAGAATGAATCCTGCAAAATTACTGGCATACTCCCAGGATCAGGGGGCTGGTGTTGGGGGAGAGGGGAGATTCCTGGTTATACAATTTTAAGCAACCCTAGAATTTCAGGGGTTTTCCTGCTAGAATATGAAGGGTTTGTGTTAACAAAAAGGGATTTCAGTGCCCAGAGCAATTCAAGTAAAGTGTTTGAACAGCCACTTTAGTTTATTGCTCTTGTAAAAATGACTCTCCATTTGTTTCAGGTTTAAAGTAAAGGGATTATTTAGGTTTCAGAGACCCAGTGAATAAATTGTCTATGAGGAAAGAAATTGTAAAAGAAGTGTGTGAAGAGACACACCAAACTTACTCTGTGCAATGGTTCTCAAGGTGCTTAATACATAGGGATGACTTGATCCTCCATGAGTTGCTAAGTAGTCAGCATGAAAGAGTTAGTGGGGGGAAAACTGACATCTGCCAAGATAAATGCAGCACTGTTGTATAAATTAACTCGGCTGTCTGTGTCCTTATTTTTTCTATGGAAGATTATAAAATTAAGACTGTTCAACTCATCTTAGTAGTGGTTTAGAATTTGGGGAGTGGATGAGGAAGTGAGTTTGAGCTAGGAAGGGTGACGAAAATATCCTGCACTGGAAAATCTTGGCAATTTTCATGTGAATGTGTTCTTATCTGATTACCTAGAGCACTTCAGCCAACAGCTTGTGAATTAAATAGTTTGGGTAAAAGCTATTACATGAAGGTTTCTTGGATCGTAGGCTCTCCTTAGAGTACATACTCAGTTCAGAGGCAAACAGTTTAAAATGAATTCCTGGAATGTCAATGGGATGTCCACATGAATACTGAAGATGGTAGTTATAGCATGAAATCGTTTGGAGGTTCTCTTGCTGCAACTCTCCCTTATTCTGTTAGAAACTGAACTTTGGGGTATGGTCACATAATGCCCACAGGTTTAAAAACACAGGCTGGATATGATAGCAAATGTTATTGATTGTTCTAGGGCCAAGTATGCATCTATGCGATACTGCAAGCCTAATTGGCCTCCAAGGAAATCCCACTGATCTATGTTAAAAGCTTGGATCTACATCAAGCTCTGGATAGAACTGGAAAGTTGGCTGGATGTCTTAGAAATGTGCTATATGAAAGAAAGACTGGCCTTTTAAAATTATATTCAGTCTTTGTGGAGGGCACTGAGAGTTACCATCTTGAGGATGGCATGAAATGAGAGTGTGTGAATTACAGTCAGAGGGGCTAAGGATACCATGTTTGGACCTTGTTCCTTGTTACCAAACAAGCAATGAGGGTCCTTTTGGACTCCAGATAAAAAAAACTCATCATAAATTGAAAAACAAAACTAAATTCTATAAGAAACAAATATGTAGCTTCTCAGTATGTCCTCAGTTTGTGGCCAAGCAGCATTTGTCCATACTGTTTGTATTTTATGGCAGAAACTACATGACCAGTGGTACAAGTAAACACAGCAAAAAAATTTTGCTAAGTTTTTCCAAAATTAGGATTCTTCTGTTCTGTGGTTATCTTATTGTCAATTTAAGATGAAAGAAAATTAAATATATTGTTCCACAGTATTGGCCATAGTGACAGTCAGGTCATGATAACTATTAGATGTGTGCAGTGCACAAGGACAGGGTTTATTTGTCTGCCAAATGATACCTGGAGATTTCCAGTTGCCAGAAAAAGCCTGCTAGAAAAAGAGTTTGACTTCCTGTCTGTAGATTTAAAATAAGCAATATCACTTATCCACATATTTAAACAGAGAACTGGTAGTCTAAGCTCAAAAGAGTACTGAAATACACTGAAGTCATTCTGACTCATAAAGCAATTTGAAACTTACCACTCTAAGGACAGTGTCTTTGTTCAATTAAAGATCCGTCACATAAAGTGATGGACTATCTTTTCTGGGTATCCAAGCCAACGGTTTCAAAGGCAAATTTTACTTTGGATATTGAGCAAGAATACTTTTGTGCTACTTGAGTATTTTCCTAGGGAAAGGTTTAACAATCTTTTAATTTCTCAAATATTGAAAGCTTAAAATTATAGCACCACTTACTTGTTGATAATTTCTACTTAGATACTTACAGCACCATGTTTCTAAAGTGAATTATTTTCAGTACAAGAAATCATGTTTGTTCTAGCCCCAGATATTTTAGAATTGCTTGCCTGATATAATGTACTACCATTTTCTTGTTGCCAAATGTTACTTCAATAATGTGATATTTAAGTTGACCTAAGGATGTTTACAAGAATTCCTTCCCTTCCGCTTCCATGCTAGTCAGACACCTTCTTTTATGAACTTAGATTAGATTCTTTCAGTTCTTTATCTACTCAGAAAGGGAGGAGGAGAACTTGTAGTGATGAATTGGGAGTTCTCTATGTAGGCATGTACATTCCCACAGGCAAACAAGGTGGTTTATGAGGATAGTGACATAAACTGCACATACTGATGACGTATTTCCATCTCTTGCACGCTTATGGTAAATAACCTATTGAGAAAAAAAAAATTAGTGAAAAAGCATTGTTTTCTGGTATATTTCCTACTCTCTGGAACTCATGATTGCTCTCCATCCTTAGGGACAAGTAACTAGGTCTGACGTTGGAGCAATGGCTAAAGCTCGCTGTGATGACCTTCCTCCCAAGGAGCCTGGCTTTCTTCAGTCTAATTACTTTTGGCAATTGCGGTTATTGGGATTTGGCCTAGTGACTCATTGGAACCCATATTATCCCAAAGAGCCCCCTTAACTAGCAGGATTAACTCTGTCAGGAAGCCCAGACTTCCACCCCACTTTTACATGGAGCTTTCCCCACTTTATGGCAAGATTTGAAAATCCTTCATGGACTAAAAAAGACTCATAAACACGATTTAATGGAGATAACTACCCAAAGAAGAGCACATTAGGAGTGAAGTAGAAATGATAAGTTCATGAACAAATGACCTACTGCAAAACGGAACCCATTAAGGTAGAGTTAAAACTGCGCTATTTATAGTTGTTTTACTGATCACCAGTAGTCAATCTAAAGTGAGTCAGGAACTGTAGAAACTATAAAAGAAAAGGACATTTATTTCTCGTTAGGTATTTCCTAACCATTAAGTTTTCCCTAAAAACAAGGAGGACTCTAGGGCACGTTACCAGTCATCTGGTAAGACATAAAAACAGTTGTTTATTATTAAGTAGCTTTGAAAAAAAATTTGAGTATGGCTGATACCCATCTTCTAAAATAGTCCTATTTATACCCCCTCCACAAAATATAGCTCAGCAGCAAACACACTCCCCCATGGTCTGTACCTCTCTTAGTAGCTGTGTTCTTATTCTATGAGGCCAGCATCTGTTACATTCACTAGTGCGCCCTATTGTGTGCATTTTGCTCTGTTCTTTTGACTGAGATAATTCTCTATCAGACAGTCTTGTCTGTACCAATCAGTGCTACAAGTTTAATAATACTCTTGATCAACAATACAGATCAATAGAGTATTGATCAATAGTATCAGAATACTGTTTATTTTACACTGCTATTTGTTGAAATGACATCTATCTCATTTGTAATCACACTCCACATACGTCTATTTTGTCTGTCTAGCCTTCCCAACACTGGCATGGTTTTCAATGGTTGCTTAGCTGCAATAGTCATTCTTGAATTAAGGCTCTTACAATATTTCTCAGTCTTGGCTGCACATTAGAATCACCAGAACTACTTTAAACAATATAGATATTCAGGTACCATCCCCAAAGATTGTTTTATTTGTTCAAGGGTAGAGTCTGGGGCATTAGTATCTTTTTAAAGATCCCCAGGAAATTCTAATGTGAACTCAAGGCTGAAAATCATTGTACCAAGACCCATAAAGCAAGAATTCGGAGTTGAGGTTACTGTTAATGCTCATGGTAAAAGTAATATAAATAACAGACTTTATGAAGTGCCATAAAGATAACTTTTTCTGGATAACAATAACTAGCCAGTAAAATATCTCTTGTGATTGTAAATTACATAGAAGGATTCTGATTTTTAACTGCAAAATTATAGACTTTTCCAACATTCTCATGCCTACATTAATCTTTTCTTGGTTACGCACACCATAGATGGAAATAACAATCACAGAGTCTTTCATATAAACTGTGCAATCCTATTGCTTTTAATGAAAAAAAATCAGCAAATTTTTATGTTTAAAACCCATCAATAAGACAGGTTTAAGGAAAGAGAGGACAAAAGGTAAAGAAAAGAAAGTGATGTAGAGGAGAGTACTTGAATACCAGAAGCAACATTTATAGTAAATGTTTGAAAAAAGACTTATGGTTTGTTAAATGAGGATAAAGAAAGAAGGAGGAAAGAAGAGAGAGCAAGAGAAAGAAAAAGGTGGGTGGAATTTAGAAAATGCACCACCAACCCTAACAGTTAAGGTGGAGTGAAGAATCAAGGAAGGACCTTGGCTTTGGAGTCTAGCCAGACTGGAATCTGAGGTCCACCTCAATTCTTTGAGTGATCAACGAAAGTGGGACTATTGGCACATTCCTTACAGGTGGGTGTGAAGATCAAATGAGATTAATTTTTGCAAAAGCATCAAGCGAAGGGTCTGGCCCTTACTGGTGATTATAACATGGGAGCTATTGAGTAACAACTATTATCATAATACTCACTTTAGTAAGTATACATGCATATTAAGATAAGATATATATAAATATAACAGTGGCTCTGAGAGCTAAAAAGCTGTTCTTTGCCATGTAGCACTTACACATACTTTGGCATATTGTTTCTTGTTGGCAAAATGTGATTGATATTTGCTTTGTGTGTATGACAGCCTTTGTTGAGATGACAGTGTTCTTACCTTTGAAGTCTCTTTGTAGAACAGGGGAACAAAACAATGAGAAAGGACTGCTCTTTTTCTTACCAACTTATTGAGCATATGTTAAGAAAACAGTGTTCTAAAATAAGCAGCTCACAAATTCTGTTATTTTATATTGTGTGGTAGTGGTTTGTATTATGTGGTTATAAAATGGGGGCTGCTTTACCACTTACTCTCAGGAATGTGCTTTGTATTGGGGTATAATTATAAATATGCTTACCAGCTAGTTTTCTAAGGACAATTTTTGGGAGTGAATATAGCACATTGCATTACTGTGTGTTCATTTTAGAAAGGTGTTTTAAGGTAACTACATCTAATCCCATGCCCATGCCAAGTGCAAAGAAGAGGACTAGGAGAATAAACTGCTTCTGATACAGAAGCCCTAAAAATAGGAGGAAAAAGAGGGAGAGCTTAGGGGGCTGACTGTTACTGAGGCTAGACAATTACTCAGTGGGGATGTTGTAGAAGTGATCCCACACTGTGTAGATGGACTGGATTCTTTCAAGTTTTATCCCTTCCAGAGATTCTCTTATATTAAGAGAGCACACTTTGTAGAGAAATCTACTTAAAAGTAGAATGCTACGGTGATGAACAGATACTGCACCCAAATTCAATGGTTCAAAATTTTATTTTTGTACCTTATGTAAACTTGCCTTTCATTATCATAGTTTTTCAGGTCTTATGCTCTGTGGCAAAGTTCCACAGGTAAGAAGTCTTCTAAGTGCAATTTTCAGCTGCAAGATTTGGCAACAACAACTACAGCTTATGATACCAGTGACCATCCTCTTATGTAACACAGAGAGTATTATAAAAACCATAAAAAACCACAGTTGAAAATGATATATTAAACTACTTAAAATAGGCAAGGTACCTTAATGTAATTAATCTTATTTTGACATTACCAAGAAGAGTGAGTCTCGATGTCAGCACAGCACACATTTTTTACACCCCTATATCAGTAGAAGAGCACACACTTTTGATAATAGTAAACATCATTTTTATGTGAGTGACTCTAAAGTACTCTAAACATTCTAATCCCAGGTGTTTTGAGTTTTGAGTTCCTAAATGTCCTACTGGCTCCTGAAAAGAGAAACAGATTTCCAACAAGACCTGCTTCTCCTATTTTTCTTTTTGTTGATCGTCATCATTTTTCCATTCACCCAGACCTGAGTCCTTATACTCCAACGTTTATTGCCAAATATGGGCCTCCATCTCTTTCCCTTTCATATCCAATTAATTGCCAAGAACTACTGATTTGATTAAATTATCTGCTGTATATACTCTCTTGTGCAATCATTCACTATTGTAGCCTAGGGCCTTATTTTCTTAAACCTGGACTATTGTAAATCATCTCTTCCTCATAACTACAGGCCACCTCTGAAACCCTGCCATGCTAGGGAAGCTCTGAAGTGACCCTTGAGTCAGTATTCTGATCCAGCTCCCTAACTCTGAGCCTAAGGACAAGATGGGGTAGACTGAGTATGCTGATTGTTGCTGTGACTATGGTTTTCAGACAATAAAAAATGTGAATGATGAGGTATATCATAATTAATTCATTATCCACATTGATCACTTCTCATTAACCTTTATGTGATGAATTTACTTATAATCAATGAATGTTTATGTTTGTACTCAATCTTTATCTGTTAAATTTAGTTGAATAAGACAAGTTATTATTTAACTCCCTAGTTGTGACTTATATTCTCATACCAAAAGATTAAATGTTGAGGAGACCGTAGGGATCACTAGATCTAAGTTTTTGATCAACCTCCTCATTTTGCAGATGAAAAACTTTAGCTTGGTATAGTAAAAGGACTTTCTTGGGTTATTCAGGCATTAGCAGCAATGCTAGATCTGGAACCTAGGTCTTCAACTTCTGAGTCTACCTTTTCTCAGCATACACTAAGGAGCCTTCTTTCTCAGGTCTCAGATTCTACCACAGACTTATGATACTTGCAATTAATTAAATTCTAAAGGTCAAATGAAACATTAATAAGGCGGTGTTTTGAAGAGTAGATTAGATGTTTGCATAAAACGTAAGGACAGTTAAAAGCCATTAAATATTTATTTAATTGGACAATCATATTCTTTAGTACCAATGAATTTTCTCTAAAAAAAATTCAAGAAAAATTTTAGCTACAGCAGATAGCACTTAGGTCCCTTGCCAAGATGACAAATAAAGCAGAAATGCTCTTATCAGATAAGAGGCACCTGCAACCCTGTTTTTTAAAAATAAAATTTAAAAATTATTCAAACAGTTCAAATGTGAAAAGAATTCAGGTATTTTGCTTAAAAGATCCATGTTATTGAAACTTTAGAGCAGAAAACGGGATTCTTAGCAATCGATGACATTTAGATATTTAGCATTCTCAGCACCCCCACAGTCTTTGAGAATGGAATGCCCCATTCTTTTCAGTATTGCTGGATGACTACTTTAATCAGAATGCCAGTAATATTCCTGAATGGAAAGATCTGATGGGCAGAACTGGAGAAACAGAAAAGATGGCTAGCATCTTTTACATATGTATATGCTATACTTCATGTATTTAGTTATAGTTGCAAAGCATTTCAAATTTACTAGGTTGTCAAACAGATATTAAATTTTAAGATATTCAATCATGTGAAACCCTGAGAAAAATCTCTAATTAAGAAAGCAATTTACATTTGCCCTTAAAATGAAAGGCCAAGCAAAAAAAAAACCCTGCAATTTATGATGCAACATTTTTTCAAATTATTATTCTCAAAAAAAAAAATGCCAGCACAGAATGCACTGTTAGAAGAAAAGTCCTAACCAAGTCAAACACATAATTTCAACACACTGTCTTGCATGATCCTTACCGTGCTCTTAAAACTGAATGATGTTTTCCTGATGGTAACCAAAGTTTTTTCTTACATTTCATGAAACACAATATCCACTCTGATGGCATTTCAAGAATTCACTACTTGGAAAAGAATTTGTTTGGGGTGGGAATGGGATATGTGAATTAATAGTGAAGAAGTAGGAAGGGAGAGATCAAGACATGTCCAAAATGAAACATTTGGATGGAGACAAAGGGGAAAAGACAATTTGGCAAATCAGTATATCTAGAATAGTTTTATTTTTTGATAGCTCATTCTTATAGTTGCAGAGGTGTATTTTGGTCTTAACTCTACATAGGGCTCTGACAACTCTACATAGTACTCTGCCAACATTGCATAGGATTCAAAAGAATTATTACAACTAAAAAAAGATTAACCACTGAACTAGAAAATATTTTAGACATTTAGTAGCAATCTGGAGATCTCTGTTCAGATTCAAATAATCTAAAATAATCAGATGTCTAATAAATTCATTTTGTAGCAATGTAGCAAGGGTTTGCCCATAATAACTCGAAAATAAAATTTTACTACACGTTGTAATTTCCATTCATTGCTTTCTGGGGACCTAATTTGTACAATATTAAATGCCAGGGAATTATTTAATGGAGAAATGACTTAGTAAAGCTTATCTGTTTGCAAGTTCAAATACTCTTCATATTTCATGTTTAAAGGAATATTGAAATAACAACATTAAATCAGTTTCTTACTCATTCTTACATTCTCATTACTTGAGTAACTTGGGGCTAAAAAGAAGGTATTTTAAAATTACCTTTTCTAACGTTCTTGTTAAAATCCTTCTATAAAAGTAATAAACAGAGAATTAAAATAGTATCACTATGGGATATTTTGAGAAACAACCCTGATAATATAATGATGATTAAATTTGAATTCACAAAAATGTTTTTCCTTCCATTTAGATGTTGCCACTACTGCATATGAATTTGCATTTGTCTTGATTTATACAGCTATTACACGAAGTATCAAAGAATACACTTTCTTCAGCAAATTCTATTCGTGTCTGTATCTTTAAAACATTGTTACTCTCAAAAATAAGGCAGACTGGTGACAAATGTAGACAAGTGTGAAAAATACATTGTAGTCAATATCCAAACCATATTTTCATTTGAAATTAATATTACAAAATGTAGAGTAGAATTGAAGATATTTCTATTTTATCAGTTAACTTGTTATTTTCCAGGATTGACAACATAATCACAAAGAGTGTGTCATAATTTCAAAGACTGGCTCAACATCAGAAACAATGTCATGAGCAATGACCAGTACATTCCAATAGTCTTTTTATTTTATTACCATAAAAATTATTTCCTTTGTATTCTTTGTCTCTTTCTTCAGACTTCCTTATGAAAGACTTGCGAGGTTTTATAGATTGTGCAATGAGTGCTTTTAAATTATTATGCATATAATGGCTTTTCAAAACTTGCATTTATCTAGAGTCTGAACAATTAAAACCCAGCTACTAGATGGCATCAAATAAAAAGGATGCTAAATGCCATCTGATGTTTCTAACAATAACCTTCTGGCATAGTATAATCCTACAGTATCTTCTAGATAATCAAATAATATATTCCATTTAGAAAGCTTTACTATTAGATATTTAATTCTTTGAGATTGATCACCATGTGTAATAAATAATAATATCAGCTCAAAAATTTCCAGCCAAGGAGAACAGTTTATTCTCTAAACCTATTGAATAAATGATGGCCTTGAGACCATCTAATTTATTACTTAATAAACCTGATATCTTCCCTATGACAAGAATATAGAATAAAGGTGTACATAACTGTGAGATTCATGGCAGGAGACAAGTTCCACTTGCTAGATATATGGAATTATGTAGGTTACTGAGCCTCTAGTTCTCAGGCTCTTTCTTTGTAAGGTGGGAAGATAAGTACCTGCCTCTACACTTCAGTGGCTATTTCAGGGCCGAAGCAACTAATCCAAGTGAAAATGTGAGGCCCCACTAAGATACTGTGGCTATGATTATGGCAAAAAAGTACTTCTTAATGTTATTAGCACACAATCTGGAATTCAAAGGCTGAGTCATTTTTAACAGCTGTATACCAATTCAAATAGACAAGAATTTACTGTGTATTTATTCACCCATAACTAAATAGACATTTTAAAGTACAAGAGTCTTGTCTTAAAACATTGTTTCTTTTACGAGAAGAAACACTAGTTTGTAATAACTAGGATCACTAGTTTATATCAAAGTAGAGACAAATGGGATTACAGCTGTTTTAGGGAAACAGGAGAATACTAATATGGCTTTATTTGCTATTTCTGAAGATAATGCATGGTTCTTTGGACATGACAATATTTAACACTTCAAATGAATGTTCTTGTTTACAAAAAGCTTTCCTACTAAAACAATCAAGAGAGACCATTAAAATTTTTGTAAAACAGTTTTTAACACCTTAATTTTCTACCTGTCATATCTTTACTGATGATTTTAAGCTTAGGAAATTGAAACTATATAACTACAGGCCAGAAGATTCCTTAAATATTCACTTAATTGTCTCTTGAAGAAACAATTAGGATAGCCAGCCTCTTTTGAAAACACGTTTGACCACGTTTTCATTTTAGAAACTTTTCCTAGTCCTTACTTGAGAAACAGGAACTGTGAATCGAGTCTTTTTATTCGTTTTTTTCCCCCAGAGATTTCAAAACAAACGGTATATCTGAGTTTGTGCACATGCAGTTTGACCTTGAGTTTCTGGGCATTTAAAGAGGACCTCTCTACCCTCCACCCCTTCCTCATTAAGTCATACTGCACCTGCCAAGAGTCTAGTCTGTCTCCTCCGAGGACGCAAGGGGTCGCCCCTCTACCAGGATTGCACCAGTAAACCAAGCCGCAAAGGCAGACTCAAGTGCGAAGGAGCAAGAGCATCGCTGTGGGTGCTGTCTCCCAGTCCCACTCCCACAGAAAAACTGGAATTGCAACCCAGTTCCACCCATTCCCTCTTTCATCCCCTCAACGCAAACAGAGGTCGCCTTTGACTTGGCCTTGAGATGATTAAGGCAGATCGAAAAGCAGTTTGCCTTTTGACTCCTCTCGGCCCAACCTAGAGGTGCATCATCCCACAGCTCCCTGAGGCAGCGCCCGGGGAAAGCTTCCTGCGCCGTGGTCCTCGCTGGAGGAGGTGGGCACAAATGGACTACAAGCTTTCTTTCTTGTGCCTTCCTTCAGAATCAGGGGCCCCAAAACTGCAAAGCGAGACGCCTCTGACACTCAGTACCCTGTCCCTCCTTGACAAGTGTGTGGCTCTCAGTCCGGGGGTCCTCGGTGGGGGTAAAGGAGAGAGCGTGCTCTCGGACGCCCAATGGGCACGGGCTGGAAGAGCGGATGGAAAGCAGAGTGGGTTTCGCTTCAGCCCGGGCTCCCTATGCCCACTGACCCCGAGATTCAATTCCCCGGGCCAGACCCTGGGAGGAGAGGAGGCGGGGACCGCCAGGCGCGTGGACACCGCTGAGACCCAGGCCTCCCCTTCCGCGTCCGGGCCGGAATGAAAGAGTGGGTGGGGAGTTACCAGAGTACACACCATTCGGAGGCCAAGAATAATAAATCGGATGCCCTGACATATTTAGTTTGGGCTCTCCTGCCCCCTGCTAGGCGATCCTAAAGGCGTTGAGGCCCGGCCAGGGCCCCTGTCGCTCTGGCCCTGCCACCTTTTTTAAAGGCAATTTTCAGGTGAATCAAACCTTGTCTGGCCGAGGCCAGCAATACAAAGGGAGCTTTCAGGGGACCCTCATGCCCAGGGGCAGGGCAGGGACAAACAGCGGCCGAGAAGCGATTACTAAATTTCTATCTCACACAAGCCGGTGTTGTGTCCTTCGCGCTGCCCCGACGTCTGTCCCGAAAGGCTTCCCGGGCGGGACGCTGGGAGAGGGATCCCCTTGGGAAATCAGGTGGGGCCGCTGGGCATGGGCTGCACGCCGCGGAGGTGCGAGAGCCCAGAGTAGCAGCATCGCTTCCTGCCCCTCGCGAGCTCCAGGAGAGGTTTCCTCCTCCCTCTCCCCACCAGCGCCCCCAACCATAGAGCCAGGGTCGCCCCTGCTCTGCGATCTGCGAAAGGACTCCCCATGGGAATACAGACACTAGCACAGCGAGGGCGCCAGGCTACCCTGGAGCGAGGAGAGGTGACACCTTCGCATCTGTCCCTTCATCTCGGGAAGATTCTACCTTTCAGACAGACCAACTCAGGTTGAGGCTGCCGTGGTGCTGTCCGCTTAATTCCAGCTAGGACACTGTCTTAAGAAGCCATCACAATCCAACCCTCCAAATAACAGCACTAAGGGCAGCGAGGAGGCGAATCTTTAGGGAGACTCCACTCTCTGTACGTGTGTGTCTCAGGAGACACACTTGAAAGGGCCAGAGATGGTACAGACGCTCACATGTGACAGTCAAGAGAGAACCTGGAAACTCCGCACCTCCGGCTCCCCACATCTGGGGTTCTGCTATCTTCAACCCTCGGGCGTGGGACGTCCGGCAGCTCTGCAAACGCGCAGACACGCGAACCCCATCGCCTCGCTCGCCCTTTGGCTCCGCTGATGCGTGTCGGGGATGCGGCCGCGCAGGCGCTCGCTCCCTGGCTTCCTGGCCAGGTAGCGGGCGTTCGGCTACCGGAGTCCAGCCTAAGAGCCCAGCCAAGGTCTCCCCGCACGAGGCGGTTGCGCTAGGTGAGCGGGTACCGCGACCGCGCCTCCCTCGGCATTTACTCAGCGGTCAGGGGCATCCTGCGTCTGGGCGTCCCAACTGCCTTCGGCTGGGTGCCCCTGTCCGATCCTCAAAAGGAAAGCACAAATCCCGGGTGCGAGTCTAACCCAGGACCGAACTTTCCCGCGAACCTGAAGTTACCATGGGGCGGGAGCCAACTTAGCGCCGCGTCCACCCGCCCCTCGCACCGGCTAGGATGCTGCGGAAGGCAGGGGCGCCGAGAGGCAAGGGTGAAAGACGCCGTCCATACCCCCAGAGCCCGAACCCACATCTCCTCTGCGAGGCGCAGGGCGGGAGGATCGCTGCAGTTGGGAGCCGGCTCCGGACAGGCAAAGCGACCCGACAGGTGAACGCGGCGGGAGGGAGCAAACGCGTAAAAAACCTTGCACTTACTTCTTCGCTGGCGCCTTCCCCGGGAGGCGTTTTGGCTGCCGATGTATTCCATAAAGTTCAAAATGATAAAAAGCCAAGAGATCAGTCGCAAGTGCATAGTAACCCAGTAATGCTTCCCTTCCTTTTCTCGTCTTTCTTTTGATTGTTAATTATATTTAATGTTTTTAAAATATATGTAGGTGTTAGGCGTATATAGAGAGTGCCCGAGCAGCGGGACTTCTCCTTTCACATCCGATAGGCGTGCTGTGATGGCAAGCGAAGCGGGGCGGGTGGACAGGGAAACCAACTATTGTACTTTCAAATTATCCAAGCACTGAACTGCGGCTGCTTCGCTGGGGTGGCTGGCATCGCCGCGAACCGGGGTTCCAAGAGCCGCCGGGGCGGCCGCAGGTAGCATGTTGTGCGGCAACTGCCGCAGGCGGGATCCGGGTGGGCGAGCGGCGGCGGCGGCGGCAGCAGCGGCGGCCCCTTGGGCTCAGAAGCTGCGGCGGCTGCGGCTGCAGCGGCGGGGGCCCCGGGAGCGCAGGGGAGCGGGCGCCGTCGGCACAGCGGCCATGGCCAAGGGGCGGCGGAGAGACCCCGAGCTGCTTCTGGCGTGCGCGAGCAGGAGACGCTCCAGTGTTGGGCTGGGCTCCCGGGAGCACCACATAGGGGAGGAGGAGGAGGGCAGGGAGGGTGGAGGGAGAGGAGGGCAGGGAGGGGGAGAGGAGGGGGGATGGCTGTGGGGGGTGGGGGGAGCTCGGGGGCGGGGAAGGAAACTGCTGGAGCAACAACCCTGAGCGACCTCAATAACTTTCAATTTCAAGAGGGAAAGAGGGAGCTGGAAAAGTACAGGCGTTGCGCTCTGGCAGAGGGACGGGAAGAGGCGCCTAAGGGGTCCCGGGTCTACAGCGCAGCATCTCTGGACACTGTAGTGACGGCGGGAGAACTCCAGCCAGAAGAATGGGGAAAGCAGTGCGTGCGAAGAGCCCCTCAGAAGGGCAGCTCCGGCGGGGAGACTTCGGCGCACTGGGGCTGGCAGGCAGTGTTGAGGCCGAAGGCCCCCCACCCATCCCAGCTCGGCTCCTCTCCGCGGCCTCAAGCTAGGCGCACCCGGCTGTCGGTGGCCGTGCGCCCCTGCGCCCTTGTGCCCCCGCGCCCCCACCCCAGCCTCAGCGCCGGCGCGCAACTACCCTCTGGGCAGATCGCTGGAGAGTTTCTGGCTGCTGACTTGTTCCCGGCTTTCCTGACCTTCTCCTCTGTTGCCTTTCTCCCTTTCTTTCTTTCTTTCTTTCTTTCTTTCTTTCTTTCTTTCTTTCTTTCTTTCTTTCTTTCTTTCAATAAAAGTGGCTGCAGTTGGTCGCCAGGCGGGTGGTCGGGAGGAAGCTCTGTGGGTGCTGCCGGTCAGCTACTCTGAGGTTTACCTGCTCCGAGCGGGGAGGACCCAGAAGTGTGTGCGCTCAGGACCTTCCCATGGGAAATGCAGTTGTGCTACGGCTTTCTTCCAAACCAAGCCTTTTCTGTGGCTTTGGAAGATTCCTTTCCCTCTCAGACAATTCCCTCTATAGTCAGCTCGCCCCCCTTGGAGCTTTCTCTCCCACCCTCGGTCTCCCAGTGTTCTTGAGAGGATCTGTTGTACATTTTGATCTCGCATCTGGAAGAGTGGGAATAAGATTTGGAAAGATTTTCCCAGTCTTGGGGAAGGAAGGGGAAGGTCCACAACTTTCTTATCTTCCCAGCCCAAGTGGAGGCCCAAGGCAGCAGAGAGTAAGATGACCTGGCCCACCCAGGGATGGGAGAACAGAGGGCCGGCACCCTTGAGTGGGGCACACCCTGGCTGTCGTTAGTAAATGGTGAGCATTCCACGTCTTTTCTCCGGTAGCACTAGCCGATGAACTTTTCAGTAATTACTGAAGAAGTGTTTAGTCGAAAGTCACAAGGCTCAAGTGATTTTAACATAAGCCTGCCCTATGTATTATATTTAACAGAATATCTGAAGGACTACACTAGCACTACAGGTTAACACAGCAGCAAACTTCTGGGAGGTCACTTTGAAAGAGTCCCTGATTCATACGTGCTTTGCTAATTTTTGTGCTCAAATAATTCAGTCTAAGTCAATTGCTAAAGCCTTGCAGAGAAGCAAGTGACACTTGCACTTCTATCTCCTTCCTCCATTTGTAATCCCTATTACTGGATTGCCTTCAATTTATGTAAATTAGGTAAATTTACATGAATTAGAGCATTTTGTAAGTTTGCAATGCTGTTAATTGTATGTCTCTGGAGTCCTTTAGTGGTATATCTGTTATTCATCCCAAAAGTAGGATAGAGGCAATAAAGTGGCCTGGATGCAAAAGGAAGGGAACTTGAAATATGCATTATTTTCAAGATGCTAAGAATTAGAATCTGAGAGATGGCCTTTTGATGTTAATTCTTTAATTAAATATCATTTAGTATTTTGCATGCTTGTGTTGGAATTTCGAAAGTAGGCATAGTTTCCTTTAGGTTTGATATTATGAGGAAGGTGACACCTCAACAGGATTATGATTTTTGCCTTCTTTTTAAGAGTTCCCATTTACAACATCCCTCCTTCAGTGGTGGAACTTTTTCTGTACATTGTATGCATATGTGTGTGCACACCCCCACACACAGCCTTTCCATCCTTTATCTGTTGCAAAATGTCTAGTTATAAATGACTGAGTTTATCACTTTGAACCAGCAAAGTTACAGATAACAAGACAATTCCAATAATGATTATCCAAAAAAGAAGCCACTGTATTTTACTGTGCCTGTCCCCATCTGCTTTGCTTTCCTTCTTGCTAATACCTCAAATCCTGAATATCTGCACCATAAAACATGGGGGATTTAAAGACTATGGGAGGCTCCCTTTGAAAAGGACTCCAGAGACAATCTTTCTAATCCCAGATACTTGAGCCGGATGGGATGAGATTGCAAAAGGGATGTGAAAAAGCAATTTGATGAACAACTTCAGGGAAATAAACATGAAGAAAGACATTTACTTTTCACTGTGCATTGTGCAGACATATGTTAGTTTGGATGAGAACAGGAATGGCAGTGTAAGTAAATAAACAAACCCAATGAGAAGCTACAGTTCTTGAGCCATCCCAGAAAAGAAGTGCTAGATGCAGTGGGAAGGGAAAGCTTGTCAAGGAATAAGCTCTGCTCAGAGGAAACATAAGGAAAACATTAAATAAACGAGGAGAGTATTCTCTCTCTTGATGCTGTGCTTTAGAATAACTTTTTCCTGATCCATATTACCGTCGTATTAAATGTGTGTTTACTTGCCTGGCTGAGTTTTACGTTCCCTCAACTGTCTTAGAAGCTTATGAAAAGCATGCCATGGCATATTTTCTGCAACATAGTACCTTTTTTTTTTTCTTCAAACAAGAAAACAACACTCACAGAAGCCTGTGGCTGCCAGTGGATTTCAGAGCTCAAGCCTAAAGAAAGTTAAAAACCATAGGCTCAGCATAGAGGTCAACATTTGCTTATTTTTCCCCAAAACACATTAGTTCCAGGGAGTTTTGGATAACCAGGAGACTGGGAGACTTGGGCCAGGAGAATAGAATAGCTTTGAACAAAGATAGGAGGCTAAGCATATCCCGACTAGATACTGAAACTTCTCATCTCTCCTTCCACTTATTCCAACCAGGCAGTGACAACAGTAACAAGTTATTTTTATCCATTGCAGCAGTGGCACTCTAAGGAAAGAAAATGATTGTCATATTGTTGAATCCATACTGCAAATATGTGAAAGGGGGTGTGCTCCAGAAAGAGAGAGCAAGCCCAATAGTTTGGAAAGGGATATAACTAGTAGTGATGAGAGATGTTTGGCAAAGTTGGGGCTGACATCAGTCATTATACCACAGAGCGAATATGCAGATTCTGAAAATGCGCAGCTCTCCAGTTACTCAGATCTGGATGCATCTGAGTCAGTAAGTCAAATAGGGTACTGCTGGCGGGGTGTGTGTGACTGATGCAGCTAGAAGTCATCCCTGAAATACAGAGTGGGTAGCAGCATTTAAACACCATTGAAATTAGTAGATGAAGGAAAACTATTTTGAGAGAGAGAAAGAAAGGAGACAGAATTATTGTAGCAATTTAAAAAGTGATTATATGGTTATACAGCATTAAGAAAATGAGAAAATCAAGACCCGTGATGGATTACTTTCTGTCAACGAGAAGGAATGTTCTTCCTCCCAGATGAAGTTATGGGACATTTATGTAATTGTGGCAAGCCCCATCTGGTATGCCTATGTTTAAAACTTATTTCACAAATCAGTTGATTGCTGGGCTCACTTAAAATGTGAATATCCAATAGTACTCAATATAAAGAATTTAACAGCTCAGAAAATTTTGCATGATCATGGAGCTTTAGTACAAAGAGGCTGTATGTTGTAGTAAGAGGGCACTAAATTGTGAATCTAGGGATCAAGGTGAGTCCTCGTTTTGTACTTATATTGTTGTGTGTCAGGTTTCTTCATCTGAAAAATGAGGAAATTGAACTAAACCATTTCCAAAGTCCCTTTCAGCTCTGACAATAATGTAACTATTTCTAAGAAAGAAAGACAGACTTGTAATTGCAAATGTCAGAGCTATTTCTAGTTGTGTGACATCACAGCTTTTACTTACAGAATTGTGTTTAATTGAATAGGTCCAGATTTAGAAATCTGCTTTCAAACTTGTTGATTTTCTGGAAATGCCTAACCCATTACAAGAATCCTAGATGACTCTGGCCCAGCAAAGATAAATTCAGGACAAGTTCAATCTGTCTAGATGTCTGTAGACTTTGGGACAACAAGAAAGAACAAATTATAAACTCGAGATTATAGGCAGATTCCTACAGAGGCTAGGGAAAAGGACTTCTGCATCTCATAAAGAGAGCACTCATTTAGACCTGTTTGTAGGAATCACAGATGAGGGAGGAATGTGGATCTCACTAGAGCCATTCTTTTTATCTTTGTGTTATTACTTTCTTTTTTGGAATAAAAAGTTGGAAATAAAAGTCACATTTTATTTTTCCTATTCTTATCTTTGGATGAGGATTTATATCCATGTACCCTTCATCCCCAGAACCTCTTCTGAAGGTCAACAGTGAAGCTTGAGTGGTTGTGGTCACAGATTTAGGTTGAAGGGTTACTATCAGAGACATGAAAGTGTAAGATATAGGCTGGGCACGGTAGCTCACGCCTGTAATTCCAGCACTTTGGGAGGCTGGGGTGGGCGGATCACGAGGTTAGGAGATGGAGACCATCCTGGCTAACACGTTGAAACCCCATCCCTACTAAAAATACAAAAAATTAGCCAGATGTGGTGGCACGTGCCTGTAGTCCCAGCTACTTGGGAAGCAGAGGCAGGAGAATCGCTTGAACCCGGGAGGTGGAGGTTGTAGTGAGCCAAGATTGCACCACTGCACTCCAGCCTGGGCAACAGAGCGAGACTCTTTTTAAAAAAAAAAGTATAAGATGTAGAGTGCTAGATGAGGGATAATACCAATGAGTAATTTTTGCAGCTTCTTTTACATGTATTATCTCAAAACATTGTCTCATAGATGAGACAACTGAATCCAGAAAGATAAAGTCACTTGCTTAAGCTTATAAGATTCTGGCTATTTTGTATTACCCCCAAATCTATTTTCTCTGCCCTCCCTGTCCCCCAAGAAGTTGACTTCCATAAACTAAATAACCAGAGCTCCTTTCCCCTGCTTTCCAGTTGCGTTCAGGCCTAGCCGGGGGTACCTGCGGGTGATCAGATCATGGGAAGGAAAAGTGATGCCACTCCTTCCCTGCTTTGGCATCATTTGCCACACCCTTCAGGAGACTAGAGCCCTGTCACACAGTCCTTTTTCTGTGGCTTTAGCACTCAAGTAGGTTTCAGAATCACCATTTACCCTCCTTGACTCCTCGGGCTTAGGAATAGAAATGGCTTTCCCCTCTTTTTAGTTCCTTGGTGCCTCAACATCTCCTCTTGGTTTCTTCAACCCTGTCTGCACTATAGAAAATGGCCATTTTATAAAAGTGTCTTTCAAAAATTCTTACTGGGTCCCTAAGTGACACAAAAGTGTCAGTGCTTGGACTTGTGACCAAGTTGTCTGATTTAATGCCAGTGCCCTTCCTACTATGTCGTCCTCCCTTTCCAGAGGAATGTACTCTGATTAAAACTAAGTTGCGTGAAGGGAGAGGGTCAGGGTATGTTACAAGCCAGGAAGGCTTATAAAGTAAGGAAGTGGGCACACAACAAACATCAGAGCAAGGTCATGGGCTAAATCGCCGTGAATAACTAGAATCAGAATGGCAAAGAGCAAAGCAAAGTTCATGTTTAAAATTATAGCCAGGCAATCAGAAACAAGAAGTCACAGGAAAAGAAAGAGCAAGGGAGTCAAGAAACAGCAGCAGCAAAAGCTGACATTGATCTTAAAGCATGGTTTGACTGAGTCACTTTTTACTTATTTTTTTCCTGTTAGGTCCAAAACGAGCCTTGCACAATCCACAGTGAGTAAGCGTAGTTTATTGGAAAGCATACTGAAAGATGGCAGCTAACGTCAATGTGCCATCCATTCATCCCATGAATATTTGTTTGATGGTGCCTACTATGGGTAACTCCAGGCTACACACTGAAGCAGAGTTTTATGCATGGCCTTTAAGGCAAGAACAGTGAAGGAATTATATTAGGGGTTGTATTGGTGCTCAGATGAAAAGCAATGCTATGGTTTATGACAGAAATGAACTGGACACACCCAGCAACAAGCTTTAAGAAGTACCTATTCAAAGCTGCCATATTCATAAGCAAAGCAGAATGAAAACCTCCCTCCACCTGTATATGTACTATTATTTATGGTTTATATCTGTTACTGCTGGTGCCACTTTGGGTAGCTACTTTTGGCCATCTGGCTACTTTTATTTCAGCACTCACTGAACATGTGGCAAGCACCATGCTAGGCTCAAGAGATACAAAACTAGGGACACTAGGCCCCTGCCCTCAAGGTGAATACCCTCAGTGAAGGAAGCAGGCACATAAACCATGTGGTAACTGCTATGTCATAAGGGCTCTGTGGTGTGTTGCGGGGAAAGGAAGAGGAACAATACTTGAGGGGCAGTGATAGTGGTGAGGAAAGAGATAAATTCTGTGTCTAAGATAATACAGCTTTTAAAGAACTAATGGTGAATCTTAATGGGGATAAGGAAGGATCCCTTCTTTTGCTTTAGACTGGCCCTGATTCAGAGGTAGGGGGGCAAGCCCCTTTTCTGCCTTGCTTTGAGGAGGTCAGTGGTCATGGTTGGCTACATGTTTGCTAGGGAGGCAGCCAGACTCGAAGAGCGGCATCAGGCCTCCTCCTCCTCCAGCAATTCCTGTGGCTCAGTGGTGATCTTGTGGGAGTGTGGTTCATGGCTGATACCTGTGTGGGGGTTTGTATGGGTTAATGATTTGACTGGTTTACTGTAGTGAGAATGCGGGCAGATTCCTCTCATGTGAGAAAGATGACATTTCATTTCCCCTGTTCCTACAAGTGTTTGAGAATGTTTAGAGTAACTACCAAAGAAATGAGAGTTGGCCTTTGTAAGTGTCTGGCTGTTCCCATTCTCTTGCCCCAACTCCATGCCCAAGCACTCTCCATACATTCTGGTATTCCTTTGGAGCATGCTCTCTCCAGACAGTGTTTTGTGCACCCATCCTTATCAAAAATCTCCTGCTGAGGCTCATCCCTTCTGCTTTCCAGCTCTCCCCACCCTAGAAGTTCCCTATTCTGAAATCTAATCCTTGCTTACTCACTAGTGATAAAGGGCTGGTTTAGCTCTGCCCTTCTCTCCTTCTCTTCCCCCCATATAATCTTTTCTTCCCAGAAACATATTTAGATTTCACTTTGGCCTGTGGGGTATGTCACAGGTGTGGGGGGTTTCAAGCCATTATGAAAAAGCTCCAGGTGGCTGGTGGTCATGATATTTTTCCAATTTGGCAGGTAGTATTCTATATTTGTAGATAAGATTGCCTCACTGAGAAGTATTCTGCAAGAAGATAGAGGAGAACAAAGGACTTTCTTTCCAGGGAGCTTGTATCAGTTGTGTATTGCTGTATAACGAACCACTTCTAAACTTAGTGGCTTAAACTATCAACTATTTATGGCTTCTCACAATTTTGTGTGTTGACTGACTCTCCTGCTGGTCTCTCCTGGGCTCTCTCATATGCTACATCAAGCTGTCAGGTCAGCTGACATCGCAGAGATAGCAGGCCTCTCTTCCCAGGTAGTATTACATCTCAAGAGCGTGGAGCTCTCTGGGTTCCAGAAGTGTGAGAGAGGAAGTTGCAAGGCCCCTTGGAAGCCCTACAAGTGTCACTTCTACTGCATTTTTTTGACCAAAGCAAGTCAAAAGGCCAGCCTAGATTCCAGAATTTACCCAGTAGACTTTATCTTTTGATAGGAGGAACTGCAAAGAATTGTAGGCTATTTTGAATCCACCCCAGAGCTAATGGGCAAGTTATTAACCTCTGTATAAAGCCAAGTGTGGAGCTCTTTGGCCAGTCAGAAAGTTGATACCTAATTGAAGCAAGAAAGCAAAACTGAGGTTTACCATATATCCTATCTGACCACCTATACAGAGTGTCTGGTTCTAGATCAGTTCTTTCTCTGAATTGAGTTTTAATTCTAGACTTGAAGCCTCACAATATCAAAGCAGTACAAAGGTCCAGGCCATTGCTGGGACAAATTTTCAGCTTTGGGTACATAAATAAGAAGCAATTATGGTTTGGAACTCACAGAGAAAAATCTTTGCAATGTTCTCATATTGGGGGAAGTCACAAGTGTTTTTCTTCAGCCTGCTATTTCCTTCCCTTTTCTCTTAAGAGCTAGGATAGTATTACTTAAGGTTTGTGAATATAAAATAGACATCTTCTCATTGAAAAGAATCCCGGTGAAAATGCCTCCTTACCAGGAGGCCTTCCTTTTGTCTACTAAAATTGGCAGCAGAACTTATCATTTTAGTGCATAGAAACATGAAGCACTATCTCATTAAATTCCTTAATTCTAAGATTTAATGACATGAGGTACAATCATTTTGCCGTACAACATAGATTTACCTTAAGTGTTTAGGAAAGGAGGCAATTTAACTACTGGATTTACTTCCTCACTGTGACTTGATTCTCTGATTTATTTAAGAATGATATATTGGGTTTTCATGAGTTTTTGGTGATTTTCACCATTATGATCATAAGAATCAATACTTTTTTAAAGTAACATTGTAAGTTATATACAATATGGTGTCTTTTGTCTTTTTAAAAAAAATACACAGTACTATGGTTTGAATGTGCTCTCTGCCAAATTTATATATTGAAACTTAATGTCTAATGTGATTGTATTTTTAAAGGTAGGGCCTTTGGGGAGGTGATTAAGTAATGAAGGCTCCACTCTCATAAATTGGATTCATGCCCTTATAAAAGTGGCTCCAGGAAGCTCACTTTGCCCATTGTTCCATGTAAAGGCACAGCAAGGAAGTGCCATCTTTGAAGCAGAGAGCAAGCTCTCAGCAGACAATGACTCTGCTGACACCTTGATCTTGGACTTCCCAGCCTCCAGAACTGTAACAAATAAATTTATGTTGTTTTATAAATTACTCAATCTAAAGTATTTTGTTGTGGCAGCCCAGATGAACTGGTATACTAGATATTCAAGGACAGCCTGGTTTCTAATAGACAACTAATGCCTTGAGGATTTCTCCTCCAAATAATTATATTTGTATGTGTAGCTTGCTTTCTCTCTGTTCATGTATATTTGTATTTTTCCTCTACTTATTTTTTAGCATTGTTAAAATTATTCACATTGTTATGTATACTACTTGAAATCATCACAATTAGAAATTTATTTTAAATGCAAATATTCCCAAGAAAGTTAAGAATGGGTGAATTATTTTAGTTAGATTGTTTCCTTCTGAACACATCTCTGAAAATTTGACAAGGAGAGAAGGTCTGACCTGTTTATGGGCATTATGAAGTGTGAGTATGAGGGAGACCTGTGTCTGATAAGGACACCGAGTAACTAAGGGAGGTGGAAAAGTGAGCGCAGAAGCAGAAGCTGCAAGAAAAAGCAGCAGCAAAAGGAGCGGTGTGAGTGTGCTAAGGATGAACTTAGTAAAAGGATGCACTTAGTTTTCTAGAGATAGTTTTATGAAGTATTAAGAAAAACCTAAATTTGACACATTATGGCAACCTCCTAAACATAGGAGGAGATTGCATAAAATATTATACATAAATTGTTCTCAAAACAATGACATAAATTCACCTGATATTTGACATGACATAGGAAAGAAGAAAAATTACCCAGAACATGCCCTAAAGATGGAAAGTGGGTGAGTATATATTATGGAATGCAAGGATGTGGGGCAAAATACATATAGTTTCTTTTTACTCATTTTCTTTGAAAAATTAACTGTTTTCAAAATTGCTGCTATTACTCATACCTGTTAGTGAGGACTGTATGAAAGTATTTTCTCTGCATGACCATCTTCTAAATGCCTCTTTGAGAGAAACTTCAGTGACAGCATAGACATGTTTGATTGGATACTAGTACTTATGTTACCTTCTTTTTAAAAGAGTGTCCACCTAATAAAAATGTTTTGTTTAATATATAGCCCTGAAGTTTAATATTCTAGATTGATTAATTTGCAGGTATTCGTTTTTAAAATGTTAAGTGGACATATTTTTCATTCACTGAAAATTATGTTGCCTTACAGTTATCGTCTACATACTGAATCAAGGTCATTCATTGTTTGGGGGTAAGGGGAGATAACTCCTAGACCACAATTTCACTATTGTGCTTTGAGTCTCAGAGCTGTCTTCCTTGAATCCCTAGCAGTTAGTCTTGCCATGGATTTGTTTAGAGAAGGAGATTTCTAAACTCCAAGTTTCCTTTATATATACCAGCAAAGTTTTGATTCCAAATATGCAGTTTCACTGAAAGCCATAGTGTAGTGAGGAATCAGGACTGTAAAAAGTGTCCTTGTCAGAAGGAAGAGGAAGTGAAGAACCTTTCTGGAACTGGAGGAAAGAGTGGGAGTGTTGGGCAAAGAAATCAGACTCTAGTCTGCTCTTGACAATTGATCATTCATATCTCTTTTTATATAGAAGGAGTAGAATTATTATGCACCTTTAGGGCCTTGTGTAAAGTGTTCACAGAGAACTAATAATCAAAGGTAGAAGATGAACTAAAATTACCCCTGTGCTGGTAGAAACTAATATAATTGTTCAAAGGCAGATCTGCCAGGGGCCAGAGACATCTTGCACAACTGTCAAGTATGGGTGAAAAGTGCTCAAAAAAGTTTTCCCTGCAGTCTTGGCCCTGGCATGGCATTGTATGGTAGCCATGGGGCTGTTCAGCAAATCGTTCTGTCTCTCCTCAATCTGTTTTCTGGACACGTGTAGAGATTGCATTTCCATGCCTCTCCTTGTCACTTTTTTTTCTTTGAGATGGAGTCTTGCTCTGTTGCCCAGGCTGGAGTGCAATGGCATGATCTCGGCTCACTGCAACCTCTGCCTCCCGAGTTCAGGATTACAGGCACGTACCACCGCACCCAGCTAATTTTTGTATTTTTAGTAGAGACAGGGTTTCACCTTGTTCCCCAGGCTTGTCTTGAACTCCTGGCCTCAGGACATCCACCTGCCTCGTCTTCCCAAAGTGCCTGTTACTTTTAAAGTTAGGCATGGGATGTATAAATTGAAAGAAATGAGACAGAAGTGACATTACTCACTTGAAGATAAAAGTTTGAAGAGCCAGGGTTGAGTTTACCACATTCTTTTTCTAGTGCTGTCGTGATCATAGAAGCATAAGACAGAGTGAAGCTGTTGTCAGACAAGGTCCTTGAGTGACTATGAACAGCCCCCTCACTCCCTGCCCGTTGCTGACCTATGCTAGACACAGCATGAATGAGAAACTCAACTTTGTAGTTATCGGGCCACTGAGATTTCCCTTAAGTCAGCTTCTATATATTTCAGTCAGAATAGTTCCTTGTCTATATAAATCAGGACATGTGTGCAGAAGGGAAATAAAGAAGAGACAAATAAACAATTTCCACCGAAATACTAAAGCAGGAAATAATGGATAATTTACAGAGTAAGTACAATAGATCCTTATTGATAGTGGGCAAGAGTGAACGAAAAATGGAGCAGCCGAGTCCGTTGGAATAAGACATATTTTCTGCAAAAAAAAAAAAAAAAAAAAAAAAAACATATATTTTCTGTTGCTGAATTCATAGATATTTAAAAGTTAAATACAGAATGAATTATTTTATGTCCATTGTTGAAGAATGATTATCTTTAATACCAAGTTGGGAAACATATAGAACTTGAAGGGTCCTTGACAAATCAGTTAATCTTTCACACTTGGCAAATATTTCAGTTTGAGGCCACAACTCCTTTCTTCCAAAGTGCACTTTATTGATGTGATCTTGGCACTCTGGACCACTGGCTCAAAGGGGTTTCAGAATCCTTTATGTAAAGGGCTGCATGCAGTCACTGTCAATGGATGGGAGCTGGAATATAGTAGAGAAATCTGTTTGCTCCCTGAACCTGAGGTAGGAGAACATTTAAAGCATCCTTGAGAGACAAAGATATATACTCTTTGTAAAGACTTTTTAGGGAAAGAATTTTCCCTCTTCTTTAAAGCTTTCAAAAAGGTAGAACAAATTTTATTTCAAAAAATATTTTATTTCCCTCTAATGGCAGTTTATTGCAGTGTAAGTTTTCTGTACTGAAGTAAAATTTCAAAAGCAAATTGGAATCTTTGTCTAGAAACTGGAAAAACTTTTGATTTTTAAGAAAAAAAACTTGTTGAATTTGACTTATGAAATTCATGGAATTCTAGATCTGAATGTACTCTCAGAGATCGTTAGTATACATTATTTTATTTTGACTGAGACCTGAAAGATTAAGTGACATGCCCAAGGCACTACTGGCAATGCTGAAACTAAAACCCACTCCTCCTCATTATTAGTTTTATATTTTATTGCACCACCATTCTGAATGCTGTTTTATTCAGCGTTCAGTGTTTAATCAGTCATTCTACATTAGAAATCCATATCCTTGTTTCGTATCAATGGAATCTGAGAACAACTCATTTATTCACCAATTCATTCATTCATTTACTCACATTAATTTAATATTCCCTTGGTGCCTATCTTCTTTGGACATTGTCCTTAATCCTCATTGTTATTTCAGACTAAGAACACTTGATAAAGTTTAAAACAATTGTGAATGTATCCATTTCGTAGAGCAAAACACTTTAATTCTGATTCTTTTAATAATTCTTCACTGACTTTCATATACTTCTTATTGCAAAGTTTAGGGTCAAGTAAATTCTGAATGTAATAGAAAGAAGATCTAATTTTTCTGCATTTATTTTGATTAAAAAACCAATATTTTTTATTATAACTAGAGAACTCCTTATGGATTTGTTATACAAACTGACCCTAAGTTTTTTTTTTTTCAGTCATACTTAAGGAAAAAAATAACCACTTAAAGTAATAAGGTAATGCATTTATATATTATCCTGTATTGGCACTGCTGAAATTTATTCATTTCTTTCCAGATTGATGCAATGTATAAAAATCCCTTGGATTCTATTCCAACACTGCCATCAGTGAGCATGCTAAGTACCTACTATGTGGGCAATAAACTTATGTTTAAATGTAGTTAAGGTGTTAAATGTAGTGAGAATAACACCAAAGAAATGAAGGACCCAGGTCTCCAGGAGCACATAACTAAGTCATGAAGAAGACCTAAAGAAATATGTTAGTAACAAAAATGCTATTCTATTTACGCCTTTATTACCAAAAAGGAATCACTCTTAAACTACCAAGAAAAGAGAAGAACTGAGTCAGTTTAGTTAAAATACCAGTCTTTGAAGACTTGAGTCAGGTAAGCCAGGTTTTGAAGCAAGTCTAAATCTGATAGAGATATAGGGAAAGAGCAATTAATATAGGGAGGCATTACTATTTAAGGGAAGGCTTGGGTAAGAAGTCTTCCTCTCTTTTTTGAGTGACCTGTCTCAATTGAATAACCCACTCTCTGCTTAGGTTCCTTCAGAAGGTTCAGCTTCACATTCAGCAGCATTTCTTGAGACCTCCTGTTCCAGGCCCTGTGCAAGGCACTATGGCATGTTGTCATATTTGTTTAACTAGTAGTTCTTCCCTCTAGATAGGTTGTCAGGTTATTCTCAACTTTTTCTTCCATGCTGTGCATCTTATTCACCCCTGGAATCTAAAATATATAAATAATGTGTGTGTGTGTGTGCATGTGTGTGTGTGTGTGTGTGTGGTGGGGAGGGAGGGTGAATGAGTGATCAGTAGCTTTAGCTCTGTCTCCATTCCCCAAAATACTCAGTTTAATAGGCCTTGCTACTTATAGGTTGTCCAGAGAGCAGAAGCACAGAGATCATCTGGGAGCTTGCTAGAAATGCAGAACATCAGGCCGGGTGCGGTGGCTCACGCCTGTAATCCCAACACTTTGGGGGGCCAAGGTGGATGGATCACCTGAGGTCAGGAGTTTGAGACCAGCCTGACCAACATGGAGAAACCCTGTCTCTACTAAAAAATACAAAAATTAGCTGGGCGTGGTGGCGCATGCCTGTAATCCCAGCACTTTGGGGGGCCGAGGTGGGTGGATCACCTGAGCTCAGGAGTTCGAGACCAGCCTGACCAACATGGAAAAACCCTGTCTCTACTAGAAAATACAAAAATTAGCCAGGCATGGTGGCCATGCCTGTAATCCCAGCTACTTGGGAGGCTGAGGCAGGAGAACTGCTTGAACCCAGGAGGCGGAGGCTGCAGTGAGCTGAGATCGAGCCATGGTGCTCCAGCCTCGGCAACCACAGTGAAACTCCATCTCAAAAAAAAAAAAAAAAAGAAATGCAGAACATCAGGCCCCACCTCAGACCTGCTAATCACAATCTACTCAATCATTTTAACCATTATTTATGCAGGTGACTGAATGCACATTAAAGTTTGAGAACCCTTCATGATATAATCATCTGAAAGAGCTTTTAACAGGACTATTGAGTAGGCTCAATTTCAACACAGTTAAGTCAGAAAGTCTAGTGACTGGGGTACCTGTGTGGTTTAAACACTCTCCAGGAGATTATAGGATGCACCCAAGGTTGGAACACACTGCTCTGCTCTTTCCCAAAATGACATATAGATAAAAATTTCACAAATCCCTTGTAAACAAAGTAGATTTCAGAGTCTAGATTCAGGACCTACAGAAACAGAAATCATAATTTCCAGAAAAGAAAGCTGTTCATCTGTATATTTAATAAGCAACTCAGGCTCTATTTCTTTCATCTGGTGACCTTGTGGGAACTCATTTTTTCCTGTGTCCTTACATCCTTCACCAAAGGACAAGATGCAGTGGAGTCACAAAGTAGGGAGACAAACATGGAAAGGAAAGAATGTGGGATGAGAAATAGATTCCAAAATATCCAGTAGGGTGGGGGCAGAGGTGGAGGTGGGACTCAAATCAGCCTGAATCCCTTTGTCACTATCAAGAGCCACTGCTGCACTTAGATGAGTGAATGATTCTCAACAACTGTAAATCTGTTTGTTTGAGAAAGGACTGATGTTGAAAGGGCACATTTCAGAGAAGATAACCATAGTTTGGGGGAAAAGAGATATCAAATCAGAATGGTTAACTTGACTGAGAGTCTTCTGGTTCATTACAAAGGGAATGAGTCGGTATTCTGCAGGACTGTGGGAAGCTGTCCTTTGTATTCTTTCTTTGCTTATGTGATTCTCAGTTTGAGGAATACCAATTTCGAGAATGTGTAGTCTCTCTACTGGTAAATGTATCACAAAGGTCAATAACATATTTCGAATACTGGTATTGATTATAATATATTATAATGCATTATAATACATACTCATTGCATTTGTTCAATGTATCTGCTGTCTTGATATAGACTACCAGGTTGGTTTGAGAAATTCGTTTTCATAAAATTAAGTTAAGTTGTATTTCAAGAATTTTTTGAGACCATGCATTGATTTATAGAATTATTTATAGTTTTATTTATATTTTGCAGTAGGAGAAATACCATGTGTTTTAAACATCTACTTAAAATACGTGGAGTACTCTGCTAGGTGCTGCCGATAGAAAATAGAGGATAGCGCCTCCACTTCTGAAGTGCTTAAAATTTATTTGGAGTCAGAGGTGTCAGAACTTCTATGCACAAAAAATAAGTAACAGTGGAGCAGTGGATATGTTGACAGACAAATGGGAGATTTGGATGGTAAGTGTTAAAGGAGTTGACAATGCTGTTACGTCTATGGGCATTGTGCTTTGTCCTATCTCTAGAAAATTTGCCAGTGTGAACTAAGAGACTATTTTTTTACTTCATTACCAATTCTCACTGTAAAACTTTAATGATCATTTAACTTCTCTGAATAATAGCTGAATGCAAATGCAATAAAAAAACGTATTTTTTTGGATTTCCTTTGGTGCTAAACTTAAAGGAACTTTATAGACACAATAAGTTATCCTTTGTAGTTTGAATATCTAGAGGAATTAAAAGACCCTAAGGTAATTCGCTTTTGTAATACGGACCCAAACTGGATATTTGGTTGATAACTATTTTCTTGCCTTCTCATTCTAGCAAGGGGTTGTGATTTCCCAACAAAGACAGGGAGTTGCGAAACAGCAGGGCTTTGCTAGAGTTAGTAATTAATTAGGTGCTAAAAGAACCAGAGGCTCCGAGACATAGTGTGTGACTCAAAGGGATAAGAAGCACCCAGAATTTCAAACAAGTGTCACTTAAATAAACAGAAAGTCAAGTGAGTCCTGTCTGTGGAATGGGAAATGGTCAATTGACATCAGGAGCCACCATGCAACTGTGTAATACAATATTATAAGAATTAGTCACTATATTTTGCAACTTGTGCATGACTGGAGGTTTTTTTCTCAGTTCTGTAGAAGGTGAGCAATTATCTGCCTGGTAGAATTCACAGAAGTCAAAATGAACTCTTAATGCACCATAGTGTTCAAATAAATAACCAGTCCTTCAGAGGTTCCCACCAGCATGACTTTCCTCTACCCCTTTAATGTATATTAATCAATCATGTTAATTATTAATATTAGTAGACAAGCCAAAGTACTTTACGAATCAACTAATAGCTGGGGACCCAAGGCCAAGCAAGAGCTTTCATGACTGGGAGAAGAATTCCAGAGAGAAAATTATATAAGTGGTCTTTTTGTCTAAAAGGAAATGTGTTTCTCCTATGGAGTAGAAGAATTCCTGCATAAATACAGATAAGTGTTAAGGTGTTATTCAACTTAAGATTTTATGGTTTCTTTCCCATATTATTTCCAAGTTTCTTTACGTAACTATTTAAATTTTGAAGTGGTAGGTACTAAACACTGTAATAGGGTCTATCAACATAAGATAGCGGAAGATCATCAGAGCTCACAAATAGGTAAACATTATGTGTGTGTGTGTGTGTGTGTGTATGTATATGTGTGTATTTTCTTAAAATGTAGGTTCCCTGCAAGAATGGGAACGGAGAAAAAATATCTGATGTAACTTGATTATCCTCGAGTGAGTATTATTCCTATGAGGGATTTCATAAACACTTTTTATTATAATTGATATATGGTACAGAATGCTTCAGTGTGACATTGAGAACATTTTTGTTATGTTGAATAAGTCTGCCTGAGGTTGAAAATGCAAAACATGTAAAACAACTCTTAAATGTATTCAAGTTTTAAGAGTTTAGAAGAATTAAGCAACTCTCTGATTTTGCACTTTTTTTTGCAATATGAAATTAATACATGTATGTCTTGCCATAAAGAAACATGTAACTTGCATATTTACAAGTGAATATGTGTTCATCAGAGACACGAGAAGCCAAACTTCATTGAATTTGGTTAGTAAACTTTAAATTGTAGACATGAATGTTTCATGCCAGGTTTATTTGATTTGATGGCATATATTAAATGCTAATTCATTAAAACATTATCTGACTCATACTAAAAAAGCTATTACTGCAAATTTGGAATTTTTTTACTTTATATTATAGAACCAGTAGTTAATTATTTTCCTTTAGAGATCTCTGGTCCTGGCACTAGTAGATGAATGAGTTGGAGTTACAAATCAGTAGTTTACTTAGCAGAAACATTTTAGCTGTTTCCATTAATAAAGACTGAATATTGTTTTTTCTTTTTTTTCTTTTTAAGAAAACTTGTAGATTTTTTTTTTTTTTTTTTTGGAGGTTGGGACAGATAGTTTTGTAGCATGAATGCTCCATATTTTAAAATGTGTATTGAGAAAGAATTTACTGGATCAAGTCTTTCCCTTCAACATACTCTAGAGGGAGTCAAATCTAAGAAAGTTATGTTTAATGCATTTCAAGTGCTGTTGGTTTTTTAAAAATAAATTCCTCTTCTTGGTGACAATCTGTTTTGGCCCTCTTCTTTAATAAGGATGCAGTTCAGGAATTGGTTAGAACCGGCATCTAATGATGCCAAGGTAGAGACTGACTCCATGTGTGAACCATTTAGCCACTTACAGAGAAAATACCCCTTCCCTTGGTCACAGACTGCTTGGGTCAGCATGTGAACCAATGCATACTTAGGCATGAATAGGGAGAGAGTGAAAGGTAGGATGTGGAGTAAGAGTATTTATGGGCCAGGAAAAACTACTCCTTCCTGACTGGAATATTAAACTACAATATGGGTCTCAATAATACCATTAGTTAGCTGTGTGAACTTGGAAAAACCTCTTAACCTCTTTGAAATTCAGTTTTTCAATTGTGCTAAAATGGAATTTTGAGCTAGAAGATCCCAGGTCTGAGTTTTATGATATTATTTCTATAGAAGAAAGTTTATGGTTTGTATAAAAGTGTATCTTGAAGATCTGGGTATGAGACAGTAGCTCCTAGAAAAATCTTGGAAGTCTGGGCTGGGTGCGATGGCTCATGCCTGTAATCTCAGCACCTTGGGAGGCCTAGGCGGGTAGATCACCTGAGGTCGGGAGTTCGAGACCAGCCTGACCAAAATGGAGAAACCCTGTCTCTACTAAAAATACAAAATTAGCTGGGCATACATGCCTGTAATCCCAGCTACCCGGGAAGCTGAGGCAGGAGAAGTGCTTGAATCTAGGAGGCGGAGGTTGTGGTGAGCCGAGATCTCACCATTGCACTCCAGCCTGGGCAACAAGAGTGAAACTCCATCTCAAAAAAAAAAAAAAATCTTGGAAGTCTAGCATTTTGTTTTTAATATATTTTTGTTCTAAATATTGTTGCACCATGCACAATTGGATTACATGTACTTCTGCCAAATATCTCCTGTACTTTTTAAAACATTTGTTCCTTTTATTGCACTATTTCTTTCACTTGAAGTTTATTCAGCTTCTATTTACAGTTATAGAAATCTCACATGTTCTTTGACCCAACTCAGCTGATATGAACTCCATGAAACACTCCTTGTCCCTTCTTAACACTATAGGAATGATTTCTACTTTCTCTGAACCTCACTCAAATTTTGCTGTTACTTTTCTTTTGGCACTATCACTTTCTGCCTCCCTTATAGTTGTTTTTGGAACATTTCTTACTTGTCAATGAAACTCAAACTCCTTAAGTAGGTGTAGAGATCAAGGGATCTAAACTTTACATTCTCCATTTTAGGCAACGGGATTTGCTAATAGTAAATATTCAACACAAATCTGCTGACAAAATCAATAAAAGAATGCTGCTTAAAATATCTAGTTTTTGAAAAATTATTTAAATAGACATGTAGTTCATTTTAGTGAGACCATCAGTTGCAGTTCCTCAGACTTTATAGCTCTTATGTTTGTGAGGAGACACTTTTAGCAAATTTTCTTTTTAGGAAGGGAGGGAGGAAAAATGCTTGGTATTCTTTCTTTCGAACTTGTACGTGCATACTAATTTTAAGAACTCATACAGCTTCAGTTTTTTCCTTCGGCAACTTGTAGGTTGGTATCTACCCGAAACAGAGTTTGAGTGAATGTTTTTTAAAGATTTTTATACAATTTTTACACAGTTAATCTTCTATAGCCCTTGATGATGAGGAGCAGCCAGCATTTTTCTCATCAGGTACCAATTTCTTTGTATATCTCGAAAGGACCAAATCTCCAAATAGAGTTGGATGTGCAATTAGAAATTCTCACATTTAGTGCAAGTATGTGTTAGGATTTTCTTCAGTAGCCTCTTAGGTACTGTGTAGCTTTTATTTCTATTTTGCCTTCTCCCTATCTTTCTACTTTCATTTCTACTTTTCGTTTCTTCCTTTCAGCCCACAGTCATACAAGGCATTTATATAGTAGGTGCACAATGCATAATTTATTTGGTTTAATTTTCTCTGCTCTTTTTCCTTAATCAACACATGAAATTTTATCCAGGGAAAAGAGTAACATGTGGAGTTTATCCTCTTCATCTTCTATTTTAGCTTTTCTGTATTTCTTTCTTCAAGCGCCTGCCATTTCTTTTGAGTATTAGCTTACACTGTGGAATCCCCTCGCTTGGTAATTGCAAAGGCTTAAATCTTTGATGATAAATGTCAAGTGGTAGGGTTGAAACTTTTGGAAAGGAGGGCCTTGTGCATCATCATTTCCTTCCTTTTTTCCTTCCTTCTTCCTTCCCTTTCTTTTTCTTTTAAAGTCTGGAACTGACAAGTTGATATTTCAAGACTAATATCTTGAAATAAAGAGACACTAATGCCTAAAGTTATTTTCACAATCTAAAACTGAACATATCATAGCTATTATGTTTATCTACAAAGACATATAAGGCCAGTGTCAAGATCATTCTTTGGGAAAAAAATTAATGCCGTTAAGAATATTCTCCATGTAATCTGTGGGATACTTATAGCCATGAAAAAGTTTCTGGTAGTCTTTGCTGTTTTTATCCTAGGTGTATGTTTTTTGTTCATCATATTTTATATGTTTCTGGGTGAAGTTCATACCAAAGAGAGAAATAAAGGAACAGAAAAATATTAAATAACTATCTTTCATTGTAACTGAACATTTTTCTAAAGATGAATGATATGGACTTTGAAGGAAGATATACATTTCTAAACTGCAATGATTATCTCAAACATGTAGATAATGACTTTGGAAAATTTGCTAAAGATTCTTGACATAGAGAAGAATAAGATAAGTTTTATTTACAGTAATCTAGAAAAAATAAAAATATTTGAAGAAAAAAGCTATGTTGGTGCAGATGCAGAGACAGAGAAATAAGGAACTTATGTATACACCTACAATGTACCCACAAAAATAAAAATATTAAAAAATAAGGAGCTTAATCATAGTAAATTCTCTTTAAAAGTCTTATTTGAATTATTACTGGTGAATTTGTCTTGTTGTCTTTATACTTACATTGAGTCTTGTGTCAAGATTTTTAAAAATCAAAAACACAGAAAAGCAAAGCTCCCAATGGATCTTCTTCATCAGCACAAGGATTCACACTCTTCCTCCATTCTTCCTCTCTCCACTCCACTGAAAAATCCCAATGTTACCATGGTTTCTGTGACTTCAAAAATGACACTTTTTGCATCTCCCTAATACTAAAAATCAAGAAAGTAGACTAGAATTTTTACTGCTATAGATAGCTCAGATGTTGTTACAAATTAATTAATTATTTATTTATTTATTTATTTATTTATTTTTTGAGACAGAATTTCACTCTTGCTGCCCAGGCTGGAGTGCAGTGGTGCAATCTCGCCTCACTGCACTCTCCGCCTCCTGGGTTCAAGCAATTCTCCTGCCTCAGCCTTCTGAGTAGCTGGGATTACAGGCATCCTCCACTAGGCCTGGTTAATTTTTTTTTTTTTTTTTTTTTTTTGTATTTTTGGTAGAGATGGGGACTCACCATGTTGGCCAGGCCGGTCTCAAACTCCTGACCTCAGGTGATCCACCCACCTCGGCCTCCTGCTGGGATTACAGGCATGAGCCACCACGCCCGGCCACAAATAATTTAATGAAGTATTTAGAGTCAGACTTCCAGTTTGCTCAGCTCTGGCCAACAGATTTTCTGCATAGACTCTATGAATATTCATTTATATTTATCTATGCATCTTTGGGCTCTCTATTGACAGCTAGCAATACTTTGCATTATTAGATGAAAGTAATATCTTAGTTTGTGCATTGAGAGGTCTAAGAACTGATGAGGAGTGTTTTGCCAATAAGTACTTGGATATTGGTTTATTTGTTTGCTTTAATGTTATCTATGTCTCCTTGCCTCCTGATGGGGTGTTAAGTATTTAGCATAATTGAAATGTATGATCTTTCTTTTTGGTATTTGTTAATGCCTCCAAATTTTGTGCTCCCTTGCAGTCTCTTTTTATTTCTGTTAAGAACTACATTTTAGTTTTTACTTGTTTAGAAATTTGGAAAGTTAGTATCCCATTTTTAAATTCTACTGGTGATAAACTTTCATTTAAGAAAACATTTTAGTTTTATTGTTTCCCTTATTAGTGAAGGTAAAAATATATTAGTAACTTTGTTTATTTATTCAGTTTTAATTCTAAACTTAGCATATTTACATAATTTAATAAACACATTATAGAATTAAACATTTATGCACCTTTCCAGATTCACTTGGCCCCGCCTGCTTCCCAGGGTCTTAGCCACTTTCTCAGTAGAGATCTTTGGCTATGCCACTGAGGAGTCACCTCACTCCAAATATCACTTGCTGTCTCAGGTTGCCCAGGCAAGAAGTCAAGGTTCATTGCACCTGAAGAAGGGGGACCTGCAGCAGCATCTAAACTGGGCTCAGCTTAACTAAATGCCTGACAATTCTCTCTCTCTCCACTGGTTCTGCATTCACGTCAGCACTGAGCATTGGGCATGAGATCTGACTATTCAAAGGGGGTGACTAATACAAGCCAGAAATTCAGGGACTTGTGAGGAAGAGTTGACCAATGAAGAATACGAGATATGAGGACTGGTTCTCTAGTCCACTTCCCATCCAGCTCCCAACTGTTCCAAAATGGAGGTGCTCCATATGGCCTGCTGTGCTTCCTGTGAGGCTATGCCAGCTTCACACTGACCCACATTGTTTTTACTTTTCTGGCTTCCCTGCTTCAGTTTCCTATTTCTCTCACTCTTGCTGCCCTGGGATTGCATACCCTCCGCTCAGTCTTCTCATTCTCCCCAACAAAGCAGTAAGAGCAAAGCTTTACCTTTTTTGTTGTTACAAATAATGGCCCCCCAAAATATTTTTACAAATGCTTCTGTATGCTCATGTTTAAATATTTCTTGGGGATAACGAAGTACTACAAGTGAGGTTGCTGGGGGTGAATGTTGCACACATTGCAAATTTTATTGGATATTCTTAAGCGTTGCATCTCTCATCATGTACAGATTTTTACTGTGACTCATTTTACCTATACTTCCAACAGCACTGGATGTTATGAATTTACACTTCATGCCAAGTTCACATGTGAAAAATAACATTTTACTGTTTTTTAAATTTGTGTTTTGTTAATTCAGGAGGACAAATCGCTTTCTGTTTTTTTACTGGCCACTAAAATTTCTTCTTCTAAAGATTCCATTTGTATTATTTTCTTTTGGTAGCATAGATGCCACACATATGATGAAATGAATGGGATTATTTTACCCTATTTGGCCCTTTGCTACTGAGGTACTATTTAAAAAAAAACATTGATTTTATAATTGATTATCATTAGCACATAATTATTTTTCTTGCGTGTTCCTAGTTTTACTATCAAGTGGATATTTCAACTTGATTCTATCTTTAATACAGCTCAGCACTTGCCATCATTTTTTAGTATTATTGTTCATTCTTAAGTTCCTAATTTTAGTTAATTCCTTGGTTGCCAAAAAACCCAAACAAAAAAACAAGAAAACAAAACTGACCCAAAACAAATAAACAAAAACCAAAACTTTTAAAATATATTTACATTTGGATATATAACTTTTAAGATTTTTGTGCACATTACATATTTGTAAAGATATGTAAGTATATTTTAAATGGCTTAAATTATATGTATTATTTTATTTTTTGTAAAATTACTAATTGACAAATAATGATTGTATGTATTCATGGGGCATAATATGATATTTTAACAGCTATTGTTTTATAACCTCTGTTTCTACTTAAACTTGTAATGCAAACATTTTTTGAGTATGTCTTTTTTTTAATAAATGTTATAAGGGTGGTATATTTCTGAACCTTTGAGTATCTAAGAATGTGCTTCAGTTGGCTTCACAGATGAATAATAATTTGGCTGAGTATTAAATTATTGGCTCAAAAAGTTTTTCTCCCAACTGATTTTGCCAATTTTTATTGCAGAAAAAACAGCTATGTAAGCTGTTCTGTTTCTTTATTTTTATCATGTAAAATTTTAGTGTAGTTTGTATTTATTTTTATGGATTTTTTCTGGTGTTCGATGTAACTTTTCAAGTTGTTTATAAGCTAAATTCTCTTTTTTCCTTTGGAATTTTTTCCCCCTAGATGTTCTTATTGAGGATCATTATATTATAGTAACTAACATTAGACTTTGGGGTCAAATGACCTTGATTATAATTGCTCTCTCCATATGAACTTTGTGACCTTGGGCTAGTCATTTTAACCTTTTCTAAGTTGGTTTTTGTATGTATACATATAGGAATGAGTTGTTGAGCAAATTAAATGTGCAGCATGTATGTATTTTTGTTTTGGTAAAACGCTTTGAAAGATGTTCTGATGCTATGAAAGATGTTAAGTATTGTTGCTTATTTAGACATTCATTACCTCTCCTACATATCTATCTTTTAGTTTTCTTCTTTTTCTACAATATTTCAGGAGACTATTTTAACATGTTTACTGCATCACCAATTTGAGTTCCTACAGTGCCGATAGTGCCATTTATGCCTTCCAATGTGGATTTTATCTCTGTTATTGCGTTTTAGCTTAAGAAAGAAGTCATTCCTCATTTCATCTGTATCTCTTTCCTATGATTCTGCTGGTTTTTTATCTCACTCTTATGGCTTTCTTTTCTATTTTACAAATGTTCTGACTTCTTTTGTTCTAATTAACATAACAAATATGTACAGTTTAAGGCCGGCTCATGCCTGTAATCCCTGCACTTTGGTAGAACGAGGTAGGTGGATCACTTGAGGTCAGGAGTTTGAGACCAGCCTGGTCAATATGGTGAAACCCCATCTCCACTAAAAATACAAAAGTTAGCCAGGCATGGTGGCACGTGCCTGTAGTCCCAGCTACTGGGGAGGCTGAGGCAGGAGAATCGTTTGAACCAGGTAGATGGAGGCTTCAGTAAGCTGATATTGCACCTCTGTGCTCCAGCATAGGTGACAGAGCCAGACTTCATCTAGAAAAAAAAAAAATTATATATATCTGTATATATAGTTTAAATTTATTTTTTAAGGTTCTATTTCTTTACTGGAACTTAAATTTAATGTAACCTTCTCCAAGCTGTCATTCTTTTTTTTCCCCAGAAGTCCAGCTTTTTATCTTTCTTATTAGTTTTGTTTTTCTATTCACTCACTTTTGGTGTTTGTCAACACACTGGATGTGTGCCTCTCCCTTTGGCTTCAGAGTCTGTTTACTTTAGTAATGGTTAATTCTACTTCTCTATGGCTATAATAACTGGTTGGTGTATGGAGTTCTTTCCCTGTTTTTGCCATCTACAACTGTTTATCTAGTGTCACTATCTAAGATGTAATTTACTTTTACATTCCACTGCCTGTAATGTACACATGTAAATTAAAAACTATATTCTGCAATATATCTTTCTCCCACAAATCTTGTCTCTACCTATACCTGTAATGACTTACTTGTATGCCTTCTAGAATTAGAGAAGTACACCTTCTAGAATTAAATGTGCCATTAATATTGTGCCCACACTATATTGCCTGCACAGTTCTAAGCTTGGAGGCTTAGACCAGAGTTGAACAGGGAGCTCCTAATGGTGAGGTTAGGTGGTGGAGGTGGGAAGGAGCCTCTACTGGCTTCTCAAACCTGTGCCTACTGCGAGGGATATCATGTGCTCCCCTCTGCATAGTATATTTTTGATCTCATGAGTTGTGATTAATTAATTTCCTATCCAAAGTATCTACTAGATTGCTTGACATACAGTAGGTACTAATAAATGTATATTCCTTTCTCCTTTCTGGTGGGCAGCCATATTTAGACTCTAGCAGTGCCCTTGACTTATCATCTCTAAATGCCTTCTGAATTCTAGTATAGTTTACTGTCCTTCTTAACTACCAGTTTTTTTAATCATCTTTTCATGTTTTTATAGATGGTAGTGAGAAGATTTATCAGAGACTTCCAGCCTTTTTATAATGAATTATTTATTTTTTAAAAAAATTTTGGTCTGATGTCCCTAGGGAAGATGCACCAATGGGGAGTGACTTTGAGGAGGCAAAAATTGTTAGTGGGCTATATTCATGATCCTGATCAAAAATGATGAAGGCTTGAACATTGGTATGAGAAGATTACAGAGAAAAGGATACGATATTCAAGAGAGATTTGGGAAGTGCAATAGCAATGCTTAGTAATTATACTTGATGTCTGGAGGAGATTGTTGAGTAAGAGGAAAGAGCTCACGATGACTAACAGATTCTAACATGCACTATTAATTCAATAGCTTAGTGCAGAGGGAGTAGGCTGAAGGGCAGGAATTTAAAAAATTTAGTTTTTGCTATATTAGACATTTGAAGCCTGCAGTATGTCCATTTGGAGATATTCAGGAGTAGTTCTAACTATGGATCTGTATTTCAGGAGATCAGTCAGGGCAGGAGATAATGGTTTTGAGAGTTACCAGCATATGGAAGTAGGATTAGAGGGAATGAATATGCTGCATAGGAAGGAACAGATGCCAGGAAAAGGCAAGACTGTGGGCAGGGAGATCAGTTAGAAAATTGCAATAATCCAGGAAAGAAATGATAACTGACTTTACCAAAACAGTAACAAAGCAAATGGAGGGAAGGATCGATCATGTTTCAGGAAGCTTAGTGTAAATGCGCAGTCAAGAACAAGGTAGGGAGGTAGGAGGAAATCATCTGCTGGGCTGTGGCAAGTGGGATAGAACATAGAGCCTAAGAAAAGTTGTGAACATTTGGAAGGGCTAACATGAGCAAACAGGAGTGATGGGGCAGACACCAGGGTCAAGCAAAACATTGTAGGTCCAGCTGAGGCCAGAAACCATAAAATTGTAGGGGCAACAATTTTCACAATGAATGTTTTTCTCCTTGTTTCCTGAGTGTACAAAGCAAAAAGCTAGATTTCTTGCATTGAAACAAATTTGGAGGCCTTCCAAATGGGCACTGCAAAAGGACCATGGACTGTGGTAAAAATGTAATAAAAGTGTTATGGGGGTATAGGCTGTGCACAGGAACAACTAAAACAATGCATGTGAGGTGGGATAATTAATATTCTAAGAGAGAAAAGCTGGGTTAAGGGACCAGCGACTTTAATTTGGTTGAAGATTGGGTATCTTAGCTTTTGTAAAATAAGTTTGGATGAGGTGCGAGTTGCAGTAAGTGGTGAAAATTTTGTTTACATATCCTCTTCCCATCTCAGGCTGCTACAGATATTAAGCACAGATCATATAGGAATGAACATAAAGTGGCTTTACTGTCTGATGCCGAGGACAGTATACTTTAGAACATGAGCTTTCCATTTTTGTCCATATGTTCTAAGGTCATCTGCATAGATCTGATGCAGATATGCTAGTTGCCTTTTGTCTTGGGCCTGATACTTCAATATAATAAATACCCTGTGTGTGACAATGGAAGTGGATGTCATTGGGAAGGACCCCAAAAATACATCAATAAGATGACTGTCAGATATTGTTTGAAGGTAGCAGGATGAGTCTTCAACATCTATTGTATCTTTTATCCTGGCTATGCTGTCTGAATCTTTCTTTAGATTCACTTTAAAAAAAAAAACAAACCAAACACCGCATGTTCTCACTCATAAGTGGGAGTTGAATAATGAGAATATATGGACACAGGGAGGGGAACATCACACATCGGGGCCTGTCTGGGATTGCGGGGAAAGGGGAGGGAGAGCATTAGGACAAATACCTAATGCATGCAGGGCTTAAAACCTAGATGACGGGTTGATAGGTGCAGCAAACCACCATGGCACATGTATACCTATGTAACAGACCTGCGCATTCTGCACACGTATCCCAGAACTTAAAGTAAAAAAAAAGAAAAATACAAACCTCATGATGGTAGTGAATTTCACAAGGAAATTAGATTGACTTAGCAGCTCCTTGTTGATGCATGACTAGAGAATGGGGATTATAGTGGTTATAGACAAACCACAAGTTATTATTATTTTAATTTTTAATCTCAGGCTGATTTTTATATTTCTAGTACTTTGCAATTTAATAAAAATGAATGACAAGAATGAGCCTAGCCACTTGTAATTTTGCTTCACTTTTAACTTTGCAAAAGTATAGTAACAATTGTATATACTATGCATATGTATGTCTCTATATAATATTTATAAAATGTCTTTTTAAATTTGTTCTGATAGGTCAAATCACTTAATAAATATGGCAAGTTGAACCAACTAACAACCTAAATATTTTTGTTGGAGTGGCAATACGTGTTTGCCTCTGTGATGGTCTGTTTCCAAAGATAACTGCCCATTTTAAGTTCCTTTAGGGCAGGGATTTTGTTTTATTCATCCCCTTCTACCCATGCTGAGCACAATGCTTTAAATATAGTATATGATCAATGGCTTTTATTGCATAAATAGCAGAGGGTGAAAAACTATAAACTAAAAGGAAAATTATAGTTTAAAACCTCATCAACTCTAAGGAAAAATTCCGTTGACAGAAATAAGAACTCTGCTTACCCAGGGGCCTATCTTGAAGTCCTGAAAAATATCAAAACCATGAATTCCAATGTGTGGTGATTGAAATAAACAATTCCTCTTTTGTGTGACACCAAGTTGAATAAGCACATAAATCTGGTCTTGTCCAGTTAGGTGTGGCCAGAAAGCTAGCATAGATAAGTTTGGGTGGGTGCACTGTTTCCCATTGTCTCTGAAACCTCTGTCTCTTTGTCCCCTCTTGAACAGCCTTTTTCATGATAAAGCCTGTGCTTTTGAGTAGGAGGATTTGTTAGACCACAAACTTCCCAACTCGATTTTTGTATATCCTGATGAAAATTCTCAAATTTCTCTACTGAATGTAAACATCTATGTGATGTATTTAAATGGAAACTTAGTGAGCATTTGCAAAGATTTGCTGAAGGGACTAGGAGGCTGCATTTGCATTGATCAGAGTTGTTCAGAATGTTAGTGATAAAAGAGAACAATCTAAGCCTGGTGTGTAAAAGCATGTTTACCTCAGGCCGTCACCTGCAGTGTCACTTCTATCTTTGCCACTTTTGTCTCTACCTATCATGGATTTCTTTGGAATTTATTGACCTCTTTTCCTCTTTGCCTGATATTTGAGTTTCTATGTTTTGTTTTTTCTCTAATACCTACATATTTTGATCCTTCATTGCCTCTGTCTGCACCTTTCCAAAGCTGTATTGCAGCATGACTGCCCCAATTTAGATATAATTCTGACAGCATTTTAAAAGAGAATTTCTCTAAAAATTCCAAGGAACTTCTATAAAGAATACCATACAGACATAATTCATGTTCCCTAGCACTTTTAATGAAAGACGTGCAGTACTGACCTGGACAAATAAATGTTGTAGATGAGATAACTAAAAAACAATACACCAATATAATTTAATTTTAATTTTTTAGTAGCATTTGAGGTTTGCAACATCCTGAGGACATAAATAAAAATCAGTTAGAAATTGAAGCAGAAATCAAGGATAACTTAAGTGAAACTTAGAGTTAAATTAATAAGATTTCTAAACCCAAATTTTATCAACTACGAGGACATCTGGTTTAGGAGAGAGATAATGCATTCTATGTATCTTTAGGTATGAATGAATTTACTTTTAGTAAGTACGTATAGGCTTTTTAAAGTGAAGTTATATGAAGCTAATATTTTGGTATCTAAAATATAATAGAAAACTAACACATGAAGCACATATATTGGTTAGTCCACCCTTTTAAGTTTTCCCAAGCCTGTGATAAATGTAAGTATCACTTATCACTTGAAGACAACTAACAGAGATAAGTCTGTTAAGACAGTTTTTACAAGCAAGCTATTCTTTTTTTTTTTTTTTTTTTTTTTTGCGATGGAGTCTTGCTCTTTCGCCCAGGCTGGAGTGCAGTGGCTCGATCTCTGCTCACTGCAAGCTCCGCCTCCCGAGTTCACGCCATTCTCCTGCCTCAGCCTCCCGAGTAGCTGGGACTATAGGCGCCCACCACCAGCGCGGCTAATTTTTTGTATTTTTAGTAGAGACGGGGTTTCACAGTGTTAGCCAGGATGGTCTCGATCTCCTGACCTCGTGATCCACCCGCCTCCGCCTCCCAAAGTGCTGGGATTACAGGCATGAGCCACCGCACCCAGCCGCAAGCTACTCTTAATTATTTTTAAAATCTCATTTGATATTTTACACTGCTTGCAAGCTAACAAGTTAGTCTGCCAAGTTTCATGGATGCTGGTGAAAAGCGTAAGGCTCCGGTTTCAGAGAAAAAGGACCTTATTATTAGCAATAGCAATAAGCAAATTATCTGCATTTTTTTTGTGCTAATTTCTCATGCCCAGTTTCCAAAAGCAGCACAAAGATGATTTAGGTAAGGCCTGCACATACCTATTAAAGGCGATGGGGTCCTGAGATAGAGAACCTGAATCTTTTGTCATGGGCAGTAACCATTTGTGTCCTTTACTCTGAAGATAGACCTATTTTCTATCATACAAGACAGTAAGCAAACCTTCCCTTTCCTTTGGTGGGAAACACCATCTCTATTTTCCAAGGCTTTTTGTTTTTACAAGCATCCTTCAAAAGATAGTCTGGAAAAATGACAGAAAGTGCCTCTGCTCACAGATAATGGAAAAATGGAAGAGACCCATGGAGAATTGTCTCCTACTAATATCCACCTCCTTTTCGGCACCATTTTGGTTTCCGTCGAATTTCCCCATGAGTAGAGAATTTGACCAGCAACTCTGGTTAATATGACCAACAGAATCTAGAATCAAATCTGTTCAATTTGACTCATAAAGCATTTAATTAAATGTACTGTCAACAGGACTCCAGGTAGCAGAATGAGGCCAATCTGTGGGTTGAGTATGGTTGGGTTTGCCATCTCTACTTTGCTAGGGAAGTTACTACCATCTATTTACTGTGTGTTTTTAGAAAATTTGTGTATGTGTGTGTGTGATTTCAGAAAGGAAGAAAGATAAATTCATGTATTCTATCCACCATATATAGCTGGAAGTCACATTTCTTTCATTTTTAGACCATATTAATGGCCTAAAAGACCAATAAAAGGCCATAAAGAAAGGACTTTACCTTTTAGTAGCGTTTTACTAAGAAATATTTAACAACCGCTTCACCAAAAACTGAAACATTAAAAAAAAACCCTCTGACTCCAAAACTAAAAAGCTTTGATTTTTGGCATTTGGTATTTTTTATGCTAATACTCCCAACACAGTCAATATCAAGCAACTAATGTGATATCATTGACCAAGAAGTTGGGAAGAGGTGAAAAGCGTAAGGCTGCTGTTTCAGAGAAAAAGGACCTTATTATTAGCAATAGCAATAAGCAAATTATCTGCATTTTCTTGTGTTGGTTTCTCATGCTCCAGCACAAGAAAATGTGCTGCCAGGGATTGCTATGGATTGCCATGAGCCAGTGTGACCTGGCTGTAGCACACCACTGAGTCCATGAGTTTAATATGAGAACAAAATTAAAATAACACCTAAAAAAATTCTTCTCCTTTAGATATCTTACGCTTGATTTATTGCGTGATCTCAGATTGCTATTACATATTCTGCCAGAGCAGTGGTGCTAAGATGGCTTCAAAAGGGCCTGGGACATTTGAAGACGGTTTGGCATTTTTCTCTTGGTGCAAGATTCTACCTACATGCCTTCTCTACTGGATAGCTGTGGGGGGAAATATCCAGCCTAATATTCCTTTAATCTGACCAGTCTACGAACCATTCAAAAAGATAAAGATTCTGGAAGACTTGCTTCATTCATTCACAGCCAAAGTAGCACTATCATAAACATTTCACTGCATGCCATCTCTCACTCTGATTTCAGACTCAGTTGTGTCATAATCTCTTTAGCACCTGACCTTTTGCCTCATTTCCTGTCTATGTCTTAACATTTGTTTCTTGCATCTTCTGTTCAATAATATTCCTCTGATAGTCACTGGTAATCCCTGTGATTATAATAATGCTGGCTCTTTGGCTTACATTTGCTGTCCGGTGCTCTGCAAAACAAATCTGATCCATTCAGGCTGCTGGATTCTATCTCATGTCTGAGAGCTGTCCACAAGGTTGAAGTCCCACCCAGTTTTCTCCAGCTTTTACAAAAGAGGCAAGAGTCTACCCAAAACATGAATGTCCTCTTTAAAATCCCCACCAGATGACCATCAAATTTTTACCTGATTTGTACTTTCTGGGTTGGCAGTAGAATCACAGGAATCAAAAAGTAATATACACTTGGGAGGTATATATAGAAAACTATTTCAATAAAGATTGGATTTGGAATCTACTTCAGTATGAATCAGACATATGCATTAAAAAGTATATAGGATATATTATTTTCATAAGGCATGTAGAATTGCCCAGTTTCAATGTTTCAAATATTATCTGAGTCCTAGGAAATTTGAAGGTGTATGGCAGATAGGACTTTTTCTGGATGAAATAGATATTTTGCAGGAAAAGGTCACAAATATTTGAAAACAGATGATCTTGAAAATAACTTTACTACCCCGTACAACAGTTTCTGATATTTAAGCATGTAGAAAACATAGTCTGAGTACTCATATGAAGAATGATGTTAGCAACTGCATAAGACCTTTCAACCTAGGCAAGTCTTTGTTCTGTCTTCCTTAATGCTTAATGTTCTTTTCTACTTAACATTCTCGTATTTTACTTTTTTGACATTTTATTTTTTCTGTATTTTATATATTCTTATATGTTGTGAATTAAAACAGGGTATGAACAAATACATAAAATCTTCACTGGTTTTGTTTCCGTTTAATTCATGAAAAAGTTTAAAATAAAACATGCCTTTAGCTAAATTTCCTGTATATTCTATACTTTTTCACGTCCTATCAGAGTATAAGGAGAATGCGCTCTACTTAGAAATACTACCTCAGTGTTTGGCACCATGGGAATTACTGTAGATTGTTTGGAAGTCAGAAATTCGTAAAATTTTAGAATGTATTAAAGCCTTAGAAATTAAAAATGACTTTTTTTCTTTCTGAACAAAGGAGAAAACTGAGCTCCTTGGGGGTGAAAATAACACGATCAATGTCATACAATTAGTTAATGGCAAAACCAGGACCTCAGTGCAAATCTCACTATATCAAATTCAACATTTTATTTGCTATAACCTGCGTTATCATTTTAGCTTGATATTGAAAAATGGATTAGAATTGCACAATTCAAAAATGAAAATGAATGCTACTTAAAAGACAAGATAATACTCTTAGGGAATGTGGAGCTAATTCATAGTGAATTACTTGAGGAAATTGAACTCACAACCAGTATGTAGAGACAGGTCCCCAGGTTAAAAAGTGAGTTGCAGATTTTAAAAACTCAGAGTATTTTGTGACCAACAGCATTTGAAGTTATACAAATCAGATAAAGATAATCAAATCTCATACCACAGCACAGAAATTGATTGCCCCGGGGATCCAGCGCCTCCTTCTCTTTCTCCCTCCCTCTCCCTTATGAAGTAATTTCTTGGCCCTTAGAACTGTTTTCACAATTTATTCAAAGGGTTGCTGCCAGAGACCCATCCCATTTGGCACAAAGAAGGGAACAAAGCCCCCAACAACTCCATTGCTTTCTTCAAGGGACTTGACTCCCACTGTCTCTTCATTTCTTGGCTTTGGGAAATGACAGATTGCAGAATCAGATGTTGCACAGAAGTCACGATAACAACTTAGAAAGATGATCGTTCCTTGCTTGCTTGTTCTGTCAGGTTTTCTTTCCTTCATCTTTTTTTTTTTTTTTTTTTTCTAGAAAGTTTATAATATGTATTTCCAAAATTGAAAGAAAGATTTTTTTTTTTTTAGCTCTGTCTTCACAGGTATCAGATTCTCCCTGGCAAGAGAGCAACTACTGACCCTCCAGAAGGCCTGGCTGATTATTTCTGTAGGTCGATCAACTTATTTCACAAGATGCTAGTGCATTTCAATCACCTTAGAATTCACTTAGCACCTCTTTCCTACATGAACTTGATAAAATAAGAATCACTTTTTGATTATTTTGTAAACAATTGTTTATACATGTCAGAAACCAAGCTCAAGGGAGTGTGCTTTCTGTAGTACGAAGAGCACATATGTACTAAGAATCAGGATTTAGGGGTTTGAGAGCAGGTCCAGCTACTTACTAGCCTAGTGGCCCTGAGAAAATCACATCTTAGCTTCAATGTCCTCACCTATAAAATGAGGATAATAATACCTACTCTGTCTACTGCATAGCAATGTGTGGTAATCAAATGGAAAAATGCAAGTGAAGGCTTTTCTGTAAACCATAGAGTGTTGTGAGAATGGAGGTTATCATTATTACTATCGAGAAATGTGAAAAGATTAAAGAATAATTATGTCACAAACAGCCAGACTGATGAAAAATATCAACTTCAATTTGCCTACAAACGATTGTGTATTTAATGGTCCCAGCTCTGTAATATTGCTATCTGTGATGAAGGGTTATAAGTGCATTTTTATCAGGGCATTTATCCTAATCGACTGTGCTAGCGTGGGGTTGTGGAAAGTACGTACATACATGGTGGTGTTTGCTGAAACAGAATTCTGGTGTTGAAAGAGGTCCGCAAGAAGAAAGCGTTTTTCAAGCTGTGGTCCTGTTCAGAATCATTAACTTGAAATTCTGCAGCATGCCTTGAAACTAGAGTGAAAGAATGATGAGATAGGACTCGTGAGGCCTGGGTTCCAGTGTTGCCTTTGACTAGCACTGAATAACAAGGAGGCAAATGATGATGTGGGTAATGTTGATGAGGATGAAGATGATAGCAGTAAGAACAGTAACTTTTATTGAGTAATTACGTTGGGCCAGGCACTAGGCCAAACGCTTTATAGACATTAAATTATTGAATCCTCTCAACAACTCTGCACCATAATTATCCCCATGTTACAGATGAGGTGATTGAGAATTAGACCTAGAAATCATTGCTACTAAGAGCCAAGATTTAGTCCCGACAGTCTCATTTCCAAACCCAAGCATTTACTGAATACTCTATTGCCTTAATGTTTCTGTGCCTTGGTTATTTCATCTGTAAAGTGCAAAGGTTAGCACAGATTCTCATACAGGGCTCTTCAAACCTGCTATCATTTTGTAGGTATGAATCATTTAAAAAACTCGGTTGAGCAATACAGAACTTCTAAAGCTGCACTTCAGGTGTTCTATGCCTTTGAAGTAGAAGAGGAAATAGTACCACCTGAATTTCCCAACACATATTTATTGCTGTCTGGTTTATTTCTTGTTTAACATCTAAACTCTGCTAATGCTTTTCAGAGAGTAGGCAAAGATTCAGACATGGAATTTTTTTTCAAAACTAAATATGACATATTTACTAAATTAAGGAAGCTCTTTTAAATTAGAAAAGTATGAGAATGGGGGCACTTAGGAGTTCAAGAAGAAGAAGAGAAAGCTGAGGAAGAGCAGGCATTGTTAGTACTAGTCAAAGGGCTCATTTTGGAACCCTGCTTCATTGATAATGAAAGAGTAGGATAACTTGCCCAATAGAGTACTGGCACAACAGAGGTGGAAAGAATGTTAGAGTTGGAAGGAATCTTAGAGAACCTCTTGTCTCAAGTATTCATTTTACAGATAGGGAAAGAGTGTAGCAGGGAAAGATCACAGGCTTTGGATTTACCCATGTCCACATTTAAATCCCTGTATTGCTACTTGCTATTCTACCTTTGGCCAATTATTAACTTCTGTGAGGCTCTTCAAAGAATAATAGTGCTACCTATCTTGCTCAAATATATGTAAAGCAGCTAGGATAATTCTGGGTGTCTAATAAGCATTCAATACAGATTAGTCCTCCTCCCACTTAAATATCTTATCCTTTGTGAAAGAGTCACAAATTCGACCCCACCAAGGTCCATAAGGTCCTCTAACTTCCACAATCAGCAGTGGTCCCGTTGGAGATTTGTAGCATTCTCCTAAGAATTGCAGTGCTTGCTTTTCTTCCTCTATTGCATCCTTCCACCTCAAGCTGCCATTGTTAAAAAAAAAAAATGGCATTATTTAGCAGGAAAAAGAGAAGGAATAGGAAACTTTTAACCTAAAAAATTGTATCCTAAAAAAAATTCTTTGAGCTTATTCTTTCAGTCAGTTCCTCTTGGGAACTTTTTTCTTCAATTTCCTGTTTTCTCTGATTCCTTCTCTTTGCCTACAAGCACACTAAACAGTGATATTAAATGTAATGTAATGATATTACAACTTGTACTATCACACTAAACAATGGTATTACAACTTGTTTCATATCTCTAAAGAATCATTCAAAGCCTTTATTTAATTAGTAATTATTATTAAATATTTTAAGGTATTAAAATATTTAATCTATTTTAACCCTAAAATATTTAATCTATTTTAATACCTTAAAATATTTAAACTTACTAAAATAACTGAAAAAGTAGTGGTAATAATTTTACTTACTGTCCTCTCTTTCTCACCTTTCATTTGTTTCTGAAGTATTAAGAAACTCCCTAAAACATAGATAGGCATATCTTATGTCTCCCTGTCTCATACAAATGAGTCAAAATTTCGTAACATTCCCATTATCAACTCTATAATCATGAAGTCAATATTTCTATTTTACTTACTATTACAATATTTATATTTAATCACAATATTTAATAGTAATGTGCTATTACTATTACAATATTACAATATTTCTAATTTACTTACTATTTTGCCAGTTCTCCTTGTTCCCTATCTCTTGGACTCTCTGATTTCTTAAGCATTTCAAATAATTTTATTTTCCTATATTCCATTTCTGTTCATCTGCATAGAAACAATATGTAATCTTAAGTATCCTTTTGGAACATCTGACTTTATTTATTTATTGATACATGATAGTTGTACACATTTATGGGGTACATGTGATATTTTGATACAAGTATATAGTGTGAAACAATCTATTGGGATATCCATCATCTCAAACATTAATTATTTCTCTGTGTTGAAAACATTTCAGATCTTCTTTTCTAGCTATTTTGAAAAATACAATAAATTATTTTTAACTATAATCACCCTATTGTGGTATCTAACATTGGAAATTATTCTGTCTATATAATTGTATGGGCATTTACCAATCCCTCTTCATCCTCAAAAAAACTGAAAATCCAGCAATTACAATGCTGGGTAGAGATTCAAAAGAAAGAAAATCAGTATATTGAAGAGATAGCTGCACTCCCGTGTTTATTGCAGCACCATTCACAACAGCCAAGATATAGAGTCAATCTAAGGGTCTATCAATGGATAAATGGATAATAAATATTGCATATATATACAATGAAGTACTATTCGGCCACAGAAAAGGAAATCCTGTCATTTGCAGCAACATGGATGGAACTGGGGGAATATCAAACTTCAGCAAGTCAGCTACTTGCCAACTTTATTCAGTCTTCACAAAGCATTTCAGACCTAACTTTTAGACAATATTCTGGCACAGATTGTTATCAAATAACTTCTGAAATGTCATAGGTATTTATTATTTGATCTGTTCTTCCTCTGTCAATTCATCTGCATGGTTTTGCCAGAACAATATTTGATTTGATTTGACCCCTTCTCCCCAACTGCATGAGCTCGAGAGTGCTTTTACATTGCTTACTAAAGTTACTTTGAACATCTTTTTAAGGTTGAAAATAAAATAATTTGACCCTAATTAAATCTATCTAACTGGATTTTACATCACTCCCAATAAGTCTTCTATTCCAACCCAGTTAGCTTTCTTACTGTCCACTTAATCCCCTTCCATATACCAGGCTCATGGAGGCCTCTTGGTCTTGATTCACATCATTTCTCCCACTAAAAGCAGCTGGAGCATATTCATGGTGGTTTGCAGTTCCCAAAGCACTCCTGAAGGCATTATTTCATTTGATCCTCCTTGTAATCATAAGAGATAATCAGGATTATTTTTCCCTTTTAGTCACAGGAGAAAGTCCAGAAAGGTTAACAGGCTTGCAAAAATCATATGACTCTCAATGCACCCAAAGTCTTGTGATTTTGAAAAAACTGTATTTACCACAGCAGAACACTTCTTAGACTACTTCCCGAGGCCTCATTAGCTTTCTATTTATTATTCAAGCCTAATTAAATTATTTCTCTTCCTTAAATTGTCTTATGGCTCCAAAAGCCCACAGAGATCTACACAATAGATGTTTAATAAGTATATTCACTTTTATCTCTTAATATTCTGATGATGAATCCAAAGAACTAGAGTGTCATTTTGGCATGGGCAAGGATGGGGTAGTTCTGAGTGCTTACTGTGGTGTTTTGATACTCAAGTTATTTTGGTTGAATGAGGGAATTCTGTTTTGTCTGTATGGGTCAGCGTTTCCTTTGCCTAACATATTCAAAGAAAGGATTTATTCTTGTCTTCAATTATTATTATTTAAAACCACTATTGAGATTAAAAATATTGTTAGAATTCAAAAACAGTCAAATTTAAAAGGACAGGTTTTATTTTTCTTATGGCAATTTAGTGGTAGAATTTACATAATAACTTAATTGACTCAACAATATCCAGTGTTGTTTTTGCCTTTTGTCCAATGATTTTTTTTTTTTTTTAGACAGAGTCTCCACTCTGTCACCCAGGCTGGAGTTCAGTGGTGCGATCTCCGCTCACTGCAACCATGCAAGCTCCATCTCCCAGGTTCAAGCGATTCTCATGTCTCAGCCTCCTGAATAGCAGGAATTACAGGCATGCACTGACAAGCCTGGCTACTTTTTGTATTTTTAGTAGAGACTGATTTTCACCATGCTAGCCAGTCTGGTTTCATACTCTTGGCCTCAAGTTATTTGCCTGCCTCTGCCTCCCAAAGTGCTGGGATTACAGGCGTGAGCCGGTCCCAGTGCTTTATTTTTATTATGAGAAATATTATTTGACATTTCAACCTCACTTTAGTTCTCAGTTATTAAATATTTTCTAAGAACAAGGTGTGGCTGCTTAGTTTTCTCTGAAAATGGAAGAAATGTGGATTAGCTAAGTAAAATCAGTGTTATTCCACTGTGATTAACCCCAAGACTGACAAACAAAAATTTCAGTTGGCCATCCTATGTGACCTTAAATAATCTTTCTTAGTTGTCATGCTACTTTTACACTGCTAAGTTATCTCTACTTGGCTTGGACCTATTCATATGACACAATTACACATGACAAGCCAAGAACAAATAATATCAAATGCATACTAACATTTCCTAGTCTTTTGGTATTCAACAATCTTGGGAAAAAATAATAGATTGGAAAATCTTTCATATAGCAAAATTGTATTATATATTACATATACTTATTTTAAGTAAAATAAACCCACATCAAATGATATATTTAAAAAAAATTTATCTATACTTATTACAGAAGTATCCATAAAGGGCAAAAAGAATGCAAACCTCATCATGTTTAGTGGGAGAAAAAGCCATCAATTGAGGGGCATATAAGTTATGCTGGATCTAATATGGCGAAGTGACCAATGGATAAGAGGTTGACAATATTGCAATTGTTGAGATGACAAACCCATGAGTTCCAGGGAGCACTGTGAAAGAGTTGACAAGCATGGATGCTTCAGTTAGACCAGTGGATGTGCAGATCCAAGTTGGGGTACAAGTTCAGTTGATGCATAAGGAGTAATTGGGCAGGTCAGAGAGGGCCTATTATGCCACTGTATGGGCTTAGGATATTACTCCAGGTGAGACGGAGCCATTGGAGCATTTTGAACAGAAAGTCTTTCTCTGGCCTCTTTTGAGAAAGGAAGTAAGGAAAAAGTGTGAAACAGAGATACCATTTAGGAAATTTTTGCAATAATCCGAGAGACAATGTCAATTTAGGATAAGGTGGTAGAGATGGGCATGGCTATAACGTGTCAGATTCTAGAATCCTTTAGAAAGTAGAACCAAGAAGATTTTCTGAAGGATTGGATATGGAATATAAGGAAAAGAAAGGAATTAAGCATGATTCGAAAGTTTTTGCCCTGAGTAACTAGAAGAAGGAATTTGTTATTAACATAGATGATAAAGACTGTTCAAAGAGCAGGGTTTGGGGAAGAATATCAGAAATTCATTTTGGAGTTTTATGTTTAAGAAGTAAATTAGACATCTAAATGGAAATGCTGAGTAGGCAGTTGGATGTACAATTCTGTAGATGAGTACTTCAGGGAAGATGTGTGGGCAGGAGTATAAATCTATGAATTCACTGTGTATAGGTAGTAAAAGAGAGGACAAGATGAGCATCATTTTCTTTTTCTGATGCTCTTCCCAGGACCAAAACTTCCTAAAATAAAAATGTAGGTTCTGGCTGGGCGCGGTGGCTCACGCCTGTAATCCCAGCACTTTGGGAGGCCGAGGCGGGCAGATCACGAGGTCAGGAGATCGAGACCATACTGACGTACACGGTGAAACCCCGTCTCTACTAAAAATACAAGAAAATTAGCCAGGCATGGTGATGTGCGCCTGTAGTCCCAGCTACTCGGGAGGCTGAGGCAGGAGAATGGCGTAACCCAGGAGGCAGAGCTTGCAGTGAGCCAAGACGCACCACTGCACTCCAGCCTGGGCGACAGACTGAGAGCGAGACTCCATCTCCAAAAAAAAAAAAAAAAAAAAAAAAGTAGGTTCTACTAAATTTTATTTACCAAGACCTGATTTCAGGCTGGGTGAGATCTGGTGGCACGTTGGAATCTAGCTTCTTCTTCCAGGTCTTTGAGATTGTGAAGAGTTCAACAAAAAATAGATTAAGCTCCTTTGAAAGGCAGGATATACATCCTAAATTAAGAAAAAACATGTACTACTGCTATTAAGACAGATTTGTTGACGGTGCTTAGAAGTTTTTCTCATCAGGAGTCAGAAGCCCAGTAACATTTCCATTCATTCACTTCCTGAGTGAGTCATTCATTCCTTAGCCAGAAACACTCATTAAGTACCTTCTATGAGGAACAGGATGGACAAACTTGGTGTGGAATAATGTAAGGTGTGAGGGAGAAGGAAGATTCTTGCCAATACTTCCGAGGTGTTTAGCTTGGGTGGTGCCTTTTAACCAAGATGGAAATAGCAGCAAGGAGTAGCAGGGCAACTGCGTTTGTGTAGGAAATTATGTTTTTACCTCTTAAAATCAAGAAAATTACAGGCTACTCAAATGAACTGTCTAGTAGGCAATTGTTGGAGTATGTTCAGAGCTCAGGAGGATATTAGGAAGTGAGAGATTCCAGGCCAGAAACCCTGGACCAATTTTCTCCGAGATCATAGCTATACTGGATCTTTCTTTTTTCTAGATCGAAGCTTAAATGTCACTTCCTTAGTGACTTTTCTTTCTCCTACCTTATTCTCTTTGTGTCCTGTTCTTCATGGCTCTATACCATTTAATTTTTCTTATTTATTTACTTACTTGTTTGGTGTATTTACATATGTAGTGTGTGGCTGTAGTACTCTACTTTAAGTTTCAAGATGGTGATGACCATGATTATTTTATTTCAACTAACATAAATGTCTGGGACATAGTGATCATCAAAGCTGTGTACAATAAATGAATGAGATATACAGTTGGGAATATATAGTACATCACTGGCAATAGAAGCCCAGGATATTAATGAAATTTCTAAGGTTAACAAGGAAGAGGACCAGTGAAATAATCTGAGGACATTTCAACATCAAAGTAAGAAAATAAGAAAGTAATCATTAAGGTGATTTTAAATAACAAAAAGAGAGCAATGCCTTGAAACCAAATGAAGAAAGTGTTTCAAGCACTGCACTTTTTTTTTTTTTTCCAAAGAAAAGCGAAGTTAAACTCCAATTCTTGGTCTTTATTTTTGTAGAAAAATAAACAGAAATCAAATAAAAACAATCTCTAGTCATTTATTATTTTTGCCCTTCTCCTTCTGACCAACTATGTCTATGAACTACGTATATTGAGTGTATGTTCCTGTACATTTCTAGTTTTTCTTTGGATTTGGAACTATTATTTACTCAGTTAAAAAAAAACCGTCTAATTTTCTTATAACAGTGTCCAACGTAGCTAAACAATAAAGAAGATGCATTTGCGTGTCTCTCAGTGTGTAATATGTAGAAAGAGTGTATGTATGTGTGCTCCTGTGTGATTTTTTAGGTAAAAGGAGGGTTTGAGTCAATGAAAATATTTCATGAGTCCTATCTAGGTCTACATAAGAGAGCTCTGAAAACACGAAGTGCATAGGGCCTAAATGTACTGATTAGAAGATCTAAATGTCATCAGGAATGACCCACAGAGTGAATAATTTGTTTCTCTAGGAACATATGGAATCCACTGACTTCAGGAAATATTTTCAGAGCACACACATATTTCTTCAAGACATTAACATCCCAGGGGAAAAGGAGGAATAAAAACATGACAGGGAGTAATTTAAAATGGCAGGTACTGCAGTTTTCTTTTCCTGTACTGGAAACCTGATATTTGATACCAATGTAGATGATTTTCTTATGATTGCTATAAAAAGTTGATACTGTTCTTTCCAAATTCTCCAAGATTTATTTTTTCCTCCTCCTTTGTGGAATTTTGTTGTTTTTGAATGGCTTAGATTGTGGGTACAAAGAAATCAAAACATTGCACATTATTTCTTAAAATGTAACCACAAGAAAACGCAAATGTTGAGGCTCTGATTCACAAAAGAATATTGCCTATTAGTTATGGTAGGGTTCAGTGGGAAAATGGAGTCTAAAATTAAATTATATTTCACTAGACTGTAACAATCAATCCTTGATTTTTGTGCATCAGTTATGTTATTTCTCTGGTTCATTTTAATCTTTTCAGCATTTTAAATAAGATTATAACACCTCAGGAGACTTAAATGCTGGACTTCAGTACAGGCAACCTAGGTTCTTAGTCTCATTTTGCTATGAATGAGATATGTGACTTTTGGCAAATTACTTAAATTCTTTGAGTTTCAACTTCTTTTACTTATAAAAATGGGCTGATACTATTCATCTTAAAAATTATTGTGAGGATTAAAGCTGATAATAGAAATAAATAAATGTGTTTTTCCTTTCTTTGTTTCTAAATGTTCAGTCTTTGGGTGGCTAGTGAAAATGTTAAAATTACTGGGTACATTATTCACAAACCTTGGAGAACATAGTCTTCCATGTGAATCTAAACTTATAAGGCAATACTCGTGGAAAAAAAATTTCAGAATTACTTAAGTGATGTGGTTGTCCTGAAATTAAGCTGTATTATACTGTAGAAATATGGTTCCTGAGTTTATAAACAATAGGCTTCATCTGAGGATACAGATTTTTATGACAATGGCATTAGTAATGATGATCCACAGTATGAAATACATCTTAATACTGCAACTCTGCACATTCATGAATGAATGATGAATGAATGAATCCACTAATGAAGCCATCTCATAATGTGAAAACATTTCTTTGCTTTAGATATGAATATATCTGTAACAGAGCCTTTTTTTCTGATTGTATTACTACAAAGAGTGTCTTTACAAGTTTCAAATTTACAAGATTCTTGGCAATCACCTTATTAGCATTTCTTTTTACAGTCTGAAAGATAGTATTATTTTTGGACACAAACTAATCAACAATTGGTCTTCAACCTAAGGAAAACTTAAGTCACCTGCCGTCTGATACTAAAAACTTTTACAAGACAATTTTGTTTGACCACTTAGCTTATTTAGATTGATGTGGTTGTTGTTTAAAAGACTACAGGGCTTGTTTAAAAGACAACAGCCCTTGCAGGGCTGGCTTCATGGATGTGTTTAGGTCACACAAGTTTCTGTCCTCAGAAAGGCCCTGTGCTTGGTTTAATGCTCTGTTGTTATCATCTTAAAATTCTTAATAATTTTTTTTTTAAACTTGTGATTTGTAACTGAAGTTTGATGGGCTAATGGAGCGTGCTTATGAGCAGAGAATGTATGAGCAATATGTGTGTTTATAGTTCCTTGCCATCCATTTGTAAAGAGCCTTTTTGATACACCATCAACAGAATTGCAATGAATCCATGAGGCATGGGGGTTTCAGCAAGACTCAAAGTAAATGCAAGGTTAAGTGTGTTATGGAAGCTGCTATGTTATAGAAGGAAAGAGAGAGATAGGGCAAACCCACAGTTTCTTTTTCTTTCATCCCTTCGTTAGTCATGGGTAAACTGAAGGTAGAGAGTGCGAGTACAATGTGTGCATATTAAGAAATGAAATGAAAACAGGTGAGTTAGTTTTGTGCAGGGTTTATATTGTTCTAGTAAGAACCAAGTGCATATGCATGTATAAACTACACAATAGGAATTGTATAATTTCAATGATTCTGCTTACAATTGGATGTTTTTATATTTGCATTTAAAACTGATGTTGTACAATATAAAAATGAACAGTATTCATGTTAAAATTTAAAACTTTAATTATTCTTTATTTAGAATGACATTAAATAGCAAGTAAACACACCATGAAGGTTTAAGAGAAAAAGCACAATATAAAAGAAAAAGCTTTATATTTTAATAACTTTTAATGGTACTTTTATCCTGCTTTGTGAACAAGGGACTTTATATCTTCACTTTGCATTGAACCCCATTATTTATTTAGTTGGCCTGAACTGCAAAATCTACTCTCTCTCTCTCTCTATATATATATACATATATAATGTGTATATATATATAATGTGTGTATGTATATATATATATGTGATATGTATATGAGTCAATTAAGAAAAACCAGTGGTTAGATAAAAAGGATCATGGGAATTCATGTATCAATTCATTTCTTTCTTTCTTTTTCCACTCAATTATTTATTGAGCTTCTGTTAAATTGTCCTAGAAACTATAGATTCACACAAGTGAACAGGACAGAGCATCACTGCTCTCATGGATTTTGATATGTGGGGAAGGCACTCATTATCATTAAATATTTATGATTACAATTATTTAATAAAAAATATGTTAAGAGATAAGAAGAAAAAAATCCAAGATGTATGAAGGTATATAATAAATGACATCTAACTGCTAATGTTGGTTCAAGATCAACTTTAAACTTCCTCTTTCCTACCTAGTAGATGTCAGGCACTGTTTAAGGCAATAAAAATATAATGAACATTGGCCCCAGGAAACTCCCAATTTATTACAAGTATCATGTATTCTTTGTTAATATGTAATAATGTGCAATACTGTTATGACAGAGATGGATTCAAGGTGAAGCAAACATAAAGCATTCATTTTCTGAGTGTTAGTGATGGGGATTGGGGTAGATAGCCCTTAAAGAAGCCTCCCACTAAGAGGAATGTGGAAGCAATAATTTTTGTAGGATTTGAGAAGTCAATATTTTAATTATTAGGACCTTAAATAGAATGAGTGGAAATCAGAACTAGTGAACTTTCCTATGATATGTTTCCTTTCCCTGGGCTCTAGTGAGAATGTCTCTTCCAGATCTTTATATCTCTCTCTGTTGAAACAGAGATTTTACTTGCTCCTGTTCTAGAAAACTCTTTGAGTACCACGTAATTTTTCATCAGTCAATATCTCCTTCTTTGCTATTTAGAACCTTGTTGCTAGGTTAATCATTCTCTGTTGCTGTGCTAACAGAAGTTATAGCAGCTGTGGTTTACCTTAGTAGAGATTCTGTTTATTTGATTAGTATTGCTCATCATTGACCAAAAGATTCAATTCCTTGTCTAACTTTCAAAATGCCCTGTATATTTCTCTCATCTTTAGTCTAATGTCTTTTAATACATAATTTACAAGATTAAATATTCACATCTAAATTCTTTCTAGTATTAGATTTTAACATAGCCAAGAGCTCCAACCTACCTAAATCTTTAAGAATATTCACTAGATTAAAATTTCTTTATATATCACATTGTACTGAGTAGGCTACAACATTGCAATATGAAATATTTTCCTTCTTGATTTATAATGAAATTAACTCTAGCTACTAATGGTAACTAGTGAAACTTATGGTAATTTTCCTTGTTTAAAAAGTTGATTTTGGGGGGGATTTCTATAAATTAATGGAATCTTCATCTGAAATACTTTTTCACTCTTTCCTTGAGTGTAACATCTTGCTCTGAATTTTATTCCCTGGTTGCACTGATACACAGTTCGTGCTGTCCCTTTTCTACAGTGCTTAAATTCTCCTAAATTCCAATATTGACATGGATACCACTTAACTGTCTTCCTACAGTTTGTTTTCTGAAAATGAATACTCTATTCAGATTACTGATCTACCATATAATCTCATTCTTATGTCTATATGGATTTATAATTGTTTTCTGGTTCTATCACATGTTTGGGTATTATCTCCCTTCTTGAGAGTGAGGGTCAGGTTACTTTGTAAACGTGCATAGTTTGACTAACATTTGGAATATATATGTCATGAGTGCATAAATTTGAACATTTCTAAAGCAGGTTTAATTTAAGGGAATTTTTTTTTCTCAAATAATGAGAGGTCTCCAGTAAACGTAAATGTACTCATTTTTGTGTGATTTTAGGAAAGGAGAGTCATTTTTAAAAAGTCTTCAAATTATAGGCAGTGGACTAATAGGACCTGAAGGACCAAGTACAAGTACCTCAGAAGTGGTCTCTTGCCCTCAATATTAATGGAAGTATCATTAAAGGTTTTTTCCAATTTCCTTCTTTCATATCTGCATTAAGAAATCTTGGGTACAAAATTCAGACACTTAAAAAAAAGTCTAAGACCATGAAAACCTCACGACTAAATTCATTTCTAATACAGCACAAAGATTCTAGTTCCGCCATTGAGGAATTCTTTCCTTTTATGATTTTAATAATTTATCTAGAATCACAAAATAAACCTCTTCCCAAACTTCATATTATATTCCAAAGTAGAAGTTGCAAGTCAAGAAGTTCATTTTGTAAATTCTAGGGTCTTCTCTGTTAGGATCTGTGCAGATCTCTGGCTGGTTGCTCTATGCCTGGTTCTGGAGCCTTTGCCAGTGCATTCTAAGAAGAACAAGGGAAGACCAGCAAACCATAGCAGAAGAAACTCAGAAGGAAGTGTAATTAACTTCTAGCCTTTCACAGCTTTAGGCCTTGGTTTTTGATGAGTAGAAGAACGTCCATCTTGAGAATGAAACAAGTGGAATGAAACTTTATGTTGGTACAACTGCAGTTATCAATGAGAGTGACTTCATCTTCATCCAAATGTATAAGAACAAATTATCTTACCTGACTGAGGGCAAAAAAACTAAGGAATTCCCATAGTCTGACCTCTTATTGAGACATATAATACCTCCACAAGTGGTGTTTCAAGTGCCCAACACACAGTGAATATCACAATGAACCAAAGACTGTCATCACTAAAGTAATGTATTTAGTTACTTGGTTAGTGGAACCTGAGTAAAAAGTATCTGATTGTGCTGTTCTGGTCACTCTAAAGTTCAAAGCATTGTCATTTCACCAGGGAGGAGAAAACAAAACAAAACTAAACTAAACTAAAGTTTAGTTACTGAATTACTCTCTAACTTGGAAAACAAGAGGACATGCCTGGCAGAACTAGGCCCAAACAATTCAGCTCAGACATCATATTCTTCGTCTTATATCCAGTTCCTAACTTAAAAGAAAGTTGTCTACTATAAGTTCACTTGGCCAACGTTGTCCTATAGTAATACTATTTTAGGTGGTGGTTAGGTTTCCAAGATTAGTACAAGTGCCTACTTTATTCAAGAAAACATGCGCCTGAAGTATAAATATGTGCAGAACATGTTTCGTTTTTCACAATGAAATTATATGAGAAAGATTCAACAATAGTTTCCCATAGATTGGTGCTTGAAGAAAAAGCATACTTTCATTAGACAGAGAGTTAGAAAATGGCAAGTTTGTGTCAGTTTTTAAGGAGATGCATTGGCATTTTCAAGGTCTTCAAAGACGGATAGCATTCATAGAATTTGTGGCTAACTTTACTTAAAATGTTTAACCTTTCTCTTCTTATACAGGTAACGTTCCAGTCCCACACCTGTGTTATCAGCCATACCTTAGGACAGAAGGAACGAGTTTGCAGAAGGGATGGTAAGTGTTTCTGAATAAATCGAGCATGCAATAGGAGATACATGAGAAGGAGTAAATGGCCAGAGCAGTGTATTTATAGACAAGGAATAGTACCCAAGATGGAATTATCTCTGTTGTGATAGAAATGAAAATGTAAGAACATTATTGCAGACACAAACCTTCTCAATGAAAAGAAGTAGGTTGTGGAGAAGAGATACTGAGACGTGCATTGGACTTATAAAGAGGACAGGTCCAGAAAGGCCAGAGCAGACACTAGTTCAAACAAAGGAAGAAAATGAAAATGAAGACCCGACCTGGAGAAAAGTTGCGTGAGTAAGCAGTATGATCAGAGATCGTCTCATACCCTTGATTACAAAGGAAGACAGACTAGCCAGGAAGCTAGACTATTGGGCTAGACAAACTAGATCAATACAGAAACAATACTCAGTTACTGAGTTATTAAGGGCAGATATTGCAATAATCTTCGCATGGGTTATTGTATCTTTTCTTCACGAGAACGTCAATGTGGGTATTACGATTATTAAGGGTCATATAGTACATTCATATCCTCAATGTGGATATTACAATTATGAAGGGCCATATAGTACATTCATGTTCTCAGTGTGGATATTACAATTATGAAGGGCCATATAGTACATTCCAGTTTTATAGATGAGAAGACTCTATGATATAGAAACGCTAAATAATTTGTCTAGAGTCATTCAGCTAGTAAGTGGGGGATGAGAGATTTGGACTTAAGAAGTCTGATATTTGCTGTATGCAAATATCCCAAAGGAGCATTAAATGCTCCAAACCCAAAATAAGAGAGTTCAGGTGTGTGACTATTGGAGCTGAAATTAGATTCTGCTGGGGTTTACTTATTGCTCCTGCTGTCATTGATAAACCCTATTTCCAAAGGTTTAAATCTCCCAAGTCCCTTGAAGATGGCAGGTAGCATATATCAAATCATATAGTTCCCATCCTAGCCACTAGGTGGTGGTTAATACTATCAACTCAAGAGTGTTTCCTGATACGGACGGGGTGGAAAAGGACAAAATGTTTGCAGTTTTCAGTGGTTGACTAGGTGCTCTTTTTGTATAGTGGTGAGATGGCTAATTGTTTTTAAAAAGAAAAAAAATAATGTTGAAGGGACAGATTCTCTCATTCTTAAAATACTTATTGAGGGTCTATTGTGCTCTAGGCACTGGGATAGATGCTGGAAACATAAAGGTAAGCAACAGAGTAGGGTGAGACATACAAACACCTAACCAAGGTTGCATATCAATGTGATGATTGGCTAAATAGAGATATATGCCAGATATAAAATTGAAGAGAAATACTGCAAAATGAGGTGTGCGTGTTTGTGCACACCTACATGTATAGTCAAAGAAATATTACGAAAAGTTTAGGAACGAAGAGACCAAGACCTAGGATAAAGACTTTGCCACTTATGCAACAGGATGCAGTAGCATCTATAGAACAGAACAGGGTTGTATCAATGATAACTATACTATCAGAGTATGAATTGTGTATAGTATAGTTCCTTTATTTTTCGTGGCAGTGAGTCAAATTATAATTGATTACATCTGACCACTCTGTCACTTTGGAACTATGTATCTGAAGACTTTATCTACTTATTATTTTAAAATAATGATCAATTCTACACTCATGTGAACAAAAGACATCAAGCTTCTAATTACAAGTTCTGGTCAGATGATATAATTAGTGTTAGTATAACTGTTTAGTAATAAATAGAATGCAGCAAACTATATGTTGAATAAATAAAAATGGATTGATATTCTTTGTTTTGTATATATATATACGTGTGTGTCTGCTAGCCAAAGATATCAACAACAACAAAAAATTTGAATTTCAAGCTTGAATAAACTTGATTTTTCTCAACCTGTCATTTTTGTATTTTGGAAAGCCTACATTTGTTAAGCTGAATTTTGTGAGGTCAGATACAGTTTTTGTTCTTATTATGCCAATTAATGTTAAGATTGGTTTCATGCTTGTGGCTCAGAAAAATACCACGGTTGATATTACCACCCACATTGGCCAACGTGAGAAAACAGAATCCTCTGAGTTGGCTCTGAACCCAGTAGCATTGGAGAACATCCATGCATGGTTAACCCACTCGCCAGAGGCCCACTGGGAGTAGTTAGAGTGAGATTTGCCCTTCCTGATGCTTGAAAGCCCTGCTACTGAGTTCAAGAATATCCAGAACAGTCACCTATACACATGACAGTCAGGGTATTTGTAGTCGAAAACCAGACATGGGCATTCCTGCCTAAATACTGTAAAATAATGAAACTTAAACCTATTTTTAAAGATAGATAATTGATTATCATATAAAGCCATGTAGTCCAAGGAAACTAGAAATTCCTCTTAATTATTAATTTAAGTGATCTACTTAAATAAGAAAATTTAAATTTTCTTTTATATATATATTTATTATACTTTAAGTTCTAGGGTACGTGTGTACAATGTGGTTTGTTACATATGTATACATGTGCCATGTTGTGTGCTGCACCCATTAACTCGTCATTTACATTAGGTATATCTGCTAATGCTATCCCTTTCCCCTTCCCCCACCCCACAACAGGCCTCAGTGTGTGATGTTCCCCTTCCTGTGTCCAAGTGTTATTGTTCAGTTCCCACCTATGAGTGAGAACATGTGGTGTTTGGTTTTTTGTCTGTGCGATAGTTTGCTGAGAATGATGGTTTCCAGCTTCGTCCATGTCCCTACAAAGGACATGAACTCATCATTTTTTATGGCTGCATAGTATTCCATGGTGTATATGTGCCACATTTTCTTAATCCAGTCTATCATTCTTGGACATTTGGGTTGGTTCCAAGTCTTTGGTATTGTGAATAGTGCCTCAATAAACATACGTGTGTGCATGTGTCTTTATAGCAGCATGATTTATATTCCTTTGGGTATATACCCAGCAATGGGATGGCTGGGTCAAATGGTATTTCTAGTTCTAGATCCCTGAGGAATCGCCACACTGTCTTCCACAATGGTTGAACTAGTTTACAGTCCCACCAACAGTGTAAAAGTGTTCCTTTTTCTCCACATCCTCTCCAGCACCTGTTGTTTCTTGACTTTTAATGATCGCCATTCTAACTGGTCTGAGATGATATCTCATTGTGGTTTTGATTTGCATTTCTCTACCTCTATTATTGTATTAGAAAATATGTCTGTAATCTTCTTGAGAAAACTTAAGTATCTCTCACTAAAAAGCATGCTGTAGCAAAAGCAAAATCTCAACAAAATAACAACAACATGGAATGATTAAATACCTACCTATATACATGAAAATTAACCTACTACTCTTAAATTGTAGTAATTTATTTTTCAAATCAGACTTTATTTGATTTGACAAGTTGGATTTAATTCATGATAAAGAAAAACGCCTGCAATTTCAAAGCTGGAAGAGTTCATAGAGCAACTCAATTAGTTTTTGACTGTGCCAAGGTAGAACCAGAATTTAATTAGCAGAGAAGACGGAAGGATATAAGCAATTTCATAATAAAAATGAAAGAATTTTACATTTTTGTCAGCACAAAGAAATGAATGAATAAATGAATAAAAACAGAGAGTTTCAATAAAATAGATTTTTCTATTTCTTAATGAGGTGGCAGTGGGTAGAGACTGAAATACTTTTTTGAATGTCTAATTTATGTCATCTGCTGTGCTGTTATATTATCATCACTACATTCCCTTCTCTACTACTCCTACCTAATTGTAAAAATTATAAAACAGTGCTTGTTCTTGTGTGCACGGTATTTTGAAAAAGTTGGGTCAACAGTGGCAGACAAAAATGGGAACCTTCTGGGTAAAATTAGAAGTACACCTAAACTAAAACATAGACTAAAAAATACTTCTTTGCCCAAGCAGAATATAAGTTTTTTTTTCCAGGCTAGACACTGAGGAACAAAGAAAACTGCATTGATTTGTGACACTACTTTGTATTATTTATAAGTTCCAGGAGTGCTCCTAACTATAAAATTAATGAAATAAATGATCTTGAACAAGTAATACTTTTAATTTACCTGGTAGAAGTAACTGAGAGAACACTTTCACACTCCTGGCCACATGCAATTACCAATAGAGAAAATGATTTCCAGTAAGATGAGCTCACAATAAAGTTACCAATGAGATGGGGAAAAAAATCTAATATGAAAAGATATAACAAAGAAAAATTAGGCACACAGAACTTTAGAATACAGAATTAGAAGTTATGGATTATAAAGCAAATATGTTTAAATTGATCATATCAACACAAAATAAATTGAAAAGTACAACGTGTTATGAAAAAAGAATAGGCATCTTTGAAAAATAACCAAATATAATCCCTAGGGAAAACAATGTAATCATTTTTTAAAGACTACTTGAAAGCAGATTAGGTGCTGCTAAAAGGAGAAGCTCTGAACTAGCATATAGGTCTGAGGAATAACCATTTTCTCTCTCTCTCTTCAAATCGTCTTTCCTTTGTGCCCATCTGTCTCCAAATTTTCCCTTTTATTGGAACACTAGCCACATTGGATTAGGAGACCATGCAACTCTAGTGAGACTTCATCTTAACCAATTATATCTTTAATTATCCTATTTCAAATAAGGTCACATTCTGAAGTACTGAGAGTTAGGACTTCAACATATGAATTTGAGGGAGACACAAAGAAAAAAGTATACATTGTTGAAGTTCTATGCTGAAAATGATGGACAAAGTTAATGAAAAATAGAAACACTGCATAAAGCTAGAAATGAAGATCTTGATCTTTTATTGGAAGAGTGAATCCATCAGTATTGCAGTGAACATATACCACTTAATGTTATGCTATTATGAAACAAGCAGAGATCTGTCATGATAAACTTAAAATTGAAGGGAACTATAAATATTTAATAGCGTGGTTGCAGAAATTTCAGAAAAGATGTGGCATTAAATTTTTCAAGATTTCTGGTTATAAAACATCTGTTGATCATGAAGTAGTGGAGAAATTCACTGACGAGTTTGCAAAGGTCATTGCTGATGAAAATCTGTTGCCAGACCAACTCTATAATGCTGACAAAACATAACTGTTTTGACATTATTGTCCCAGAAAGATATTGACTACAACTGATAAGACAGCCCCTATAGGAATGAAGGATGCCAACGATAGAATAACTGTGCGGAGATGTGCTAATGCAGCAGGCATGCATAAGTATAAACTTTTTATGATAGACGAAATTGGGGCCCTTGCTGTTTTCAAGAAGCAAATTTCAAACTAGTTCACTATTATGGTACCAGAAAGGCATAAATCACCAGGGACAGATTTTCTGATGGTTTAACCAACATTTTGTACCAGTGGCTTACGCTTAATGCAGGGAAGCTGGACTATATGACAACTGCAAGATTTTGTTAGTCCTTGACAACAGTTCTGTTCATCCTGTAGCTGAAGTTTTCATCAAAAATGTTTATGCTATGCACTTTTTCCCATATAGGACTTCATTAATTCAAACATGTGACAAGGGTATCCTTAAATAAAGAGCAAATATAAAAAAAAAACCACTTTTTTGAACAGCCTGTTAGGAGCATGAGCAGAGGCATGGGTGTGAATGTTTTCAAAAGAAGTTTAGCATGAAAGATGCTGTTGCCAGTGCTTGGAACACATGACTAAAGACACAGCTGTGCATACCTGGCATGACCTCTGGCCTGTGACAATGTTCAGAGATGGATGATGAACAAGGTGGTGCCTTTCAAGGATTCCATATGTCAAGTGAGAAAAAAAATGATGTCTGACCTTCATAGCCTGTCTGTAAGATGTAAGAAGTATATATTAAATAGTTTTTAATATTGATAATGAGGCTCCAGGTCTTCATTTACTGACTGACAGTGAAGGAGGAGAAATGATTCTGAATAAAGGAGATCATGATAATAGTGATGATGAAGATGATGTTAACACTGCAGAAAAAGTGCCTATAGATGACATAGTGAAAATGTGTATGTGACTTTTTGAAGGACTGGAGCAGCATATGTGATACGGTTTGGCTGTGTCCCCACCCAAATCTCACCTTGAATTGTAATAATCCCCACGTGTCAAGGCTGGCCAGGTAAGGATAATTGAATCATGGGGCAGTTTTTCCCATACTATTCTTGTGATCGTGAATAAGTCTCACGAGATCTGATGGTTTTATAAGTGGGAGTTCCCCTCTACAAGCTCTCTTGCCTGCCACCATATTAAGATGTGACTTTGCTCCTCATTTGCCTTCTGCCATGATTGTGAGGCCTCCCCAGCCATGTGGAATTGTGAGTTCCTTAAACCTTTTTCCTTTATAAATTATCCAGTCTTTAGTATGTCTTTATTAGCAGCATGAAAATAGACTAATGCAATATATTATAACATAACAAGAAATCATGTCAATTTATAAAATCAAAGAGACACTTCTAAGATAAAGACCATTGTTAATGAGGCACATGACTGTGGGAAACATTTTAAAAAGCCATCCAGCAGAATGCCTCCTCATCCCTACAGGACTTCTTGACACTTCTTGGTCCCTCAACTGTTTCTGGTGTTTTATTTTTTTCTAAAAAATAAAATACAATGTAAACTTTTAATCAAAACACAGTATCATACACAGAGAAAGTCTGCTGTTGATTGTTGTTGCTGTTGTTTAAAAGCTGATAAAAACAATGACAGACTGTGATGCCAAACCACCACAGATTGTCCACATGTGCAGCTGAGATGGTGACACTTATGGTTTCTGATGGTTCAATGTGTACAAACTCTGTTTCATGCACAAAATTATTTAAAACATATAAAAATACCTTAGGCTATGTGTATAAGTTATATATAAAACATAAATCAATTTCATGTTTAGACTTAGGTATGTAAATGCAAATATTCCAAAATCCAAAAAAAAAAAAAAAAAGAAATCTGAAACACTTCTGGTTTCAAGCATTTTGGATAAGTGATACTCCACCTGTAATGGTCAAAGACAAGGTGATTCAAATGAACATTTTGATAATTCTCTTGAAAAATCATCAGGAAGAGTTTGGAGGACCTATCATTTGAGCTAGTATCTGCAATCTAGAGATATTTTCAGCGTAAAATGATGGACAATAGATAAAATCCAGGAAAAGAGAACAGAATCAAAGCTGTGAAAAATGTGAAGTTCTTAAAAGATGTATTAAGTTTTCCAATGTGGCTAGCATTTTGGGTTATTAGTGGGAAAAGCTTGGAAAGTAATATAGGAAAGGTAGTTCAGTAGCAGGTTCCAAAGAATCTTGGATATAAAACTAATTGCTTTGGCCTTCATTCTGTGGCCAATAGGAACTTATTGAAAAAATCTGAATAGGATGATAACAACTTAGATGTAGTGATGTTTAATATTGAGTGTCAACTTAATTGGATCGAAGGATGCAAAGTATTGTTCCTGGGTGTGTCTGTGAAGGTGTTGCCAAAGGAGATTAACACTTGAGTCAGTGGACTGGGAGAGGCAAACCCACCCTCAGTCTGGGTGGGCCCCATCTAATCAGCCCCCAGTGTGGCTAGAATAAAGCAGGCAGAAGAAAGTGGAACGAGATTTGATTTGCTGAGTCTTCCAGCCTTCATCTTTCTCTCGTGCTAGATGCTTCCTTCCTCAAACATCAAACTCTAAGTTCTTCAGCTTTTAGACACTTGGACACCAGTGGTTTGCCAGGGGCTTTCAAGCCTTTGGCCACAAATTGAAGGTTGCACCATCGGCTTCCCTACTTTGAGGTTTTGGAATTCGCACTGGCTTCCTTGCTCCTCAGCTTGCAGATGGCCTATTGTGGGACTTCACCTTGTGGTCATGTGAGTCAATTCTTCTAACAAACTCCCCTTCATATACACATATATCCTATTAAGTTCTGTCCATTTAGAGAACCCTAACTAATACAGATGCATTTCAGATAGAATAGACTGGCAGCTTCATGTGAAACAAAAATTCAGTCTGTTGTGACTGAAGAGAACAGATAAGGTATGAACAGTCTACGAAGACTTCATTGGAAGTCTTCAAACACATAACAACTAAGGCAAACTTAATCAAATGGATTCTAGGGTGGACTTAGGTATGTACTGTTTAAATGAAAAATAATTATTGATACTAGAATAAAAACTACCCGAATTCCAGCCAGGAGTGGTGGCTCACACCTGTAATCCTGGCACCTTGAGAGGCCCAGGTTGGTGGATCACTTGAGGCCAGGAGTTCGGGACCAACCTGGGCAACATGGTGAAACCTCATCTCTACTGAAACTACAAAAATTAGCTGGGCATGGTGGCGTGTGCCTGTAATTCCAGCTGCTCGAGAGGCTGAGGCATGAGAATTGCTTAACCTGAGAGGTGGAGGTTGCGGTGAGCTGATTGTACCACTGTGCTCCAGCCTGGATGACAGAGCAAGACTCTGTCTCAAAAACAAAAACAAAACAAAACAACAAAAACAAACAAACAAAAAAAACCTACCTAAATTCCACAATGTCAATTTCAATTTTTAAACCACATTATATTTGTTGATTTGGAGGAGGAGGCTGTTAAAATATATCATTAAATTAATTTTATCTTTTATTCATTTCTCTACCAATGATAACTGCTGTGTGTGATTTTCCATGCTGGAAGATGATTTGTTTCACATTTTCAATATATAGTTAGTTTACTGCTCGAGACCACATCAGAAAAACGCAGTCAGTCATAAAGCAGCTTGCACTCTCTTATCATTCCTTTTAAAAATCTCATATTCAGCATCAAAACATTTATCCATTTCAGAGAAACCAAACCTCGGCACATGATTCTGCACCATGTGATGATATTAAACATATTATATGTTAAACGACTTCAATTATTTTGCCTATTTCACAAACTTCATTTTGAATCTTATTAGCATTATATCTTTGGTTTTATTCAATAACCAGTGCTTTAAAACTTAAGGAAGATGACACTCAAAATAGTACCATTCTCCATTATCTCTACTGGTTACTTCTATAGCCTCTCTACCCACCATTGCCACTTTGCCAGGGTGGCCAACACTCAGAAGGTCTTAATGGAGCCTAAAGAAGAGCTTGTAAGCATGTCTTTAAATTCCCTGATGAAATTGTAACTGAAAAAGAGATTCTAATACAAGTGTATTATATCTTAGTTTTGAAGACTCTAAAATAATGCTACAGTTTGAGAGCAAGCCTGAGGTTTCAATTAATTTGTGATAAAATGATTCACCACATTAACAAGGTAAAAGAGAAAAAAAATCAAGTCAAAAGATGCAGAAAAAGCATTTGACAAAGTTCAACATTCATTCCTCATAAAACACTCAGAAACTTGGGATTGAAGTAAACTACTTTAACCTAATAAAGATAATTTTCAAAAAGCCTACAGCTAACATTATACTTAATGGTGAAATACTGAATCCTTTTTGCCTAAGATAAGAAACAAAAAAAAAAGCGTCTGTTCTTACCACTTCTGTTCAACTATAGTAGAGATTATATCTGGTACATTCAGGCAAAACAAAACAAAACAAAACAAAACAAGGCCTTCAGATTGGAAGGGCAGAAATATGCCTGTCATTATTTTCAGTTGACATAATTGTCTATGCAGTAAATCTGACAGAATCTACAAAAATGCTTGTAGAACTAAGTGAGTTTATCAAAGCTACAGAATATAAGATCAATATACAGAATCAGTTGTATTTTTATATTCTAGCAATGAGTAACTAGAAAATGAAATTTTAAAATATCATTTACAATTAAAACTAAATATGAAATACTTTGGATAAATCTGACAAACGATGTCAAGGACTAGTAAGTTTCTTGAAACTACAAAATATTATTGAGAGGAAGTAAAGAATGCTGACATAAATGAAGAGCTATTTCCTGTGGATGAGTCAGAAGATTCAATATTGTTAAGATGGCAATTCTTCTCCAAACGTATCTTTTGATTATCCACAATTTCATTCAAAAATTTAGCAGATTTTTTTTTGTAGAAATTGACAAGCCAATTTAAAAGTTTACATGGGAATGTAAAGCAGCATTACATTAGTTCTCTATTGCTACTTTACAAATTACTACAAACACAGTTGCTTAAAACAACATCCATTTCTTAGCTCACAGTTCTGTAGGTCAGAAGTCTGGCATGGCCTGGCTAGGTTCCCTACTTAGGATGTTAAAAGGTGTTTATACAGGGTATCAAAATCAAGGTGTTACTGGTCTGAGTTATTGTCTGAGGTTCTGAGGAAATACTGCCCTTCATGTTCATTATTGCTTGCGGAATATAATTCCAAGTAGTTATAGGACTACAGTTTCTGTTTCTTGCTGACTGTAAGCCAGTGGCCACACTCAGCTACTAGAGGCTACCCACATTCTTTGACACTTAGCCCTCTCCTCCAAGCCAACAATGATATGTCCAATCCTTCTTGTGCTTCAAATCTAAGCATGATCCTCTTTATGAATATCACCTAATGTGATACATTGAGATTCTCTAAACTCCTTGAGGAATATTTGTCTTTATGCTAAATAGTCATCCACTGCTACAAGCTAGGGCTCATGTACCAAACTGTATAGTTTTATTGTTTCTTTCTTTAGTATTTATCTGCTTTCATGTATTTTGCTAGGAAGCAGGAACTGTGCAACCAAACTTGATAAAGTTTTTATAAAATAGTAACTTAAACATATTTCTCCAAAAGAAGCATTTTGGTCCCCCCAAATAGTTGAGTACATCTATTCTGAATACTGGAAGGTTTCTTTTCCCTCTTTCTGCATTTTCTGTTTTTTTTTTTTTTTTTAATAATTTAAACTTTTACTTTAGATTCAGAGAGTACAATTTGTCAGTTTGTTTCATGGGTATGTTGCATGATGCTGAAGTTTGGGGTACAACTGATCCCATCACCCAGATAGTTAGCATAATACCGAATAATTAGTTTTCCAACCCTTACCTCTCTCCTTCTCTCCTCTCATTAGTAGTCCCCAGTGTCTATAGTTGCCATCTTTATGTCCATGGGTACCCAATGTTTGCCTTCCACTTGTAAGTGAGAACATGTGGCGTTTGCTTTTCTGTTCTTGTGTTAATTCACTTAGGAAAATGCTCTCCAGCTGTATCCATGTTGCTGCAAAGGACATGATTTAATTCTTTTTCATGGCTGCATAGTGTTCTCTGATATATATGTACCACATTGTCTTTAATCCACCATTGATGAGCACCTAGGTTGAATCCATGTCTTTGCTATTGTGAATAGCTCAGTGATGAACATACAAGTGCGTGTGTCCTTTTGGTAGAATAATTTATTTTCTTTTGGATATATATTCAGTAGCAGGATTGCTGGGTTAAATGGTAGTTTTGTTTTAAGTTCCTTGAGAAATTTCCAAACTTCTTTCCACAGAGGCTGAACTAATTTACATTCCCACCAGCAGTGTATAAGCATTCCTGTTTCTTTGCAGCCTTGCAAGCATCTTTTGTTTTTTGACATTTCAATAAAAGCCATTCTGACTACTGTGAGATGGTATCTCATTGTGGTTTTGATTTTCATTTCTCTGATGGTTGGTGATGTGGAGCATTCTTTTCATGTTTGCTCGCCACTTGTAGCTTGTACGTCTTCTTTTGAGAAGTGTTAGTTTGTCTTTTGCCAATTTTTTAATGGGGTTATTTGGTTTTTGCTTATTCAATTGTGTAAGCTCCTGGAAAGTAGACCTTTGTCATATGCATAGTTTGTGAATATTTTCTCCCATTCTGTACGTTGTCTGTTTACTCTGTTGATAGTTCCTTTTGGTATGCAGAAGCTCTTTAGTTTAATTAGGTCCCATTTGGCAATTTTTGTTTTTTGTTGCAATTGCTTTTGAGAACTTAGTCATAAATTCTTTCCCAAAACTGATGTCCAGAGTGGTTTTTCTTAGGTTATCTTCTAGGATTCTTGTAGCTTGAAGTCTTACATTTAAATCTTTAATCCATCTTGAGTTAATTTTTGTATATGGTGAAAGGTAGAGATCCAGATTCATTCTTCTGTATATGGCTAGCCAGCGATCACAGCATTATTTTTTGAAAAGTGAGTCCTTTCTCCATTGCTTATATTTGCAATCCTTTTCAAAGATCAGATAGCCATAGGTGTGTAGCTTTACTTCTGGTTTCTCTATTCTGTTCCATTTGTCTATGTGTCTATTTTTGTACTAGTACCATGCTGTTTGGTTACTGTAGGCTTAAAGTGTAGTTTGAAGACAGGTAATATGGTATCTCTAGCTTTGTTCTTTTTGCTTAGGATTGCTTTGGCTATTTGGAATCCTCTGTGGTCCCATATGAATTTTAGAATCTTTTTTTCTAATTCTGTGAAAAATGACATTTGTAGTTTCATAGGAATTATGTTGATTCTGTAGATTACTTTGAGTATCATGGTCATTTTAATGATACTGATTCTGCCAATCCAAGAGGAGCATGGAAAGTTTTTCCATCTGTTTGTGTAATCTATGATTTCTTTCAGTAGTGTTTTGTAGTTCTCCTTGTAGAGATCTTTTACCTTTTTGGTTAGATGTATTCCTAAGTGTCTGTGTGTGTGTGTGGGTGTGTGGTTATGGTAAATGGGATTGCCTTCTTGATTTTGCTCTCAGCTTGAATGTTATTGATGTATAGAATTGCTATTGATTTTTTTACATTGAGTTTTTATCCTGAAACTTTACAAAGAGTGGTAAGTGAGCATTTTTGTTTTGTTCCAGTTCTCAAGGGTTCCAGGTTTTGCCCATTCACCATGATGTTGCCTGTAGGTTTGTCATAAATGGCTCTTATTATTTTGATATATATTCCTTCAATGCCTAGTTTGTTGAGGGTTTCATCATGAAAGGAGATTGGATTTTGTCAAAAGCTTTTTCTGAATCTATTGATGATAATGTGGCTTTTGCTTTTGATTTTGTTTATGTGGTGAATCATATTTATTGATATGTGTATGTTGAACCAATCTTGCATCCCAGGAATAAAGCCAACTTGATCGTGGTGAATTAAACTTTTTGATTTGTTGCTGGTTTTGGTTTGCCAGTATGTTGTTGAGAATTTTTTTGTCTATGTTCTTCAGCGACATTGGTTGGTAGTTTCTTCTTCTTGTTGTGTTTTTGGCAGGTTTTGGTATCATAGTGATGCTGGCTTCACAGAATGAGTTGGGGAAAAGTCCCTCCTCCTCATTTTTTTAGACTGGTTTAGCAGAATTGGTACTACCTCTTCTTTTCACATCTGGTAGAATTCGGCTATGAATCTATCAGGTCCAGGTTTTTGGTTTTTTTTTTTTTATTGGTAGGGTTTTTTTTCGTATTGTTTCAATTTCAGAACTCATTATTGAATGATTTTTGGGTAAACAATAAAGTTAAGGCAAGAATTTAAAAATTCTTTGAAATAAATGAAAATAGAGTTACAACATACCGAAATCTTCAGGGTGCTATAAAAATAATGTTAAAAGGAATGTTTATAGCATGAAACACCTATCTTAAAATGTTAGAAAAATCTCAAATTAATCATCTAACATCACACCTAAAAAAGCCAGAATAACAAGAACAAAACCAACCACAAAGATAACAGAAGAAAAATAACTAAAAACAGAGCAGAACTGAATGAAATTGAGATCCAAAAATTCATACAAAGAATTGGCCAGGCATGGTGGCTCATGCCTGTAATGACAGCACTTTGGGAGGCCAAGGCGGGTGGATCACCTGAGTTCAGGAGTTTGAGACCAGCCTGGTCAACATGGTGAAACCCCATCTCTACTAAAAACACAAAAATTAGCCAGGCATGGTGCAGGGGGGCTGTAATCCCAGCTACTGGGGAGGCTGAGGCAAGAGAATCGCTTGAACCCAGGAGGTGAAGGTTGCAGTGAGCCGAGATTGCACCACTGCACTCCAGCCTGGGTGACAGAGTGAGACTCTGTCTCAAAAAAAAAAAAAAAAAAAAATCATACAAAGAATCAATGTAACCAATAGTTGGTTTTTAGATTAACAAAGTAAAACATAGACAAGATCCAAATAAGCACAATAAAAAATGACAAAGGTGACATTGCAACCCATCTCACAGAAATACAAAAGTTCCTCAGACTTTGAACACCTCTATCAAACAAACTAGAAAATCTAGAGGAAACGGATACACTCCTTGAAACACCTGACCTCTCATGATTGAATCAAGAAGAAATTGAAAACCTTTCTGCATTTTTTTTAAATTATACTTTAAGTTCCAGGGTACATGTGCACAATGTGCAGGTTTGTTACAAGTGCAGGTTGGTTGCACCCGTTAACTCGTCATTTACATTGGTTATTTCTCCTAATGCTATACCTCCCCCAGTCCCCCACCCAATGACAGGCTCCAGTGTGTGATGTTCCCCTCCCTGTGTGCAAGTGTTCTCATTGTTCAATTCCAACCTATGATTGAGAACATGCAGTGTTTGGTTTTCTGTTCTTGTGATAGTTTGCTCAGAATGATGGTTTCCAGCTTCATCTATGTCCCTGCAAAGGACATGAATTCATCCCTTTTTATGGCTGCATAGTATTCCATGGTGTACATGTGCCACATTTTCTTAATCCAGTCTATCGTTGATGGACACTTGGGTTGGTTCCAAGTCTTTGCTATTGTGAATAGTGCTGCAATAAACATACGTGTGCATGTGTCTTTATAGTAGCATGATTTATAATTCTTTGGGTATATACCCAGTAATGGGATCACTGGGTCAAATGGTATTTCTAGTTCTAGATCCTTGAGAATCACCACACTGTCTTCCACAATGGTTGAAATAATTTACACTTCCACCAACAGTGTAAAAGTGTTCCTATTTCTCCACATCCTCTCCAGCATCTGTTGTTTCCTGACTTTTTAATGATTGCCATTCTAACTGTTGTGAGATGGTATCTTGTTGTAGTTTTGATTTGCATTTCTCTGATGGCCAGTGATGATGAGCATTTTTTCATGTGTCTGTTGGCTGCATAAATGTCTTCTTTTGAGAAGTATTTGTTCATATCCTTTGCCCACTTTTTGATGTTTTTTTTTTTTTCTTGAAATTTCATTAAAGTTCTTTGTAGATTCTGGGTATTAGCCGTTTGTCAGATAGATAGATTGCAAAAATTTTCTCCCATTCTGTAGGTTACCTGTTCACTCTGATGATTGTTTCTTTTGCTGTGCAGAGGCTCTTTAGTTTAATTAGATCCCATTTGTCTATTTTGGCTTTTGTGGCCATTGCTTTTGGTGTTTTAGTCATGAAGTCCTTGCCCATGCCTATGTCCTGAATGGTATTGCTTAGGTTTTCTTCTAGGGTTTTTATGGTTTTATGTCTAACATTTAAGTCTTTAATCCATCTTGAACTAATTTTTGTATAAGGTGTAAGGAAGGGATCCAGTTTCAGCTTTCTACATATGGCTAGCCAGTTTTTCCAGCACCATTTATTAAATAGGGAATCCTTTCCCCATTTCTTGTTTTTGTCAGGTTTATCAAAGATTAGACGGTTGTAGATGTGTGATGTTATGTCTGAGGCCTCTGTTCTGTTCCATTGGTCTGTATCTCTGTTTTGGTACCAGTACCATGCTGTTTTGGTTACTGTAGCCTTGTAGTATAGTTTGAAGTCAGGTAGTGTGATGCCTCCAACTTTGTTCTTTTTGCTTAGGATTGCCTTGGCAATGCAGGCTCTTTTTTGGTTCCATAAGAACCTTAATGTAGTTTTTTCCAATTCTGTGAAGAAAGTCATTGGTAGCTTAATGGGGATGGCATTGAATCTATAAATTACCTTGGGCAGTACGGCCATTTTCACGATATTGATTCTTCCTATCCATGAGCATGGAATGTTTTTCCATTTGTTTTTGCCCTCTTTTATTTCGTTGAACAGTGTTTTGAAATTCTCCTTGAGGAGTTCCCTCACATCCCTTGTAAGTTGGATTCCAAGGTATTTTATTCTCTTTGTAGCAATTGTGAATGGGAGTTCACTCATGATTTGGCTCTCTGTTTGTCTGTTCTGGGTGTATAGGAATGCTTGTGATTTTTGCACATTGATTTTGTATCTTGAGACTTTGCTGAAGTTGCTCATCAGCTTAAGGAGATTTTGGGCAAGATGATGGGGTATTCTAAATATACAATCATGTCATCTGCAAACAGGGACAATTTGACTTCCTCTTTTCCTTATTGAAAACCCTTTATTTCTTTCTCTTGGCTGATTGCCCTGGCCAGAACTTCCAATACTATGTTGAATAGTAGGGCATCCCTGTCTTGTGCCAGTTTTCAAAGGGAATTCTTCCAGTTTTTCCCATTCAGTATGATACTGGCTGTGGGTTTGTCATAAATAGCTCTTACTATTTTGAGAAATGTTTCATTAATACCTAGTTTATTGCGAGTTTATAGCATGAAGGGCTGTTGAATTTTGTCGAAGGCCTTTTCTGCATCTATTGAGATAATCATGTGGTTTTTGTCATTGGTTCTGTTTATGTGATGGGTTACGTTTATTGATTTGCGTATGTTGAACCAGCCATGCATCCCATGGATGAAGCCGACTTGATCGTGTTGGATAAGCTTTTTGATGTGCTGCTGGATTCAATTTGCCAGTATTTCACAGAGGATTTTCTCATCGATGTTCATCTAAAATTGGTCTAAAATTCTCTTTTTTTGTTGTGCCTCTGCCAGGCTTTGGTATCAGGATGATGCTGGCCTCATAAAATGAGTTAGGGAGGATTCCCTTTGTTTCTATTGATTGGAAAAGTTTCAGAAGGAATGATACCAGCTCCTCTTTGTACCTCTGGTAGAATTTGGCTGTGAACCCATCTTGTCCTGGCCTTTTTTTGATTGGTAGGCTATTAATTATTGCCTTAAATTCAGATCCTGTTATTGGTCTATTCAGAGATTCAACTTCTTCCTGGTTTAGTCTTGGGAGGGTGTATGTGTCCAGGAATTCATCCATATCTTCTAGATTTTTTAGTTTATTTGTATAGAGGTGTTTATAGTATTCTCTGATGGTAGTTTGTATTTCTGTGGGATCAGTGGTGATATCCCCTTTATCATTTTTTTATTGCATCTATTTGATTCTTCTCTCTTTTCTTCTTTATTAGTCTTGCTAGCAGTCTGTCAATTTTGTTGATCTCTTCAAAAAACCAGCTCCTGGATTCATTGTTTTTTTGAAGGGTTTTTTGTGTCTCTATCTCCTTCAGTTCTGCTCTGATCTTAGTTATATTTCTTGCCTTCTTCTAGCTTTTGAATGCGTTTGCTCTTGCTTCTCTAGTTCTTTTAATTGTGATGTTAGGGTGTCGATTTTAGATCTTTCCTGCTTTCTCTTTTGGGCATTTAGTGCTATAAATTTCCCTCTACACACTGCTTTAAATGTGTCCCAGAGATTCTGGTATGTTGTGTCTTTGTTCTCATTGGTTTCAAAGAACAACTTTATTTCTGCCTTCATTTCGTTATGTACCCAGTAGTCATTCAGGAGCAGGTTGTTCAGTTTCCATGTAGTTGTGTGGTTTTGAGTGAGTTTCTTAATCCTGAGTTCCAATTTGATTGCACTGTGGTCTGAGAGACAGTTTGTTATAATTTCTGTTATTTTACATTTGCTGAGGAGTGTTTTACTTCCAACTATGTGGTCAATTTTGGAATAAGTGCGACATGGTGCTCAGAAGAATTTATATTCTGTTGATTTGGGGTGGAGAGTTCTGTAGATGTCTATTAGGTCCACTTGGTGCAGAGCTGACTTCAAGTCCTGGATATCCTTGTTAACCTTCTGTCTCATTGATCTGTCTAATATTGACAGTGGGGTGTTAAAGTCTCCCATTATTATTGTTTGGGAGTCTAAGTCTCTTTGTAGGTCTCTAAGGACTTGCTTTATGAATCTGGGTGCTCCTGTATTGGGTGCATACGTATTTAGGATAGTTAGCTTTTCTTGTTGAATTCATCCCTTTACGTTTATGTAATTGCCCTGTCTCTTTTGATCTTTGTTGGTTTAAAGTCTATTTCAGCAGAGACTAGGATTGCAACCCCTGCTTTTTTTTTGCTTTCCATTTGCTTGTTTGATCTTCCTCCATCCCTTTATTTTGAGCCTATGTGTGTCTCTGCACGTGAGATGGGTCTCCTGAATATAGCACACTGGTGGGTCTTGCCTCTTTATCCAATTTGCCACTCTGTGTCTTTTAATAGGGGCATTTAGCCCACTTACATTTAAGGTTAATATTGTCATGTGTGAATTTGATCCTGTCATTATGATGTTAGCTGGTTATTTTGCTCGTTAGTTGATGCAGTTTCTTCCTGGCATCGATGGGCTTTACAATTTGGCATGTTTTTGCAGTGGCTGGTACCAGTTGTTCCTTTCCATGTTTAGTGCTTCCTTCAGAAGCTCTTGTAGGGCAGGCCTGGTGGTGACAAAATCTCTCAGCATTTGCTTGTCTGTAAAGGATTTTATTTCTCCTTCACTTATGAAGCTTAGTTTGGCTGGATATGAAATTCTGGGTTGAAAATTCTTTTCTTTAAGAATGTTGAATATTGGCCCCCACTCTCTTCTGGCTTGTAGAGTTTCTCCCAAGAGATCCACTGTTAGTTTGATGGGCTTCCTTTTGTGGGTAACCCGACCTTTCTCTCTGGCTGCCCTAAACATTTTTTCCTTCATTTAAATCTTGGTGAGTCTGACAATTATGTGTCTTTGGGTTGCTCTTCTCAAGGAGTATCTTTGTGGCTTTCTCTGTATTTCCTGAATTTTAATGTTGGCCTACCTTGCTACATTCTGGAAATTCTGGAAAATATCCTGAAGAGTGTTTTCCAACTTGATTTCATTCTCCCTATCACTTTCAGGTACACCAATCAAATGTAGAATTGGTCTTTTCACATAGTCCCATATTTCTTGGAGGCATTGTTCATTTCTTATTACTCTTTTTTCTCTAAACTTGTCTTCTCACTTTATTTCATTAGCTTGATATTCAATCACTGATACCCTTTCTTCCACTTGATCGAATCAGCTATTGAAGCTTGGGCATGTGTCACATAGTTCTCATGCCATGGTTTTCAGCTCCATCAGGTCATTTAAGGTCTTCTCTTCATTGGTTATTCTAGTTAGCCATTCGTCTAATCTTTTTTCAAGGTTTTTAGCTTCCTTGTGATGGGTTCTAACATCCTCCTTTAGCTTGGAGAAGTTTGTTATTACTGACCTTCTGAAGCCTACTTCTGTCAACTTGTCAAAGTCATTCTCTGTCCAGCTTTGTTCTGTTGCTGGTGAGGAGCTGCAGTCCTTTGGAGGAGAAGAGGCACTCTGGTTTTTAGAATTTTCAGCTTTTCTGCTCTGGTTTCTCCCCATCTTTGTGGTTTTATCTACCTTTGGTCTTTGATATTGGTGACCTACAGATGGAGTTTTGGTGTAAATGTCCTTTTTGTTGATGTTGCTATTGTTCCTTTCTGTTTGTTAGTTTTCCTTCTAACAGTCAGGTCCCTCAGCTGCAGGTCTGTTGGAGTTTGCTGGAGGTCCACTCCAGACCCTGTTTGCCTGGGTATGACCAGCAGAGGCTGCAGAACAGCAAACATTGCTGAACAGCAAATATTGGTGCCTGATCCTTCCTTTGGAAACTTTGTCCCAGAGGGGCACCCACCTGTATGAGGTGTCAGCTGGTCCGTTCTGTGAGGTGTCTCCTAGGTAGGCTACATGGGGGTCAAGGACCCCTTGAGGAGGCAGTCTGCCCATTCTCAGAGCTCAAACACTGTACTTGGAGAACCACTGCTCTCTTCAGAGCTGTCAGACAGGGATGTTTAAGACTGCAGAAGTTTCTGCTGCCTTTTGTTCAGCTATGCCTTTCTCCCTGAGGTGGAGTCTATAGAGGCAGCCAGACTAGCTGCACTGCAGTGGGCTCTGCCCAGTTTGAGCTTTTGGGCCAGTTTGTTTACCTACTCAAGCCTCAGCAATGGTGGACACCCCTCCCACTGCTGGGCTGCTGCCTCACAGGTTGATTTCATACTGCTGCACTAGCAGTGAGCAAGGCTCCGTGGGTGTGGGACCCGCCAAGCCAGGTGCGGGATATAATCTGCTGGTGTGCTGTTTGCTAAGACCGTTGGAAAAGTGCAGTATTTGAGTGGGAGTGTCCCGTTTTTCCAGGTACAGTCTGTCAAGACTTCCCTTGGCTAGGAAAGGGAAATCCCCTGACCCCTTGCACTTCCAGAGTGGGTTGGTGCCCCACCCTGCTTTGGCTTGCCCTCCATGGGCTGCACCCACTCTCCAACCAGTCTGAATTAGATGTACTGGGTACCTCAGTTGGAAATGCAGAAATCACCCATCTTCTGCATTGATCATGCTGGGAGCTGCAGACTGGAGCTGTTCCTATTCAGCCATCTTGGGAAAACCTTTCTGCATTCTTAATAGCCTTCTAACATACATAAAATTCTGGATGAATAAGTAACAATTAGAAAAATAATAAAATTTCAAACATTTTGTGTTTATTTAAAGATTGATACTGTTCTCAGACTTGCCCTAAAGGGCAGAAATATCATGAGCTGTATGAGAAATGAATTATCTGAAATAGTATGATATTTTTATTTTTCAAGGAACAGAAAATATTCAATTATGGGTTTCTTTCTCTTATGGAATACCACATATTTGCTTTTTTTAAACTTTTAAATTCAGGGTTACACATCCAGGTTTGTTATATAGGTAAACTCATGTCATGGGGGTTTGTTGTGCAAATTATTTCAGAACCCAAGTCTTAAGCCTAGTATTCATTAGTTATTTTTCCTGACCCTCATCCTCCTCCCACCCTCTATCCTCTAGTAGGCCCCAATGTCTGTTGTTTCCCTTTTTATGTCTGTGTGTTATCATCATTTAGCTTCCCCTTATAGATGAAAAGATACAGAATTTTCATTAACGTTAGTTTGCTAAGGATAATGGCTTCCAGCTCCATTCATGTTCCTAAAAAGAACATGATTTTATTCTTTTTTATGTCTGCATAGTATTTCATGGTCTATATGTACCACAATATTTTTTATCCACCTAGGTTAATTCCATGACTTTGCTATTTTGAATAGTGCTGCAATGAATGTATGCATGCATGTGTCTTTGTGACAGAATGATTGACATTACTCTGGGTATGTGCCCAGTAATGGGATTGCTGGGTTGAATGGTAGTTCCATTTTAATTTCTTTGAGGAATCATCACACTGCTTTCCACAATGGTTGAACTAATTTACACTCTCACCAACAGCGTCTAAGCATTCCCTTTTCTCTGCAACCTCACCAGCATCTGTTATTTTTTGACTTTTTAATAATAGCCATTCTGACTGGTGTGAGATAGTATCTCATTGTGGATTTGATTTGCATTTCTCCAGTGGTCATTGATGTTGAGATTTTTTTCATGTGCTTGTTGAACACATGTATGTCTTCTTTTGAAAAGGTTCTGATTATGTCTTTTGCCACATTTTTAATGAGGATATTTGTTCCTTTTCTTGTAAATTTGTTTAACTTCCTTAGATGCCGAATATTGAATCTTTGTCAGATGCATAGTTTGCAAATTTTTCTCCCATCTGTAGGTTGTCTATTTATTTGGCTGATAGTTTCTTTTGCTGTGCAGAGGCTCTTTCATTTAATTAGGTCCCATTTGTCAATTTTTGCCTTTGTTGCAATTGGTTTGGGTGTCTTTGTCATGAAATCTTTGCCTGTTCCTATGTCCAGAATGGTATTGCCATTGTTCTATGGATTTTATAGTTTTGAGTTTTACATGTAAGTCTTTATTTTAATTTATTTTATTTTAAGTTCCAGAATACATGTGCAGGATGTGCAGGTTTGTTACGTAGGTAAACATGTGCCATGGTGATTTGCTGCATCTATCAACCCATCACCTAGGGATTCAGCCCAGAGTGCATAAGCTATTTTTCCTGATGCTCTCCCTCCCCCTGTTCCCCCAATAGGACCCAGTGTGTCTTGTTTCCCTTCTTGTGTCCACGTGTTCTCATTGCCTAGCTCCCACTTATAAGTGAGAACATGCAGTGTTTAGTTTTCTGTTTCTGTGTTAGTTTGCTGAGGATAACGGCTTCCAGCTTCGTCCACATCCCTGCAAAGGACATCATCTCATTCCTTTTCCTAAATGCACAGTATTCTATGGTGTATATGTATTGCGTTTTCTTTATCCAGTCTATAATTGATGGGCATTTGGGTTGATTCTATGTCTTTGGTATTGTGAATAGTGCTGCAGTGAACATATGTGTGCATGTATCTTTATAACAGATTGATTTGTATTCCTTTGGCTATATACCCAGTGATGGGATTGCTGGGTCAAATGGTATTTCTGCCTCTAGGTATCTGAGGAATTGCTAGGCTCTCTTCCACAATGGTTGAACTAATTTATATTTCCACCAACAGTGTAAAAGCATTCATATTTCTCCACAGCCTCACCAGCATCTGTTGTTTCTTGACTTTTTAATAATCACCATTCTGACTAGTGTGAGATGGTATTCCATTGTGGTTTTGATTTCCATTTCTCTAATGATCAGTGATGTTGAGCTTTTTTTCATGTGTTTGTTGGTCACGTAAATGTCTTCTTTTGAGAAGGGTCTTTTCATGTCCTTTGCCCACATTTAATTCATCTTGAGTTGATTTTTGAATATGGTGTAAGGAAGGGATCTAGTTTCAATCTTCTGCATATGGCTAGCCAGTTATCCCAGTACCAGTACCATTTATTGAATAGGGAGTCTTTTTCCCTTTGCTTGTTTTTGTCAGATTTGTCAAAGATCAAATGGTTGTACATGTGCAGCCTTATTTCTGTGCTCTCCATTCTGTTCTATTGGTCTGTCTGTTTTTGTACCCATTCCATGCTGTTTTGGTTACTCTAGCCCTGTAGTATAGTTTGAAGTCAAGTAGTGTGATGCCTCCAGTTTTGTTGTTTTTGCTTAGGATTGCTGTGGCTATTTGGGCTCTTTTTTTTCCATATGAAGTTTAAAATAGTTTTTTCTAGTTCCAGGAAGAGCGTCATATTAGTTTGACAGGAATAGCACTGAATCTGTAAATTGCTTTGGACAGCATGGTCATTTCAACAATACTGATTGTTCCTATACATGAGTGTGGAATGTTTTTCTATTTGTTTGTGTCATGTCTGATTCCTTTGAGCAGTGTTTTGTAGTTCTTGTTGTAGAGCTCTTTCATCTCCCTGGTTAGCTCTATTCCTAGGTATTTTATTCTTTTTGTGGCAGTTGTGAATGGAATTGCATTCCTGATTTGGCTCTTGGCTTGACTGTTGTTGGTATATAGGAATGCTAGTGATTTTTATAAATTGATTTTTGTATCCTGAAGTTGCTGAAGTTGTTTATCAGGTTAGGGCTCTTTTGGGCTGAGACTATGAGGTTTTCTAGATATAGAATTGTGTCATCTGCAAACAGGGATAGTTTTACTTCCTCTCTTACTATTTGGATGCCCTTTATTTCTTTCTCTTGCCTGATTGCTCAACCAGGACTTCCAATACTATATTGAATAGGAGTGGTGACGGAGGGCATCCTTGTCTTGTTCTCTTTTTTTTTCTTTTAAAGGGAATGCTTCCAGCTTTTGTTGATTTAGTATTCTGTTGACTGTAGGTTTGTCTTAGATGGGTCTTACTATTTGTTTCTTCAATAACTGATTTATTGAGAGTTTTTAACAGAAGAGGTGTTGAATTTTATCAGAAGCCTTTGCTCATCTATTGAGATAATATCATGGTTTTTGTCTTTAGTTATATTTATGTGATGAATCACATTTATTGATTTGCTAATATTGAATCAACCTTGCATCCCAGGGATAAAGCCTACTTGATTGTGATCGATATGCTTTTTGATGTATGGCTGGATTTGGTTTGCCAGTATTTTGTTGAGGATTTTGCATCAGTGTTCCTCAAGGATATTGGCATGAAATTTTCTTTTCTTTCTTTTCTTTTCTTTTTTTTTGTTGTTGTTGTTATGCCAGGTTTTGGTATCAGGATGATGCTGGACTCATAGAATGAGTTAGGGAGGAGTCCCTCCTTAATTTTTTTTGATTAGTTTCAGTAGGAATGGTACCGGCTCTGATAGAAATCGGCTGTGAATCTATGTGATCCTCAGATTTTTTGGTTGGTAGGCTATTTATTACTGATTCAATTTTGGAGCTTGTTATTGATCTTTTCAGGGATTCGATTTCTTCCCAGTTCAGTCTTGGGAGGGTGTATGTGTTCAGGTATTTATTCATTTCTTCTAGATTGTCCAGTTTTTGTGCATAGAGGTGTTCATAATAGTTGCTTATGGTTATTTGTATTTCTGTGAGGTCAGTGGTAATATCCCTTTGTTGTTTCTAATTGTATTTATTTGGATTCTCTCTCTTTTATTCCTTATTAGTCTAGCTAGCGGTCCATCTATTTTATTAATTGTTTCCAAAAAAACAACTCTTGGATTTGTTGATCTTTTGAATGGTTTTTTGTGTCTCAATCTTACTTAGTTCAGCTCTGATTTTGGTTATTTCTTGTCTTCTTCCAGCTTTGGGGTTGGTTTGCTCTTTGTTCTCTACTTCTTTTAGTTGCGAGGTTAGGTTGTTACATTGAGATCTTTCTAACTTTTTGATGTGGGCATTTAGTGCTATAAATTTCTCTCTTAACTCTGCCTTAGCAGTGTCCCAGGTATTCTGATATGTTGTATCTTGGTTCTCATTAGTTTCAAAGTTTCTTGACTTCTGCTTTAATTTCATTACTTAACCCAAAAGCCATTCAGGAGCAGTTTATTTAATTTCCATGAAATTGTATGGTTTGGGGCCACTGTCTTAGTCTTTATTTCTAGTTTTATTGTACTGTGGTCTGAGAGAGTGTTTGGTATTATTTCAGTTCTTTTCCATTTGCTGAGGATGGTTTTATGTCCAATTGTGTGGTCAATTGTAGAGTATGTGCCATATGGCAATTAGAAGAATTTGTATTCTGGTGATTTTGGATGGAGAGTTCTATAGATGTCTCTCAGGCCCATTCGGTACTAGGCTGAGTTCAAGCTCTGAATATCTTTGAAATGTTTTGCCTGGATGATCTGTCTAATACTGTCAGTGGGGTGTTAAAGTCTCCCACTATTTTTGTGGGGGAGTCTAAGTCTCTTTGGAGGTCACTAAGAATTTTCTTTTTGAATCTGGTGCTTTCGTGTAGGGTGCATATATATTCATGATAGTTATATCTTCTTGTTAAATTGAACTCTTTGCCATCACACAATGCCTTTCTTTTTTTTTATTTTTATTGGTTGAAAGTCTGAAATTACACATTTTCTTTTAACAAAGAATATCTTAGCACATTAGCAGGGAATTATGAATTGTATGACATCCTACGTCCAGCTTCGGTTTAAGCAGAAAAGCTTAAGGATGGTAAGGAAGCTACTTTAGATTAAATGCTGATGTCCAGATATAATACCAAATTATTTTCTATGTACTAATTGTTCAATCAGCACTCCTCCTTGAAGACACTATCATTACCCTACACTTGGGGTCCTAGCAGGACCATAGGTATTAGTGCTCTAACTGTGTTATTCCCAAAGAGTCTTATGATCCAGGCTGAATCAGTTACAGAGTACCATACTTCCCTGGAGACGAAGTTTAGTCTGGAAGAGGCATAATCCAAAAGGGCTGGTAGAACAATGTTTCTACTATCAATGTCTACTTACTGAAATAAAATATCTTTGTATTAAGATAAATTATCTAGAAGGATGTGAGTCTGGGGTCGCTGGTGGACATCTTGCTGAATGTCCATGTGGCCGAATCATGTGGATTAGCATGAATGCGGAATGAGGCCAAGCAGAAATGGGAATTGCTGACAGGTGAAAGAGAAGACAGGGCCCTAATGACACATTTAAACTCCTGGATTAAATATACACTTATTCAAAAAATATTTATTGAACATCTTTACTACTCTAGACATTGTTCTGGAGTCAGGTATGGCAGTGAGCATGACAGAGAAATTTCTTGCTTCTAGGAAAGATAGAGACAGACACAGACATGAATATATGCATACATACATATGAACATGCACACATACATAACTAAGTCACGCAAACTAAGCCAAGTGTTTATAAACAAAGTGAGGAAAAAGAGGGGGAGAGTTTGTGTGTGTTTTTTAAAAGGATAATCAAGGAAAACAATACTAGAAAGGAGAAATTAGAGCAGACTTCAATGAAGTGAGGAAAGAAGTCATTTAGATATCTGGGGAAAGAAGTCTTGGCAGAGGAAATAGCAAATACAAATGTATTGAGGTGGAGTAAGACATTCAATATGGCTGACACAGAATGAGTGGAGAGAGAATGTGGGGGATGAGAAAGATGGAAGGACAGTATGGAGGTCTTGACAGCTCATTATTTTATTCTAAATGACATGGATAACATTGAGAGGATTTTTTAAAAAGTATTAAATAATCCGAATGCTTGGAAAACATAAACAGAAACAATCTAGTGCACCGTTATCCAGGAAGACAAGCAAACAAAGTGTTTCAAGCTGTAGTGACTGATCAACCATGACAAATGGTGCTGGTCCTGATAGATGAGATGATATAGATCCTAATGTCTGATGATTGGTTTGCAACGTGAAGGTCATCTGTGATGTGATAAAAACAATACATGTAGAGTGGTGGAGGTGAATCCTCAAGGTAGAATGAAAGAGAAGCCTGAATATGGTCTCATCTCTGGATTTTCTAGTTAAGGAAAGATTTCTTGATATCTTGAGTTGGGCTTCTGTTTTGTGATAGCAAATAAGGCATGCGATCCAAAGGGGCAGATAGGACAATGTTTCTACTATCAATACCTGCTTATTGAGAGAAAATCTCTTAATATTAAGATAGATTATCTAGAAGGATAAGTCTTAGGCTGCTGGTGGACATCTTGCCGATCTCTTGGATAGGCATGAATGCAGAATGAGGCCAAGTGGAAATGAGAATTGGCTTTTAAAAAATTAACTTAAAAAAAAAGAAATCAGTCTGATTTCTGGCTTACCGGTTAAAACCAATTATATTCTATACTCATAACACAAGTCTTTATAAGACTACATCCTAGACAAAACTCTGCTCACAGAAAGAATAGCCTTTCGGTCAATTTTTCTGGTCCTGATACTGGCGCCATTATTAATAGCTATGCAACTGGACATCTGAATAATTTGTCCCTGATATAGAGCTCATTAATACTATATTATAAACCTCTCAGATTAGTCACAATCTTTTCTGTGCTTAGTTCAGTAATATATGTAGTTTAGTTTCTGCATTCTCCATGCGGTAAGTCAATCACAGATTGAAAATATGCATAATTTTGTTTTATACTATTTTATATTTCACAGCAATATCCCTGTTAACATCTGTCAAGGGGGTTGCCAAGGAAACAAAAATATAACACACACTCTGTTATACATACAGATTATATTTTGCTTTATATCCTTTCTAGTGGAAGTTTGTGCACATGTTTAGTTTTATATTACTCTATATTTCTGTGTTTTAATTTTCTTTGCAATAAAAGCAGAAGTTATTTGATATACTAAGACTATTGTGTCATACAGAGGGAATTTCTTTAAGCTTTAAAATTATTTCGGTAGTGTGGTTTTAGAAAATAGAGTATATAGAAAAAGCTAAAACAAATCAGACTGTAGAACATACTTTCATATATTTGGAAGTTAGAAAAAATGAGTATTAAAAATTCATAATTATCCAGAAAAATACCTGGATATTAATAAGATTGTGTCATTGAAAAGGGGTTTGCACTGTGGTTTAATAGGCAGGAGTCATCTTTAACCTTTAGGGTTTTATTTAAAATACTATGTAGTGATATAGGAGGCAGGGTAATAGCCTTTAATGTTTCACTTTAAAGTAAGAAGCAGGAAGGTCAGAGTAAGAAAATTAAATTTATTGAGCAGTAACTATAACACTGTAACAACTATTTATTTGATTATTATATAGTATATTTAAAATTACAAATATCACAATTTTGCTTCAAAATATTAAATCACAGTTGTTCAAACAGTAACTCCTGATTGTAAGCGAAAAAAAATTCTATTATGTTACATTGCAGCTAAGTTTTACTTTAAGCTGCTTAAGGCCTTTGTATATTTTTCCTTTATTATTTTGTATCTATTTTTATTTTTGCTAAAGGTCAATTCTTGTTCTTTAGGATGGAAACTTTGTCTTCAATGCATTCATATGACACACAGATGACAATAAGCCATGTTTTCAACCTGATATTAAGTCTGCTTGCAGATTTTCTTTTTATCCAAGTGTTCTTTATACCTGGTCTGTATGGCTAGCCAAAATCTAAGATGGCTCTTGTATCCCCACTTGGTGTACATGCGCTACATGATTCCCCCACCAGGAACGTGGGCTGGACCCATGGATATGATGGGCTATGACTTCCTCTATTAGGCTGTGCTATATAAAACTGTTGTAACAGACTGGAGGGAGTTCTTGCTGCTGGCTTTGAAGAAGAAGCTGCCATGTTGTGATAGAGTCACAATGCTAGAACCTGAGGGTGGCTTCTGGAAACAGAGAGCAGCCCCAGCCAATAGCCAGCAAGAAAATTAGGAACTCAGCTATACAGTTGCAAGAGACTTAATCCTGCCCACACCTCAAAAGAGCTTGAAAGATGACCCCAAGCTCAAGATGCAAATGCAGCCTTGGCCAACACCTTGGTTGTATCCATTTTCAACACTGAGCAGCTACACTATGCCTGGAATTTTGAACTACAGATACTGTGAGATAGTGAGAGCATGTTGTCTTGAGACACTAAACTGGTGTTAATTTGTTGTGCAGCAATAGAAAACTAAAAATAATATGACCTACTTCCTTTTCTATATATTTTTCACTCATCTTCTGCCATAGATAATATAACAATGGCAGAAGGCCTTACATGATTAATCTCAAAATGACTACAAGGACAGTAATTATAATAGTAATGTGGCAAACTGAAGCAGATTTCAGGTGTGTTAAGGCAACATTCTGTAAATGCCACTTTCCTGTGCCACTTCTACCTTTATACCTGTGTGTTTTCTCAGTTCAGATATGTGCCTTAAAGCATTCCTTAAAGTGTTCTTTTTATCCAAGAATTCCTAATGAAAACAAAGCATTCTTAAAAAGGATTGATTTTTATGAAACGACTATTTGCCATCATTAAACAACTATCCAATGTATTTACGTATTTTCTTGGCTATAATGGGTTTTATCATGTTTGTTTCTGAAACTGGGATGCCTTAAATAGATGTCAACAAAAATTTGCTCTGACGAAGGCAGGACTGAGTTGATCTGCAGTTGTCATTGCCTGCATATGTGCAAACAGCCTTCTAGGTATTTTATGTTTATACAATTTTGTGTTCATTTGAGTTATTCACTTCAGAATCACATAAGCCATTGATTTCTAAAGAAAACTTATATCCTTAAATGTTACTTAAAATGTCTTCATAAAGTTAGTATTATGAAGCAGCACTGACATGAAAAATTATTATCTATGTGGAAGGTTACCTGTCATGAACCATGATTATTTTTGCTCACTATGTATGGCCATCATCTAGAGCCATGTTCTAGTCTACAGTGGAGTTGTGTCTTAAAGCAGAGTTAGGTTTTCATATGATGGCATAGGCAAAACTTACACGCTGATAATACTACCTTTTAAAAATTATTTAAGCCAATCTGTGTAAGATAAGTTTGATGTTACTAAGGTTGAGTAATAGTTGAACTAGTTGTGGAGTTGGACTCACTGTAAATTCTTGCTTTAACTATGCCTTTTATTTTAGATATTTTTATTTTAACTATTTCTAACTTGACTATGTTTTTAGTTTGACTATTTAAATACATTATTACCTCTCCCAGATTTAAAAAACAACAACAACAAAACATTTCTTCCTTGTAAATGAATTTCTGCATGCATAAATCCAAAGTAAATTACGAAGGTTAAAGATAAAAATAAGCAAATTTTTATCAGATAAATGCAAACAAAATAAAGCTCCAAGTTACAATATTAATATCAGGCAAGAAAGAATCCAAGGAAAAAGAGAAGCGTTAAACTGGACAATGTGGCTATTTTTTTTAGCAGGTGAAGGATATTCTACATGATGAAGTTTTACTAAATAACATTTTCATAAACCAAATAGAGTATCAAAGTTGATGTGAAAAAAACATTATAAATCAAAGGGAAAATGAGAAGAATACAATCATAAATGAGAGATTTAATACAACTTTCTTGCCTTTTAAAAGCAAGTAGGCAAAAGAAAATACAGATAATCTAATATAATCAATTGCATTATTTTAAACATCTCTATATATCAAATTTTATAAGCTGCAAAAAGGGAATAAGTCCCACATTTATATATGTCAGTGAGAGGTTCGGTTGTAGGAAATAGAGATTGTTCTAGCTATTTTAAAAAGAAAGACATTTGACATAGGTAATTTAATTCCTACAAAATGGCTGGAAAGACAGGAGGAGTAGGCCCTGGGCCAATTCCCCAGGAGCGATTCCCAGAGTTACACAGCCAAATAGGTCTGCCAGGTTGCTGCTACCTTTTCCATAGTTAGGAAAGTGGACAATCAGATGAATACCACTAGAAAGCTGTCAAGTTCAAGAACACATCCCTGGAACTGTGATTCAGAAATCAGGAAGCTGCCGCCCACGCCTCCCCTGCAAGTGTTCTTGAAGTGAAGGACTAGATGTTGGAGTGATGCTCTATATCTGTCCTTACCTGCCAGAAGCAAGAGACAAAACAAAAAGTCATCCCCTACCTCACTTGCACTCTCCCAATATCAACGGATGGAATGGGGGCATTTTCAGTGCAATCCAATTTACATCTTGAGCTCTAATTGTCAGTAATAGATACTGACAGCCAAATTCACCATGTCCACCTCATCCACGATCCTGAAACTGGAACTTTTTAAGCAATGGGTATATATTGATACACAAATAATATTTATTTAAGTGTTTAATTCAGTTTAAAAAGCTGAATTATGCAAATCAAAGTCTCAAATTAAGAATTAATAAGACTAGCAATTAATAATATATATGTAAACCAATAACAAATTCAAAGGTTGGAAGTTAAAAGTTATCCTGAATATGAAATTGAACCTGCAGGGCCTTTATACAATAATGACAATGAAATACTGTGTAATAACATTTTCAGAATGAGGCCAAAAGTATAGGGTGTCACAAATACAACATAAAATTCTTCACTCTTATAGGAAAGACCTGAATTCAAGATCTCCATGAAACCAGCTATATCTAGTAACTTCGCCTGTAAATCAAATAATAAATGAGGTAGTTTCTATATACCAGATTTTCAGTTTTAAGAAACTATAATTTTCAGGGCCAATGGTATGGTGATGATGATGTATTATACATTCCCAGAAAAATTATAAATTGGTATAAGTTTTCAAACGGTAACTGGGCAATGTACATCAAAAGCTTTTAAAATATAAATCAACTTTGATGCAGCATTTTTATTTTGTAGATCTTATCTTAAGAAAGTAATTGGAAATTTGCACAAAGACATGGAATAGGTTAGTTAGTAAGCCAGTATAGCACTATTCAGCAAAATTGTTCAGTATCAGTGAAGGGCTAGATTAAATATGACACAACTTTAATACTGTATGACTATTAAAAATAATTGTTTGAAAAAAGATTTAATGATGAAAAAATATTCATAATACATAATTTGGTAAATAAAATGTTACAAAAACAGCATGTGTAGCAAGATTCAAATTTCTATACGTATCTATACATAGAAAATAACACTGGATGGTTAAATATAAATATATTAACAGTTTTTTAGTGGTTGGCATATCAGTCAAGATAGGTTACAGTATGCTTTGGAAACAAACACCACCAAATCCCAGTGGCTTAATACACGACAGTTTATTTATTTGCTCTCTCAAGGTCTGTTGAGGGTACAGGCAACTTTCCAAGGCAGCTGTCTTCCATGTGGGAGCTCAGAACCCCAGGCTAATTCGATCATGTGGCACTTCCATAACAAGTGCTTCCATGATTGCTGTGTCAGGGCAAGAGAGAGCCTATTAAATTGTACAGGCAGATTTCTCCCTTAAATTTATATTTCATGCATAAGCAACTATAAATGATGAGAAGTCTAAGTATCTCCAATTAGATACTTCACCTACTTAAACAGTTGAATTTCTTGAATCTTTTTAGTGCCTGAAAGTTACATTCCAATTCATTTCTTTCCTTCACAATAATGGGGCTAATCTTGAACTTGCCATTTATTCCTCCATAGTCTCTATTACCCCACCTAAAATGAGAAATAATTGCATCAAAGCCTTGATAAAAAGTCCATGATGTCTCATCAATAAATAACCTCAAAATGAGATGTAATACAAAGCTTGTATTTATGTTTTAGACTTCTTTGGACACTTTTTGCTTTCTGCTTTTCGTAATGTTCATAAATGTTAAACAAAATGGGCTCTGGAGTAATTTTATAGATGAAAATCATGTTATATATTCCAAATGATCTGCCTTGGTTTTTCCCAGTGGCTGCCATTATTTTGTTTTTCTGTTGTTAATCCTAAGTTTTGCCAGGGATGTTATGGGTTCCAACTTTTAAGCAGCTTGTATTGCCCAACATTGACTGGGAGCAGGGTCATATTTTCATCATGCTCTTCATCTTGTGTATAGCTTTCTGTTATCCCAGCTGTATTCTGTATCAAGGATTGTTCTTGTGTAAAATAAAGTTGCCTTTCATCTTGAAGAACCGAACTTACTTCTACAGTAAACTTTAAAGCCAGCATCATGACCTTTTGTTAGAATTGGATTAATAGCTACTGGGCCCCATATTTAGAAGATAACTGCAGTAGGGATACAGTATAATAAAATAATAAATAATAGGTTAGCATTGAGAAACACTCTAAATTACTGGACCCTCATTAGGGACAGATCTTAGGTCTTTTCCTTTAGAATTGTGTCATCTCCAGGGTAAAAATGATGTGGCCCAGGTGGGACTTTTGAAATGTGTTCTATAACTCACTGCTGATCAAACTGCTCATGCAGAGATATTACAAACGAGTGACTTATTCAGAACGGGTGAAACAGGATAAATGATGAAAAATGGTAGATAAAATTCTTTGAAAAGAAAATTATTTGTAGTATTAGCAATATAAGATACATGTGATTTTTTTATTCCTTCTGCATGTGGTTATAATCAAATCCAACTTTTCCCAGTTCACCTACAAAGTGAAGTTGGAAATTGGGCTGGGAAGGGAATTTCAATTGGCTTTGACAGGTTGGAGTAATTTTCAATATGGCTCCAAGATAGTGGTTTTGCTTGGCTAATACATATTTTTCAATTTTGTCAATTGAGACAGAAATCCCAAACATTATAAAAGTGTTTTGTGCCAAGAAGGCACAATGACTTTGGTATACATTGTTAAGATGGTGAATTTTGCTAAATGCAATTGCAAACACATGTTCTATTGCAAAGCAGGCAATTAAAAAGAAATAAAAAAAACCACACAGAAATGGGTTTCAATAAGAAACACTGAATAACACCAAGGGTGTTTTTTAAAATTATAAAATTGTGCAACTACTACAACTACTTTTTACTTTGCAAAGTTATTAGCGAATCATATTGATTGTGCAGTTTCTTTTTTTTAATAATTGAATCATGGAGATTGAATCATGAAAGCTTGTATCTTACAAATTTAGCCTTCTCTTAGTGAAGAAATTTTAAATACATAAGGAACTAATTTCAGGACTATTGAAATTTTAATTATTACAAATTATCTTTTCTAAGTTTTTTTGGTCAGATCAGAATAGAATGGATTTTGAATGAAGATTATTACAAGACTAAAGAGAAAAGCATAATTAGAATGTGATCTCCAAAATAACAAATTTTGAAAAATACCACCACAATTCTGAATGGGAAAATGGGTGGCATTTCAAAGTTTATTTCATAAATGGGGTTATGTTTTATTCTCTATCCAATCATTTTCATCACATTACTTCTTTCTTTGAAGTAATCCAGAGTCATTCTACATGCTAAAATATGAGACCATGATATATGAAATCCTTATTTAAGAATCTTTCCATGGGCAAAGCAATGCTTCCTAAATCTTGGTTCATAATCTCTTATGTTCTAGCTTTCTAATCTTGTAATTTGCTGAGATCATTTTCTACCATTATTGGAGCAATATATCCTCAAAATCATTTCTTTGAGACCAACTGGTGTTTAAACTCCAAATTCAGAACATGCCAGGGACATGCCATTTCCCTTTCTCTCAACTTACAACTTATAAACAATAGAAAGGATTTAGTTCATTTATTCTTTCATTCACTCAATTTATGTCTTTCTTTGAGGTGCATATACCTGTCTATGCTTCTCTTACATTTGTCTTGGTTGTAGTCTGCCTTAAATCGTAAGTTCCTATAGGACAGGGACCATGCCTATTTAATTTACTTTTAACATATCTAACCTAATGCAATGAAAATATGTGAACTTAACACATGAATCTTGATGATGACAGTGATTATAATAACTTATGTTGTTTCTCCTTTGCTTCTCAGTGGCGCTTGCCAGTAATTCACACATGCTGACAGGTAAGTTCTGTGTATTTTTTGTGTACATTTTCATACTTCTTTCAGCCAAAATACTACATAAAGTCATAATGCATAAAACTTAACTGCAGTATTCCTTTAATTTTATTTCATTTCTTTGGCTCTTTTCCATTTATCTGGCAGAATTATATATGAGGCCAAATCTTTAAATTCTTTGCAGTTTTCTCTTTGGATTTATAGCACAAGTCTGTTGATTATTACATATCAGTCACTATTAATATGAGACAAACATTAAAGAAATGGCAAAGGGGCAGTTAAAAGAAAAATGCTGCAGAACAATGCATGGTATTTCTCGTCCCACATTCTAACGTAATCCATCACAGCCAAGATCTTCAAAATCTGTACGGATCGCAGAGAATTGTGGGTATTTTTTCTTTTCTAAGATTTTATCTTTTCTGCACAGTTGAAAAACACTTCAGTGTTTTGTTTGTTGGCTTATTTATCTTAAAGACAGGATCCACGGTACCTGATGAAATGTACAGAGTCACATTTCAATATAAATATAAAATTTCTAACAAACACATTTGGTAATACCAAGCCTTCTTATTGGAAGCCCACTCCAGTGCTGCTTATTACTTGACATTTGTAGACTCTCTCAGGTTACCTTCTAATGGCTTTATATGGGTACCCCAAATGGATTTGAATTTTTAAAAGCAAATATCACATCATATACATCTCTGATATGCCTACATCATCACATTGTACAGTTCTGGCATACAATGGATGTCAATAATAAATATTAAAAGTACATAGTTGTTGTTACCATTAGTATCAATTAGTATGGTATCATTATACATTAGCTTACGAAGTTAAGTGTAGATAGCAAACAAAAGTCAAATTATAAATTCCTAAAGAGAATATATCTTAGGTCATGGATTTTTACTTATATATTTTGTTTGTCAGTTATGGATCTCAAGGAATTCACTCTCTTATCTCTCCCCACTTCAATGACATTTATCTATTCTCTCATTACTAAAATACTGCAGTAGTTCAACTTCGGGTAGATTTGCTGCCTGATGCCCTCACCTATGTGAAACAAAGGAGGCAAGTGTGTTAAAGAGTTATTAGCAGGTGAACCAGGTATGGCAAAAACCATGCATTTCATTCATGAAAGAGCACTGTCCACCCAGATATTATTTATTCATTGTTCACACAAATATAACAAAATTAGAACTGCGATAAATTCAAACTAGAGAAAGTATATATACTCTGAAAAAAGAAGTGAGGCCTGTTAGCTTTGTAGCAAAAGAAGGGACTCAAAATGAACCTGTATGAAACAGACATAACCGAAAGAGCAATTTTGTCTTTGTTCATTTTCTAAAAACAGGCTGCACCTTTCAGCTAGCTTCCAAGGCAGCGTTGTAGCACATCACAGTTAAATAATTGAATTTTTTTTGTACAGGCTTTGAGTCTACAAGGATAAGTTAAATAATTATAATTTGTATTTCTTTAGTGATGTTGCAGGGAATAATCAGACATTCCTACTTTGTAGGTCAATGAGTTCATGAAGTTTGACCTAAAAACCTTTAAAACAAATATAAGTGATATCCAAACAACTGAAGAAATCCAAGTGTTTCACAGTGAAGAGAGATTTACTAAAAGATGGTCCATCATCTCAGTGGAACATGATGTAATCATTTATGTGATAATTATGAAGACTATATAAAAACAAGGGAGAATGTTAACAGTGTTAAGTAAATAATGAGTATGGATTCGCATGGACATATGATTGGTTACCACGATGTAAAAGAAGCTTATTTGCTAATAAATATTGGTATGAAACAGCAGCAGCACTGGCAGAGCACAACAGCCATGTGCACAGATTTGGAGCCACATTTCCTGAGTGTCATTTCCAGGTTTGTTGCTTTTTAGTTGCCTTACCTTGAGCAAATTATGAAACCTATGTCTTTCTGTTTACTCATCTGACAAACAAGGATAGAGTATTTTCTTCCAATGGCTGTTGTAAGGATTTTTTTTTACATGAGATCATGTATATATTAAATACTAAGAACAATGCCTGGCAGATAGTATTACTATGTGTGTTGTTAATTTTTTTAAGTAGTCATGTTATATTGGTGAGAATAAAGGAGAATTTTATGTTGTTTCTAAAATTAAAAGATTGCGTCATGTGAGAGAACTCTATTTAAAAATCCGAGGAATTACACAAATAATTCAAAAAGTATTTTTAAAGATAATGATTAAAATGAAATACTTTTGGATTCTGAAAGAGATACAACTCACCTATATGGAAAATTCTACTAATTGATAATTTTCTAAAATATCTGGATAGTCAAGACTTTGTTATTTTTAATTATTTCACTCTTGTTTACAAATTGCCACCATGTTGTTCTTTAAATTCATTATTAGTAATATCATGTTTGTTTAGCCTTCGCAGCCAAGTTATATATTTATTTTGTATTTGCTAATATTATTTAATATAATGCTGTCTTCACACAACAGTGAAAAATAACTGACTAAGTCTCATTGGGCTTTGATGTTGTTTTGTCCACACAAAGAGATTTTTATAGGTAAAAGCTTAACTTTCCCTTTGTGCATCCACATACTTCTTTGGTGACTCATTTTGCTTTCCATTCTTAGGTAATATATTAAAGCTCCTTATCTTCCTTTAAGGTCTCTCAGAAGAGACTTTCAGGGGATCCAGAGATTCTTATGAATCAGGTAGAGGATTCCCTTATGGCTAATGTAGTCTATAAAGGACAGAGACTTCCCTGCTGCTATTACAGTTGCCAAGCATTTCCAGGTTAATGACAGTCTCTATACCTAAACAAGTCCCTGTAACTAACTTCAGTTGTCTCCAACATTAACATCACCAACAGTACCTCAATATTGGCCTTGATCAGATGCTTAAGATACTTCCAATCTACTTCAAGTAAAGGATGTGGACTGCAAGAACGGATGAATCCAGGACATGGATACTTACTTCACAAGGGAGAAGTCCTCTACTTGGCACCTCTTTATTAGAAGATCTGTCTTCTACCAGTGTGGCTGTTGGAAAACAGGCTTGTGACCTTTCTTGCTAGTGAAGTGCTATGTCCTGAGCAAGCTTGTTTGCTGTTCTTTGGATTAAATTTCCTATACCAAGAGACAGAGGTATGACCTTGGCAGTTTCAGAAAGGCACATGAATAGCTGGAGCACTGATTCTAGGCTATGGTCCGACATGTAATTCCATGTAGTTCAGCCCAAGACACCAGCTAAATTCTGGTTCTATGTTGGATTTGGGGCCAAAGAAATAGCAGGTGATAAAAAGTCATTCCTTTAACTGGTGTTCTTATTTTTATACTTCACTTAGACTTGACTGTTTCAGGAAAGTATTGAGGACTTCAGGTTCCATTTCTCAACTTACAACCCCATAGCTTAAGGGAAGCATTCTACAGGTTCATAGCACCTAGTATTTTTCTCATTGATGTATCAGCGAAAACTGATTCCAAATAACATTTGATTTTGGGTTATGCTCAGTAATGATCTGAACCAGAAAAAACTGGCCAATGCTTGATTTCTGTGATTGAGCTTGTAGAATTCTATTACCTACAATCACCTAGGAACATCATCTTTGAAAGGTTAATAATACAGATTATAGCCAGGCACGGTGGCTCACGCCTGTAATCCCAGCACTTTAGGAGGCCAAGGTGGGCAGATCACGAGGTCAGGAGATCAAGACCATCCTGGCTAACACGGTGAAACCCTGCCTCTACTAAGAATACAAAAAAATTAGCCAGGCTGGTGGTGGGTGCCTGTAGTCCCAGCTACTTGGGAGGCTGAGGTAGGAGAAGGGTGTGAACCCGGGAGGCGGAGCTTGCAGTGAGCCGAGATTGCACCACTGCACTCCAGCCTGGGCGACAGAGCGAGACTCCATCTCAAAAAAATAAAAAAAGTTTATGAAGATCAAGTTTTATAGCAATGTCATCACAGCACAGGCAATAGTGGGCCAAAATTTAAAAACATTTTCTTTTATCTTTTAAAAATTTGTTTGCTTGCTTACATGTTTCCAGAGCCTACTCTATGATGTAGGTGCTCACCTGGAGCCACCATGGTTCTACAGGCTATGGCTTAAGGAAGGACTCTCACCTACGGCTGTGGTAGACACTAAATCAGAAAAGTGAACAAAGCTAAGTGCTGAATGAAAAGTCAATATACCATCAGCCACTGAGATGATTCTGAATGGGCCACCAAAATTAAAGTGTTAATGGGTTTGAGGCCAGAATCTAGGAATATGATTTGTGAGAGTAACAGCAGCAGGTTGATCCCAGAAGACTGAGACATTTGTTTGACACAGAATTTGTTAGCTGCTGAGTTTTAATGCCTGCGGAAGCATGATACACAAGTGAGTGAGTCTTCCATGTTTACAGGGCCATAGGTAGATAAGTTACCATTATTCTTTAATTTCTAGACCAGTTCTTCCACTTCCATGGATATGAGTGTGTATGTTTGTATGTGTGTGTGTGTGAATGGTATTTTGATGCACAAGATAAAAAGTCAAATTCTTTTTGAGGACAAGCAGAACACACTTAATATTTGAACTGATCTTTTCAGTTTACTTGAGCACCATTTAGTAAATTTAGTCTTTCTGTGTTTAATGGGGTTTTCCAGTTTCCCAAAATGCCTACTCCCAAGATGTAGTTCACTGGAAAACATTCCTGAAAAAAAGTCTGAGAAAAGTACTTGAGATTGTGCCCCAAATCTATGGAGATTCACCCGTAGTTGGTGTCTTATTATATTGAAATTATTCCACCCAAAACTGATTGTTTTTTATATAGATTTATTCACTTTTCCCTTTATAGCAAGAGAATAAGGCCACAGACTTATAAGAGTATTAAGAAATGGCTATTTGAATCATTCTATTATAAAGACACTTGTATGTGTATATTTATTGCAGCACTATTTACAATAGCACAATAGCAAAGACATGGAATCAACCAAAATGCCCGTCACTGATAGACTGGATAAAGAAAATGTGGTACATATACAACACATAATACTATGCAGCCATAAAAAAGATCAGGATCATATCCTTTGCAAGGACATGGATGGAGCTGGAGGCCATTATTCTTAGTGAACTAACACAGGAACAGAAAACCAAATACCACATGTTCTCACTTATAAGTGGGAGCTAAGTGATGAAAACACATGGACACACAGAAGGGAACAACACACACTGGGGCCTGTTGGAGGTTGGAGGTGGGGAGGAGGGAGAGGATCAGGAAAAATAACTTATGGGTACTAGGCTTAATAACTGGGTGATGAAACAATCTGCACAACAAACCACCATGATGCAAGTTTACCTGTATAACAAACCTGCACTTATATCCTTGAACTTAAAAGTTAAAAAAAAAGAAACAGCTATTTGAATGTTATGTCTTCTCAATGAAAAACAGTTTTTACCACACTTAGGTGTCCTTGTTGTGTGAGTGGCCTAGCATTGTATGGTGCCTGCTCAAAGCCACCACTGACAGCTGGTTACCATTCAGTTGCTAGTGCTGGTGGCCAGTTATTTTCAATTTGGCTTCACACCGGTAGTGACTAACATCTGCTAAGTGATGGAGTGATGTGTAGGTTCAGGTCTTTAGAGTTGAAATGACCTCAAATTCACTTTAGGAGAGGGATCTAGGCCTATATGGGAGCTTCTTCAAAGCTGACCTGAATACTTGCAAAAGACTATAAGCAGTAATGGTTTTCTGGTTTTTACACAGTCTGGACATCCTATGGAATATTTCCTGTCCATCCTGGCCTCAGAGGACTTGGTTGCCTCATTGTCTAAGTAGAAACAGAAGGGCTATTATCAATAGTTTGGGACAAGTAGATAAGTGATTTCAATAGTGTCTAGATTTTTGCCAAGTCAGGCAGTCTTTGCTGAGAATATTTACATAAGATATGTCTATTGGAGATGTGAAGCACAAATATTTGCTGTGCAAATTTACTCACACTTCTACCAGGAATCAGCTAGAAATTGGAAGTTGGCTTTTGGAATGTGTTATATCTATTGCCAATCATAAGGTGGTGTTTGAAATTTCAGGAGGTAAAAGGCCCAAATGGTAGCGAAAGTAAGAAAAACATCATCTATCCTGATTGAGGAACTAGCCAAGCTCAAGTAACTATAGCTTCTTTTTTGCTCATATTTATTTCTTCCATATTTATAGTCCCTATAAATAAATTCCACTGTCTTTTTTCTTCTTTTAAGACAAAGAAGTAATTTATTTTGGAAAACCAGTAGTTTTTAGTATCATTTTAATGTATATTTGAGTAAATTTTAGAGTAGGAAGAATAAGTGAAATGCAGTATTTACATTTAGCTAATTTTCTTCCCTTGTTAGAAAGCCACTATTCTGCAGAAAGAGAAATATGTTAAAAATGTACGTATTTTAACTATAAAAATCAATTGTCATAAATTGTATATATAGCAAATCACATGGGAAGTCTTTATTTCCTAATTTAAAAAAGCTGCCTCAAAGAAATGTTTCAGCACACAGAGGCACATGGGCCACTTGGCAGACGGCCTAATTGAAACCAAGGGCCCGGGAGAAGAGCTCAACTCTGCATCTGCCGTCCAGAACTGGCTGCGCTACACTTTGAACCAGTGCTGATGGCTTTGTACACAAAGATCAAAATGAGTTTGTTTTATTCAGCCGGGTTGTGGAGGTGCACGTATTTTGGCTTCTGGATGCAATAAAGCATTGAGCTCTCAGATAAACAAACTATAAATCTAATCAAGTCTGGGCACAATGATAAGTAGATTGCTTATATGGGGGTGGGGGAAGAGAAGGAGAGAGAGAGAGAGACAGAGAGAGAGAGAGACTCTCACAAGATAAAATGGCCCATTCGCATTTTATGCAGTGGAATACTGAGCATGAATCCTTGTATGTTGCCAGTTTTAAAAACTGTTTCTTCTTTTCCTTCTCCCTCTCCTCCTCCTCCTGCTCCTCTCCTTTCTTCTCCTTATGTGGCAGAGAGACTACAGATGTATTCTCAATTAAAGAGCTGTCTTGATAGCTTCATCAGGCTCCTTGAATGGAAGCAGGTGAAGTATTGTAAAATATTTCTTCTTACATATGTTTGAGGACTGAAATATTTCTATCTCTGTTTCTCTAACAAGTAATGCAATACAGGCAAACAATATGTAAACAGTGTGTTCGTTATGTGGAATTTGTAGCCAACAATTCACCATCATGTGCCCTTTATTTGTCCCCAGTTACACGCTGGGAATAGAACAGAAGAACGATGAATGCCCTGTCTTAAACATGTTCAGATGTGATGACTCCTAAGCATGGCTGAGAGTTTCAGCTATGATGAAGAAATGGAAAGGGCTCATTGACTTATTTCTGTATTTGGATGCTTTGGCCCACTGTACAACTTCAAGGATTGTTGGAATCAATCCATCTCCCTACTTTACTAAGTAGCTCCCAGATAAACCTCTAAATATGATAAAATATGTGTCCATTAGGAGTGACTGAATTCCACAACTAGACTTTACCTGAAACTGAAATGATAAAGTTTTCATTTAAAGTAAATACATAAGTTGACAGGTTTAGAAACTACCCAATAAATAAATAACAGTGATTTTGAAATTTCCTCCAGAAACAGGAGTCCTAGCTGTGTGATAAAAGAATGAATTTCTTAAAAATAGAGACCCATAATCTGAATCTCTAGTTAGATACTTACAGCATGGTTAATTGCTTTTTAAAAATCCTTTTTATTGAGATATAATTCACTTACCAAAAATTCATGCTTTTACAGTATACAATTTAACTAGTACGTAGTATATTCACTATATATAGTAGTATATAGTATATTCATTAAATAGTATGTAGTATATGTACAACCATCAGTTCAATATAATTCTAGAACATTTTTAACACCCCCCAAATAAATCCATTAGTAGTGTTTAGTGGGATTTATTGCTGGAAATGTCAGGGAACTGGTACTTTCTGTCTAACTTCTAATTTGAATAAACTTTCATTTGTAGTCCTGAAAAATCAACTTAGATTTTTTTCATCTCCAATTTCCATGCTACTAAGATTCTTTTCTTTAGATAACAAAAATATTTCAAGTATGCAGTGAAATGTAGTGTAGTCTAAAGAGTTCCCCACTAAACTGGATGGCTTATTGTGTTAATGACCTAAGTCCCTTAAAGTCTCAATACTTTATTTCTTACTAGAGTGAGATATATAGGTCACTGCTGGGGACTATATTGTCCTGAGTGTCATGCCAGGAGTCATATTTCTTGTTCAAAACATATATAGAAAGTTCAATAATAATACCTGTAATGATATTAATAATGATGAGAAAAAAGAAGAAGAAGAAGGAAAGAAGTAGGAGGAAGAAAAAAATTTATATGATATACTGATCACCCTACTGTATTAGGAATTTTCAATATACTTCTCATTTATTAACTTTTCTATCCTCAGTGCAACTCTTGCACATAACTAGCATAACATAGCATTAAGCATAACTTGGTTCCAAGCAGCAGAAAGCAATTCTGCTTATCTCCAGAAATACAAGGAATATTGTTGGGAATATATCTAGAGGCTCCAGACTCAATGGGAGGCCATAGGACCAGCTAGATGCAACTGAAGAAGGTTTGTCAGCTAGAAGCAACCAAAGAAGCTACTGAAGACTCAGTGGCAGAAACTGTATCAGTACTCATGCCCCAAGTATAATATGGAAGCTACACCACTGCTGCTACTGCTACTGTGATGAGTATGACCTCTTGTTTTCCTGATACCATTACATCAATTGCTTAAGATTCAACAACCAAGAAACAAGCACCCGATTTGCTGAACTGGTATCAGGTGTCCATTCTGTGGCTAAGTGAGGAAAAGTCTGTTTGGCTTCAGTCATGGTTAATTTTATGTGTTCACTTCTCTGGGCCAAGGTTCCCAGATATTTGGACAAACATTATTCTGAATATTTCTCTGAAGAGTGTTTTATATGAGATTAACATGAAAATCAGTGGATATTGAGTAAAGACAATTAATCTCCATAATGTGGGTGGGCCACATCCCATCAGGTGAAGGACTTTCACAGAACAAAGTCTGACCCCTACCCAGAGCAAAAGAGATTTCTGTCAGAAGACTGCCCTTGGGCTTGAACTGCAACTCTTCCCTGAAACTCTAGCTTGCAGGCCTACTCCAGTAGATTTTGGACTCTAAGCCTCTATGATCAAGTGAGCCATTTCCTTAAAATAAATTTCCTTTTATATACATACATCCTATTGGTTCTATTTCTCTTGAAAACACTGAATAATATAGCTTCTTTTGTAGGAGGTGGCTAATATCTCCAAAGGTTTCTGAAAAATTATCAATTACTCAAATAAAATTGGGTTACTAATTGTAAGGGGCTCAATGAGGAACAGTCAGAAAGCTAGAGACGTCCATTACACATAATAATATACAAAGATAATGTTGAAGTTCTGATGGGGAAGGGCACATTAAAGATATGAAATTAACCTGGAAAGAAGTCACAGGATATTTTCTAAATGAAGAGAGAGAGAAGGGGAGAGACATGAACTGGAGTGGAAGAAGGAAGTTATTCTAATTCAGTGGAATAAAAGTGGACACATAGTCTCTCACTGAGGCAACAATACAACAGCATATGAAGGAGATGATGTTGTGCCGGACCCTTCAGCAGTCTAAAAGCCTCTGCTTTCTGTCTCTTGGAAGCCAGCTGCCATGTAAGAACTGCAAGTATCCTGAAACCGCAATGCTATGAGAAGTCCAAGGCACGGAGAAAGGTGTTGGGGAGAGAGAGAGAGAGGTGGGGGAGAATGCACACAAAGAGTACCTATGTGCAATACATGTGAGTGAAGAAGTCTTTTAAGAAGTTGCTCCCCAGCTGCCCTAGGAATCCAAGTTGATGTCAAAGATTAAAGATGAATCACCATGCTGAGCCCTTCTTGGACACCTTAGGTCCAAATCATAAGTCAAATAAAATGGGAGTTTTATGCTATTAAGTGGGTTTAGAGATTCATTTATTAATGCAGGAGTAAATTCCTGGCACATATATCATCTATTAATATTTGATGTATGAATGGTCAGAGAAAAAATATCCCAGATGTTAGTGAAAGAAACAAATGATCAGAGAGATAGGATTAAACTAGAAAACACATTGCCACTGAAGTCCAAGATATTATTGAAGGGGACGGTGGGAACAATACATTCAACAGAGAGAATAGTGATGCAACGAAAATGATTAATTTTGTTGAGGTCCATACTGATCTCATGTAGGGCAATTTTTATGAGTGAAGAGTAAAACAAAAATGGAGCCAGAATAAGATTTGGTTTTGGCAAATTAATAATATATGATATTTTAAAATATTATGGTACTTTAGACTATTAACAACTATAAGCAAGTTCTTTTTTAAAGAAAAATAACTTACTGCTTATTTTACTAGCATAAGTTTATTTTGTAAAGGATATGATTTATAAATAAAATGTATATATCAATTTATTTGAGAAGTGATAAAATATGCGTATAAATTTATCTTATAAATTTAAATTTATAGAACTTACAAACCACACAAAAGCAATGAAGCTGTTTTAATGAAAATAAAAATTTGAAATATGACTTTACAAGTAATGGTTACTATCTAATATCAAGTCTCAGCAGCCCATTGATTTGAATAATTTGTTTTGGATGCACAATATTGAGGTGCTCCGTGGTGCTCCCTTCATTCATCCACTGTTTCAAGAGTGAATATGCATACACCTAAAAAGAACAGTATAAAGTTATAAACTTCCTAGTGAATACCACATTTGTAAGAGTTTCAAAATATACATAGAGATGGCATAAGAAGCTTTATTCCAATATCCACTTAAAAAAAGTTAACCTAGGAGTCGAGATGAGCATCACAGTCTCTCCAGTGTGTTAAAATATACTGTATATTGTATCATGTATTTTTCTAGTTTTTGAAATAGTCTAAATATGTTTAGAAATTATATTTCTATTAAACATTTGTGTGACTCTGGAAGCTTCTCTGTAGAACACTTGGAAAACTACTGGTTTAGATTAAACAAAAGGAAATCTTCAAGGCACTTTGCTTTCAGCACACTATTTTAGATAAAAAGCAATTTCATCTGAGTGTACAAATTATATTCTCCGTGCTCTAATCTGTTTTTATTTTATCTTTAATTGCAATTTTACCAAATTTCAAATAAAAGTGTTTTTTAAATTTTTTTAAATGAAACTTCTCATGAAAAGTAGGTAATTCATTTCTGGATTATCTGCTTTTTAGAACTTTTTGCCCTTTTTGTATAAAGATCTTGATGACAGGCTGTATGGCTCACTAAATTCTGCCCAATACCATGCAAGGACAATGGGATAGTCTTTCAGTTTGCTTATATTATTAGCTATTATGTCAGTATTAAAGATATCGGAAAGCATTTTAGCCTCATAGATGAGGCAGACAGCAACTAAATAAGTACTGTCACAGCTGTTAGTCTCAATCAAGACTTTGGGTATCGTTAGCAAAGAAGTATGTTGGGGCATGAGTAGAGGCTCAGCCGTGTCTACTTCAAGGTTGGAATTGCCCTAACCCTGCAAATAGCTTGTAATATGGACACCTCTGTTTTGGATACAAGAGGAAGAGAACTATTCTGATGTTACAGTTTATGAAATGTAACACCATTGTCTGGTTCTGTTATTAAGTGCAGTTGTTCACACCTAACCACATATTTATCATCTTGCATTGTTATCTCAAGATATTTATTCTCTAATGAATCTCTAATAGCTTTATGCAGGAGGTCTTGTCTCCTCTATTTAGCTGTAAGCTCTTTGAAGACAATAGGCAATGTCTCATAATCTTACTCACCACTGTGCAAAGTAGTTTGGGTCACAAACTAGGCATGCAATAAAGGTTGATTAACTAATTAATATAATACTTATGAACCTCCCATCTCATGTCAGTGGCTATGCTAGGTACTATATGCACAATAGTGAGTATGGTTCTGTTCCCTTAAAGAATTGCAAAAGCAAAAAGGCATGTATATATATACACACACACACATACACACACTCCTATATATTGCTATATATGATTTTCAGGATTATAATCACATTAGAACTTAGTTGAATCTCAAACTTGTATTATCAGTATTGTCATAGATAAACCAGAGTTTTGCTGTTCATTTACCAGAGACTTTTATTCTTAAGAAGAAGGTTTTTATTTATTTTTATTATAATTTTAAAGTCTAGGCATAATAACTTAGCAAGGAATAATAATTTAGAAATTAATAACTTAGTGTGAAAATTCTTTGTATTTCAGTTCTTCATTATATGTTCTGAATGATAAATCCTGTTAAAGTTTTGTGTTTTCTAAGAAAAACATTTAGAAAATGGTTCATGTTGAGGATTTCTCTTCATTGTGCATTATAAATGTAAAGAAACTTAAAGTAAATCTTAATGCCACTGAAGGATCCTCTTCCAAGTTGAAACTTACCTTAAAATGTGCATGGTCTTGAATCTCTTGAACTCTGAGCCTGCCCTGAGTCCTTTATATCCCTTCTTAACCAAAGCTCTGGCTCAGGATTTCCTATTTGCCAGCATAGAACAAAGAACATTAGGAAGAACAACATGGAAAATAAAGGAAGAGATAACTCAAACCTGGGAAGGATGGTAAAATACAGATGGAGTTGTGTGATGAACCTTGTATTTCATCCTTCCCTTCATTTCCCAGAACCTCTCGGCTTCCTGTATGAAACAATGTGTTTGCTAGGGACTGAATTGTGTTCCCCCCACTTTATATTTTGAAGCCCCAACTTCCCATGTGGCTGTATTGGAGATAGGGCCTATAAGTAATTATGGTTAAATGAGATCATAAGAATGGGGCCCTGATCTGGCAGGTTTAGTGCCCTTATAAGAAGAGACACCAGAGAGCTTGCTCTCTCTCTCTCTCTCCCCGCTCCCCCAACTTGGAGAAGCACAAAGGAGAGGTCACATGAGCACACAGTGAGCTGAAGGTAGCCTGAAAACCAAGAGAAGAGGCCTCAGAATGAAATCTGCCTTATCAATACCTTGATCTTGGACTCCCCAGCCTCTAGATCTGTGAGAAATAAATTTCTGTTGTTTAGGCCTACCTGTCTGTGGTATTTCATTATGGCAGCTGGAGAAGACTAATACAGTCTTCAAGGTTCAAGCTCTGAACTTCTTATAAATGGTAAATCTCCTTCAGGATAAAACCAAATTGGAAAATTCTTGATGGAGTTCACAAAATCTCTGAAATATGTGCTATTTGGAAAGAAGAGCAATTTAATCTCTCATAGTGATAAATTTGAGCATACTGTATGATCAAGCACATAGACAGATGCCTTGCTACTAGAAAACACCGTTCCCCAGGAGGATTCAGGCCTGTCTGGGCTGACCTGACTATTCAAAGGGTGCTACATGCCTCAGAGATTGATGTTTGGGTATGGGGATGGATTCAGATTCAAATTGCTGGCATTTGAATTCATGCAGCTATTGGCTCTTTGATCTAAAACCCTGAAACGAATTCCGAACCTGAAAAACGTGCTAGAGTTAGGATGAAAAAAGTAGGAAAGGGGCTAATTGATGTACCCACTTTCACTAGTGACTATTGACTTATTGAAGAATATTGAATTTTGAGGGAATTTTTTATTATACTGTGATATATATGAAGAAGTGGCTGTGATTTAGATACGTAGAGAGTTGTGTGAGCTTTCCAGTGAAATTTAAATTTTTTGGTGCACAAGACAGCATTCAGCATTTTTTTTTTTTTTTTTTTTTTTTGAGATGGAGTCTCGCTGTCTCCCAGGAGTGCAGTGGTGCGATCTCATCTCACTGCAAACTCTGCCTCCCGGGTTCACGCCATTCTCCTGCCTCAGCCTCCTGAGTAGCTGGGACTACAGGAGCCCGCCACCCACAACACCCAGCTAATTTTTTTTGTAATTTTTTGTATTTTTAGTAGAGACGGGGTTTCACCGTGTTAGCCAGGATGGTCTTGATCTCCTGACTTCGTGATCCACCCGCCTCGGCCTCCCAAAGTGCTGGGATGACAGCAGTGAGCCACTGCGCCCGGCCAGCGTTCAGCATTTTATAAAAGTGATAAAAATAGTCTTATAGGAGATACTGAATTAGGGGATAACAGTGAGATAAATTTATTTTAAACTGAGAGTCAGAAATAGCTGGGGAATGTCGATTGAATAAACTAATATTTTATATTCTCAAAATTACAAATAGCAGCAAATACAGTAGTTGGCTTGGGTCACAATGTGCTATGATACTTTGATGAAAAAAGATTCAACATGTTAACATCTATATATTTTTGTGAACATTAATGACTGATTTTTTTCTGGACTGTTTACAATTGTATAGATATAGGCATTGTATCTACAAGAAAGAAAAATATTACAGATTGATCTTAACCATTCCACATGGACCCAAACTTGCAAGCCAATAGCAGGAATGACAAAAACATTCCTTCTTCTACAAGGAAGATCAAGTTTGAGTTTACAAAGAGACAAACAATCCATTGTTTTGGATTTGTCTTTCCCTGGTCAAAAGATCTTTTTCATGCTTAAAAATGCCTATTACATTTTTTAAATGAGGATTTCATGCTTCACACTTCAAGTCAACGAATTTTCCTATGAGAAAGAATCTTTGTATGGAAATTGAAAAGAAAGTGGTTATTATGCCATTATTATTAGCATTATCTATTTAGTCATGAAAAATATGACATATATTGTTTAAATTTTGTAAGTGAAATCTGTGGTTATTTTCATGTCCTTTCTGAAATGTCTGAGTTTTAAGAAAAATTTCCATCTAAATCAGAGACCAACATAACTTGGAGACATGGTCTTAGAAAAGATAGTTTGGGAAAGAAAATTTTACATTTCCAGAATATCGTAATCATCCTTTCTTATGTCCTTTAGTTTCTTTCTCTTCTGCTGAACAGGAAGCAGTTGCGTTTCTCCTTGGAAAAAATACGGCACAGATAATCATTAACACTTTTGTCTTTTCCTTTGCCTCTGCCCTATTGCTGTAATGACTCACATCTAAATATGCCACTGACAGTTGATACAAAAAGGCTAAATTTCAGAATTCTGCATGGTAGTTCAAACACTTAACACTCAATATATAGAATTCATGGAAAAGTTTGGTATCCTTCATTTTGAGGTGTCTAAGAAGGTAGGCCCATCCTGTTCCCTATTATATTAACTTTTGTCCTTTGTTGCCAAAGAATTGGTCCCAATATCAGTCCATCAGAGTAATTTAAAAAAATCTCTTCCTAGCATCAAAATCTACCTTGTCACCCCCTACTCTTAGTAAGCCTCAAGTACATAATGGATAAATTTGGTAGGCCACAGGGGAAGGGTGGGTAAGCCACCTCCCCAACCGTTACAACCCAGGAGTATGCTTAAGTAGGGATGATACTACTTGAACTGCCTTCTCTTTGCCTAACTTTTGTCTCTTCAGTGGGATATTCAAACAGGTGATTATCTTCCTTAGGAGGTAAAGGGAGGAAGGAGAAGGGAGATGAAACACCTGGGTTGGGGGAAGGGATTGTTAGAGAAATAAAAGCCTGAGGAGGATTTTATGCAATTTTTACCAGATGTTTTTCCACATCATACCATGAATTCTTTAATAAAATCTGCCTTACGTGCTAATGCATTATGAGTGAAATATGTTTCTGGGGTGGGCAGAAGTGCTGGTTTCTGATCCATGTTCATGTGAAGACCTCCATGAGAGGTCACCACGTGTGAGCAAAGAGATGCATCCACAGTAGGGCACAGCCACTTCTCTCTTCTTTCTCTCCGTACAAAGACTCCTGCCCTTCCTGAAAACTTGCGACTTTTGAGATAGTAGCAACTTTGGAAGAATTGCTTTGAAAACTTAACCTCTCTAAGCCTCATTTTTCTCATCTGTGAAAGGGGGATAGTAAAAATACCTGTCTCATAGATCCTTTCAGTTTGTTCTAATCCACATTACTGGAACACTGAAAAACGGATAGATTCATAGTTGAGTTTAAAAAAAGAGCTCTACGTCATGATTCTATAAAATTGTTTTAGCTTGTCCAGCTTAATATTTGAATCCTGGATTCTTTGAGCTCTTATTCTGGGACTGATCCAGCTAATGTCTTAACATTTTTAATTTCATTTAGTTTTCACAGTCTCTCTGGATGGGTAGGTATTTTCAGCTCCATTTTGCAGATAAGAAAAATAACTGAAATAAAACATTTTTTTGCTTTTATGTTTTCCGTCTTTTCTTCTCTCCCATGTCCATGTAACCAGAATTTCGAATCTTTATAAATATTTCTTGCTTTACCTCAAAACAAAATAAAATAAAAATTGGATTTTACTGGGACAAAACAATATATGTTGAATTTCAAAGGAGATACTAGACCATATGTAAAATTTCATTTGGTAGTTAACTAAAAGTGTAATACTTGATTGTATTACTTAACATGTGAGCCCCTCACATATTAAGAATATAAATGTATTCAGGGTAGAAATAAAGGAGATTTTTTTGAGACAGATGTTTGAGGAGAACCATTGGAGTGCTGTGAGTCTACTTTCTACCCCCACCCATGGGAATGAGGGGTGCAACTTCTCAACCTTAGCTCTTCTAAGAGGGACTTCAAGGGGCCCACTGAAGAACATGGCATAGGGATGTGACGTGGTAAAAGGCTGTGAGATGTATTGCTGGAGACAGCAGTGGGGGGTTGTCTCCAGCAATACAGCCAAATGAGAGGCACGGTCTGCATCAAGGGACCTGTAACTACAGAATCTACCTAGGAGCCTCAACAAAGTACCCAGCAAAAGAAAGAGTCAGTGTTCAACAGAGCAGTGTGCCATAGGATAGTAGTGCCAGTCAAATCCTGCCCACAAAGGTTTAAGAGAAAGGCTGCTGTCTCATGGGGAGAAAGAGAGAAGCCAACCACCTCTCTCTTGGTCTGGGTGCCCTAAAATATAAAGTCCCATTGAAAGCTTTTGCACTAAACCTTTATTAGGAAGGACAATCATAGATAGCAAGATCAAGGAAAAAGGGAAGTGAGGCAAGGAAAGAAGGAAAGCATACACCAGACAATACGTTACTGAGCACTCCACAGCTTTACAAGAACATACAGCTGGTTGCTTCTTCCTAGGGCACATCTTCTACACAGGCCTTGTGGAATCACTGTGCCTTAGAATATTCCCTCAACAGAAGTAAAGGAGAAGCATTACTGGAGAATGGAGAAGCTGGGTTTTTCCCCATCTTTTGTCTCTTTTTGGTCCAAGTTCAGCTCATGAGACATTAAGTTTCCTATGCATCACCTTTCTCAGATGGGTTCTATTCTCAGCCTGCTCCTCCTACACCCTACCATCAAGCAACCACTAGGAAAGCCCGACCCTCTTCTTTGCAGTGCTTAGTTTCCTCATGAATGTGGAAGTAGCAAAAGAGCCACAGTCTTCACAGGTCCAGTTAGATGGGATTAAGTGCTATGATTCCACCATGGTAGACACAGAGAGGCTGAGAGCATCACCAATGGTGATAGTGGCTGAGGCTTGCCCTCGAGTAAGTGACCAAGATTTGGAAGGCAGGTGGAGCAAGATGAGGTGGTGCTTGATATTTGCCTCCTTTGCCAAAGGAGAAAGAACAAATTTTTAATCTTTGATTGAACATTGAAGATGTGTTTATGTTGTTCTGGACAATTTTAATTATTAAAATGAGACTGGAGTTGTGACTTGAAGTGTCTGAAAGAATTTTTATGAGCTAGAAGAGTCCTGAAATCTGCCCTACTTTTTATCTGAGGACAGGGAAGGACTATACATCCCCATTGAAGTCAGGGCTTAAAGAGATGCCAAAATTAGTTTTATGACTAGATCTTAAGATTTCTGCATATTCAGTTTATTGATTATATTCCAAGTTCTTAAAATGCACTTCAATCCATTATCTGTAATTCGCCTCCATATTAATTCTTCAACAATATTTTTCTTTAGCCCAAGTCACTTCACATCAGCATCTCCAGCCAATTTTACTACTAATGTTTACAATTATTCAAACAAACTGATAGACTATTTTAATTCCCAATTCCCTTGCCTCCTCTGCAGCATTTGTCTTTGTTCACCATTATTTATTCTTTAATACCCTCCTGTCTCAGATTCTGAGATATTATGCCTCCTGGTTTACTTTCTACCTCTTGGATGAGTCCTTTGAATCTCTTTCCTTTTATCTACCTGCTCTCTGCTTTAAAAAAGTTGATGACCCCAGGGGCCCACCCCTCAGCTTATACTTTCTTGACTCTATGTCTTTCCCTAGGACGACAATTTTGTTCTTCTCTGCCAACCCTCAGCTATTCTGAATTCCAATCCCAGAGAACTCCTTATCTATGGGACATTTCTGTTTCAAAATTGATATGTCCCCAAACCAAATGCTTTATCTTCTAATTCCAAACTGGCTGCTTCTTCTGGCATTTACTACTGTGATTTATAGTATGACTATTAACCACCACCCATCCTCTGCCAAAGTCAGTAACCTGGGAGTGATCCCAGACTCCTCCCAGACCTTCATTCCCACATCAAATCATTCACCAAGCCCTGGAGATAAAATCTTGAAGAACTCATGATTCTATCTGTTCCATGTCATCCTCACTGCTACTGCAGTAGGTCAGGTCTTCACTAGATCTGACCTGGGCTATAGCCTTCACCTCCTTAAGTGTGTTCCTGAAATCATTTCTACTGTTTTAAGTTTCTGACCCCCTACTATCGCAAGAGCTGTTTTTATAATTTTTTCAAAAATAAAAATTTAAAAATAATTTCCATCCTTTTTATTCTACAAAGGAGAGTTCAAATTCCTTAGAAGTACAATCAAGGCCCTCAAGATCTGACCATGATCTAGCTACCTCTATTGGACTGAAAGAGAGAATAATATGATGAGCACAGAGTATGTGCTTTACTATCAGCCAGTCTAGGGTTCTCATCCTGGCTTTGCTACTCACTATCTGTCTCATTGTGGGCAAAGTATTAACCCCTTGGGTTCATCATAGGCAAAATGTGAGTCAGCATATGCAACCATAATGAAGATTAAATGAAATCATATATATGATGGATCTAACACAGAGACAATGCTCAATACATCTTACATTCCTCCTTTGCTCACTTTATTCCCTACCTTATGTGTCAGCATGCTGACTTGCATGAAACACCTTGCATCTCTTCTGGGATTACATTCATATATTTCCTCTAAAAGTAACTCCCTCTTTTCTGTTGGAAAACCCTTTCTCATTCTTGAAGCTAAAGCTGAAGGTCATGTCTTTTGTAAAGCACACTTTCACACCCAGGACAAAGGTAAACACCCTTCTTTTTACCTCTTTCTGTATCTTATGCATTTGCCAAGTCAACTTTTTTGACTTTGTGCTATAATAACAAGGCACTTGGATATGGAGGGCACATGAAGCTGTCATTAAAAGCTGGTGTGATGCCAATACAAATTTTAAAAATGCATAAAAAGACCTCTGAAAAGATCTTCTCATCTAATGATAAAAAGGATTTTTATCATTAGAAATGAGTATGAGATTTACTGAAAATTATTGTTTGATAAAATAAGACCTCTGTGGAAAAGCTAAACATAGTGATATTACTTGGTCTAAAGAGGAGGTAGAAATTACTGAATAACAACTCTCAGTCATGAAGCATTTTAACATAGAGGAGGCGACCATGCATTAGTCTGCATCTTTTTACCCCAGATTATTAAGGATACTTTAAATTGTTGCAAGAAATATAGACACAGTAACAGAAAATCTTTCTGAGGGTGAAAGATTAAACAATGGTATATTTCTTCAACTGGCGCCAGTGGCAGATCCTTGGCACCATCTTTCAAGGTTGGTCTGAAAGTTCTTTCTTGATTGCCAGAGAATGGACCAGTTGGCCCTTTAAGGTTCCTTCCACTCATATGAGCCAATGAATGCCATCAAACAATGAAGAGTTTGCTCTTGTGCAAAAGTAAGCATAATACATTTTGCACTCTTGTGCAAAAGTAAACATAATCATTTGCATAATTATGCAAAAGTAAGCATAATACATTTTTCTGAAAGCTGTTAAACCTTTTTTTATTATATGCAGTGCTTACACTAGGGGAGACTAAGGTTCACAGATGGATAGCATAAACCCATATAATTATACTACATGTCTGCAAATAATTAATTTTCTTTGTGCATGTAATTTGTGTGTCATTGCCCAAACATCCTCTTTCAAAAATATAACTCAAAATATGTTGAATGGGGCATCAAGCTTTTTAGGCTTCATGGTGACATATTTCAAGAATAAGTCATAACAGACATGAAAGTCGACAGTTGGCCTGTCTTCTGTGGGGCCCAAGAGTAGTTACTGGATGACTGAGGAGTAATTGTAAAGGCTGAAGGAACTACTGGGTTCCAGACAGAAAATTGCCATATCATGAGCCAATAGCACGCAGGAAATTGGCAGCCAGCCCACAGAGCCTGCACTGGGCGGGTGGGCCTTACTACTGCTCCATTTATTTATTTATTTTTTGAGATGGAGTCTCGCTCTGTTGCCCAGGCTGGAGTGCAGTGGCGTGATCTCAGCTCACTGCAACCTCTGCCTCCCAGGTTCAAGTGATTCTCCTGCCTCAGCCTCCTGAGTAGCTGGGATTACAGGTGCAAACCACCATGGCCGGCTAATTTTTGTATTTTGAGTAGAGATGAGGTTTCACCATATTGGCCAGGCTGGTCTCGAACTCCTGACTTCATGATCCACCCACCTCAACCTTCTAAAGGGCTGGGATTACAGGTGTGAGCCACTGCGCCCAGCCTTACTACTGCCCCTTTCTTCCCATAAACTGGAGATGCGTACCTCCTACTGTGTTTTCTCTTTCCTTTCCTTATCACTTACAACTATAACTCGGTGTGGAGACTGACCATCTTTTCACATCCATACACTCTGATTGGACTCCCTAACCTTTCTCTCTTGATCTAATATACTTTTTGCCCCATAGTAGTGGCTTAGTCCAAATCTGTCTACAGCAGCATGTTATCTGCTCCTAACATTCTTGGGCTAGGGCCAAAATGATGTACCACTGCGCAGAAAGTCCAGGACTGCTTCTTGCAGCAGTAGAGCAGCTTGCTGTTGACTATCGAATATCATAAGATTGGGTGAGCTCAGTGGTTCTTAGCTCAGGGCAGTATTACTGTAGGGTGGGGTTTTGTATTTGTGTGGAGGCCATTGCTATTTTGCAGGTAGTGTCCAGGGATGCAAATGTCTTGCAATGATTGGGATAGTCCAGAACTGCAAATAATTGTTTAACTTCATATGCCGACAGTGCTTCTGTTGAGAAGCATGTTTAGATTGTTCCAATGTTGGCCTGAACAGCCAGGTAGCAACCTAAAGTCACTATGACTCTTTGCCAAGGAGATTTCATGTAGAAGAAATGCTTGTTCTATATTATTTGCCCAAAGCACCAGGCGTTACTTATAAATGGTAACAATTTATTTCATCCACGAAGTTGTGATCCTACCAAGGGATCCAGGGCTTTGAAATTTTTCAACCATTCTAGTTAAATAAAATACACGCACACACACACACACGCACACGCACACACACACAAACCCCCCCACACACATGCACATGCGCAAAGAAGTAACTATCATTTAGTGAAAAAATCATTTGATTTGTAGATTTAGAAATTCTTCATTTTGAACACCTCTTCAGCACTTGGTAGGATGTAACCTTGGCCAAGATACTTGCTCTATTTCTATATCTGTGGAAGAAATATCATATAGTACAACATGAATTGCTGAGAAACTGTTTAATGTCCTGCCACAATGGCTTGGTGATTGAAAAATGGTCACTAATAATCAATAATAACATTAGGAGTAGTGTAATTATTCAGAGTAAGAAAAACCTGAGCTGTAGTATCTTGAGTCCAATTGATACTCCATTCAATGTGACATAAAATGTTCTCATGTAAAGTAAATATAATACTTAAGTCTTGATAGGATGATGAACAAGATAATACTCTATGGTAATAAGTGTACAAAACTTCTGTACAGGAGGAAATGTGGTAAAGAGGAAATTATTTGTTTTCTGGTACTGCTTTTTCCTCTAATTAATTATATGGCACATTTCCAACTCAGGTTTTGTTGTCTTTAACTTTAAAAGCTGAAGACCTCTTTAAGAGCTAAAGATTCAATTACTTGGTAATATAATGCTACCCATTAAAACCCCCTACTGTGAGTTTTGTTGCTGTGAGCTTTCATTTAGAAGAACTATTGTGTAACTAGCAGCATCTTGGTATAATTCAGTTTTGGAGGGTGAGAACATTGAAACCATAGGCTCTCACTCTATTCATCTATCATGTGCATCTGTGTACAAGAAAGAGCTATACTATGTTGAAGTACAAATATCCTTAGGAAAAAAGTGCTCAACAAGACGAGTTTTTGAATTCATATAAGACAAATAATGGTCCTATGTCATTTCTTCCTATCAATTCCAGATGCATGCAGAGATTTACCAGACTTTCCAGTAGTTGCTTTGTTGTTCATGTCTCTAGTGAATCTACAAGAAGATCTATTGTTCTTTTGAAAGAATACTTTGTTGCCTGGCCTCCCTAGCACAGCTGAAATTTCAGGTGCGATGATTGGTGTGTTGGCCAGGGGTGGTGGTGGAGAGTTGCCTTAGTTCCCTTGAACTATAATATATTTTCAAGTTCTTTAATGGATCTTAGCAAATGCAGAATTAGTTTTTAGTTGTGCCTAAAGCAATTAGCTAGAAATTTCCTTAAGTAAAGCGAATGTTTAAGAAAAAGCAAATTTCAATTTGCCTTTTCTCATTGGGATCCTGGACTTGAGAATTTGGTCCCTTGCACTACTGCCTCATTTATAGCTTTTGTTCTTGATTTATACGAATAGAGCATATACTCCTTTCTCCATAAATGTGTAGTATTGGAGCCCAGTTGGTTTAATAAACCACTTATAAAGCAATGAAAATGTGTTTTTTAAAAATAGAAGTCTTTAGAGAATATTAGCTAATTAAATAAATTAACCACAAAGATTAAATAGTGTAGAAAACACAGTGTAGAAAAACACAAAATGGAATTATAGGATAAATTATTAGTATTTTATATTAAAAAGTCAGGAAACAACAGATGCTGGAGAGGATGTGGAGAAATAGGAACGCTTTTACACTGTTGGTGGGAGTATAAATTAGTTCAGCCATTGTGGAAGACAGTGTGGGGACTCCTCAAGGCTTTAGAACCAGAAATATCATTTGATCTAGCAATCCCATTATTGGGTATATACCCAAGGGATTATAAATCATTCTACTATAAAGACACATGCACACATATGTTTATTGCAGCACTATTCACAAGAGCAAAGACTTGGAACCAACCCAAATGCCCCTCAGTGATAGACTGGATAAAGAAAATGTGGCACATATACACCATGGAATACCATGCAGCCATAAAAAAAGGATAAGTTCATGTCCTTTGCAGGGACATGAATGAAGCTGGAAACCAACATTCTCAGCAAACTAACACAGAAACAGAAAACTAAACACCATATGTTCTCACTCATAAATGGGAGTTGAACAATGAGAACACATGGACACAGGGAAGGGAATATCACACACCAGGGCCTGTTGGCAGGTGGGGGGCTAGGAGAGGGATAACATTAGGAGAAATACCTAATGTAGATGATGGGTTGATGGGTGCAGCAAACCACCATGGCTCATGTATACCTATGTAACAAATGTGCACATTCTGCACGTGTATCTCAGAACTTAAAGTCTAAGTAAAAAAATTATTAGTATTTTATAAAAATTAATTATGTATATGTTAATACTTCATTACTATAAGTATCACACTACAATAATTTGTTACATGATAATGATATGTTTATATTTAGTTAATAATCTTGTATAATTTATAGTTTTCATAATTTTGTGTACAGGGGAAATGTTAGCGTCAATGAACTCAGGTCATCAGAAAATAAAACTTTGTTATCTTCATGAGCATTATTCTTTTGGAGGCAGAAACATTTATTGAGACAATGTATCCTCCACTCCTGTTCTCAAAGTTGTATTTGCATTCTGAAACATTTGGGCAGGTGTGGACACTCCTCCCCACAAGCCTTGGCTCTACATACCCAAACTCTTGTCTGTTTGTGCAAGAATACACCCATTTTCCATCTGGTGCTCAGTACTTCCAGATATCTCTGAGCGAGCTGTCTTCATTTCTGCCTGCAGGCCCCTTCAGGTCCTGGCACAACTGAAATCTGAGCAGGGCTAAAGTGATAACACCCTTTGCCAGTTCATTATAAGTGACTTCACAATCATAGTGGTATAGCTGCCACTTTCAACATAAAAGGTTACTGAAGAAATTGCGGCTGTGAGCAAGAATAAAAATGCCTGATGATATTAGGTGCCAAAGAATAAGATCCTACCTAGGAACACTCAGAACCATTTGGGGAGAATTTTCTGAAGACTAGATTGGGCAGAAATAGAGCCAGAACGTACTGTTGGTTATGTTGTTATTACCTTATCCTACCCAGAGGTTAGCATAGTCTGAAAAATATGAGTTGTACTCATCTTTCTAAAAATGTGTAAGACAATAAAAATTATACATACACAGTGGCTGAGAGATTTTCATCAAACTTTCAGATCTCAACTCAATTTCTTTTTTTTTTTTAACCCAGACTTATGTAATTTTCTATCACCCTTGTGTTTTCAATCCCTATGGACAGCTCTTCAGAAACTTATGAAGACATAAGGTGCTTCAAAAGAGGAGACTTTCAGAACATGAGCAGGGAAATTGTCACTTGATAGATGACAAGCATTGTGAGAAACAACAGTTTGCCTTCCTTCATTCTCTTCCTGGTTATCTTTCCTGTCACATGAAGAAGAAATGAAACACCAGAGGGAATCAGGTTATCATCATCTACACCAGTCACTGTCACTGGTTAAGTATTAGTTTAATAGTCCATTCTTCATATAAGATGGTATCTGACCCACCATCCACTGTACATGCATTTTGAATTGTTTCCCACACATGGCATTGCAGGAGAAGTTTCTTGGTCACTGTGGGGGCTGCTACTCTAAAGCAGGAGTTTTCAATCTTCATTGTTCTTGTTGCAGAACCCTTTGTTTAAAAGCCCAAGATGTAAAACAGATGAAAACAGAGCTGCTTTGTTAGAAACAGGCACATGAGAGGGATCACAGTGTTTCTCTTTAGCTCCTTTGAGGACTTTGAAGACCCCTGCTCTAATGCAATTCTAACTTCTTGATTGTAACAAAATTTAGGAACACTATGAGTTTGCCCTGAAAGGAGACTCTTCAAGTGGGGAGGCACAGATGATCAAGGGGCTCTGTCTGCTTCCTTTAGCTTCATATTCATCTTAGTTCTTGCACGTGTTAGATCCACTCTCATTCTCATGATATACTCCTGGTAAATCATATGCCCTGAATTTCTCGTTACAGAGCTGATTGGGTTGTAATTTCCTGCTACTAAAAGCCAAGTAATTACACTCCAAACTTTAAGTTCAAGGAAGGATGGAGATTAGGCTTGTTTTGTTCAGGGTGTCATCCCCATTGCATAATGTGGCTGGCATACACTGGGAATTCAATAAATATATGTGGACAGAATTGAATGAAGGCTCACAAATGGACAACCAATGGGGAAAAGCACAGAGACCTCAAAAAATATAAAAAGAGTGCAATAAGTTAAATGCATAGCTTTCTAGAGCAGCGACGGCACTCTTGCCACTAAGCTTATGAACTTGTTTCACCTCATTATTCATTCTGAGTCAGATGCCCCCCAGGGGTTCTACTAGCTTTCCCTGGACTCTTATGACTTACCTCCTGGCCTGCTTTTTCTTAGTACCATCTTAAAATTACCTTCCTGGGTGTATTTTATATACCCTTCTCTATAATGCACCTTGGCATGCCCATGATTAAGACAAAGAGAGCATGATACTTTCCCGCAGCTAATGGAGTGCTGGCCTTTGGTTTCTGGGAATTTTTGTGTGGTTATTTCTTTATTCTGTCTAAGAATTACCAGAAATAGGCCAGGCGTGGTGGCTTATGCCTGTAATCCCAGCACTTTGGGTGGCTGAGGTGGGCAGACCACCTGAGGTCAGGGGTTCAAGACCAGCCTGGCCAACATGGTGAAACCTCATTTCTACTAAAAATACAAAAATTAGCTGGGTGTGGTGGTGCTACTCAGGAGGCTGAGGCAGGAGAATCACTTGAACCTGGGAGGCAGAAGCTGCAGTGAGCCAAGATTGGGCCACTGCACTCCAGCCTGGGTGACAGAGTGAGACTCGTCTCAAAAAAAAAAAAGAAAAAAAAAGAATTACCAGAAATAACCTCATCTATCAGGTTAACCCCTCCTTCTATACATAGTGAATGAGCTTTACTTGTGTAGTGCTTAATGTGTAGTCGTATCTAAATAGAATTCTAATAAGAGTGATAAATATAGAGGCATAGGAATAAAGTGATCCCCTGAAATCTATAGGAAGCACTCAGAGTGAGAGGAGGGTGGTTGGAAGGTAGAGTAAGCTGAATAACGACCCCTAAAAGATGCCAAGTCCCAATTCCTGGGGCCAATAAATGTTACCTTAAAAGGAAAAAAGTCTTTGTAGACGTGATTGAGTTAAAGATTTTGAGACAGAGAGAATATCCTGGATAATCACGGTAGACCCTAAATGCAATCACGTGTGTCCTAAAAGAGAGTGGTAGAGGGAGATTTGACACAGACAGTAGAGAAGAGGATATACACACAGAAAAGACAATGTGAAGAGAGAGGCAGAGATTGGAGCAAAGAAGCCACAAGCCAAGAAATGTCAGCAGCCATCATAAATTGGAAGAAGCAAGGACGCAATCCTCTCCTAGAGCCTTGGGAGCGGGTACAGCACTGCTGGAGTCTTGATTTTGTCCAGGTGATACTGATGTTGGGCTTTTGGCACCCAGGACTGTCAGAGAATAAATTTCTGTTGTTTCAAGTCACCAACTTTGCAATACTTTGTTACATGAAACAAATACATCAGGAAATGCGTCCCTTTAAGATCTAGTATTACGTGTCTTCAAGCTGCTCATTGACAAGAGTTGCTAGGTTTAGGCACATCTACTGTGTGTGGTGGGGTAAGTGGGCATGTACATAGTTATGTCTATCTATCTATCTATCTATCATCTATCTATCTATCTATCTATCTATCTATCATCTATCTATATGAAGAGTATCTGTATTGTCGGCTATTTCCTTATGGTTGAAATACGTAAGAGTTTTCTAAATCTTAGGGGATAAGAGAGAGAAGCTTTTGAGAGGCCAGATCACCACCATGAAAAACAATTTACTTTTATTTTTATTTTTATTTTTGTGACAGAGTCTCGCCCTATCGCCCAGGCTGGAGTGCAGTGGCGCGATCCAAGCTTACTGCAACCTCCACCTCCTGGGTTCAAGAGATTCTCCTGCCTCAGCCTCCCGAGTAGCTGAGACTACAGGCGCCTGCCACAAAGCCTGGCTCATTTTTATATTTTTAGTAGAGATGGGGTTTCACTATGTTGGTGATCCACCTGCCTCGGTCTCCCAAAGTGCTGGGATAACAGGTGTGAAGCATCATGCTTGGTCCATGAAAAACAATTCTAATCTATAAAATAGAGAGAAGAAAGGATGAGTGTGAACCTGAGATCACTCTGGGGACAAATGCTGTTATCAGACATTAGAATTACTAAGTAGACCTAGGAAGCAGACTTCTCAGTGGGTTAGGCAGTTAGGTGCTGCTGGGATGATAAGGAAAATAGACTAGGGGATTTAGCTGTTAAATAAAATATGATATTTGTAAATTTATGCTAGAGTCTATGTTACCTTGCTGTGCAAAGCCTCTGGCTTTAATAAGCAACAAGCTCTGCCTGCCCTCATGCATATGAATACGTGGAGAATACCTATGTGGATCAAGACCTAGTGCAAGGGGCACTTGTTAATAAAGGGTAGTAAGTAAAAGACCCCGAGGGTTGACACCCCTGGTCCAATAAACCCTCTGTTGGTGAAGCTTGAGGCATCAGCTCTTAAAGACTTCAGTTGAACTTGGGCCATACTTTTCCCTCTGAGGGGCCTTTTCATGAGTGGGAACCTTCTTTCCAAGAGGCCAGGCTGAAATAAAACACCTAGCCTTGGCCTCAAAACAGAATGAAGACATTTGGGCTTTCTTTAAATTGTGTTCTAGTCAGGTCTTCCGCAAAAATTATAGATGTCAAAGCTCCTCTAAAAGTTCTGGGTAGTGAAAAGTACAGAATAGCTATCGACGTTTTAAAGCCATCTGTGCATGAGCTTTAAATTCTCGTCATGTCATGTAAAAAAAAAAAAAAAGATTGTTCACACATAAGCACTTATAATTTCAAACTGCTCCATGGTTCTGGAATTCTGAAAAATGTGTGTAAGTTCTCGAGACCAAAACTCATCATTCTGATAGATTTGCCAACATGCTCTACACTTATTTACAATTTCCATAGGGCCCGCCTGCTTTTGTGGTAAGGTAGGAACCTCGAACTTGCTGTTCAACTTGCTAATTTTCTCGCTCAGTTAATCATAGGCTTTTTATAATTCTATATCCCAGAGACATGATTGTGTTGTCATCACTGTGGTGTGATGAAGGGACTTAGTCTTACCATGAACCTATAGAATGTTTGATTTCCCCTAGCTTTTGAAGTTTATAAAACTACAGCTTCCAGCAATGTTTTAATACTTTTCTAAAGAAACAGCAAAGACATAAAACTCATGTTTGCTTGATTCTGTTCCGTATTACAGGCCTTCAAAGTTCAACCTCCCTGGAACTCCAGAACTCCCCACTCTATAAGATGAATAGCTAATTGGATCCTAGTACATAAGGAAACACTGGGAAAATAGCGGTACATACCGAATGTTTCTTTTTATGATAGATCTACATCTGAAACAACGGTGAAAAAGCATGCATTAAATTAAAAAGCGTAGTCTTCCATTTGTAAGTAATTTTGTTGTGTGCTGCTTATGGGAGATTGTTTAGTTAAAGCTATATTACTGCAAAAGAGAGTCAAACAGAGACAGCACAGCACACTAGTAAAATACACTAAAGCTTTTAATTTCCTCATTCATTCATTAAAGAAATATTTTCTTAGAGATTATGTTTGGCAATATGACACATTTTTGTAGAAAAATGCAATGAGACAATAATAAAAGTTGTCTTATAGAAACAACTTCTGCTATTAAGAAACATAAAATTTAAGACACAAGGTAAGGTGGTAGTTACATACTATGAAGATAATGATTATTAACATTTATTGGGCTCTGTGCCAGGTACAACATACTAATACAAATTAATGCATCTGTTCCTCAGAATAGTCATCTAAGGAAGGTAGTGGTTTTCTAGGTAAAAAGTGTGAAACCCAAGGCTAGTAAATTGAGTAAATTATGAAGCTAGGATTAAAATTTAGGTGATTTGTCTCCACGCCTATCCTATGCTATCTCACTGTGCTATAATTAAATGTATAATTGAAAGAATGCTTCTTGTTATAATGTGTAATTAAATACAAGTGAAAAGCATTAAGTTAATTAAGCTTCATTTCGAGATGAAATTAGTCAACAAAAGGTTTTTTTTGGAAGTGATCAGCATATAACTTCAATAAGATTGGGTTTGAATATAAATGAAAATGAAGGATGGTATTTATAGGTTAAAGGCACAGAGGTGACAAACAATGAGGATGTTCAAATAGACATGAACACATTAGTTAGAGCAGAGGTTATATAGAAGGAAGTAATGGGAAATGAGGTTCCCTCTCTCAACATTTTATTATAAAATTGTTTTAATACTCAGAAAAATGAAAGAATTGTATGTAAACATAAATATCTTGCTACCTTAATTCTGTCAGTAACATTTTAGTATATTTGTTTTGTCATGTATCTATCTGTTCCTCTTTCTATAAGCCAATCCATCTTAATTATAATTCATTTCAAAGTAAGTTGCAGACATCAGTATACTTCACCCCTAAACACTTCATCACATGTATCAGTGAGTTCAATAGTTGTTTAGTTATATTTTTGGAAGTAAAAGTTATATATAATGAATAAGCAAATCTTAAATATATCATTCAATGAGTTTGACAATTTCATATACATTTATAAAATAAATCTTCATCAAAATAAAGAACATTACCATTCCCAAAATTTATCTTTTTTTCTTATCAGTTATTTTTTGTAATTGCCACCTCAGAGGCAACCAATGCTGTGATACTTTTCAACCATAGATAAGTTTGCCTTTTTTAAGACTTCATATAAAAATAATTTCTTTCATGTATTTTTTCATTTAGTATTTTGTTTTTGAGATTTATTCATTTTGTTGCATCAGTAGTTTGTTCCTTTTTATGGGTAAGTTTCCATTGCATGAATATAGTACTGTTTATCTATTTGTCTATTAATGAACACCCGCATTGTTTTGAGTTTGAGGCTATCATGAATAACAGGTGCTGCAAATATTCCTGTATACATTTTCTTTTCCTCAGAAAAATATCTAGTGGTGAAATGCTGGAACCTAAAGTAAATATGTGTTTAGTTTTATGAGAAATTTCCATATCTTTTTTCAATTTCTATTAAAAATACACGAGACCTATGGTTACTCCATATTCTTGCCAACATTCGATGTGTCAGACAGAAGTTAAATGGTAAAGAGTAAATACTGACTAGATTGTGAAAAAACAGAATTTATTGCTAAAGCCTCTAACTTAAGTAGCAGATAGTCACTGGACTGTGGACTGGAAGATTGCCTGGGGAATGTGATGTTTGATAAGATTAATCTGGTGGTGGGGTACAAGACGGTGCTTAAAAAGTAAAGGACTATGGACAGAGTCTAAGAAGGTTGTTGTAATAACTTAGGCATAATCTAATGATGACCAAAACCAAAGCAATGGGAATTTGAAAATAAGACAACATGAAAAACTTTATGAGGAAGTAATCTAAAGTATTTGGTGCCAATAAATAGATAGGTAAATGAAGAGATGAAATTCCAAAATGGGTGTAGGGAAAACAGTATTACCATTAACAAGTATAGACAAACAAAAAGAGAGCATTGGCTTAGTGATCATCAGGTTATTGGCTGTATGTATCCACAGACCAGCAAAATGACCATCTTTTACTGGGAGGAAAAGTAAGAGGTGGGAGGTTTAAGGAATAGAACTGGAATTAGGGAAAGGTCACCTCTGGAGATGACCTATACTGCTTACACAAATTGGCTTGGAGAAAGAAAAAATCCCTGTCAGTTGCTACAGAAGCCAGCAATCAAGAATTTAACTACAAACCACCACAGATATAAGCTGTTCTATTCGCAATGCTCTAGATTTGCACCTTCTGTCTCTCTTGCCTGGAATATCTTTCCTTCACTTCTCCACCTGGTTACATGAACTTCAAAGACATCATTGAAATGTTGTCTTATATGTGGATTCTCCCTTGACTGCGATGGCACTTCACCCTCATATTTATCACAGAATTTACTGTGCTGTCCTGGCATTGCAGACCTCTTATGCTTCTGTTCTTGCTGTACTGTTCTCTAGCCCAGTGTTTGATACTTAGATGCATAAAGATATTTGTAAATGAATGAAGTGCTTTAACTTCTATCCTCTCTGCTTCAAAATTTCTTTTAAATTACTTTCTCATCCTTCCTTCTTTCTTAGAGAAAAAACAATTATTTCTTCCATTCAAAATTAAAAATCTCCTCTACCCCTTCTTATTATCTATCCACCATATGTGCTTTTATTCCTCACCCTCTATATATTATTTCTTTTGCTTCTTTAGTATTACCAAAAAATTCTGTACTTTTATGCATGATCAAGTCCTCTCCCATCCAAGAATAACGTTTTGCTACCCCTCTGAGTTATTTTCCTAGGTGTCTCCTTTTTTCATAACCAAACTTTGAGACAAAGAGTTGTTTCTGCTGCTTTTTCCATTTCCTTACTACTTACAGCTTTAAAAACCATGCCTTTGTCTATTGCTCCAACTGCTCTGTGGAAACAGTCCTCCCAAAAGTCTCCAACGGTTGATAGATCCAATGCCTTTGAATCCCTCTTCAAATTCTCCAACACCTTCGTAGTATTTCACAGTGTTGAAAATCCTCACCTCATTGCTATTCTCTTGTTTGTGGTTTCCTTAACATTTTGCCATCTTTAACATCTAGTGTGACTGCCACAGTACTAGACACGTTACAAATGTTAGCACATTTGACTAAAGCACTGATTCTTCTCCAATCTCCTTCTTAAAAATAGAGTATTGTCCAAAGTCTTTAGCTGGCATTCAGATTTGCTTTTAGTTATTCTCATAAAGTGATATCAATCATTTTTCCTACTGTCTTTTCAGTCCTTCTAAATCCACTCTACTATTGCAGTATCCATTGCAACCTATACTCACTGAAGGCATTCCTATTAATAGTAGAAATAGTTATGGGACTATTTTTCTAGGATTATTATATATTTATGCTTCTGTATTATAGGATTATCCTATAATATAGTATCCTTCATCAAAATGTTCTTTATTTTGATGAAGGTTTATTTTATAAATGTATATGAAATTGTTAAACTTATTGAATGGTACATTTAAGATTTGCTTACTCATTATATATATGAAAGCATTAGACAATTCCAGCCTGATGTAAAGTTACAACTTGTTAATTAACACCGATATTATGTAATTTAATCCTAAGAATAACCTTGCAATATATCATTATTTCTACTTATAAGAGAACTTAGTCTCACATATGTTAAATAGTAAATATTACTGGTATATAATATATACAGGGGTCACGGATGAGCTGATTGGCACATTTGCTTAACTATTGTGTTGAGAATGTTACCTCTGTCTTTCATCTATCTGAATGTCCTTACTGTACACAGGATATCATATTATCCAAATCCTAACCATCTGTCAAAGTATATTTGGAATACCTTCCCTTCCAAGTAGTTTTATTTTCCCTGATTATTCTGACTGGAAGCAGTATTTCCCCCTCTGAACTCACATGGCATTTAAAAAAGTGTTAATAGACTATTTTTTAGAGCAGTGTTCTGCTTATAGAAAAGCTGAGCAGAAAGTACAGAGTTCCCATACACTCCCTCTTTCTCCACATACAGTTTCCTCTTTTATTAACATCTTGCATTACTGTGGCATATTTGTTACAACTGATGAACTAATATTGGTACCTTATATTAACTAAAGTGCATAGTTTACATTAGGGTCCATTCTCTGTACTATATAGTTCTATGGATTTTGACAAATGCATAATGTCATATAGGCATCATTATAGGATCAGGCAGAATGCTTTCACTTCCCCCAAAATCTCCTGTGCTCCTCCACCCATTCATCCCTCTCTCTCTCCCCATAAACTCCTCACAAGCACTGGTCTTTTTTGTCTCTAGTTTTGTTTCTTCCAGAATGTCATGGTTGGAATCATACAGAATGTAGTTTTTTAAGACTCGCTTCTTTCTTTCACTTAGCTAGCAATATGCATTTAAGTTTTCTTGCATGTTTTTCATAGCTTGATAGATTATTCTTCTTGTTGCTGAATAACATTCTATTGTATGGATGTACCACAGTTGTTTATTCCTTTACCTATTGAAAGATGTCTTGGTGACTTCCAGTTTTTGGCAATCACAAATAATGCTGTTATAAACATTTGCATGGACATAAATTTCCAACTCATTTGGGTAAATACCTAGAGTTTCAATTGGCAGATAGTAAGGTAAGAGTATGTTTATTTTTTAAAGAAATGGCCAAATACTCTTTCAAAGTAACTATACCATTTTGGTCTCCCATCAGCAATTAATGAGAGTTCCTTTTGCACATCTTTGTCAGCATTTGTTGTCAGTATTTGTGTTTCAGCTATTCTAACAGATGGGTAGTGTGGTATTTCATATTGTTTTAATTTGCATTTCCCTCATGATATATGACGTGAAGCATCTTTTCAGGAGCTCACTTGCCATTGGTTTTTCTTCATTTATGAGGTGTCTGTTCACATCTTTTACCCATTTTTAAATTGGGTTGCTTGTTTTACTGTTGAGTTTTAAGAGTTCTTCATATGTTTTGGATACAAGCTCTTTATCAGAGAAGTCTTTTGCAAATATTGTCTTCCAGTCAGTGCCTTGACTTTTCACTCTTTTAACAGGGTCTTTTGTAGAGCAGATCTTTTAATTTTAATAAAGTCCAATGTATTATGTTTTTCTTTCAGGGATCATGCTTTTAGTGCTGTATGTAAGTAGTCATTACCAAACCTAATATCAGCTAGTCTCTTATGCTATAGCCTATAAGTTGTTATAGTTTAGAGCCTTATATCTAGGTCTGTGATCCATTTTGAGCTAATTTTTATGGAAGAGATAATCTGTGCTAGGTTCATTTTTTAAAAACATGTGAATATTTTAGCATCATTTGGTGTAAAGACTATTCTTCTTCCACTGAATTGTCTCTGCTTTTTCGTCATATATCAGTTCACTCTATTTGTGTAGGTCTGTTTCTGGGCTGTTTATTCTGTTCCATTGGTCTATTTGTCTGAGCTTTCACCAATACCACACTTTCTTGATTCCCATGGCATTTAAAATAGGTTACCTAGCAATTTCCCCATATATTGTGTTATATTTGTAGCTGACTTACTGACCGAATAGACTGGATGCTCTTTGAGGACAGGATGTTTATCTGATTTATTATCTTCTTTCCCATTTCTTCTAGTACAGTGGTTTGTATATAATAGGTCAAAAGAAGTATTGTATACAAAGCAATGTTTCTCCACTTTGTTCATCACAAACATTTGTGGAATTTTAGACAAATATATAGATACTACTGAAATTTACAGAATACGAGTTCACGTATTTATATGTTTAAAAGCCCAGTGGAAAAATCCAATCCTTAGCCAGGATTGGAACAGTGAGGTTAGTAGGAGTAGGAGTTTAATTTAGACAAATTTGTTCAACTCTTTGTGTCTCTAATATCACCTCTGAAAAATAGAAGCCTCTCTACATCACTGTAAAATTTAAACAAGTTAATATATGAAAATGCCTTACATTGTTTCTAGCACATGGTAAGCTTTACTAGATGTTAGTTTCTTTTTCCGTCTTTTAACCCTTAAAATGTAATTATTCACTTAATGTTTCTTAAGTTGAAATGTTGAATCACAAAATCATAGACCTGCATGTTTCCTGTTTCCCACCCATTTTTTCCTCCTTTACTTAGGATATCTTCCAAAGCTTCCCACAGTCCTAGTCTCCATCTCTTTTTTATTCTGCTGGACCCTCTGTCATGTAGGCTTTGATACTCCATCACTAAATTAATCTGCACAACCATCACCTCTTCCCTTGGCAGAGCGCCACCTTCCTTCAACTTTGTAGCTCTGTGTCTTTCCAAAGTAATTTTGCGCCAGTCTTAATAAATTCCCTCCTCTCCACTGTGGTTAAATAGCAGCTTGCAAATGCCATATATTTCAGGAGCTCTATAGTTCCCACCATAAATGCTATCTGCCAAAATATAAGAAGCAATCTCAATTTTAAAATACCCAGCCAGGTGCAGTGGCTCATGCCTGTAATCCCATCACTTTGGGAGGCTGAGGTGGGTGGATCACTTGAGGTCAGGAGTTCAAGATCAGTCCGGTCGACATGGTGAAATCTTGTTTCTACTAAAAATACAAAAACTAGCCAGGCATGGTGGCAGGTGCCTGTAATCCCAACCACTCAGGGAGCTGAGATAGGAAAATCACTTGAACTGGAGAAGCAGAGGTTGCAGTGAGCTGAGATGCCACCATTACACTCCATCCTGGGCAACAGAAAGAGACCCCACCTCAAAAAAAAAAAAAAAAAAAATTACCCAAGCTATCTGTACCATAGTTTGAAAAAACAAAACAAAACAAAACACATTTTATTGAGATAGCTGTATAAATGCATTTAATCATAAAATGGAATTAAAATAACTTACTTCCCATCTAACAGCCTCTGAAACATCAACAAATAAAACAAACATTTATGTACAAATGTTGGCCAAATACTTGTTTTATATATGCAACTAACCAGATGTAAACATCTCTGAGGCAGCTACTAGCACAAAGACTTATGCCACATGCCGGAAACAGTTTTAGACTTTGCCCTTGAGAAGCTTATAGTTTTAGTAGAAATGGACAGATAAAAATACTGTAGAACACTTTGTGTTCCACTACACATTTTGATAGATTTAATTTTGATATCAGACTAATGTGGTGTATAACAGTAAATTTCAAATATTTATATGCTTATGAATCTCCTGGGAATCTTGCCCATTATGTTGAGGGTGGGGTCTGAGATTCTGTGTCTCCCAAGTTCTCAGGTAGTGCTGATAAAGCCTGTTTGCGGACCGCAGCATAGTGAGGGTCTCAACAGTCTTTCAGGCTGTCATTTGAATATAAGCTCTGCCACTCATCAACTGTGTCCTCTTAGGTAAGTTACTCCTCCTCTCTGGGACTCACCGGGTAAAGGGAGAAAATAATGGCTACTGCACAAGATTTTGCAAATATTCATTTAGATAATATATAAATAATTTACTATATACTTAATAATGTGTAGCTATATACAAATTATATAAATGCACATGTAATCTGTATATGTGTGCATATATATGTACTCTGTATTATATGTAGTTTTTATACAGAGACTGTGTAATTGTAAGCCTCTCTTATCCCTATCTTTGATAGCATTTTCAGATTCTTAAAAAGTATTTAGAAAAAAAGTATTATTACTAGATTTAAAACTAGAGGACTTAGATTCAAGGATTAGTTCTGCCACTTATAGCTACATAACTTTAGGAAAGTTAAAATCACTCTTCTGAACTTCAATTTTGTCATTCATAAAATAAGATTAATAAAACCTTAGTAAAGATGCTCCTTGATTTATGATGGGACAACTTCCAATAAACCATTCTTAAAATGGAAAATATTATTAAGTGGAAAATGTATGTAATACACCTAACTTACCAAACATCATAGCTTAGACCAACCTACCTGAACCGTGCTCAGAACACTTACATTAACCTACAGTTGAGCAAAATAATATAACACAAAGTACTGAATATGTCATGTAATTTACTGAATAAATACTGTGCTGAAAATGAAAAACAGAATGGCTGTGTAGGTACTCAAAGTATTGTTTCCACTGAATGCCTATGGCTTTCACACTATCATAATGTTAAAGAATCATGTCAAACAATTGTAAGTCAGGAACCATCTGTAAAGGAATGTGGAAAGGATTAAATGAATGGAAGTATACAATTAATTTGTAAATTATAGGTGTAGGATATTCTATTTGGAGCCTATCTTGATAGTTAAAAATAATCTTTTTTTCCCTTTTTAACTTCTGGCAACATGGACTGAGAAAAATGAAAATAATTGAGGAATATTCTAGTGATATGATTTAATACGGAATGCCAAGGTGGTTGATTCTAAAAAAAATCCCTCGTGTTTTCTTCAACAGGATTTTTTGTTAGTCTGAAATATCTACATGATTTTTTCCATGTTGCACTTTGTAGTGTAAACACAGCCTCAAGATGTAGTGAAAGCATTAGACGATTCCAGCCTAATGCAAAGTGACAACTTGTTAATTAACACCAATATTGGGAACAGCATGTTTACCAGCCAAATTTCATAGATAACAAGAACATCGAGCATACTTTTAATCTTGTTTCACAGCAGTGCAGTATTTTAAAGTTGTTGATGAAAATGAAGACTTTCATTTATATTTTAATTGAATAGCAGAGTTAGTTAATTTACTAAAAAAGAGCTGTTGTATTAGGAGTATGAGCAATAATCTAGTGAATTTGTCTTTTAAAGAGTATGCAACTGAATATTCACATGCACACTTATTTTTTGAAACTAGTGTGATGACACTAACTCACATGTAACAAAACAAAACCATGTTTTTTAAAAAATTGCTGAATTGGTGTTAGTTTTGATAAAAAAAATTATCTTCAAACTACTTTTGATTAAAAGTTCATGTAAATACGTTGTATAAGAAAACCACGTTTAAGGTACTTTGGGTTAAAATCCATGTTTATGAGCTTCTCTAATGCATGATTTTAAAATAATTAATATTTAGAACTTTGCAGTGAACATATAACATGCAGATTCTGCTCTTCAGTGACATTTAGAGATGTCTTTAAGTAATCACCTTAAGATATTGTGTTCTGCCTTTGCCCTGCCACACCTGGAGCAGGTGCTGCTAATACAAATACTTTGAAAGAGAAAATCGTTCTTACTGATTACATGTGATTAAAAATGGAATCTAGGAAGCTTTGTCATTCAAGGGGTGCCTGTCTCCACCCTGGTCTTTGTCTTGATTATGTGGTCTCCTCCTAACAGCTTCCTTCCTTGACTGGTTTGCTACACACTGCACAGATGTTTCTCCTATTGCTGCTACATGGTGATTTTTTTCAAGCAGCTCCATAGACAGATATTTCCAGATGTGCTTTCCATTTCTCTGGATAGACCTTTTCTCCTTACAAAAAGCAGATCACACTGTACCTTAGGCTTTTGATCTATTGACTATAGAAAAAATAAATAGCACTTCATTGATGTTGTGTTTTGGGGGCTTTGACAATAGCGCTCACAGTAAGTCCCCTCTTCACTCTTTGAAACACTACTGGCAGATGTTTTCCATGGACTTCTCCACCCAATAGTCCTTATTCTTACCCCAGCTTTTACTTCCAAGGAGAAGGTGAATTATCGAAGCTCAGTCTCTGCTTTCTGTTCATATTTGATTTAAGGTTACCTTTACCTGCACTTTGAGATTAACAGCAAAATTTAGTTCTTATCAAATTAAGATCTAGTTAATACTTTGTTTTGGTAATAAGCTAAGGAATTTTAGGTAATGTATACTTATTGACAAAAATAAATTTTAATTCTAGTTACTTAACAATTTTATTCACCCACATTTACAGAGAAAAGCATGAGCGAAGATTACCTTACTATTTAAATATTTTTTTTCTTTCATCCACCCATTTGTCCACCTCATTCATTCATGCATGACTATTTAGTTGAAGACCTGCCAGGTAACTGACACTGGGGATACAGAAGCAGAAGAGATAGAATCTCTGACCTCAGGAAGCTCATGAACCAGTTGTGGAGGCCAATATTAGATATGTAATATGAGAGTTTTGTTGTTGTTGTTGTTGTTATTTGTTTGTTTTTTGGTTTTTTTTTGAGACAGGGTCTCGCTGTGTTCCCCAAGCTGGTGTGCAGTAAGGTAATCTTGGCTCACTGCAACCTCTGCCTCCCAGGCTCAAGCAATCCTCTAACCTCAGCCTCCTGAGTAAATGAGACTACAGGCATGTGCCACCATGCCCTGCTAACTTTTTTTTTTTTGCATTTTTAGTAGAGATGAGGTCTCGCCATGTCACCCAGGCTGGTCTTGAAATCCTGGACTCAACAGAGTCTGCCACCTCGGCCTCTCAAAGTGCTAGGATTACAGACATGAGCAACCGTGCCAGGCCTAAGTAATTTGATGGCAGTCTATAAAGAGTTCAGAAAGGATGAAAGGAAGGAACATTTGGATGATGCACATAACAATGCTTTAAGCAACTTTGACACTTCAACTAAAGTTATGCATATAATAAACTGTTGGTGACTTAGAAGAACTCTTTTGTGTCATATGAACAATAGACATTTTATAAAACAATTCTAGCCAAGGGCATGTTTTCATTTGCACTTCGAAATAGACATTTAAAAATATTTGGGGTTATAATATTTTACAGAGAGAATACAAATAAAATAGATTATTATCCACAGAGATTTTCTGATTCTAAATGTTAGATGAGCAGAAGAACTACTTTCCTGTTGCAAATTCTGTTACCCTTTATTAGGTACTATACTAAATGGGACAGTTAACATAAAGTAAAATGTTTTTGAGAAAATGGCTTTCTACTTCCTCAAAGAAAGTGTATCTGCTTTTTAAACTTTATATTTGAGATATCTTGATAAAATAAAACTATGCCAATAGAATTCTGATAGATCATTCTCTTTATTAAAAATGTTAGATATGGGGGGCTACATGTGCAGGTGTGTTACATGGATATATTGCCTAATGATGAGGTTTGGGCTTCCAGTGAATCCATCATCCAAATTGTAAACATTGTACCAGACAGGTAATTTTTCAACCCTTACCACTCTCCCAACCTTCCCCTTTTTGGAGTCCCCATTGTCTATTATTCCCATTTTTGTGTCAATTTGTACACATTGTTTAGCTCCTACTTTTAAGTGAGAACATGCAATATTTTATTTTCTGTTTCTGAGTTATTTCACTTAGGATAATGGCCTCCCGCTCCACCCATTTTGCTGTGAAAGACATGATTTCATTCTGTTTTATGGCTGCATAGTATTCCATGGTGTATATATACCACATTATCTTTTTCTTTCTTTTTTTAATGTTCAATAAAATCATAAAATATAATTATATACATTAAAATTTTCCTATATAACAAAAGGCATTTCGTATTTGTGTCTGCCATTTTTATTTTTATTTTTTATTTTATTATACTTTTAAGTTCTGGGATACATGTGCGAAACTTACGGGTTTGTTACATAGGTATACATGTGCCATGGTGGTTTGCTGCACACATCAACCCGTCATCTACATCACGTATTTTTCCTAATGCTATCCCTCCCCTTGCCCCCCACTCCCCTGACAGGCCCCAGTGTGTGATGTTCCCCTCCCTGTGCCCATATGTTCTTATTGTTCAACTACCACTTATGAGTGAGAACATGCGGTGCTTGATTTTCTGTTCCTGTGTTAGTTTGCTGAGAATGATGGTTTCCAGCTTCATCCATATCCCGGCAAAGGACATGAACTCGTCCTTTTTATGGCTGTATAGTATTCCATGGTGTATATGTGCTACATTTTCTTTATCCAGTCTATCATTGATGGGCATTTGGGTTGGATCCAAGTCTTTGCTATTGTGAACATTGCTGCAATAGACATACATGTGCATGTGTCTTTATAGTAGAATGATTTATAATCCTTTGGGTATATGCTCAGTAATAGGATTGCTGAGTCAAATGATATTTCTCGTTCTAGATCCTTGAAGAATTGCTACACTGTCTTCCACAATGGTTGAACTAATTACACTTCTGCCAACAGTGTAAAAATGTTCCTATTTCTCCACATCCTTTCCAGCATCTGTTGTTTCTTGACTTTTTAATGATTGCCATCCTAACTGGCATGAGATGGTATCACATTTTGGTTTTGATTTGCATTTCTTTAATGACCAGTGATGATGAGCTTTTATTCATGTCTGTTGGCTGCATAAATGTCTTCTTTTGAGAAGTGTCTGTTCATATCCTTTGCCTACTTTTTGATGTGTTCTTTGTTTTTTTCTTGTAAATTTGTTTAGATTTCTTGTAGATTCTGGATATTACCCCTTTGTCAGATGGATAGATTGCAAAATTTTTCTCCCATTCTGTAAGTTTCCTGTTCACTCTGATGGTAGTTTCTTTTGCTGTGCAGAAGCTCTTTAGTTTAATTAGATCCCATTTGTCAATTTTGGCTTTTGTTGCCATTGCTTTTGGTGTTTTGGTCATGAAGTCTTTGCCCCTGCCTATGTCCTGAATGGCATTTCCTAGGTTTTCTACTGGGGTTTTTATGGTTTTAGGTGTTACTTTAAGTCAATAATACATCTTGAGTTAATTTTTGTATAAGGTGTAAGGAAGGGGTCCAGTTTCAGTTTTCTGCACATGGCTAGCCAGTTTTCCCAACACCATTCATAAAATAGGGAATCCTTTCCCCATTGATTGTTTTTGTCAGGTTTGTCAAAGATCAAATGGTTGTAGATGTGTGGTGTTATTTCTGAGGCCTCTGTTATGTTCCATTGGTCCATATATCTCTTTTGGTACCAGTACCAAGCTGTTTTGCTTACTGTAGCGTTCTAGTATAGTTTGAAGTCAGGTAGCATGGTACCTCCAGCTTTGTTCTTTTTGCTTAGGATTGGCTTGGCTATACTGGCTCTTTTTTGTTCCATATGAAATTTAAACCAATTTTTTCTAATTCTGTGAATAAAGCCAATGGTAGCCTGATGGGAATAGCATTGAACCTATGAATTACTTTGGACAATATGGCCATTCTCACAACATTGATTCTTCTTATCCATGAGCATGGAATATTTTCCCATCTGTTTGTGTCCTCTCTTACTTCCTTGAGCAGTGGTTTGTAGTTCTCCTTGAAGACGTCCTTCACATCCCTTGTAAGTTGTATTCCTAGGTATTTTATTCTCTTTGTAGCAATTATGAATGTGAGTTCATTCATAATTTGGCTCTCTGTTTGTCTATTATTGGTGTATAGGAATGCTTGTGATTTTTGCACATTGATTTTGTATCCTGAGATTTGCTGAAGTTGCTTATCAGTTTAAGGAGTTTTCAGGGTGAGATGATGGGATTTTCTAAATATACAATCACATCATCTGCAAAGAGGGATAATTTGACTTCCTCTCTTCCTATTTGAATACACCTTATTTCTTTCTCTTGCCTGATTGGCCTGGCCAGAACTTTCAATACTACGTGAATAGGAGTGGTGAGAGAGGACATCTTTGTCTTGTGCTGGTTTTCAAAGAAAATGCTTCCAGCTTTTGCCCATTCAATATGATATTGGCTGTGGGTTTGTCATAAATACCTCTTATTATTTTGAGATATGTTCCATCAATACCTAGTTTATTGAGTGTTTTTAACATGAAGGGATGTTGAGTTTTATTGAAGGCCTTCTCTGCATCTATTGAGATAATCATGTGGTTTTTGTCATTGGTTCTGTTTATGTGCTGGATTACATTTATTGATTTGTATATGTTGAACCAGCCTTGCGTCCCACGGATGAAGCCGATTTGATCGTGGTGGATAAGTTTTTTGATGTGCTGCTGGATTCGGTTTGCCAGTATTTTATTGAGGATTTTTCCATTGATGTTCATCAGGGATATTGACCTAAAATTTTCTTTTTTGTTGTGTCTCTGCCAGGTTTTGGTATCAGGATGATCCTGGCCTCATAAAATGAGTTAGGGAGGAATCCCTCTTTTTCTACTGTTTGGAGTAGTTTCAGAAGGAATGGTACCAGTTCCTCTTTGTACCTCTGGTAGAATTCCGCTGTGAATCCATCTGGCCCTGGGCTTTCTTTGATTGGTAGGCTATTAATTACTGCCTTAATTTCAGAACTTGTTATTGGTCTATTCAGGGATTCAATTTCTTCCTGGTTTAGTTTTGGGAGGGTGTGTGTGTCCAGGAATGTATCCATTTCCTATAGATTGTCTAGTTTATTTGCTTAGAGGTGTTTATAGTATTTTCTGATGATGGTTTGTATTTCTGTGGGATCAGTGGTGATCCTTTATCAGTTTTTATTCTATTTGATTCTTTTCTCTTTTCTTCTTTATTAGTCTAGCTAGCAATCTATCTATTTTGTTAATCTTTTCAAAAATCCAGCTCCTGGATTCATTGTTTTTTGAAGGGTTTTTCATGTCTCTTCTTCTTCAGTTCTGTGCTGATCTTAGTTATTTCTTGCCTTCTGCTAGCTTTTGAATTTGTTTGCTCTTGCTTCTCTAGTTCTTTTAATTGTGATGCTAGGTTGTCCATTTTAGATCTTTCCTGCTTTCTCTTGTGGGCATTTATTGCTATAAATTTCCCCCTAAACACTGCTTTACTTGTGTCCCAGAGATTCTGGTACATTGTGTCTTTGTTCTCATTGGTTTCAAAGAACTTAATTATTTCTGCCTTAATTTTGTTATTTACCCAGTAGTCATTCAGGAGCAGGTTGTTCAGTTTCCATATAGTTGTATGGTTTTCAGTGAGTTTCTTAATCCTGAGTTCTAATTTGATTGCACTGCGGTCTGAGAGACTGTTTTTATGATTTTTGTTCCTTTGTATTTGCTGAGAAGTGTTTTACTTCCAATTATATGGTCAATTTCAGAATAAGTACTATGTGGTGCTGAGAAAATTGTATATTCTGTTGATTTGGGGTGGAGAGTTCTGTAGATGTCTATCTGGTTCACTTGGTCCAGAGTTGGGTTCAAGTCCTGAATATCCTTGTTAATTTTCTGTCTTGTTGATCTGTCTAATATTGACAGGAGGGTGTTAGTGTCTCCCACTATTATTGTGTGGGAGTCTAAGTCTCTTTGTAGGTGTCTAAGAACTTGCTTTATGAATCTGGGTGCTCCTGTATTGGGTGCATATATATTTAGGATAGTTAGCTCTTCTTGTTTCATGGATCCCTTTATCATTATGTAATGGCCTTCTTTGTTTCTTTTGATCTTTGTTGGTTTAAAGTCTCTTTTATCAGAGACTAGAATTGTAACCCCTGCTTTTTTTTTCTTTCCATTTGCTTGGTAAATATTCCTCCATCACTTTATTTTGAACCTATGTGTGTATTTGCACATGAGAGGAGTCTCCTGAATACAGCAACACCAATGGGTCTCGACTCTATCCAATTTGCCAGTCTGTGTCTTTTAATTGGGGCATTTAGTCCATTTACATTTAAGTTTAATATTGATATCTGTGAATTTGATCCTGTCATCATGATGCTAGCTGGTTATTTTGCACATTAGTTGATGCTGTTTCTTCATAGTGTCATTGGTGTTTATATTTTGGTATGTTTTTGCAGTGGCTAGTACCAGTATTTTTTTTCTTTTCCATATTTAGTGCTTCCTTCTGGAGTCTTGTAAGGCAGGCCTGGTGGTGACAAAATCCCTCAGCATTTGCTTGTCTGCAAAGGATTTTATTTCTCCTTCACTTATGAAGCTTGGTTTGTCTGGATATGAAATTCTGGGTTCAAAATTCTTTTCTTTAAGAATGTTGAATATTGGCCCCCCTCTCTTCTGGCTTGTAGGGTTTCTGCAGAGGGATCCCCTGTTAGTCTGATGGGCTTCCCTTTGTGGGTAACCTGACCTTTCTCTCTGGCTGCCCATTTCAACCTTGGTGAATCTGATGATTATGTACTTGGGGTTGCTCCTCTCAAGGAGATGTCTTTCTTTCAGAGATGCCCTGCCCAGAGAGGCAGTGTGGCTACAGTGGCTTTGCTGCACTGTGGTGGGCTGCACCCAGTCCAACCTTCTTGTGGTGTTTGTTTACACTGTGAGGGGAAAACCACCTACTCAAGCCTCAGTAATGGCGATGCCCCTCCCCCCACCAAGCTGGAGTGTCCCAGGTTGACCTCAGACTGCTGTGAGGCAGCAAGAATTTCCTGCCAGTGGATCTTATCTTGCTGGGCTCTGTGTGGGTGGGACCTGCTGAGCAAGACCACTTGGCTCCCTGGCTTCACACTCTTTCCACGGGAGTGAAAGGTTGTGTCTCACTGAGGTTCCAGGTGCCACTCAGGTAAAAACAAACAAGCAAACAAACACCAATAAACTCCTCAGTTGGAAATGCAGAAATCACCCGCCTTCTGCGTTGGTCTTACTGGGAGCTGCAGACCGTAGCTGTTCCTATTTGGCCATCTTGCCCAGAACCTATATACCACATTTTCTGTATCCAGTCATCTCGTGATTGATGCTTAGGTTGATTCCATGACTTTGCTATTGTGAATAGTGCTACAATAAACATATGAGTGCAGATATCTTTTTGATAAAATAATTTCTTTTCCATTGGGTAGATATCCAGTAATAGGGTTGCTAGGTTGAATGATAGTTCTATTTTTAGTTCTTTGAGAAATCTTTAGACTGTTTTTCGTAGGAGTTGAACTAATTTACATTCCTACTAACACTGTATACATGTTTCCTTTTCTCCATATCCTCCTCAACATCTATTATTTTTTCACTTTTTAATGATAGCCATTCAATAACAGTGTAAGATGTCTCATAGTGGTTTTCTTTTGCATTTCCCTTATAATTAGTTTGAGCATTTTTAAAACATGTTTGTTGGCCACTTGTATGTCTTCTTTTCAGAAGTGTCTGTTCATGTCATTTGCTCACTTTTAATGGGTTGTTTTTTCTTGTTGATTTAAGTTCCTTATAGATTCTGAATATTAGTCCTTTGTCAGATGCATAGTTTGCAAATATTTTTTCCTATTCTGTAAGTTGCCTGTTTACACTGCTGACTTTCTTTTGCTGTGTAGAATCTCTTTAGTTTAATTAAGTCCCTTTTGTCCATTTGTCCAATTTGTGTATTTGTTTTTGAGGTCTTAGTCATAAATTCTTTGTCGAGGCCATTGTCCAGAAGAGTTTTTCCAAAATCTACAAGAAAGTCAAACAACTCAACAAGAAAAACAACAAAGAACCAGTGAAAAAGTAGGCAAAGTATATGAACAGATATTTCTCAAAAAAAGACATTCAAATGATCAACAAACATAAAATAAAATTCAATATCATTAATCATCAGAGAAATGCAAGTTAAAACCACAATAATACACCTTCTTATACCATACTAGGAAATCATGCTACAAATTTTATTTCCATTTGAATAATTTTTTTTTGGATGAAGTCCAATTTCTATATTTTTTTCTTTGGTTGCTTGAAGGTTTTTTTGTATTATATCTAAGAAACTCTTGTCTAATCCCAGGTCACAAAGATTTATACCTCTTTTCTTCTAACTGTTTCATAATTTCAACTCTTACATTTAGGTCTTTGATGTATTTTGAGTTAAATTTTGCATATGGTGTGAGGTAGGGGAATAAATTTATCTTTTGCATATGGACACACAGTTGTCACAGCATCGTGTATTGAAAGGATTATTCTTGTTCCCATTGACTGGTGTTGGCATCCTTGTTGAAATTCACTTGGCTGCAGACACAAAGGTTTCTTTTTAGACTCTCGATTCTATTCCATTGATGTATTGTCTAGCCTTATTCCTATACCATACTTTCTTGATTGCTATAGACTTATGATGGGTTTTCAAATTAAGAATTGTGAGTCTTTTAATTTTGTTCATCCTTTTTCGAGATTATTTTGGCTTTTCTGGATTCATTCCATTTCATATGCATTTTGAGATGACCTTGTCCATTTTTTCTAAGAAAAGCAACTGGAAGTTTAAAAGAGATTGCAGTCAATATAAAGATCAATTTGGGGAGTATTATGATCTTAAAAATATTAAATTTTCCAATCTAAGAACATAGTATGCCTTTCCACTTACTTAGGTCTTCTTTAGAATTTTTTAAACAAGGTTTTATAGTTTTTAGTCTACAAGTCTTAAACTTGTTTTGTTAAACATATTCCTAAGTATTTTATTCTTTTGATGCTACTATAAATATTTTTTTCCTATTTTCACTTTGGAACGTTTATTAATATAGAAATACAACTGATTTTTGTATATTGATCTATCCTGAAACCAAAATTGCTGAACTCTTATTAACTCCAACAGTTTTGAATGTTCATATGTTTATGTGTGAATTCTTTAAAGTTTTGTATATATAAGATCATGTCATTAACAAATACAGAAAATTTTACTTCTTTTTTTCCCAGTCTGAATGCTTTTATGTCTTTTTCCTATCTAAATGTTCTGGGTGTAACCTCCCATAAAATGTTAAGTACCAGTGGGGAAAGTGGATGTCTTTGTCTTATGTGGAAAGCCTTCAGTCTTTTATGAAGAAATCTTTTTGTCTTTCACCATTAAGTATGAGGTAAACTATAGATTCTCTATGAATTCCCTTTGTTACATTGAGGACGTCTTTCCCATTTGTAGCTTGTAGAGTTGAAAAGATGTTAGACCTTGCCAAATGCTTTTTATACATCTATTGAGATGATCAAGTGTTTTCTTCTTTTTTCGATTAATATAGTATATTACATTGATTAGTTTTATTGTATGAAACAACTTTGCATTCCTAGGCTAAATCCCATTTGATCATGACACACAGCACTTTCTAGATGTTGTTGGGTTTAGTTTTTCATTATTTTGTTAAGGATTGTTGCACCTATATTCATAAGGGATTTTTGTCTGTGATTCTCTTTCCTTGTGATATCTGTTTGATTTTTGTGTCAGGGCAATACTGACTTCATAGAATGAGATAGTATTTCCTCCTTCTCTTCTATTTTTGGAAAAACTTTTAGAAAGATTGGTGTTAATTCTTTAAATGTTGGTATAACTAATCATTAAAGTCATCTGGTCCTGAACTTTGTTTGTGGGAAGTTTTTTAAATTTAAGATTACTGATTCAAACTCAATCTTAATAGTAATAGGTCTATTCAAATTTGCAATATTTTCTTCAATCAATTTTTGAGGTTTGTGTTTTTCTAGAAGTTTGCACATTTTATCTAGGTTATGTAATTTGTTGGTATAAAAAGTTCATAGAGTTTTCTCAGAATATATTTTTAAAAATTTCTGTAAAGTCTGCTCCTTCATACATGATTTTAGTAATCTGAGTCTTGTCACTTCCTTTTTCTGTTAGTTTAGCAAAAGTTTTGTCAATTATGTTGATAGCTTCAAAAAATAACATTTGGTTTCATGGATTTTCTCTGTCATTTTTCTATTGTCTATTTTGTTTATTTCTGCTCTTTATTTTATTTCTTCTACTTGCTTTGGGTTTAGCTTGGTCTTTTTTTTTTTTTCAATTTCATAAAGTAAACAGTTAAGATTGATTTGGATCTGTCTTCTTTTTCAATGTAGGCATTTACAGGAATACAGTTTCCTTTAGGCATTTTTTTTTTATCTCATAAGTTTTGATAGGTTTTATTTTCATTTGCATACATCCTGTAGTATTTTCCACTTACCCTTATGATTTCTTTTTTGACTCATTGATTATTTAGGAGCATGTTTAATTTCCACATATATTTGTAAATTTATCAACTTTCCTTCCGTTATTGATTCCTAATTTTATTCCGTTATGGACAGAGAAGATCCTGTGTATTATTCTAATCCTTTTAGATTTATTGAGACTGTTTTATAGCCTAGCCTACAGTCTATCCTGGAAAATGTTGCATATTCAATCAAGAAGAATGTATATTTTGCTGTTTGGAGTGACTTATTCTATAAATGTCTGTTAGGCCTAGTTGGTTTATAGCGTTGTCCAAGTCTTCTATTTCTTTGCTGATATTCTGTTTAGTTGTTCTATCTATTATTGAAACTTGTGTAGGGGCAGAAAGATGTGATACCTTTCCTCACCCATCATAATGGTCACCGCTGACTTTCATATAACAAAGGCAAGTTAACAAGAGAAAAGTATAACAAATATACTTAAAGTTTTATGTGACATGAGAGCCTTCAGAGATGAAGGCTGAGGGAAAACTGTCCATTTGTATAGTTAGGTTTGTTGAAGAATCAACAGCTGTGTAGAAATGTAATTGGACAAAAAAGTGAATGATCTAATAGTAACAGAGTGGGGAAATCTAGCAAGGCTTGTCTCTTCAGATTCTTTTTGACCTCTCTGTGTAGCATTTCTTCCTCCCAGGTATAGGGGAGAACTTCTTCTGGAATGAGGGTGTTATGACCTACTATTAGAAAAGGTAGGTCAGAGAATTTCATTATGGCCAGCTCTCACAGAAAGATGGGAAAAGGTTAGAGTAATATTTCTAGGTTTCCTGGCTGGCTTTGGGGAAGAGGGGTCTTAGTTTCCATGACCTGCCTTAAGGGAAGATAAACTACAGTTTTTATGACCTGTCTTAAGAGAGAAAGGGGAGCATTAGAAAGAAGGTCAGAAGAAGGTCAGAAAGGGACTTTGCTTCTGAAGTCCTTCTAATGTCCTTCAGTTTAATGTACTCAGCGTAGTAAAGCATGATACTTTGTGGTTACATTTTCTGAGCCCCAACAGTAACATATTTAAGTTTCCTATTCTTATTGTCGAATGGTCTATTTCTCTCTTCAATTTAGTCCGTTTTTGCTTCATGTACGTTGGAAATCTGTTGCTAGGTGCATTTATGTTTATATTAGATTGGAGCAAAAGTAATTGTGTTTTCTGTCATTAAAAGTGTTATATCATTTTTCCCCTCAATTTTTCATTACTGCTTTCTTTTGTGTTAAGTAGACATTTTCTAGTGTACCATTTTAATTTTTTTGTTTCTCTTCCAATGTTGTCAAGATATTTTCATAAAGGCTGCCTTGGAGCTTACCATAAAATTTTAATTTATAATAGTTTTATTCAGAATAATGCCAATTTAATTTTGACAGTACACAAAAACATTAAAAGTAATGGCAGAAACGTCAATTACTTTTGCAATAACCTAATAATTACCATATCTTCTTAATAGATTGACATTTTTATTATTATAAAATGTCCTTTGTCTCTGGTAACAATTCTTGCTTAAAATCTATTTTGTCTCCTATTAATGTAGTCACTTCATTTTTTATACTATTTGCAGGATGTATCTTTGCCCATCTTTTTACTTTTAATCTACTTATGAGTGAATCTAGAGTGAGTCTCTTTTTGACAGAGTTGATTTATTTATTTAGTTATTTATACCATTATGGTAACCTCTTCTTTTTGATTAGAGAGTTTAATCCATTTACATTTAATCTAACTACCGACAAGGTAGAATTTACGTTTGCCATTTATTTTCTAAATGTGTTATATATTTTTTCTCCTCATTCTTTATTACTGCCCTCTTTTGTGTTAAGTAGAGATTTTCTAGTGTACAATTTTAATTCTTTTGTTTTTCTTACAATTTTTTTGAGATATTTTCTTAATGGCTGCCTTGGAGCTTAGTATGCTTTTTTTAAATTTGTAACAGTTTTGTTCAGATTAATGCCAATTTAATTTTGACAACACACAAAAACATTGCTTCTGTGTAGCTCTGTTGTCCTGCTCTTTTATGCTGTTATAGTCACAGTTATATATCACATATTGTGTACCCATCACCTTCGACCTATAATGATTGCATTTTGCAGTTGTTTCTAAATCAGAGGGAAAAGGCATTACAAATACAAAATACAGTTACATTGTCTTTTATATTTGTCTTGTATTTGACTGTATTTGTGCCTTTTGTTTCTTCATATAAATTTGATTAGCGACCTAGTGTTCTTTCACAATTTGAAACAGAACTATAAGCAAAAGCCACGACTTCAGTACACTGAAACCTAAAATTCAGTGACAATGGAAAATATTTATAATATATTTATAAATTTTTAAAAGTCAGTTATAAATCATCAATATGTGTGCCATAATCTTATGTATATAAGAAGTAAATATATTTTATATACACATAGAAAAATTTAAAACAGGCAAGAAATGTTTATGCCAAATTATTAACAATGTTTATCTCTGTGTAGCAGAAATAGTGGTAATTATTAAATTTTAAATGATTTTTTTCTTTGTTTCTAAGTTTTTTCTTTGAATATATATATCTTATATAAAAAGAAAAACATTGGTGTGACTACTTCTTAATGTATTATTCCTCAATAAGATGTTCACAGAGAGATTAAGAGAACATAGTATTGAAATAATTTGTTCAGGTCATTCAGAGTTGGATCTTAAACAGTCTGTTAACCAGAACCCAACTAGAGTGTAAGCTCTTTAACACTTATTTATATAGCTTTACATCTACACAATGTTAAGTACACAGGCACATGCAATGCATGTTTGTTCAGGATATGAATCAATGAATCAATAACTCGGTGAATGAATATATGAATAAACAAATGAAAATGATTATAGCCTATATATGCGTTGCTTCTTCTGAAGCTACTTGGAAGAAATTACTTGTTAGAACAACACTTGAGACTCTTTAGTTGCAATTCTGAAATGAATGATTTATTGCTTTTAAAACAGTATGAGATACTAGGTGAAAAGCTGTATGTAAATGTGAAATATTATTTTATTAATTGTGACTTGTAGAATGATCTGAAAGATTCATAACATACAGTGATTGCCAAAAGCAGCTGAGAAACCCAGTTTGCTTTTGACAAATAAAAGTGAAATTTGGAGGGGGAAAAAAATCATATTCAAAGTTATTCTATATAAGCTGAGACTTACCAGACTTACCATGCCAAATGAATAATATTTACTTTCATTTAAAATTTATATAATCCAACCATAGAAAGTTTACATAGCAGTATTAAATATAGCTATTATTAATTTATACCGTGGGGCCATGATTAATGTTTTTTCTGCCCTAAGACTTTATTTTTTTTCCTCTTTTTCTCAAACATGTTTGGCATTTAGAAGTTTTAACGTAATTTCCCCCTTTGGTTTCACCTGGGGTCTCTGCTGTCCCAGAACCTCCTTCTGACCTCAGTGTTGTGTTTTCATTTAAAATAGGGCATGTATATAAATGTCAGCAATACAGGGCAATTAGAAGTTTGAAAAGGGCTGTAACATAAACCAGCATTATAGTGAAATGGATATTGCCTTAAGCTGCCTGCAATTCACTTGCTGTTGGAAAGACAATATCCTGCCATTCTCCCATGGTGGCCTTCAATTGAACACATTTGGCTGAGGATTGACCCATTATTAAGATAAGTCTCTGCCTGGCTTGAAACAATGAAGAAACACAGAGTGGGTGAAGCCAGCAAATTGGGCTGGTAGTTAACCAGCATTGGGCAGAAATGTGACACTGGATTAGACTTTAATAGCTGTCTGTGGTGCTATCTGTGAAATCCAATACTGTCCTGATTCCCTTGAATTGGACGGCAGGTACACGCTCTTTGGGCTTGTCCAAAGTTTTCAGATTTCTGAAGGAACTGCTGTTTATTTATTTAGGCATGTGTTTATGTTATTTTTATTTTTAACACCGCCACCAATAACAAGACAAAAGAGTTTAGCACTCCTGACATTAGCTTACGTTTATTCATTTTCATTTTCTCTACTGCTAGGAATCCAGACCACAAACTGTTTTTGCAAAGTTAGAAAATGGAATATATTTTTACACAAGGCATATCATATTGTTCCAATTTACCCACTTCCAAAGATGCTCGACCTTTATGCGCTCAAGGATGCTTTCTTTTGCTAGCTGGAGGCTTTTCGACACAGTCAGCTGAGCTCTCACTTGCCCCATGTGACCTCAGAGCAAATTTTCAAACAAGATAAGGTTGCTGTTGAAAGTCTGTCCTGGGCTTGCAAACTTTGTCCTGCCTGTTCTGGTGTTTCGATGAATAACAAAATGCAAAAGGGTACCACGCCTTTCCACATTCTATGTAGTCTGGGTCAAGACCTTTTTTTTTTTTTAAGACCACATGATGTTAGGTGGTAAGGAGAGAACAAAGTTTGGGGGACAACCTACAAAATTACCTGTTTCTTTGCTCTTAGGGTGAGTCATTTTAATTAAATATATCTCCGGTGAAGTGTTTCCATGATCCTGACTTTTATTTCCTTAACAACATTTCATCTCGTCAAACTCAGGTTTGTAAAACTCATATGCAAAGCTGAACTGAAATGAGGGAATGTAATTGAGTGTAGAAGGCAAATCTATATCACCGGTTTGCTTGTAAAAATCAAGGTTTCTATGCAGGCTATGAGCTATAGTTTTGGCTGTTGTAGGAAAGACTTTTAAAAATCCTTGCTGTCAACATGCTTTTGAGGTTTTCCAGACTTCAGGGAAAGTTAAATAGACCATGAAACATATAAGAAAGTATGCCCGGGCCATGAGAATTGGGAGAAACTAGAATGGTCTACAAATGAAGTTGGTTGGATCTCTCCTGCTGGAAAAGTTTAGTGACATTTGAGTTCCTGCACCATTTTGCTTGAGATGGCTTAAGTGACACAGATGTCAGAGTGACTATGATGGTTTAAATTCCAACTGCCCCTAAGCAAGTACGTGGATTAAACAGCTTTCCACAGTCAGATTTACCCACTCTATTTCATATTCTATGTAAGTGCTCTCTCTTCACTTTCTTCGCATACTTTTCTATATAGGTATGAATGATTGTTTCCAAACAGATACATAACATCCTTTTACAGTAAGTACAGTGTAGAAATATTTCTCTCTAAATGAAGAAATTGGGCCTCAGAGACAACTGGAATGATACCTTTGACATGCTTCATGAATCAAGATGGTTACTACATTACTGAGACCAGGGAAATCTAAAACATTAAGATTGAAGTCACTTGAATTTCATTGTTTTCGTATCAGCCTGCTTCCCAATATTCTCAGCCACACTTCTACATATGCCTAGTAAAATCCTGTTTTCAGACTTCGTAACAGCTATTACAACATTTTCTTAATATTTGCAAAATGCCTACTCACCTCGGTTTTCCTCCCTTTTTATCAATAGGCTCACTCATATTAACAAAGAACATGGAGCCCATTCTAAACTTCCTCAGATAAAACTTTCTCAACATTTTGGCCTCAAACCAATCTATATCTTTATCCGTCATTTCTTCTTCTCATAGAAAAGGCAGATTTCACCTCTGCAAAGCTACACTTCCTCTTGTGTACTTGCATCCTTCCCATTCCTAAGTCTTGATCATCAATGGCGTTCTCTTTTTTTCTCGGTGGCCAGAAGTGTATGTAAATTGTTGTCACTCTACTTCCTTCCCAGAACTTGGCATTTTAAATCTTTTAAATTTTTAGTCACTTTGGCAAATATATGGTGGTATCTGGTGTCTTCAATTTGCATTTTGATGATTACTCGTGAAGTGAAACTTTTTAAAAATATCTTTTGGCCACTTAGATATTGTGTTTTTGAACTATCTATTCAAGTGTTGTTTCCCTGCTTTCTCTCTTTGTTTTGTCTGATATTCCAAAACCTTATATGTAGTTCTCACTGTGTCTTCTCTACTTTTGCAAAGTCCCAAAGCAAAGTGAAGGGGATTCACTAGAGCCATCTTCCTTGGTAAGCCCTGGACTCAACTATAGTACTCCTACTCCCAAGAGGCTGTCAAAAACATAGCTCAATCTTCCAGAACCTCCCTCTTTAATTGTCAAACTCTCCCAGGATAGAGTAACCCTAAATTCTGTTCTTATCTTCCTGGGCCTTTGTCCTTATTTTAGATTGTTGGATGGTAACGTTATGATGTCTTATTGGTTCTCTAATTTAAGGATATAATTTGTTTTATTTTAAAATATTTTATCTAGTTTGTTCAGTAGTCTTCAGTTGGAGACAAATTACCTAGACTTGTATTAGTAGCAGGAGATGTCACTCTTCCTTTTTTTTATGTTGCTGTTTCTTGGTTTTAATCACCAGAAAGTTACTTGGAAGGCTCTTTTTCCTCTGCATTGCCTCTACACTTCTCCTGACTTTGTGCTTGTCCATCTTCTTTAAACTCTCTTTGTGTCTTTTCATCTAGTTTTATGCTTTCAGCTACCAGAGCTCAAATCTGTATCTCTATCCTAATCTCTTTCTTTTGAGTGAAAGGCTCTACCTCCAGGCAGCCCAATGGACATATCCATCAGAATATCCTGAGCACAGCTCAATCTTAAATGATCAAATCTACATTTTTATTAAGCTCATTCCTACCCCTGGCCGGGACTTAATCATGTTCTTATATTTCTTAATTTGTGGATAGTGTCATCAATAAATGCTGTCACTTTTTATTAATGTTGCTATTTTTCCAAATTTGAATCCTCATACTCCTTCTCTGACTCTCTGCTTCCAATCTAATCAATCATTAAATCGTGTTGATTCTTTTCACTGATACTTCTCTAACCATTCTCCATTTCTTAAAACCTTAGAGACATAAAAGTAAATTTCTTAGACAACAGACACTAAAGCTGGATTATTTGGTGAACTGTTAGCTAAATGACCTAAAGCAGATTACCTAACAACTCTGTGCTTCTGTTTACCTACTGCAAAGTAGGCATGATAACAATAATACCTAAATAAAGAAGACTGTAAACATCGCCACAATCTTTCCCTCCTCTCTCCTTACCCTTTGCAAAGTGACTTTGCAGCTCCTATCATCAAGAGATGAAGTTGATTTCCCCACCTTAGAATCTGGACTGGACTGTGCCCTGCTCTAGTTAATAGAGTGAGGAAGATATGATAGTATGTCTTTTCTCAACCTAGGTCTTGAGAGGCCTTGAGTGCTTCTGCTTGCTCAAAATTTGCCCGGTTACCATGTGAATAAGTCGGATTCAGGCTTTGGTGAATGAAAGACCATCCAGGGTAGAGACAAACCTTCCTAGCTGAGGCCATTCTAGTTCAGCCAGCCCCCAGCCAACCTGGAAACTGACCAAAGATTATGTGTGATCTCAGCCAAGCCTAAAAGAACTGCCAGAATGACGTGCTAAATAAATGGTGGTTGTGTTACGGCATTATATTTGGGGTTATTACCTAGAAAATGCCAACTGATAACACTACTTCATAGGGTGGTAGTGAAGATTATATGACTTAATATGTGTACATTGTTAGGACATTGCTTGGCAAATAGGTAGCATTATTTAAATGACAGTTAAAATTATTTCTATTTTCCTCTCTATCCCTAGAGGAACTCTCATCACCAATCAATTATTTCCTTTTTTTTTTTTTTTTTGAGACGGAGTCTCACTCTGTCGCCCAGGCTGGAGTGCAGTGGCACGATCTCGGCTCACTGCAAGCTCCACCTCCCGGGTTCATGCCATTCTCCTGCCTCAGCCTCTCCGAGTAGCTGGGACTACAGGCACCCGCCACCACGCCCGGCTAATTTTTTGTATTTTTAGTAGAGACGGGGTTTCACCGTGGTCTCGATCTCCCGACCTCGTGATCCGCCCGCCTCGGCCTCCCAAAGTGCTGGGATTACAAGCGTGAGCCACCGCGCCCGGCCTTCCTTTTTTTTTTGAGACTGATTCTTGCTTTGTCTCCCAGGCTGGAATGAAGTGGTGCCCTCTTGTCTCACTGCAACCTCTGCCTCCTGGGTTCAAGCAATTCTCATGTCTCAGCCTCCTGAGTAGCTGGGATTACAGGCACACACCACTGCACTTGGCTAATTTTTGTATTTTTAGTAGAGATGGGGTTTTGCCATCTTGGCCAGGCTGGTCTTGAACTCCTAACCTCAGGTGATCCTCCTTCCTCGGCCTCCCAAAGTGCTGGGATTACAGGCATGAGCCACTGAGCCCAGCCTGTTAATTCTTAAGTGTTCCCTTTGCTGTTTATCCCTTCCCCTTCAAGTCTACCATTTAGAACTGCCTCTTCTAAAACACAAGTTCAATCCTGTCAGTTTCCTGTTTACAAATGAATCTTTACTAATTATATTTGAGTCTAAACTTCTTAGTTTAGTTGTTTGAGACCTATTTAATTTTGTCTTTTTATATATTACCTTAATTTATCTATGTTTTTAGGCATGACTGCTACCCTATATTAATTATCAGCAAAATAACTAAAAGCAAGACTTAAATAGTGTAGAGACAATTACTTTTAGTTGACTCAATATGGCATTTGTGGTCAATTCTGTTAATACTGAGTTGCAGATGAGGAATGTAATAATAATCCCAATATTTATCATATTAAAATAAGATTTGATTTATAGCACATTTTCTATAAACTAATCCACCAAAAATGCTATCTGTAAACTGTTCCTGTTAGATTTATTTGCTATAAATATAACTCCTAGTGCATACACATTGTTGGATAATGAAATGCTCTACTTCAGGAATTTCTAAATGCAGGTCCCCTCATTGACACTGGATTGTTGCACAAGAAAAAAGCCAGGGAGCTTTATAAAAATATGAGTATTTCAGTGCCATCTCAAAACTTCTGAGTAAGAATTTCTAGTGATATAACTAGGAAATTTGTATGTTTTCAAATAACTTTTGGCTCATATACCTACCTCTGTTATAGCTAAGAACATTTCTAGTTATTTAGAGTTCATTGAAAATTCTCCAGGAAAGAAAAAGCTTCTGTTTAGACAATATGAAATCAGGGACTGGAATTCTCTTTAGGTGTGAATAATTGTAGGCTGTTTGTTTTTTTATTTTACCAACTGTAGATCTGCTAATCAATTAACCCTAGTAGAACATGTCAGAAGTTGGTAAAAGCACACTGCTTTCTAATGTGAATTTCATTTTGATTGAACTGAGCCAAATTGTGGATATAGAAATTGACTTTTAAAAAACATTTGAATTAATTTTGGAAATTCAAAGTTGGTGGAATTAGAAAGTGTTCTCCAACCAAAATAACATTTAAAAAAATCTAGAGCCTGATTTTGTTTTATCTTATTGGAGGTCAATCTACCTTTGCTTCATATAACCTAGAGGTTAAAAAATACCTTCAGGTACGAATTCCGTGTGTGTCTGAAACCCTTCTTTTCTAAAGTTGTCCAGTACTTTAATGGGAACATGATTTATTTTATTGTTGTATTAAGTGGTAAAGCTAACTTCAGTCCTGTGTGTGATAAGCCATCAAGTTATGCAATGTAATAATGGTAGATATACACTCAAATTTAATCTATCTATAGCAGACCAAGAATAATTTTTTTTTGCTCTGAAGAGTCTTCATTTTGCTATGAAGAGTATCACCCAGAAAATGCATAGATAATCACAGGGGAACCCTCTTCACTCTGTTTAGACCAAGTTTGGAATTTTGACTCCAATCCCATCTTTCCATATGTTAAATAGAGTATTCAAAGTACCCAACTCAGGCCAAGGGTGGTGGCTCACTCCTGTAATCCCAGCAGGTTGGGAGGCCAAGGTGGGCAGATCACCTGAGGTCAGGCATTCAAGACCAGCCTGGCCAATATGGTGAAACTCCTTCTCTACTAAAAACACAAAAATTAGCTGGGTGTGGTGGCACATGCCTATAATTCCAACTACTTGGGAGGCTGAGGCAGGAGAATTGCTTGAACCCAGGAGGTGGAGGTTGCGGTGATCTGAGATGGTGCCATTGCACTCCTGCCTGGGTGACAAGAGTGAAACTCCATCTCAAAAACAAACAAACAAACAAAAAACAGAAAAAACAAAGTATCCAACTTAGAGAATTACTGTAAGGATTTAATGAGGTAGTATATGAAAATATTCTTAGCCCTAATTTAGTAACCTATGTTAGTTACTATAATTCAAAAATTATATGGTCACCTCTTAATTATCATCAAACATAAAACATAATTGAGTCTTACATAAATCATGTTTACCTTATGATTTATGACTAGCTTTATAATTCTGTAATGGAATTGACATTTTACTAGAAATGAACAGACAAGAATTGAATAAAAACTGACATGAACAAGTAAATTTAGGCAGTTGCTTCAACTTCCCCCAAGCTTAGCCTTCATCTCTTGATATGGTTTGGCTGTGTTCCCACCCAAATCTCATCTTGAATTGTAGTTCCCATAATCCCCACATGTTATGGGAGGGACCTGGTAGGAGGTAATTGAATCATGGGGGTGATGGTTTTAGAAGGGGCTTTTCCCCCTTTGCTCAGCTCCCATTCTTTCTCCTGCTGCCCTGTGAAGAGGTGCCTTCCACCACGATTGTATGTTTCCTGAGGCCTCCCCAGTCATGTGGAACATTGAATCAATTAAACCTCTTTTCTTTATAAATTACCCAGTCTTGGGTATTTCTTCATAGCAGCATGAAAATGAACGAATACATCCCTCAACTAAGGTCAAACTGTAGATGCTTTGTGCTTTACATAGACAAAATATGATACAGTATGTCAAAATTGTTCTGTACACTGTATTGTTCTTTAAGGATAAGGTATTATTATTATCAACAACATCTCTGTTGATGCAAGTTCTCATTACATATATAAATATTTGTGGAGTCATTGTAGAATAGTTTAGGCACTTTTCCAATCAACAGTATCAATCAATTCAAATAACAGTTTGAATAGTTCTATGTAAGCAGTAAAATCAGAAGTATTTCATGGAGAAATCCGGTCTACTGTGGTTTTAGTAATCTGCCTTTCCAATAATTACTGTCTAAACTTTTTTTTTTGCATCATCTCTACATTGTTGATTGTTACTTCTAAGATATATTGCTATTTAACTTATCGAGTATTTATGTTTGGTGTCTCTCAACTTGGGAAAGCAATAAAAGAAAAAAAAAGGAAAACAAAAAAACAACTTGTCCTGGCTGGGCACGGTGGCTCACGCCTGTAATCCCAGCACTTTAGGAGGCCAAGGCGGGTGGATCACAAGGTCAGGAGATCGAGACCATCCTGGCTAACATGGTGAAACCCCGTCTCTACTAAAAATACAAAAAATTAGCCGGGTGTGGTGGCGGGCGCCTGTAGTCCCAGCTACTCGGGAGGCTGAGGCAGAAGAATGGTGTGAACCCAGGAGGTGGAGCTTGCAGTGAGCAGAGATAACGCCACTGCAGTCCAGCCTGGGAGGGAGACTCCATCTCAAAAAAAAAAAAAAAAAAAAAAAAAGAAGAAAAACAACTTGTTCCAGGTTGATAAAAAGCAACTTAAGGGTAGGCATCATAATTTAGATTTCTCGTTTCTCTATTTTTTTTCCTGCTCAGCTTTTGATAAATATGGCAAAATAAAAGTGAGGGTAAATGTATTTAAAGTCAAAATATTTGATTATCTCCCTCACTCACAGAAACAGAATCTTGAATAAAATAAAAATAATGGAAATGGTGGGGGGGACTAAGCTCTTTTTAGTCCATTGTTTTCATATTCATAGTAGCCCTTTGAAATAAAGATTGAAGAGTGGGTTATAGTTTATTGAAGATTGTTTGGGCTTCCATATTTTTTCTAAGAGATATAAATTCTGGAGTTATCACATATAAATCATTACTACCTGTAAGAGAATACATTCCAAGATAGGACATGTATAAATTCTTGATTGAGGTGCTAAACTAATTTATACCTTGAATCATCCCTATTAGGAACAACAGTTTAGTTGGTTTATCTTGGTTTTCCCTGTGACTATAATGATTATCATGGAACTCTCTTAGCAAGCACCTGCTTATGCACAGTTTTCTTGTTAAATGAATGATTTTAGAAAACACATAGGATATTTTCTAGCTAAACACTAGAAAGGATATTTTCATATAGTAACTTCTGTACAAAGAGTTGGGCTTGAGAATGTCAATAATGCAACAGTTGTATATATTTGCTTTCCAACATTAAAGTATCAAGGCACAATAGAAAAATAAGATGAAATTAATTTATAATCATAAAGTCTTTCTTTTAGGAATAACATTCTACTGCATACAAATTCCTTCTTTTTAATAGTTATCACAATGAACTTAAAAATAATTTACAAATAGCATGGCATGTCAAGCTGTGATTATGGAGCTTAATTCTATATTAAGCACGAGAGAAGTAGATGGTGTTGAATAGCTTTTTAAAGCTCGTGATTTTCTGGAGATTTCTGGTCCCCATTGGAGGAGACAATTGTAATGAAAAATAACCTTGGTACAGTCGTCTGTTGGAGTAGTAATCTGAGAATTTGTGCTTTGAATATTTTTCTTTCTTTGGATACATAAAGTAGCAGAGCATGACTCCATGTGGGTTGGTTCCACTTTGTGTTTTGGCTTTTGTATTCTAAAATGGAATAGTTTTCCTTGGCAGACTCAGCAATAGAGTAAGTCTGGAGTAGGTAGAGTGCATGTATTTTACTTTTTTAAAGGAGAATGGGGATTTGCACAGTGACCCAGATGTATGCTCTCTGAACTCCAACTGTCTGTGTTCAAATATGCACTGTGAAGTGAACAGGGTTTAAAAGGACCCCGTTGGATACCTTGGGGGTATTTCTTGCACAATGTTTTGGCAGCATGCTCTTCTAGCTGAATTAGATTTATTGCTGAAGCACTAAATCTTCATTATACGTGACAACCTTATTCCCCTGCCGTCCTGGTCCCTTTCCCTGCATAGTCCTTTTGTTTTATTCCAACATCTTGTTTCTTTCCCTTACCTAGCCCCAAGATCCCAAAATATTTTACATTCCAGTCTATCTTAGAGTTAAAATTGTGTTAAATTTGTGAATGTGTCATTCACAGATGTCAGAAATTGGAAAGCACAATAAAGATTAAAAGATGTCTCATCCAATCCATCAATATTTAGCCAAGAGTGCACTGGAGCTTTTTAACATGATCTATATGGCTGGATGCCTGACATAACTCTATCAGTGAAAAGCAGTCACAAGCACTCTGGCAAAGTGTAGTTACAGGTGAGTATTGAAAAAGAATACCATTTCAGGTGTGTGGTCCTGAAGCTGTCACTTTTCTTCTATCCAGCACCATAGGCCAGGGTGAGGAGCCAGCACAAATGTTCAGTGGACTTAATCTCCTGTTGAATTGCTGTGGAATTTTTATTAACTTAAGAAAGACTAGACCAGATGGACTCTGGAATAAAGGGGTAAATTTAGAAATATCAAGAAAGCTGATTTTCTTAATCCTTGCTGTACAAGAAATTTCACCCATTCCCAATTGTTTAGATCTACCTAGCTTACTTAAAAAGACATAATATTGTTATAGATTCTTTCTCTGCTTACTGCAATAGCAGTATATTGGAGAATTACTATCAATCATCACATAAAAAGTCAGAAAGTATCATGCTGGCATACTTAATACAGATACTGCATGAAAGTCATTCATTCACTCATTCATTCATTCATTCACTCCTCTATTCATTTAATAGTATTTATTTCATGCTTACCATGTGCCAGATACTGAGATGTATAATTGTGAACAAGACCAATCAAATATACCTCTCTCGGTGAGATTACCACAAGGTATGAGATTCAGACCAGTAAATAGGCAACTTCAATGGTGTTCAACAAGGGTAGTATGTTAGCTGCAGTAATACAACAGGCTTCTAACTCAGACTGTGTGTGAGTGTGGAGGAGAGAAGTTAGCAAAGAGAAGGGCAATGTGGAATCTGAAATCTGAAGGTTAATATGGTTGGCCATTTGAAATAGGTGGTGAATGTGTCAAGACATGCAAAAAAGATTAAAGATGAGAATGGCATGTGATATGGTTTGGCTGTGTCTGCACTCGAATCTCGAATTGTAGTTTCCATAATCCCCATGTGTCATTGGGGGGACCCAGTGGGAGGTAATTGAATCGTGGGGGCGGTTACCCTCATACTGTTCTTGTGATAGTGAGTGAGCTCTCATGAGATCTGAATGGTTTTATAAGGGGCTTTCCCCCTTTTGCTTGGCATTTCTCCTTGCTGCTGCCATGTGAAGAGGATGTGTTTACTTTCCGTTCCACCGTGATTGTAAGTTTCCTGAGGCCTCCCCAGTCATGCAGAACTGGAGGCAGTTCTGTTTGTCTGGAACCTCAAGGAAGAGGCAGGAAAGCAAAAGTGGGGCCTCTTAATGGAAGCAGGATACTTTTAGATGTGAACTTGGTCAGGAACTTCTGTTGCACATGTGCTGTTCATAGACCCTGCTTGTGGAGCCCTTTGCTTTAAAAATGTACCTCATCTGCCCAGAGTGCTTCAAAACATTAAATGTCACTTTCAACTATCATCATATTTGGTTTCTAGTCTATGTTAAAGAGATTGAAATAGAGAGACAGAAATAACTCATAAGTAAATGCGTTCCTATCCCACTGAAAAAATAGACTTCTTTTGTGATTAAGAGGCAATATTATTGTTGCATCAATGAAAAAGATATTTTTAAAAACAACACATGAGAAATATAAAAGATGGAATAAAACAAAAAATAAACCTACTCTGAGTAGAAAGTCAAAATATAGTTTATTCTAAAACTAAAGCAGGTAAGAAATCATGATCAAAACAAAAAGTTAAATAGGAGAAAACATTCTCTAATAAATAGAAATATACCAACCATAGTATGGACTTTTTTGGGAAAGTATTGTGGTCCCAGTCATGAGAACACCAAGTAGATGGCTCTACCTTCATTTATCCGTATTATTGTGGAGGGATTCCTATAGATGCAGAGAAACATTATTCATTCACAATCCCAAAATACAAGTTTTGAATTCTTACGTGGTTTAAGTCAGCTTTAAATGAATTTAACAGTAGATGTGAGGACAAGTGCTGCTCCACATCACTCAAGGTCACCTTCCACTGAAGTCTGATCCCTTTCCCTAATGTCTGTAGCAGATGTGTGTAAGAATTTGGCCCACTGTCCTAAAGATTACCCGGTTTGTTGACGTCTTTTGAGTCCAATCTTAATCCCAGAACTTTGACACAGAATTTGAATTTTAAATTGCTGTAGAAATTTCCTGACAATACATGTCAACAGGTTATCCGGTGTTAAATATGTACAAACTGTAATACATACCTCTGAACTTGAATTGGCATATATTTATGCTAAGTTCTTCTTCGTGGTAGGTTTGTTGAAAATGTTTGGTATTTGTTCATAAACAAGAATGGATTTATTACTTTAAATTTGGCTAAGATACAAATATGGTAACCCAGACTTTTTAGTAAAATGTCTAAATAAACTTCCCAGGCATTTTTAAGTATAGAGTTAATAAATACTACCTGTAGCAATCCCTCATTTGCCAAAGATTTAACTTCATTCACAAAACACACAATGTAAAATGTTAACCTTTTGCCATGTATCTATAAAAGAGAAAGTAAATAGCACATCTGATTTAATAGTTTATACAGTATATTTAATGATAAAGTTTCTGTTGGCAACATTCTTCTAATTTTTTAAAAACGATTTTGCGGGGCACGGTGGCTCACGCCTGTAATCCCAGCACTTTGGGAGGCCCAGGCGGGCAGATCACGAGGTCAAGAGATTGAGACCATTTTGGCCAACATGGTGAAACTCTGTCTCTACTAAAAATACAAAAATTAGCTGGCCGTGGTAGTGTGCACCAGTAATCCCAGCTACTCTGGAGGCTGAGGCAGGAGACTCACTTGAACCCGGGATCGAGCGAGCCGAGATCGTGCCACTGCACTCCAGCCTGGAGACAGTGCCAGATTCCATCTCAAAAAAAAAAAAAAAAAAACCTATTTGAAATACCATCTTCTTCATGAACTCTTCTCTGATTTTTGCAAATCAAATTTGATATTTACTTTATTCTAATTCCTCACTACAATCTTTAATACCCTCCCCCTGATATTTTGTCTTGTACTTATTTGTGGACTCTAATCTGCTAACTTTTAAGATAATTAGTGTTATAGGTTTGGTGTTATTTTTTAAAAACTGTCCTCAATTGTCTTGTACCTCTTATATAATAGGCCCTCAGAGGAAACAGTGTTCTAGAAGGACAAATCTAAGTTTGAATCTTGTATTTGCAGTTCTCTAGCTGAGTGGTTTTAGGAAACATACTTAATCTCTCTGTTCCTCAGTTTTTTCACCTGTGCAATAAGAACATAACACATACTTGACTGTTTTGCCATTTAAATTCAAAAAGAGAGCAGATCTAAGTGCACTTAGAAGACAGTAAAACATTGCTAGCTTCTCTCTCTCCTTTAGTAGAATTTGTCAATTTTTATTTGAATGCAACATCTTGTGTCTTTTAAGGTATATGTTTTTTTTGTACTTTTGCTAATTTACAAAATACAAAAGTTTTCCAGTTATTATAGCCAATTCGTTTAATTGACCTTTAAAAACCATTTTGTATTATTCTTATCTGGAAGAACAGCCTTGCCTTACATGTAAAGTGCAGTGATATGTGCTGTTAGAGATACTTGTAGCTTTCTGTTGTGCTCCTATGGAGATCCTCTGTGTCATGAAATGGCCTGTTGTTAGAAACAGACAGGAGTCAATGAATCAACAACAGCCCAGTGAGCTGTTATTTACAGTAACATTACAGCAACGATTTATGCTCATGAGGTTCCTAGGTGACAGGGGAACTGAGATTGTAAATTAATGTAGATTTAGATTGTTGCACAGGAGGTGCGGATGGCCTTTGTTTTCTATTTTGAGGCACAACAAAGGACAGAAGGATGACGTATTAGCCCAGACATCAACTAAGCTCACATTACATTTAGCATTCTGGCCCATCTTCTGATTTCTCTTTCGTGTGAGGAATGTTTGCTATTTTATTTTCATGTTGTGATATATGTACCCTCTTCTTGCAGCCCCGAGAGTAACCCTAAATGACTGAGGACGTCCTACCCTATAACTTTCCAAATCCCAAGCCACCTGCTGTCCTTGCATAACAGACTCATTGACATGCTTTCATTGTCGTGATCATCAGGTGCCTTCTGCTACTTGTACTTAAAAGTCACCAGAAGCATTTATGCAGATTATATGCACAGTCAGGGTGACCTCTGACTGAGCAAATGTCAAAATCGCCAGAAGAGGGTTACTGACCTGATAAAATTCAAGATGCTTATACAATTTTCATTTTTGCAAATTTGTCTAGGTGAATATTTCCAAGTCAGATTCACTCTTAATGTCAAGGTTAATGTTTTGATTTCTCATTTTGTTGTTTTAGGTGATCATTTGAGAAATTTTTTTAAAAAATGAGAGCTATTTCTAAAAATACTTTATATTCTAAAATATTTTCTCTTTAAAAAACTTTCACAATGTTGATCTTTTTAATGTCTTACCATAAAAGAAACAAGGAAGGCATTTAAAAAAATATTACAGAGAAGCTTAATGACATCCTTCAAAGTATTCTGGATAGTACAATTTGAAACCAGAATAAGAACCCAAGTCTTCTGAGTCTTACTCCAGTGTTTTTTGTTTTTCCAATTATAGAATTGCCTCTTCAACCATGTTTACATAGGCAATGTAAAGACGTATGTTTGACAGAGAAATTTAAAAATGGTTACATGTATTTGAATATGGTATACTCTCTATGCACACATTAATCCGTGTAACTATTTGTCTTATTATTCCACAATATGCCTTCCTATTCCATATTTCAAGCAGTGTTTGACAGTAAATCCAAAATAGTACAAATAAATGAAATTCCAGAGCTGGGAAAAATACAGCTTGAACATAATAACAAAGTATAAAAGAAGGTTAAAATATACTATAAAATGGAAAATATAATATGAAGTATGAAGTCACAACTAAGAATAAACATATATACACTATCAGTAAATGCAAATGAACTAATCTTCCCTTAATATTAAGAGAACGGCATTATCAGATTGGATCACAAGCAAAACCAACAGTAACAGGAGACTTATTTAACACATAGTGATTCAGAAAAATTGAAAATTAAAGAATAGACAATGACATACCATAACAATTCAAATACCATTATATCAGAAATGGTTACAAACAGGGCACAAGTATTAAATGGGACAAAAAAGAGTCTTTAGTGATAATAAATATTGCATTCTTCAATGAAAACATGACATTTTTGAGTATCTATTAACTAAAAACATAGCATTGACATTCTTAAGGCAAAATCAAAATCAAACACTCACAAAAATAGACATAGGGTTCTTAATAATCTTTCTCTACTAAATCTATCAAAGGGCTAGGAGGAGTAAATAAAAATTAATTATCAATGTATTTTATGTATTTTTGTGTATGTGTGATCTTTCAACTTACTTTTAGTGACATCTGTTGTCAGGTTTGGCCATAAAAATTAAGCAATTCAGAAATTTGTTTTCTTCGTCTATAGTTTGAAACAGTTAAATAAATTAGAGATTTCTGCTCCATACACTAAGAAATAATCTTAGGCTAGTGCTTTGGGGTGAAGGGAGAAGAAGCTGGCAAAATACAAATTCTTTCCTTGCTTTTAGGACAATGAACTTTTTACATTTGTTTATCTTCTGGAAATTGTTTTGGAAATTTATGCTTTTCTAGAAAATCTTCCATTTTATCAAGATGTGCAAAATTATTTGAATAGGATTAAATAATATTACATGATCCTTTTAGTTTTTTCTTAATCTGTAGTTATTTCCCCTTCATCAATTTTTATTTGTGGATTTGTACTTTCTCCTGTTTTTTTTTTATTGATTAGATTTTTTATTTATCTAGTTAAAAAAAGTTGTTCATGGATTTATTCAGCAGTTCAGGTTTTTTCATTTTCTAATTTATTAATTTCTGTTTTTCTCTCTTACCATTATACTCCTACTCCTTTCCTTGAGACTATTTTGTTCTTCTCCCACCTACCTGTGGCAAATGGTCAATTCATTATATAACTATTTATGCTGAGACGTTCCATAAGCAATTGTTTAGCTATATTTCATAGGTTCTGATATGCATATTTTCATGTCATATTCTAACTATTCTTCCATTTTGGTTTAAATTTTCTGTTGTCATTTAAGGAAAGTTTTTACTTTTTTATTTCAAAGGGTCTGTATTTGTTACTTTTCAATTTGGCTATTTCTGCTTGTTTTGCATTGTGATTCAAGTATGCTACCTGTATCATTTCTGTTGTTTTACATGTATCGACTTTTTTCTATGTCAATATATAATTAAATCTTGTGAATGGTCATTCTACTCGTAAAAAGGCACATTATTTGCTTCCAAGGCACATACAGAGTTTGTCACATCAGTTAGAACTATCTTATCTCTTGCTTGTTTTACTTAGGTCAATTGAAAACATATGCTTGGAATCCAGGTATTCTGTGTTGCTGATCAATAGAAATTCTATTTATTCACTAGAATAAAGTAAATGATAGAATTAATATATTCATTGTGAAAATTGAGGATCCCAGCCATGACTCTTATGTAAATAGATAGCCAAGCCTCTGCACAGAGGTGGCCATCATAGTATCCATAGGCAGTGCCAAGATTGTGTTAAGGAATAAATAAACAAATAAAAATAGAAGTCAGCCCATTATTTTCTACAATGTGTAAATAAATAAACAATAAATCCTCAAATGTTAACAACTTAAAACATAGTCGAGTTGATTTCAACTTGAACTTTTTTCAAAGCGGAATTCTTGATACGTCATCCATGTCCATTTGAAATCTAAAAAATGTACTCACATCACATTTAGTTTGGTTAAATGAGTAGACTGGAAAGTCCACCAATATGAATTGGTTGCTGTCATTATCCTAATAAATTGACCAGCTGTATGGCAAAATCAGAAGGAGAAAACTTTACAGTATGCTCAATTTGTCTGGATCTACCCAATGAAGTAGAATCAAACATGGTCACTATATTTGTTTTAAAATATGTGTTTGGTAATTCTGAAATCTCAAGATTTTGGTAGAGGGTAAGATGCTTATTGTTTCTACTGATTGTTATTTTTCATAAGTATCACTCCTAGTTTTATAATCCGGCATTTTTTTCCATAATTTGCTTTTAAATTGATCTTATTCTTATTTCTTTAATGGTCTTAATTCTATAATAGTCCTTTTGATATTGTTGTATTTTTTCTCTCATTTTGTTGTAGGGAATTAACATCCTGAGTTTGCAGGCACTCTTTCTTGGTATTATTTAGTTCTAATAGTTTGAAATTTTAGTTTTGATGCTCATCTGGGTAAGCTAGTTCTGATATGCATATTTTATTTCTCTCTCTCTCTCTCTCTCTTCCCCTCTGTTTATCCCTCCCTAGTTTACAGTTCCCTCAATTCAGCTCCTCCTCCATCCTGGGACCTCTGTTCCAGCACCATGTTTTTTATTGTTGGCTTTGGGTTCTCACATCGTGATTAGCTTGGCATTTTGATAATGTCATCTACGAATCATCTTCTTACAGTCTCTTTAATCCCTCCAATGAATAGGGAACACTTTTATTTGTGTTCCCACTCGAAATTCCTGTGGTTTTTGGATTCATAAACCAATGCACCTATGGTTGTACCTTTTATTCTCCCCACCACTCTCTACCACCTCATACATATCAGTCAGTACCCTGAAAACAGCAATCACTCCAGTTATTTCAGAGATCACATTTGATTCAGATAACTGGTTACACAGATGAGTTGAGAAGTCGAACAGTAAATCGTAACAGAAATTACCAACAGTGAGAAGATAATACCTTTCCTACGACTGAGGAGGCATGAGAACAAGTTGCTGTTATCAGAAACAAGCCACAGGGCCATGGGAACAAGCCTGGATGGGAGTTGGGATCATGGAGGGAATATTGGGATCATGGAGCAGGAGCTTGGGGCAGGATGGAGGAGGATGTAAATAGAGAGACACAGTCACTGTCAGATGCCAGTAAGGCAGAGAGAGGAGGCACGTTGCCCTAGCGTTTATTTCTCCTGCTACCCAGTTTCTTGCCATTGCTTTACACTGACCCAAACTAGCCAAAGCCAGCTACCAAGAAACCCTGGGAAATATGGCAACCTGCAATAAGACCAAAAGAAAAGGAGGAAATGCATTTGAGTACAAACAGGCAAATGACCATCATACTTCTTCACACCTTCTCACCAACACACACACACACTCTCTCTCTCTCTCTCCCTCCTGGTTGTTTCTCTTGTCTTCAGGTTCACAGAGATCTCTGTCTCAATTTTTCTTAATTTGGTTCCACCATTTTTTTTGTTATCCAAAAAAATATTTCTTTTTTATAACCACTGTATTCAGAGTGGAGTAGGGGTGGAGGAGCATACTTTTAAAGTATGAAATCACAACATGGGCTTGACTAAAAGATATCACATTATCTCTCTAGCCCTGGAGTTTCACTTTGTGGATTTTGGGTTTTTTTTTTCTTAGGCACAATTGCTGAGTGAAAGGGCATTGGCTCTCAGTACAATCATATCTGGATCTCGGTTTCAGCTTCACATGAATAATGTGATTAATTTTGGATAAGCTACTTAGTAATTTTCCTTACCTGTAAAATTGGAATAATTGATGCTGACCTTAAGATTTCTTTAATGATTGAATAAAAAAGAATATCTAAATTGCCATTTTCTGTGTCAGGTATTCAGTGGGTTCTTGACATATGGTCATTACTATAATGTTATTACATTATTATTGTCCTAGTTAAGTGAAAGTATTACTAACCTTGATTTGTGTTTTCTGATATGTGACTTTATGTTATATTTATGTTATGTGTTTTCTGATACGAAACTTTTACCTTGTTTGACCAGGAAGCACTGATTAGTAGGACTCACAGTAGAATAAGCCATAACTAGTCATGTATCAAGCATAATGTGGTTCTTTGGTTTTGAGTGTAATGGATGTGCTTAGGAATTAGTAAGGTGCCTATACATATCATGATTTTATCAATTGAATGAATATATCTTGCAACATGTTAGCACAGTCAGCAAAAGTAAAACCAGAAACAGTTACAAGAGAAAAAGCAAGTTTGTTCAAAATATATTTTAATGTAGATAAATTCCCCAAATCAAAGATTGGAATTGCAGTGCATAACATTTCACAACTCTAAGGACCCCCTTTGTTGAATCAAATGTTAATATTTTAATATTTTAAAAGCTTTTTGCAAATATTTAGCTAACACATTCATATTTTATAGCCTTTGAGCACTAAAATTTGGTGAGATTTTGTTTTTTTGCTCTCCAAATGTTGACTAATGCTGACATACGCAATCTAAAGGGATTCATAGTTTTCATATACTTCCCCCTTGTCTTTCATTTTAAAACCTCATCAAAAAGTTTCAGCCTCTTTTCGTTACTTTTCACAAACAGCTCAGTTGATACTTTGACCCATGTTGCTCAATTATTCTTCTTCAGAGGGTGTCTACTTAAATGGATTGGTTTTACATAAAAGGGATTTGACTACATTCGATATTAAAATAAACATCAATTAACATACTTGTTGGGTTTTTATGCTGCCAAATCATTGGTTAGACTGACTGCTTCCCTTTCCAAGCTTGTTTTGGCAATGTCAAAACTATGTCTGAGCTACCCAGACTCTTTCCTAACTTCAGAACCCAAGTGCTTGGTTCTAATATCAGGAGGCGATGAATCATTATGGTTCTGTCAGACTTCATAGGGCCACATAAATGATGTAGAAGTTAGAAGCCTGTTTCGTTGTCTAATCCCCAGCCTGTCCCATTTGATTGACATTTCCTATTTGATTAACAGCAACTTCTCACCATCTTTAACATTACTAATGGAAATATTCCATACAAAGGCTGAATTTGTACTATGTGGTAACTTTCTGTTGTTTCCAACATGAGCAGTCTTCTATGACTAAAAAATGTTCTGAAGGGCTGAAATTTCTACCAATGCACATATAAATAATTATGTTGGTTGCAAGTATGCTCCTGGGCAATGAGAAATTCAATTTGTCCTTGTCAAAACAAAACAAAACAAAATAATCAAACACAAATTGGTTAGAACGTTTTAGTTAGTGGAAAGCATTCATCAGAGATGTATTAGGGAGGGAGATAATCAGAAAATGGCTTAACTGCATCAGTTTTACATTGATCTGACTGTAATAAATGCCTTTTTGTGTAGCTATAAGAAAGGTGGTAGTTTTCTTAAGGTCAAAATATCCACAAAATATCCATGGGGAGTTTGTTGAAAGTGGTAAGAAGAAACATCACAGAGAAGTGAAACAAAGGAAAATAATTGATGATGTATGAGGACTTCATTCTGTAAGAATAATCTAAAACTTTTAATAATGTTTTCTGGATGTTTTAAAGTCTTCCTTTTATAAATCAGAGCTGTGTTTAGCACAATATGGATCCAAATGTTGGACCCCACAATATTTGGTTCATTGTTTGAAATGCGCCAGGCGTGGTGGCTCACGCTTGTAATCCCATCACTTTGGGAGGCCGAGGTGGGCGGATCACGAGGTCAGGAGATCGAGACCACGGTGAAACCCCGTCTCTACTAAAAATACAAAAAATTAACCGGGCGTGGTGGCGGGCGCCTGTAGTCCCAGCTACTCGGAGAGGCTGAGGCAGGAGAATGGTGTGAACCCGGGAGGCGGAGCTTGCAGTGAGCCGAGATTGCGCCACTGCACTCCAGCCTGGGCGACAGAGCGAGACTCCGTCTCAAGAAAAAAAAAAAAAAAAAAGAAATGCAACAACAGTCTTAGCTGCTGTGTCAAAAACCACAAAAATACTTATTCTCAAGACATATTCTCAAAATACTGAGAAATCAACCCACATAAGTGGTGAATGTGAGGATCTATTGACTTCAGAAAAGTCACTGTATTTCAAAAAATACATTTCATCTTAGACAATCAATCACAAAGAATAACTGGAGATACAGTATGAATATAGTCAACAGCAATGGAGAACTATAGGAAATAGCTCATGTTTATTATCCCAGGAAAACAAATTAAAATAATATGAGTGTGAAAAAATCAGAGGCTATACATTTTTTAACCCTAAGAAGGAATATCTTATGTTAAATGTCATATTAATAACTACAAAGTGGCTAAGCACCATGGCTCATGCCTGTAATCCCAGCACTTTGGGAGGCCAAGGCAGGTGAATAACTTGAGCCCAGGAGTACAAGATATGCCTGGGCAACATGGTGAAACTGCATCTGTACAAAAAAATACAAAAATTAGCAGGGTGTGGTGGTGTAAGCCTATAGTCCCAGTTCCTTGGGAGGATGAGGCAGGAGAATAGCGTGAGCCCAGGTTGAGGCTGCAGTGACCTGTGATTGTGCCATGGCAGTCCATCCTGGGCAACAGAGCCAGATCTTGTCTCAAAATAGTAAAAATAATAATAACCACAAAATACTGAGCATAGCATATATGTCACACATGGTGTTTTCTAAGCTATATTATGTTGTTTTTTGATATAACCAAACTAGGAAGAAATTAGTGGAAAAAATACAAGAAAAGAACAGATTGTATTCTTATAAATGATGGCCTATGTATTAGGGGATTATATAAGAGGTAAATGTCATTGTTAGGCTGATCTGGAAAGTAATGAGAATAATTCTATAAGACACATGTACTGGTCTTATTCCTTTTTTTTTCAGTCGTTTCTGAAATTAAGAAATAATCTTTTACATAAATTCAATTAGTTGCAGGTAAAAGTATACCATTCAGAATAGAGAAGGAGAAGAAAAGATAGAAGGAAGTCACATTGTTCACCACACAAGGTTGTTGTGGAAATGTGAGGGAAGGGTCATTTATAATTGTTTTTATTTTGACTGGGCTCAGATTTTGTGCTCACTGAAAAGATACAATTGTGAGAACTTGCTCTAAAGTCCCAGCTTGTTGATGGACAGGCATCCTCTCCCAAGGTAATAGGGAAGCTGTTTTAGCAACTCATATTTTTGGAAAAGGCAGTGTTTGTTGTAATTTGATCCTAACTGCAATCTATATCTCACCTGCATTCATCAATGCCAAGCCACAAAAATGCCTGGAAGGTCCAGAATGCTTGGAGCTTGTGCTATGCATTTGTGGTATTGTGGCTGCTTCACTATAAAAATATTGTGCCACAGAAAATATATTCTGATTCCTTATAGCAATTAAGTCCACAAACATGAAGCTGAAGGTCAGTTCTCTTATCCTTGACTAACTTATGTTTTTTTGAGAGTAGAAAACTATACTACAGTAAATTCATGGGTTCATGTGGTTGTGCTGAGGGTGGGGAGGTAACTTCAATATAAAGTCTTAATTTTTTCCCCTTTTCTGTAACACAAATGCTTTCTATCATATTTGATTTATTTAAAATGACTTTAAGCATTTCTCTTGTTTTATCAACTACTTACAATATTTTCATACAAAAATAATGGTAGCAATTCTTCTACATATTAGTTAAAATAATAAGAAACTCAGAATATGATTCAGAAATGCCCAAATATTTTTTACCAGAAAAAGGAGGAAAATACTTCTTGGATTTACAAATGTAGGTATTCATTCATATACTCATTCAGTGCATTTTGTGGTTGCAAATTGGTGGCAACCAATTTATTGGAAATCAAAGGGTTGAAAATAAATAAGCCATAATGCAAGCCATTAAAAAGGTCCATGAGAGAAACAGACATTGATGCAAATGAAATTTCTATAAAGGGAAGTGAATGCTCTAAAATAATATGTGTTTTAAAGACAAAAATGCCCTTTTAAAGTCAAACATTTTTATATTAAACCATAGTTTTGTAGCTGTAGATTTGTCTTTTTGTTACAGTATCTAGATCTATTGATATTCTTCCATATCATTTCCATTATCAGTATGTGTATAACGCCAACTATTGGAGGCTATCTAGTGTTATATAAAGCAGGCACCTTTGTGTAAGGAATTAATCTTGTCCTAGAGTTGACTTTATTATTTTGGCAACAGGCAAAATGATTGATTCTTGACACCTCTTCTCTGCTCTTTGTTGTGAACCAATTCTATCTTCATGGTAGGGGAGGTGAGTTAAATGAAACAACTGGTAACAAAAGGAGGCTTAGTTGTGTGTATACATTTTTTTAAATTTATTTTTTATTTATTTATTTTTTGAGACAGGGGCTCAGTCTGTCACCTAGGCTGGAGTGCAGTGGCGAGATCATGGCTCACTGCAGTCTCCATCTCCTAGGCTCAAATGATCCTCCCACCTCAGCCTCCCAAGTAGCTAGTACTACATGTGCCACCAAGCCTGGCTAATTTTTGTGTTTTTTGTAGAGACAGCGTTTTGCCATGTTGCCCAGACTGGTCTCACAGTCATGGGGTCAAGGGATCCTCCTGCCTTGGACTCCCAAAGTGCTGGGATTACAGGTATGAGCCACTGGAACTCGCTCATTTTTTTTTTTTTTCTAATATCAGCGAGAAATGTTTCTTTTGGGGCGTCTTTCTTCTTTGTAATTCAATAGAAGAATTTCCTGACTCTCAAAACACTTTAGATCTTTGTCCTCATTTAGGAACTACTTTAATGCCATATTTTAGAAATGGATATAGATCAACATAGATGTATATGTATTTATTCAAATGACTTTTTATTAAACAATTAAAATGATTCATTCTTTATTGTGAAGCTTAGCCACATATTCAACACCTTTCTTTGCATCCCCAGAGTTAACATACTGATAAATTTGTTATTTGGAGATTCCAATGTTGGTTGTATTTATAAACCTAAAAATATATGAGAAATATACTTGAGGTGCAAGATATTTAAACTTTACCTTCACGCTTGCTCACACATCCTGCACCTATCAGTAGGACAGAAATTCTGTGGCGGAAACAATCAAGAAAGTTATATTTCTCAGTCTGTTTTCATGGAGAAGACAAAATATTAATTTTCAGTTTTCGGATTTATTATAGTATACGGCAGATGACCAGAGGCTGACTTAAGACTGTTACTCAATACTCCTATGCTCTGGTATTCTCATCCATATTGTGGGGATAAGAGTTAGTGCATGTTTATGTTGAATAAATCTCTCACTTAGACCAGTGATAAGTGCTATGTAAATATCAACTAGGAAATTTTGTAACTCCACTGCTCACATACATTATTATAGAGCTTAAATCTTCTCTAGAAGGTTTTCTGTGTGCCCAATATTTCAGACACCAACTCAGTTTAATCCTCTGAATGTTTTTATTTATTTTCAGTGATTAATAACATTTTTCTACTCCAACTCTTTCCCCCACTCTAAGTTGTACAAAGGACTTAAAAGAAATTCAGATTTGAAAAAAAAGCCACAAAATATACCTAATGAATAAACGCTATGATAAAAGTATGAGAGTGGATACCCTGGGTTGCTATTTATTAGCTCTGTACCTTTGGTCAGTTTCTCAACTTTCTTGAGCCTGAACCTCCTCATACCTAAAATGCAGACCTATACCCCAAGATTTTTGGGTGAGGGTTAAAAGACATAAAACATGTGGAATTTTAGCAGAAATAAGATTGTCCGTGACCTATTTTTAATCCCATTTCCCTCCTCCTTACTGCACAAACTACTGCCTCTCAATATATACTGTAAACTGAATAAGTCAGGGAAAAATTACAATGAGTAGTTTGTCTTTATATGGAAGATGTACGGAAAGAAGAGGAAGATAACCTCTTCTTTATATGGAAAAATTTAAGTAGCTTCTTGTTCTACAAAGAGTTTTGAAGCACATTTCTAAATTTAGTCCTTAAAAAAGCTTCATGAATTTAAGCCCAAAATTGTCAAGTCTGTCTGGAGCAATGTTGAGTGAATTTTCTACCATTTAATGGAATGTGATTAAATTGAGTTGTAGAAAAAGATGAAAAGCCTTAAATGCTGGGCATTTAATCTGTGGATTCTTGGTATTCCATGCCCGCTGTATATAAAGACATCAAAATTATGCTGTGATAGAGCACTAGTATTAACAATAAGGATAGGAGCAGTAGTTAGAGTTGGTCTCGAAGCTACTCCACTCAAAGGGAAATGTGGATATAGGGTACATTTATTTGTTTGAATTTAGCTTTGCCTGGGGCACATAGATAGTGGCAGGATGAAGGAAGAACTCAGGAATGAAGAGTGAACAAGAAAAGAAGAAAGGAGGGGAATACGAGAGAAGGGTCTTGAATATCTAGCAACGGGTTGAAAAGCAGCCTGATGCAAACAGTAAATTGGATTCTGATATTTTTCATGAGTGGCTTCAGGTAAGATTCTTTTCTTATTCTTTTTTTTTTGAAAGGGTGGCAAATAGATTTTGTTTACGTGGTCCTTTTGATACTGCATTGTAACACAGCGTAACACTTCCTTCTCCTGCCATTGCAAATATGAACCTAGTAAGATATTTACAATGTTGTAGCCTGTTGTGTGGACAGAGAAGTCTGTGTTTTGGTATTTTTAAATTCTCAGAGCCAGATATTTTTAGAATGCCTGGGTATATTTTCTGGAACACAATTCTTCTTTTGTTTATACCTTCTGTCTCATTGCTTCCAAATACAATTCTTACTGCATTTTTTTTTCCATAGTCTTTTCTATTGAATAAGAATATGGATAAAGTTAAGGTTTCACCTCAAATCCTTTTTCTTTTCTTTAATGTGGTGATGGCATCATGCCAGACATTGACAGCCTGGTGGTCTATGTTTACTTTTTACTCAAATCTTGAAGTGCTGAATAAACCTGGATCCGTTCTGCTAAAAGGCATTTAAAACCAGGTGGAAGTCTCAATCTAGGAAAAGACAAGGGCGTTCCCCGGACAACAAAGGCCTGATCCCATCTGCCATGGGATGGGAGGAGTGAGTAGCTGTAAAGGAAAAAGTAGCTATTGGAAGTATTTGTTAAATAATGACTGATTGAATAAATATTGATTGAGAACCTGTATGCATTGTTATGGACACTGAATGTTTCAGTGTTGAAAAAGAAAAGATTGAACCCCTGTCCCTGTGTCTCTAGGGGAGAAAAAGACCATAATCATTTAGATAATAAACAAATAATGTACTTTCAGATCAAAGTAAGAGGTGCTATGAGGAAAATAAACAGAATAAATAATTAGAGGACTATTTTAGAATCAATGGTCAGGGAAGATCTCTCTGAGATCACACTTAAGTACAGATGAAAACAAAAAGAAGGAAACAGCTATTTGAGATCTTGGGGAAAAGCATTCCAGGCAGACCAAATAGCAAACCCTAAGGATTAAGGTAGAAAGCAGCTTCATGTATTTGAAGACACCCACTGTCAGGACCTGATAAGAAATTAGGTTGGGTGATACGGGGCCAGGGTATCCAGGCCTTTCAGATTTGAATAAAGAATTGGGGTTTTCTTTTAAATATTAGAGGAAGTCTCAAAAAAGTTTTAGCAGGAAGATAATTCAATCTAATTTTTTTAAGGAGGAGATGCTGGCTTCTCTTTGGAGAATGAAATGAAGTGGCATAGGAGTGGGACCAGAGAGATCATTCAAGAGGCCATGAGAATAGTAAAGGTGATAGCACTGTAGACTTGGACAGCAATTATGCAAATAGTAAGAAATTGTCTAATTTAGAAGATATTTTAAAATTCAGAGCAGCTGAGACTTTCTGATGAATTAGATGTGAGAGATGAGGGAAAGAGAGGAATCACTGATAGCTAGTGGTTTCTTGGACTAAGCAACTTTGTGAAAATATGGTACATTTTACTGAGAAGGAGATTATAAAAGGAGCAGGTCGAGATCAATAGTAGATCAAAATTCTGTTTTAGACCTCTTAAGTTTGAGGTGCTTACTAAGCAACCAGTAGATAAGAAATAGCTGCACTTTCTCCTACTAGATGTTTGTAAGTGCTCTCTATATAGTAACACATTTAATCTTTATAACAACTTTGCAATATTTTTAATATTATTATCATCATCTCCATTTTAAAGATAAGGAAGCTGGGGCACAGAAAGATTGAATACTTAGCTAAGAAGACACTAATATGGCAGGAAGTCTGGCTTCAGGAATTTATACTCTTAACCACTGAGAAATATTCTTTTTAGATGGATCTGCCAACCAGACATTGGGGCAAAGGAAATCTTATTCTTTTTAATAGAAAATAGGTGAATAAATGTAACAATTATACACACAGAAGAAATTCTCCAATAAAAATATAAAATTACCAAAGTGATGCGTTAATTTAAAGATTATTATCTTATTCATTTTATGAAACAGATTCAATTTTGGTACCCAAACTCAGAAAGTCCAAAAAATTATATAATTTAGCTTCATTTATGAGTATTTTTGGAAAATTATATATAAAATTTTAAAATAGAACGCATCATATTGAAATAATTATCCACTGTGAAGATATGGGATTTGTTCTAAGAAGCAGACTCATATAACATGAGGAAAACCATTAGCAAAATCTAATGCATTCACAAGAAAAATAATAAACATGTCAATCACTGATTAAAAAGCTAACAGGATCATATATTGTATATGATATTATATGAATAGAGAATTTTCTCACCATTTAAAACCAGATACCTGGAAGTCTGCATGAGTAGGAACTATAGATGGTTCAATCTAATAAAAAGAAGGCATTCAAAATCAAGGAGATTCTCAAGTACTATGCTAAAGACTTTGGATTTTACTCTGGGAGGTAAAGTTGACTGATCAACAACAGGGTGTATTATAAGAGGATAGGCCTAGGGAGTAAACAGATAGTCCTCAGTGAGCAGTCAGACCAAACAGATAGCAACTCACGGGAGTGGAACAGATCTGCTTAGCTGGGAAGGGGAAAGAAAAGGGGAAGGGTTTTCATCCCAAAGAAAAGTATCACAGATTGGACTAAAGTCAATAATCTCCCAGAGATTAAGATATCCTGGCAGTTAAAAAATGCCTAAGATAAGTAAATAACTATCATGCTCTGCCCTGATGGAATTAGAAGTGTTATATCAACTTTACACTGGCTAAAAGGAATTGCTGAAATGGACTGCCAGAAAGCAGAGCATATTTAAGAAGACACAAAAATCTTTGCTCCTGACCTCAATACTTTGATATGTATATTTTAAAACCAACTGAACTAAATATATATAAGTTTATATGTTAAACTATATTAAACTAATATTTATATGCTAACCAAATATATATATAATATATATAACATATATAACTAAATAGATATATGAAACATATATATTTAGTTTAGTTGTTTATAAACATATTTTGACTCAATATATATAAATTGAGTCAAAATATGCACTGGGCTGAGAACCAACTAACTATTGATGAGCTAAACAAATTTCATTACTGATGCCAGTATCCTGCAGGTAAGGGTCATACTTGACCATCACTGATCATGAGAAGAACGCCATGCTATTCAGTATCATATGAATGTGAAACACAGACTGAAGTCTCTTGGAATAGGAATAATTTCTGACACCCAAACTGGAATTCCATCTCTGGTTTACTACTTAATTCTCCTTCTTAAGGGAGATAGAATAAATGAAGAAAATAAAGGCTCTTACCTCCCCTCCTCTGCCTTCATTATCCCTCTTCACTACACACACACACAACACAGTACACCAAGAACAAGTTAATAGATGTATAGGCAACCAAACTCTGATTTACTAAAATATTTAGTCTTTGGACAAATAGTCACCCTTAGCATAAGGAAGTTTGGAAATCTTTTCCATTCAAGTCGAGCATAACGACTTAAATCATATCTTCAACACAATGAGAAAGATATCTCAGCAAACCCTATCTGTTCTAAAGTGGTGCACTGATTTCTCAACCTTTCTTCTCTCCATTGATCTATTTCTATCTAATATAAACCACTCTTCTCTCATAAATGGAGATGAATGTATGTGTAATTGAGAAAGATCATAAAGAATTTGGAAAAATGTAAATAGATTTTGTCTTCTTTATAAACATTGGTTAAAGTTGCCTAAGTTCAAATGTTACTGGAAGAACTAGTCTTCTGTCCTGCCTCTCCCTCATTCCTTTATCTTAGGAATTTGAAGAGGGAAATAAATCCTATACTGTGACCTCCTGCTTCCAAAGATATAAAGAGTTAGGGAGATGGATGCCTGCCTAGTAATTTGACCTTGAATTTCAAAAATTTTAATTTTGATTCCAGCTAACTTTTATATAACTAAAAAAATACGTAATTTTGTTATTTGTCATGGGACTGCAATGGATCCGATTTCTTTTGCTTCACTAAGGATTAGTATTATTATCTGGAAAGAAGACATGGAAATGGAAATGTTTTACATAATAATATAAACTACTATAGACATTGTTCACAGATATCAGTGCATATTATATTCACAGAAAAGTCCTTCTGTCTCCTACCATGGACCTAGACTGCAATATTTTTGAGATTATTGTTTGTCCTTGGGAGGTGTGTGTGTCTCTGTGTGTGTGTGTGTCAGTGAGTATCCATATAACTTGTGTAAATAGGAAAAAATTCAAAAATATATCATTCAGGAACCTTTGGATTGTGAGTGACAGGAAATCAATTCAAATTGGCTAATGTGGAAAAAAAAATACTTTGCTCTCACACTGAAAATTTCAGCAGTGCCAGCTTTGATCATGGCTGGATCCAAGGGTCTCAAATTCCATCATTAAAGCCAGTCTGTCTTCACACTTCAGCCCTGCTTTCCTCTCAGTTGTCCTCATTTTTATGCTTTTATGGTGCCTGATGGCAGTTCAGACTCATTTCATTCTCTCTGCTAGCTTTCTTAGGACAGACACACACAGACACACAGACACGCAGACACACACACACACACCCCAACCTGTCTTCTCTAGTTGCTCTAAAAAAAAAATTCCTGGGATTACTTAGATTAAAGAGTGATTAACCAATCATCATGGCCAGAACACAATACCAATCGTCCAGATCTGGGTCATGAGCTCACCTCTGAGTCCAGGGGTTGGTCCAGCCCCACCTAAACCACAAGGAATGGAAGTATATAGGGTTGATCTCCAAGGAAATTCAAGTCACCATCACAAGTATAAGGAGAATAATTCTGCATGTGCAAAAACAACACACATCCACCCAGTAACCTAGGCTGGCTTCTCTTCACACTGGCTGAGGGGCCTAGATGGTAATCAGACTTTAAGCTGCAGAACCCATTGTAGACTATTTTCTGCAGGCCCCTCTCCTTCCAAATCCAACTCCCATTCCCTGCTCTTACAGGCTTGCCTTGGATTCTCTATCTCAGTCTTTGGGAAAGGCCCTGTGGAATGATCACTGTATCCCAGGTGCGCTCAGATTGAAAAAAGGCCATGAGAGTATTCAGCAAGTTTTTTTGTTTGTTTGTTTGTTTTTTTCCTAGAGCATTTTACTTGGAACAATCCCCAAAACTGCAGCAGAATCCATAACACATAAACTTTGTGGTTGAGTATTAATGGGAGCAAAGTGACAGGTCAGTGATAGAAAGTGTGGCCCTTCCGGTACTAGTGCTATACCACCAAAGAAGACCCAAGCCCAGGTGGTAAACAGCAGTGAACAGCGTCGTGACCAAAGGCCGTGCTGAAAGCAAGGCAGAGTGGAACACATGATATGGCCAGCACTGCCAAGTCGATGACTCAGCAGGAGACACGAGACAAACTTTCTTACCCTTTATTTTCCAAATAAACTAGAAGGTGACCCTTAGATGCAAGAGGCTGACATTTCAGTTACACAATAATAAAAACCAAAAAATTAGAAACAACAGCAAAAGGTACAATGTGTTATTATTTTCATATGAGAAAACTGGGGTGGAATGACTATTTCACAGTGACTATTTTAAGCTGTGAAGACATAGCACAATATTGCCAAGCGATTTGGCATTTTAATAGGTTACAATCAAATGTTGATTAAAAATCAGAAGCTTGGGCCGCCTTGCGTGAACATTTTTTTCATCTGCTCTTCAGATGTAACTTTTCTATTCCTGCTACCCTCATTCAGTATTGTAATTATGAGTTTTCTAGACTGTGCCAATTAAAATTAGTTTGGGGCCAAGTGGACAGACTAAGAACTTGGTGGAAAGTATAAAAGCTGTTAACAAAAACTATGGATGTAACTGTGAAATAATAGTCACTCGCATTTAAAATCCACAGTGCTCTTTATGTACACATGAGTGTGTGGGGAGGTGGGATGTTGGGAGAGTTTAGGAAATCAATTAAGCTTAAACTTGGGGAGTTTCTAACACTCAGATACAGATTTAAATGTAAAAGAACCTTTATGCAAATGTGTACTAGACAGAACAAGTGATGTATCAGGGAAAGCACAAATGTAAGGACATTTTTATGTTGCTTCGCAATCATCAGTTGAATTTTAAGATAAAGGCTTCAGTAAATGTCTGTCCTTCTGGCAGCCTGAGGGATTATCGGTAATAGGATTATCACTTTATTTTTCTGTGTGAACTCCTTCCGGGTCAAATAAAGAGCCTCTGGGCTTCTTTCACTGGTGTATCTATACACACCAGGAACTGATCATAGACAATCTGTTGAACCTTGGGCCTGGCTAATGTGAACAAATAGAAAATAATCAAACTTCCAGAGAAATTGTTGATGATTTCCAGCCATCATTAATGTTCAGTGCTCCCTTAGATTTTGGCCACGTTCTTACCTTTAATCACTGGACACCCCTAGGATAATGCCCACACCTGGGACTGGGGATAATTTACCACTTGCAGATGGGTTAGTACTGCAGTTCAGTCAGACAGAGTTTTGCATTTATTCTGGGTCCCAGAGGCCTTCCTTTTATAAAGTGCAGTTATATCCACTAAAAGTATAACTTCCAAAATTCTGTTCTGTTTTAGTGCTCTCACGAAATATTTATGACCTCTACTGCTTAAGTGGACATTTTTAGAGATTTACTGCTGAAAGCTTTCAGCAGAACTGCACAAAATTGGTGCTGCTGGTACTGACCTATCAGGCTAAGATTCTGTAAGAACTTTTTTATAAGATGCCAGCAGAAAGTATACTGAGTTTTAGTTTCTGTAACTTAAAAGCAGATCATATTGAAATGTGAACATTTTATCTTGTGTAGCATCACCATCCAGTAGACTTCCTTAATAAGCACATCACATTATGCAAACTACGTGTTGATATTATTTTTCTCCTAGTTTAACTCAATTTTAGGTAGCAAGAGATTGAGTTACTTCCTAATATATTAGGAAATCAGTTAATTGTGCATTTCTGCATTTTTTTGGTGCTTGGATTCAAATAAGACCTTTTTGGGTAATTTATTGTCCACTTTTCATATCAGTTTCCTTTTCTGCTAAGCTATTCGGTGTTCTTATATGGCCTGGCAGATAAAGTTTCCAGGGAGTGTTACTGGGGTGAGTCCCAGGAAAACACGAGCAAAGAATTCTCTGTCTCTTTCGCCAGATAGAAGGATTTTGCACAAGCTAGAGTGGAATATATGAGAAAAGAGTATTTGTTTCAACCATACTGCAACTCTCTGCCTTAGCAGAGACTAAGACTGGCTAGAGGAAAGCTGATCCCTTTCCACACTCTGTCACCAGAGAATAAATAACTGGTCATGTCTTGTGAGATTCTCAGCATTTCCTGGGCCATTGATACCGGGTTTGACACTTCCATGGGCACAAAAAGCCCACACCGTACATTTGTTCTGAATACACAGATATATGTACAACTAAGAATATTAGAAAAGCATGCTTGTTCTTCAGGGTTTGTGGCACTCTACGGGCTAAAAAAGCTGACAAACATACACACACACATGCATACAGGTCTGGCCATCTATATCAATGCAGTATACATGCAATTTTCAATAAAGCAACTTAAAAAAGTACATCTAACAGTGGTGTCTAAGTTATGTTTTATGTTTTACTGACACTATTAGCTATGACATGAGAAAATCCAGTAACAGACCCCTATCCTCTTTAGTAACTTAGTGACACCACTAGCCACTGAGCAGTCCCAGTCTGGAGACTGAAAATGGACCTTCCAGATGCTCAGGTCACCCCAGGCTGTTCTCCGTGCTGCATGGATTCTCTGCCTTCCCCGGAACCAGAAACAGGAACTTCCAAGCATCTCTCATTTAGTCACACTAGGGAGGATGGTGGGAGGAGAAGAGAGATGAAAGAGACATTAAACCTATTTGGGCACATGATTTCTCAACGGCCCCTCATCCTCCTCCACGTCTTCTGCCTTCACCCACACTCCCTCTATTACAGCCATAAGGAACTATTGCTTCCAGAACACATCATGCTTCTGCAAGCCTCAGACCCTCTGAAATATGGTTTATTTTAGGCTGAGGAGTACCTTGTCCTTAGAGACTTACTGGAGTGTTAAATCCTCTGGGAAAATGTCCCCGATTACCCAGGCAGAACTAGTCATTCTTCTCTCTCAGCAACCCTAATACTTACGATCACTAACTCGATTGTAATGTTTCTGTATCCTTATAAAGTTTCTTCCACCAAACCACAAATCCTTGTGTCTTTTTTTTTTCCATACTGGTAATCACCTTTCCCTTCTCCAGGCCCAATGTCTAATAGAATGATTGCTTTGCCCAGAGAAAGTGCTACATAGTGGCATAGTACTAAAGGAAGGGAAAGATTGGGGAAAGATTACACCTACTCACCAGCACCCAGCCATAAATCTGAATTGGATGAGCAGCTTTAGAATGCCTGGAGGGTGGTTGATGAGAAGTAGCTAAAAGATACTGGGGCTGATAAAGTCCTTTCTCTTTCTTCTTCTTTTTTTTTTTCCCTCCTCTTACCCAACTCTTTCTTTTTTTTTTTTTTTTTTTTTTTTTTTGAGACAGAGTCTTGCTATTTTGACTAGGCTGGAGTGAAGCGGTGCTATCTCGGCTCACTGCAACCTTTACCCCCAGGTCCAAGCGATTCTCCTGCCTCAGCCTCCCTAATAGCTGGGATTATTGGTGACTGCCACCACACCTGGCTAATTTTTGTATTTTTAGTAGAGATGAGGTTTCACCCTTTTGGCCCGGTTGGTCTCGAACTCCTGACCTCAGGTGATCTGCCCGCCTCGGCCTCCCAAAGTGTTAGGATTATAGGCGTGAGCCACTGAGCCTGGCCTTCCTCTTAACTCTTAACCTAAATGCTGTCTTATTTCTAAGCCTATTTTGCTTGTATTCTTTCCCCTTTTTTCTCTGTCTGAGATCTCTAGATTCTTCCTATGTCTTCCTGCATGTTTACATTTGCAGACAACTCCAGGAAGGAAATTGGTAGACTCAATGTCTAGGGAACATACGAATCTGCTATCCGGAGCCTTCTGCCCCCAAACACTTCACCCTGAAATACAGCCCAGAGCATGCACTCAGTGAGTCCCACTGAAGAAGAGACGCAAGGCAGAACTGAACAAGATGTGTCCAGAAGAGGTAGCCATAGATCATGGACATGACCAAAAGAAGCTTACTTTATTTTCAAGTAAGTTCCCAAGCCATTATGTCTTAGCCTGATTTTCTTGTGGGTGCACATAATGCTGTTGATGTAAAATCTAACCATTAAATGATCCATTATAATGGATTAAATTTAAATGACCATTAAAATGCCATGCAGTTTTAAAATAAAATCATTAATATTTATACCTAATGTTGGCCAAAAAGAAATACTAAGTGAGAAATAATAATGTAAGCTAACAATTTAGGGGAGTTTACTATGTGTCCAGCCCTATTCTAGGTGTTATTATCACAATCCAATGGAGAGGTTTAGTTATTTCTCCATTTACAATAAGGGAACTGAGGTAGAGAGAGGAGTCAAGTAAGTTGCCAGATCTCATGCAGCAAGTAGGTAGTGGAGGTGGGTTTCAAGTATCAGCAGTTTAGTTCCCAAGTCTGCCATCTTAAATCCATGCAGCCTCTTCAAAAATTCATAAAAAGCATTTTTTTTTTGAGATGGAGTCTCGCTCTGCCACCCAGGCTGCAGTGCAGTGGCGTGATCTCGGCTCACTACAACCTCTGCCCCCCGGGTTCAAGCGAATGGCCTGCCTCAGCCTCCTGAGTAGCTAAATTTTGATATAGTATTATAAATGCAATGCTAACAAATTAGTTTCTTATTTATGCATAACTACCTAGAAGCATATCATGATGTAGGTACCAAATAAGTTACTGCATTTTTAATTTTATTGAATAACAAAATCCATATTTCAATAACCAGTGTTCATGATTCGAAGTTCATGCTACACAATTTCTTAGCTCAGCCAGCCTTCGTGATTCACATTTTATAATTACTAAAATTAATGAATAAAAATCATTGGTTAATGGTTTCTTAAAAATAAAACTTAAAACTCTGGCATTTCTGATTCCAGATTTTATCTTTCTTCATGGTCACAAAACCATGCCCTAGGACATGCTTAATATATTGTTCAGCTTCTGGACAGGGGTGAAGATCTTTCCCCTAAGTATTGAAAAACTTGTAACTTTAAATGACTGTGCAGAGGTACAGAATTATGCCTGAGGGATTCCGTATAATTTTAAGGAAGACAGGTAGCCTTAAAAATAATAGCTAAATTATATTTAGTGTTTCTTGTGTGCCAGGGATGGTTCTAAATTATCTTTAAATTCTCTAAAAATTCTAAGAAATAGGTACCAGTGTTATCCCCATTTTACAGATGGGGAAATTGAGGCAAGGAGAAGTAATTTGCCCAATGTCATATAAGAATGGCAAAGTCAAGAAAAGCATTGGAACACAGTCTTTGCTCCAACCACTGTGTGTGCTGCTTCACTATGCTGCATGACAAACTTTTTGTAGTCAGAGAAACTTTTTACTCCAAGACAGTTCATTAGTTAAACAAATGGCCGAAGTTAGATCTCAGAATCTGGGAGTCTTTATTCTCTGGAGTAACTTTCAGCATCCCAGTATCATCCATTGGCAAGCAACCAGCATTTTACACAATCTTCCAGGAGACTCTGAATATTAAAACATGAAGCTTTGCATTTGGTAAAATTTTAAATGTCTAATTTCTCCCTCTCTTAGAGTGAATCACAGATTGATAGACTACTGATATTCCGAGGTATTTTTTCATCAATTTTATTGCAATTAAGGAGTCCATGATAAAGTGTTCAGATTCAGAAAATGTCTTTAAATCAAATGTCATTCGTATGGGAAACATTCATAGGCACACATCTTAAATTTTGATAAAAGAGATGTAGGCTTCAGTGGGGTGCAGTGGGAATGAACCAGGGTAATCCATAAAGACTCCATGCTTGATACCCTAAAAGTAGCCATCCTTTCAGTGAGGAGAAGCAACTCCCCCTAACTTCTTACTTTGTTCTCCCTCTCAACTTCATCTGGCTGTTAATCTCACCCTACTCCTGGTCTTTAATCTTGTTCTAGCATGGGGGTGGAAAAAGTAATCTTTGTTAGTAGAAAGTCCTAAAACCCCACAACAATGGGAGTTTTATGGACAATGTGAGGAACTGGGAATTCTTGGAAAGATGGGGAAAAAAGTATGACGTTTTTAGGATGAATAAAATGCAACCATTTACATGGTTTCAAGTTAGTGGATGAGGAGACAAAAATTTTTTTAAGCTAAAAAAGCAGATTAGTTAAAAATGGATGTAAAAAGAAAAAATGAACAGAACGATCACGAGAAAAAAAGAGAAATATTGCAGGAGGACAATTAAATATAAAAACTATGGAAAAATGAGAGAAGAGGGTAAAAGTACAACACAAAAGATTCAAAAGAGGAAAGATTTTCAGTCATAGGCATCTAATGTTTCAAAGTTGATTTCTGTGTGTGCAGGAGAGCTAGATGACTGAGAACTGTATAGTATGTAAGACACCCTCTGTTAGAAAGATTCTCATCCTATTTAGTTGGACACAGAAACAGAATTAATGGGCTTGCTGCACCTCTGAGACACATTTTGTCTCATTCGTATTTGCGCAAAAGCTAGAAAAAATACATTGGCAAGGACTTCTTAGAGCTTCGTGCTTACTGTGGGTTTATGCAGGTTAAGAAGGCTGTCTCTGGGGTCTCACACAGAAACGTGGGTGAAAGCAGCTACTGGGAATTTGGCCAAGAGCAAGGTTTATAAGGTTCCAGTGTAGGACATGGGATCTATGCTATTCTACTTGATTAGTGCAATCAAGGAGGTTACCAAGAAAGTTTGCATTTATAGATCTCTATTGGTGTCATTTGACACTATTTTATTGGGGTTATTTGAGTGTTTTTATTTGTGATGATTTATAAAGTATATATTTCATATATGAATTTACATCTTGGTAAGTTCATCCTTATATTAGCAATGCCAGCTAACCCAGAACATTTTTCTTGTCCTTGGCTAGTTTATGATACTATTTGTGTTAGTTATCTCATTCTAACTATAGACTGGGTGGGTTAAACAACAGAAATGAATTTCCTCACAGTTCTGGTGGCTGGAAGTCTGAGATCAGGGTGCCAGCATGGTCAAGGGCTGGTGAGGACTCTCTTCCTGGCTTATGGATGACTGCCATCTCTCTCTGGTGTCTCTTGTTTTAAAAGCATTAATTCCATCATGAGGGCCCCTTGTGACTGCATCTAAACCTAATTACCTCCCAAAGGCTCCACCTCCAAAAGCCATCATACTGGCAGTTAAGACTTCACTATATGAATTTGGAGGAACACAATTTCAGTCCATAGCTCTACTCTTAGGAGTGTCATCTCCCTCCCTGCCGTATCATGTCCATAAAACTTACTGAATGAAGGTGCGGTAGTTATTCACTATTATATTATTTGGAATGGTAGGACTACAGACAGACTCCAGGACAATGTTTTCTTTAAACCAAGAAATATTTATAGAGTCAAAAAGTGCAAACTATGCCCTTCAAGAGTGAGTTCTGCCATGTCAGCAAGAGTCCAAACAGTATTTGCCTTCTAATTTGTCTCAAAACATTTCTTTTCTTTTTATTCTGTGCTAGCAACAATGGTTTACACAGAACTTTGTATTTTGTCTCATTTTATTTGGAGCTTTACAATGCAGCATCATTGGTAAATCTCTGAGGATAGATGACCTTTGAGGTCATTGATGGGAATATTCTATGAGTCAATAAATTAATAGAATACCAGGCCGGGCATGGTGGCTCACGCTTGTAATCCTAGCACTTTGGGAGGCTAAGGCGGGAGGATAGCAAGGTCAGGAGATTGAGACCATCCTGGCCAAAATGGTGAAACCCCGTCTCTACTAAAAGTACAAAAAAATTAGCTGGGCACGGTGGCACACGCCTGTAGTCCCAGCTACTCAGGAGGCTGAGGTAGGAGAATCACTTGAACCCGGGAGGCGGAGGTTGCAGTGAGCTGAGATTGCACCACTGTACTTCAGCCTGGTGACAGAGCAAGACTCCATTTAAAAGAAAAAAAAAATTAATAGAATATCTGTTATAATGAGCTTGGTATTATGAAGTATGTTTCCCTCAATACTATTACTGGAATTACTCAATAGTTCTAATTTTGCTGTTGTACACTAGAGCAGTCTTATTCACTAAACTTTTTTTTTAAACTTTTTACCATATTATAGGCATGGATGGCAAACACAACACTTACGTGTGATAACATACCATTCTATAGTTTAAAGAATAATGCTACATATCTTATAGGTAATTGAGACCTATCAATTAAATTCAATAATTGCTCATTATTCACTTGGCTTTACTTTTCACAATCCTGTTTGAATATCTGTTAATATTTTTCTCTGTATTTATATATTGAAAATGATATATATACTTACATGCAGATACATAATACATATATGCGTATATATGAATATATGTGTGCATGTGTATACATATATATACAAAACACCCACATACATGTATCTACATATATGCACATATGTGTAAATGTAGGTGTGTATATATACATGCACATATATACATATATGCATAAATACACACATACCTGTTCCTATTGTATTAGTCCATTTTCACACTGCTATAAAGAACTACCTGAGACTAAGTAGTTAATGCAGAAAAGAGGTTTAATTGACTCACAGTTACGCAGGCTTAACAGAAAGTATGGCTGGGAGGCCTCAGGAAACTTTCAGTCATGGTGGCAGGTGAAGGGGAAGCAAGGACCTTCTTCACAGGTTGGCAGGATAGAGAAGCTGAGGGGGGAAGTGCCACACGTTTTTAAACCATCAGACCTCGTGAGAACTCATTCACATCACGATAACAGCATAGGGGAAATCTGCCCCCACTATCCAGTCACCTCCCACCAGGCCTCTTCTCCAATTTGACATGAGATTTGGGCAAGGACACAAACCCTAACTATTATCACCTATCTCTAGTGTTTTAAAACTAAAAATAACATTGTTTATTGCATATTTCAGGGCACTAGTGACAGTTAAGATGGAAAAGTTAAATATGAATGCTTATCTTTTCTATGTTCTTCTTCCACTGGTACAATATTAATGCTGTGAACTTAGTTTGTCCAACATCTAACACATTTCCGGAGAGCAATTAAAGATCCACAACGGAGTAATTACAGAGCCACAAGGGATACAGTGTACTTAGAGAAATGGGGTTGGGCAGAAACTGAAGGATAAGCGTTGCACGTACTGTTCACTCTTCCTGGAATACTTTGGTCTGTCTGGAATATTCTATATCTTCTCCCCTTTCAGTCAGAATTAATTGCTAACTTTTCTGTTCTCTGAGGCCTTATAAATTGTGAATTATTGAATTTATTTTATTTTTAAAATTACGAATTCTCTGTTTTTAGTATGTAAATTTCTTTATTATCTATTAAATAAGAGTTGTTAATTGTGTCATTTAAAGCCTCTACATTTTTATTTTTTGTATACTGTTGATTTATTATGGGCATATTATTCTCAAATTATAATACTATATTTTTTCATGTATTTCTATGAGTTTGTCAACATACAGCTATGCTGTCATAGGCATAAAAGTTAATTTGTCTGCTATATACTATCCCGTTGTAAATAGCATATAGCTTAATTTAAAAAACTAGATCAGCTCTGTATTTTAATATATCACTTTAACACTTCAACATGCTTTTTTGGTGATTAAATATCACCTCTATCATCTCCCTATGTTAAAATCATCGGAGTTTTTATTCTAGAATTTGATTCCTAATTGATTTCTTTGCACTATAGTTCAGCAAGTATTTAAACTGGCTTTCTTGGTTTCTTGGCTCACCACTTTTTCTGCTAGCCTGCTTCTTCCTACTCCTTGGGCTCTTTTTCTCCTGTGTTATACTTGAGTAATTTTCTCAGAGAACTATGGTTGGCAAACTTTCTGACTCATTATACATTTCTAAATGTTGCTATGTTGAATTTCAATGTAGTTAAGTATTTTAGGTTCAAAAACAGTTGTTTTTTTCTTAATGATAACTTTAAAGATATAGCACCATTATCTTCTACATTTCAGCATTGCAAAGAAGATAATTTCTTGTTCATCTGATTTGTGGGTTGCTTCTTGTAGTTAACTAATTCTTTTCCCTCCTAAATCTTGTTAAGATTTTCTTTTCATCTTTGAATTTCTAAAACTTCAGTATGGTGGCCTAGGTGTTTATTTTTATTCGTCTTTCTTGGCATTCTAAGACTTTTCAGCTGTGCAATTAGATCCAAAATTTTCTTGTATAGTTTTCATGATTTCTTTGTCATTTCTCTCATTCCATTCTCTTTGCTCTTTTTAGAACTCCCTGATGTTGGAATTTCTTTTCTTCGTCTATTGACCTCTCTCTTATCCTCTCCATTTCTTTGCTCTTTAGTATTATGTTCTGGGAGATATCCGTGGTTCCATTCTCCAGCTCACAGATTTAGCATCTGGCTGCACCCATTCTCTATTCAATCCATTTATAGAGGGTTTTGTTTTTGTTTTTCCATTTCAACTAACTTAGTTTGTATTTCCACAATCTTTATTTGATATCTTATCGATACAGAATTCTATACTAAAAGTTTATTTTCTGTATTGTATCTCTTTTTCATTATTGTTTTCTTTTTTCGTTATTTGTGTGAAGTCTCTTTGTTTTGGTTTTCCTCAAATTATTAGTAATTCTGTTATTTTATTAATTTTTTTTGAGTACTCTGCCCACCTCAGTATGAGTTCTAGTTATATTTAATCATAAACTGCTTTTGTGATTTTGGGTGAAAGATAAAAATATTTCAGATTTTGTAGACAGCTTTCAGACCTCTTTCCTGTTTTTCATGAGCTACTACAGATTCATTATCTAAATATAAATATATTTTTTATTTCATGGCATTTTAGACAGAAGAGCAGTTGGACATACATGTTCCTTCTTCCATATTGCTCCAATCCTCTTTTCATACTTGGAAATTGTTACAATAATGTTTATTTTATTCCTTCTCTTACTGTGTTCATAGATAGATATCAATATAGAAATTGTTAGAGAGACAGATACCATTTTTCTTTGATTTCATGGTAGTTTAGGCATAAGAAGAGGTGGAGATGTATGTTTCTTTCTGCCATATCGATCCAATCTTCTCTTATATTTTTAAATGGTTAAAATAATGATTATCATGTTCCTTCTTGTCTGGATTACAAGCTCTTTAAAGTGTAGATTACATCTTATTCTTCTTTGTATTTTGTAAATGTCCTGCCCATGATGTCTGTTTGGTAAGCTTTTGCTGAACTGAAGGGAGGTAAACAGAATATTAAAGATAAAAGTTTCCTAAGCACCAGAAACTTTGTTTATTAACTCCAGGCTAAGCATGAATCACCAAAGGGTCAGAAAGGAGAATTATGAAGTGTTAACATTTCATAAATAGTACAATGGTGAAATCAATCAAATATTCACTTGAATCAATTAATCATTTTCTGTGATTTTTAAAATGTGTAAATAGGCAACTTGATCAACTGAAGTAATCACGTATTTTAATTCAAGGGTAGAATTTTTCATACGTGAATCAGATTGTCTTAATATCTTTAATTTTCCTCACAGTTCCTTCTCACTAAAAGAAAACATAAGTCACTAAAAAATTATGTCTCAGTTTATAATCATTTGAACTCTTTCCACTAGATCCAGTCATGAATAATTTCTTTCATGGGTGAAAGAAGAAAAAAATCAAAACAAAACCTCTGTTCTCTTCTCTTTAAATCTTCTAGTTTGATTTATTGCTATACCAATCTGAATGAATTTTAGATAATTACAGGAACAATGGGAGTGACTCAACATATACATGGAAAATTTCTTCTGAAATATAACGATAAATAAAAGAAAGTCTCCTTTTAATTAATACCTACTCTGGGATGTCCCTCCTATATAGTAAAGTTATTTAAACTCAGAAAAGTTTACCTAACAAACATCAGGATGGCTAGTATCAAAATAAACAGAAGAAAATAGTAAGTGTTTGCAAAGAAGTGAAGAAGTTGGAGCCTTTGTGTACGCGTGTTGCTGGTAGGAATGTAGAATGGTGCAGCCACTGTGGAAAATAGTACAGCGATTCCTCAGAAACTGAAAATAAAGTTACTAACACAATCCAACAATTCCACTTCTGTGTAAATGCCCCAAATAATTAAAAACAGGGACTCAAACTGATATTTATACACCTGTGTTCATCACAGCATTATTTACAGTAGCCAATAAGTGTTCATGGATAAACAAAATGTGGTATACACATAGAATGGAATATTACTTAGCTTTAAAAAGTAAGAATATTGTGACACATGCTACAACATGCGTGAACATTGAGAATATTTGGCTAAGTGAAATAAGCCAGTCACAAAAAGACAAATACCATGTGATTCCACTCAAGGATTGCTTGAGGCCAGGAGTTCAAGGCCAGCCAGGGAGACATGGTGAAAAGCCTGTCTCTCTAAAAAATAAAATAAATAAAATAGCCAGGTGTGGTGAAGCACACCTGTGGTCCCAGCTACTAAGGGGATTGAAGTGGGAGAATTACTTGGGCCTAGGAGGTCGTGGCTGCAGTAAGTAGCCAAATTCATAGACAAAAAGTAGAAGTGTAATTGATAGAAGCTGACGAGATGAGGGATTGGGAAATTGTTGCTCGAAAGATGTGGAGTTTCAGTTGGAGAAGATGAAAAATGTCTGGATACTGATAGTGGTGATGGTTGCAGAACAAGTTATGTATTGAATGCCACAGATCTGTATGCTTAAAAATGTTGATATGGTAAATTCTATGTAATGTATATTTTGCCACAAAGGTTCAGGACATGACTTTAATCTGTGATGGTTACAGAACAAGGTATGTATTGAGTGCCACAGATCTATACACTTAAAAATTGTTAAAATGGTAAATTCTGTGTAATGTGTATTTTGCCACAATTTAAAAAAAGGACCAGGAGGGTTAAATAATGTCCTTAAGTTCTTTCATTGATAAGTAGGAAAGTAAGAATTTCAACCCAGGTACATGTTCATTCATTCAATCAGCAAATTTGTTAAGTTTCTATGGTATGCCAGGTACCATGCTAGTGCTGGGATATATCAGAGAACCAAAGAAATATCCGCGGCCATGTGTAGCTTAAATTCAAGTTGAAGGAGAGAGACAATAAACCAAAATAATTAAAGTATAAATTATGTGGTCTGTGAGAGGCTGGTAAGTTACTGATAAAAGGAAAATTGAAACAAGGTAAAAGAAATTAGGATTGCGAGTATAACTGACTTCTAAACCCAGGCTTCATCCAGAAACCTATGCAGTCAGGATATAATATTTCAGAAAAAAAATGAAATAATGTTATTTACCAGTTTTCTTTACTTTGGATGTGTTTTTGTTTTGGCTGTTTTCTCTTTTCCTGCAAGTACTTTATTAAGAAAGTAAAAATTGGCATGTTTTACTTCTCTAAGAAGCAGAACCAGGCTCTTCAGAACAATGCCTGAAATAATATTTCTTCTCTAAGAAGACCTCAGCACGTAGACTATTGTCCCTCTTACAAACCTGGGAAATAAAAGACATGTGGGAGCTTGGGAAAGACTCATGCACCTTAATTGGGTAGAATGATTTTGGGCAATACAAGAATTCTCAGATTTTAAAATATAGATATTAAAGTATGTTTAAATTCCTGGATTAGGATTTTACCAGTTGTGTGGCCTTGAGAAAGACAGACTTTCTTATAGGCAAAATGAATACTAAAAATCAGCTCCATGGCCAGGTGCAGTAGCTTACACCTGTAATCCCAGCACTTTGGGAGGCCAAGGCAGCAGGATCAGTTTAGCCTAGGAGTTCAAAACTAGCCCCAGTAACATAGTGAAGACCATGTCTCTACAAAAGATAAAATAAATAAATCAACCAGGCAGGTTGAAGCATGGCTGTGGTCCCAGCTACTCAGGAGGCTGAGGTGGGAGGATCGCTTGAGCCTAGGAGATTGAGGCTGCAGTGAGCTATGATCATACCACTGTAACCCGGCCTGGGTGACAGAGTGAGACTGTCACAGCAACAACAGCAACAACAACAGCAACAACAACAACAACATCAGTTCTACTCACTTTATAGGGCTGTTGTACATAATAGTAGAGAAGCAGTTTGTTACTTCTCAAGCACTATGTAAAGATGAATTAGTCTGTAGTAATAATATAATGATATAAGCTTCTTTTCATTGAATATGATGAACTGATTTTGGAAGACCCATAGTTGCCCTAAATGCATACTGAGGCCTTAAACATTCTCATGTCACAAGGGAGGAAAGAACAAACTTTTTCCTGCCCAAGTGCCAATGGATACACAGTAGCTCTCTCATGTAATCTCTGGTGTGGAGTGAAGAATTGCCAGTGGGAACATCAGAATCACAAAGTTCTTACAAGCAGTCATTTTATGCAGATTTCCTGAAATAGTCTTGATTTCAGCATTTTTTTCTCTTCTATGAAAGTAAATCATTTTTTTCTTCATCTTTATGGTTGTGTAAGTTCACTAAGAAGTGGAAATTGATGCATTATTTACAGCCAGCTGTTGAATTCACTGCCAGTGTAACAGAGGTCTAATTTACTCACCAAGTGAAAATGTTCAAGTCAAATTTGAATTATGTCACCCAGTGATGTGTAAATGTGTACAAAATTATGCATTAAGGCACTGCCTTGTCCCCCATGGAAACCAAGTGTGGCTACCCTAGAAGGAAGTGACTGCTGGTCTGCAAGAGTGAGAATCAATTCATGATGCAGCTTTTTAGAAAAATTAATGCAGTATGTTTATATTTTGTATCCATTACACTATGTTACAATTATATTCGTAGCTGTCTAACCTCCTCCTTCTTTTATGCTGTGAGAGTCTGAAAGTCTTACGATGTGTCCCTATTGTTAAGGGAATACTTGGCACATTGGTGGTGGGGTATTGCAGTTGGAATCACTTCCTGATTCAATATTGGAATCCTGAGTGGTCCATGATTTGTAGTGCAACCCAGGCAGCTCTCAATGAGGAAGGAGACTTGCTTGGGGCACAATCCGAGAAAGGCTTGGTACTCAGCAAATGCCTGGCTCTAGGCAGGAAGACAAAGGTTCAGGACACGACTAATCTCTGCACATGGCTGGAGCACTACCTCATATCAATATTGGTTTCTCATCTAGAAAATTCTTGGTTACGTGGACCACAAATCAGAAACCATGTCAGTGAAAGGAAATTTTAGACTTAAAGGCCTACATGCTATGATGCCACTAATAAGACAGGGAAAGAAATCAAAGCATGAAATTCAATTGAATGAAGCAGGAAAAAAGTGAGAATAGAAGAATTAGACAACATGTTAAGGAAGAAACTGATTCAAATAAAACAGTGCAAGCAAACACAGTAGGAGGATAAGTGTCGATAGGGAATTAGAACGTTTCAGCACTGAAAGTACAGGAATATTCTAGGAAGTTGTCTCATAAAATAAAGGACATCATATGATTTCCCAAATGTTTACATTGAAACACAGCAGAGAGATGTGACAGCAGTCTGGGCTTAAGAGATCAATTTAGGAGCGACCAGCCTCCAGGTTCTCCCCTCTGGCATCCTTCTTACATACTTTCAGTAATCTTTCCAAAACATGGATATAATCATGTCATTGCCTATATACAAAAATCTTCAATGAATCCCCAGGATATGAAAAATAAAGTTTAAATACTTCAACATAAGCATTCAAATACCAACGTTTGGCCCTTTCTAAACTTTTCCATCCAATTTCCCCACCCCTGGCTTTCCACAGAGCCATGGCATCAGCCCATGTACTCATTTGACTGCAAACATGCTTGGCAAAATCCTTTGGATTTTTGCTCAGGCCATTTTCTCAGTCTAGATTGCATTTTCCCATAAAATCCAACTTCTGAAATCCAATTTATTTATCAAGGCCCTTTAAAAATCTTGGTTACTCCAAAAAAGATTTTCTACATTTTCCCAGGTGAATTTCTCCCTTAGTACAGCATTTGTATTCTACTGGTGTAACATTGGTTAGTGTTATTTAGGCTCACATCCATCTCTGCACCCAGACTATGGACCTTCAGAGGGCAGAAGCCCCATAGTCCTTACACTCTTAAATTTAGCAAATAGTCCTTACTCAAATAATGTTTCTGGCACTAATCTCAAACATAAATTAAACATGTTTTAACCCCTCCTTTGTATGAGTCTTTTAATTACTATTAAAATCAATTATTACTATGATGTTTAATTTAACTTAAAAAAAACTTCTTTTCCAACCACAAGAAAAGCCCAAGAAGTTTTCCTCTATACTGTCTTTAATAATTGATTATTTACCATGCAGATATTTGCACAGTAAAAAAATTTATCAACTTATTTATAAGCATCTTTACTCAATTTCTGAAGAATCAGAAAAGCGTATTGAAGATATATTCTACACTGTTTGGTGGCTTTTAAATATTCAGAAGGAAGAGTCTAGCTTCTCTGAGACTTCTTTTATGACAGTAAGGTCACCACGAGGAAGAGACTCTGAATAATAGCATGGGGGAGAATACGGTTCCAAGTTCTGTTGTGAATCTACCCACCAGAATCAGGCTGAAAGAAACTAAAAACATTTAATGTTCATAAAATGATAAGGGATAATAACATAGATAATTACCTAGTTAATTTAACAAATGACTCTAGAAACCTGAGCTGTTCTTACATAGGAGGGGAGATGGGGACATGGGGGTGACAACCTCGTAGCTTTTCTCTTCATTGTAAAAAAACTAAAAGTACTTTTGTAAAAAAGAAACCCCAAACCTAGCATTTTCAATAGGGTGGAATTGTGAGAGAACTTGTAGGTTTAGAGAAGAACCAGTATTTCCATATAGCTGCAGTGTCATGAATACAGGAAGAAGAGTTAGGCAGAGATTAAAGCTTAAGTGAATTTGTAGATCATATTAATACCTTTGAATAATTTTGATTGCAGGATTCTGCCTAATATATCATATGCCTAGGTCAATTTAATTAAAATTCTTCATAAATATTGTTTGAATGACTATTTCTATCCAATTGATATGATATTATATTATTTGTTTAAGGATAACTTGGATGTTGGGTACTTTGGTATTTTAAAAATTTTTTTCACTATTATAAACATCACAATGGTAAACATCTTTGTAAATCTTTGTTTCTTCTTGTCCATCTCTGAATTTTTCCTAGAAGAGGCACTCTTAAGGTAAAACCAGAAACATATTAGAACCAAAGAAGCCAGACATAATCGTGGCCCTATTCCAGGTTCTCATTTTTCTTTAGTTAGAAAAATGTGGGATTGCTACAACAGCCTATTAATTAATCTCCCAGCCTCCAGTCTTGCACTCCTCCAATCCACTCCCTGCATTAAGCCAAAGTAAACTTTCTAAAATATAAATCTGGTCACGTCCACCCTACTAAACCTCATACAATAGCTCCTCAATGTGTCATGTGTGAACTAGTGAACTATCCAAATTCAGGAACATGTTAAGACTTCTAATATATATTACTGAATTGCTTGCAGGAAAGTTGCAGCAATTTATACTCCAACAAGCTGTGTACAAGATATGGATCTTATGCCATTACCAACATACAGTATTCTCATATGTCACACATATCATAGTGATTTGTTGTTGTCTGTCTCATTAATTTATAAACTACTTACAATCAGGAATGCTGCCTTATTCATCATTGAATCCTAACACCAGAGCTGAGATAGTGAACAATGAAATAATTAATACTACCTAGCACAAGTACTTCATCTGCATGTAGGATTTAAAATTCCTTTACCCTTTGCCCTGCTGGGATTTAAGGAGAGTCAGGGTCAAGGCCAGGAGTTGAGAGGTCAAACAGAGGTTGCACTATCAGACATGAAACCAAAGGTCAGGGTAAGTAATGCAAAAGCCATAGTTCAGAGTATCTGACAAACGCTGATCTTTTACAGATTATTTTATTATTGTTTTTAAGTTCCCTACATCCTGTATACTAAGTAATACATAATTATTTGACTGAAAAAGCCCAGGTAGGGAGATCAGGAGATATAGCCCCATCTCATTCAGTTATGCTCCTTTGAAGAATGCCTTTCTATTGGAACTAACTGAACAGTTTCATATGCAAGGCAAGCCATGTGCAGGGACGGTTCATCCACTCTTCAGAGAAGCCTCATGTGTGTGCATCCTCCCTCTAGCAGAGTGCCTTTCAAACTTGAAGATGCATACAAATCACTGGAGAATCTTGTTATTCTGATACAGAAACTCTGGCTTGGGTATTCTGCATCTCTAACAAGCTCTCAGGTGATGCTGCTGATACACGGACCACACTTTGAGTAGGCATACTCTAGCATATTTTCTGCTTAATCTCAAAATATTGTTGTGAAACTTAAATATCAAGGATCTAGACAATGTACCTGGTTATTATTTAAGTACTTCATGGATGCTCGTTGTAGAAGCATCTTTTCATCCCTTCCAGTGGGTCTCAAACTTGGCTACATGTTAAAAGCACCTGGGAAGCCTTTAAAACATACTCATGGATGCCAGGGTTCCATTCAGACGAATCAAATCAGAATATCTTGGGAAGGAGACCAGGTTGGATATTTTTTAAGGCTTCTCAGGTGACTTTTTTCTCATATAAAGAAATTGCATGGTGATGAATTGCAAGTGCACCTGAATTCTGAGTTTGAGGCTCCAGGTCCTCCTTTTGGATGGCACACCAGAGAGACATTAGGTATTTAGGAGAAGTGCAGGCAGCACCTTGTGGGAATCCATTCTACTCTTTGGGCATATGTAGTGGTTGCCAACCCAGCAAAGCATCAGAAATCAGACTTGCCTCTGGAACTTTGTACATCTACAGATTCCCAGGCACCACCAGTGGGTAGGCAAGGCTCTGAAATCTGGATGTTGCTGTTTTAATGCTTTTAAATGTTTCTCAGTGATTCTGATGCCCCACCAAGTTTGAAACCACAGCATGCATACCAGCCAGAGAAAAGGGAAATTCATCAAATACGTACTATGATAGTAACTCTGCTAACAAACGAAGGTCTAGTTATATCTTTAATGCCTCAAATAATAGCCAATTCACTGAAATACATAAGTTCTTTGGTCTCAAATCTTCACAAAATAATTATAATTAATAGATTCATCACTTTTTACCTGATTTGGAGGGTTCTGCCAGCAGTACTTTGACCATAGTTCAGCTTCTCTAAGAAACACTTAAGCCTTCCTTGATTGTGACTTTGGCTTCGCTATGCCTCGAGTTTCCCAAGCTGTGTATGTATTGATGGAACTCACAGGAAAAGACTCAATAAGAGTTCTGTTGTGCTTTAACTGTAAAGCACCCTTTAAATAACTTTCTCTTCCATGGGAAAATTCAACTGAAGTGTCTTGGGATGGCCAAACACAATTATTTACAGAGGAGTATATGGCTTCAGAAAGGATAAACCACCAAAAGCAGGGTCCTTGACCTAAGAGGCTTAAGCTTTAAGATGGGGTAAACAAACGTAAGATAACTGTAAAACAGAGTCAATCTCAAGGCTGGAGAGCCAGCAGCCCTGGAGGCTGTGCAGAAGCAGAGTGGTATTCACTTCTAGCACCTCACAAAATAAACTGACTTCTAGAAAACCCTGGTTACTTTCAGACCCAAGAATAGTTTAGAAATTGAGGTTTTTAGTTTTAGGCTTTTATAGGGAAAGTTGGAAATAAGATATTCAATTCAAAGTGTGGTTGTTTTAGCTTCAGTTAACATTATATAGATGAGATTTATCACTATCTAGGCCAGGTTTGCTACCAATTTAGTTTTAAATATTTTACTGAGTAGATTGTTGTGTGATGTCAAGACTTTTCCATTGGTCTATTTAATGGTTTTATTTCTATTTTTATTTTTTTTGGTTAGGCTAAGATATTTATTTAATTTAATTTATTTATTTTTATTAATGTAACTCAGTATAATACACTAAATAAATTTGACAGGAGCTGATCAAATGCTTGGCAGTCTCAATTTCATTTGCAATTAGTCTTTCAGAGTATCTGCCTTTGGCTCCATAATGTTAGCATAAGAAAGAAAATATAGTCAAATCCCTAAGTGATATTTGGTCATTAATAGTTTAAATGTGTGTTTATTTTTTTCTTCCAGGTTTTTATTTCAGAAAATAAATCCTGGATTATGTTCTCAAAAGAATTAGAATTATTTTGTGTATCTTTTTCTTAAAACCGTGTAGGCATTTTTTTCCCCTAGTGGTTTTTATAAAGGTTTAACAACTGGCAGCCCTGGAATCTGATGACCTCTTTCTTTCCTTTGACTAGATAAGGTAGTGCAGCTGCTTGGTAGCTTTTCCCATAGAGGCTGCCAATGGTGGTGGGTGGGGGATGGGGTGTCCCTCTGTAATTTGATCTCCACATACTATCAGACCTGGTCCTTGTCAGGGCTGAAATTGTGTGCTATATTAAGTTACATTTAGTGTTTTCTGTCCTACTCCTTAAACTACTGTTTGCAGAGACCATCCAACCTACAGAACTTCCTTGAATCCGTTGGGGAACCAAGTTACAGCAGTCCACATGGTCATTCAGTCGACAGGCTGTCTGGAGCCAACTTTTTTAGAATCCACTGATGATGTTTCTGGCAAAACGATTCACATTTCTAGTAAAATCTCATCACATAAGGAATGTTAATAATCTTTGGTGAGAAATGACTTGGGCTATTAACCTGTAGAGCAGGAAATTGGGAAGCGGTCGGGCAAAGTTTAGAGATGAGCAGTTTGGTTTTGGCGTATTGCTTTTACTTAGCCTGCCCTAACCTTACACCATCTTTTTTGTCTGCATTTGTGACTTCTTGTGCCCCCACTGTTATCCTCTAGTTCACTAATGTTCAAACCTAGGTGTGCATGAGACTCATTCCTGGGCCTTATCCACAGACAGTCTGATTCAGAAGTTTGGTGCAAAGTCTTAGAAGCTACACTTTTAACAAACACCCGATGTGCTCCTCATTCAGGTGGTCTAAGAACTACGCTGTGAGAAAAGCATCATTAACAAAATGTGCTATCACTCAGCCGACATTCGTCAAAAGGAATGTATACTTCATAGATTATTCATATTTCGTTGTGTCAACCTACCCTCAAAAAGTAAAATTTTATTGGGAGATATACACATAGAGAAAAATCTATTCCAAGATACCTATGCAAAACAGTAGTATAGACTGTAAATACTTGATGAGTTAATAAAAGGGGTAGTTACTATTAGCAGCTGTGGTCATGGAAATATGCCCAATGCCTTAATTTCTTCACTTTCAGAAAAGCTGTTTTTGAAATAGCAAATTTTAAGTAGGAGGGAACCAGGTATTTGCTTACAATCCCAGTTGATGTTAGAAATACATTTTTTGGAGACTTCATTTATGAAAGAAGCATGCATTAAGCATATGCTATGTGAAAGACATGTTTTGTTTGTTCATTTTTAAGGCTGCCTCATATCTATTCTGATCAGAATTTAAGTCCTCAGCATTCTTCAACTCTTCTAAAGCAATAGAACATATTTAGTAGGTTTGAAAAGGAAAAAAGCATTCCTGACGATTTGACCCAAAAAAAACACCAGAGCTCTTAAAAAAGTCAATTCACTCTTACGAAATCTAATGAGGGATTTAAAACATTTTAAGATGGCTCAATTTATTACGGCCAGTACTGGCGCTGCTGCTGTGGCTTAGGCTGCTGGTCACAGGGGGCAGGGGGTGTATTTTTGCTACTAAAATGTAGAAACGTGCATTGGAACATGGTACGTTTTCTCTTACGTCAAAATAGAATGGTAGAAAGATTCAAAGACTGTGTGAATCAGGTGATAATAGCTTCTAATACCAAGGTTGGCATTCACTTTGACGATAAGTAAATAAATTAATCTTTCTGTGTCCCAGTCTTTTGTAAAATGGAGGTATTAATAATTCTATCTTGAGGATTTATTGGGAAGGTAAATAAAAGTAATAGAAGTCCTGGCAAATTAAGGAAGATATTTGTATATAAAGCATTATTTTAAAAATATGTACACACACATACACACATATTTTTTTTTCCCTCCCTGCAATTCTGCAAGGCAACATATGTAATGAAATTAAGCCTCTTGCAATAGGGGTTTGTATTCTCTGACTTTCATTGATGCACTTCTCTCCTGCCTCTGTTATCACTCTTGGCAATTCAATAACGGAGTTCAAAATCCTAAGCCAAATTAATACAAACTTAATTGGACTTCCATAAGTACTATATTAAAGTTGAAATATATAATTATAGCAATGGTGGACTAATAAGTGACAATGTTATCAAGGGCTTAACATTTTTCTAATGATTTCTCAACATTAAATAACATTATTATTGGTTTTAATCAAACAAGAAAAAAAGCTAAATTTCAAAAATACTATTTTATATCCACCAACAAATTTTGTTGAGATACCTCTCCAAAGGAACCATTTTAGTTTCTAGAACCTGGAATTTCTATTGCAAATTAAAGATATGTGTTATTAGCACGGCCATTTACAGTTGAGCCATGACATTTTAAACTGAGATACAGACTTGGTTGCTTTCCACAGAAACATTGAACACCTACTATCTGCAATACTCTGTACTTGGTAACATAGGAGACACAAAAATATTTAAATATTGTTTAAAAAAATGTGCCTTGAGAGAAACACTGACAAAGAGAAATAGGAGTGAGAGAAATAATGAAAGTAAATAAATAGATTGCCTAAGATTGAAAACTAGTAGAGCCAAGATGCAAAACTAACTGTAGATTTACTGTCTTTATTGTTCTGCCATGCTCCTCTGTATCATTAAGCTTAATTGCAAAGAGTGACCACGAGATATACTTGTCTATTATCTAGTTACAAGGTTGGGTTTTTTTTTCCTGATTAGTTTCATACTTTGCACTATCAAAAGAAGAAAATAAGGTATTTGAAATGTTTCATCCCATTAAGAAATAACTTTAATGACTGAACCAACATAGTGTATTATCAGGACATATTCATGACCTTGCCCCTTTCTTTCTATGTTTGTTCATTATAGCATCATCCCACTACGCTCCAGCCCTTATCATTAGCAATCCATACAGGTAGTAGACCTCCCTGTGGCTTCTATGTAAGCTCAGTGTTTATGGAGTAAAATTGTTCCTCATCCAAGGGATTTTTTAACTTATCTAAACCAATTATATAAGCTGCCATGTTTTCTTTCAACAGTTTGACAGATATTGTCTTTTATTGGTTAGAAAAAGAAAGTGGCCCAAAGCATTTATACCTCTTTAGTATGTACTGTTTGAAAGTTTGAGCACAACATGAGATAGGATGCTTTGGAATCCTTGATACCATTTCTTCCCCTGGAGCACGTGTGATGGAGCAATAAGACAGAGTATTATTTCCTTGCTGGAATAACATAAAGCCTAGTCAGCCAAGGCAATTTCACAGTGCCTGACCCAAACACCTTGGCTGCTGCTCTCATGCAGGGAGACTTTTTGGCTGAGAAAGAGGGCTTGAGTCAGTGATTGCTGAATGCCCTATATTTGGCATTCTACTGTTCATATAAACAGGGAGAACAGAGCAGACGTTCATGACTGTAGCTTTACTGACTGAGATTTTGGTGAGTAAACGTCTACCTTGTTAACTCCATTGGGCTTTTTTTTTTTTTAGGTCAATATCTTTCACCTGCTCGTTTTGAAGTTCTAGTTGATGTTGACAGTTCTTTGATATTTAATGATAAAATACCACATTGACATTTCTTTCTGAATTTACTCTGTTGTGTGGATTCAGGAGTACCCCTTTAGTGCAGTATTTCTCTATGATTAATTCCTGTATTTAATTTATTTTTTTCACCCAGACAGAATTTCTTACAATTATGCTCCAGATTCTCCAGACTCATATTCATTTAGTGTTTGTTCATTGCTTAGCACAGTGCTGAATATAGAACAAACATTCATTAACTTTTTAATGGATTGATTGACTCATTGAGTTCACTTGCCACTGACTGTCACAATGGAAGTAATGAACAGGTATTTACAGTGGACAAATTAGCTCCATTTGTAAGGGCATGGTGCTGTTGCTTACAGGGAGAGGGTGGTGTTGGTCCCTAGAAAGACCAATTTGACTTATGAATGTTAGCTATTGTGTTCAACCAACCTCTTCTTAAAATTGTGAACCTAATTGCAAGAAAAAGCCTGTAATGAAATTAACAGCAAAAAGCAATAGCCTAAGGGTATGTCCCCAAATGGTGGTTCAGTAATGATCTTAACAAATTACATATTTGAAAGCAAGTAGAATAATAAAATAAATTTCTTTATCTCCCTGCTTTCTTTACCCTCACCAAATTTTTTGTTCTTTCTTCAAAAAATAATGATCGAGTCCCTACATGAGCCAGACACAGTACTAACAGGAAGAGTTATAAGGGCAAAAGAGGCACACCCTGACTCTGCCTGCATTTCAGTGGAAGAATCAGACAAGCAGAATTATAATCAGGTCCCCATGCAATGCCACTGGAACATACAATCCAGTGTCAACTGACTGGAGGTGGTGGGAGGAGCTAATCAAGTAAGACAGAATGAGTGCATTCATGCAGGGAATACCATGGGAAAGACCAGAGGTAGGGAAAAGAGAGACAGATTAGGAGAACCAAAATGATGTTAGCACAAAGTTGGGGTCAGGAGCAACAGGAATGAGAGCTGACATTGAAGTGTTATAAATAAACCACGTTATTGTAAAAAACATTAAGACTTTACTCCAAAGTAATGAAAAAGAGTGGGGATTTTAAGCAGAAGCATGGCATGCTCAAATTTGTGTTTTTAACACTTCCCACTGATGGGGCTGGGAGCTGGGGAAAGACAGGAGGCATGGAGATAGGGGATTGACAGAGAGGATTGAAATAGCTAAATGAATTTGAGTCATATCAACAGGACTGGAGTCTGGCTAAATGTAGGGGGTTTAGGGAAGAGTGAGTCAAGGGTATATATATCTGAGTCAAGGGAAGGTAGCACCACTCACTAAAATAGGAATTAGAGAAGCAAGATCAAGTTAAGAAAAGGAAGTTCATGAATTCAATTTTAGCTTTGATAAATTTGAAATGCAGAAAAGGCATTTCGGCCAAAATGCTAAACAGATATTTCTTGTTTATAATGACTTTGTAATTGTAATTCACATATTCATAGGTGTTCATTTTTATATTGCTCTTTTTTACCTTCATTCCTATCATTATAGTCAAAGTTACCTACGCTGCTTAAACAAAGGCTGTGAGGGACACCAATGAGTATAGGCAATCTCCTTGAGGTGTTAAGAGCATGGATAGGTAGATAAGACCTACACTGAAAAACAATTAGGTAAAAAAAGGATCATGTTTAGGGAAGGGTATATATATATATATACACCCTGTAACGAGTGCTGTTATATATATGCCTTTTCTGTTTGTAATATATGTACATATAACAACATATATGCAATATGTGTATATATAACATATATGTATGTGTCTTTTCTATTTGTAATATATGTATATATAACAAATAGCACCTGTTATAGGATGTCAAATAACAGAGAGGTTGAACTGAACTAGGGAAAATTTCATGTGTAAACTAGGACTTGGTATTGGTTTCAATAATGTAAAGACAGGGAAAGATGCTACATAAGGGCATTTCTAATTTGGGGGCAGAAAGAAAGGGAAAATAGGCTATTTTATCTATAGTTTTAATGTAACGTATGCCTTGAAATATGGTACTACCTAAGCAAATAACTTGCTCATAATGTTTGTTGTAAAAAGAATGACAGCTTACCAGTACACATCCATCCAGGTGTATAATTTTAACTTCTAGACCTACTATCTTTCTCATATGTAGAATGTTTATTCAACTGGCAATGAAGGGTGTAGTTCTCTTAGGAAAAACCAGAGGAGGGAGTTGCTGTGCATAAATTTGATCTGCCCGGCCTATGCCTCTAATTTCTTGAACAGTGATATGCAAACAAGTTCACTGAGGACTTGTTCTCTCTGTAGTTATTAACAAATATTTGATAAATCATTAATGTGAGACCGTTGGTTGAAATATTGCTATATTTATTTATTTTAATTTAACTTTTAAGTTCAGGGATACTTGTGCAGGTTTGTTATATAGGTAAACTTGTGTCATGGGGGCTTGTTATACAGATTATTCCATCACCCAGGTATTAAGGCTAGTACCTATTAGTTACTTTTCCTGATCCTCTATCTTTTCCCACTTTCCACCCTCCAATAGGCCCCAGTGTCTATTGTTCCCCTCTATGTCCATGTGTTCTCATCATTTAGCTCCCACTTACAAGTGAGAACACACAGTATGTGGTTTTCTGTTCCTGCATCTGTTTGCTAAGGATAATGGCCTCCAGCTCCATCCATGTTCCTGCAAAAGACATAATCTTGTTCTTTTTTATGGATGCATGGTATTCCATAGTGTATATGTATCACATTTTCTTTTTCCAGTCTACCAACATTGCTATATTTAAAGTAGACAAGAAGAGTTAAAATAAAAAAAAACACTTAATTGGTGGGAAAATGTTGTCTAAAGGCCAATAACTCAGAACAGTGCTATTCAATAGTAATATAAAGAGAGCCACAGATGTGAGCCACATATACAATTTTAAATTTTCTAGTAGGCACATTTAAAAAAAAAAAGAAACAGGTAAAAGTAATAATATGTTTATGTTGATAGATCTGAAATGTAATTTTAACACATAATCAAAATATGTATATATACATAATCATAAAAATGTATTCATGTGATATTTTACATCCTTTCATTTTTCATATTAACTGTAAAATTATTTTATACATATAGTACATCTCAATTCAAACTAGGCACATTTGAAGTCCTCAAGAGCTACAGAAGGCCATCATATTGGATAGCAGAGGCTTAGAGTGGAAAACCTCTTATGTTTGGGTTGTAATGGTCGGGTTGCTTATTACTGCACACATTCAGTCTGCTCCAAAGATGAATGCTTTGACTTCTTTGTAAAAAGAATTATCAAAAGCAGAAGAAATAAGAAAACATAAAAGAGAATTAACTACTATTAAACATCTGGGCTCCAGGCAAAGGGCTGGATATTTTATATTTATTATTTCATTAGTCACCACATCAGCTGTTTGTAGTGAGATAAGCACATGTAAATAAATCCATACACAGACAGACATATAAGTAAATAAATAATTAAGTATTGCACAACAAACCCAATGGACAAAAAAAATGGAAATTCAGAAATTTAGTAAGTTGTTCAAGATTACATAGCCTGTAAGTGGCAGAACCATGAGTCACAGCTAGATCAGTCTGACTCTAAAGCTGATGCACTTTCTACTATGCTTTGCTGTCTCCTAAGGCATATCCCTGGTTTCTCTCAAACTTTCAGTAAATAGTGAATCAGCACATGATTTTGCAGTGAAGAATAAGCTGTTAGCAAGATCTTGTAATAGAAACATCATCAGGAACCGAATCACTGTAAAGACATGTTACTGGACCTGGCTCCTGGTAGACCCTAAAATTTAGTGAGAAGAAAGTAGTTCTAGTGGATTACTCGGAAGAGGTAAATGGGAACTTCGTGACGGTAAATGAAAATAATGGATTGTATCTGAACAAAGAGTAAGTCCATCTCAACTTTAATCCAGGTTTTGCATTTAATTCACTAATGTACCATAACTTACTTAGAAGATTTGCTATCCCAAACATCTGAGATGCGAAAGGAGAGAGTTAACATACAGCATTATGTAAACATTATTGAAAAAATGAATGTATTTGGTTTACCTTATTTCCTTTCTATTCTATCCATACAGCCCTACAACCATACTGAGAATTTAGCCCTGGGGACATCTTCTCATATGATCTGGCATAGAAGAGTGGTTATCACACCTTTAGCATGGGTAAGTCACCTGAAAAACTGATAAAACACAAGCTTCTGGCCCCTATCTTCAGAGATTCTGATTCAGTGGGTGTGAGAAGAGACTTGATAATCTGTATTTCCAGTAAGCTCTAAGGAGATGCTGATGCTACTGGTCCATGAACCACACTTTTGAGTGGCACTGGTTTAGACAGTGAGGGATAGCTGAGGTAGCTTAATTATAAAGTCAGTTTGTCCTTTGCTAACTGGTCAGCTGCTTCTGGATTCCCTGCATTTCCTCCTTTTGATTCTTTTTTTCCTGAACTCTGTATACAGATTCAGTAGGTAAGACTTCAATTTATCCCAAGGAAATGGCAGGAATGACTTCAACAGTCCTTAATTCCTATTTGGATACTGACTTAATGGCCATAGACTACCACATGGCAAAGGCAGATGCAGTGCTGATCAAAGTAAGAGAAATTGCAAAGGGATGATCAAAGAGTTCTAGAATCTCCAAATTTGTGCAAGTTTCCTGATCTGGTAGAGTTATAATCTAGAAAACTGACAAAATAAAATATTAAATTGATAAATATAGTGATCTCTGAAGAATTGCAGTGAATGAGATGACAGGGAAGTAAGAAATTGTCATGTTTTGATTCTTCAGAAAGAGAGAGAGAGAGACCAGAGAGAGAACAAGAACTGTTTCCACCAATATCACAGCAGTGCCTTTATTTTGGGTTCTTCATAAGTAATTATGTGATTGTTTATTAGTAACAGTTTATGAATACCATAAGAAAAAATAGAATCCATTTAGCCTATCATGGCTTCCCTAAAAATAAGATGTCTTGTTTTCTTGTTTGTGGGGGCTTCTAAACCATGAAATAAGAAAGTGTGGTAAAAAAAGTACAAGTAAATTTCAGACATCTATTTTTATCTCTTCCTATGAATATGATGAAGAAACTAACCAGATGTAAGGACAACAACAACTGAATGTCCAATCTAATTGATTATAAGATTTCCGTCCCTCTGGAGGTAGATGGTTATTAGAATGACATACCTTTGTTCTTGGCTTTTTATGCAGCCAAGATGTGAATAAAATATATATGTTATGCTCATCAATTTTATGGATAGTAAATTAAAGAAAAAATGTGACTATTCTGGTTAATAATATTTTTAGGGCTAAAAGAGTGAAAGACTGATTCTAATAAAATAAGTTTAAACAGCAATTAAATATGTAGAGAATGATAGAAATTTGGTGTAGTAGGTAAATAGAAAGAATACAAAGTTGTAGAAAAAATTAAGCTGTATATGATTCAGTGTTAGGACCAAAAAAAAAAGCCAATGCAAGGGTTGGTTATATTAGTTAAAAATAATATATTTAGAATTAGATAATAACTTATTCTGCTTTATTTCCACTATTCACATTAGAAATATAATAGAGTTGGTCATCTGTATCTGAGGGTTCTGTGCAATCCCCAATCAAAAATATTTTGTAAAAGTTGTAAAAAATAACATACAACAGTAAAGAATACATATAAAAATATAGCATAACAACTGTTACATAGCATTTACTTTGTATTAGGTATTGCAAGTAATCTAGAGCTGATTTAGAGTATATGGGAGGTTGTGTGTAGGTTATATACAAATACTACATTATTTTATATGAGACTTAACCATTCACAGACTTTGGTATCCACAGGGATCCTAGAACCAATTTCCAAGTTGAGAAATAACTACTGAGTTGAGCTTTGGGTGAGACATTTTATTAGTTTGGTGCAAAAGTAATTGCTGTTTTTACTGTTAAAAGTAATGTGCAGAAGTAATTGCAGGTTTTGCCATAAAAAGCATTACTTTTTATGGCAAAAACCACAATTCTTTTTGCAGCAAACTAATATAACATATACAGACAAATAGAACAAGCTCCAAGGATAGTTATTAGGAGAGGTGTAGAGTGGGAAGCCACATCATATCAGGAAATGTGTATATGGTATCCCTTCTTTTACTGCATTTCAATGCTATCTAGCCACTTGTGTCTGCAATTAGATCCTCAGGAGAGATACATCATGGATTATTTTAGCCAAATACATGTTTACTACTTTCTTCAAAACCTCTGTTTGCTTCCTAATCTCAGGACAATGCTAAAATACATTAGGGGTGCCCTTTATTGCGATCCCTTAAAGTAAAACTAGAGCCAGCCCCAAACAACCAGTTATATCTCCCTTCCCCATTGTTGTCCCTATGGCTCCTTTCATTCTCCAAATCCAAAGATTTTCTCTTAAGGACAAAGTTTTCCCACGATGACTCTTCTAAAAGTGAAATAAAAAAAAAAAAAAAATAGAGCAACAATGGGAGAAGCACCCACTCCCATCCAAAGTGGCACATTCATTCAGTGACTTGAGATATTTGAAGTGATATTGCTTGAAAAAACATATTTGAATAACTCTGAGGGTAAAACGTATACACAAATTGGAAGTAGTAGTGAAAGAGATTCTGGCTCAATATAAGAAAGAACTTGAGGGAAAGGACTCTTGTTTGCTGTATCTTTTCATGGCCTGGGACCGTACATGGCACACAGTAATTTCAAGAAATATTTGTTGATGTGTTGAATGAATAATTAAATAAATAAATGACTCGGAAGAGGAAATAGGCTGTTTATATCAATTATGGGGGATAATCAAGTAAATAATCAGATGTGATAGAGTTATATGCAACCGATTGTATATAACTCTATCACATCTGATTATTTACTTGATTATGCAACTGACTGTATATAACTCTATCACATCTGATTATTTACTTGATTATTCCCCGTAATTGGCATTATATGTAGTTCAGGCATTAAATGGGCCTGAAATTATCTCAAAAATCTGAGAAAATTTGAGATTCTTCTTTAAGTTACTGTCCCTTCTTCTAACAATAACGCTTCCAGCTTCTTTGGTATTTTGGTTCTGGACCAGATGTTCATTTAGATAGAGTCTGCAGTCAGTTGTTAAGTATTCACAGAATTTCTAATCTACAAAAACCTTCCTGGGTTTTGTGTTCTGATGATGTCAGACATATAAAGCAAGATTTCTGACTTACCCAGTTCATGATATATTTTATCAATATTTTAAGCCCAGATGCCATTTAGGTGATTAGATAGATCAAATAATAAAGCACATATTTTGCTACTTAATTCATCTGGGAAAAACCTACCGTGCCCTCTGCTACTTTCCTTGCTCCAAGAAAAGTGATTGGGAAGAGAAAACATTTTGTGGTTAAACAGTCCTGGATATAAATTTCAGCTCAGCCATATTTCAGTTGTATAGCGTAAGGCAAGCCATATTACTTTTCTAACTTAGTTTCCTTATCTATGAAATTGAATACGAGTATATACCTTACATGATTTTTATGGATATTGAATGAGATCTTGCACTTGAAGTATCTATTACATTTCCTGGCATACAGCAGACTATAGAAATGGCAAAGGTTGATAATTATGGATAATTAAGTATTTATTTGCTTCTTCTCCTTCTGTGAAGAAGATCAATTCAATTGGTTTTATGTGAAAAAACAATCTCACAGCATTGACTATTTTTAGTATTTCTCATGAGGTTTTATTAAACAGTTTAAACAAGCAGAAAAAATAGGTCATTTGCCCATAAACTGCCACGATTTTCAGACTGTTGCCTGTTTTGGAAAGTCAGCACTCATTTCAACCATATTGAAATCATATGCTGAGCAAGTCTACAGTGAAAGGACAACCCAAAGTCATGCTAAGGAAAACAGTTTGGCCCACGTCCATCCAGCTATAAATAAATTTGGACTTTTCTTGATGGACAGGAATCAGGTTTCTTTATTACCGTAGGGAAGAAGAGGTAGAAGCCATGAAAGAAGCTTATGTAAAATATTTACACAAGTCTTCTTTGATACGTTAATGAGCTAGATTCTTTGAAATGAAGCCTACTTTTGCCTTTACTACTTTCTTTGTAAACATAATGAGCAAGAAACTTAGATTTGGAAAATCTTTCCTACTTGTCACTAATTTGGTTGCTTCAATTGAAGTACTATGCCAGTTTTAAGCAAAGGAAATGAAGACATCATTGTACAGCAATGCTTATTTTTCTGATTATCTGAAAATAATAAAGATCATGGTGCTATGGACCCGGGTATGAAGACCATTATTGCCCGTGAAGATGGCCAGAATGAATGAGGCTGGCTGGGCCCTACTCCCACTATGCTCCTAAACCTGAGCATTGGGGTTACCAGCAGGTTGGACATTTAGGTCTGTTGTCATTCAATGACACTGAGTTTACATGGAATAAAAAAGCAAAACATTTAGCTCTTTTGACTCTGAACTAAATGCTGTCCAGAGACATTGAATGGTTGGCACTAAAAATAATAATAATAATAATAATAAAACCTATTTTAAGTGAACTACCTTATGACATTCAATGCTGAAAAATGTAGTCAGGAGCTCAACAAGACTCCAATAGGAGCTGTAAAACTGTAGTTATTGAAAAGTGCAAATATAGTATATCTTTCAAGTATTAAAAACAGACATTCTCCTTGGCAGCTGTCAGAAGAAATGTATCTTAGCAAATTTCCTGACTGAACTAAAGCATTCAGCATTTACTTAAAGATTTTGAAGCTATGGCCCAAATTGTAATTAGCATACTTGTTACTGGCACTGAATTCCTTCTTTCCAGGAAACAGATGTAAGAGCAAAGCTGAAAGTGATAAAAATTTCATTCTTCATCACTATAGAAAATCATTCAATGATACTTTTTCATTTCTACTCTTGTCATTCACAGCACAATTTTTTAAACAATATTTCCTGTTCATGCACAAAAACAAGCAGCAGCTAAAGTCCTGAAAATGCATGCCTCCATACTGCTAAGATGGCAGGCAGCCCCTGATACACAATTTAATCTGTATCTTGAGTGTTCTAATAACATGATCCTTTTGGCTGCAATGAACCAGCTGAAAAATTTGAATTGTTGATGTTGAGTTAACATTCAGAGAAAACTCAACAGTGACAGACAGCCAGTGGGAAGAGTGATAAGATTTGACACTGGCTTGAGTCTAACCAAAATATAATATTTTATTTCAGGTTCTTTAAAGAATATAAACCTCTCAACTCAGGAGTTCTTTTGGGTTTACCCCAAGATAGACTGAGCAGCTGATGAAAGAGCCATTACATATCCAGTCACAAGAGGCTGCCTTCCTTTAACTGGCCAATGAGCGGCTGAGATCTTAGTCTGGCTGGCACTGTTGGCTATATTATTTGCTCAATCAACCATTACAGCTAAAGAGCTCAGCTGGCTAATTTTTTTGTTTTGATTTTATTGGACTTGATCAGCAGTTGGAATGAATGTACTAAGTCAGCTGGTTGTACCATTCGCTTTGACTCATTATCTAGGCTTCAGTGGAGTAAAAAACTACATGCAATTCATGGTAGACCAAGTAAATGTATGTGGATATCTATGCATACGTAAAAGGACCTATCTCTGCCTTTTAATGTTGCTTTATCTTTGAGTTGGGGTAGGAAATTTTGCAGCTTTTAAAACTTTATTTCTTTTTTACTGGCAGAGATATTTGCAATATTCTCATTGATGCATCATAACCATCAACATCACTATCATTATTCAGCTTAAACAGTCGAAAGTCCTAGAAAAAGAATAGGAGGATAAAGAATCTTTATTTGTATTCCTTCCCATATTAAGAAATCAGACAAACAGCTTTTTATCTTCCTAGCTGAATGGCATACTTTTGCTCTTGAACACATGGTATGTGTTGTTGTTAAACAGAAGAGTGTCTGGTAGCTTTCAATGAGAAATCTGTCAGCTTTTACAGTGGCTGAAATTACAGCTTGACCAAATTCTTTAGTGAATTTGTAGAAACTCCTTCTCTCTCTCTGCCTCTTTTCTCTTTTTTCCTTTCGTCTCCTCTTTCTCTGTCTTCCCCTCTCTCTCTCTTCACTTTTACTTTTAAACAAAATACCAACATAAAAATACCATTTTCCAGATTATACTCCTGTTCACAGCTTATTTCTAAATCTAGGGCAGATATCTCTAAGATCTCTCCAGGAGTTGATCAAAGAGTTGGAGGATCTTTGCTGTTATGATAGACTTAAAAGTTGAAGATCATAAAGTTTGAGAGTGGAGTGATGATAGAGTCAGTATGTTATTTGATGATTAAAGCTCATAAATACTTGAGGTGATTCTGTTGGGGGAATATAGAAAAAAGATATGATAATTCAGGGAATTAATAAAAATAAAGGTATAAATTAAATGGAAAGGGGATTGGTTTACGTTTTCATATTCGCAAGTATTGGATGTGGAAATTAGTATTGAATCTTGGAATGAACCACCTGATCGGTATATTGTCTGAGCCAGCATTGGAGTCACTCATCTATGTCACAAATGACTAAGCATTGTGGGTAAAGAAAAGTATGGCATGGCAACCAATTTGGTGTTGGTGAATCCTAGAACCTGGAAAGGGGAAAGGATTACCTTGGCTTATCAGTCAGAGCTGCCCATATAGTATAAGGCCCATATAATTATTATAAAGAACCATGTAATCATAAGAGACCATATAATTTAAGGGCCAAATAGGGCCTGTGAATATTGAAATTTTCTTTCTAATTAATACTCCTTGTGTCAATTTAATGGTCTTGTGATTGCTTATATGATTACTGCCCTGATAATAATGTATCAATAGTGTATTGGTCTCACAAATGGAAACCCAATTCAATAAACATGTATTGAACACCTAGTATGTGCCAAGCACTGGACTAAGTGCCATAAGCTGAAAGAAATGTGAGATGTCATCTTTACATCCAAAGACTTCACAATGATTCAAAGCCACACCACAATTTTTGTAGTTAACTCACAACACTTTTTCCCTTAAGTCAACAATGTATTTTAAAAAGTAAAAGTTATCATGTAACAAAATCAACAGCGTTATAGTCAAAGGAAGATGTCCCATTTTGTCCTTGCTACCAGTGCACATGCACACACACTCGTGCATGCACACAGAGGCACACACACACATAGACACACACGGCCCACATTTTCTTTTATTATTTTATTATTTTTTTGAAGTTTAAGGATTCAACTTCTTAGGCTGTGATATTGGTTAAATATTTCTAGACGTGCATCAATTTTTATATAAAAATCATAACCATCAGTAGGGATGGTACCAGGTTATAACAAAAAAAAATCATAACCAGCTACCATTAACAGAGGAATTAGATTGTAACCTCTGTTTTCCTTTGGTGAAATGACACCTCCTTATGTTGTGACACAAAATGTTCATTAAAGAAGTTTAATCCTTTCCTAACATCAGTTTACATACCATTAATGTGATCTTCTCTTTTTGATTTCTCTATCTTTTTAGGGTACATGAAACACTTTTAGCTAAAGGAGTTTTACAGTTCATGTAGCATTTTTAGTGGAAAGTTGTTTTCAGAATCATGTTTCATACAAAGGAATATCTTATGGCACTGTTTCTATGTGTACAAACTAAAGAAGTAAATCTGTAATTCTGTGGTTTCCTTTAACTACCACATTATTGTTTATTTCTATACCTACTTATATACTGGTGATGCCAACTCAAGTAGGCATTATTCGAATATATTATAGCATCCAGATACTACAAGAGCGTTTAAACTGGATGAGGCTTTAGAGATCCCTTTACAGATGAGGAAATCAAGGTCCTAAAGGCCTTAGTGACTGCCTTAGTTACTAAGCCAGCTACCGGCTGAGCTGAGACTCATTTCTCTTACTCTTATTGTGGGGCTTTGTTTTTTAGGCTGTGCCTCACTATATCTGCTCTGGCAAACCATACCAGGTCTTTCATTCATTCAATAAAGGTTCACAGGGAACCATCTAAATGCATAATGCTGCCATCAGCACTGAGGCAGAGGACTACAGACTGCCATAGTTAAGTAACTGCATACAACAGACTATTACTAATTGTGACATCAAAAAAAGTACGACAGTGTATTAAAGGAAAAAAGGGATAGGATCCTTTTACCTAGAGGTATTTGGGAGATATTTTGCAGAAGTAGGATTTTAGTGGGGAGCTAAATGATCATGAAGAAATTAGCCCTTCAAAATAAGAGCACAACAGTACAGTGGTTAGAGAAATTTAAGAGTTCACAGCATGATGGATCCTAATGTTTAACCAAATGAATCTATGTAGCTATTTTCAAATTTATAATAGCCACACCCTTTTCAAACAGTGCTTCGAAGTTAACTGATGACTTCAAGGGTTAGACCATTTGCTTGCTCCCACCATCATACCCCCAAAATCACCTTGTTGGTTGTTCGATGACTTAACCTGTTATCATTTCCAATCCCCTCATATAGTAGATTTGCCTTTTGTTTTGCTTCTACCTTTTATGACGGCACACTCTTAATTTCTCCTGTCACTTTCTGAGTACCTTCTATTAATTTGTTTACATTAGCACTGACTGATTGTGTTCAGTTTTTTTAGAGCTTAGTCTCAGAAAAAAAATGGGAAAATTAAGATACTACCTTGTCTAGTACTTAAGGTGATTGGGAGTTATTATGAAATGATTTTGGTGACATAAGGTGTTTTCATTTTCTTTTATCACACAGATAGAAATGCAAAAAAATATTTGTAACAGTCCGTGCTCACACTGCTATAAGGACATACCCAAGACTAGGTAATTTATCAAGAAAAAGAGGTTCAATTTACTCACAGTTCCATGGCTGGAGAGGCCTCACAATCATGGCGGAAGATGAAGGAGGAGCAAAGTCACATCTTACATGGTGGCAGGCAAGAGAGTGTGCACAAGGGAAATGCCCTTTATAAAACCATCACATCCTGTGAGACTTATTCACTATCACAAGAACAGCCTGGGAAAAACCCATCCCCATTATGCACCTCCCACAGCATTCCTTCCATGACACATGAGGATTGAGGGTAGGGACACAGCCAAAACATATCAATATTTAACTGCTATTTCTCCTCATGTAGTTGAGAATCTGAATAATGTTATATGAGATAGAATGATAGAGTTTCTTTTGCAAATGTCAAAGCAGTGCTTGTAAAAAAGTATCATACATAACCTTATATTGAGGCTTGTCTAGAAATGCAAATGACAAAGATGATCTCTGGTTAACAGTTCTACCTTGGATTAACTTATGCTTCATCAATTTACCTTCTACATACTGTTCTTAAATTTTCAATATAAAGTTTCTACAGAGTTTGATTAAAAGATTGCTATGATAATGATAAACATGGTTGTTAGAAACTATAGGAAATAATGAAAAACTTTGTGTTACTTTTTCCTCTACATAATATGAAATAATTACCTTGATGGACTTTTTTTTGAGCTACCATTGTAATTATTGAACACAAGAACTCCACCTTTTCATAGCTGTGGTCTGATACCAATATATCATTGTTGCCCCTTGCAACTAGCTTGCTACCTTAGAAAAGTTTTATGTCTCCATCACCTTGTGAGCCAGTAGAAATAGCTGAAAAGTGTGAAAAGATGATCCCATCTCACTTTCTCTTCCATATCTTCCACAGATGCATCTAAGTGACAGAATCTAATTTTTATCCAGAATCTTAGATACAAAGAACTCTAGAAAAAGATGCTGCATTGCATGAAAATGCATTACAGAACAATGAGCTAGAATTTGAACACAACAATCTATAGTAGTTAAGTAATATAATGACAATACAAGTAAAGAAAACCAGCCAACTCAAGATTCTTAGGAGAAAATCATATTAAAGTTAGATAGTTACTGCCTGAATAGAGGAAAGCATGTTCTGGGCAGAAGAATTCATACTTAAAAGATTCCGAGGTGAAAGGATGTAACATTGAGGAGACTGAAAGTAGTTGGTATGCTGAGAGGGTAGAAACACTAGAAAAGGGCCGGGCGCAGTGGCTCACACCTGTAATCCCAGGCCGAGGCAGGTGGATCATGAGGTCAGGAGATTGAGACCATCCTGGCTAACACAGTGAAACCCCGTCTCTACTAAAAATACAAAAAATTAGCCGGGCGTGGTGGCGGGTGCCTGTAGTCCCAGCTACTTTTTACTCGGGAGGCTGAGGCAGGAGAATGGCATGAACCTGGGAGGCGGGGCTTGCAGTGAGCCGAGATCATGCCACTGCACTCCAGCCTGGGTGACAGAGCGAGACTCCGTCTCAAAAAAAAAAAAAAACAAAAAACAAAACATTAGAAAAGGGACTGAAAATGAGGTGAGAGACATAAGCAGAGCCAGATGGCTAAAGGCCTGGTAATCATCAGCTCATTAAGAAGTGTTAACTCTTATTCGGTAAATTATGGAGGTTCAGCAGGAAGCCTGGTCATTCTCTGTTTCATCTCCACTCTCATTCTAACCAGAATGGAAATTTCTGCTCCTTCACTTTTAATTTCTTGTTTTGGAAAAAAACTGGACAAATACTCACGACACCAGGCCTAGGGCAGAGAACCCAGAGATGTGAAGCTTTTATTTTATTCCACCCACCAAGAAAAATGCAAAAACTATACGTATTCCTACCAATCTGAAGCAAAGGCCTTATGTCATCAGGGAGCAAGTGATGCAGAATTGTGCTAATTTAATAACATATCAGTTTTTGCAAAATTTGAGGAGAAGAAGCATTTATAGAAATTAAGTAGTTTTCGCATCCTCTGAGGCAATTGTAAAAATGTTTGATTTTTTTGGAACACTTCAAACTGGTTGAAAGGTTATTAACAAAGTGACCGATAACAAGAACAGCAACATCTTATTAATGTAATGGCTTCTTGGTACACTTTTAAAGAAGAGTTAAAGTGAAAAAGCCCTTTAAGCATCACCAGTTACCTGCCTTCCTCTCAAGCAGAAATGTAGCTAATACGCCACAATATTATTTGCTATAACTGAAGACAACTATGTTAGTGATTACTCTCAATTCTCTACCTTCAATGCCAGGCAGATATTTCCTATATTTAGCCTAAATTCATTCTATATATCTCAAACATTCATTTAACCTAAATTCATTCTATATAACTCAAAATATGTGTGTATGTAAATAATAAATACTTGATTATTAGTGAATGTACACTAGCATTTCATGACCTAGAACTGTTATAATCATCTTAGCCTTTTGGCAGAAAACATCTTAATTTCACATCTTTCCTCAAGCCAGAAATTGTTCTCTAACATTTCTTTCTAGTTGATTTTTAAGGTTCTACCTTGCATAGATAGATACTAATACAAATAACTTCTGCTGCCCTGTCATCGAAATATATGGAGAGCTGTGTATATGTTAATAAGGCCTCTTTCAAAAAATATTTCTGAGCAATGTGCTTCTTTCCAAGAATGCTGGCAAATTTGAGTAGGCTGCACTTTCTCTAATATTTTATATCCATTAATAGAAGGCACATATAAGAAAACAAATATACGAAGAAGCTCAATAATTTCTCTATTAGCCTTACTTTGACTATAGCTTTATCAAAAAAGTGAGTTTAGGCCTCTTTTCTTCCAGCCATGTCTTTTTCCCTAAACTCTACTATAACCGAGGGAAAAAATTGCTGATTTTTACCCTTCTGTATTCAATTCTGCAATTGAAATATGAACTTTTAAACCTAAAAATTCCACTGGAGCATTGGTAAATAGCAGGAGTAACACATATCCAAGGGTGTTCATGTTTCTGGCATGTGAAGCCTCACAGAAGAGGGCTTATTTTATATTGGTCTTTTGTATTTTTACATTTAACTGATTGAGTCAATGGAAACCAGCCCTAATTGTTGCTTTATAGGCGGACGATGTTTTCCATCACTGGCACGTACTGAACTAAACCTTCGGGGAGTAAAACAGGGCTGGGCTGCTGTTTTCTGTTACTCTGCAAATCAGAAAAAGATTGGTAGTTCTGATTAATCTTTTATTTCATTTAGTTGCCTACACAACACCCTGCCAAATTACTTTATAATAAATCATAAAAGTCACTGAGAACTATGTGTTTATTCTCACCACCAATCCAATAAAAGATTTTCTATAAATGAGTGATTTCTAATAAAGTACAAAGCTTGAAGAAAATTATTGAAAGCAAATTTGCCTCATGCTTTTATGTTAGTAGAATATCCAAAACTTAAGAATAAGTTCAACTAATGATGATGTGATTTTAAAGGTTCTAAAAAACTTAAAGCAGCAAAACAACTCCAAATGTATCTCTTTATGTTGTAAAATGGCATTTAATGAATAAAAGTTACTATTAGAGTAAACATGATGCTATTCAGGTTCTTCACAACTGTGGACTTCAGAAATATAATTTGTTGAGTATGTTAGAATAACATTCTTTTTAAAATGTGCTAAAATAAAACGAGCATTTGACTAAACAATAAAAGACTGCATTTAATAGCAAACAGAGCACACTGTTGCCATACACACTTTCTCAATGGGAAAATGAGTTAATGAGGTCATCCTTATGCAATAACATGAGGAACATCAAACTATGATTACTACTAAGCACATGTGTAGTTCTTTGCAAAACACAGAAATCCTTATATCCGTTTTTGTTAATGCTTCCTCAGCACCACCAATCACTACTGCCATTTTTTACAGACGAGGAAGTCAAGGTAGAAAATGAGTAAATTATTTACCCAAGATAGCAAATAAGTTTGTGTCCATGCCAAGATTTATCTCATCAGCAGAGTGATTCTTATATCGAAGGGCCACGGCTCTGCACCTCTCTACATTCCTAGCTGCAGTAATACAGTAGACTTACTGAAACATGATGAACAAAGAATTATTAGCAAATATGACATCTGGAAGTTGTTTCAATAGTGCAGAATGTTAAAGCAAGTGTGTGGGGGTAATTAATTGATTTAGCACATTTAAGGGAAGTTTCTTCTCAATTACAATACTTGCTGGGAAACAATAGCGTACTAAAAAAACAGCACTTTTTCTATGGCTACAGTTACCATTATGCCATTTCTTTCTCCCTGAGTAGACAACATAGGCACTTAAGTTGAGGGTTTGAGCTATAAAATTTGTCTTAAAATGCTAGTCAATAGGATATTGGATAACTTTCTGGAAATTTTCAAAAGATCTGCTCCTAATACATTAAATTATATGGCTTCAGATGTATTTAGTTATTTTGCTTAACTGTTACAGTGACTTCCCTCACCTAATAATTCAAACACCTCTTAAACTATTGAACCATTAGGACATGCCCTGATTCTATAAGCTGCAGGTTACAAGAGTGTTTTACACAGTCAAGACCTCTTAGAACTCAAAGCCTTCCTCTATTATATATTAAATGGCTACTTTGCTGAAAGACAAAATTGTACATGAGGGTGAGCCCAGTGGTATTAATGGCAACAAACCAAACCAAACCAAAACAAAAAATTATAGTCACATCTAGATCTATGGCAAGAACAGTTAAGTAACCATGCTATAGAGGCTGCTGTGCTTAACTGAGGCTGAAAATAATTTGAAGATAAATGAGTAGATGCAGTAAAAAGTTTCTAAAACGTGTGGCTTCCAACCAAATTGTACAAGTCTTATTTGATAATAGCATCAGCCTTGGTTACCAAGAAAACACCTTATTTCATGTTCAGTCTAATAATTAAAGGAAAATAAAGGAAAAAGAATTGGACCAAAGACCAGGATGTGAGTTAGTTGATTAAATGAACATTTATGAGTATCTAGTATGTGCCAGGCACAGGAGCTCACAGACACATAAACAAGTAATTGCAAGATACGGGGAGAAAAGGCAATAAGAAAGTGGTGAGAGAGCGCACCAGACAGCGACTGAGCCATGGATTGCGTGGGAGGGGAAAGATTCAGAGAAGATCACATTTCTGCTGACAGAGGACAATGTGTACACAGGCTCGGAGTGAGACAAAGGAAGTGTGACCTGGAAAGGCTATCCAAGTCCTTCACAGTATTTTATCATTTTTTTCCCCCTGGTGAATTCAGTACATTTCAGAGTCTATACTCAGCCCTGCAGACTTAATCATTCAGTCTTTAGTGTTCCAGACTTGAAAGAATGGGGAACATAAATGCAGACCAGCAAACCTCACTCACAAAACACGATATAAGGAACTAGAATTCTAATTTATTCATCTACTATGATAAATCTAATTTATTTGCACAAAACCTTTGTGTCATCCTATACAGAGAAGTCTGTCCCCATGTAGAAGACTAGAATTATCAAAAATTGCTTTGTGAGATCAGAGGAAGAGCATCTGCTTTAAATGCAGAATGTATATGAGCCTTTCATTGTGATAACATGCAGAGTATATCCCTATGTCCGTGACATCCTGGCCCACAGGACACCCTCTCCTTACAAAATGTTTATGGCCAAACTTGTGTCCTCTTGCTTCCCCTCTTCCAAATAGCTCCCCACTCCCATCTCCAGCCTGGGTGACAGAGGAAGACCCTGTCTCTAAAAAGAACAAAAAACAAAAGGTCATTCCATTATTCCATGAAGTTAATAATGAAATATATTTCTAGTTTTATGTTGATTTTGTATGTGTTTTCTAATTCATTTTATATTGATTTTAATATTTGAATCCTTAATTGGAAACACACTTTCAAGTTTTTAGAGAATATCTAACTGCCTTGCAGTATATTACAAGTTAGGAGTGTTCAGTGTACCTGAAGTACAGAATACTTAGAGAAGAAGAGTGTTTATTGAAGGTGTAGAGATAGAACGAGCTGATAAAGGGCCACTAGTATCTCGCTAATAAGAGAAGTCAGAACCTGTAAATAATCTGGGGGAGGGTGTGGGAAATGACAGTTTTTATGTAAAAAAGTGATTGACGTAGTCACCAGGAGAGTGAAGAGAACAGGTGGGAGTTAGCTGAGGGCATTCATGTGCATGTAGACATTGATTTTCAAACTCTAGTCAAAACATATACCTCCTGTCGGCTAAGAAATAAAAACCATAGTCACAAAACTATCAACCACAGGGAGATGAAACAGGAGGATCATAGGAATGATGTCATGAGGGCCTTGTATAATTTGCTAAAAATCTGGAAGTATTACTGAAGAAAATTACACATAGGGAGTGACCTTAGTTAGCAGATTTGCCCTTTAAAAGCTATTCCTAGTGGAAATTTTTTAAAAAGGTGTATTAGCAGGATGCACAAAAAAAGGCAAGGACACAATGTACACAGCTTCTGTGGTAATACAAGTAATAATTACTGATGGCCTGAACCTGAGGATGTCATGGTAGAGAAGTGACAAATTCAAAAGACCCAAACAAGTACAGAGACTAGGACCTCCCCCAGATTGATGGGGGAGCGGGCTAGGGAAGGGAACAGAGGATAGTTGACCAATGGAGTACACAGTAATGCTTTGCATTGTGGTAGAATGTGTAGAGAGCAGCAAGATTTGAAAAGATACGAAGTTCATTTTGGTCATGTGTTTGAGATACCATTTAGGCATTCATTTGGAGAGATTCAGTAGAGGGCTGTAGTTTTGAATCTGGACTCCAAAAGAGAAGGTACAGACTGTAAATAGGGACTAGAGGCCACATTTAGGTAGTGGATGGAACCATGAAACTTGATGAGAGAGAAGGTATATTGAGAGAGTGTGTGTGCAGATTGAGAAAATGAAAGCAGCCAGTGTTCCTGGACAGCACAGTTCAACCATAATAAAGGGCTGCGTGGAAGAATAGGAATCTTTTAAAAAGGATAAGTAAGAATGGCCAAAGAGGAAGAAATAAAAGCAGAAGTGCTTGTAGTTATGGAAGTCTCAAGGAGGGAATGATCTATAGTATCAAATGCAACAAGGAAGGAAAACATCACATGGAATAAACTATCGTTGGATTTTGAACAAAAAATTGTTTTTGACCCGGGAAAGAGAGTTTCAGGGAATTTCTGAGGAAGGTGGAAGGAGGGATTAATGGGAGGTAAAGAATTGAGATGACAAATGGAATCTACCATTTTTTAGAAGATAATCAATGGAGGAAAGAATAAAGACATGGCACTGACTAGAGAGGAAGACTTCCCAGATCCTTCTTTCATGAGCTCTAGTGGTACCTGAGCACAGCCACATTTTAACACTTAACCATCTTGCCCTGCAATTGATGACTTAGCTGGTTTCCTCTGAGGGAAAGATTATTGAACGCAAGGAGTGTATTTTATCTGGTTATGACTCTTAAGCCCATCTGATGCTTTGTAAGTGCTCACTAAGTAAGTCATGAATGAGGAGGATGTGGAACTGAGGGATAATTTTTCAATAGCTGAAAGGAAATAATCAATAGAGAGAAAGGGGCTTAAGAGAAAGTTAAGAAGTAACTGACAGAGCAGGGATCCTTATTTGCCTATAGGTTGGGGTCCAAAGCATAGTTGGAAGCTTTTATTTTCGCACAAAGAAAAGACTTTTTTTTCCCCTCTGAAATGGAAATGAGGTGAGGATAGATTCATATGTGAATCAAATGTGTAGATGTGGAGTCAGGAAGCTGAGGAAATTCATTCTGATACCCTTGTTTTCTTTAGTGATGTGAGAGGCGTTAATTGGGTAGCTAATAAATGCCAGGAATATACATTTCCAAATATTGATTCATTTGTGAATCTGTATTTATAAGAGAGATCTGTATTTAGCATTTTTTAATAATGTTTGTCAGATTTTGCTGTCAGAATTATCCTTGATTCATATAATAGATTTGATTGCTTTCCATGGTTTTTTTTCCCTATGTTCTGGAACAAATTATATAGAACTGAATTTACTAGCTCCTTTAGAGTTTCAAACAATTCACTAGTAAAACAATCCCTGGAGAATTTGGAGTAATTTTTTGAAAAGTTTTCCATTATGCCAATGGTTCTTATTCAATTCAGGTTATACATTTTTATTGCTAGTTTATATCTTTCATGAACATCTTCCTTTTCACAGTTTTACATATTTATTAGCATTACATAGTCTTGCATTGTAACCTCTTATACATTTTATTCTATTTGCTGTCTCTACCCTTTCTCTTTCTAATTCTATTTATTTGTCTTCTTTTCCTTAATCAGATTTTTAAGAAACCCTTCTAATTTAATTTTATTGCCAATAATTCATGGGTTCATTTATTCTATTTTTTCCTGATTTTAATACATTAATTTTTTCTTTTAAGATATTTTTTCTTTTATTCTTATTTTATTTTATTGTTTTGTTAATTCTTGCTTAACAATGTATATCTTTAAAGTTGTGAAGTTTCCTCTGAACACAGCTTTTTCATTGACTCCACCAGGACTGCTTTCTATTATTTTGTTTTTGCCAGATAACTCTTTGATCTATCTTTTATTTTTATTCTTTGTCATTGCAGTTATTGGAAATAGCATAGAGTTGAATTGTTCTATCCTAATCTGCAAAGCTTTACATATGAGGATTTAACTAGTTCAAGAGTTGTGGGTGATGCTTGGCCTTTTTGTTTATTATTATTTTTTATGCCTTATTAACATTTATTTTTTCCTATTGTGATGTAAACTATGTTTTATTTGCTTTCATTTTGTCCCATGTATTTGAAAGTTCACTACAGTGTTTAAAAGTTCACAAACATTGATGTTAAATTCTGTTTTAAATTCTAACTTTTAATTACAAGAAAAGAACCTATATTTTCTCTTCTGATACAATTTAAAAACAAAATAATTAGAAAATAAAAGCAAGAAGAAACTTCTAGTAGTTAGTAGAAGTTTATTCGGGATGTGATGAAATAAAATAGGCTGTTTTTTCACGCAACATTTTATTTAACCTGTTTTCACAAGTTTATGTTAACATCATAATTTTGTTACAAAGAGAAAAGTATAATATAGGGAAAGAACAATATAAAGACTTTGTTTATCATGTAAAATAAGAAATTTAGTGATTTTATTATGTCTACCACTACTACTTAATAACCTTGAAAATAAAATCTAGGCTTACATACCTGAGTTCTTTTTGTTATTAAATTATATTTTTATGTTATGTATATTTTTGAGAATAATTTTTATTTGAATTCAATAATGTTTTGTTTATAAAACAATTATACTTAAATTGAGGCATTTCATTGGAATAGAATGCTAATGAGAGTCTTCACAACACTATTTTCTGATACTTAAATTTAAATTAGTAAATTATTCTGTCACTCAGTGATTTTGAGTTTTTCAGGAGGAGAATATGAATTGTATATTTTCTGACCTCTTGTATAGTTGATCATACTTTACTATTGACTTCATATGGAATTCATGATTTATGATATTTTATCTCACAATATTATTTATAGTTCCACTTTCTTCCATTTTGTACAGGACAAGTCTAATTGTAATTTTGTTCCTTTGAGCATGTACAGGAATAATTTTTGAGATATTTAAGCCATATATTTTTTCCTAGATTTCTCACAGCTCTCACACCCACTGACAATCATCATTGCTCATGGGTAGAGAAGAGCCTACAGATAAAAAAAAAAAGTGATTATTCAGCTTTGAGTTTTAAATTAAAAACACAGTCTATATAATGACACACTAATTTTTGAAAGGTAAGCTTTGTTGCATTCCATAAATTCCAAATCTTCCTTTTAGATATCAGAGTAGATTTTGCAAATCTAATCACTGTTTTACTCTGCACCAAAATAGAGAGTGAAGTTTGCTTTGGTGTAGGAAAGTTCCAGAAAATAGGAAAGAGGAAGGTTTGAGAAGGACCAAGTTGTTGTTAGATGTTTCTATTTGTTCTTTTCTCTTCATTCTTCATCCTTACCCCATGGTCAGATCTCAAAGAGGCATGGAAAGGTACACAATAAAAATAGAAAGTTTAAAAAAAAATTCCTAAGCAGAAAGCCTAGTGTCTCACTTTTTAAAGAGCAGACCAGAAAACTGAAAAACATAGAGAAACTCTGTATTTGGTATTGTCTAAAAGAAAAATGTTGTCAACCAAGTGACATAGTAAAAATACCTGAGGGAGGTATCTTGACAGAGAGCCCTTAGTTAGATTCAAGATTACCATTGCCTTTGTTTGGCATCTAGGAGACTTCTGACTGGGAAAACAGTCAGGCAAAAAGAACTGTGAACCAAAAGAGGCCTGAGGTCCAGAAAAGGAAGCTTCAGAATGCTGGGACCTCTTGAAAGCCCTCTATACCGAAGTCAGAGACTTCAGCGGAGTATTTCTGCACAATATCTCCCCAAAACCAACGAAGACAGCAGTGACTTTGTAAACACAGATGCAGCATGTCCAATAACTGGGTGAAATAAGGAATTTACTTTCCAGTGGAGCACATGAGGATCTATGCAGCTCAGAGGCCACTCTCTGACCTCTGTCTTATCGTGAGGACATGGATACTTTTCCCTGTGCATATGTCATCTGAGGAAAAAGGAGAGAAAAGAGAATCCTTGAGAATGGAGAAGAGCACCTGACAGAAAGATGCCTAAAAATATAACCCAAAGGAACATCAGACAAATCTAAAATTAGCTCATTTCAACACACCTATTTTTTAACCATTAGTGACAATAGACTTTATATCAAGACAATGACAGTTATAGAAAGTTTTGTGTGTAAATTTACATTCATTTATAGCATATAAATTTTCTGCATTTGCAAATTAGTTTTAAAAAATCTGCTTGAGCTGCTTACTGACCTGTTTCTTTTATAATACTTGAAATTATCTAACATTGCCAGGAATATCTAAGTGTGAATTTCTTAAATGAATTTCAATCTACCTCCTCATATTTTTTTCAAATGAGGACAATTTATTTCTACTATAATCTTCAGTATTACTTCTCACCTCTCAGGAATGAGATTGGAGCACTAGGCTCTGCCATTCACATCTACTATACACCCCCTCATCTTTTTCTAGGGTTTTTTTCCTCTATATTCTCAGAGACCTACTATAACTTGTACTTTTTACACTCTATCTATTCTTCAAATAATGCTGATTCTTTTCCTTAATGGTTTCGTGTTGGATACTGTCTTTGGCAAACAGCATTCATTCCATTCACCTCTGGTCTCCTTGTATCATAAGGTCTGGAAGCATGGAAACTGAATTTCCCAAAATCTCTTGCCAGCAGAACTCTGGATACTGTTTAAGCTCTGCTGATGAGGGTCATTCACATGAGATTTGGAAGGTAGAAGCCACACTGCTTCCTTGAGTAGGGGTGGCGTGTATCAGCTTTGGCAGATGAGAGTGTTTGCAGTGATAGATATTCATATTGATATAGACATAGAAATATATTGTAGGAATTGGCTTATGTGATTATGGAAGCCAGAGGACTCATGGTCTGTCATCTGCAATCTGATGGACCAGGAAAGCTAGTGGTGTAACTCAGTTTGAGTCCAGAGGCTCCAGGGGTGCTGATGTCCTAGGACAGGAGAAGATGGATGTTCCAGCTCCAACAGAGAAAGGGAATCCACCCTTCCTTTACCTTTTTGTTCTATTCAGGCCCTCAACAGATCGGATGATGTCACACATTGGTAAGGGCAAATTTATTTACCTAGTCCACTAATTCAAATGCTAATCTCTTCTAGAAACACACTCATGCACATACCTAGAAATAATGTTTAGGCAGCTATCTGGGCAATTCTTAGTCCAGTCTAGTTGACACATAAAATTAATAATCACAAACTAATGCCTTGTAAACTTGACACCTGTACACATCTTCCTAAACTATACTTAATCTCTGAAAACAAGGTCATAATTCTGCCTGACATGATAGAACTATCCTGCATACAATAAAAAATGTGCTAACTCCTTCCCTAGGAGGGAAGGTAAAGTACTTCAGTGATGTCTATTCTTCTCCTGATAGCCTATAACTCAAATACTATAATGTGAAATTAATGATACTTAAATTCAATATAAAGTCAACACATCTCATGTTACATGATAAAAGAATTAGAAGGGAAAGAAAATGAAGATATTTGCTTTATATATGTATATATATATAGACACACAAATATATTCATAAAAAAGAGGACATATTCATGAAAATTACAGTCCTTGTTGCTATAACTTGTCATGTGGTCACAGCTGGTGCCTGTAACTCCTTCTTCTACCACTCACTCTTCTACCCATTCTATTTCCTTTACCCTCAGCAAGTGCCTCAGCGGGTCATGGGTCTTTATCTAATGGAGTGATCCAAATTTTCATTCCTGAAGAGTCTGGGCCAGTTGTTATGTTGTTATAGTTTTCCATTGACCGTAATCACAGGACATCGTAATACTAAGAGACACCCTGAGGCAGAGGTCCTCAACTCCCAGGCCCTGGACCCATACCAGTCTGTGGCCTGTTAGGAACCCAGGCCATACAACAGAAGGCGAGTGGTGGGTGAGTGAGCATTGTTACCTGAGCTTGCCTCCTGTCAGATCAGCAGTGGCATTAAATTTTCATAGGAGCACGTACTATATTGTGAAATGCACATGTGAGGGATCTAGGTTGCATGCCTCTTATGAGAATCTAACTAATGCCTGATGATCTGGGGTGAAACAATTTCATTCTGAAACCAGCCCCATCCCCCATCCATGGAAAAATTGTCTTCTACAAAACCACTCCCTGATGCCAAAAGAGTTGGGGACCACTGCCCTAAGGGATCTCCTGTATTTCAGACATACTCTTCCTTACCTCCATTGTATAGAAGTAGTCCAAGTACCCTTTCATAATCCAGATCAATCACCCCAGCCAATACCATAACTCTCTTCTTTGCCTGTTGACTCAGAGGCATGAGAGAGAGGCTCAAAGTGACCAGGTGGAAGTCTTCATGTACAGTTCAATGGATTATTGCTGTGTTTCCTGGTGGAAGTAGTTCTCCCTCTGGAACTAAAACTTCTAGGCCTGCAGAGCATAAAGTTATGAAAACGTGGAGCAGAAATGTTGCTAGTGGGTCACTAGGGGTGAGAGTGAGTGGTCTCATTCCCATTTTCCCACCTTGATTCCTGGATCTATAAATCCCAGCTATCAGAGAAACAGCATCATATATTAGATGCTGACTCAACATATACAGCCTTCTGGAAAACCTAGCCCCACCCTGCAAGGCATTACCACATAGCTGACTCTATAACTGTGTCTTCAAAAGGTCATTCTATTGCTCTATCAAGCCAGCCACTTCATGATGGTGGGGAACATGGTAAGACCAGTGAATTCCATGGGTGTGGGCTTATTGCTTTATCTCTTTTGCTGTGAAGTGAGTTCCTTGATCAGAAGCAATGCTGTATGGAATACTTACAGTGCATCATTCATTCTGTAAATCCATGGATTGCATTTTTGGCAGAAGCATTTCAAGTAGGGAAAGCAAATACATATACAAAGTAAGTGCCTATTTCAGTAAGGATAAGATGCTTCCTTTTCTATGATTAAAGTGGTCAAATGTAATAAGACTGCCACCAGATAGCTGGCTGATTACTTTGAGGAATGGTGCCATATCAGGGGTTCAGCGTTGGTCTCTGCTACTGGCATATTGGGCACTAATCAGTGGCTACAGCCAGGTTGGCCTTGCTGAATAGAAGTCCATGTTGCTGAGCCCATGCATAACATCCATCCTCCCATCAGGGCCACTTTGCTCATGAGTCCATTGGGCAATGACAGGGGTGAGTGGGGAAGGAAGCTTACTGGTAACCATGGAATGAGTAATCTCAGACACCTGGCTATTAAAATATTCCTCTTCTAATGTCATCCTTTGGTAAGTATTCACAAGTACACAAATGTCTGTATGATTTTTGCCCATTTAAAAGAGGGTTTTCCACATACCTCTTCTCCAAATGTATTTGTTACCAGTTTTCTAATCATGTTCCCTCCAAGTCCCTGATGCTCCTACTAAACCATTAGCTACAGCCTATGAGTCAGTGTATAATAACACATATAATCCTTTTCCCTTCCAATAAAAGTGTATAACCAGGTGTACTACCTGAAATTCTTCCCACTGTGAAGATTAATCTTTACCACTGCCCTTCAGGGATGTCTCAGAGAGTAGTTGTAGTGCTATAGTTGTCCACTTTTGAGTGGTGCCTGCATATCATGCGGAACCATTCATAAGCCAGGCCTGAGTCTTCTCTTCCTTTATCAACTAATTGTAGGAAACTCCTCATGAGGCCCCAGGTGCAGGCTGGGAGAGAGAAGGCAGTGTAGCAGGAGTAGGAAGCATGGGCATTTGAGCCACTTCTTCATGTAACTTACTTGTGCTTTCAGGGCCTATTCAGGCTCCATCACATATTTACCACTTCCATTTGACATAGACTGTTGCTGTACATGCCCAACTTTATGGCTTGGTGGGTCAGATAATACCCAGCTCATGATGGGCAACTCAGATCATATGGCAACTTGGTGGTTCATGGTCAGGAATTCAGTTACTACCAAGGTCCGTTATCAGGCCAAGAGCTGTCTCTCGAAATGAGAGTAGTTATTTGGGGATGATGGTAGGATCTTGCTACAAAATCCTAAGGGCCTGTGCTGCAAGTCACCTAAAAGAGCCTGTCAGAGGCTCCAAACTGCATACTTATCTGCCACTAACACTTCAAATACCACTGGATCTGCTGGACTGTATGGCTCAAGTAGCAGAGAAACATGTACAGCAGACTGGACTTGTTGCAGAGCTTTTCTCCTTTTCTGAGTACCAATCAAAACTAAAAGCTTTTCAGGTCATTCAGTAAATGGGTTGAAGTCACGCACCCAATTGAGAAATACGATTTCCTCAAAATCCCAATAGGCCCAGTAGATGTTGTGCCTCATTCTTGGTTGTAGGAGGGTCCAGATGTAACGATTTATATTTTACCTCGTAAGGAATATCTCAATATGTTCCACATGACTGGGGCCCTAGAAATTTCACTGAGGTAGAAGGATTCTAAATTTATTTACCATTCTCTGACATGCAAATGTTTTATCAGTTAGTGTAGAGAAGCTGCTACATCTAGCTCATTAGGTCCGATTAACATAATGTCATCAATGTAATGGACCAGTGTGATACCTTATGGAAGGGAAAGATGATCAAGATCCTTGTGAACTTAATTATGCCATAGAGCTGGAGGGCTGCATAGACCCCTAAAGTAGGACAGTGAAGTGTTTCTTGCCTTTCCAGCTGAAAGTAAATTACTTCTAGTAGGTTTTGTGAACAGAGATGGAGAAAAACGCATTTGCCAAATCAATAGCTACATAGCAGGTTATGTGTTAATTTACTCAAGCAATAAATCCATATCTGGTACAGCTGATGTATTTGGAGTCACCACTTGGTTAAGCTTATGATAATCCACTGTCATTCTCCAAGATCCATCTGTCTTTTGAACAGAGACAAATAGGAGAATTGAATGGGAATGTGATAGGAATCAACACCCCTGCATTTTTCAAGTCCTTGGTGATGGCAGTAACCACTGAAATCCCTCCAGGAGTGCAGTATTGCATTTGGTTTACTGTTTTCCTAGGTACAGATAGTTCGAATGGCTTCCTCTTGGCCTTTCCCACAATAGTAGCCATCATCTTACAGATCAAGGAATGAATTTTGGGATTTTGCCAACTGCTAAGTAGATCTATTCCAATTATGCATTCAGTAGCTGGGGAAATGATCACAGTATGGGTTCAGGGACCCACTTAGTGACCTCTCAGGGACCCACTTTAGTTTAAGATGGACCTAAGCTAAAACTCTATTATAATCACCTGATCCTTATAAGGCTCTATTCTGACTGGAGAGCCACTGTAATGTTTTGGATCTCCTGAAATCAGTGTAAGTTTAGAGCCAGTGACCAAAAATCCCTGAAAGTTCCGATTATTTCCTTTTTCTCAATGCATAGTTACCTGGTAAAAGGCCATGGGTCTCTTTGGGGAAGGCTGGGAGAAAGATTAACAATACACATTTTTGGTAGTATACCAGGGCTCTTTCTTGAGTGGACCTATCCTCTCCTTTATTCAAGGGATTCTGAGTCTGCAACCTGGCTCAAATCCAGGAATTGAGGTCAGTAACTCTGTCTTTATGATTCAAGTTAGACTTTTGTTCACTTGACCCAGAATTTTTCTGCTTATACAGACCAAGTAAAAATTTAGTAGGCTTCCTATCTGTTTCACTTCCAGGAACACCATGATCAATTAGCCAGTGCTATAGATCTGTGTGTCAGTCTTCTGATTGCTGCTGTGACTCTACTGAGCACTAGAGTAACTATGGTCACCTTGTCCTTGGTGGTTGAGTGCTGCCACTTGGGCACCCCAGGATCCAATTACTCCTGTTGCATTTAGATTTTCCAGTTGAGTGGCTGGATGTGGTTCTCACTCTCTAAAGTTTGGCCTACAGAGAAGCACAATCACTATCACCAAGCTCTCCAGGGATACTAGGACTCCCTTCACAAATGTATTTCATAAAATATTGGGGAAAGGTATGTTGTCTGAACCCCCTGGTGTGGTGAGTAGGTCTTAAATGACAACTCCACTCTTCCTGAAGCCTTTGAATTCCTTCCTCTGTAAAACTCTGTAGATATATTAAAACCATTGACTAAACTGTACATTTTAAATAGGCGAACATTATGGTATATAAATTGCATATCAATGAAACTATTTTCTTAAAAAAACTTTTTTTTTTTTTCTTTTGGTTTGCAGGAAAGAGCCACAGATTTGCTTCTTCCTAGCAAGGGTGTGGTACTAATTCCAGATCCATCCAAATATTGTTCACTACTTCTTAGACAGAGACCCCTTTCTCCCAGGTAAGCAGCAGAATTCCCAGACTATTGGTAATTCTCAAAAATCATCATTCATCAGGCAGTTGATGAAAGACAACACTTTGTGAATGAGAGATAATTTAGTTGGGTCAATATAAGGTGAGTAGGAGTCCAAGTTATAGTAAAGTCAGTGTATGAAGGTTTAAAAGCATTTGGATAGATGTGTGGGTGAGGAAGAAATAAATCACCATGGACATCTCATAAGAGAAGAGTAGCTTCCAGGCTTTCTGGCCAGTGGTCCAGCACCTGAATCTCTGATATTCCAGGAAATAGAGTGGATGTTTGATCTTACTCTTCATCTGCCTAGCCAGGTGTATTTGTCAATTTTCATGCTGCTATTAAAAAACTGCCCAAGACTGGTAATTTCTAAAGAAAAGAAGTTTAATTAACTCACAGTTCCACATGGCTGAGGAGGCCTCAGGAAACTTACAATCATGGCAGAAGGGGAACCAAACACATCCTTCTTCACATGATAGCAGAAAGGAGAAGTGCTGAGCAAAAAGGGGAAAAGTCTGTTATGAAACCATTAGATCTCATGAGAAACCACTCATTATCACAAGAACAGCATGAGGGTAACCTCCCGCATGATTCAATTATCTCCCACTGGGTCCCTCCCATGACACATGGGGATTATAGGAACTGCAATTCAAGATGAGATTTTGGTGAGGACACAGTTAAACCACATCATTCCACCTGTAGTCCCTCCTAAATCTCATGCCCTCACATTTCAAAACAATTACACCCTTCCAATAGTCCCCCAAAGTCTTAACTCATTCCAGCGTTAACTCAAAAGTCCAAGTCCAAAGTCTTATCTGAGAAAAGGCAAGCCCCTTCCACCTATGAGCCTGTAAAATCAAAAGCAAGTTAGTTACTTCCTAGATACAATGGGGGCAAAGGCACTGGGTAAATACACCTATTGGGTAAATACGCCCATTCCAAATGGGAGAAATTGGCCAAAAGAATTGGCTCCAGGCCCCATGCAATTCCGAAATCCAATAGGGCAGTCATTAAACCTTAAAGTTCCAAAAAGATCTCCTTTGACTCCATGTCTCACATCCAGGTCATGCTGATGCAAGAGGTGGGCTTCCACAGCCTTGGGCAGCTCTGCCCCTGTGGCTTTGCAAGGTATAGTCTCCCTCCTGGCTGCTTTCACGGGCTGCCATTGAGTGTCTGTGGCTTTTCCAGGCGCACAGCATAAGCTGTTGGTAGATTTACCATTCTGGGATCTGGAGGACGGTGGCCCTCTTCTCACAGCTTCACTAGGCAGTGTGCCCATGGGGACTCTGTGTGGAGGCTCCAACCTTACATTTCCCTTCCACACTGCCCTAGCAGAGATTCTCCATGAGGGCCCTGCCCCTGCAGCAAACTTCCGCCAGACATGCAGGCTTTTCGATACATCCCCTGAAATCTAGGCAAAGGTTCCCAAACCTTAATTCTTGACTTCTGCACACCTGCAGGCCCAACACCATGTGGATGCTGCCAAGGTTGGGGCTCACACCCTCTGAAGCAATGGCCTGAGCTCTACCTTGGTCCCTTTTAGCCAGAGCTGGAGCTGAAGCAGCTGGGATACAGGGCACCATGTCCTGAGGCTGCACAGAGAAAGGGGGCCCTAGGCCAGGCCTCCAAAACCATTTTTCCCTTCTGGACCTCAGGGCCAGTGATGGGAGGGACTGCTGGGAAGGTCTCTGACATGCCCTGGAGACATATTCTCCATTGTCTTGGTGATCAATATTTGGCTCCTCATTACTTATGCAAATTTCTGCAGCCAGCTTGAATTTCTCCCCAGAAAATGTGATTTTTTTTTCTATTGCATTGCCAGCCTGCAAATTTTCCAAACTTTTATGCTCTGCTTCCTCTTGAACACTTTGTCTCTTAGAATTTTTTTCTACTTACACTAAATCATCTCTCTCAAGTTCAAAGTTCCACAGATCTCTGGGACAGGGACAAATGCTGCCAGTCTCTTTACATAACAAGAGTGACCTTTACTTCAGTTCCCAAAAAGTTCCCCATCTCTGTCTGAGACCACTTCAGCCTGGACTTCATTGTCAATATCACTATCAGCATTCTGGTCAAAGCCATTCAACAAGTCTCTAGGAAGTTCCAAACTTTCCTACATATTCCTGTCTTCTGAGCCCTTCAAGTCTCTAGGAAGTTCCAAACTTTCCCACATTTTCCTGTTCTCTTTTGAGCCCTCCAACCAGTTCCAACCTCTGCCTGTTACCCAGTTCCAAAGTTGATTCCACATTTTTGGGTATCATTGCAGTGCCCCACTCCTGGTAGCAGTTTACTGTGTTAGTCTGTTCTAATGCTGCTATAAAGAACTACCTGAGACTGGGTAATTTTTAAAGAAAATAAGTTTAATTGACTCACAGTTCCACATGTCTCATGAATGCCTCAGGAAACTAATAATCATAGTGGAAGGAGAAGTAAACACATCTTTCTTCACATGATGCCAGAAAGGAGAAGTTCCGAGCAAAAGGGAGAAAAGCCCCTTATAAAACCATCAGATCTCGTGATAAATCACTCACTATCAGAGAATAGCATGGGGGTAACCACCCCATGATTCAACTACCTCTCCCTGGGTCTGTACCATGACATGTGGGGATTATGGGAACTGCAATTCAAGATGAGATTTGGGTGGGGACACAGCCTAACCACATCACCAGGTTGCCGTGTTTCTGAGGGCTAAGCTTGAGTCAGCTAATGGATACCCATGTTGCAGCAGTTACAGATTATAATTTCCAAAAATTAAAAAGATTGATCAGTAGGTTTAAATTAGAGTGCTTTTGAAATTTGGCATGTTTAAAGATTTTTCACAGATACGTTGTTAGGGTGGCGAATGCAAGAGAATCAGGAGCAGGTAGATAATCACTTTTACAACCTGTGACTCAGCTAATTTTATTTTCAATTTCTTCCATATGAACTTAATTTTCTCTTCCATGTTCTTTTCTGAAACTGATTGTGTTTTCACAAGTTCCTTCATATAAAAATAATAAGCATTCATTCTTTTGCCAAAACATTCATCCTGCTTATTTCTAAACACTCCTTTCTCTGTTAGGAGTTTTCCCCTCCTCCTACAGAGGAATAACTCATTTACCTGCCTTTTCAATTTGGCTTCTCTCACTTTAGGATAAGTAGCCCTGGATCTCCATGCTCAGACCTCCTTACTCTCATCGACGATCTCTATTTATCTTCAGGATCTTTTTTTGTTTTGTTTTGAAATGGAGTCTTGCTCTGTTGCCCAGGCTGGAGTGCAGTGGCTCACTGCAAGCTCTGCCTCCCCGAGTTCAGGCCATTCTCCTGCCTTAGCCTCCCGAGTAGCTGGGACCCACGGCTGGCTAATTTTTTGTAGTTTTGGTAGAGATGGGGTTTCACAGTGTTAAACAGGATGGTCTCAATCTCCTGACCTCGTGATCTGCCCGCTTCAGTCTCCCAAAGTGCTAGGATTACATTACAGACGTAAGCCATCACGCCCGGCCCTATCTTCAGGATCTTTAAATTCAGAAATAAGTACAAGATTTCAAACAATATCTTCCAGAATACTTTGAACCTACTCATTAAACTTCTGCATTAAAAAAAAATAACTCTATTGGCTGTCTTCTACCTTACTCTGCTAGAGTTAGGCAAAACATTCTGTAAAATGTTTAAAGACACTTTGTGCTTAGCCAGAATATAATATATATTCAAGATTTTAAAAAATCTGGGCAATGATTTCAAAATGGTTAGGAACTTCTATTTAAATAAGAAATGAAGACTACTGGATCAGACTGACTTGGCTTTTCCATGAGTCTTTGTTGCTGTTGTAGGCTGTTGTTAAATACACATTAAAATGTTTGTGATAGTCATGCATACCAAAAGACACACCTCCTAATTTGGGGGACATCTTAGATCATACAAAATCATGGCATTGCAGGGCTGGGTTCAAGACATGCTGCTGCCAGGCCAGGTTCTGCTACTCCAGAAGCCCACCTGGCAAGGTGCCAGCTGCTTTTGCAGGGCCCTGACCTTTCCATCAGGCAGCAGCAGAATCACCAGACAGTAGATCAAAAATAAAGCAAAGTTAAACATAAGTGTGTCATCCCAGAATGGTGATATCCCCTTATAAAAGCCACACTGATGAATAAAATATAGGATGCAATTATCCATAGCGAGTGCCAAGAACGGTCTTATAGCCTGATCTTGTATCTGTAGTATTTAACTTCATTTAAAATCACTAAAGAATTTATGTTTAGTAAGAAGTAAAACTACCTAAAATGACTTTGGTAACTTTGTTTTTGTTTAGACCCCAAAGATAGAAGAATATCTTGACAGATGCAAACCAAAAGCAATAAACATTGATTACCTCCAACTTTAGACATTTGTATAAGAACCATGGTAAAGCTTATAATCAGTATGGACTCCAACTTCTGTCTCTAGCCCCATCACTGACAGGAGAAGTTAGCTCAATGAAATTCTCAGGGTCAGCTTTTCTGTTTTTAGAAATATAACTAATAACTCTCTGTAGTTTTAAAAATCATTTCTTAATGATTTTCTATAGTAATAATTCTCTGTGATTACCTAGCAGGGTGACATTCATGAGAACTGTTCTTTGTAAATTGGTTTCTGATAATAGGGAGGACAGGCCAGTTCCTGAAGCACAGATAAAAGAACAATAAGGTAGTGGGCCATGAGAGAGTAAAGGATTGAGCATGATCAGGAGAGTGAGAGGAGTTTCCTTTATCACTCTAGGTGAAGAGGTCAACATGTCTCTTTGAGGAGCCTTATATCACATGATAGTTATGATGTGAGTTACTTGTAATAGTAACAGTATTAGTAGTACTCTGCATATTGTCAGAATTTCAGATATTTTAAAATTTCCTTCTGAATATATTTTGATGCCATTTCCTGTCCAAAAGCTTGGTTTAATAAACGTTGCATCGAACTTTCTACTTCTGCCAATGATTTAGTATAAAATTTGAATAAATTTAGCAGATCTTCATATGTTAAGACCCAGTGCCTAATTTGGAATGTTGACGTGAGGATTAGAGACACATTTTTCTATAACAGAACTCTCTCATTTTCCATATAATAAAAGAGCAAACAAACAGGAAGAAATGATTCAGTTCTGGAATAGTGATCCTCCCCAGTAATGGAAGTTAATTGAAGAGGGATTTTAATGTAGCTCACATTTAAGAAGGAAATAGTTTTCTTATTATTTAATAAGATCCAAACGTTATGATTTCAAGGAGATATGGATCTTCTATGAGGAACTAGTGAGTTCTGGTGGCAGGAGATGAAACACCTTTTTTTTTTTTTTAAGCAAGAGGAATAGATGAACAAATATGCAAAGGAAAAAATAAATACCAAAATATGCAGCAAACCAAAGCAGAAACCCACCCTGGTGCCTTCCCTGGTCTCTTTTATTCTCAGAGCTCTAGTTTCCCTTTCCAATTACCTGGCAGAAGAAACAGATGGGAGATAAAAATGCTGTGATTCATCTCAAGGTGCCATAAGGATGTAGAAGATACAACATGAGGAAGGGGGTATGATGACTACTGGTGAAGGACCAGAGCCCAGAAAGGAAGGGAGATGAGAGCACGAATGAACCAAGGCACTGGTTTGGTTGGAGGTCAAGTGGAAGGTCAAGTGGGTAGGCATGGAGAGGGCTCCCTGGAGGAATACCCAGCTGAGGGATGCCCATAAAAGGATCACACTGAAGGTCTGGGTGGTGAGGCTGCAGGCTCAAGAACAACCATAGTAGGGCTGAGTTTGACTAGGAACACAGGATTATCAGTCCTCAGCCTCTCATCTCAATAGCTTGAATTTGTGCTTGATCATTGGTAACATGGAGTAAGTAAATGATTGAAGTTTCTTCAGGGATGTGTTTCTGCCTATCCTCTGTCAGGACCCTTGAGACGCCTTTGCTGTGAATAATGGAGAAGCAAAAGGAGATACTAATGAGGACAAACTAAACCTGAGAGCAGAGAGAGCCTAACTATGTGCTCCAGAAGTGAGTTACAGATACATATGTGTGTCTAAGGTAGGTCCAAAGGTATGAGTCTAGAGATATTATGTATAAAACACCTAACTGAATGTCAAAAAATCCATAGGAGCTTAATAATTGGTAGCAATTATTATTACTCATTAGTGTGGGCGCTGGGATGATGACAACAGAGTATAACTTGGAGGGTTGGTGTAGAGCAATTAGCTAGCAACTGTAGTTTGAATTTCCATGAAGTAGTTCCCTTAATCGTGTACACACAAACACATCAAAACTGAAACCACAGCTATGTGATTTAATAATGTCACACATTTAGACATGATACAAGGCACTTTTGCCTACATTATCTTTCTGTGAGATTAACATTAGACCTGGTATAATTATCCTAAATTTACTACTAGAGAATTTAGTTTGAAAAGTCATGCAACTTTTCTAAAGAATTTTTTCTGATTTAATAACATCAATCAATGAATTAATCAATCAACTGTTCTGGCCATTAAATGTGTGAGGAAAAAAAAAGGCAGTGTATTAATTGTAATTATATACCGAGACTTGGCTCTGTGTGTTTCACAAAATAAGTATAAATATCAAATTTGTTATAAATGTGTGACCCATTAAAAGAAAAAAAACCTGATAGATGTCTATTTGGTAACAGCTTTTTAGAAAATTTTTTGAACATTTATGATGTTCAGAAAAGAACAGTGATCAGTGTGCTAAATTAAATTACTTGAATAAATTATGGAGAAAAAGTTCTGATTTTTGTGCAAGGTTTGCATTCTGGATTGAGGTCCAATTCTTTTTGAAGTGTCTGAAATCAAACATACATTCCCAAACCCTGAGGACTGATTTCCTTCTGAAGACCACCCTCTCTTCTATTTGAGGAACTCCATATTCCTTCTTGTAACACTACTCTGATTCTATATCAAGCAACCTTGGCCTTGTTAAGATAAGAAAGTTGCCTTAAACACTTTCCAAAGCTTTCCTACATTCACTGTCGGTGAGTGGTGTCTCTACCCTACTTGTTCCCCTGCAGAACCTCAGATTGGAGATATAAGGGGTGAAATAACAGCCAAGTACCTCAGAGCTAAGTACTTTACATATAACTCATTTAATCCTCACAACATTGCTGTGGAACAAGTACTATTATTCATCCCAGTTTACAGATAGACACTAAGGCAGAGAAAGGTTAAATAATCAAAGTTTACCTACTAGATAACAGAGTGGGGATAGAAACCAAGCCATTCTGTCTTTGCCTGCTTGTAACACCAAGGTGGTAAAGGTGGAAATTTGGGTTCATTCTCACAGAGAAGAGGTTATTAAGGCTCAGACTGGACAGATAGCATGGGAATGATGAGTAAGCAGGAAATTTAAGAGTCAGATCTTAGAAAAATATGACAAAGCCTACAGACTGGCAACTTACATGATCTGAGAAAAGTGAGGAGGCCAGTGTTCCTTGTTTGGAAACAGGAGGAATAATGGGACCACTGGTTGAAATGGAGTGCAAATGTCTTATAAGAAAGGGAAAAAAATGACACCAACTTGACCCTCAAGTATATTTTGAGTATATTCTATTTCTCTTTTCATTAGAATAAATTTAATTTGAGAAATGAATAGAGAAAGAAAGGGGAAAGGAGAATGTTTCAAAGAATAAGGTTAAAGTCATCACAGCTTGACAGCAATCTAAAAGTCAAAAAGTATGCCAGAATAGCAGGTATTTGAGATCCACTGTTCGAAACAATTTTATTTTAAACACATGTGGTTCCTTAATGATACTGGTAGCATGGTGGTTGTGCAGCCCGCCTTTAGCAGGAAGTGCTGATTTGCTTAATTCTATTAAGCCTGTAAGGAAGGTAAATCTGTCTCCTGAACTTAAGGGGCCTCTGCTCTAAAGTAAGTTTGACATTGACCAATAATCACCCCGACATTCTTGTGGCTTTGGCTGCTCTTGAAGCTGCTGAATTGCACCAAGAGAAGAGGCTGAGTGAGAAAGCCTGGTTATAGCAATGGCCCATCCTGTCAGTGCTGGGAGTGGGTACTATACTCAAAGCAGTATAAATACAAATGCTGCACATTATGCTCTGCTATGCTGGCTGCCTTTGGGATGATTGTTGGGAAAGTTCTTGAAGCCAGTGGTGTTAGAGGGGACAGTGTGCTTCTTGAAACAAAAGAGTTAATGGTGAGAATGGTCTTTGAAAACTGTACGCTTTACAAAGGTGAACTCTGAAAACTGGGCCTACTGAAAGAAATAGGGATGATTCTATTTTCACTACTGTTTTATCATCAAAACACCATAAGGCCTGGCCCTTAGCAAATGGTCCTTAAATATCTGATACCATTAGAAGCTTGCTTCTATGAAGGGTGATCACCCATCCCAGTTTGCATGGGACAGTCTTAGTTTACGTTATTGTCCTTGCATCCTGTTCAGCTGGTATATATCCAAGTCTCTTAGTTTTTATTCAAGTATTATTATGAATATTTGTACAAAAATAAGTCAGAATAAGTTTGGTAGACCTCTACTTTATTTCCAGCTTCTGTCATTTTCTTACTGGTAGTAGGTATGAGGCATATATACATGGAAAGATCATCAGCAGTAGCCTATCTCTCTCCCTTTAATTTTTTTAAGAACTTTCCAGATTCAAGAAGAATGGGCAAGGCACTCAGGTATGAGCAACAAATTCCTTTTGTCTTGGAGATCATGGAAGAAGTATTAGATGCTGCTCCCCTTAGTGTAACAGCCAGTTTTGTTGCAGCCTGTGGGGTCTGCAAGCTACACAAAACCACCAGGATCCTAGAAGAGTCACTGGGAAACGTAGAATATTATAGTTAGATAAACGTCATCACATATGTGTAAAAGATAGAGACTGAACAGTCCAGTCTTAAAATGTATAGCAAAGTAGTTTGAATGCTCTTGTTACAGTGATTTTGTCATCTACCAATTTTAAGTTTGTAGTGATTTATCTATCACATTATTTGGCAATACTTTCTGAATTTTGCAATACATGCAAAAATGACCTAAAAAATGAAAGTGCATGTTTAATTTAAAAATTAAAAGTAAAGCCAGGCACAGTGGCTCACACCTGTAATCCTAGCACTTTGGGAGGCTGAGGCGGGCAGATTACCTGAGGTCTGGAGTTCAAGACCAGCCTGACCAACATGGAGAAACCCTGTCTCTACTAAAAATACAAAATTGGCCGGGTGTGGTGGTGCATGCCTGTGGTCCCAGCTACTTGGGAGGCTGAGGCAGGAGAATTGCTTGAACCTGGGAGGCGGAGGTTGCATTGAATGGAGATCGCGTCATTGCACTCCAGCCTGGGCAACAAGAGCAAAACTCTGTCTCAAAAAAAAATTAAAAGTAGGATCTTCATACATCATAAAAGCCATAATGATTTCACACAACAGCTGACAACTAGCAGACAAAAAATCTGGGAAGTCAGAAGCATCAACCTTCAAAGTTATTATTTTGGGAAGACTATGCCCAAAAGGAGAATTTTACATATGCGACCACAGAAAGTGTGCCTGTATATCACTCTTTAAAGCATGAGTTTTTATTTCTATCAATTAATTGTTAGTTTAAGTTAATTTTGCTTATTTTCACTTTCAAGTTTTTGTGTATGCATGAAGCAGGAAGCAATAGCAGAAAATGTGGCTCCATTAGTAGCAGAACTTCTCAAGCTCAAAGGATGTCCGTTTTGTATTAGCAGATGCTTCAAATTGAAAATCATTAATTCCAATATATGTTTTTTCCCCATGTGGTTTCTGTAATCAAAGTAAAGTTTTTGGAATTCACTCTCAAAGGTGAAATATCTTGAGATCATTGTCAACATTAAAAGTACGACCCTAAAATTAAAGTATCTTTTTGTGATGATAATACAGATATAAATTTTGATGGAACAGATCATCCTGGTAACAGTAATGTTCTTACTAAATTAAGAACTCTATGGAGGAGAAATGTATTTGGAGTTGGATGTAGTATCCTCATAATTTATAATTTTATCCAAACAAGCTGTAATATTCTACCAAAAAAGAGCCCCTGTAGCCAAGACAATCCTAAGCAAAAACAACAAAACTGGAGGCATCACGCTACCTGACTTCAAACTACAAAGCTACAGTAACCAAAACACCACAGTACTGATACCAACACAGATATATAGACTAATGGAACAGAACAGAGGCCTCAGAAATAACACCACACATCTACAACCATCTGATCTTTGACAAATCTGACAAAAACGAGCAGTGAGGAAAGGATTCCTTATTTAATAAATGGTGTTGAGAAAACGGTCTAGCCATTTGCAGAAAAGTGAAACTGGACCCCTTCCTTACACCTTATACAAAAATTAACTCAAAATAGATTAAAGATTTAAATGTAAGACCTAAAACTATAAAAACCCTAGAATAAAACCTAGGCAATACCATTCAGGACATAGGCATGGGCAAAGACTTCATGGCTAAAACACCAAAAGCAAGGGCAACAAAGCCAAAATTGACAAATGGTATCTAATTAAACTAAAGAGCTACTGCACAACCAAAGAAACTATCATCAGAGTGAATAGGTAACCTACAGAATGGGAGAAAATTTTTGCAATCTACCCATCTGACAAAGGGCTAATATCCAGAATCTACAAGGAACTTAAACAAATTTACAAGAAAAAATCAAACCACCCCCTCAAAAAGTGGGCAAAGGATATGAACAGACACTTCTCAAAAGAAGACATTTATGCAGCCAACAGACACATGAAAAAATGCTCCTCATCACTGGCCATCAGGGAAATGCAAATCAAAACCACAATAAGATACCATCTCAGACCTGTTAGAATGGCCATCATTAAAAAGTCAGGAAACAACAGGTGCTGGAGAGGATGTGGAGAAATAGGAATGCTTTTACACTGTTGGAGGGAGTGTAAATTAATTCAACCAATGTGGAAGACAGTGTGGTGATTCCTCAAGGATCTAGAACTAGAAATACCATTTGACCCAGCCATCCCATTACTGGGTATATTCAAAGGATTAAAAATCATTCTATAAAGATACATGCACACATACGTTTATTGCAGCACTATTCACAAGAGCAAAGACTTGGAACCAATCCAAATGCCCATCAATGATAGACTGGATAAAGAAAATGTGACACATATATACCATGGAATACTATGCAGCCGTAAAAAAGAATGAGTTAATGTCCTTTTCAGAGACATGGATGAAGCTGGAAACCATCATTCTGAGAAAACTAACATCGGAACAGAAAACCAAACACTCCATGTTCTCACTTAAAAGTGGGAGTTGAACAAAGAGAACACATAGACACAGGAAGGGGAACATCACATACTGGGGCCAGTCGGGGGATTGGGGGGAAGGGGAGGAATAGCATTAGGAGAAATACCTAATGTACATGATGGGTTAATGGGTGCAGCAAACCACCCTGGCACATGTATGTCTATGTAACAAAACTGCACGTTCTGCACATGTATCCCAGAAATTAAGTTTAATAAAAAAATTCTACTAATTGAAATAGAAGCTAAAGATGTCAAAATCCATAAATATTTTTATATCTACACAATTGGAATAATTAAACTTTTGTGATAAAGCTAATATTGAATTTAAAAATCTCCAGCATAATGGTATGCTTTTTCTGCAGCCTCTCATCATAAGATTTTAGGAATGTTTGATCATTTGAATAACTACTTTCTAAATCAACCTTTATGTCCTACAATAATATCCATATTTTGATAAATGAGTTATCTAACTTTTGGTTGCACTGTATGCAAAATCGGCTGAACAAATTTTAAACAACATATTTAAAAATGGTGTGCCAAGAAAAAACAGCAACTTCTGGTTGAAGCTTTCTGCAAACTGAAATTATTGAAGACAATATCTTGCAAGCAGGAAAACATTTATCTCTACAAAAGCAAGGGGAAGCTGAACGAACTGCAGAATGAGCTCACAGAGAGGCTCTAACATTTAGTTTTGAAATTACATAACAGCTTTGGAACATCTGACTTGTGGGAACAATTTGTTGATAGATTTCCTAATTTTAATTGGATAAATGGGTATTTTGTATCAGACTGAAAGAAAAGTGAGAAAGCCTACAATGTTTCAGCACTTTAATTTGGTGAAGTTTTCAAAGATATTATAAATAGAGACAACTTATTTGACAAGTGTTGTCTTAAAAAAAATTTGTTGGAGGAAGCTGTGCTACATGGAGGCAAAAGAGGCAGTGCCCATGAAAATATTTGGGCTGAAACATTTATGCATTTTAGCTTAAAATAAATTGAAATTGAGATAATATCACATTTAGCAGAATTTATTTGGAGATAAGCAGTTCTCTTGGGACATTTACAGAGATTTTATTTTTTTTGGTTCTTTTACAAAGATGTGTCCAGTGAGTAAGGATACTAGTGATTTCAAATTTTTAAATGAAGAATTTTAATTTTCAAATTTCAAATATTGCAGACAATTTTATAGGAAAAATAAAAATAATTTAAAAAATATTTTTTAAAAAACACGTTAGAGACAGATTGAGCTAAGGAGCAGATTAAAGCACATAAATATGTGCAGGTAATATTCTTTCTGCTTATGTAACTTTCTAATAGTTTATATAATCAATATTTCAACCTGTTTTAAAGTATACAAATATATTTGTATCTTTAGAGAACTTTTTTAAAGTAATTTTTGAACAGAATTGTTTTTATAGATACATGAATATAAATATACAGAATTTCATACAATAAACAATAATTTTAAGCAATAAACATTTTCCAAAAATTATATACATTTAATTATTTTAGTGTTTCCTTTCGTTCTCAAACGTCTTCCATTTGGATGATAAATTATAAAGTCATCCAGAGCAGCTTCTGAAGTCAGTAAGAGCTATAACTTTTCTTCTGAAGATTCTGGTAGTTAAATGTGAATCTAACATTCAGATGAATCATAGTTATTAAAGAGAATATTATGACCATGAAGTTGTTCTTAAAACTCCCAGAGAGAAAGAGTAACCACATTAAGCCAAATTTTAGTACATGAGAAACTCAGTGGCCTCAACATTGTGATAGAGGCATATTCGTCATAGGAGATCCAAGTTAGTTGGTGTGAACTCCAGGTGGCTGTTAAATGTGGTTGGGTGAAATTTATGAGGTGGTATTTCTCCACTTCCTGTTCCTTTTTTTTTTTTTATTTTGGACAGGTCACCAGTGCCCCAACTTCTGGCTTTCTATGGCCAAAGTGTAGTTTTAAGTGGCAGTGAAATTATGATGACATTGGACAGTGATACAGCGGTGAGCGTGGTGGTAATGAATCAAAGTCTGAGATTTTTTTTTTTACTGTATCAGATTACAAATCACTTCATAGAATTTAAAGATTACTTATTCCTTGGTGGGTTTGTGTAATGCCCACAATAAGACAATCTTTTCATTTGCACAACTATTTGCAATAATTGAAACTATAATTTGATCCTCATTTCATATTTCAAAGTAAGGAATGAGGCAAATTTATTCTATACAATAAAGAGCAAGCATAAGGATTTGATATCTGCATATAGGACTTAAAGGAGGCAATTATAGCCCTTCTTTGTGCCTGGTGGGCCAAATATGACATTTACTAGTTTATCTCCTACGCCCACTTGCAATTTTTCCTGAGTAAATCCAATCCCCGTTTAAATTTATGGCAATGATACTCTCTCCGAATCTCCAGATTTTGGAAGATAGCTCACCCAATACTTTTGTTTCCAGCTTTGCTGTGGAGTAGTCACAAGTATTAGTTAAGAAAATCTTCCCACCCCATGTGTAAGTACTTCTGAAACAGTGTATCATAGGCCCAATGATGTAGAGGTACCCTGGAGCTTCAGATTTTACCACTAGATTCAATCGCTGGTCATAAATGAATCACACTGACTGCAAGAGAAAGATTTTCTGGTCCTGCAAAAAGAAGAATATTGGAATTTGACATATTTTCATTTGCATAATACAAATGATTCCTTTGCTCTTCTGATTTTCTTTACTTACATTGCTAATCCAAATAACATAAAACAACACATTGCAGCAATTGTACGCATTACTGCTTTGGAATAAAAATCTAATAAAGATGGCTCATGATATTATGAATTAAAATAATAATAGTGATTAATTGTAGTAACGATAGTAATAGCAGTGATTATATACCAGGCACCCTGCTCAGCATTTTATATACATATAATTTTCAGAAGTGATTCTTTAAGATCACTGCTATTATTATTCCTATTTTTCAGATTAAGAAACTAAGATATAAAGAGGTGAAGTCATTTGTTCAAGGTCAGGCAGCTACTAAGTGAGAGAACAGAGAATTATATCAAGGTGCCTGGATTCCAAGTTCATGCTCATAACTGGAGACAAAACAGCCTCATATTAGATTTCCTCCCTGGAAAAAAATCCTATTTTCTTATGGTGAACTATGTATTTAATATTTTAATTAAGTTTGTTAGCACATTATTGTTCTTCCACTGTACATAAGTGAAACTGTTCTCTCTTTTTTTTTATTGTGTTTCTGTGTGCACATGATAATTTGTTTTCTTTCTTTTCTATTTTTGTCAAACCTATTTTCTACTTTGTAAAATAACTAAGAACTTGTTCGTGTTTTCTATGTCATATAAAATAAGAAGCAATTAACCCTTAAAAGATTGAAAAATTAAGCATATGATTCTTTGAAATTGAAACTTTTTTTTTACAGTTAATGAGTACACGGTTCTGCAAAGTATTCTCTTTCAATTTTTGAATATCCTCCATTTTCATTTATTCTATAAATATTTATAGGAGCCTGCTATGCCTATGAGTTGTTAGGTTACGGATGTGCTGGTTTATAAATTAATAAAATGAACAAAACAATGCCCTGAGAATTAAGAAGCTTACTATTAATTCAGTTTTATTACGTCTTCTTTCTGATTTCTAATATTGTTATATTTTAATATAATATTGTGTTGTTTTTAATTTCTTCATTAGAACTTAAAAGAAATTTTGTATTTTTCAGTTTATTTGCTTTCTTCTAAGAATTAGTTCTTAGGCTTATTTATTAATTATATTTGTATTTCATTTTTACTACCTTCTAAGTAATTGATTTTGGTATTTATGTTTACTTGTTATCGCCTAAAACAGAAGAAAACAACATAATCCCATAAGTCCATGCAATTATTTTTTAATATAGCTTTGGTCACATGCTATATATACGGATATTATTATTCTTAGATTTATTGAATTTAAAGTGAATTTATATTTTTCCTTTTATTGTCTTAGTTGTATACAAAAATTTTAATTATATATCCAGATAATAGGATGTTTATGTTTACAATTTTGCTACTAAATTTGGATGTCAGTATCATGGCCAAATGTTACCTAAAACTTTGTATTATTTGGAATTTGTTGAGAATTTTCAGTGTGTTTTATGAGTGTATATAAATATGATACTTGCTTCTTAATCTATTAGCATTACTTTTACTTCTTAATCTATTAGCATTACAATAATCAAATCCTTTATATCATTAATTTTTATCACATTTGACCTGAACTCATATAGCAATAGTAATTCGTAGTACTAAAGCTTTTCTTAGTCAATTTATTATTGCATAAATCACTATTTTGCCTTAATTGTGAATTGTGTCTGTGATCAAATTAGTATGATCCTTTCTTGCCCCTTTAATTTGTTTTTTTTTTTTTTTTTTTGAGGCAGAGTCTCGCTCTGTCACCCAGGCTGGAGTGCAGTGGCGCGATCTCTGCTCACTGCAAGCTCCGCCTCCCGGGTTCACGCCATTCTCCTGCCTCAGCCTCCCGGGTAGCTGGGACTACAGGCGCCCGCCATCGCGCCCGGCTAATTTTTTTTTTGTTTTTTGTATTTTTAGTAGAGACTGGGTTTCACCGTGCTTAACTGGTACCTTTTATTAAGCACTCACCCTTTGTATACATTCTCTTATTTAATCATCCTAACAACTTTAAAGAGATATGTAGCATCGTTTCCTTCATAAGATGAATTAGAAGGAGCCTAGAAGGTAAGTAATGTATATAAGATTACGTAACTGGTGAAGCCAGAATAAGAAGATGGATCATTTAACTTCAAAACCTGTCCTCTTATCCACTGCTCTACATGGTTATATCATGACCTGAAGAAAAAATACAACACTACTGTCTTGCTCTGTTTTGTGTTGCTATAACAGGATACTATAGACTGGAAATTTATAAGGAAAAGAAATGTCTTACAGTTCTGGAGACTGAGGAGTACAAGGTTAAGGGGTCTGCATCTGGTGTCGTTTCATGGCAAAAGGCAGAAGGGCAAGAGGGCAAGAGAGCAAGAGCAAGAGGAGGCTGAACTTGCTTTTATAACAAGCCCACTCACGTGATAACCAACCCACTCTTGTGATAATGACATCATCAATCCATTCATGAAGGCAGAGCTCTCATGACTAATCATCACCTTATTAGACCCCACCTCCCAACACTGTTGCATTGGGGATAAACTTTGAGGAATACATTCAAACTACAGCAACTACACTGTGTCTTTCAGTTTTCTTTTCCTTCACTGTAACAAAACATAATCCACTGGGGCACTGGTAGTGTGAGGAGAATGCAGTGTGAAAAGAGGGCAACATTCAGTTTTGAAGAAATGGAAGAAATAGGTGCCTAACTACACAGATGCAGATGGTCTTCAAAAAAGAAATCAATTTTCAAGAGCAAATAGTTATTAAAGCATAACAAAGCTCAAAGGTTTTGGGGAGGAAAACCATTGTATGTAAATAGATTATACTCTTCATCTTTCATGCAACTATCTGGCACTGGGAAAGAGGCCAAGTGTAACATCTGTAAACAGTTTGGCATTGTCCATTGTGTTCTCAGTCAACAGTACCATTTGAAAGTTTGTCCTATTGTTGCTCATCTCAATCTTTTAGAAGGATTTTTCTGCAGATACATAAAACTGATGAGAGGTCAGGTCAAGGTGGGAATTTTCCCTCAGGAGGAAAATATTTTGAATGTCCAATGAAACTCATGATATCAGTATGTATTAAGTGATTCTTGTATTGCTATAAGGAAATACCTGAGACAGTAATTTATAAAGAAAATAGGTTTAATTGGTTCATGTTTCTGCAGGCTGTACAGGAAGCATGGCACCAACATCTGCCCAGCTTCTAGGGAGGCCTCACAGAGCTTCTACTCATGGCAGAGGGTGAAGTAAGAGCAGATACATCATATGCGAAAGCAAGAGCAAGTGAGTTGGGGGCAGGTTCCACACACTTTTAAATGACCAGATCTCATGAGAAATCACTCACTATCTTGGAGAAAGCACCAAGCCATAAGGGATCTGCCCCCATGACCCATACACTTCCCACCAGGTCCCACCTCCAACATTGGGGATTACATATCAACATGATATTTGGGTGGCACAAATATCCAAATCATACCACAATAATTAAGGAATTTTAAATACTGAAAGAACAGAATAAACATGGAAAATAAATATTGCTGAAGCAACTGGTTAAAAATGAAAAATTTAACCAAGCATGTTATTTGACATCATGTGTGCAATATAGAATTATCTGAATTTGAGAACATTTCTATAGAATTCAATCTAAAAAACCCAAACTTCCAGGTGTAAGTTTAAATATTTTCATAAGAAAATAAAGAGGATGAAATTAACTTGAGGTGATTTAAATCATGGCAGTGTATCAACATCATACGTAGATATTTCTTGTTTAACAAGTAAAATGTAAAGTGGCCAAACAAACCCCTGACTTTTTATTTTTATTTTTTTGATATGGAGTCTCACTCTGTCATCCAGGCTGGAGTGCATGCAGTGCCACAATCTTGGCTCACTGCAACCTCTATCTCCTGGGTTCAAGCAGTTCTCCTACCTCAGCTTCCTGAGTAGCTGGGACTACAGACGTGCCCTATCACGCCCAGCTAATTTTGTATTTTTAGTAAAGATGGGATTTCACCATGTTGGCCAGGCTGGTCTCAAACTGCCGACCTCTGGTGATCTGCCCGCCTTGGCCTCCCAAAGTGCTGGGATTATAGTGCTGAGCCACCGTGCCCAGCCAAACGTCTGATGTTATGTACATTTTTGTTAACCTTTTACCTGGTTCCTCTGATATTTAGTAAAAATAATTATAGTGGAAAGAAGTCTTGCTAGTACAAATTTATTTTGGCATGCTAAGATTTATTTTATTTTCCTTGTTATGCCCAGAGTGATACCTCTCAAAAGTGTAGGCATTAATAAACTAAAGTCAGTCGTTATGTAAGTACTGTTCATAGGGATGCATAGAGGTTTGAATGAAAATTTTGGGAGACAGAAAGGGAAAACAGATATGAATATTTTGGGAAATGACGTGCCAGTGGGTTCTGTGGGCTCACAGATTTGAGGCATTCTGATCCAGTCTGACATCCTTACTTTACACAGAGGAAACAAAAGAACAGACAAGCTAAGTAAAATCACACAGCATGTTAGTGACAAAAGGAAGTTTTGATACAACCAATGTCCTTCCACATTTAGGTAGAGATCAGTTTCTCTGACAGATTCCCAGAGCAGAGCTCAGTTCCTTCATAGTCAAAGAGCTCTTTACCCACACCGTGCTTTGAGAGGAAGTCCCACTTACCTCCAAACATGCCCACTACAAGATTAATGAATTATTCTGGGCTGTCAAATCACTTCTCTGAGGTTAGTGAATTAAACACTATTCCCAAAGTGAATATATGCTAGCTGCCCTTAAATTATTTCTATCTTAGTTCAAAAGAATTTTTCAGGTTAACTGGGTATTATCCTGGGGATTCATGAAATAAATGAATTTATACAAGGCCAGCTATGAAATAAAACAATGGCAAAGAATCAAACAGGTTAGAGGTCGTTTCAATTCAGCTTCTTATTAGCTCTCCAAATTGTGAAATTTTTATCCTCTCTAAATAGAATAGTAATACATCTCAAAGTAGTTGTTATTCTTTTGGGATTCCAGATGACATCTCATCCTACTATAATCCTCTCTAGGTTTCAAAATTCCTAAAATTGTTGAGAATTTTAGGAATTCCCAACTCTCAATTAAGATTGTTAGAGATTAATTTTTTTGGATTCAGCATTGGCTTATCTATTTATAAACACTGTTTAAACCGAAGACCCTTTAGGACTCAATACATTATGGATTACAAATTACATTAAGGATTATAAATTACAATCCATGTGTAACTGTATCTCCTTTACACATTTCCAAGATGGGATAGAGCAGAATGGCATGCCATCTGGAGCCCATGGTGAGTCAGTGATTAGATACAGGAGAAGAAGTGTAGAGAAAGGCAGGGAAAGGTGAAGAGCTTGGGTTGTTATGCAGCAGGGCATCTCCGGGTATTGGCCAATAGAGGTTTAAAGGCCTTGGTGGGAAACAGGATGCAGGGAAGGACAGAAGAAACAAAATGTTGGAAAGGTTTTCTAAAAAGGAATGGATAAGTGCTCAAACAAGCCACTCACTCCAAAAGAAATGGAAAAATGTTCCAATTCCTGGAAGTTTCAGTCATTCTGAGCCTCAAGTCACCCCTAAGAAGCTCTTGGGAACCCAATATCTAAACTCTCTTTAGGACTGAAACAGAAGAGCTCTTGATGGCCAAGGGGCATAAGAATTATCTTCAAATACATGGCTGTTTCTTTTGTGACCCACTATGTTTAATGTACATCCCTAGGGGAAAGTCAAGAATCAATGTGTTTACTTTGCAAGAGGCAGTTACAGTCATTTCCTCAAAACATTTCTTGAGCTGCTTCTGTGTGGAGGGTAGGAAGGCAGAACATGTGGTGGGTGAGTAAGCCCACAAGCTCAGCAGTTAGACTGCCTGGGTTCAAAACCCAGTCCCACCACTTAAAATCCTTGTGATCTTGAACACATGAATTAACCCTTTTATAACTCAGTATACTAATCTATAAGGTAGGAATAATAATAGTATCTACCTCATAGAATTTCTATGAAGATTAAATAAAGTATTATCGATGTCTGCAATATTAAGTAAATGTTTATTTTTATTATTATTTTTTCTACATGTGAGGTTCTGTGCTACCTGTAGGGGATATTTGGATGAATAAGATGCACATACTTACTCAATTCAAATTTATCACAGATGCAGGCATGAGTCTAAGCTGTGGATTTCTGGGATTTAGAACTGACTGGTCAGTTGATGGAGAGGGGTCCTTCCAGAAGTGTATGGGCAGGAAGAACTCAGGAGCATCTAGTAGTAAAGCCTTAGAAATTGTATGAGAGGAGGTTTTCCTGAGTGCAGCGTTGTATCTGCACATTGTATTTGGTACGTAACTCCCTTTGAAGTCACATCTGCCTGACTGTGAATGGAGATGATACTGGGCATTAAAGTAAAAACCCTGAGAGGAGCCAGGCGCAGTGGCTCACCCCTATAATGCCAGCACTTTGGGAGGCTGAGGCAGGCGGATCGCTTGAGGTCAGGAGTTCGAGACCAGCCTGGCCAACATGGAGAAGCCCTGTCTTTGCTAAAAATATAAAAATTAGGTGGGTATGGTGGCACATGCCTGTGATCCCAGCTACTCGGGAGGCTGAGGCAGGAGAATCACTTGACCTGGGGAGGCAGAGGTTGCAAATGAGCTGAGATGGTGCCACTGCAGTCCAGCCTGGGCAAGAGTGAGAATGTCTCAAAAAAAAAAAAAAAAAAGAAAGAAAAACCCTGAGAGGCATAGAGGTGGGAAGAGGTTGCATGGAGCACACAAGCAATGACAGAGGGCACCACAACAACAGGAAGGGCCAAAATATCTCTCTGGTTGCTCCACAAGCTACTGCACACACAGCTCAGGGCTGCCTTAGCTACTCCTATCTCAGTGAACAGAGTGGAAGGTAGCAAGTTCCCAGTGTGAGACAACCATGCCTAGCAGAAGTGGTAGGCTCTACATGACAATTGTCAATCTAACCTGTTGATCAATGCTTGTGAGATATTTTCTGGGACAACTAGAAATTCAAGGGCTTAGCAGAAGCATTGTGGAAAGATTCAGGTTACTATGTGAGCCAGTGGAATATGGATACTGCTTTAAATGGGACCCTATTTGAATCCACAGACTGTTATCGTCTAGAATAACTCAGTTTACATTAAGGGACAATTTTATAATGAAAGAGGTTCCAAAATGGAATATAGCATCAATAACTGGAGTTGGTTACTCCACTGAGTGAAGAGCCACTCAGTGGAGATATATTAGATAGAGGATTCCTTTAAAGTGTAGAAATAAACGACTTCTTAAGATTCTTTCTAACTCTGACATTCTTTGGCTCTAAAACCATTTAGAACTTTAGATAAAAGTTATTTCTACTTACAGACTGCCTACTTCTTTTGTAGACATTCTGACAAGTGCTTTATCAATTTTTTCTACAAATAGAGTTTGCTTGCATTATAAAAATAGGCTATTAGGATATGAGCTGCTCCGTGATAAGAACCAGATTTTAATCACCTTTGTATCCTCGGCAAGGAAGATCAGACTGCAGCCTGCAGAATTTAATGGAAGTGTCTTTGTTTTTATATTTTTTCTTTTAAATCATTGTTTTAATAGTTTTGACAGTTTACTATTTAAAGACACTCTATGTCATTAGCTCATAAAATATTTTTTATAGTGAGATATCAATGCTAAAAAATAGACAAGTAGTACCTTATAGTTACTACATAAAAATCTTACCACACATCCTCTTAGTTAATCCTTGTACCTTACTTGCCCATATGGGCAATAATATATACATGTATTATTTAATGTAGTTCAAATATTTAGGCAATCTGACTTATAAGTCAGTTGTATCAGATATTCTGATGGTTAAGATAATTTATTTTGAAAATTCTTCTCTTCCTCTTCTTATCTGTAGTGACTTTGTGGCATGGTATAGTTGACAGAGATTTGAATGTTAATTATTCCAGAGATTTCTTGGATGGAGGGAAGGAGCAGGCAAATATTTTAATATTGATTAAACTTTTAAGCTAAAAACATGGAGCCTTGGTAGTCAAACTTCTGGCATCATCTTGCAAGTGTGATGATTCCTTATCGTCAAAACTGGAAGATCTTGGTTCCCTATGCCTCCTCAGCCTTCTACATGGGTGAAAGGATTTTGGAAAAGGCACATTATCTTTTTAGGTTTCAGTTTCCACATTTACAAAATAAGGGTCTTAAACTCGGTGGTTGTTATCGTACTTTTTAGTGCTAGCATTTTATGGTACCTCATCAATTTTCCAACTCTATTTCATTATTTTCTAAGGGCACCTATGACAGAAAAAAATCCTTTTACATGTTTATAAGGTTTTTCTCCTGAATAATAATAACTTGGTAGTTTGTTGCCTGAAAAAAAAATGCAACAAAAATGAGGGAAATGTAAATATGACAGCAAATGGACAAAAGAAAGCCAGAGCACATGGAGAGGTGATAATGCCTGTGGGTATGGCATTTTTATCCTCTGGGCTTTAGAAGAAAATTAATCATTTTCTCTTGGAAAGCTCATTTCAAACACATGTGAATTGTGACTAAATTTTATCTCCTGCCACTGACTCCACTGGGGAGCTTCTGGCGATAAATCTCCTTGTCAGTATACACTGTCTCCCAGAATTGCAAGCATGCCAGAATGAAAAAAAATCTGGGTATGCTGAAAATAACAGAGATAGGCCAGGGCCATCCTATATAAAATTGCCTTTTATTCCCCTAAAGAAAAATGGCAAGGTTTATGTAATAAAATTAGAGACAACATTTGGGGCAATATGACAATAGCCACTTGAAGCCCAAGAGCGGTATGAGGCAACCACATTGGAAAATTTTGTATATTTTAGTCATTCTGTTTTAAATGGAAAGAAGAAGCAAGTGCAAAACCACGTGTGAAGTCCTGATATTTAGAGGAACATTAAAGAAACCTGATGCATTGGAGGGCAGAATGTCTGGTAGTGGGAGAGTTGGTAACTAGAAGATCATTATTTAATTATCTTTCTGCAATTCTGAGCAGAGAAAGTGTGTTTGTCATAAATGGTTGGGTACCAGCATACTATCCTGGGCACAACTATGACTTCTTGGCAAAGACCATTTTCTATGATGGCTCTGAGCAGTGTATTATTTATGCCTACTTGGAAATTGTTATTAAATACTAATGATGAACTTCTGAGGAGAAAGGGAAGAGAAGGGATGTCTATATGTGTTGTAGCACAGGAGAGTAAATGCATTGGGGATTGGAACTCAAAGAAACTACAAAGAGATTTGCTCCAGATTACGGGTGTAACTAGAGAACCCTATGTCATGCAGTGATAGAAAAAATATGGGTTAGCTTGGCTTTTGAGTTTATCATAAAGCATTTAAGTCATGAAAAAGTATAAAGATAATGCAATTATTGCATATGGAGCCACCACCTAGTTCAGAAATGAGATGTTACTTATGCAGGTAAAATTGATTAGTAAGTCTTTCTTTTTTTTCTTTTCTTTTTTTTTTTTGAGACACAGTTTTACTCTGTCTCCCAGCTGGAGTGCAGTGTCACAATCTTGGCTCACTGCAACCTCCACCTCCTGGGTTCATGTGATTCTCGTGCCTCAGCCTCCTGAGTAGCTGGGATTACAGGCATGTGCCAACATGCCCACCTAATTTTTTTTGTATTATTTGTAGAGACAAGGTTTTGCCATGTTTACCAGGCTAGTCTCAAACTACTGACATCAAGTAATCCGCCTGTCTTAGCCTCCCTAAGTGCTGGGATTACAGGCATGAGCCACCACGCCTAGCTGATAAGTTTTTCCAACAATATTTTTCTCCCTACTTCCAGAGTTACCAATATCCTACAGTGGTGTATCTTTTCCCACAAATTTCACATAAATATATATATATATATACATACATATATATAAAATATATAAACACAAATCCATGTATACACACATATATGTATACATATATACACATATATACACACACATATATATACACAAGTATACACATATATATCTTCTTAAATAAGGGCATATTCTTAAATAATATATAATGTCTTTGCAAGTTTTTAAATTTGCATAGTTATAATTTTCTAATGTTATTCTGCAATCTACTTTTTAAAAACTTTTTGTTCAATATAGTTTGTGAGAATTCTTTACCTTCACCCATGTTTCTTTAATTTTTTAATCTATTTTATTTTACTGTATGATTATACAGCAGTTCATTTATCCATTCTCTTGTTGAGGGTTATTTAAGTTGTTGCCAGTTTTTTGATGTTATAAACAATGTTTCTACAGACATTTTATAATATTTTTCTAGGTTCCTAAATATATACCTAGAAATGAGACTGAACCTAGGACACCTATGTCTACTTTGTTAGAATTTGTCAAATTTTGCTTTCCAAAATGTTTGTAGCATTTACATTTACTGCTGGTGATTTAGCTCTATTTGCCCATATTCTGGGTTTCTTGTGGATATGTTATCACCTCATTTTATTTGGATGTTGCCTGTAAATTTTTTGTTTTACTCACTGAATTCCCCTCTAGACAGAATATTTTCATCTAATGAGTTTGAAACTTCTATTCATTATGGTTATATATTCATGTATTTATTCAATAGAAAGTAATGTTTTGGTAGTTGTGTTCTGCAACTTACCATAAATTTGTATTTTCTTCTTTTATAGAATTTCTCACATTATACAAGTATTCTACCAAAAATGATGTTCTTTTTCTTCGTTGGAGGTTCACAGTGCATTAACATATTAAAGACTCTTAATAATTTCTCCAGTAAATAAACTTGATTATTCATTTTTTAATCCATCATTTCCCAAAATTAATTGACCACGGAATTGTCTATTAATATAAGACCTTGTTAAACCCCTGCATTGCTGTGCACCACAGAACATAGTTTGGGAAACAGTGTTCAATTAACAAGCCCTTCTGTAGAACAGCATGCTTCAATTCAGAAACACATGAGCTGAACAAATACTTGACACCAAATGACTTTACAGAATGTATTTTCACAATAAGAAAGTAGAAACTAGGTTCCAAGATGGCCGAATAGGAACAGCTCCAGTCTATAGCTTCCAGCGTGAGCGACACAGAAGATGGGTGATTTCTACATTTCCAACTGAGGTACTGGGTTCATCTCACTGGAGCAAAAACATGCCAAATTGTAAAGACCATCAATGCTAGGAAGAAACTGCATCAACTAACGAGCAAAATAACCATCTAACATCATAATGATAGGATCAAATTCACACATAACAATATTAACCTTAAATGTAAATGGGCTAAATGCTGCAACTACAAGACACAGACTGGCAAAGTGGATAAAGAGGCAAGACCCATCAGTGTGCTGTATCCAGGTGACCCATCTCATGTGCAGAGACACATATAGGCTCAAAATAAAGGGATGGAGGATGATCTATCAAGCAAATGGAAAACATAAAAAATGAGGGGTTGGAATCCTAGTCTCTGATAAAACAGACTTTAAACCAGCAAAGATCAGAAGACAACTCAGGATTAAAAAACTCACTCAAAACTGCTCAACTGCATGGAAACTGAACAACCTGCTCCTGAATGACTACTGCTCCTAAATGACTACTGGGGACATAACAAAACGAAGGCAGAAATAAAGATGTTCTTTGAAACCAATGAGAACAAAGACACAACATACTAGAATTTCTGGGACACATTTAAAGCAGTATGTAGAGGGAAATTTATAGCACTAAATGCCTATGAGAGAAAGCAGGAAAGATCTAAAATCCAAATCCTAACATCACAATTAAAAGAACTAGAGAAGCAAGAGCAAACACATTCAAAAGCTAGAAGAAGGCAAGAAATAACTAAGATCAGAGCAGAACTGAAGGAGATAGAGACGTGAAAAACCCTTCAAAAAACCAATGAATCCAGTGGCTGGTTTTGTGAAAAGATCAACAAAATTGATAGACCACTAGCAAGACTAATAAAGAAGAAAAGAGAGAGGAATCAAACAGATGCAATAAAAAATGATAAAGGAGATATCACTCCAATCCCACAAAAATACAAACTACCATCAAAGAATACTATAAACACCTCTATGCAAATAAACTAGAAAATCAAGAAGAAATGGATGAATTCCTGGACACATACACCCTCCCAAGACTAAACCAGGAAGAAGTTGAATCCGTGAATAGACCAATAACAGGCTCTGAAATTGAGGCAATAATTAATAGCTTACCAACCAAAAAAAGTCCAGGACCAGATGGATTCACAGCCAAATTCTACCAGAGGTACAAAGAGGAGCTGGTACCATTCCTTCTGAAACTAATCCAAACAACAGAAAAAGAGGGAATCTTTCCTAACTCATTTTATGAGGCCAGGATCATCCTGATACCAAAGCCTGGCAGAGACACAACAAAAAAAGAGAATGTTAGACCAATATCCCTGATAACATCATGCAAAAATCCTCAATAAAATACTGGCAAACCAAATCCAGCAGCACATCAAAAAGCTTATCCACCACGATCAAGTTGGCTTCATCCCTGGGATGCAAGGCTGGTTCAACATATGCAAATCAATAAATGTAATCCAGCATATAAACAGAACCAAAGACAAAAACCACATGATTATCTCAAGAGATTCAGAAAAGGCTTTTGACAAAATTCAACAGCCCTTCATGCTATAAACGCCCAATAAACTAGGTATTGATGGGACGTATCTCAAAATAATTAGAGCTATTTATGACAAACCCACAGCCAACATCATACTGAACGGGCAAAAACTGGAAGCATTCCCTTTGAAAACTGGCACAAGACAGGGATGCCCTCTCTCACCACTCCTATTCAACATAGTGTTCGAAGTTCTGGCCAGGGCAATCAGGCAGGAGAAAGAAATAAAGGGTATTCGATTAGGAAAAGAGGAAGTCAAATTATCCCTGTTTGCAGATGACATGATTGTATATCTAGAAAACCCCATTGTCTCATCCCAAAATCTCCTTAAGCTGATAAGCAACTTCAGCAAAGTCTCAGGATACAAAATCAATGTGCAAAAATCACAATCATTCTTATACACCAATAACAGACAAACAGAGAGCCAAATCATGAGTGAACTCCCATTCACAATTGCTTCAAAGAGAATAAAATACTTAGGAATCCAACTTATAAGGGATGTGAAGGACCTCTTCAAGGAGAACTACAAACCACTGCTCAATGAAATAAAAGAGGACACAAACAAATGAAAGAATATTCCATGCTCATGGATAGAGAGAATCAATATCATGAAAATGGCCATAATGCCCAAGGTAATTTTTAGATTCAATGCCATCCCCATCAAGTGACCAATGACTTTCTTCACAGAATTGGAAAAAACTACTTTAAAGTTCATATGGAACCAAAACAGAGCCCGCATTGCGAAGTCAATCTTAAGCCAAAAGAACAAAGCTTGAGGCATCACGCTACCTAACTTCAAACTATACTACAAGGCTACAGTAACCAAAACAGTATGGTATTGGTACCAAAACAGAGATACAGACCAATGGAACAGAACAGAGCCCTCAGAAATAATACCACACATCTACAACCATCTGATCTTTGACAAACCTGACAAAAACAAGAAATGGGGAAAGGATTCCTTATTTAATAAATGGTGCTGGGAAAACTGGCTAGCCATATGTAGAAAGCTGAAACTGGATCCCTTCCTTACACCTTATACAAAAATTAATTCAAGATGGATTAATGACTTAAATGTTAGACCTAAAACCATAAAAACCCTAGAAGAAAACCTAGGCAATACCATTCAGGACATAGGCGTGGGCAAGGACTTCATGTCTAAAACACCAAAAGCAATGGCAACAAAAGCCAAAATTGGCAAATGGGATCTAATTAAACTGAAGAGCTTCTGCACAACCAAAGAAACTACCATCAGTGTGAATAGGCAACCTACAGAATGGGAGAAAATTTGTGTAATCTACCCATCTGACAAAGGGCTAATATCCGGAATCAACAAAGAACTCAAACAAATTTACCAGAAAAAATCAAACCACCCCCTCAAAAACTGGGCGAAGGATATGAACAGACACTTCTCAAAAGAAGACATTTATGCAGCCAACAGACACATGAAAAAATGCTCCTCATCACTGGCCATCAGGGAAATGCAAATCAAAACCACAGTAAGATACCATCTCACACCAGTTAGAATGGCAATCATTAAAACGTCAGGAAATAACAGGTGCTGGAGAGGATATGGAGAAATAGGAACACTTTTACACTGTTGGTGGGACTGTAAACTAGTTCATCCATTGTGGAAGACACTGTGGCGATTCCTCAAGGATCTAGAACTAGAAATACCATTTGACCCAGCCATCTCATTACTGGGTATATACCCAAAGGATTATAAATCATGCTGCTATAAAGACACATGCACACGTATGTTTATTGCGGCACTATTCACAATAGCAAAGACTTGGAACCAACCCAAGTGTCCATCAATGATAGACTGGATTAAGAAAATGTAGCATATATACACCATGGAATACTATGCAGCCATAAAAATGATGAGTTCATGTCCTTTGTAGGGACATAGATGAAGCTGGGAACCATTATTCTGAGCAAACTATCACAAGGACAGAAAACCAAATGCTGCATGTTCTCACTCATAGGTGGGAATTGAACAATGAGAACTCTTGGACACAGGATGGGGAACATCACACACCAGGGCCTGTTGTTGAGTGGTGGGAGGGGGAGGGATAGCATTAGGAGATATAAGTAATATAAATGATGAGTTAATGGGTGCAGCACACCAACATGGCACATGTATACATATGTAACAAACCTGCACGTTGTGCACATGTACTCTAGAACTTTAAGTATAATAATAATAAAAAAAGTAGAAACTGCCTCTTGTAATTAAAAGAAATAACTATTTTTAACGTGATATCTTATTTTCTTTGTCATCTAAAAAAAGGAAGATATTTTACATATTGAAAATATTTTACAATAAGATCACATGATTTTTTAAAAATATAATATGAAAGATAAACAGGAAAACATATGGTTGTCAGTTCTCTAATACAAAGGAAGTATTTTATTGTTCCTCAGGCATTTTTCTCAAAATTTGCATAAATGATGCATCTTATTCCTTATTTAGTAAACAGTTTAAGACTCCTAGAATTTATGCTGTCTATTTTGAAATACCCTAAGGCATGGCAGTATATTTATACAACGACAGGATGGAAAGGAATGGCTAAAATCCCCTATAACATTCAGCTATAACATCCAGGAGTTAGGCCCAACTAATTTCCAGGTTCTAATACATGGGCAAGCCTCAGTGTTCAACAGTGTGTGCTTTTGAAAAACAATCAGTAATATGAGACTGAAAATAAAGCAGTAGTATCTATTAGCAGGAAAGCACTACGGGACATTCATTCATTTATTCATTTAGTCATAAAATATTCACAGTTCCTGATCTCATGCACCTCATCATCTCCCACGCAAGTAAGAGGACCACAGTGCAAAGAGATGTAATCATATTTCATGGGAGCATAAGAAGGACAACTAACATGTATGGAAGTGGAAAAGCTGGGATAGTGTTTAGGGTTAGAGACAGGGTTTTTATTCTTCCTTCCACTCCTCACCCTTACCTTGTTCTGTTCTTTTTCTTGGGAAGACTAACCTCAGAAGGCTCTGTTTTCTAGCCTCCTGAGTCAACTGACCTTATAAACGAGACCAGTCATCAGTGGTTGCCACTAATGAGACATGAGGAGGGAGATTATTTTTGTGATTCCAGTTTCTACCAGGCAAGCCTTTCTGGGATTCCAGCTTCCTGCAGTTGTTCCTAGTAATGCCATTTTCTCCTTTGGTCTTCTAAGCTTCGGAATAGTTCCCTGTTTTTCTTATTCTTCGGGTTGTCCTACTCTGCCGTAGCTGGATTCTTAGACTCTTCCTCTTATGCAAAGTCAATTTCCAGTTCTAATTTCTTGTGTTTTACATACTTAGATTAGTTTGTATCTGCTTTTCTCTTTAGATCCTGATACATAGAGTTTTTAAAGTAGGTAGAATCTGAACTGAGTCTTTCAAGAATAGAAGGCATTATCTAAGCAAATAAGAGAAGCAGACAGAGCCTTTGATCAAATTTGATGACAAGAGTCCAAATTGGAGCATGTTAACTTAGTTTCTGAAGATGTTCAACATGAGAGGGAAGGAGTTTTATCAATGACTTAACCCCTTTCCTCACAGTAGGCTCTTAGAACTCCTACACGGATTTGTCTACTTCTTCTCATCTGTGTCCCACTTAGCAAGAGATTAGATGTTGAGATAATGGAAAGATAATGAAAAATATTACATAATAATAGAGACCACAAAGTATTTCATCAGAACAAATAAATTTCCAGAAACAAGGACATTATAGTAAATTTTAAGTGAAATTTAAGTAACAACCTCTTTCTAACAGATACATGTGCATCCATCTTACCATGCACACAGTTATGGCTCTTTAAGAGTAAATTACTCTGAGAAACAGCCTGCGAAAGTCAGTGCAACGCTTTCAAGGAAGCCCTCCTTTCCATCAGAGCTTATATAAAAGCAGCATTGCTATCAGGGAAAGATCATGAACTCTGGAGCCTAAAAGAACCGTCTTTAGAATTGTGGTTCCCTCACTTTATCAATATGTGATCTTACACAACTTACTCAATTTTCATAACCCTTTTTCTTTATTTGTGAAGTAAGAATAATCATGACTAACTTTTGGAGTTATTCTGAAGAATACATAATGAAATTTGGGGCTGGGCATGGTGGCTCACGTCTGTAATCCCAGCACTTCGGGAGGCCGAGGAGGGTGGATCACTTGAGGTCAGGAGTTTGACAGCAGCCTGGCCAACATGGCGAAACCCTTCTCTACTAAAAATACAAAAATTAGCTGGGCGTGGTGGTGCATGCCTGTCATTCCAGCTACTCGGGAGGCTAAGGCTCTGGAGAATCGCTGGAACATAGGAGGCGGAGGTTGCAGTGAGCCAAGATCGCAACACTGTACTCTAGCCTGAGTGACAGAGTGGAACTCCCTCTCAAAAAAAGAAATTTCGCATATCATTGATAATCAATAAATGCTAGTACCTTTAATTCTCCTATAACATCTGCAAGTATAGTTTTTCAACATGTTATAAATGTTTGCAAGGCCAAGTATATTTCCTGGGTAGAATGTAAATTTGTGAGAAACTTACAAAATAATAGTAGCCTATGTATATCTATGTCAGGTGAAAAGAGTCATCTGTCCATTGATTGATATATTCATTGATTCATTTATCCATTCATCAATATTTATTATGTATCCTTTATATGTTACCATTAGGCTAGGTCCTAGGATTTAAAAATGAACAAGACATAATCCCCAAGGAATGAATGATCTAGAGGAGGAAGATAAATAAAGAAGGAATAACAAGGGATGTACTACAATAGGAATATACACTAAATGTAATAAAAAACATAAGAATGGCTGAGTTTTGGGAGTGTAGGGAAGATTTTCTGGAGCTGTTATCCATGTAGAATTAATCAGGTTAAAGACTAGATAGAAGGACATTTCACGGAAAGAAAACAGGAAATGCAAAAGCCCAAAGAGGCAATAAGTCACCATACTCAATTTTCATGGGAAGTTGGGTAAATAACTACAACTCTCTTGATAGAAATTGGTGTAACCTTTCCCTAGCCTTTCCAGACATGCTATTTTAGATTATTTTTTCTAGACATCTTCTAATTGCTAAGTATTTCTCTAAAACTGAAAAAATTAAAAGTGTATCAAATAACCTAATGAGATAACTATAATACCAATGCTTATTAGCCATAATAATAAGCATTCTCTTCACTTAAAAAATCACTTTATTATTGGCACATAATCTGTATTTAGTATTATCCTTATTTGTTCTGGTTTTGTTTGGGGGGTGGGGGATGCTGAATTTTTCACACTGGTAAATGAGAAGCCTGGGTCTGATTCAAAGCTGTTATTTTTTGGCCTGTACAGCTTAAAAATGGAAATAACATTTAAAATCTAGAAAGTTGACATAAAATTGAAATAATTTTCTGTGCAAAGTCAGAACTTCTGGCAATGCTGAGTCTGTATTTCTGGCATGGTTATGAGCAAAAGCCGATAGAGCCTGCCTTCTTCAGCCTGGGTTTGAGCTGGTTTGCCGCCATCACCAGTACTCAGAAGTTGCAACCTTCGGACCCTACAGGCTTCACTTACTTACAGAAACATCTGCCTGGATGTATTGTATGTAAACATCTACATTTTAGTTTATAACCCTGCCCTAAATTTCCCTAGTTTTATCTGGATTTTAAAAATACTTTTCCATTCTTCAATTTACCATCTTGCCTTTATTCCTGATGACTTTATCCTGTTTCTATCAGGCTCTTTTCAGTAAAAGAAAGTTATATTTGCTTTTTAATATTTAAAGATTAACTCAGCCAATAGGGTGAATAATGGATACTTTCATGTTATCAACGTATTTGTTTTAATGGGCATTTTGCCTGTATTAAAAATGCAGAATGGGGCTGGGATTACATATCAGGTAGTGCATGGACACAAATGGACTTTTTACACAGTGTGAACCTTTTCAGAAGTATCGTGTTGCATGTATCCTAATTTCTTCTAAGATATATTACAGCTTACCACACACATTGAAAGCTGAAGATTTGGTTTGGATAAGCAATATCTACTAAAAAAATTTATGTATTTTAAGTTAGATATGGTCTTAGCTTAGATTCAACTGGTTGATGGAATACTTGACTCCTTGACTCTCCTAACTATATATTTAAGCACCGTGTCTGACATTTAATAACATGAGGATTTTAAGTTTCATAAAGCAGATTCCACTTAACTGAAACCGAGTAACAAATGTAATGTACCAAGAATAAAACACACAAAAAAAAGACATGAATCTAATTTTCTAATCTGTTAGCACAGTATATATACACATACGTGTGTATATATGTGTATATATCTATATACACACTTTTATAAGGGGCTGTGTAATTGCATTGTCTTATTTGATCTTAACGATCTCAGTCAGTTGGATGAATATTATGATCCCTCTCTTTAGCAGATAAGAAAACCAAGTCTCACTTAAGATAAGCAACCTGCCAAAGCACAAGTAGATAATAAAAAGCAGACCTGGAACTGAAACCCAGGTTTCTGAATTTAAGTTAAATCATTTATATAATAAATATTTATTGACTGTATGCTTCATGCTGGTTTTGTGCTAAATCCTAGAGCTATAATAATGAAGGAAGCAGTTGCTGCCCTCAAGGACCTCACAGATACATAAATCAGTATCATGCAGAATAGTTGATAAAATAGTAGAGATACTTCGAGTGCATGATGGAATACTCATGAGGCCACCTAAGGTTGACTTGGGGTGGGAGGTCTGGTTAAGAAAACACATTTGGATAAAATGGGGATGAGGATTGGCACACTAAGGACAGAGGGGGAAAAATGAGCAAATGCATGTATGGAGGGGAGAAGCAGGAAATCCTAAGCAGTCATTTATGGCTAGGACAGAAAAAGTTTAGGTAGGGAGGGGCAGGACGTGAGGTTGACAAGATGGACAGGGATGGAAGCAGCAATGGGTACCTCTCCAAGGCCTCTGGCTTTTATCCTGTAGCTCAAGGTTTAAAAAAAAATATTGAATGCATTAAAAAATAGGTGGGAAACATTAGAATGTATCACATCTATTAAGTAATTTTTTTGCACTTTTCTTTCATTTGTACTTTTGTGTTGTACTGGAAACTGAGGTAATGTGTATATCTACAGTATAGGTCTAAATGTGAGCAAAAATGGGCCGGGTGCGGTGGTTCACGCCTGTAATCCCAGCACTTTGGGAGGCCGAGGCAGGTGGATCATGAGGTCAGGAGATCGAGACCATCTTGGCTAACATGGTGAAACCCCGTCTCCACTAAAAATACAAAAAAATTAGCTGGGCGTGGTGGCGGGCACATGTAGTCCCAGCTACTCCGGAGGCTGAGCCAGGAGAATGGCGTGAACCGGGAGGCAGAGCTTGCAGTGAGCCAAGATCATGTCACTGCACTGGAGCCTGGGCGACAGAGCGAGACTCTGTCTCAAAATAAATAAATAAACAAATAAATAAATAAATAAATAAAATAAATGTGAGCAAAAATGGTATAGTAAAAAATGTTAAAAAGCACAATTCTCTTCCTGGCAGAAACATGTTCATCCATTTACCATAAAACATATACAAGAATGCTCATAGTAACACTAATCGTATTAGTTGAACATGGACAAAATGAAAACACAGTTTGATATATCCATATAGTTGAATTTTATGTAAAATGGGAATAAATTATTTAAAAACACGTATGATGCCACTAGTAATTCTCACATATAGTTCAAAATGCGAGAAAACTAAATTATGCTGTTGAAAATTAGGACAGTGATTGCCACGGGGATGTGGGGGCAGTTTAGGCCATGAGAACTCTGGGATGCTGTGATGTATATATATGTACGTATGTATATATGTATTGTTCTGGGTGTTTGTTACCTGAGTGTGTTTATTTTTCTTTGAGGAATTCCCCATTGTGTGAGTTTGCATGGGAATCAGGTCTCCCAAAAGGACTTAACATTCTCTCCCTCTGCGAAGTAGTATGATCATTTCAGACGCGCCTGCTCAGGATTTTGAATCTGGTGTGCTAAGATGGAAGAACATTGACTGAGCGTTCCTAACAATGGTAGCTGGTCCACGGTGGTCCACCAATTACAGCAGCTAGTATCACATGTGGCAAAATGAGCAAAGAAGTCAAACCAACTTCCTGCTGGATGACCTTGGCCACATTCTTTGCTGCCTAGTGTCCTTCCACTCCTTCTGGTCACCAAAGCCTGCTTTTGCATCCTTCCTAGCAATTCCATGACTTGGCTTTCTGAATTAACCAATGTGTGTGTGTGTGTGTGTGTGTGTGTGTGTGTGTGTGTGTGTGATAAGCAGAAGGATATCCTTCTGCTTATCCTTAAAGCAGAAGGATAAGATGACCCAGGGACTTTGTATAGAGTGAGTAAAGTCATAAATTACAGAAGATGGCCTGGGATAGGCTAACATTAAAACAGTGGGCAAAGGAAAATGAATCTGGAAAGGAAGTAGAGAACAAAGCCTCACAGAAGAAATAGAGAAGTAAGAGAATGAGGAGAGAGCGATCTCTGGGAAGTGAAAGTAGTTGTAAATTTTAAGGAGATCATAGTGCCAAATGAGGAGAGGGCTTCAAAAAATAGTGTTTGGAAAATATTTCCTGGATTTGGTGATTAGAAGGTAGTTGATTACTTTACAAAAATTGCTTCAGTAGATTACGAAGGTGGTGAGATGTAAATGAGAGGTGAGGTAGAGGAGAGAGTAAATATATGCAACCCAACTGATGTTCCTTCCCATTGCTCTAGCATGGATGGAACAAGTGGACGGTTACCCATAATTCCTCGTAAGCTGTAGATTCAGGAACTGCCCTTCTTTTGTTGCTTGAAACCACTCCTGACTTCACTGCTAGTTGTACTCAGTTCCAAAGCATGGGGAGCTAGGCTTCCCATGATTGCCTCATGACCTTATTCTCTACAATGCCATCCAGTAAGTTTGCACAAATGTATCAGGTTTACTGACCTGATCAGGGTAACTAGCAAGAAAAAAGTATTATATTTTGATGACTATTCTTACAATTCACAGGCAAAGCCACAAGAAGTAAAGTTCTTTTCAGGGACTCTCTTGTGAGAATCCCAAATTTCTAACTTTGCATCCCTGTCCTCAGGTCCTTGCTCCTTGCTTCCCTTTGAAAGGTATATCATTCTTTAAATTATCTTTCTACAGTTTTCTATCATTTTTCACAAAATCCCATTTCCTGGTTATGATGTTTAGTTCTTTCAAAAATGTACCTTCCTCCACTAGCAATTGGTCAAGTCTGACCTGTAAAGTTAGAGCAGAATTTGTCAACAGAGATTCTAGAACTCTAGGATTCTAGGAAATGTCAATTGGAATTCCACCAGAGATTGTGACTGAAAGGGAAATAAAAAATGCACACTTTTTTTTTAAATTTTATGTTCTTGATTGCCATGCGATAGGAGTACTCAGAGTGATAGACATTTAATAAGCATCCCATTACTAACTTTGTTAACGTTCATCAGCCTCATTTGTGAGTACACAGGAGGGCCATGTTCCAATGATTGAGTGCTCTTCCCACTTTTGATATGACATGGGGAAGGCTATTTATAATTGATGAGCATTGAATTGCATGGAAGGAAGGAAGGGAGGCTAGTAATGTCAGCTCTTCCCTCCTGCCATACCTGCCTCTTATTTGCTGCCAATGAACATTCAAAAGCAAACAAACTCCTCTGGGGTAATAAACAAAATTTAAGGGTACTTCATTTGAAATAAGACAATTTTATGTGCAGTGACTTTGCTGATTTCGAGACACTTAGCTATTATTGCTAATGTTGCAAAATCTGGATTTTGTAGTTTAGAAGAGAATTGCATTGTGAAGCTTTTATATTTTTGCCATTTCATCATTTAACTTTTTAAGTGCTTTTATCATTTATTTGTGGTGCCTTATATTTTAGTTATAACTATGTTTTGTTTTATGGTCAAATGAGCCAATTCCTGAGGATGAGCAAGTACAGAAATCTTCCTATTTCAGTTGGAAATGGAATCTTTATGTAGCTATCTGAAGCTCAATCAATAATTGAGTATTTGTATAGCATGATTTTCATATTAAGGAGACACACTTTTTGTGCATCTATAGGTCTATAAAATTGTGTCAGGCTATATTTTAATTTTTATTTCTTCAACTTTTGGATTTAGTAGCTTTACTATTCAACATTGTTAATACATTTTTATGTTGTAAATAACACTAACTAAAATCAATTTAGAACAGTTATTTAAATTAAATCTATTGAGCCTACTTTTAGAAAAATATTCAATTTTGCTTTAGCTGGTTATATAACAAAAATTTGCTATGTTTGCCTAACTTATAAAAAGGAAAGAAAGATTTATTTCAAGAAAGGTGAACTATGTTTAACATTTTTTTTCTAGAAAGTTGGCTAGATAGTAATTCTTAGTTTCAAATATGGAAGTGAAAACTGCTTTTGTATATACCATGCATCATGGGCTATATCTTTGGAGAATCTTGCATAGTGGAAATTTGTGATATGACTTTTAGAACTATTTGGATAAAGTGGTTAAATCAAGATAACAATTTTAAAAGGTGAAACTCGGGTTTCCAACACCTGACACTACTGACTTGTATTCAAGTCGATAATCCTTTGTAGGGAGTTGCAGCCGCACAAAAGGAGTAGGCTAGGAAGACGGCCAAAATAAACATCCGCTGAAAACCATCATTCTCAACTCAAGAGACCATTGACAATTATTATTGCATTATTATGTCTACAAATGATTAATCCTAATGTACCATGAGTTGCAGATACAATAACTTTTATGCAGGTTTCCCCGAGCCTTGAAAGATATTTTAAATGTTCCTCCACAGTTAAAAGACTGAAAAAGGCTGAGTTAGTCCAACGCTCCAGAGAACTTGAGGAAGACAAATTGTGGTGTCAGATAAATTCAGAGGAAGGAGAGTGTCTTAGTCTGTTTGGGCTGACATAACAAAATATTATAGACTGGGTGGCCTAAACAACAGAAATTTATGTATTTTTTCCAGGAGGCTGGAAGTCTGAGATCAGGGTGCCAGCGAGGTTTTGTTTTGGTGAGAGCTCTTTTCCTGGCTGGCATACCCAGGGTGTATGTATGGGGGGAAATCTCTTCCTCTTCTTATAAGGCCTCCAATCCTTTGGATTAGAGCCCATCTCCTATGATGTTATTTAACCTTAATTATTTCCTAAAATCCTTATCTCTATATACAGTCACACTGGGGCTTAGAGCATCACCATATGCATTTTGGGGTGATCCAGTTCAGTCCATACAGAAAGGGATCATCTTAGCACCCTAGGCCTTGTTGTGCAGGCCAGTGTAGGAACAAAATCTCCAAGTAAGGTACCTCTTCAAGGTGTCTCCATCAGTGTGTCATAATGTGCTTCTCTGTCCATAGTGGCTGGTAAGTAACTGTCAAATCACACACACACACACACACACACACAAACACAAATATTCATTCTTATAAATACTAGAGTTATACTCAAAAAAAGATTTTTTTTCTATGTCTTACATTCTGTAAGGCAGTCCCACTATAATGAGATGGTCTTTGCATCATGTTTTTTTGTTTTCTACTTACCACCATCTCCCACACTATATTGTGTATGATTTGTTCTTTAGATTTAATTTTTTTGGCACTAAAACATCATTATTGAAAACTAAATAATTGAATAAAAAATGTCTTTTCATGTGTATCAATATAATATTGGAAAGGACATAGTAATTTCTGTTGTTTTATGCTCTAATCTGTATATGGAAGTTTCATTGACAAGCTCATAAAATGGCAATTCCACACAACTTTGGGAAGCAATAATTTACATTATTAAAATTATACTGAAAATTCCTAAATTGGCTCCCAATTTATCAATTAAAATATAAATTATTTTAACAGACTATCATTAATTGCTCTTTATTGTACTTTCAAAATTAAAAATTTATGTGTATTTGTAGTAACTCAAGCAAAATATTGGATTAAAAAGAAGATGCCATTTTAAATTCTGCTAGACACAGAATTAATTCTCTGTTACAAGAGTTTCCACAATTTGCCTTATCTATCTACCTATCATCTATCTCTCTATCCATCTACCTATCTATCTAATCTATCTCTATCAGCATATATGAATACATGTGAGGATATATATATCTTTATGTGTATATTTATATACTTTCACTAATAATATTGGGAACAATGGAATAGTAAATATCAACGGAATAACCTACATCATGTCTACCCTTTTATCTTGGTTAAAAACCAACTACTATCGGCCCGGCGCGGTGGCTCACGCCTGTAATCTCAGCACTTTGGGCGGCCGAGGTGGGCGGATCATGAGGTCAGGGAATCGAGATCATCCTGGCTAACACAGTGAAAACCCATCTCTACTAAAAATACAAAATATTAGCCGGGCATTGTCTCGGGCACCTGTAGTCCCAGCTACTCGGAGAGGCTGAGGCAGGAGAATGGCGTGAACCCGGGAGGCGCAGCTTGCAGTGAGCCCAGATCGCGCCACTGCACTCCAGCCTGGGAGACAGAGGGAGACTCCGTCAAAACAAACAAACAAAAAAACCATCTACTATCTTAGGGCATAATAGTCCATCTTCTTTCTTACTTCTCCTTAATGTAGCCCCTTCTCTTGGGAAGTTTCCCTTTTCCCGCCCCTCTATGTGCATACATGTGTATACATGGACATAGAAAATTTTAGGGGTAGAAGAGATCATTAAAATTATTGTCATGACAAATTATCTCTACAGACGCAGCATTATAGAGATGAGAAAAATGGTGCCAAGAGAGGATGAATTACAAAGACTCGTGTCTATTGATGACAGTGTAGGGTGAAATCCAGCTCTCATGTATTACAGCTAGAGTTCTTTTATTGAACCCAGTCTAAGTATCACACTGTTCTCACCTCAATGCCTTTGCTCACTCTGTTCTTACCACTAGGATTTCTCACTCTATTTCTACTTTGTCCATGTAAAATTGAAACCTTTTTTCAGCTCTTGTCAAGCTTTCTGGTTTACTGCATATGTCTGCCTTGTCCTACTTCTTAATATAACTGTTGTCTATTTCATAATTTCTCAATTGTATCTATTCTATTTTACATTTGTTTCCATTTTTTTTTTGCTGTGAGAATTCAATGTAAAAAAGATAATAACAATAATATATCACTTAAAATTATTTTCAACTTACTATATATCTGGCACATCACTAACAATTTTATAAGCTCCTTTCATCCCTTTGACTGAGAAACAATTACAGGCTGAGCATCTCTAAGCTGAAAATCAGAAATCTGAAATGCTCCCAAATCCTAAACTTTTGGAATGCTGACATGGCACCACAAGTGGAAAAGTCCACACTTAACCTCCTCTGGTGGCCTGCAGTCAAAATGCTGGCACACAACACATAGTTAACCAAATGACCTCAAGGATAAAAGTGCCTATAGACAACATAGCAAAAATGTGTTATGGGCTTATTGAGGGACTAGAGCACTTTGCATTCATAGAAGAACAAGAACATTTATAAAATGTTCTTTTATAAAACAAGTGCATCCATTTATAAAATCAAAGAGAGACCTGTAAGACAAAAGCGTTGTTAATGAGGCAGATGACCCTGGAGAAAACACATTAAAAAGCCATCCAGCTGAATGCTTCCTTATCTCTAGAGAACCCACTTCCTGGTCCCTCAACTGCTTCTGATATTTCTTCTCGTCTAAAAAAGTAACATACAGTGTACAGCAACCTTTTAATCAAAACACAGCATTGCAAGTGGAGACTGAAAGCGTGCTGTTATTTGTTGTTGCTGTTGTTTAGCAGCTGATACAAGTATTCTAGTGATGATACTGTGCTGTTTGGTTGACTGAACACAGTATTTTTTCACTGTATTAATAATACATTTTTTACTATTAAGTACTTATGCGTGAATAAGTGTAAGAAAATTATTGCTTATCACTAGCATATAAATTCGGAGTCAGGAATGATGGTAATGCCAAACAACCACAGATTGTCCTCTTGTGTAGCTGAGTGATCCCTTTGCTCTCTGATAGTTCAGTGTATACCAACTTTGTTTCGTGCACAAAATGACTGAAAAAATTGCATTCAGCCTATGTTTATAAGGTGTATATGAAACACAAATAAATGTTTTTAGGTTTTGGTCCCATTCCCAAGATATCTCATTATGCATATGCAAATATTCTACTATTGGAAAAAATATCTGAAATCCAAAACATTTCTGGTTGCAAGCATTTCAGATAAGGGATACTCAATCTGTATTATATTCATCCTATAGATAAAGCAGGTGAGGCACAAGGAGTTAAATAACTCATCCAACTTCACACAGTGATGTGCTCATTTTGCACAGAAGTCTTAACGTGAACTACCACATTTCATTGATTTTAACCTGAACATTTTCCTACAAGTTTTTTTACCTCTTAACTCTGGATGCATATTATAATCAATAACACTTAATAAATGTGCAGTACCTTAATTTGCAATTTTTTTTCTTCTTTAGTCATATAACAGTGCATCTCATAATTGATAATATCTTAGATTTGATAAGACATGGTATTTTTTGTGGGCCCTGTACAGTTCAAGGTCTAGTCACATGCAAATATTTGTAGTCCAGAATTTAACACTTTAGAAGATAGTGAGTGTGAATTAACCTTACACAACACTTTAGAAGATAGTGAGTGTGAATTAACCTTACACAAAGAGGGTCAAGTGAATGATTCTTAGGAACAGAGTATAGAATAGTCATGCATTGCTTAACAACAGGGATTTTGGAGGGCAATTTTATTGTTATGCAAACATCATAGAGTGTACTTACACAGACCTACATGGTATAGCCTACTACAAGCCTAGGCTATATGTTGTAGCCTATTGCTCCTAGGCTACAAACCTGTACAGCACGTTACTGAACTAAATACTGTAAGCAATTGGAACACAATGGTAAATATTTGTGTATCCAAACATACCAAAACATAGAAAAGTTACAGCAAAAATACAGTATTATAATCAATGGGAACACTGCAGTATGTGCAGCCCATCATTGTTTGAAATGTCATTGTGCAGCAGTTGGCTGTGTAGTATCAGATTATATTTGAGAAATATTTGCTTTGTTTGCTGACCTTGCATTACCAACCTATCCTCTATAATTCTGGAAGTGGAGCTAAGACGGCAGTAAAGACACAATCAATCAGTGAAAGCTTTTTCCATAAGCATTCATTGGATATCCTATATTAATAGAAAATTATTACATAAAACAGTTTATGTTGAAGGTAAACGAAGAATTTAAGAACACATATGGAATTCATGTGACAAAATAAAAGGAAAATGATATGAAAATGATGTAGTCTTAATTTGAAAGTTGGTGTTATTTGAAAAGAGGTGAGACAACCAGTGAAAGTTAAACATTGATGGCAATCAACCATCTGTGTTTATTTATGACATTTTTTTCTTAGAATAGAATTAATTTGCAAATTGTCAGAATTTGTGCTGTTCCTAGAGTGGTGAGTTTAATTGTAGTTGCCAAGAACTGTCTGTTCTTAAGAACTGCTCACATTTACCTTTGCTATAAACTTTCATCTCATGTTGTGTATAATAATTCTTTAAACCGTGAACATAAATTGAATAAAAACTGATTAATTGCAGTCTATTAAGAAAGAAATGCTAATGAATAAATGTTCTATTTTTCAAATTTTGCTTTATTTTTTTGTTTTAATGTTTTTATAATTATAATACTTTTTTGAAACAAAAATTATAAAAATTTTCTTTTGAATCTAAAATAAATTACTGTTGTTTCAGATATTTCCAGGAAGGCATAATTCAGAGATAAGAAAGTATGACACGCCAAAAAGTTTTAATACAAAGGAACTCAACTTTTAATCACTGTATGACCAGACCTTTTAAAAAACAAATCACTGCATTTTGGGAGAAGTAAAAAGAAATACTGCTATGAACAGTGAAAAAATACAGATTTATTTAATTTGATGCAATCAAGACTATAATTTTAAAACGTGGCTTAAGTCAACTGTCATTAAAGCTGAAATGAACAGTGTGTATAACTAGCTCTTTTTTAAAATATGGAGCTAAAGTATTATATTTTTTCAATTTTTTGGAAAAATAATTTATATAGCCATGTATTGCTTAATGACAGGGGTACTTTCTGAGAAATGTGTTTTAAGTGATTTCATTATTGTGTGAACATCATAAAGTGTACTTACACAAACCTGCATGGTATAACCTACTATATACTATGTTTACTGCTCCTAGGCAACCCATACAGCATGTTACTGTATTGAATACTGTCGGCAATTGCAACATAATGGTAAGTATTTGTGTATCTAAATATAGCTAATTATCTACAGTAAAAATACAATAAAAATACAGTAAAATACAAATGAAAAAAAAGTACACCTATACAGGGTAACTCCACCATAATCTTATGGGACCACTATTGTATATGCAGTCCATCATTGACTGAAATGTTTTATATACACACACACATGCACACAGACAGACAGGTGGACACATACACACACACTCACACAAGAAAGGAGAAAATGAGAGAAGAATGATGACATAAAATATTATTTTTCATAGAATTGACTGCATCTCTAGAAATTAGAAATTATAAATATTCCTCCATTAAATATGTGTAAACTGAGACTCTAAGAAGTCAAATAATTCCTTCCAGCCTATATAACTAGATGGGAGCATGCTAAAGTCAAGTCTATGTAACTGCAGAGCCAGGCTTTTAATCAGTGCACTGCAATAAGTATCTGGAATGGTGGATGGGAATGCTCTACTTACCTAAAACCTCCATTAGAGTGGCTAAGATAAAAAGACTAATCAATTGTTGATAAGGATGCAGAGAACCTGTAACACTCAGATACAGTTGGTAGGAATACAAAATGGTACGTATAACTTATACCATTGAAGTCCATAACTATTAAAGTTATAGACTTGGGAAAATATTTTGGAAAACATGTTATAGTTTCTTAAGAAGCCATTGTAATCCAGACAATCTACTTCTTTCTGTAATGAAAGCATATTCTCAAACAAGACTTGTGTATTAATTTTCGTAACAGCTTTAATAGTCCCAAACTGGAAAAAACCCAAATGTTCATCAACTTGTGAATGGATAAACAAATTGTAGTACATCCTTGTGATAGAATGCTATTCCGCAATAAACAGGAATGAACTATTGATAAATGCAACAAATTGGATGAATCTCAAAATAATTATGCTGATTGATTCCCACATATAAAAACTGAGAAAATAGCAGTATCTTTTCAAAAAACCAGCTCCTGGACTCATTGATTTTTCGAAGGGTTGTTTGTGTCTCTAACTCCTTCAGTTCTGCTGTGATCTTAGTTATTTCTTGTCTTCTGCTAGCTTTTGAATTTCTTTGCTCTTGCTTCTCTAGCTCTTTTAGTTGTGACGTTAGGGTGTGGATTTTAGATCTTTCCTGCTTTCTCTTGTGGGCATTTAGTGCTGTAAATTTCCCTATACCCATTGCTTTAAATGTGTCCCAGAGATTCTGGTACGTTATGTCTTTGTTCTCATTGGTTTCAAAGAACATCTTTATTTCTGCCTTCATTTCATTATTTACCCAGTAGTCATTCGGGAGAAGGTTGTTCGGTTTCCATGTAGTTGTGCGGTTTTGAGTGAGTTTCTTAATCCTGAGTTCTAATTTGGTTGCACTGTGGTCAGAGAGACTGTTTGTTATGATTTCTGTTCTTTTGCATTTGCTGAGGAGTGTTTTACTTCCAATTATGTGGTCAATTTTAGAATAAGTGTGATGTGGTGCTGAGAAGAATGTATATTCTGTTGATTTGTTGTGGAGAGTTCTGTAGATGTCTATTAGGTCTCCTTGGTCCAGAGCTGAGTTCAAGTCCTGAATATCTTTGTTAATTTTCTGTCTTGTTGATCTGTCTAATATTCACACTGGGGTGTTAAAGTTTCCCACTATTATTGTGTGGGAGTCTAAGTCTCTTTGTAGGTCTCTAAGAACTTGCTTTATGAATCTGGGTGCTCCTGTATTTGGTGCATATATATTTAAGATAGTTAGCTCTTCTTGTTGCATTGATCCCTTTATTATTATGTAATGCTCTTCTTTGTCTCTTTTAATCTTTGTTGGTGTAAAGTCTGTTTTATCAGATACTTGGATTGCAACTCCTGCTTTTTTTTTCTTGGTAAATGTTCCTCTCTCCCTTTATTTTGAGCCTAGGTGTGTCGTTGCACATGAGCTGGATCTCCTTAATACAGCACACCGATGGGTCTTGACTCTTTACCCAATTTGCCAGTCTGTGTCTTTTAATTGGGGCAAAATAGATAGACTGCTATCCAGACTAATAAAGTAGAGAAGAGAGACGAATCAAATAGATGTAATAAAAAATGATAAGGGGGATATCACCACCGATCCCACGGAAATGGAAACTACCATCAGAGAATACTATGAATACCTCTACACAAATAAACAGAAAGTCTAGAAGAAATGGATAAATTCTTGGACACATACACCCTCCCAAGACTAAACCAGGAAGAAGTTAAATCCCAGAACAGATCAATAACAAGTTTGGAAATTGAGGCAGTAATTAATAGCCTACCAACCAAAAAAAGTCCAGGACCAGACAGATTCACAGCTGAATTCTACCAGAGATAAAAAGAGGAGCTGGTACCATTCCTTGTGAAACTATTCCAAACAATAGAAAAAAAGGGACTCCTCCCTAACTCATTTTATGAGGCCAGCATCATCCTGATAGCAAAATCTGTCAGAGACACAGCAAAAAAAGAAAATTTCAGGCTAATATCCCTGATGAACATTGATGCAAAAATCCTCAATGAAATACTGGCAAACTGAATCCAGCAGCACATCAGAAAGCTTATCTACCACAATCAAGTTGGCTTCATCCCTGGGATGGAAGGCTGGTTCAACATACACAAATCAATAAACATAACCCATCACATAAACAGAACCCATGATGAAAACCACATGATTATCTCAATAGATGCAGAAAAGGCCTTGGATAAAATTCAACACCCTTTCATGCTAAAAACTCCCAATAAACTAGGTATTGATGGAACGTATACCAAAATAATAAGAGCTATTTATGGAGAAACCCATAGCCAATATCATACTGAATAGGCAAAAGCTGGAAGCATTCCCTTTGAAAACGGGCACAAGACAAGGATGCCCTCTCTCACCACTCCTATTCAACATAGTATTGGAAGTTCTGGCCAGGTCAATCAGGCAAGAGAAAGAAATAAAGGGTATTCAAACAGGAAGAGAGGAAGTCAAATTGTCTCTGCAGATGACATGATTGTATATTTAGAAAACCCCACTGTCTCAGCCCAAAATCTCTTTAACCTGATAAGCAACTTCAGCAAAGTCTCAGGATACAAAGTCAATGTGCAAAAATCACAAGCATTCCTATACACCAATAACAAACAGAGAGCCAAATCATGAGTGAACTCACATTCATAATTGCTACAAAGAGAATAAAATACCTAGGAATACAACTTACAAGGGATGTGAAGGATCTCTTCGAGGAGAACTACAAACCACTGCTCAAGAAAATAAGAGAGGACACAAACAGATGGAAAAACAGTCCATGCTCATGGATAGGGAGAATCAATATTGTGAAATGGCCATACTGCCCATAGTAATTTATAGATTCAATGTTATCCCCGTCAAGCTACCATTGTTTTTCTTCACAGAATTAGATAAAAAACTACTTTAAGTTTCATATGGAACCAAAAAAGAGCCTGAGTGGCCAAGACAATCCTAAGCAAAAAGAACAAAGCTGGAGGCATCACGCTACCTGACTTCAAACTATACTACAAGGCTACAGTAACCAAAACAGTGTAGTACTGGTACCAAAACAGAGAAATAGACCAATAGGACAGAACAGAGGCCTCAGAAATAAAAGCATACATCTACAACCATCTGATCTTTGACAAACCTTACAAAAACAAGCAATGGGGAAAGGATTCCCTATTTAATAAGTGGTGTTGGGAAAACTGGCTAGCCACATGCAGAAAACTGAAATTGGACCCCGTCCTTACACCTTATACAAAAATTAACTCAAGATGGATTAAACAATATACATATGAAAAACAGCTCACCATCACTGGTCATTAGAGAAATGCAACTCAAAACTACAATGAGATACCATCTCACACCAGTTAGAATGACGATCATTAAAAAGTCAGGAAACAACAGATGCTGGAGAGGATGTGGAGAAATAGGAATGCTTTTACACTGTTGGTGGGAGTGTAATTTAGTTCAGCCATTGTGGAAGACAGTGTGATGATTCCTCAAGGATCTAAAACCAGAAATACCATTCGACCCAGCAATCCCACAATTTGGTATATACCCAAAGGATTATAAATCATTCTACTATAAAGATACATGCACACATATGTTTATTGCAGCACTGTTCACAATAGCAAAGACTTGGAACCAACTCAAATGCCCATCAATGATAGACTGGATAAAGAAAATGTGGCACATACACACCATGGAATACTATGCAGCCATAAAAAGGATGAGTTCATGTCCTCTGCAGGGACATGGATGAAGCTGGAAACCATCATTTTCAGCAAAGTAACACAAGAACAGAAAACCAAACACTGCATGTTCTCCCTCATAAGTGGGAGTTGAACAATGAGAACACATGGACACAGGGAGGGGAACATCACACACTGGGGCCTCTCAGTGGGTGGTGGGGCTAGTGGAGGGATAGCATTAGGAGAAATACCTAATGTAGATGACGGGTTGATGGGTGCAGCAAACCACCATGGTATGTGTATACCTATGTAACAAACCTGTGTGTTCTGCACATGTACCCCAGAACTTAAAGTATAATTAAAAAAATAGAAAAATAGCAGTATCAGAAGTCAAATAAATTGCTACCTGAGGATAGGGGTACAGGGAGGTATGGATTACAAAATGGCAAAAGAAGACTTTTAGAAGTGATGGAACTGGTCATTGTCTTGATTGTGGTGATGCTCTTACAAGTTTACAAATATGTTAAAACTTATCAAATCTGTACATGTCACTGTATGTCACATAGAACTCAATAATACTATAACAAATAAATATGAAAATTAATACCACACAGATATTTATAGAGTCTTTGTGCAAGAATGACAAATTACTATTACCATATTTCAGAAATACATTTCCATAGGAACTATGTTCTAATGACTCTAAATAGCTCTGATTTGGTTAGCAATTTTTTTCTAATAATATCTTTACTAAACTAGCGAGGGGCCTGTGGTTATACTTCTAGGGTTTGCTCAGGCCTCAAACATTTATTAATCACCTACAATATGCCTAGCATACTTCTGAGCCCAGGGGACAAATGGATATGAATAAAACAAATAGGTAGTTTAACCTCAGGGAGCTCATTATTTTTAAGTAACAACAAATTAATGGTTACTAAAATCAACTTAATTGGTTTGGTTGCAAGTACTTTTTTTTTTTTCTTGAGACGGAGTTTTACTCTTCTTGACCAGGCTGGGGTGCAATGGCACAATTTCGGCTCACTGCAACATACACCTCCTGGCTTCAAGCAATTCTTCTGCCTCAGCCTCCCAAGTAGCTGGGATTCCAGGCATGAGCCACCATGACCAGCTAGTTTTTGTACTTTTAGTAGAGATGCGGTTTCACCATGTTGACCAAGCTGGTCTCAAACTCCTGACCTGAGGTGATCAGCCCACCTTGGTCTCCCAAAGTGCTAGGATTACAGGTGTGAGCTACCAAGCCCAGCTGCAAGCACTTTTTAAAACTGAAATAAAATTGACTACAATGAAGTAGAATAGGTTAGGATGTCTCATAGGCAACAAAGTTATGCAGGATTACCAAATGTTTGGTAAAATTCTCAGTTCTACAATAGATATGTGTTTTGGGCTAATATATCAACTGTACTTCTTATATAGATGATGGTCAAAAATATAAAACTACTAGTGCCAGTAGAGGAGATAGGAATGTAAAAATGATAATATATAAATCAATTAAATAACTCAGAAAACAGAAGTATACAGAGCAAAGAAAGATGTGATAATAATGACTGAGTGGAAGCAACCAGGAAGACAGTCGTGTAAATTTTTATTCCAAGGGGAAGAGTTGAAGAAGTTAGTAGAGAAACAGATGAAAAGAGATGAAAAGATTTGCCTTTTGAATAGAATGAAGTACCTTATATTATGTCAACCTGCTCACTGAAAGTAAATATAAAAATGAATAATATAATTATTTTAACAGCTCTTTAAAGTCATGGAGAACAATCAAGGCAGCCTGGTTTTGAGGTGCTAAGATCCTGGAGAGAAGGAAAACACACTGAGGTGGGCCCAACATTCACTATTACTTCTTCCCTATAAGCGTTTGTGGCTCATAAGCAGGGATCCAAGATCCCTAGCAAAAATAAGTAATTCAGGCCTTGAGCTGTCTAATCAGTTCAGGGAGACACAATTGGAGTTCAGGGCTACCAAGGCAGCCAGGACTTTAGTGAACAAAATCCCAGAGACAAGGTAACACAGATAACGAGTCTGACATTCTGCACTCCTAATTCTTTTGAGGAATTTGCTTATATCTAAGCTCTTCCAGGCCAAGACAGCCAAGTCGAAAGGGATAGGTAAAGTATAAAAATTCAACCTGAGGGTTTTCGGTCTTAACTGGAAAGGGACACAAAGAGGAGAGACCCTGGTAAACACTCCAGGCTGTCACTAATCTATGGTGATAAAAGTCAGAATAGTCATTATCTTTGAGAGAGTAGTGCTTGGGAAGGAGGGACAGGAAGACTTTTGGAGTGTTGGCAATGATGAATTTCTTCATCTGGTGGTAGTTACATGACCATGTTAATTTTATGAAAAGTAATAAATACATTTGTGATTTGCATAGGTTAATCTTTGATAAAATGGAAAATCAGCATTGCTTACTATAAAAAAGATGTAATATTGCTAAGATAGTAACAAAGAGGGATGTTTCATCATGTTCTTTGCTTATATGAAAAAAGCAAGTGTATGTGGTTGGAATTGCACGCTTACAAGGAAAGGAGTTTGAAAAGGATGAAAATTACAGATTAAAAAAATTATTGTTATATTTCTTTCCACTATAGTAATTGCACTGTGTTTATTTGTTGCATTCCACCAGGGAGTGTTGAATGTTAGGGAACTAATTGGAAAAAAACAGAAGGCACTAAACTGGCTATCCACTTTCAGTATTGCATTTAGATTTATACAAAAAAAAATGATGTCATTTAAAGTAATTAGTGGGAGACAAGGATGGAGGAAGGTCAGAAGATTAACACATTCATAGAGGGGAAAGCCAAAGCTTGAAATGGCTGTGTGGGCCAGATCCGTGTGAGAATGTTGTATCATCCAAGAATTTTTTTTACTGCAGCATATATCTTATTAGAATCCTAATTGTTTTCAGTCTCCAGCAGAGCAGTAATGGCGTAACAATGTTTTTGTATTTCTGTAAGGAATGTTTTCTGGATATCTCTTGGAGTACTGTCATTAACATTTGGTTTACTTTTTTAGTGGCAATATTTTTTCCATTGTTTTGCATACTAAGACACTAATTGATTAGTATATAATCTTTGGGCCAAGTTCTGCCCTAGAATACATATGTGATCTCCACTAACTTCAAATAGAACTGCACGCTCACGTCCTCAAGTATAATCTGGCTTTCTTCCATGGGAGGCAGTGGGAATCACTGAAGCCAATGGGAGCCATGCATGGATAACTGATGGTTGAACTTGGTCCTTAGGGATTAAAAGTCATCTGAGCCTTTCCCCTGGGAAACAAAAAATCAAAGGCTAAGAATAAAAAATCATAATTGCTAGAATTGATTAGTTTTATCAACCCGCTCAAATCTTACAGTATGTATCTCTTGAAACAGTCTAGTGACAGAAAGTAAAGGAGGATCTTAATTTGTTATGCAATCTTTTTGTTCTTATAATAATACTTGAAACAAGAAAATAAAGAGACTTATTTTCAGGTGATTTCATAAAAAGCACATGAATTTTAGTAAGAGGGAAAGCTACTGTTTTCTAACTTCTCTAGAGAACATGTTTATATGTTTGTTGAAATATACACCTATTTGACCCTTAAAAGCTCGTGATTGAAAAAGGAATATTGGAGTCAATTTTATAAAGTTAGTTCAGAAATGAATAGACGAAAAGTTAACCTTCCTTCTCATTCTCCTGCTCTAATACTCTATGAGCAAAAGTGAGAGCTGTTTCTGTTGAGTACATGGCTATCTGCAGTGTTTATTACACCTGGGGGCATTCTAAAAAAATACTTGGAGGAATCGACTTAATTTTGATTTGAGGTTTGTTTTCCCTAATAAACTCTCTCCTTGCAGACAAGGGCAAAGTCTTCTTGAAGATAGCAGTTGTTCTGTACCAGACTTACAAGAATTTTTTTTCTCAAATTCTCATCATGAAAAATTTCAAACATTTAAAACATAAGAAAGAATATGTAATATAAAATATACTCTCATAACCACCATCATGATTCTACACTATTCTATTTTTTTCTCTCTCTCACCTTCTTCCTTCACTACTTCCTTCCCCTTCTTCCATTCTTTTTTCCTTCTGTCTTTTTTCTATTATTCTCTGCTGAACCATTTGAAAGTAAGATGCAGCCATATTGAGATATCACCCCTACCTACTTCATTTCCTAAGAATAAAGATAGTTTCCTGCAAAAAAGGAATGCTTATACACTGTTGGTGAGAGTATAAATTAGTTCAACCATTGTACAAAACTGTGTGGAGATTCCTCAAAGACCTAAAAACAGAAATAGCATTCCATCCAGCAATCCTATTACTAGGTATACACCCAAAGGAATATAAAACATTCTATCATAAAAACGCATGCATACAAATGTTCATTGCAGCACTATTCACAATAGTGAAGACATGCAATCAACCTAAATGTCCATCAACGGCAGACTGGATAAAGAAAATGTATGACATATACACCACGGAATACTATGCAGCCATAAAAACACATGAGATCACCAGGCGCAGTGGCTCATGCCTCTAAACTCAGCACTTTGGGAGGCCGAGGTGGGCAGATCACAAGGTCAGGAGTTCAAGACCAGCCTGACCAATATGGTGAAACTCCATCTCTACTAAAAATACAAAAATTAGCTAGGCATGGTGGTGTGTGCCTGTAGTCCCAGCTACCCGGGAGACTGAGGCAGGAGAATCGCTTGAATCTAGGAGGCAGATGTTGCAGTGAGACGAGATCACACCACTGCAATCCAGCCTGGGCAACAGAGCAAGACTCTGTCTCAAAAAAAAAAAAAAAGAAAGAAAATGCATGAGATCATGTCCTTTGCTGGAACAAGAGTGGAGCTAGAGGCCATTATCCCTAGCAAACTAAGGCAGGAACAGAAAACCAAATACCACACGTTCTCACTTATAAGTGGGAGAGAAATGAAGAGAACACATGAACACATGCATCAGTAGATATTTGGGCCTATCAGAGGTTGAAGAGTGGGAGGAGGGAGGGGATCAGGAAAAATAACTAATAGGTACTAGGCTTAATACCTGGGTTCTCAAATAATCTGTACAACAAACTCCCATGACACAAGTTTACCTACATAACAAACCTGCACTTTTACCGCGAACTTAAAAGTTAAAATAAGATATTCTCCTGCATAACCACATTAACATGTCTACAAAAGTTACATTATTTCTCTAATATAGTATACAATTGGTCAATATTCAGATTTTCCCACCTGTCCTCAAGATATCTGATGGCTATTTTTAGAATCGGCATACAATCAATATTCTTATATTGCGTTTAGTTTTCACGTCTCTTTTACCATACTATAATTTTTATTACTTTTTTTTTCCATGATGTTGACTTTTTGAAGAAACCAGGTCAGTTGTTTTCCCCCATGGATGCCATGGACTCTCCCGAATGCTTGTTGTGTGTGTTGTCCAGTCTTTGTAATTGTTCTTAAGGAAAAGGGTCATCTGATATCATGTCTTATAGTAGTAGGAAATCATAGCATAAAAACAGCATTTGTATTTTAAAGGTAGAAATTTTTAACAAATAATTCTCTAATTCATGGAATTTGATTACCTAGATTTTGAGAAAAGAAAACTTTTGGCCAAGTAGTTTTGTAACATTTTAGTGTACCCAGTATCTCCAACCCCTTTACACACTCAAAGTCTGTTTTCCTTTGGCTAGTTTAGAATAGAGTGAAACAGATGCACTTAGCATTGATTAGTAACATCTACTCTCACATACCATTCCTGTGTTTCAAGTGGTTCTGTATTTCCTCCATGATTTAAAAAAATAAAATAAAACTAATAAAGAAGAAAGGAAGAAAGCCATAGTAAATACGTAGTTATTGTTAGCTTAATGTACTTTACATTTTCAAAGCTTGACTCTTATTTATAGTTTTGATGAGTTTCCTTTCTAAGACTGTTCTTTTAAATCAGATTCCCTCGATTTTGATGCTAAGCAAGAACCCTCTAGTCTTGCGTTCTTGGTTCAGAGATCAAAACGTATATAACTTCTGTTTATTAAAGTATTGGTTTTCACCCAACACCCCCAAACGAAGAAACTTTATTTAGTTCCAGAGGGCTATTTTTCTAGTCCTATCTTTGTCCAGGCCTTTGTTGCCCGAGCAGATAAATGGCTGCTGCCGACAATGCTATAAAAGAATCAGAGCCTGGGGCTCTTGTTATTTTTTAAAATAACAAATTTAAAAATAACGAGTCAATCTTGTTATTTTTTTAAAATGCCTAGAGAATTATTTCAATTTCATTTTGCAGCTATAAGGTTGGTTATATGTATAGAAAAAGAGATCTTGTAACTCAAAGGATTTGGGATCTTAAACTTTTGTATTTGATTACATTTGAATGCAATTATGGAGGCTTGTAATATAATATTTTCTTTCTACTGGATGAAAATTACAGATATGTAATATGGGTTTAGTTACCTGATTGCACATTAACTCTAATACTTTCAGATAGCCTGAGGCATGAGCAAAAATAAAAAGGCTGTGTTGTTTGGCTTGGAACGCAATCAGGTATATCATTGGTTAAATACTCCGCCTGTGTCCTACAAAGATGCTCTTTAATGTAGAAGTGGTGCAATACGTATGGTTTGCTTTATATCTTGGAGACCATCTAAATACCCAGAACAAGGAAAAAACAACCCATAATACATTTCAGGTCCCAGTGGTTGTTAGGAAAATTTTGATTTGTGAGAATTTCTAAGTAGTATGTGATTAGATGATATGAAAATCCAGGCCTGTGACCTTTTCAGCTAAATCTTACAAGTTAGAGGATTCCCAGAGAGTGGGAATCCCTTGACTGCACATGGAAAAGAAAAATCCTGTCTCTGAATGGTCCTAAAATCACCTCCAGGACCAAAATTTAGAAACCATAGAATTTAGGAACCTTAAAAATTTCCATGGTGGGAAAACAGGCTATAGGAATTACAGTACAAGTTCAAATAATAAAGAAATGATAGTTGAAAAAAGGCACCTGAATGTGGGATTTTTAAAAAATCACTGGTGATTACTACAAACAATTAGGTTAGGTTTTCCAAGAAAGTAAACATTTAAGGGAAAAAGATGTCTCCTGTCTTCCAGGTACTCCCAACCTGGGGAGACGTACATAAGGTCCACAGAGCAGCTAGTAAAGAAGGGTGTAACCAAAGGACAAACACTTGACTATGGGAACATGGGCCGTGGATGCCAATTCCTTCTATATTCTAATACATTTTGATTTTACAGAATCTTAGCAGTTTTATAGCTCATTTCCCAAACCATTGTGCAACAGCCAAACATTGGATTGGTACATTCTTATTTCCACCAATTATGTCTGAGCTGAGTTGGAATTGAAGATTGGTTTATGTAAGCAATAGCAAGATTATTTACTAAACTTCAAAATCAGAAGGAAATGTATTCCTCTGCTCTTAAGTCTTTTTTTCCTTGTTTGGCATTTGTTATTGTTTATCACCTACCTACAATGACTTGAAACTTATTTCTATGTGGTTTGAGGTTCTGGAGGTTACTTCTTATGAAGAGCTTAGCATGGCATCACAGTAGAACCTAGACAATAGCTTGAGTCCTAAAGAAAGAGAGAGTGGCATGTTGAATACTCGGTCAGAATCCAAGAAATACTCCATGGAACATGAGGCTCTGGCAGGGAAAAGGCCCCTGTCACTCACTTTTCCTTATTGTCACTTATCTTCATATTCAGTTTTGCCTCTGCATTTTTATAAATATATGAATTACTATCTCACAGAAATATGGCATTAGACATACATATCTATCCTTTCAGAAAAAGACCAAACTTAACCATGTGAGTATAATTTCAGTCTAAAAAGTAGGAGCATTTTTGTTTTTTGTGAGATCTTAGAGTCCCAACTATAATCTTCATTCTTCTAGCAATTCTCTCCAAGGCCAAACAAGATTAAAAGCAAAATCAGAAAACCCACATAGGTATTTCCAGAATATCTATATATTTGGTTTGGCTATAACACCTATATTTACAAAAATAATTTATTTAGGAATAATTCTAATATTCCATACTTGTGAATAACACAACAAAATATTTGAGAATATCTGTAAACTAACTTTGAGTTTAAGAAAACTAGCTTAATATTTTACATATAATAATTGAAAATTATTTTGAAGTGGTTTAGCGAATATTGGAAACAAGTGAATCTTTAAATGAAAAAAATTGTCTTCTTAGCTCACTATGAATGTTCGTATATTAGCATTTATTCAACCACACATTGTGCCAGAGGAAAACTGAAGAACACTGAGGCATTTCTCACTATGGATTCAAAAAATCTGAAAGCTCCAAAAGAGAAAGACAAGAACTAAACATCCTTTCCTCTAGACATTTACCTCAATATAATTTATACCATCATTAACTTTGCAACTAAGTTGTTGGAGCTGTTTCTTGAGTTATTTGATAGAGAAAGATATATGAAAGCAAATTCACCTTAACTTCTTGCTGACTTATGCACTAAAATTGTGTTTTTATTATATGACAAGAGGACAGCAAGGTCATGGAGCAGCACATGGGTTTCAACTATGAAGTTTCCTGACGTTGCATCTCGACTTCAGGATTGCCTAGTTTGAGGGCAGCTAATAATTGGAGTAACTTGATAGCTCTTGTCATCAACTCAAGCAATAATCAGCCATGTCCCTGATGACAACAAAAGGCAATTAGTCTTCATTTTCAACCAAAAGAATGAGATTGAATGTATTTTCCTACTGTCTCAACTTTTAATTTCTAAAACTTAATATAAATTTTGTATCATAGTGTGTTTAGTTGCAGGTAATAGGCTATTTGGGGAGTGAGGGTGGGGAAGAATTCTGAAATCAGGCAGTTCCAAAGCCGATACAGTGACTCAGGCTTTTTCCATTCTTTCCTTTTATCTTTCTCGGCGTGTTGGCTGTTTATGCTTCCTGTAAATTTTCAATTCATGATCACAAGTTTATACTGCCTTTCTAAGTATCCTGGCTACACAATAGGAAGAAATAAAATAGGCAGAAAAAGGACCAGTTTCCCAGATATTCTCTCATTTATCAAGGCAGTAAATCTTCCCTGATACCCTTAGTGCCCTGCAAAACATTTTATATTTTATTTTCAGAATGGAATCATATGACCACCCGTAGCTTATTCATGGGCAAGAGACTGTGTTTTTTTAATGACTGGTTGAGACCAAACATGAGTTACCTACTGAAAATAGGGAGGGTCTTACCTTTCCAGAACACACTATTAACAGATCCATATCTAAATAAAAGGGCACTGTTAACAAGGTATGCACATGTGTGGGAGAAGGAATTAGAATGGTTTGACTAAGTCACTAACAGGACCTACCATAGATACAAATTAGGAAATAGAACTCTATGAGATCTTAATATGGAGAATCTTATTAAAAATAAATTAAAATGAAGTATATAAGTTTTATTCTCCTTGGGTCAGTTTTTTTCTGCCCTGAAGTTTTATTGCATCAAATCTTGTTTACAGGCTGCCTTTGCAAATTTTGACATAATTCATTTGGCAAGAATCCACAATGATATAAAAAGTTCCATGAGAAATTAAAATACCAATAGAGTACAAAAAGAAGTCAAGTTCATTTTATAGTGTTGGATAGATTGTAATTTTAACGTGGGGGAAAGTTGTGGATATATTAATATATTTATCTTACTAGAAATAGCAGCTCCCCAACCTTCTTTTGGCACAATACAGAGTTCTAAGTGACCTCTAAACATCAGCAGCAAAGTGGAAATTTTTCCACTCAATGAGATTGAAAAAAAAAAAAACAAAACCTATTAGTCCATTTTTACATATAGAAAGTAAAATTTATCAATAAAATACAAATGAAAATGTCATTAGTAATAAATACATGCTATGTTTGTTCTTTGGGAGAAGGTTATTTTGAGCTATTAAGGATTCAATTGATTATTGGTTTAACATACATCAATATGTGTTGTAAATATTCTGTAGTAATTCTTGAACCATACATCTGGTAATCTGTTTGATTTGGTACTCCAGAATGTCATGCACAGAGAGAGGCTGCATAAATTTCATTTAAGATCATTAAAGAAAAACAAGATATTTGGTGAATAGCTCAGAATTTATCCCTTCAATTTTATTAAAGAGAAATTATCAGATCTTGGAAAAGACTAAATTTACCTTCATGTTTTGTGTGCATATTGCTCTACTTTGTGTTGAGACAGTTTTCAAGGCCAAAGTTTGATTGTTATACCCCCAATGATAAAGGAGAGAAAATGTGACAGAGCTAAGCAATCCCAGGTTATTCATTCTTTATTTCTTCATTTTGAGTCAACTGGCAAAATGTAGTATGTAGTCTTAGGAGAATAATAGTTACAATTAGATTTAATGTATCTCCAGTGTATTTCAATTTAGAATGGGATTAATTTTAATATATAAACTGAGTATACCGGTATAAAACAATCATTTAAAATTTATGTTCCAATTTAAACTAATGTTTTCATTTTTACACGAAACGTTCCATTGCATCTTAATTAAAATATATATTGATTCTGCTTATTGTTAACAATTTTATCTGGCTACAAAGTGTCAAATACCTCAAACATCAGAAAAGTGGTTCAGCAGATGGGAGAAATTCTAACCAGAGAATTTTACTATTTTATAACATAAATGTTATAAAATTTATTGTTAATTTTCATGCTCCTAGAGGGACAGCAAAGATTTGTGTTTGACTGAAAAATAATCTGTAGCTCCCTTCTAGCCTTTGATTGGCTGTGACTTTGCATTCTTACCTTTTTGGTAATTATAATATTGAATCTAAAAGATTGAATCTAAAAGATTTTCCATGCAAACATATTCAGTGTACATATATTCACCCAACAAACATCATGTTCATATCACTCTTAAAAGCCAAGCATTGTGGATACAAAAACAAAGTATAGTCCCTGCTCTCATGTTGCTTACAGTTCAATAAGAACCAAAGACATAAGATAAATAATTAGAATATAGTATAATATCTGCTGTGATAGAAGTAAATACACACTCCTGCAGTGGGCCAACACAGTCAAATGAGTCAGAAAGCATTTTTTATATGTAGGATTGCATTCTTGAAAAGATACTAGATAATAAGCATTAAAATAGTTAAACCATTGGCATACAAGATGATATTTATCTAGTAACATAGGGCAGTCTATTTCTACTAGAACAAAAGTGAGAGATGTGAGTTTCTTGAGTGCCATTTTCTAGGTTTCAGGGCTTATCTCCAAACAAGTACATTGCCAGAGGATTAGACATAGCATTTTCCAGAGACATAGCCATATGTGAGTTCCATATACAGACAAAATCCAAGTTAAAATGCCTATGGGAATTTTGCAGCAGACTCACAGAATACATGAGTATTTTAATACAAGTTGATTCAATATGGCATACAGCTGGCGAAGCAGAGGGTTTGAGGTAGGGAAGGAAGAGGAGAGATTAATAACAAAGTGAAATCTGATTTTAAGCAGGTTGAATGTTGCTTTGAATGCAACATATGTGTATATGGCTGGTTTGTGCAATTTTTTAAATGTAACCTGTTCCTGCCAGTAAGAAGTGAATGCATAGCTTGTAGTGTGAAAGTAAGTTAACTCTCAAGCCATTGATTTTTTACATGCTAGAAGAGATTTACTGGTGTATTGCTGCTGTTTGCAAAATATTACATGTTAGAAACATAAGAAAACTTGACAGTGTGTTCACATATATATTTTTTACAGAATAATGAAGTTATTCAAATTTCTAAAATTAATCTTACTTTTTCCTAATATTCATCTTTTAAATCATCCAATTTTTTTCTCCCTCCAATAATTAGATTTTTGTCATGAGTTCTGCCTCCAGCTCTTCCCCCAATTTTGCTGATACTCTTCTAATTCCCGGTCTCCCAGTATATGAGTCTTATTCACACCTTGAGTTTTGTGGCATCACATTTTCTTCCTGGCCTGGGGTTCTACACTCGAGCAGTGATATCTTTTATCTGAGGATGGGGATTAAGGACTGAAGACAAACTGAGCAGTATGAATACAGCTCTTATGTGTGATATCCCATTTGCACAAAATAAGGATATGGAAAATGCAATCATAATTGCTACCAGTGATAAAAAGCATCATTTTTAGAATTACTTGATAATAAACTTAGTATGCCTTCTTGTGGAAGAATAACAATGGAGTCATTGGCTGAGGTTGGTCTCTGAACTAGTGCTTAGCAAACTGCACTAAGTGGAACCTCATAACCTTACAGAGTGAACAATCCTTGAAATGTAGGTAATTTACTTTCTTCTTGCAGCTTATTGTTCTTAAATAATTGAGAACCAATTTTTTTTCTCATTTATTTATCCCTAATTCTGAATGATATCCTCTGCCCTCCTGTGATGCTCAGTGATCTGACAATGAGCAGGAAGATAAAATTAGGTGTGCTACTGAGATTGTATGCAAGGAAGGACACAAAAGAAAACATGATAGAGCCAGTGCCAGTCAGCTATTTAGGCATGGCAGAAAGAATGAGTGAGGGACTTTGCGGAAGTGCTCGGCGGGGAGCATAGGGTATGGTAAACTGAAGTATCCAGGGAAGCTGCAGGCTAGGAAGAAGACGAACAGAGCTGTTGAGGTGAGTTCTCATGTTCCCATATGCTATATCTCTAGAACATGTCAGCAGAGTAAGGACACTTCTTCCCACAAGCAAATGGATAAAATCTATCTGTGTGGCCATTCTGAAACCAAAAGATTTTGTTTCAACTGGATAGAGATTATGCTGGTGGCTTTGGCCTCTACATGAATGCAACAGAATATTCCTCAGTAGCTATCTATTTATTTTATCATTCGCCACACAGTGTATTGCCATTGTATGAGAAAATCCTTTCTGGTTAAAATGAATGCTTACAAAGCAGCATTTTATATCTTTTCCCATCTGCGAGGAATTTGTCACATCTTAATATAAAATCCCTTGTTGCCTTAAAGTTTTTAAGACCAAACACATTATAGTTCTAAGGGGATGTTTGTTCTTGTCCATCATCTTTTTTTTTTTTTTTACTTTTAAAACCATGTTTATTTATTTTTGTATCAGAATATGCATGACTTTGTTCTGACTTCCTTTTCTTTCTCCCAAGATAGTCTGAAGAATCAGATACTGGATCTTGAGAGGTTACCTCAAACTATTTTAGGAATGCAAGAAGAAAATGTTTGGCTAGCTCTCCTTTGTTGATTTGCCCCAGCAAGTGGGTTTAGTAATAATTGCACCTTGTAATTCCAACTAGAAGGTCAGTCTTTAGGATTATGGAGGCTTTTATGACCAAATGTATCCTACACCAAGAACATAAACATTCTATAGGTAGGAGTTTGACAGTGCAACATAATTGCAACTTTCTTATCTTCTCCTCATTATAAATGCTTCTCTCCTGATTTTGCTTACCTGCTATACTTATATTCAGTGAAATTTCAAAATGTTACTGTCAAAAGCACTTTCATAAGGTAATATATTTATTCCATACTCTCAGAGGAAAAAGTTTCATATTTTATTTCCAGAATTTGATGTGCTGAGAAATCCCAACCTTGGCTATTTCTTTCCACTATGTTCTTGGTGTCTAACAAGAACAGAAGCAAGAGTATTGGCAAAATTGCCCGCAGTAAAAATGTGGGGTCCTTTAATATATGGATTCATCCTGTATATCTAGCCTTCAAATTTATTATTAAACATTTTCCAAAAAGGCCAGGTGTGGTGGCTCACGCCTGTAATCCCAGCACTTTAGGAGGCCGAGGTAGGCAGATCACCTGAGGCCAGGAGGTCGAGACCAGCCTGGCCAACATGGCGAAACCGCGTCTCTACTAAAAATACAAAAATTAGCCAGGCGTGGTGGCACGCACCTGTAATCCCAGCTACTTGGGACGCTGAGGCAAGAGGATAACTTGAACCCGGGTGTCAGGGGTTGCAATGAACTGAGATTGTGTCACTGCACTCCAGCCTGGGCGACAGAGTGAGACTCCATCTCAAAACAAAAAAGAAAACAAACAAAAAACATTATCAAAAAAAAAAGTTATAATCAAAAAGTATTTTTAAGCCATTCGGAAATATTTAAAATGTATTTAAAATTATGGAACCAATATATTTTATATTGAGAAAGATGCACTGAGCCCACCCTGCCACACAAGACAGAAGCTCCTTATATATTGAGCAGATTGAACATATGCTTAAAAGACCTGTGTCTATAAAGACAGCTCATTCCAGGTTGGATGACAGCTGATTATATAAAGGTTTTCACCAAAGGAACCAGAGCAGTTTCCCTGTAGTTTTACTTGCGGGTTCTGGTGCCCGTTTAAAAATAATGTGAAGTGGCCGGGCGTGATGGCTCACGCCTGTAATCCCAGCACTTTGGGAGTCTGAGGTGGGCGGATCACGAGGTCAGGAGATCGAGACCATCCTGACTAACATGGTGAAACCCCATCTCTACTAAAAAAAAAAAAAAAAATTAGCCGGGCATGGTGGCGGGCACCTGTAGTCCCAACTATTCGGGAGGCTGAGGCAGGAGGATGGTGTGAACCTGGGAGGCGGAGCTTGCAGTGAGCTGAGATTGTGCCACTGCACTACAGCCTGGGCAACAGAGCGAGACTCCATCTCAAAAACATAATCATAATAATAATAATATGAAGCAAACTGTATGCCATCCTTTTCATAAGCTGTACCAGGATAAAAGCATTTAAATCTGTAAATTACTTTTTTTATGGCTTGTGGGTATCTAAACATTTATTTCTTATGTTGCACTCTGATGTATAAATATTCTTCATAAGATAGAATGCTTATAATTAAACATTTGCTAGGGGTTTCTGGGAATGTTTATCATTCTAATATGTAGTATTCCACTTGATAAAGCCAATTATTGCACACACTAAGTGGTAGGGCAGTAGCTTACCAGAACTACATTGCTATAGAATGCTTTATAGCTACAATGTGAATTTTCTTTAAAATCAAAATCTTCTCATGTTAAAAAATACACTCTCTGCAATCAATCTGTTCTACTTCTAGATACGTAACTAAGGAAATGATCTGAAGTATCAAATTAAAATATTATGCACAAAATATATATAGAATTTTAATATTAAGCACAAAAATATAGGGGTATAAACTAATTGTTTATTACTAAAAATAGAAAATGTTGAAATAAATCAAATCATGGAATGAAAACTTAGTCTACAGATATTATGAACCATAAGAATAATTATGTAATATAAAAATTGTTATGATAATATTTATGATATATATGTACATATATACACATACACACATACACATTTGATGAACACATACACTCTCTATTCTTTCCAAAGATACTGGAAAAAATTCCAAAATTATAATTATCTTTGTATGGTATAGTATTTCATTTTTTCTTCCTTTTGTTTTTAGGCATTTTCCAAATTTCTATAATTAGCAGATGTTACTTAGAAAAACAAAATATCTCCAGTAAATTTTCATTTTTCACAATTGGATTTTTCTACATGGAATACAACTTCTTTGATATGTTTTTTGAACAATTTTATATTTTTCTTTTGTCGAACCACTAGAAAGTTTTTGGTTTCACTGCTGAATTTTTGAGGTTAATATAATAGAAGTACGACAGCTGTACCCTCAGACAGACTTGCCCTAGCATCTCTCGGATGCAGAATCTCTTCATGACAGGAAGTGGACCTGTTTGGGCTTGCGTGGTATCTCTTAAAATTCATGTGTTCTTTCACTTTATTTTTATTTCTTGATGGAGAAAAGGAGATATGAGAGAGAGATTGATGGAGACAGGGAGAGAGAGACTGATGGAGGCAGGGAGAGAGAGATTGGGGGAAAGGCAGGAGACAGACTGAAGTAGAAAGGACAAAGAGCTGATTGCAACAGCTGCTTTGCTTATCTGAAAGTTTTAACTTGACTCTTGTTCACATCCCAGGTGACCAGCTAATAAAAATAATTTAAGCTTTAACAAAACAAGGGTAATTTATAATGTGGAAACTATAGTCTGGCACTTGCATCAGCACTAGAAACAAGATTTCTGAAAATTCCTTAGGGGAATGAAACTACCAGGGACATAGAATTTAATAACAGCTTTCTTTTCACCCAACCACCTCATCTCACCTCCCACCCTCTGCTGCCAACTCAACATCAACATCATCATCTTGAAGCAAATTTATACAGTTTTCCGTTTCATTGTTGGATTCTCCACGTTATTTTTAAAGCAATCCTAAAATCATTTCTTCTATACATGAAAATATTTTAAAAATTCAAACCTTAATGGTTTTCAATAAAATTATTGCTACCACAAATCTACAGGTATTCAAGATACCTTGTTTAAGCAGAACTAATTCAATTTTTAAACTAGAATATGTATTGCATATTTTATAAAATTATACTTTTCTTGGACAAAAGGTTAAATGTCTCACAAAAAGGGAATATTTTATTATTTTTTCATCCCTGTTGAATTAGAGCAAAATTAATTTGCTAAATTTAAAAGCTACTGTCATCTAACATATTTTACAAAATGAACATACACATGGAGATTAATCAAAAAAAGCATGGCACCAGCTTCATAACGGTGTCATGCTTAAAATGAACTTACATTTTTATTCTGCCTTGAGGATACACAGATTGTTTTGTTTTAATGGCTTCCAGCCATCTCTATTACATAGCATAAATCCTCAAAGGGGGAAAGCAGATTTTAATCCTCAAAACAACATGTATAAGGAAAGAGTTTAAAAGTGCTGATTAAGCAAATGTTGTTGGTTTAGTCTATCTATTTCACATTTGTGTTTAAGTCATTGTGGAACAAATATTTAACTATTGGAGTAATTGTCTGGACATTATTTAAAATTTGAGTGAATCTTAGGCGTCTCTAAAGTTGCATTTTAAATGACAGTCATCACCAGTTTAAAGGAATTCCTTGGCAGAATTGCTAAGCGAGAAATGAACTCTGGTATTGGAAGGCTATAAGTTCAACATATTATTAAAAACTCAGAATCAGATAGAAGTTCTTGGAGGCATATGAGCTTCCACTGGTAGGCGACTTGACTTTCTCTGCAACCCCGACTGCTGAATTTAGAGTGAGAGACAGAAGGCCAAGCCATGTTTTGTCACATAGCTACTGTGTGACCTTCATTAAGTCAATTTATCTTTCTGATCCTCTATTTCTTTATTAGTTAAATGGAAGTTACAATAATTGTGTTGTCTAATTCATGAGGCTGCTCTAATATTAAATGAAAATAATGCATAGAAAATCATTTTATAGCAGCAAACAATAGAGAAAAATTCATTCACTACATAAAAGGTGAATACATGTCCATTTGTGCAGTACATTTTATGGATATTTGATAAGGAGCAAGAAAGTTGGAATTCTGACTTGGAGTTACAATATCTGGGTTTGAATTCAAGCATTGAAAATAACTAGTTCTGTTATGAGGAGCAAGTCAATTCATGAATTTAAGCTTCCATATTTCTATCGTGAAGTTAATAGTAATACTTGCCTATTAGGTTATCTGGAGATAAAATGACCTCACATATATGAAAACATTGTATAATCTTACTGTTATTGTCATTTTGTTTCAAAAATTCACTTTTCATGATAAAAGACTAAGATAATTTCTATCCCAATGTGGACCTCAAGAAAATAGATTTGGCTTCATACTTTCCCTCTTTTAAGTTTAAATTACACCTCCTTGCAAATTAATTGCCTTTGGAAGCTGTAAATTTTCGTGCAGAATTTAGCATTTTGTTTAATCTTCTTCTCTATACCTGGCGACAGAATAGTTTTAGATTATTTTATTTATTTAATTCCCAAAAATAACTTAAGAAAACACAGTAACTAACAAAATTATGTTAATGGCTGAAGAATTGGCAGAGCAGAAGAATCTATGAGAACGTTGTGTGTCACCTGGGATCCTATCCCCAAAACAGCTTGATCCAAGAGAAAGAGGCCTGGGATGGAGGTAGGGGTCCGAAGTCAACTGGATTCTAGCTTTGAACTTTATGTGAAGCCTCTGAGAATTTTTTTTTTTTTTTTTTAAGACAAAGTTTCCCTCTTCTTGCCCAGGCTGGAGTGCAATGGCGCAATCTCAGCTTACTGCAACCTCCGCCTCCTGGGTTCAAGCGATTCTCCTGCCTCAGCCTCCTGAGTAACTGGGATTACAGGCATGCACCACCACACTCGGCTAATTTTGTATCTTTAGTAGATGGGGTTTCTCTATGTTGGTCAGGCTGGTCTCGAACACCGGATGTCAGGTGATCGGCCTGCCTCAAATTCAAAGTGCTGGGATTACAGGCATGAGCCATGCTCACCTGGCGACTTTTTTTTTTTCCTATTTGTAAACCATGAGAATTAGAGTAAATGGCACATAAGACTTGTCTTACTTGATGCTTGAATATTTTCTCTAGTTCTTAAAGTCTAAGCAATTTGTGGATGCTTAAGGGTAGAAGGGCTCTGATCATTACCTGTTGGTCAGTACAATTCAGCCAGAAGCCAGAGCTAATTGATTAGGAGTTAAAAGTGTTGTAGCTACTGTTTGATAATGTTTTGGTTTTGACCTTAGATAATTTACTGTGTATTTCTGCTTGGAAATGTACAGTTACTTAATATACCCTCATGCTAAGGAAAAGCTCATGTAGATTTCAAGGAAACTCTTCTTAGTCCTAGAGAGTAACTTAAGTTCTGGCAGAATGTGGTTCTGTAAGTATGAATTAGTGAAGATAAAGTAGGTGTCCTCAACTTTATACCTTTTACAATGGGAAAGTTTTATTTTATGGTGTTTGTCTATCATAAATTATTATTACTATTATTTTTTGAGACAGAGTTTCTCTCTTGTGGCCCAGGCTGGAGTGCAATGGCACGATTTCAGCTCACTGAAACTTCTGCCTCCCAGGTTCAAGCGATTCTTCTGCCTCAGTCTCCCGAGTAGCTGGAATTACAGGCGCCCACCACTACGCCTGGCTATTTTTTTTAGATTTTTAGTAGAGATGGGGTTTCACTATGTTGGGCAGGCTGGTCTCGAACTCGTGACCTCATGATCCACCTGCCTCGGCCTCCCACAGTGCTGGGATTACAGGGGTATCATAAATTATTTCGAATCGTTGAGAGCAAAATATATATGTGCCAATGTATCGAAGTTAGTGATTACTTAAAAATGTGATTGCAGGTATTCAAGGATTAAAGTTAGCAAATAACTTCTATTTCTTCTGTCATTATAAAAGGAATAGAATGCTGGATGTTTGTTGTTTTAATACCCCAAATCTTAAGTCACTTAAATCTGCCACAAATATTTTAAAATAAAATCAAAGACAACTTCTGTAAAATGAGCAAAAATTTTTATATTTTGTAATTTATATACAAATATAAATATAGCTTATCTTAAAAATTTAAACTTTAACTTAATACCTTTTATTTTATTTATTCTGAAGCTAGTTGATATCATCTTTAGAGATAACATGAGTTGAGCTGTAATTTTCCAAATAAATTTCAAATAATTTAGCATTTTAATCCATGTATATGGAGTGTTTTGTTTATGTAATATTCAACATCCAAACTCCCAGACTTTTTACTGAGAGTTGGATTATCTCATATGTAACAATATCCTATTATTTCACTTTTTGCATAGTACACAGGAAAAGACAATGATGTCCTTAGTTGCCTAATTCAGATAAACATTTCAAGTTTCTTAACTATGTATCTAATATGAGACCAAAATACTGGGTCTGTACTTGTGCATTAAATTTCACATCCTTGTTTCTTTTGGAAAATGTGTGTCATAATATGGCACAGAAAAGTATTGGTCAGATGTCATGGTGAATGAATGTAGAATAGATCATACTCTTCTGACTCTAATCCTTTTCTTAACTTAGAAATTTAGGATAAAACCATGTTTGAGGCATGATTTAGAACATAGATATTAATCATCATGTAAGTTTCTCTTACCTATTAGTAACATCTACTCGTGTCTAAACATGTTTTACATTAAAAAATCTGATGATCTTAAATTCTTATAAGATAAATGGATAAAGAGATTTCTCAGGGCTTAAAAATATTTTGTATATTTAAATTTTTTATGTATTAAAATTATTTCAGTATGCTTTTAGAATTGCTCTCATTTACCAGATAAGAAGAAAAATAATTCTATCAACTTGGACAGTCTCTCAATGTTGTTCTAATCTGCTACTTTCTAATTAGCTTCAGTCTTTGTGTCCAGGAAAGTGTGAGGCCCGAGGGGAAAAATTCCCAAAGAAGCTTGGAGAGTAAGCTGAGCTTTCTCCACCAAATGGTAAATGTCTATACATTCAAATAATAATAATGATCCATTAGCCACTGTTCAAAACAGTTTTTGGAAAATAGTATCATGAAAAAGATTGCCTTATGTTGGGTTCCTCATAAATACTGAAAAAAATAAGAATTAAAACTTTATCAACTTGAGCAGTTATTTTCTGTGGAGTTTCTCCTTGAAATGAATAATACTAGACACACACAAATGCATGCACACACACACATACATATACAGATCTCTGGGCAAATACATTTGGCGACAGAGACTTGAAAATTAAAGGATAGCCAGGTACAGCAGCTCATCCTGTAATCCCAGATACTCAGGAGGCCGAGGCTTGAGGATTCCTGGAGACCAGGAATTTGAGATCAGCCTGAGAAGCCTAGCAAACCCTTTCTCTAAAAATATAAAATAAAATTATCTGGGCATGGTAGCACATGCCTGTAGTCCCAGCTACTCTGGAGGGTGAGGTGAGAGGCTGTAGTGAGCTGTGATTGCACTACTGCACTCCAGACAGGGTGACAGAGTGAGAACCTGTCTTGAAAAAAAAAAGAGAAAGAAAGAAGGAAGGAAGGAAGGAAGGAAGGTGAAAGAAGGAAGGAAGAAGGGGAAGGAAGGAAAGGTGGAAAGAAAAAAGAAAGAAAGAGAGAAAGAAAGGAAAGAAAGAAAGAAAGAAAGAAAGAAAGAAAGAAAGAAAGAAAGAAAGAAAGGAGGGAGGGAGGGAGGGAGGGAGGGAGGGAGGGAAAGAAAGAAAGAAGAAAGAAAGAAAGAAGAAAATTAAAGAATAAAACCTAATTCCCAATGTGTTAACACTGGTTATAAACTCACTGAGATACAATAATAGTGTTGCTGTCCAAGATTAATATCTTTATCCTGGTTTAATTGTCTTTAATTTCACCATAATAAAAGTTCTTGATTGTAACCAGGACCACATAAATCATCTCCCAAGAGGTTTTCTGACAAAATAAAGGAAATACTTTTTGTAAGTGACCCTCATGCTCCAACAGGCCTTCTACAAGGAAGGGCAAATAGAAAGAGTGTTTTATCTTGGTGTTACACATAATACATCTATGTCAAGACCCATGAATACATTTCAGATCTTTGCCTTTCTAGGTGTTTTATGCTGTTACATGGTCTAGAACATAATACATGTTCAGGTATTATGGGAAATGAATATGCAATAAGTCATATACTGTTCCCTCTGACAGCCTTAACCTCTTGATAATTAAGATATTAAAAAAAACTTTTGAGCACGGTTAAATCAGATTCTTCATAATTTTTTGAAACTGATGATTCATTATGTTAAACTGCCTCAGTGGAATAAGGAGGTTTTTTTTTTTACTATAATCTTCTTCAGATTACTTAATGGTATCATTTTTAAAAAAATAGAACAGCGTTTCCTTGAGAAAATTTATACTAAGCTTAATAATACAAGAATTAATCAGATAAACTCTTCAAGATAGTATTAAAATCATTGTGAATAAGACTAAATCCATGTCAGTTGCATAATATTTGTTTAATTATAATTGAACAGGGGCTAAATATTAATTATCCCTCACTGAATTACATTACAGTCAATTACATTCTTCAGTTCCATTATAATTTATTCAACTTGTGTTTATATTTGACTCTTTAATGCAGATTTAGTTCCAGATTTGGTATAATAGTAATCTTTTTACTGATTTTATTTAGCCTCAGGTAATTTATCTATCAACTGATGGCTATCAAATACTCCTCTTCTCTGTCCAGGGACTGGAGCTTGGATGGGTCAGCCTAGACAGTTTGGGCTAATGCAACTAGAGGAGAGGTTTGCACAGATCTTCTCTGAAGAGAAGATTCATATTCTCTCTCTCTCTCTCTCTCTCTCTTACTCTCTCCTTCTGTCTCTCTTGCAAGGTGTGAACAAAGAGACATATTCTCCCAGTGCCCATGGGCAGCCATACTGTCATGCTGAGGAAATCAAAACTGTAAAACTTAGATAGCAAGTTTAATATTGTTGGAAATAGAAGCCATATAAAACAAGTGGTTAATACAATGCTATAAGAAATAAGAGAACAAATATTTAAGCATGTTTGTAATTAGTTATACAGAAACTTGCTTAGATGAAGGTTTGAATTGTTTTCTGAAAAATACATATAGTTGAATAATAGATGAAAGGAAAGCAAAGCAAATCCTATGAGAGTGGGAGATGAAAGAGAAATGCAAAATACAGGATAGGATAAGGATGAGGAGTTTGAGGAATGGTAAGGAAACTGGCTTGGTCCAAACCATGCCTTTGTGTTGAAGAATTTAGACTTGTAGAGGGAGTGAAATAATGACAGATTTCTGAATTTCTAGACTTTATACTTAGTGTATATCAACTCAACTGCTAGTCTTTCTGTTGTTGTAACTGGCGTGGGGGAGGTAGAAAGGGGAGTGTATGTCAATTATGCTGACCATATCACAACCTTGGAGAAATCATCTCTCCTGCAGCTGATAGAGTCCTGGTTGGGCTATAATCATTGAAACCTGCCAACAGTCATAGGGAGAGGATATCATTGAGGCTAGACCAGTTATTGTTCTACATTATTTCAGACAAAATCATAGTTTCAGTGAAGGAATGTATTTCAAACAGAGAGAAGCCAAGTCCTTTACAGGGATTAAAACATAGTCACTGGAAGAAAGAACTGCTCCTCCTAGAAAAATAAAGGTCTCGTTCTGTCAGGGTCCTTTTTGTCTTCTATATGGAAATTCCAGCCCCCAGAGTGAAGCCAGGCAAGATGGGGAGAGCAGGGAGATAGAGAAAGGGAAAAAAACCCTTGTGGCCACATTTGAGCTCCTGGTTCCAACAATGCCTGCAGGCAGCAAATTCTACTTTGACTTCTAGTTACATGAAGCAATATATTCCCCTTTAGTCAAAGCCAATTTGACTTGGGAATCTGTCACTTACAACAGACAGCATCTTGATGAGTACCATATTCTACCACTGGTGAGAGAACTGCAATATCAACAGATGCACAGTCACCGATCACAGCACTGATCATCACCAGACATGACTTTTATTTTTGTTTACATATTATTATTGCTCCACACATCTGAATATAGGTTCAAGGTGGTTTGATAAACATTAGCTAGTTTAAGGTAATCAATTATATGTCACTTGAAATGCCTTTGATATGACGGAATAAAAATAAAGGAAATGAACTAAACATGGGTAAGGCAGGAACTCTTCATTTAACCAATCTAATAAATGAATACAAGACAAAGTGGCATATTTACATAATTACCTTTAGTCTTCACATTGTCATGAGAAAGACTGTATTTTTAATGAAGCTTTAGGTGCTAGAAAATGAAAATTGCTTTTAAAAAACAAAGATATGCCAGAAACACTGAAATTAGCCCTGTGGATCATTATATTAAATCAAATTCTATCTCCTCACTTCTTGGCTCAGTTTCCACACTATCAAAACTCCATTTCAATGAGCCCACTGAAACCATCAGCAGAAAACATCTGCCTGTTCAGCTGTTTGACATCAAATAAACAAAATGATTGTTGATGAAACAATTTTTTCTCTTGAGTAGCTAGTTGTGTCACTAACCTTATAGCCAAATAATAGATGGGGCAATTTCCAATATAATAAAAAATACACAAAACTTCCAAATAGCAGGTTGAACCTCTTAGAAATGGAATTTGGACTCAAAGAGAGCTGGGCTTCAGGTGCTTTGTGTATAATGCATATGTTTGAGGAATGGTGTTTGTGAGAACAAATTTCAACCTTTATACTTCTTACTGATGTACAAACATGCACAAGATAGTCGAAGAAACACTTAAATCCAAGCTAGAAAAGAACTTCCTTGTTGCTAATGTACAATTAAAGGACTCAGTCCCAGTGTTGTAACTACAATGCAATTTGATACCAAGTGTGGAAAGATTTGCTTTGGGGGATGGGGGCTTGAGGGCTGCCAGGGGACTTGCTCTTTTGGCAGTGATTAACAGTTTGGTAATGAGGGTCTGTGGTGTAGGGGTGAGAATCCAAACACTGTGTCAAATGGTTAGCTGCTCTTTTAATGACCCCAAGTACATGGCAGTCTGAGAGACAGAGAGAGAGAGAGGAGAGAGAGAAAGAGAGTGAGAGTGACAGAGAGAGAGAGAGAGAGAGAGAGACTATGAACATGACACAAGATTCTCACTTTTATCTTTATACAAAGACTATTGTTCTCTATTGTGGGTCGCCCACTACTCCACCTACTCTATTCCCCCCAAAAGAAATCATGGTATTATTATCTATTTGACTATAAGAACAAAATAATACAAATAAATTTTTTTAAAATGAAGACATTTGGGAGTATAAGTCCAGAAGTTGTTGAATCTGTTAAGGAAATAATCTTTTTTAGGTTAAAAAAATGTAACCTGAGAAACAAATTTCTTATTTCTTAAGCTAAAAATGAAGCCAAAAATAGCTTCACAAGAGATTCAACTGTCATGTGAATCATCTCATTTACGTGTCAATTTTATGCCTTAAAAACTGATAACTCAGTTTTGGGTAAAAAATGTGACGTCCAAAAGAAACTAGCTCCTTGAGAAAATCAGAAGGGGGGAAAGTGAACTCTAGGCTGCAGTGTATTTACATTTACTGGCTTGAGATCATCCTGTTATGAGATGTCTTGGAAATTGTGTCCATAATGGCTGGGTTTTTTTTTTTCTTAGCTACACATCCAGGGTTATGTTGTTCAGAGGCAGAAATACCTGGGCGTGAATTCCACATATGTCAATTAGTGGTGAACTTGGGAAATTACATAATCTTGGTTCCAGTAATAATATTATAATAATGCCTTCCTCTTACATTTACTGTAAAGATTGAATGAGATAACACATACAAAATCTGATACATAAGAAATCACGAATAGGTATCAATACTGTTTCTTTCTCCATTTTTGCCTTATTCAACTTAGTATAGCTTTATAATTATTATCAATTCAGTTAATTTTGAGGCAAAATCTGTGCTTGCCAAAATATATTATCCCTTCATATGATGGTGCACAGTTTAATTACTAATGTATTTCAGTGTGTTTTTAAATTTTAATTAAACAATGAACATATAAGTTAATTTCAGCCTCAGCAATAACAACAACACAAAGAAAAAATAATTTGAGGGCTAAATATCTCAGTCATCAAGTTTCTTTTGTTAAAACATCTGTTTGTAAATGAAGTTTAGTGTAAATTATAACTTAACATAAAAGGTTAATGAATAAAGTACAAGACTCACACATGGCTCTCTAAACTCCAGAAAATGTCCAAAGTGGATTTTGGCTAACATCATCTGGACAGTTGCCTAGGTAAAACAAAGCCAAAGCAAAGAAACGGCTGGGCCAAAGGAAGCCTGAGTATATAAACATGAAACTACTGAACTCGGAGGAAATAAGTAAACGAGTCAAATACTGATCCAGGAGCTCTCCATCCATTTTTTATCATGAAGATATTTCACTGCCTTAATCAGGCATCTGGTTTTTATGTTTTTCAGAAAGACTAGAGGCATGAAGAAGGTAAAGCAAGCACATGTATATTCAAACATTGACCCCTTTTCCTCCTATCAAACATTATTCTGTGGATTAATTAAACCTTATTACATTACATATAAATTAGACTATGTTTTAGGGAGGAGTAAACAAATCTCAAATTGACAAAGAAGTTTAAATTTATTTTGTAGTAAATAGAGGAGTTTTTTTTTTTTTGGTTTGTTTAAGTGGTCTAACTTAAAAATGATTATTTTAATTGGGCACATGATTGCATCTATTTGTGGGGTACAATTTGACATTTCCATACATACATGTGTTGTGAGGTTAGTGTATCCATCACCTCATGCATTTATATTTCTTTGTGATGAGAATATTCAAAAGCCTCCCTTCTAGCTATTTTTAATATACCATCTTTTACTGTTAACCATTGTCACTATACTCTGCAACAGATTACCAGGACTTATTCTTCCTAACTGTATCTTTATTCTCATAAGCCAACTCTCCCCATCTTTCCCCTGCCCCAGCCCTCCCCAGTCTCTAGTAACCACTGTTCTACTCTCTCTGCTTCTGCTTCTTTGATGTCAACTTCTTTGCTTTAAGATTCCACATAGGAGTGAGAACATGGCATATTTGTCTTTCTGTGCCTGTCTTATTTCACTTAACATGATGTCCCCAGGCTTATCCATGTTGTCACAAATGACAGGACCTCACTCATTTTTATGGCTAAATACTATTCCATTGTGTAGATATACCACATTTTCTTTATCCATTCATCCATTGTTTGACGCTTAGGTTGACTCCATATCTTGGCTACAGTGAATAGTGCTGTAATCCACATGACAGGAGAGGTCTCTTCTATATACTGATTTACTTTCATAATGGCTGTACTAATTGAAAATTCCACCAACAGTGTAAATAGTTTCCCTTTTCTCCACATTCTTGCCAAAACTTGTTTTCTTTTATCTCTTTTATAATAACCAGTCTAGCTGAAGTGTTATCTCTCGTGGTTTTGATTTGCATTTCTCTGATGATTTTAGTAAGTAGTTTTTTGTTTGCTCTCTAACCTGATGTTTTAAATATCAGGTCCACAGAACCCCCTTCATCTGTGCATAGAATTCAGGAGATCCATGATGGGAACAAAAATACGTTTTTGTTTTTATTGTCCTGTAACTGAAATTTACTGTTTTCTTGAATTATAAATATGGTATCTCACAGATACTTTATAGCATATTATTTTTGTTGCTTATGTCTTGAAATATCTCTTGTTGTAGTCACTACTTTGAAGTTATGGTAGTTTTTAGATTGTCAGTGCCTACACAGCAAAAATAAGGATGAGGACCCCTGCAGGAAGCCTGCACATTTGTATCTGCTATGATTCATGGACTCTGTGTAAAGTTAGCGGATGTATCAGGAAAGTAAGACAAAGGAGTTTCTCTTCCTTCCCCAGCGTATTCTATAATCTATAAATACTTACTAATTCATTCATATTGTCCTCGATATGAAAATATATCTCAGTAACAAAATAAAGATCATGGGGCTAGCAGCTGCTTTTTCACTGAAGTCCCTCAAACTTCTCAAGCAATCTTAGCACAGGATTTGATTATAGAGTAGTGGCAATAGTTTCCCTGGGCATAACTGCAACTGGTTCTGTTTCTTTAAAACCTTTCCTTTACATGCAGTGCCTTTCAGCTTGTCAATCAAAATTTGGAAAATGAGAACGTAGAAATTTAGCCTATTGTGTCAAACCTTAGTTGTCTTCATGATATCCCAGAGTTGAATAAATGAGGCATTTTTTAAGGCTAAATTTGTCAAATAGATAATATTGCATAAACGAGATTATTTTTTGGAGAACATATACTGAATAAGATGTTATCTCCTAAAAATTAAAGTGGTCACCTGTCATATTAGAGAAATTCTGGTCCCCCCCCATCATTCAATAACTACTGAGTTAAGTGTGTTAAAACTTTACTCAGGAAAATGGTATACAGAGAATTGAATTTTGTAGTGCCAATAAATATATTTTCAAGTCCAACCCTTAACCAATTATAAGCTCGAATACCCATTACATGTCCCTTTACTTATTATATTGTGGGTAATTTAAATGTTTTCGGAACTTTAGCATTGGAAATAAGCAGCATTTTCGTCAGATAACTTCTTCGTAGAGTTTCCATTTTAGTTCGGGTTGGTTGTTAATTGTGGAGTAAAGAGAAGTAACAGAATCTCAAGATTGTCTTTATTTCCAAATATAGTAAGTTGCAAATTACTGAACTACTCATCTGTAGTGAGGAGGTTGACTCCAGGAAGCCTTATTAAAAACTCCAAAATTATATTATTTTATGACATTCAAAATAAAGATACCCAAACATCTTTGTCAGAAAGTTCCATTCCCACACAGTGTTCTGATTTTTAAAAAAGATCAAAAGCTACTAAAATAGAAATTTATTTTTAAATCTTGTATAGAATACTCAGTCTTATTCAATGTCATCCGACATCTTTCTTATGTCCTGGAGGGGGGTGGGAGGTGGCTGTCAGGGAAGGGATTTTCCCCTTGGAGGAAAGCTTTTCTTCATAAAAGACTGACAGGCAGTGCGGTAAAACTAATGCTATTGCTGGTCCTCCTCCCGAGACCAGTTTAGCCACACTTTTTTTTTTTTCTATGAGGACCTTCGGGATTGGCCTTGGAAGCATTTTTATTTCCTCCATTAAATGTGGAGAAAAAAAAATGTGGTGGAAAACACTGCTGGAATTCACATTTCTAATGCAACCCACCTAATAATATAACTTTGTATAAACAATTTTTTCCTATTTGTTCTGAGTCAATACTCTATAAAATAGAGACATATTATCAGTTAGCTAGCTCCAGGAATAAAATAGACAAGCTAAAAACAGTATTCATTTGAGCAAATGTATAACATTGAATTACTATGATGCAGCCTTTTAGGTAGTGACTTGTTGGAGTCTCTAATCTCCAAAATACTGAGTACCACAAATTATACTTGTAGTAATATTTAGCAAATTAGGAAATCAAAGAAATGTGTCAGCTTTTTGCTTCTGCTTAGCACATCATTGTGGATATTATCCATGAAGAAAACAAACACACACAAAAAACTTACTTATGATGAAGAATATTCATAGGAACAATACACCAGGATGCATTTTCAAAAGCACTGTTTTTAGGACATAGGGATTGTGATGCCTTGAAAAAAAATCAAGTATCATTATGAAAACAGAGTATCATGAAATACCATGTGCCTTTAATAACTTCCTTATGCTGTGAAGTCATGCAACAACTCATTTATTGTTTCATTCATGAGCGCTTGCCATGTGCTCTAGGCACTGGGATGAGGAGATGAACAAGATAGACAAAAGTCTCTGCCTTCATAGACTTTTTATTGTACTAGGAAGTGACAAGGATACCTTTATAAATATTCAGAATAATGACAGGTGATGATAAATGCAATGAAAGAAAGGTGAAGCATCCCAAAGGGCAGAGATTGAGCACATGTGCAGAGGAATGGAGGAAGAAGTGGACCTGGGTGGTGGAAGAGGGAACATTTGAGCAGAGAGAAGAACAAAGTGAGGGAGGGAGTCATGGGGAAAACAGGACGTGAGGAAAAGGGGAATTCCAGCAAGAGGCATGAGAACATGCAGAGGTCCTGAGGTCTGTTCAAATAAGAGGCTAATGTTTTTGGAAAATAGCTGGTTAAGTGAGTAGAAGAACATGGTAAGAAATAAGCCTGAGAAAAGGAGGGAACGGGAGGCTATGGAGAGGCTTCAGGCCATCTTAAATAGTTTATATTTTCCTCTACCGCTTATATTTTCAAACAGAAGTTATATGTCTGTAATTTATACTATGTTTAGGAAAAGCAATATAATGTAGCCAGCAGCATTTTTATAATCACTGAAGTATTTCATAATTAAAGATCTATGATGTAGCAGTGGAATCAATCACTCAAATATTTCATTATTATATTAAAGATCTATGGTATAGCAATGGATTGAGACACTTTTATCATTCATCTTTTATTATCTGTTCTGTTTCGTTTTCTTTATGGTCCACGATGCTTTCATGAAATAGAGTATATTACTCTTTTATATTACAAGTGATAGCAAAGTATTGGTAGTATTTACCAATATTACAAAAGACTATGTTGAAAAATGGCTTTATAATTATTGTAAAAATTCCAAAATTTGCCTACCTTAAATAGTCTTGGAAATGTCATTGTGTAGGTAAAAAGTAAATGAAATCAGGATATCAAATAGTAAAAAGACTTGATTTTGTTAGCTTTTCAGATCTCTTCCGACTACCCGGTATGTGCCAGACATGGTGTTAAATTTTGCGGGTTTGAATCAATTAAGATATTGTTCTTTGTTTTAAAGTACTCATAATCTATGAAAAGAATTGCAGTGGGATACATTGAATTTCAACCCTAAAATGGGATACATTTCATACAATTGTGCACAAAATAATAAAGTTGCCTTCCTACTCTTGTTCTGAATAATTTAAATCATCTTGCCTAACAGAAGGGATGAGAGAGATGTCCTAGTCTGGCCAAGTAGCAGAAAGCAGTAGTGAGGAGCACCAGCACAAGGATGTCGAAGATGCGTTAGAGAAGCTCTCTGGTTTCAATACAGGACAATGTACAATCAAAGAGATAGTGTGATATTATGGAAACACACAATTTTCAGAGCCATACATACATACAGGCATACAGGGAGACATACAGCTTTCTCTCAAAGAAGCATTTGAATTTGAGTATATTGAACTGTTTGACCCCTGTGTAAGATGGGGATAACAATAAATTTTTGCAAGGGTGTTTTGAGGTGTAAATCAATTCACATAGTTCAAATGTCTAACACTGCACTTGCCATAGAGGAGGTTAGCTCCCCATCTGGCTGAACAATAAAAATAAACTTCCCTCTGTGGCGCAGAACTTATTTAACAGTGGACAGTTCTGTAGCTGTTCTCAATGTCACAAAATTGCAGTGAATACTAGACCTTGAGCATATAACTTACCTACCCCATAAAGGTGTTGGATGAATGTTTGTAAGGTACTTTAATTACTCACGGGTCGAAAGCGCTTGTGAGTGCAAAGTCCCCTTCGTAGGCATTATCACCAGCAGGTTCCACTGCTTTCCCTCAGAAACACTGTGAGAGAGAAACGATGCCTTTTAGGAAAGCAAATTTTCTTATGTTTTCCTTCTGCCACCACTGGAAGAAAAATGCAGTATTTCAACGAGAAATATTACCACATTGCTTGTTCTTGAGGGATTTCCAGAAGAAATACCACAAAAATGCTTTTCTTTGAGGGTATTCAGACTAAAATTCTTACAGATTGAATACATATCAACATAGCTCATATGTAGTATATAGTCTGGTTTTTGTTGTTGTTGTTCTAGAAAGAGTGACATGTGGAAATCCAAGGAATTCCTTCATTTGATGGAGGACAGAGAGTGATTAGTCAGCTAACATGAAAAGCAAATTCCTCCGAATAATCCTGAGCAATACAGAACTCCCATTTACACGATGAAAAAAAATGGCCCCCAAATTAAATAAAGCAATACCAATTTAATAATAAACATACAAGTATAAATTTTGCAAAGGAATTTTTTTTAACCTTTCAATGCAGATGATGACAGATTTTATACTTTCCTTTTAGAAGGCCTCTTTTCAATTAAAAAAAAATATTATTAGTGCTTTGGCAATTTGACAAGGAAGTAGTTACTTCCCCCATCCCTGTGAATAGAAAAACCACGTCATTAATTTGAGCATACATAATGGATAACTGCTGAATTAACCAGAATCATGTAGGGTAATGGCATCCTAAAATAATAGAATCCATCAGCTTGGTTCAGCACCTACTATGTGTAATTTACTTTGGCAGTGGGAACTATCAATAAGCAGGGGAATGAGAGTAAGTGAAATGAGTGTTGCCTCTAAACACCAGAATTCACACCTTAGTGCTGGCCTTAGTTTTTATATGCAGTTGGACTAGTTGCTTAACTTTCCTAGTCTTTAGCTTTTTCAGTGTGAAAAATGAAGAAAGCAGTACCACCCCTTCCATTTGTTGGGAGGATTAGGATAAAGTGAATTTTACATAGTGACTGTTCAAAAGCTGATAGTGCTGCTGCTGTGCAAGATGAACTTATGTGGTTATTCAGGAGCTTACTGTCTACGTGAGGAAATCTAACAAACCCTAAAACAGACTTTTAAAATTAGGGATTGCATAGGAGAATAGATTGTAAAATATTAAATCAATTTCACAGCTAGGAGCATATATTTATAATTTTATGATTAGTAATAATTAAATTCTGTAAACTCAAATTCACAATACACTTTTAGTATTCTTTTTTAAAAAATGTCAACTGAAAATGTCTACTAAATTCATTATAAAATCTGGGTATTTGTTATTGGCTGAAATTTTTATTTTGTTATCTTCATTACCATTTTAGTAATCTATTAATTGCTGAATAGTAATATAATAATAATATATGAAATTATGCTCATTCCTCAAAAACTGGGTCTGAGATTCTAACTCCAGCTACTAACTTTGCCATAACTAACTTTTTTTAGTGTTCACTAAAATAAAAGTTCTGGGTTAAATTTCTCCTCTATGTTTATCTATGAGAAATGATACTTCAAGCCGAACAAACTGTGTTCGTTCTGTTCCACATACAGAACATGAAACATTCTAAGTCTCCCAGTGTGACTGATGATGCCAAGTTACCCAATGTTGGTCTGTTTTCTTTAAATGAGATGGCTGTGTGTGTGTTCATTTGAATAACAGGTTGGCTACTGAAAGTTAATTAAAAAGGAAAAGCACAAGTTTTAATTTCTTCTGGTACTCTTGTTACTAAAAATTTCTCTTCAGAATCTGAAGCTAAACCTTTCTTCTCTGACCCCAGCCTTGTTAGTGCTGCCACCTACAGGAAAATACGGTAGCAAAATAATGAGGCATTCACGTGAAACCCTGTAACTGAATGGACCTCCTCCGTCTGCCCCTATACTAACCTCTTTAAGCCACTGCTAACACACACAAATAATAGTTGCACACATATGCATACATGCACATATATGCATACATGCACAGATATGCTTACATGCTTTCCAAATTTACTCGCTCAGGTGTTCCATTCCTGATGGTTTACAGTGACTTTACTAAGTCAGTATACTAAATTGCAATGGTCTGTTCTCTCCTTTATCCCAGTCCCTGCATTTTAAAAAGTAAAAATTGGTAGGGTTTTGTCTGTCGTATGCCTGGATTGAATTTTTATGTCCACTAATATTCATACTGAAATATCAGGCTGGGCACTTGTGTAGTAATTATATAACATGATGAGAAAAGTTGAGTGATGTGGTGAATGAAGTATTGGCTTTTTGCCAGAGATGCAGCTTTCAATCTGACCTATAGTTCTAGACAACCTGAATAGTCTTGGCCCGGTCCCTAGGGTCAGTGGTCTATAGCAGATAAACCTTTGAATATAATTCAACACAGTATGCAGTCCTGTGAAGTTGACAGCTGGGACTGTGTTTGCAAAGAGGATTAAATACTTCCCCACTTAGACAGGGAGAGAGAAAGAGTGAGCAACTTTCTTGCTAAGACTTCAATTCATTGGAAACATTCACACCTGCATTCTTTGTACCTGTTACAGAGAAGCAATGGTGTCCATTTTCAAAGCCAAGCTAAAAATGTTTATAATGATATTTTTGCTTTCTGCAGTTAATCTGGCTATACTTTCAGTAAAGAAGTAGGGCAATTTCCTCCCAAACCTTTAGACCAACATCACCATCAAGAATATTTCATTTCCCCAGCTGTTGCCAAAGGATGGGTCAGGAAGGTAAATGTGTCAACCCCACTCCCAGTATAGTCAAATTGGTTGTTGCTTCCTGGAGAGCTGTGTTGAGAAGGTTGAGGTAAAGCCTGGACTCAGCAGGAAATTGTGCCCTGATTAAAATAATGGCTGCTGGAGGTGAGATCCCCAGAGGCGGTTCTGCGTATATAACCTATTTGGCCATCTCTGGTCTACATGCTATAAAACTCGTTTAGAAAGAGTTCTTTTTTAAAAAATATATTTTCCCCACTAGAGAAAAGTCTACAGGAAATATAGAAATATTGAAAATGATAACATAAGCTTAAATATATAACACATTTCCATCATATTTAGACAGGAAGGCAACAGTTACTGGCAGGGTGTTGAGTGAAAACAGGATTGTGGGTTTTATCCATTTAGATGAGTTGGGAATACTTGTAAGTAGGGCAGTATGGAACAAGGATACAGAACCACATTCCCATTTTAAGTCCCATTAAGCAATTTGCCAGCCGTAACATGGCTCATTTATGCACATTGGCAGACCCTTGTAGGGCCATGACCTGAGACTGGCTCATATGCAACAAGATTTCCTGTCTGAGGCAGTCATCATTCGAGTCTCTATGCTGCTTTGGTATGACATCTCGTGGCTGTTGATTTGACTTCCTGCCTTACCTTTATCTAGGATCCTGATACCTGTATACCTTCCAGTTCTGGACTCCTCACTGGGTTTGAGTCCTCACTGGAGTTCTCCCAGCTTTGTCCCTGCAATATAGCCCAGTTTTTGGCATCTCTCCAGTCACCCAAGTTGTGTCCATACTTGACTTCTAGCTTAGAATCTTTATTTTGCTGCTTTGGGTGGCCCTGGTTCCCTGCATAGTGTCAGTATAGCAGATAACAAACTGGGAAGAAAAAGTCACTCTAGCAAAGGAAAGACCTTAGGAAAAAGGTAGAAGCAAAAATAGAAATAGGTCTAGGAGAAATCAGATTAGTAGATTACCTTGGAGAATGGCAGGAGGACAAATTATAGGTAAGATGTCAGGAGAAATGTTCTGCGCGGTCCCATAAGAAGTTCAAGCAGATGATTAATGAATGCTTTGGTCAGATTCATTATAGGAAATAAAGAGTATGGAAAATCAGTTTTTCTCGAGAAACTTGGAAACTTGGAGCCTTAAAGAACTGTTGAAGGAAACTCTGGGGAACATAGTGGTCTAATGTCAGAGGCACAGTGGAGGATGGGGAAAGAAAGCGTGATGAGCGAGGAGAAGGTAACACTCAGTCACGTTAGGTAGTGTGCCATGTTAATTCTTTGCTGCAATTCCCTGGGGGTCCGGTAACCCTTAATACCACCCACTTTGAGTCTGTAGATGATTATTTTAGTGGCAATTAAACCAGAGGTGAGTGTGTCTGTGTCTGTGTGTGTGTGTGTTTTAATAAAGTAGGCTTATGTGAAATTGTTTCAGGGAAAAAAAACATCCCCAGAGCAACGTGAATTTCATTCCCAGGCCCTTTCTTTTCTTCCCCCCAAAAATAAAATAAAAGACCCTGACTCTAAGATTTAGTTTGGGAATGGCTGATTTAATCCCTGCTGTTAGGACCTCACACTTTCAAAAATTAATTGGGTCAATCAACATGCCAGAAAGCAGAAAAGCAAAGCACACTTTAGTTAAATTCTAAAAGGAAAGGTGCTTCTTAAATTCACTGTTGCTTGCATACCGCATATTCACATAAAAGTACCATAGCTTACTCATTTCTCTAACCATAAATTTCTGAAGGTTGAGAAATAATGAGATATTATCCTAAAATATACAAACACTGTAGGTATGTGTTGATGGATAAAGTACCAAGTAAACAGGAGATGCTCCTAAAATAGCTCTAAAAAGATTCATTTAGTTTCTTAAAAAATATATAAACAAAAATAAAACAAAAAAGCATCAAGCAATTGAAATATTTCATAAACGAAGAGTATGGTATAGATGGTTTTTCCATGAAATCCACTTGCAAGAAATACTCTACTTACATTGTTATTGTAGTTCATTTTTTGGTTTAGGACTTCTTTTGAAAATGACATGAAAAAACTATGAACAAGATTATCTCCTAACAACTCACAGATCTCAACAGACTTATTATCTTTAAGAAGGGGAACAGAGAGTGCAAAAAATCATCACACTAATTACAGAAAAAAAAATCTTCAAAGTTGTTTACACATATTTTTAGCTAATCTAAAACTTCCTAGAATAAGATACAGAAAAAATGCTTGGAATAAAGTCTGAGGCCATCCATGGTTTGACTGAGAAGAGAGTCCCAAAATTAGTATATTATTGTTCATCAGATTCTGTGGTCCCCAGATCAAGTACCGAGCAGCGTCCCAATTGCTAGAAATCACAAGGCCCAGCAGAACCTTACAGACTCTCTTATACTTATCTTGTGTCACACATATGGCAAAACTTAAATACCTTAACACTTTAATTTCTAAGAAAGAAGTCCAATATTGACTGATGATGCCTCCATTCCTTTCAATAAACAAGCAGAGAGGAAAAAGGCCTACAAGAGCTCTGTCAGGAAATAAGAAGCTCATAAAGTAATCTTATGAAAAGCACAGTTGAACCATTTTTACTGAATTACATTGTTTACAAATGTCGTCAAATGTATTAAGCTAGACACTTGTGACATCCTGAAGACCACATCAAGGCAAGCTCTTTGCAAAAACCAAAAAGATTGCTGCACTGGATAGGTAATAATACAGTGGGCAGCTGGCTAGATTTTTAACCGTGGCTTAATCAGAAGAGACTAGGGGTAAGGGGAAGCTTCAAAATCAGAGTAAATTCCTCTTTTACTACAAAGATCAAAGTAGAGTACAGCCAAAAAAATTTCAAGATGAAATGTCCCTCTTTATATTACCCACAAAAAAGAGATGAATTGGCTCTTGACCAATGAAAAATGATATTATTATTGCTTTGGATGGGAAGAGTTTAGCTTCTTTTTCAATCATAGTGACTTAAAAATATGAAGATGAAGAGATATTTAGGCCATTCCTATGGTCAGAGAAGTCTAGCTCATCCTTGAGTGTAATTAACTACCTAACCAATGGCTCTAAATGTCTGCTGTTTTCTGTTTTGATTGCCTGGACCAAAAGCAGGAAAAGAACATCATGATCCTCAGAGGTCATCATGAGTGAAGTTTACAAGGAGTCTTGGCACCTGCTCTGTCTTGCCAACTAGAAGAGGCACGGGGTTCTTTTTTTTTTTAATAGTCACTATTATGTATATTGTAGCGTGCCAGAACTTATTCATCTCATAAATTCATCTTATAACTGAAAGTCTGCGCCCTTTGACCAACATCTCCCCATTTCTCCTACCCTCCTGTGCCTGGCAATGACCATTCTACTCTCTGATTCTATGAATTTGACTTTTTTAGATTCCACGTGTAAGCAAAATCACGTAGTATTTGTTTTTCTTTGCCCACCTTATCTTATTTCACTTGGTGTAATGTCCTGCTGGTTAATCCGTGTTGCCACAAATAACAGGATTTTCTCCTTTTGTTGCTGAGTAATAATACGTGTGTGTGTATATCACATTTTCTTGATCAATTCATTTGTAAATGTACACAGGTTCTTTCTGGTTTCCATGTTTTAGCTACTGTGAATAATGCTGCAATGAGTATGGGAGTGCAGATTTTTCTTTGGGATACTGATTTCATTTTCTTTAGATATACACCCAAAAGTGAGAGAGCTGGATTGTATGGCAATTCTATTTTAATTTTTTGAGAAACCTTCATATTGTTTTCCATAATGGCTGTACTAATTTACATTTCCACCAACAGTGTACAAGGGGTGCCTTTTCTCTACATCCTCACCAACATTTATCTCTTGTCTTTTTAGTAACAGCTGTCCTGACAGGTATGTGGTGATATATCTGATTGTGGTTTTTAACTGCCCTTCCCTGATAATTAGTAATACTGAGTACCTTTTTATATATTTGTTGGCCATTTGAATGTCTTCTTTGGAAACATGTCTATCAAGGTCTTTTGCCCATTTTTAAATTAGGTTGTATTTTTTTGCTCTTGAGCTGGGTGAGTTTCTTATATACTTTGGTTATTAACCCTTTATCAGATACATGATTTGCAAATATTTTCTTCCATTCTATAGGTTTCCTTTTGATTTTGTTGATTATTTCCCTTGTTGTGCAGAAGCCTTTTATTTGATGTAGTTCCTCTTGTTTACATTTGCTTTTGTTGCCAGCATCAAGTTCCTTTTAAGACCCTTTTGTTTCTGGCATTGTGTTTCTGTGATTCTGACTATCTCCTTAATGATAATTTTATGCCTTATATTTTACCACCTGCTTTTAACTTTTGCCATCTACTTTTCTTTTTATCTACTTGTTTCTATCAGCTCTGCTTTTCTTTGCTGACTTTTCATTCACTCCATTTCTGCCTTGATTTTGCCATGCCTACCTTCTGGCCAAGTAACCCCAGTGAAAGGAAAATAAATCTTGGGGCCCCAAATCACTAAGCTAAAGGAAAAGTCAAGCTGGGAATTGCTTACGGCAAACCTGCCTTCCATTCTATTCAAAGTTACCCCTCTGCTCACTGAGATAAATGCATATCAGATTGCCTCCTTTGGGAAGGCTAATCATAAACTCAAAAGAATGCAACTACTTGTCTCTTATCTACCTATGACCTGGAAGCCCCCTGGTCGCCTTTACAGACCAAACCCGTGTTCATCCTACATATGTTATTGATGTCTCACATCTCCCTAAAATGTGTAAAATTAAACTGCTCTGACCACCTTGGGCACATGTTGTCAGGACCTGCTGAGGCTGTGTGTCCTCAACCTTGGCAAAATAAACTTCCTAAATTAACTGCGACCTGTCTCAGATATTCAGGGTTCATACCCCAATATTCTTGGCTGTGAAGTTATCTCAAGCTCTCAGAATTCTTGAGATAATGGAACTGTCTGTGGAAGCAATTATTCATTATTTGGTATTCATCATAAAGATGTCCCAAATTAAAAAACAACAGCTATGACAATGAGAAAACATTCTTGTTCACAGAGAATGGGGAAAAAATTGGAATAAATTTACTGCTTAGATTTTTATTGAATGTGCAAATTATGATAGAAATTTGCAAAAAGAATTTTAATATGCTGCCTCAATATAACTGAAAACTGCTTCTCCTAAAAAAGTTATCTAAAAAGAGAAAAGTGCAGATAAATATTTGTTTATATTAGTGGTAAAATCAAGATTAAAAGTTAAGGTATAGTAGGTAGAAAATTATTATATAATGTAGAAGAGAAAAGGAGTTATATAAAAGAAGATTTTCATTATCCATTGTTTGTCCATGTGTTGTTGAAATGTGGCTTTGTTATGAAGCCAATGAAGTTTTCGTTTTCCACATTTTCTTTCCAGTGAATAATTAATCCCCACAATTTATTAGTCACTTTAGTTTCAGAGGGTCTTGTGACTCTAAACCACCTTCCCTTTCGAAACAGTGAAAGATAAAAGAATCCTTTGCATTTTATGGCATATTAAACTTTAGAGTAAATATATTTTAATCTACTTGAAGTTCCTTTTTATAAGACAGTATTGTTATCTTTTCTTTTCTTTTTTTTTGGTGGGGGGGACAGAGTCTCACTGTGTCACCCAGGCTGGAGAGCAGTGGTGCTATCTCATCTCACTGCAACCTCCACCTCCTGGGTTCAAGAGATTCTCCTGCCTCAGCCTCCTGAGTAGCTGGGATTACAGGCGCCCACCACCACGCCCGGCTAATTTTTGTATTTTTAGTAGAAATGGGGTTTCACCATGTTGGTCAGGCGGGTCTCCAACTCCTGACCTCGTGATCCACCCACCTCGGTCTCCCAAAGTGCTGGGATTATAGGCGTGAGCCACTGTGCCCGGCCATATTGTTATCTTTTCATACTATGACCACCATAACCTATATCTGACATTTTGAGACACATCTTAACCTATCCCATTTTATTTCTACTTCCAGTAATATGTATTATTACCAAAACAATATTTTTAAGGTTTATTGGAATGACTTCCAGTGGCTCTTTGGATAAAACACAAATCCCTACGCACCCAACAGCCTGCATGGACGTGCCTTGTCACATTTGGCTCTCGCTTCGTCGTGGGCCTTTCTTCCCTTGCTCTCCTCACACCAGGTTCTTAGGTCTTCTTTCTGCTCCTTTTCACTGGAAGGCTATTGTCCCTGTTGTTTCCCTTGATTCTGTTCTTCTTTACCCTTCATAACATCCCTTTATTCATGATTATTTCCTAATCATTTAAGTCAGGCTAATGGGATATTAATTAGAGAGCATAAATATCCTAATTTAAAATTACCTGACTATCTGCCTCCTCTTCTACAATGTAAGCTCCATAACGGCAGGGACCGTGTTGGTCCTGTGTGGTCCTCTACAGTCAGAGATTAGCATGGTTCCTCCTACATGGTAAGGACTCAAAAAATATTTATTCAGTATAGACATGAACAAATACATGAAGAATGAATGGAACAATTGAAATTCATCTTTCTGTTAATTTATAATTTGCTTTTTTTCCCCAGTGTTATTACTTTCTTATGCCATAGTGACGTTGGAGCGGGCTGTCATAAGATGTAATATTTGTCAAAATGGGGTGCCAGTAGATGCTTATGGAAAAAAAATTAGAGAATGGCAAGCCTGCTGATCTAGTTGTTCTTCCCCACTAAGTCCCTGAAAGAAAGATGAATACAGGGGATAATGCCAAATAAGGGGTTTAACCCAGATTTTAGTGAGAACTTTCAAAAGCCAGGATATAAGCAGAGGAAGTTCCTTTTAAGTAGGCTAAATTGGTCTAGATGGCCTAAAATTAAAGCAAGCCAAAAGCCTTGATTTCTCTTCCCCTATCAATTCATTGGGATCTTGAATCTTATTATTCCAGTGATAAAAAGACCAGTCAAGCGTTCTCAGGCATCGAGAAGAGAGCAGATAAATGAAAGATCTTGAGCAGGCACGGTAGTCTAAGAGCATTTTTCACAAAGCCTAGATGGAAGGAAGTGGCTGGAAGGGAAGCCGGTGGTGCTGGTTGAGAAATAAACTTTGAGAAACCATTGCTCTAGTTTGTATATAGGATTTCAGGTGACTCAAGAACAGAGGTCTAATTAATCTCTGTCTTTCATAGGACTCTTCAAAAATGTGTATGGTTGCTTTCTTTCTTTTTTTCTTTTTTTTTTTTTGAGATGGAGTCTCTCTCTGTTACCCAGGCTGGAGTGCAGTGGGGCACTATCTTGGCTCACTGCAACCTCTGCTTCCTGGGTTCAACCAATTCTCATGCCTCTCCCTCCTGAGTAGCTGGAATTACATGTGCCCCCTACCATGCCCAGCTGATTTTTGTATTTTTAGTAGAGACGGGATTTCACCGTGTTGACCAGGCTGGTCTTGAACTCTTGACCTCAGGTGATCTGCACCTTGGCCTCCCAAAGTGCTGGGATTACGGGCATGAGCCAACGGGACTGTTTGCTTTTTAACTACACATAATATATTAGAAAATAAAAAATGTTTCTAATACATTTAAATTTTATGCAACTTTATTATTTTCTTTTTTCTATATTATAGACATTTGCATATATCCATCAAATGGATGGATTTTTATTTAAGGAAGATTCTGAGTATGTTTATTGTCTCAAATAAGTGACTATCTGTGATAACTAGGCAGCAATAATTCTAATTAAGCTCTCTCTTTATTTGTTCCTTCATTCAATGGATTTTACTGAGTTCCTCCTATGTCCTAAACATCACTACAGGTATTGACCATGTCATTACATTGAACATTAGTTATGACCAATACAATGCCCAGCTTTGATAGCCTTATGTAGTTTACCTTTCAACGATGGAGACAGAGAGTAAACAAATAAACAAAAACATATATCAGAAAGTAATAAATACCAAGGGAAAATTAAGAGTTGGGTAAAACATAACTAGAGGTGGGTACATGTAGGTTTCTAGTAAAGCTGTTTAGGAAAAACCTCTCAAAAAAGATTATATTTGAGCAAAGACTTGACTGAAGTGAGGGAGCTAACTGGGTGAAAATCTGAGAAAATAGCATTCCAGTGGGAGGGAACAGCAAATACAGAAAAACTGGGGCAAGATCAAGCATGGCATGTTAAAGAGAGAGCAGACAGACCAGTAGCATTGAAATATAGTGAGGCAGAGTATATAGGAGACAACATCGAAGAGTTAGCCAGAGACCAGATCATACACAACCCTGCAGGCTTACACATTTTATCTGAAGGAGCTGGGAAGCCATATGATAGTTTACAGCAGAAAGTAACATGCATTGAATTATACTTTTAGAAGTTTTCTCTGGCTCCATAGAGGAGAATGTACCAATGATGGGTAAAAATAGGAACACAGATCAGTTTTGAGGCCATTGCAGAGAGGAATCAAGAATGTCCCCTAGGCTTTCAACCTAAGCACCTGGTGAACAGTGGCGTTTTTGTATAAAGGCTGGGAACGTTGACATTTGTTAGAGTAGGAATCCAAGGGCTCTATTCTGGATGTGTTAACTTTGAGACACCAGTTAGACAGCCAAGTGGACACATCGAGTAGAGAGTTGATTATATAAGATAATGGTCCAGGTGAGAATTCAAAATAGAAAATAAAATTTAGGAATTTAGGAACCAGCAGCATATATCTGGCATTTAAAACCATGTGTCTGGATGATTGTAAAGAAAATTTAGTTATTTGAAGAGTGAGCCATGAGTATTCCAATATCAAATCTGCAACATCTACAGCTCCAAAAGCTAAGAGAAAAAAGCATTTCAAAACGGACAGATCAACCATGTGGATTTACTATGTCAAATATTATCTAGAAATCAAAGAAGAAAAGATTGAAAACTGACCATTAGATTTAGTAATTGGGGATTAGCAACCTTGACAAGATTGATTATAATATAGTGCGAGGAATAAAAACCGGGTCAGTGATATATTCGAGAGAAAATGAGAGGTGAAGGAGTGTGAACACAAAGTAAAAGTAGGGTTTTAGAGGAATTTGTTTTAAAGCACTGCAGAGAAATAGGCCGTTAGCTAGATGGAGGCATGCAGATATGAGAGGATTGTTTTATTATCAAGATTGGAAACATTACAGCATGTACATATGCTTCATGATCCAGTAAAGAAGGAAAAGTTCATGATGCAGAGACAGAAAGAGAACACAAGAGTGAAGACCTTTAGTAAGTGAGAGGGGAGGGGATCTAGTGCACAAATTTAGAGATTGGCTTAGGATAAGAGCACAGAAACTCATCTATTGTAGCAGAAATAAGGCCCAGTATGAAAGTACTGATGCTTATAAGACCATAGATTTAGTGGTGGAAAAATAAGGAGTGTATGTTTTGATTAATTGTATTTTCTAAGTAGCATTCAAAAGCAAGGTAATAATTTGAGAGTGAGAGTAAAGTGTAGAGGTAGAAGGCATTACATATGGAACTGAAAAGAAGAGAAGAGAAGGTATGCAGCAGTAAGAGTTGACAGGGTAAATGAACTGGAGACATATTCCCATTGGACAATGCAGAAGCCCATTGTTTGGGACAGACGTCACACTCACTGGGTGTACTTTTATATGCCAGACATGTCTAAGCATCTAGTGTCAGTGTACTCTGACAGCACCTGCCTCAGCAGCACCACCTATATCTCATGCTCTATCCCAGGCTTCTGGTATATCCCAGGCTATATCCAATCTACTGCTAAGAAGATTGCCTACTGAATCCCTCAGCCATAATTACACAGGTAAATCTGAAAGTATGAGGGAGTTAAAATCCCATGGCACAAACCTTGATCTTGGAGTATGAAAGTGGTGAGTAAATGTGCCCTCTTTCCGCTCCACTGGCAATTTTGAGGACGTTCTACAAGGCTCTTCAGAAGATTCCCAACAGGCAGGATAGAGTCCCAGGAGTGATAAGCTCATTAACAGGCCTAATTTGTCTTTTCCTCCTTCCCTGTCTCACTTTTCCCAGTTCCCCCATCTCACCCCTGTAGATTGTTTGCCAAAATAAGCCATCTATGTCAAAGCCCTTGCCTCAGGCTCTGCTTTCTGGGGAACCCAAGCTAAGTCACCTGCCATCAGGAAGACACATACTAAGTTGCTTTCTCCAGCATGGGCAGTGATTTTCACCATGTTTTTCTTGGTTACTCTTCTAACCAACCATATGGCTTTGGATACAGTTGGCCAAGTCTAGGATACAGGCTCCAGCCATATACATACAAAGATATTTTCTGGGGAATGCTGACAGATTCTTCTAGGGAATCAGTTATTTATCCTGTTTACTTAGCCACATGCTTTAACCCAGCAAGTCAATCAAGTGAAGAAATGAAAGAAAATATTTGAAAATTAAAATTAGGAGAAAAGTCCCAATGACAGCATATCTATTTCTACTGGAATGATAGATAACTATACAGACCCTAAGAAAAGAGGGAAATTTGTTGTAGATGTCTGCATTGTCTTTCAGCTTCTCTTTCTCCCTCTCCCTGGGACAGCCTTCTGCTGTTCTTGGCCTTCTCCTCTTAACCAGCTCCAGAGAGTAGGTCACCAGAGAGTAGGAGAAGTACTTCTTGGCTAACAACCTGTTCAGGTGGTTGGCCTTCAACCTGGTCTCTTGGGAAGGGCTCCTAGAAATGATTTTCCTGATTATTTTCCCAAGCAGCTGGTCTCTTCCCACTGCCCATCTGGGGGAGTTGAGAGGAAGCAGTCAGAACAAAGGGGAGCGCCATGGAGCACTGTCAGGTGGAAGATCAGCAGACCCACTGCCAAGCGAGTATAATCTCTCTCCAGGGCTCAGCCAACTCCTTCCATCCCTTGGATCTGCCCACTAAGGTCCAAACTGTCTCCGTGGCCAGCCGGCTTGCTTCATGATTCTTGGAAATGCATCTGTATCTTTTCATAAAACATTACAGGGAACATCCAGAACATTCATAACATGTTCATAAATATAAATCTTTAAATGAAATGATGTTTTCCCTTGGATGAAATGAACTTGTTGAAGAAAGACGCATTTGGCATTCCTCAAACAGCTTTGGATCATGTGCTGTTTAAGTAACTGTCATTTCACTGCTGGGTTCATTGACACTTGGTTCTTTAATGGTGCTTGTAGTGAATAATGCTGTCTGCACAGAAAGGGTAAAGAAAACAGTCATACAAAATTCACACCATTGTCTGGTGGTTGCTGAGAACGAATATTCCTGATATGCTTATTAAATTTGAAGCCTAAATTCTCTTCACATGTAATCAACATAAAGTCAAAATAATTATTTTACCCAAATGCTGTGTGTAGAGGTTCAGTCTATTTTTATAAAAGAAAAAAAAGTCAACAGATGGCTAGAAAGAGTAGCTTAAGACATCAAAAACAGCTGAATAAACTTTCAATAGTCTGGGGTAAGAGAGAGAACAAGAGTGAAACAGATCTTACTCTATACTTATATGCATTGACGGTTCATTATGTTAAAAATATATTTTAATATATACCCACTGATTTTTTTATAAGAAACATAATTCAAAGGGATGATATAAAACCATATAATTACAATCATATATCATACATTCAAAATATTTAATCATACGTAGAATACATATAATAATCATATAATTATAATAAAAATTATTTTATTTTTAAAAATATGTTTTTGTAAACAATACATTTAACTACTTGCTAACCAAATAATGTTCTTTATTAGTGTTACCACACGGTAGAGCAAACAATACATCCAGGGAAGTATGCTTTTATATTAAAGATTATGTAATAATAAGTATGTCTTCACTGAATGTTCCCAGCAATCTGGATTTGTCAAAAATCATATGAAGAATCTGACCAGGATAAAATGTTACTGAAAATTATGACCTTGAAAAAGAAAAAAACAGCACAAATGACCTGTGTAACGCACTAGAATGTATTTCAGGAGGTCTGGGTCTCATCCCTGTTCAACCACAAAACTGCTTAACATCTCTAAGCCTCAGTTTCATCAACTCTAAAATGAATAAGTTAAACTACATACTATCTCAGCTTCCTTCGGCTCCAACATTGAATGATGTTAACAGAGTCAGCCTTATCCACATCATGTGTTAAGGGGAAGAAAAACCTGTCCTCTCCCCTACATTTTTCTTCCTGTTTCTCTTCTTCTAGCCCAAAATGTCTTCCCCACCACATGATTGGCATAGGAGATAATCTTGGAAAGAGCACCCATTATTAGCTTTTAACACTTTATCTGAAATTAGTAATTGGTAATCATCCCAATTACCAATTGCATGGAGAAAACACAAATTTAGTAAGAGGTGTGAGTCTCTGGCATGCCCCATCTTGTGACTTACTGCCTGAGGAGTTCAGAGCAATGTGAGGGGCCAGAGTAGTAACCTGGCACAGCTAGTTAACAGGGAAATGAGGAAACTGAATGAGCACATTTGCATTTTATTGTTTTCTGCAGCCATCATCACCATTATTAGATATTTTCAACCAAAGGGGATATATTTTGAAGGGGGCCTATAACACCCAGCCCCACTGTAACCCCCATTACCAAACACTTAGCCCGTTGTTAATTGCAAAAACAAAAATATCTTAATTGGAGTTAAGATCTTCCTTTCGTGCTCCCTCTGCCACTCAAAGAAAGCGTATTACTTTCTACTGGAAGTAGCCCAGCTACAATTGCTATTAATGTTAAAAACATACCAGTTAGTTCATGCAACCTACGACCCATGAGTATTTATATTTGTTAAAAAAACCTAATTTTCTAAGCATAGCAATTGCTCATTTAACACCGCTAAAATGCAACTATGTTTCATTTTTAATTATTATAGTCATTGAAGTACATTAGCTTAATCTGACATTAACTATCCTTCCAACATTGATGTTTATTATCTCATGACCTGTTCTCCTCTACAGGTTCATGAATTGATTTTGTTGATGTGTTACAGAGTCCTTTCAGGTATCTAAATTCTTCCATATTCTTATTCAAAAATAATACTATTTTGTGGTTTTAAGCACTGTTTTAAGCCTAAATTCTTAAATGAATGCCTTTTTTTTTTGCCATGACAACAGATGATTTTGTTTCCTATGAATATCTATATCTTAAGCTGATCTAAAATACGGTTCTTTCTTCATAAATCCAATACACAAAAATTTAGATTTATCAAAAAAAGAGAAAAATTAGGAAGTAATTGGGTATGCCACAAAAGAGGCATTGAGTTTATAACAGACTTTTCTAAAAGTGTCTTTCAAATAGCAATCTGTTATTCAATTTACAGTAAGCTGACTTAATACTTTTTCATTATTATACAAAATAAGATGGTTTTCTTATATTTGAGATGCCAATGTTTCTAAGCTCAAATACTACTAATAAAAAACAAAATGGTTTTAGCCACATAGTAGGCAAAATAGTTACAATAAATCCTTATTATTGAATAGTATAACCATTGGGGATGGGAGAACCACAGGATTTTCCAAAGTATGAGAATAAAAATGTAGTCATTCCAGCTGAGTTTCTTTCTAATTTTAGCGTATTTATTCCACCTCTTTATTCCACCAAATCTGTTTAATTAGCACATTACTTGGCAGTTTGTTATCTTGTATGAACATTTGTCAATTTTTACTGGATTCCATATGTAAAATTCCAAATGAGAGATTAAATGTGTTAATTGTATGAAATTGTATCTATAAATCTAGCTTCCTCTACTTTTCTCCACTCCTCACCTTTCTTCAGAAATATGTTAGAAAGAATAGCTTCTGCAGATTGATTTTGAAATAGAGTTCATAATGCCACATGTCACATCGTGGAAGATCCTAGTCCCATAACATCTGTCTTCTTGCCTCTTCCTCATTATGCTTTGAGGGGACAAGAAACAGTAAGTTGGGAGTTACATGTGAACATGGTGTCAGCTTCTCCATGAAGGTGATAGAAAACAGACAACTCCCATATGCCTTAAATATGACTAAAACCTGAAAGCGAGTTTGCCTTATTGTTCCCCTCCTCCTTACACAGTGCATGCTGAAGCCTCTTAACTGGCCTGTTAAGAGGCTTACGTATGGCCACATCAAGAAGCTTGTAGGGCACACACAGAGACGGCTGACTGGTAGTTCTGAAAATTCCCCCCCAACTTCCATCATGCCCCCTTTATCTTCCCCTTCCCTCAAAGCCTTCCAGACAGAGGTCCAGGGCAGGCATCCTTGTTGACCCAGTGGCACAGCCAGCCCTGGCCACGTGCAAATGAAAAATCTGCTAATTTACAAGATAATTTACTATTCTGGGTCTTCGCACTGGCACCTCTCCTTTCCTGTTTTTCCAGACAAACCGGGAAAGATATATACAATATTACCAAGCCAAACTATTATGAAGGTTGCAAAATTTTATTTCCTGTGAAGAACTAAGGTTTAATTAGCTAAAAAGGAAGTGAATGCAAGAATGATAAGTAAAAGTTGGTCTCTGTCTCTCTAGTGAGATTATCCTCGGTACTTCTGAACTTTATTATCCAAACAATGAGGGGATGGCGTGACTTGGCGCCTCCAATAATCTCATGCTCATTATTGCTCATGCAAAGCTGTGAAGAGGCTGTAGCTATTGCAGTGGCTTTGGAATAAGGAGAAGCAAACCTCAAAAGGTTTGTAGATTTGGAGGAAATTCAGATATGCTTCCAGAATTTGGCTGCTTGTCCAAAGCTTATCCCAACTATCTGAACCTTTTAAATCTTCAGAGTTGGCCTGGAAATTTCTGGCTCTTTGTTACTGGACCTGGCTTAGAACTACATGAGGATGGCCTTTTGTAAAGATTTTTGGCACCTCTGGCTCTGATGCTGCTTATGACAAACTGCAAATAAGAAATTAACAAAGAACAAATGCACTACAATATTTTAAAACATCAGCAAGAGTTTGGATTTTTGTGAAAACTTTTTTTATCATTGAGATGCTTTATCGATCTTTTTATAATAGTCTGATAGTAAATAATCACCGCAGTTTATCAAGGACTGAGATGATCAAGGAATGCTCCAGGTAAAGTATGATCAGTTAGTCACTGTAATATGAACATTTCAACAACAGGCCAAATTCTGCCTAAAATTCACAGGAGAATGTAGTTAATGACATATATATTAATTGTCTTTTAGTTTATAAATTTATCTGTGTTAATTACTAAATAATTAGATCTTTCACCTTGACCAAACACTTTAAAAGAGAACCCTTTTTTTCTACTGGTTCTGTGGTATGAGATACAACCACATTTGCTTTATAAGTGGCTGCATAAAGTCATAATCTTCCATAAAACAAGTGACGATGTTTGAGAAAAAAGAGCAAATAAAAATTTTGGTTTTCATTCTATGTCAGAAGCATGAACAAAAATTCCATCTTAATAAAACAAAAGAAACAAAAGAGAAATGACATTTAGACAATTACTCCATGGAGTGTTTTAACATAGCTTCCTAGGCTATGATAGAGTCTGGTAAAGAATAATGGTTGCAAGAATTATAAACTAGATCACTATCACTGAACTTTAACTTGCCCCAAAGTGGTATCACTTTAATATTTTCTTAAAACATCGAATTTTCTAGAATTCATGCTTCTTTATTTTAATTTATTAGTATTTATCAAACAGAACCATGAAATTTCTTTTAAATTGTCTTCAGCAAAAATTCTATTTTTTCTACCCTACTCTTCTTGCTCATTCCTTTCAAAGATACTTTAACTTTCTTCCCTGATGCTATGGCAATAATCTAATTTACTATCCTCACCAAGACACTTTTGAAAATGAAGAGGGTGCTATTAATAATTAAGCTGGGAAAAAGTCATAAATCTGAGACTAACCAGAGCATACACTACAAATGCTCATACAGTGTGCAGTTTACAAAGTGTATGGTCTACAAAAAATGGCTTAAAAAGTGTATTGATGACAGGTTTAGAATTTGATTCTGTGTTCCTATGCATACTTCTTTTTTTTTCTTTTTTGAGATGGAGTCTTACTCTGTCACCCAGGCTGGAGTGCAGTGGCGTGATCACTGCAACCTCTGCCTGCCAGGTTCAAGTGATTCTCCTGTCTCAGCCTCCCGAGTAGCTGGGATTACAAGTGCCAGCCATGATGCCTGATTAGTTTTTGTATTTTTAGTAGAGACAGGGTTTCACCATGTTGACTAGGCTGGTCTCAAACTCTTGACCTCAGGTGATCCACCCACCTCGGCCTTCCAAAGTGTTGGGATTACAGGTGTGAGCCACCACGTCCGGCCTCCATGCATACCTTTTTAAATTACTAGTGCCCTCCTTTTTCCCATCATCCTCAACCCTCCCACACAACTATAAATTTCTTTTCCTTCCCCGTGTCTCCTAAGCTGCTCTTGATACCACAGCTGCTTCAGTTAGCTGGTGTTCTCAGGGAGTGGGGCTGTTCTTCATCTTCCTTCATGGTCTCTGGTCTCTACTTGCTCACTCTCTCTGTATACCTCCCTCCCTGCTTTTTTGCTTTCTATGTGTTCTGTTTCAAAATTCCAGACTTTGGTTATGGTCACGGTACAGTGGAGGAATTATTTTTCTGTAACAGTAACATTTATTTTAATAACATTTCATTTATCTGGTCTTTAAATACTTCACTTCTTTGTTGATATCTCGTAAATAACTTTTTTTCCCCTTTTCATGTTCAGTCTCTTCTCTGAAGAAATTAGAATAAACTCTTCAGTTTTGAAGTAGCCTTCCTCTTACCTCTTTACATGAGAACTACAACCCTGGAGACCTACGAGTCCCAAAGTAGACTTGGCTTTTTTCTCCCAGGGAACCTTAAAACTTACATGGAACCACAACGTGTGGTTGGTTGTCCAGTTTGTAGAGTTCTCTGAGTTAGTATATAAATTAGATTTCTTCCAGTAGCTCCATGATTTAGCAAACAAACACTCCAAAAAAAAATAAATAAAAAACTTTAAAATCAACTCACAATAAAAGAAAAAAAAATCATCAATATATTCACTCAAAAAATTTGTTTTTTAAGTGTAGGCATTTGAACAGGAATTTTTAAAAATTTAATTATAATGACTCACAGCTCCATGATGACTTTGAGATATGTCATGATTCGTTTTTATTAGCACATAATACATTAAGAGCCTCTCTCTTTCATCTACATTCATATATGCACACACACTATTTCTAAACACCTAATGAATAAAACACAGCATGGTGAGTCATATTCCTAGGCCCTTATCCCAGTTTTCCCTTAAAAACATTAATTTATTTAATTTTCTCAACTTATGAATCACCTATGGACATGACAGTGGCGCTATGTTCTGTTGTGTATGCCCACTATAACCTCTACTCTAGGGGCAAGTGATACCACCAGTTCCTCAGCTTTGGGAAGTTCTGAGATGAGATGTAAATCCAGTTGCTTCTCTGCTTTCCCTACTGCTAACTTACGATATGGTTTTCTAAAATCTGCCAGGTCTGTTACACTCAGCCATCTGCTTTCTAGCTTCCTAAATATTGTTGCCTTTGTTTTTTCTATTCTTCATCTTTGTGTATCTTTTCATAGTCTTTTGAGTGGGTTTTCTATTGTTAGGATAACTAAATATTTGCATTCAATCCACCATTTTAATCAAGTTTCATTTTAATCTTTCTGGATTTTGATTTTTTCATCTCTAAATTGGGAAAGGTAGACTTTCTCTAAGATAACTTCAAAATATCCTAATGCTATAAACTCTAAATAACATGTTGCACAAAATATTTTAAAGCAACTAAATTAACCTCAAAATTAACATTGGACCCTACATCACACTGCCCATGGAATGAAGCTTCAGTCCAACATTTAAAGCCTTGTGTAACTGGAGTCAATCTCCCTTTAAAAACAACAGAAACAACAGCAAGAAGAAAACCAGTCTTTATTTTTAATTTACTTCAAGGCCAATCTTTCTAAGACAATGTAGTTATCTTAATCACTTTTATAATATTGTAAAACTGCTATATCCTGAAAGGCTAGCTTAGTTATTGGTCTTTAAATATGTGTTGAATGCAATATACAATAATGAGTGAAATAGGCCACTGTTTGGAGTCATGGGTCTCACCTGATATAGAGGATTTGGTCCTAAAATGAATGATTCAGTTATCTGAAGAAATTCCTGTACCCACAAAATAAATTATCTGTTTACCAGAAGGACCTGGAAATTATTTTTTTGATAAAACCCTATTTTCAGTTTCTATTTCTTCATATGAAGAGTAGGAAGGAAGAAGGGGCAAAATACATTTTTTTAATGTATAAGCTTATATGTAAGAAGAAGGGACAAGAGACATTTGATTTTTTCATAAGCTTATCTATAATTGCCTGCATTTCTAGTGCCCCACTCTGTTTTGTATTCACATAGAAGGCAGGAGATGGGAGCCAGGATACAGATTATACATTATTCTCTAGACAGGCCCCACATCGCTCTCCCTCCGTATTCCTGTGGGTCCTGAAAAGACTCAGGGTATGGAGGAAAAATGCACCAGTTTTGCTATCAGATGGGACACTATTTGCACCCCACTCCACAACTCAGTGTATGCTACTTTGAGCAGGACTCTCTTTGTCAAAATGTTGCATTTTGTGTGGACTTTCTGGGGGTGAGACAAACCCGGTATCACTCCTTATAGGTGTCATTTGACCTGAGGGAGAAGTAATCATTGATAAATGATCAAATTGTGTGATAACTGGCACATCATCCATGGCCTGGGCTTAGGGCTAATGGCTGTTGTCAAGCAAATTTGACCAAACCTATTATTGCATTTAGAGCCATCTTTTAGTTAGGTATGTTACACAGACCTTATGCACCCTCAGCCGTGGAGAAACGCTGCCTTTTTGGCACTGGATAAAATGGCCAGACATATCAAGTGAGCTCTCTAATCCTTAACTGATAATGGCAACAAGTTGCCCCAATCATTCAGGAACTCCTCATCCTCATCTCAAGTAACCTTGTGGATGAGGGCTGGCAGGGCCTCTGCCTTTCAAACATTTCAGATACTCTTTCTTGCTTTTTGGCGGAGACTCTCACTGATTCTGGAAGAAGACCAAGATATATCATGTTGTTGCTTTTTCAATCCTGACTTTGCTTTGCTTTAGACAAAATGTCCCTTGATTTGCTAACTGTGGGGAAAAAAATCTCTCGCTTGTTCTTATTTTCCCTTCCCATTGGGGGTTCAAGGTGATGTCAGGAATGCTATTAAGTGGCACCTTTTGAGGTGGCATGCTAGACATATGGTAGTCAGATCCATTTCTCTTGCACCTTGGTTAATGGGCTTTTTATGGTACACTTGTGCACGTAGTGCACAGAATGAGCTAATGGCTCATTTCCTAAATTACCATTTGCAGGAGGGAAAAACCTCCCAGTAGAGCCTGATGTCCTATTGTGTTTAAGCAGGAATATTATTTAGGAAATTTAGCATACCATTCATTTGATACCATTCACTAAGATAGCAAAATTGAATCACTATACATTAATTTACAATTTTACACTAAGTAAAAATTCTTTAAGGGAGCATTTGCATAACAGGCTGCCCTCTCAGGTGGTTGTTTGTCACCTACAGCAATTGCTCTCACCCACTAAGACACACTGGAGACCTTAGAACCAGACTTTACACTACCACAGTAGCCTCTCTAATGACCCCAAATAGCTAATTGTGGCTTCATTTGCCTTTCTTGGGCAAACGAGATTCGATGGACTGTAAGAACCAGTTCAAATCGTAGTTCTTTCTCCTCGTGTGATCCTGTTACTCAAGGAAATAGGGATTCCTTTATGTCACTGTCTCCTCATTCCCCCAGAAAAATATTTTATTAATGGCATAGGGGAAGATAAAAGAAAAGGATGAAGCCTCCACATACACTTTGTGAAAAAGATCAGAAACAGCTGTGTATGCTTCCTAAACAGGGGAGCTAAGGATAACGTCAGGGCTTGTACTCTGACACTTAATGAATGAATAATAAATAAATTCTGCTTCAGCCTTTCCTCATTTTCTTGGATCACCAGAGAGGACAACATCATTTTATTTTCAATGATTATCAATATGTTTGGCAGTACTTTTACAGGAGTAAAAGGATATGGTAAATATGCCACACCTAAAATCATAGAGTAGGAGGGAAAGAACTAATGGGTTTTTAAGTAATAAAGAGGTAAATAAAATAGCAAGATCACCAGAGAAAATAAAAGAAGGAAAATCCCCAGAACTGACAGAAAACAGTGAGAGAAAGAGAAGAAGGGAACAAAGCTAAGGGCTGATGATCCATTAATTGCATTTCGAAACTACAAAAACAATTTGCCTAGAAACTGTTTGTACCCAAGAAGAAATTCAAGTGTGTAACAGATGGGCTAACTGTCTAAAGTTTGGACTGCACAGGACTTTTTAATTATTAATATTAATAATTAAATGTCAATTCAAAAGGATTGCACATATTTGTAACCATTTTCCAAATATACTAAAGTTCAGATAGAGCTGAAATCCAGATGAAAAATTGTCTTGTATATGTCTGTCCATTCAGCTCTGTTGACAAATATTTATTTAAAAAAAAAGAAAGAAAAGAACCTTAATTGAGGTGGAAGTCTCTAAAAAGTCTTCTTTAGAGCTTTTGAATTTTAAAAGAAAATATCATAGTCATAAATACCATTGAGCGGTGAGTTTACCTGCTGTTTCCCATCTCCACTAAGGAAGTATAAGGAAAAAATAAGATAATGCTCCAAGGAGATGATTTAAATTAAGTAGATGAGAGCTTTATCTTGCAGCAAGCACTGTGAAAAACTAGAATAATATAATTAGTCAAGTGTTCAATGCCCCTCTGGTGCTCTCTAAAATTGAGATTAACCTTGCTTGGCTTGCACTGATTTGCCTGGCAGTGTTAAACTATGATGAGAGATGATCTCTGTAACTTCCTGGGCTTCTTTGGTGAGAGGATTTCACATTCTGTTTGCAGTCATGGGAAAATTGTTTCTTCCTCTTTCATATTACCTGTCATATGTCCTACTCTAGAGGACTGAGTCTCTATTCTTTCCAGTCTGTCATTGGCCTTAAGTGACTCACCTGGACAGATTCTTAAGTAGGATTTTTCAACTGATATTCAAGGCAATATTGGAAGCCCAGGAGTATATTTTTACAGAATCTGTCTTCATTTTACCCTAACTGCTACCTGCCTATCCTCCTATCTCCTGATGTCTGTGTCTGGTGAGATTAGTAAACAAATAGGATCCTTTTAAACTTTTATCAAGACTTTCCAGTTTTATATTTTTAGAATCAAATTTTAAAAACTATTAAAACGGCTGCCATCTCAATAAAGATACTGATATTTTTACTGAGACATAGCCTGAATTTTCTGTCTACAGTATGCACAAACTATAATAGCTGTTGTAATAACTGAAAAATGTCAAGTCCCTAGTTAACTAACTCCCCTAGGCAAAACCCATCCTTCTACAAAAGAATAAAACCATCCTTCTGGTTTCTGCAAATGCTTGCAAACCTCATTTACCACTCCCCTATCCAATTTTCTCATGTTTCTCACTAACTTCTCTCACTGAACTAACCTCACTCAGATTATCTAATTGTCTCATTTTTATCCTGAGTAGTGGTAATTATGACTTAAAAACATATCAATAACACAACTCATCTGTAAAGCATATTCTAGTTCTAAAAGAAAAACCTAAAAAAGAAGTGCTACAAACTAATATTTGTGTTGCCCCAAAATTCCTGTTTTGAACTCTGAATCCCCAAAGTGATGGTATTAGGAGGTAGGGCCTTTGGTAAGTGAGTGATTTGGTTCAGCCCTAGTGAATGGGATTGGTACCCTTATAAAAGAGACTTTGGAGTGCTTCCTCTCTCTACCATGAGAGAACACAGTGAGACGAGACTGTTTATGAACCAGGAAGTAGCCCTCACCAGGCACTAAACCTGCTGCTGCCTTGATTTTTGACTTCTCATTTTCCAAAACTGTTAGAAATAAATTTCTGTTGTTTATAAGCCATGCAATCTAGAGTATTTTATTACAGCAGCCCAAACACACTAAGATAGACAGCTACCAATTAATATAAAGGCTGGGCGCTGTGGCTCACGCCTGTAATCCCAGCTTTTTGGGATGCCGAAGTGGGAGAATCACTTGAGGTCAGGGTCAGGAGTTCAAAACCATCCTGGCCAACAGGGTGAAACCCCGTCTCTACTAAGAATACAAAAATTAGCTGGGAATGATGGCAGGTGCCTGTAATCCCAGCTACTCAGGAGGCTGAGGCAGGAGAATTGCTTGAACATGGGAAGCAGAGGTTGCAGTGAGCTGAAATTGCACCACTGCACTCAAGACTGGGCAACAGAGCAAGACACAGTCTCAAATATATATATATATGTGTGTGTGTGTGTATGTATATATACATAATTTAAATTAACATCATTTTAATATTTCTGTACTGTGCATCAGTGCTTCCTAGTATATCATTCATATCACCTGAGGAACTTATTAAAATCACAGATTCCAGAGCACCACCACTGGGAGATCTTTATTCCAGAGGTCTAGGAGGGAACCCATAATCCTCCAGGTTTGGGAACCACAAGGCTTGATTAGTCCAGCACATGCTGTGAAATGTAAGATTCTAAAATCAGCAACTAGCAACAACATAGAGAAAATACAATTAAGATACAAAGTTTCTTTAAAAAAATTGTTCTTCAATATTTTTTTCTTGAGTATACTGTCTCTTGACTGTCCTATTTTTGGCTGAACATTTAGATCTCTAAAAAGTAAGTGAGACTTTCTTTTTGCTGTGGGATTAGCCAGCGGACCAATCAACGATCAATTGACCTGTTTTCCTTTCCTTCCTGTTTGTGTTCCTGACATGTTCCTGTGATTAAGTACAATTTGAACTATGGCTGGGAAGCAAGCTGATGACAGGACATGAGGAGAAATCAGTCACCTCCACCTAGAGCCTGTCATAGAACATAGCAGTACAGACGTTTACTTGCTTAAGTTAAGGGAAAGCATTAAATTTTTGATTCCTTCAAGCCTACATGCAGACTAAACAGCCTTTGATCATCATGTTAATTCAGCAAAAGTTCATATTTTGTTGATCTTCTGTGAGTTTCCAGTTTTCTATATTTTATCAGACTCTACAATTGTACTGACTGTTACATAGCGAACTCACATTTGAGATACAATGGTTCCTAAGAACAATGGGAAAATGCAAGAAGGAATAAAATCCTAAGATTTGACAAAAGATATTATCCAATAAGTAGACAGAGCCAGAGAACTCTCCTAGCTAATCCATAGATTAGCTAGGAATGTAGTCAGATAACAATTAGCAATAGGACTTGGGCAGGAATTACAAATGAGGTAAAATGACAAGCCACCAAGATCCCTTCGTTCATAGGAAGCAAGGCCTTGGTCACTGGTATGGGTTCAGGAATAGAACTCTAATTTCAAGGCTGGCAGTGAGGAGTGACAGGAAGAAGAGTTGGCAATATACATGTTGGGTTGGTGCCATTAGGGGGCACTGGATCCAGGGTATGGTTGGCAGACAAAGAGCCAAGATCAACACCAAGATCTCTGAATACCAAACTTCAGCAGAATAAAAGAAACCTGAGTTGGGAGCCTTGTTTTATTGCAGAGTGTACCAAGAATGAAGGATAGGATATACTATAGGTAAAATAGATCAGTGTGCCAAACTGGGAAAGACAGAGGCTGTAGAATAAATGTATTGCAGACAAGACAAGATGCCAAGTGTATCTAAACACTTTACAGAACATTATGCCAATGGTATTCCTATCCCTATTGGGAACAGAAGTAACTTTAAATGTCAGGAAAGAATATTTAATTCAGTTTGAAATCTTAAGAGGAAGGAAGAATTCAGAGCAGACGGAATCCATATCTAAAAAAATTATCTACACTTCATCATTTAGAGCTAACATGGCAAATTACAGCTTTTTTTCTGATGATGAGTTTATATATAGTCCTAACAATTTCTTCTTAATGATAACTAGACACATTCCTACCCAAAATAACTTTCCGTGTTCTTATAGAATTAAGTTCAGACTTTTCAGATGGCATTCAGATATCTCTAGATTGCTATTCCAACCTTATTTTATCCTTCCAATGACCCTTTGCTCTGGCCACCCAAGTGTAGTCTTTGTTCTGCGAACAAATTAAGAAATTTCACAACTCTACAGCTTTGCTTCAGCTGTTCATTAACCAGAAGTAATTCATTTTCTGGCTGTTTAAGGATATTTTATGCAACTCAGCAATAGCTGTCTATGATCACACATCAATAATTCCTGCTTTTTCTTCTGTGCACCTTGATTTGTTCACCTAATTTTGTCTTGCAGTTAATTTGTCATTATTCTTTTCTTAGTTCATTTGAGACTTTGTCTAAGCCAACTAGAAACTGAGCTCCTTTGATGAGAAGATTATGTTTTATTCTTTGTTATTATCCCTGTGCTTAGTACAGAGTTTTGTACATGGCAGGGACTCAGTGGACATTTTTGAATTAAAAAGTTATCTGTTTAGCATGAATGCAAAATGTACTTCTAATTTTATTTAATGGTTAAGTAAAGGCACAGACTTATTGATTTGAAAAAAGGAGAAAGAATTTCTTCTCCAATTAATTACCTCCTTGTTCCCTAATGAAATATTTCTTATGAATTAATGCTCAATACGTATTTTAATTATTACACACTGATTATAACTTTTAAAACTCTTAAAAATAATATTGCATTTAGTCAAATAAAAAGTCTCCCACTCCAAATGTAGCAATCCATTATAATTTTTTAACACATAGCAAGTAAATTGTGTAGACTTCAAATTAAGCTGTCGAGGATTGACAATTGAAGCAATTCTTTGCCTCTTTTTTCATGAAAGTTTCATTTTTTTCTCATTTATTTGTAGTCTAACCTAGAGCAGAAGGAGAACATTCTTCCCTTCCGTGCTTGAAGTCTACTTTAGATTTTTTAGGCTTCATTATCTTTGACCTTTTTGGTTAAAAGCACACCGGAAGCAGTAAGACCAAGGTCTTAGGATATAGAAAAGAGAATTTTAAATTTAACCCAAGTTATGTCTCTAGGCAACAGAGGTTCCACATTATTAAGCTCTGAGGGGATCCGGGTGTGGTCCCCAGTGGACTGTGCAGCGGGGCCTGGAGAGGGCAGGGACGTCAATTGATAGAGTGTTTTGGTGACAATGGAAGTTATATACCACAGGGATTTTTTTAAAAAGCACCATTAAAAGCAAATAGCATCTAATTAGAATCATCTCTTCATTTGGATTTCTTCTGAAGATGAATTTTCTTTCATTTCATAATAGATTATAGATCCATCATCTGAATTTATTTTGCAATTGCTTTGAGAGATTGAGATGAGATAGATAAGCATCCACTCAGGTTTCTTATTTACAGGGGGCTGCACAGAAGAGTGATTTAGAGAAAGTATACACAGAGTGCTTAAAATGGTCACAAAATTATTGTATTTATGTTTTAAAAATATATTTTTTCCAGAGAACTTCTCTCAAAGGCAACAGCTGTTTCAGGGAGGCCTTACTTAATCATGTTTTCCACCTGGGTTGAACAAAGTCAGAAAGAAAAAAAATACTTTTCTCATGTTGGTAGACTTTGCCTGAATAACTAAGTGAAAGGAGGGTAAAAAGAGGCATTCTGCTCAATTATTTACCCCAGAGTTGAAACTGGTAGAAAGAGTAAACAATTGCTTTAAAATTTTTAGTAAATCCATCAGCTAGAAGCAGCTATATATATATCACTAAACAAATAGTTCGCAATCAAGATAATCTGAATTTCTACCAGGAAGATGCTCCTATACCATGCAATTCTTTCAAAACAAGTCATTATTTTTAATGACTTAGAGGTCATTATGAAGTATTTACAATGTGTTAGGCACTTTGCCTAATTTTTTTCATTTAATTTTCATAGTAATCCTGGGAGATAGGTGTTAACATCTCCATTTTAAGGGGGAAGGGAGTGAGCCCTGCAGGAGAAAGGAAGTGAAGCACTTGACCAAGTTCTCACCACTTCATACATCTGTGGAACCTGGGTTCACACACAAAGCTGTGAACAAGGTCTTTCTCCAAAGCCTGTATTCTTTATACTACACCACACTGTGTTTCTAGGAAAATCAACCTTCAGAACTATTGAGTTAGTCCATATTGCTTTTTTAATGAGAATGCAAAATTGCATTAGACCAAATCTTCTGACACTCAATCATTATTTGATAAAGAATAAAAACAAATGGTAATTCTGTGAACAGAGAATTGTAAATTTCCTGTTAATCTTTTCTAACAAGCAATTTTTGCAAGTGTGCAATACTTAGTTAAATAGTTAAAATGCATAATCTTATGTTTGCTTTGAGCCAATTCCTTAACATCACATTTAATTAAAAAGCAAATGAGAAGGCAAATCCAATTAATTATTTGTTTTCTAAAATTCTTGCCTCATCTGGCTTCCAGGAGAGCACAACTTTCTCTCATTGCTATTCCTTCTCAGTGCTCTAGGTAACTTTTCCTCATCTCCCTACTTTAACACAAGCTTAATCCTCTAATTTCTATGTTCATACTCACCCTTGCCACTCTCCTGAGCTAGAAAGATTCCAAATAATTATTTCCATTCATGAAACACCAATTCCCCAATCTTAATTCTATAATCCAGCTCTCAAGATCTCCAATTATGTGTAGGCGTCTCAAACATAAGATGTCAGAAAACAAATTTCTTAATATGCCCCCCGCCAGTGTCCCTCTATCAGGTTTATTTTTTTCTAGAAAAGGACAATGCTGTTCTAGCTTTTCAGGGCACATATCTTGTAAGTACCTTTCATTGCTTTTTTTTTCTCTGACAATCCACATCAAATCTTTGTATAGATCCTCTCATCATTATTGTCAAAATATGAGCAGAGTTTTATGACCTCTCCTGCCCTAAGCCATCATCATTTATGGCATGATTTTTTTTCTCAGTCACCTCCTAGCTGGTCTCCTTGTTTCTTCTATCCTTGTACCCACTTCTTTATTTTCATAAAGAAGTCAACGCAGACCTTTTGAAATATAAACTTTTAAATGTACTTCTCTGTACTAACACCTTCAATGACTCCTCCTGTCACTCACCCAATGTCCTTAAAATGGCCTGTGCGGCCCTCCCTGTATGTTCTGGTTCCCTGTGACCTCAAACTCCACTTCCCCCATGTTTTGCTCTACTTTGAACATGCCAAACATAATCCTACCTCGGTTTCTTCAAGGTGCTGTTCTCTCAGATGTCTCCTTCAGGTTCTCAGTAGAAGCCTACCCTGAACGCTGTGTGTACAATAGCAATCTCCCTCTTCAGCACCCCCATCCCCCTCCTCAGCTTCATTTCCACCCTTTACAGTTGACACACCTGACAAGTTATAAATTGATTTCTTCAATGAACAAATTATTTTTAAAAAATAATTTAACAAATAAATTATAAATTTACTTGTTCAGTGTCTCTCCCAACCATAAGTCAACTGGAGGACAGACACTTTTTCTATTTTTTTCAGTACTCTTTACCCAGCTCTTGGAACAGGGCCTGCCATAAACAAGGTGCTCAGTAACTATTCATGGAATGAATAAATGAAGGACAACCAGTGAGATAAACAGACTGTCAGATTGTCTCAAAGTCTTTATTGAGAGTGGCAAGGATGCTCACATGGCCAGGAAATGTAAACAATTTAGAATATTTGGGAAACAAAAGGAATAATGTGGCAAAAGAACAGTTTAAAAACAAAAGTGGAACTTTTTTTAATGGTTTCATTTTAGAATGATAGCTTCAGGTCTAGGATCTTAACATGAGTCATAAGCAAAATAACTTAGTTCATCCATTAATAACTGTTGTGCAAAATTAGCAACAATGAACTCTTTCAGTTCACTGGAAATTATAATTTAAAACAAACCACATTAGTTTTTTTTACAGGTCTTCAAGAGAATGAAATAGTGCTTGCTCCAACTGACCTTAATAGATAATACACAGATAAACTGAAATAGTGTGAGAGAGTTCTCAGTAGAAATCCCTTTTGCATGACTTTTAAAATTTTGAACAAGGCCTGCGTATCAAACCACATTTTGTCCTTAATAAGCTTTAAGACTTTGGTTAGAATGTCATGCAACTCTTTGGATCCATGTCTCCTGTTTATAAAACAAGTGTAGCTAGCAATTCCTATATCACATGGATATTGTAAAGATCAAATAAAATACATCTATTAAGACAGCCTGGGGTCATGGAATAATATAATCAGTATTCCTGGACTTTAGCCTTTGGTCTTCATGTACTTACATGTGACCTTAGAGAAAACAATTGACCTTATGGGTTTCAGCTCTTGTTTGTAAAATCAAGGTGTCTGGCAACTTGATCTTCAGAGTCTTCAAATTCTAAGAAGATATGCTACAAAACCTCGAAAACAATGAAGTAAACATGAAAACATGAGGTACTAGTACCTGTAACACCTGCCACAAAAATGATATTGATGTCATCTGTATCTACTCCAGGACAGTTTCTGCGATGGTAAACTGAACTGATCCCCACAAACTCTGCTTCAGATGATCTACAACAACCTGCAGATTATCTACCACAATCAAGGCTGTGCCAGTCACTCATCCCCTACCAGCCTAATAACAGTAGTGACTGTGAAGAGTAAGATGGTAAAGTCATAAACCCAGCTTATCATAATTCCTAAGCTAGTCCATTTGTGTACAGCAAAGTCCTGTTAAGCTCTATCACTTTTTTTTTTCAGGCCACTTGTTTTAACTCAACAAATTATTTTGTCACTGATAGCAGGTTTTTTAAAGCTTTATAATTAAATGGCTGTTTTAAACATAAGAGATCAAAGCATTTTATTTAATAGTGAATTAATCCATTTATGACTCAGTTTCCTTATTTGAGCAAAACAAAAATATGAGGTAATTTGCCATGTCTTACAGCAGGTTTGTAAGAAAACAAATACTTCAAAGTCACCTTTGTGTTTTGAAGAACAATAGTGTAAATGATCTTTTATCTCACATTCTGTCAACTATAAATCTCTTTGATATGTCTCCAACAAAGTGATAATTGAAGCTCATTACTACTCGGAATTATTGTATGATCCTGAAGAACACTTTAAAAATAAAAGAAATTAATTTATATTCAGCACAGCTGGCACTACAGGATTTAACCTTCTCCAATTGTTGGAAATGTGGTTCTTAAGCAAAACAAAGGACCTTTCAAATGCACCTCCAAGTTTTCATCTTAGAAACGACTTTATTGATTTAAGTCCATCTTGCACAACAGAGCAATATGAACTCAGGAGCTAATTTTAGGATTTGACTATTTAACTTCTTAAAACGATCAGTGAAGATGCTAACTTTGAAAGTACAATGAATTCTACATTATATAGTAAAGCCTTAGACATTAGTGTCTATTAAGATTGCCAGTGATTGCTATGGTTTCTGGCATCATCTGCTTTGAGATTTTACAAAGGACAGGGGAATAACAGACACTTCCCTTCTTATCTCACCATCATCTCTGAGAGTTCTCTGACTACTAAATGTTAAGCTCTGCACTGCAACTACAGCCTTTAATAAGCAAAATAATCTAAGCACACTCTAACAATAATGGCCTCTGAAATACAATAACATTATTCTATTTTTTGTTGTCTTAAATCGTTTCAGTTACAAAGGTTACTTATTTCTTTTGTAGTTACGGATTAAAATGGAAACTCCTTTTTGGTTTGGGACAAATCACATCAAATAAGACCATAACATCATAACCCTTTTGGAAGTACTCAGAATGGAAGCATGCAGGGTTTCTTTTTTTTGCTTGTTTTCTGTTCAAGAATTTAAATCTTCTTTTATTAACTGTCATGTTTATTAAATGGCATTGTGTGGCTTGCCTTCCCGACCAGGCAGCCCCTGCCTTCCCTCTTCTTCTTCATTCCCAACCCACCCCCACGACTTTCACCACTTTTCTCCTGTGTTAATTTGCACACCTCACCTGCTCCCCTGTAATTGACCGTTGCTATGTGTGTGGTATTTGGAGGGCAGGGAAAGAATAATGAGAGGAATGCACATGTCAGCTTCCTTTGCCTGATACACAGCCACCGGAGCTGGGTTTCTGCCGTCTCCTTGGAGTTTGTGAAAATACTTAACTAATCATTCTGCAAAACATTTTGAATATTATCCAAAGAAGACAAAGTGCTTTATAAATATGATGCCCTTGACACTGGGTGCCACTCATTATTCCCTTTCTGGAGAGGCAGAGCTATTTTCATCCCAGGGCCGCCCCTCCTCTGAGGACATTCAGTGCTAGACCCTTTGATTCGTACATCTGGGAATGTGAACTGAGAAATCGCTACCACTCAGACTCTGGAAGTATCCTGGACTCAAAAATTCTGAGTGATTAAGCGAGTGAGCAGCAGACATCACCACCACCACCCTCCCCAGGCATTTCCCCTGATTAGCCTGAAATCCAGCCCATAATCTTAATGTGACTGTTTTGGTCTGTGGGTTCATATTAGGTTCAGAGATGAAAATAAGCAAAATCAAGATCAAAAATTCCTCTTGGAACTAGAAAGAAGGTGAATTTTAACTTTAGAATAGTCTTTGTTCCTGTAATTACCAATAAGAATTACCTGGAAATTTAACTGAAATTAAGCTATTTGGGGTAAATACTGCATACAGTTCACAGAGTTTAGATTAACTTCCACTTAGTAATATGTTGTTTTCAGTTTTGTAATTTTGACGAAAAAAATCTCGAAGTAATATAAAAAGTTATGACATATATGACTTGGCTAATAAATAGAATGTTACCTCTGAAATTCCCAAACCGTTGTTTGTGACAACTTTTATTGTTGATTAGAAATGATCAGCCGCATATACCTCAGGCAAATTATAACCAAACATTATGTACTGGGTATTTCCATTTACATTCAAAATTCAGTTTCAGAGTCTATATCCTTCACCAATCATCCCTGATACTGTTTATGACATCTCAGGAATATTTGAAAATCATAGAGCTAGAATATATATTTCAAACACAGAAATACAACAGGCAGTTATGAATCAATGATGGCTAATACTTTCCCTAATTAAAGAGGTTTTAATTTTTTCTCCTCATTTACTTTACATGAGCCATTAATTAATCTGGAAAGAAAAATGACTTAAAAGGAAAACATTGACATGACATAGCTACTCTATATAGTGTGGCAAAGACTTGGAGTAAAGGGAAATAAAATAATTTTGTTTACTGTATTCGAGATTTATAAAATCTCATTGCTTTATTCCATGGGAACTGGGTCTTTTGAAAATGAATGTGGTCGTTAACCATCTGATTTACTATGAAGTTAACTAAAAAAGTGTCTCTCAAAGGCCAAGACTGGCTTAAACTGCTAAGGCTAGTTTATTGCTCCATTGGCACTAGCATGCCTACACTCAAGAGACGGCAGCACTGCACTGCAGTGCAGCACATGAACACCTGGAATATATTCTCCAGAGTGAAAACAGCAGGGAACTGACCAGAAATAACCTCTCTCGTATTATTGCTTCAATTAGACCAAAACAACTTTCCCTTTGAAAACTTAATAATAAACACTGCAGGTCATTCACTTGTTTTGAGCCCCTTTGGGAGAGAGGAGCAGATGGAGCCCCTTAACCAGCCCCCTTGCTGTCATAGAGACAAGAGACACAAATCAGGGCAGATATTGATTTTAATTGGAACCAACAGCACCTACATGCCATATTAATTTTCACATCTTCCTGCAAAAAAAAAATTAAGATTGGTTTTTGGTTCTGTTCAGTTGATTAGACAGAGTGATGTAATTATTGTATTCGTAGATTGAACAATACCTTAAAAAACTTAGGTATCTCTAAAAGTCTTATTGTATACCAAAAGTGTAGGAAACAGCCTTAATACATTGGATTCCAGTTTATAACCAGTGGATAGGCATTTTTTTAATAACTTTCACTGGAATCTTGTAAGAAACCACAGATAGAGAGCTAGGAGTGAAAAGAAACTCAGAAACCTAGACTGTTGTATTTTTCTTCTCTTGATTAGAATTGCCCAATGAAATTATTTCCACACAAAACAAAACTGAGCTTTAAACTTGACTTCTTTACCTTCACTAGATCTTTAACATCATAAAGGGAATGGCATCGTCTTCATTAAAACAGAAATGAGATTTTTTTCCCCCATTTCTGCTCCCCATGCTACATTAGTTCCACACATGCTGGGAAGTGCATTGCATTCTATACTTCTTCAACTGACTGTTATACAAAATTTAGTTGGTTGCTGACCCCACCTAGAAGTAGTTCTCAGACTTTCCTGGGCTTTAAATTTAATTTTTCTGCCTTAGCTGGTCTAGAATGGGGCCCAGGAGTCTGCATTTATTCCCAGTACTCCAGGAAATTCTGATCCAAGTGACCCACTTTTTGGAGAACTCTGACCTGGTTATAGGCAATAATGACACTTAAGGAGACAGAGACTAAAAGGGACCTTTTTAGTCAGTTCATTTTTTCCAATAGTGGAAAAACAAACAAGCTTGTAAAACTGCAATCACAGATTTCATGAGATGGTATTTGCATGTGATTTAAGTTCACTTGTTCAATTATTCATCTAATATTTATTAAGAACTTTTTGAGTAGCAACATGCTGGACATTAAGGGAGGAGAAAATGTGAAAAAGACAAATAAGATTGTTATTAGAATTCCAGGTTATGAATATGGGCCTTAGTCTGTGAGGTGTGTTTTTATTTATGAGGTTTTTATCTGAGAGAAAAGAGGAAAAGAAAGTAAGAATTTAATGTGAGTTACTTGGCAAGAACAAAATAAAACTACCAAATATTTTCCAGTTTTCTACCATAAAAATTTCAAGTTTTTTGAGTTTTTGCTCAAATATATAGATTTTTTCATCACATATACAGAGGATTGTTTTAATAGTGATACGTCTATACAATGATATTATTAAAATGATGCTCGTGTGCTTAACGATTGAAAAATATATTTATGCTAAACTATAAAGAGAAAAACACAGATTTCAAAATACTATCTATACTATACTACATTTTTGTGACAATAAACATATAATTTATGCTAGAACAAAGATTACAGCTAGTGAGATTAAAAATTAAAGATTATTTTTACTCATTTTCACTTCACTTGTTCATAATTTATAATAATAGATTTGCTAAACAATGACATATTACCATTTTTAATGTATTACTTTTAAAATACATTTTTAAAAAGGAGCTTTAGGTTTACTATCTCATAAAAACTGGGGAACTTGTGAAACAGGCAGGGTGCCAGAAAATCTGGCCAGACGAAGGATATGTTAGAAATTTAATTTCTTGGTCTTTTCAATCCTCTTTTCTTCTATACTTCCAGGCTTCATGGAGGAGATTTCAGGAGAGGACTGTCTTTTAGAGACAAGACCTGAAGTTAAAAGATAAAAGATATAAATTGAGGCAAATCCTAGATACAGATCTGAAACAAGTTCCTCTCCACCAAGGCTATAAAGAAGCATGCAAAATCTTATTGAAAACCTGGGGCAAAGTGGATAATTTCTGTCGTGGGGTTTGAACATGAATACTTGGAAATGAAAATACCCACCCCTACCTATATTATAGGTAGGAATTGGAAAGATTAGTAATTTACAAATGTGTGGGAATTTTAAGAGAAAGTTAAAGTATAGTTTTAGGAAATTGTTACTATATTTGTTTAAATTATTATATTTTTGTTATAATTTTTATTATATCAGTTTGATTTATATTTAGGATGACAAACAACAAAGAGCATACTATTCAATTAAGAAAATATGAATACAACTTGAAAAAGAGAGGAGTATGGTAAAAACAGAAAGAAATAATGCTAAATCCAAGAGTCTTAATATTATTTGGCTTGTATAAAGGAAAAGTGGGGGAAAGTAATAATAACAACAAAACAACTTTCATTAACTGAGCATCTACTAAGTGCTGGACACTCTCCTGGGCAGTTTACATAAATCATCTCCAATCTTGACATAACCCTGAAAAGTAGATAACAATCTAGGTCTATGTATAAGGAAACAGAGTTCAGGAAGATCAAGTTAATTGCTCAAAAATCATTCCACAGCATATAAGTGGTGGAACCACTCCATATTACCCCAAAGTGCTTCTAAAATGTTTAGGAAACTACTCTGTATTCATTCTTTTATTCAGCCAGTCACTGAACAAACCAGTGGAAAACTAGACAAAACTCCCTGCCATCATGCATGGGCTTTCTAATTGGAAGAGACAGCCAAAGAACCTAGGTAAAGTAGGTAGTGTGTTAGATAGAATGGAGCAGAAGGAAGTCCAGGTAATGTTGAGGGAGGGTGGAGCATTTTCTGGAGGACTTTATCTTCCTAAAATTTAGGTACTTTTTAATAACATTTTTTGAGAAGTATAGACACTACAGTACTCTCATTATTTTCAAAGAAAGCTATACACAGTATGTCTTGGTGCGGGTGGTGGGTAGGGAAAGCTGTTGTCTAGTAGATCAATAGGCTACATGTGATGTGATAGTTCTTTTCCATATTTCACTCTTAAGCTATTAAACAGAGTAGGGACTCCCCCAGAGGAATTCATGGTCTTTTTTATCTTCCCTTTCTTGTATTCCTTTTTTTCCTCACTGCACTGATTTTAAGTCAGTTTTGGGAGCTTAGCAAGATTTGTCTTTCCAAAAGCTTCCTTGTTCGCTAAGCAGGTTTCCCAAGCTTGGGTATAAAAGACCCCCTGGAGAAGAAGTACAAGACAAACACTAATTACCGTAACAATTTATTAAGAAAGATCTTTGATCTTTTCTCACCTACCCAGTTGTCTAGTTCTGCTTTGTCTCCACAATTATAAAATGTGTTTACATAACTAATTAACACAACAGATTGAGTTTTACTGGGTACATGATAATAAGCTGTCCAAATGGTTTGATCTCATGATAAAGAAGGAAGTGTTTGGAATTAGCACTTCCTAAGAGATCCAAATGGGAGTAACTATTGTAGAGTTATCATAAAACAAAAGTTCTTAATGTTCCCAAATGGGGTATTCTATTATAGTAAGCTTTAGTATTTGAACTCTCACTGCAGAATGTTTTATAAGAAAAATACGTAAATGTGGTAAATTCTGAGCTATTTTCAGAGATGACAAAAGCTTTAAAAAAATGTGCTCCCCTCCCTCGTAAATTCTATTTGTAATTTAAACTCATTTTAGATAAAATATTCGGGGCCAAAAAAGCTAGCACTTTTGCTTTGTTAAGCTCATATCCAAGGGATGAAGAGTTGTAAATAAACCCAATTTTGACTATTATAATGTTTAAAATAAGTTTTTGCTATAAAACTCTAATATTATTTGTGGTCTTATTTGCTTGTAATTTTAAAGAGAGAATCCTCCTGCTTCATGGGTCATTTAGTACCTTCTGCTGTATATTTTGAACTCTAAATATACTTTTCCTTGGAGAGAAGAATTGCATATTGCCAAGGGCAAGTGATGTCTACACCAAAAGGTTTAAGTCAGGGGCAAAAGCCCAAAAATATTTTTCTTTTCAAAGAACAGGTGAAGTATACACATTTTTGCCCATCCCTGATTTCTGAATTTGAAATTCAGTTTATTCTTCTGAGAGGTTATTGTTTATGTACACTTGGAAAAACTCAACTTTCTGTGGAAAGAAAAAGATAAAGACTTGTGATTACAAAACAGTTTGACAGCTTGAGTGCAAATGAATCAGAAACATGTGGATTAAATTTCCCTTGAAACACACATGACTTTTTAAAATTAAGAGGAAAAGGGCTTGGCAATAAACATTTTAGTTTTTGCCAGACCTAAAGCATTTGAAAAATAATCCAGATTGTGATTGGGCTGTCTCCTCCATAGGCAATTCTCAATTTCTGTACATTGATAATTGAAGTTTCAAATCACTAATTCAATGTATAGATTATAAATACTTGAACACATCCATTTTTACTATTTTCACTTCCACATCCTTTTTGAATCAATGGAAATGAAAATAATTGTGTACAAATTGAATCAGGAGCGTGGAGAAGGACTCCTTGGTAGGGAACTGGCATACATTCCCTCCATAAATAACAGCAAACTTGTTTTAATAAATACCAGCATATGAATATGTTACACATTAGGAGAAGCAAAGGCATTCAGGAAAGATGCTGCTATATATTTTAGGATAGTCAAGAAAGTAACGGTCCTATAGGTCATTAGAAAACCTGGAAGAAGACGTAATTTCAATCTATCATACATTTTTATACTATGATCAATATTACTCAATGAAAAAAATACCCTTAGGGATTCAAATTCTCCTGTATATTTACAGAAGAAAAATGATACTAATATTGGGCATTTCTATCATTGTGGAGTATTTTTCCCATCATGCTATAATTCAGACCATATAAAATGTTCTGTTTACAGACAGTTAAATTGCAGTATTATATTTTTACATGTCCTACTTGCAGAAGTTTTTGAATTTTCATAGAATAAATGTTCAAAAATCTGTTGACTATATAGACATGCAGAAGGGAGGAAGGGAGGGAGGAAGGAAAGAAAGAAGGAAGGAAGGAAGGAAAGAAGGAAGGAAGGAAGGAAGGAGCATAGGAAAGGCGAGACGAAGGGAGGGAGGGAGAGAGAAGAAGTGAAGAAAACAAAGAAGAAAGAAAGGCAATTCTTAGATTTTCTTCAAAAGTAGTTTTTAGAGAGTAGGAACAAAAAAAGTATGAAATATCTTTGGGATATTTAGGAACCAAACTATAATATTAGCAAACTAACTGTATGGCAAAAATAAAACCATTAATCTCTCTGAGTGCTAACTCTGTTGCAGACACTATGGTAAGTGCTTCATATGCATTATCTGTTTTAATGTCCACATGGACTCACAGGAAAAAGAGAATTAATTAACTCACCTAAGGCCATACGACCAAATTTGGAGTTCAGTCCTTCTTATTCCAGAGCCGAAGCATTTCATCACTTTGCCTCCTCCCCTAACATGTTCAGCAGTGAGTCCCCTTCAATCCAAGACTAATTTGTTCATTCAAACCCATCATTATCAATTAGGAAACTGCTATCTAAACCACTTAGTGAGGTCAGCAATGTGTCCTTTCTGTGAGTCCAGTAGGATCCCTGAAGTGAATCTTACACACATAGGTCAACTCTCTCTCACAATTTAAATAGGGACACACTTTCAAATTTGTCAAGCTCTTTTTAAATTATTCAAAATATGTTCTAATTTCATAAATGGGCAGCTGTCTTTTAGCATATGCAAACTAATTAAATATGTAGTCTTATATTACGTTAGCATGTAACAGAATCTCTTAACAGAGGGCTTATATTTTTAAAGCCAGGTACATTTAAAAAATCAATTTGCTTAGAAACCTCAAAAAAGTTTATTATTTTCTTATACTAAAGGGTGATATATGTTATTAACCCCCAATCAGGAGATAACAGGAAATATAAATAGAATTTTTTTTTTTTCAGATGGAGTCTCACTCTGTTGCCCAGGCTGGAGTGCAGTGGTGCAATCTCGGCTCACTGCAAGCTCCGCCTCCCAGGTTCATGCCATTCTCCTGCCTCAGCCTCTCTGAGTAGCTGGGACTACAGGCGCCTGCCACTACGCCTGGCTAATTTTTTGTATTTTTAGTAGAGACAGGGTTTCACCCTGGTCTCGATCTCCTGACCTCATAATCCACCCGCCTCGGCCTCCCAAAGTGCTGGGATTACAAGTGTGAGGCACCGCACCCGGCCAGAATTTTATTTAACTAATTTGATCAGGTCAATAAGCTTCAAATGTATCCATAAATCAGTAACACCTACCTTCTTCGTAGTTAAATTGGTTTATATTAATAATTAATTATTAAGGTCAAATTTTTGATTCAACTATTTACTATTCTAACTTCCAAAACTGTTCTAATTTCTATGTGACTGTATTTTCACTAAAGTTGTTATTATTTAAGATAATATATGTTTCTCTTAAAATAAGTACTCTAGAGCAAAATATTTTCAAATAAAATGATCTTTGTCTGGATCACATTTCTAATTCTTTCTGATCATTATTTTTTCTTCCTTAAATATATAAGAAAGCCAAATTAGTTTATGGATCCTACACTAGAAAACTTTGTGAATAGAAAATAATCATTTAAGCTAGTGGTTCAACATTAATTAAGCATCACTATTTATGGGATACTGAGAATTAAAATAAATGAGCTTCTATTCTGCCTTCCAGGAACCTGACACAGAGCCAACCAGTCTCATAGTATCATGTATGGCAGAAAGATATTCTCCTCAGAATAAAAGCATTCCTTTCCCCAAATTTCATCATGTCCTCACTGAAGTGTAAAGCTTCAGTGCAACTCTTTACCACTTGAGCGTAGCTATTAACTACCTCTAGTGTCAAATGCTCCATTTGCTGCTGTTCCTCACCAAAGTTGCCTTTGTTTCTCCAGAATGTCAGCCATGGAAAAGAGGAGTTGGTAAGGTGATAATAGATGTCAAGGAAAGAGCCAGAAAATGTATTTGTTTGGGAGTTAAAATCATTTTGAGGCATTTTCTATAATTTCAACTTAATTTATTCAGTAAATATTTACTCCAAATCTGTTTTAGCCACCTGGATATTAAAGATGAGCAAGACCAACAAGTCACTACTCTGAAGGAGCTTACATTCTAGAAACCCTTAGAGAGACTTCCTGCCTCCACTCCATTTGCCTTGGACTTTGTCATACAGACAGAAGAGAACTTGGGGTTCACCTGGAAAACCTTTGTAATGTTGCTCTCTTACACTATGAAGTGTGACATTCATGCAATATTTGACTCAACATAAAAGCACTTGAAAATAATATTAAGCCATCACACTGAGTTTTCTCTGAAAGACCCACAACAACCCAGATTCATGAAGGGCACATTCTTCCTTTTCCGGGCAATGTGAAAGATAAGCCCTCTTCAGAGTTGCCACCTGTGGGGTGTGGGATGACCGGCCGCCTTCTTCCACCCTCAGACCACAAGCCTCATTCTTGCCATAATGAAGAAGCTGATTGATGGATGTCACCTTTCCCACTGCAGACACTCTTATCTTTCTCAGCTTAGCAGTAATAGACATGACCTGCTCCCTACCAGCTGGTCTCTGTGTGAGGGACCCGTCCATCACTCTTTTTCCTTCTTCCATCTGTTCTCCCCTCCTCCTCCAAATTTCAGCCCATATGCCCACTGGCAGCAACCAATATGTCTGTCTGTCAGTAACTCTGTAATGAGACCAATTTATAAGGTCACATAATCCTGACTCTTCAGGAAGAAAAAAAATCCCCTATCCTATTTACTGAGAGAAAGTCACCTTCACCTCTAGTTCAAATGGCTGTGGGAGGTCATGTACTAACCACCAAAAAGTAATTTAGAATCAATTTCAAATGGTCTGTTTTCTACCAAATTTCTTTAAAAAGAACCCGTTCCCCTGGGTTTTCTTTTATTTGCCAATGCTCTTAGCTAGAATTTGCCAAAATGAAAATGTTGACCTTTAGGGAGGAGACTAAGGTCTAGAAACAATTTAGATTATTATGTCAAATAGTGAACACTTTACTTCATTCCAGTGGTATTATTAGCATCACCCCTGCTACTTGCATAAGCACAGGATTTCCATGGACCTGTCAGTAAGTGTTGTGTGTTTGTATAGCACAGCACAATTTTCCCCAGGAACATTTTGTGTCTTTAGCTGACTAGTGCAAATTAAATTCTGTGTCAGTTTTGGCCAGAGGCTAAGAGTACCTTATGACATTTTATTGAATTCAATAACTGCAATGAAAATATTTGTAAGCACAATGCAACCAGTGAGTCCTATTTTATGATATAAGCTGTCATGGGTAGTATATTTCTTTTCTACAAAGGATGGTAACTTATACTATTCCATTCGCTAGAGACTACATTCAACAACTGTTAATTAATTATAATATGTGTATGGTGTCCTATTTTTAACAGGAACAAATGAAGACCAAACACCAAAATGAATTAAAAGCTTTCCAGGACATCTACAATTTGAGGCTTATTCGTTTTTTTTTTTTTTCTTTGTAGCAGTCATTTAGACACTCATGCTGGCTGTTCAAAAAGCCCCTGCAAGATAGTCTCCAGCTGCCTGGCAGTGAACCATCCTCTTTATCAATGGAAAAAAGTCCTTTCCCTTGGGATCCAGTTTTAAGTTACTGACAGTATTAGCCCATGAATCCTCAACCTGGTTTTGAATTTAAGTCACTGCTCCAATTCACAGTGACCTAAGGGTTGGTTCACTCTGCACTGGGAATTATACTTGCTCTCGGCACTGATTTCGTGCCAGCTGTTTTCCTGTATGTTAGCTTCTTAAATATTGTAATGGAATTTGAATGACATTTGAATTTTACATTCATGTCTGGCCACTTAAAAGCCTCAGGACTCCCATGAACAGTTTGGAGTACAGAAAGCTGCCTTACAATTGGAGGTTCTATTTACAATTGGCGGCTTTTGAGCCTGAAGCTTGTGTGAACCAGACTGCACTCTGGAATTTATTGCTTAGTTTTGCGGCTTGGTTCAGAGTTGATTTGCTGGCTACAATCATTTGCCCCACATCCCACCCTCAACTTGCCACCCCTCCCAACCACCAATCTAACCCTGAGTTAAAGGTATGTGAGTAGAGGAGGCACTCAGTGAAATGAATGCCAAACCTTACTGTGCCTAATATTTTAAATTTAAACTCAGCTTACTGCTTATGCTTTATTTCTGTATTCCTGGCTTCTCAAACCACAACTTTCTACTGGTAGAATTATAGTTACTTCTTCAATTTATTCTAGTATTAATTGAATTTTAGTCCTGGTTGTCTATAATTAATTCTGGAATTAATAGAATTAAGCTTAGTTCTACTACTAAATGTTGTTTATAAGGTTGAACATAAACCTCTACAAAAAAAAATAAAATATTTAGCCATGTAAAATATTTTCTCTCTCAGAGTTTCCTTTTGCAATTAGAGAACATTTGTTAATTTGCATATAATATGAAAAAATCTAGAATTGATATCTTCTAAGTCATGGTTGTTTCAATAAATAACACATTTAATAAGGAAAAATTAAATGTCTTGTTTTCTGTGTTAAAGTACGAAGCCCAGCATACATGTATCTCTTTATTTTTTGACAATGAATATTACCAGGCTTTGAGATTTTTCATTTAATGAAAAGAATCTATTTTTCTTCATTTTGCTTCCTCCAGCCCCAATTAAGATAGAGGTTTGGTTTGAATTTCTGATGAGTTGATGGGCCTATATGAATCTATCAACACTGTTTCACCTAATTCCTGTTATCATTAGCATTTGTAGAACAGGTGGCTGGGGTTATTTTTTTTTTTCTTTTTCAGATCATAGTTAAAAAACAAAATTATCAGCCTGAAATAGATTTTTTTTTGAATTAGCATATTGTAGTCAATGGGGTTTGGGTATAATTAGATCACTGTATTTTTAACAAAAATGAAATTTGCCTTAGACTGTATTTTAAGATTATTTATCACTGTGTTGAAAAGAATTTAGAAGTAAAGCCACTAGCAATAAACTTAAAAATTGTTTTGCATGTACTCTTTCATCTCTAGTTTGGAGACTGGAGAAAACCTGAAAGGTTGTGAAAAACTGACCTATTGCCTTTTGGGTCTAACACTGAATAATTGCAGTATTCAGATATATGTAGACCAAAGCTATACCTGAACATGGTTTTCCATTACCATAAATGTAGTTAGTTGGTTTCACCATGGCATGGAGGACACATTAGCCTGCTTTCCTGAGCCACGGCACAACTTAAGGGCTTTGCTGGAGGAAAGAGAGGAATCTAGAGTCCAGAGTCAAAAAAAGGGCAGAGTTCTTTTGTGAGCATGAAAGCTGTTCAATATCTTTGGAAAGCAGAGCGCTGGGACTCTGGAAGAGTCTAGGAGAACTAAAGGTTAGAGAGATTAGCAGTGTGCAGTGAGGAAGGTCCAGCTGAGCAATTTGGAGTTTCTTTTTAGGGCAACAGCTTTTAAAAAGAGAATTAACATGACAGTTACGTTCTAGGAAGAAGCCTCTTATTGCAGTATCAAGAACAGGGGAAGGGGCTGAGCAGAGAATGAACGTGGGAGAACACGGGCGAAAATGTAGTCTTGATAAGAAATGTTGAGGACCTGAAGCAGTGGGAATGGATAATAGGAACAGATTTGACAGCTATTAAGTTGTTAGAATTATTAGGACTTGGCAATTGACTGAATTTGAGCATTTAGAAGAAGCAGGAGGCAAGGTGGAATCAGAGATTTCCGAATTGGGTAATTGGCTTATTCTCTTTAGGCATTTAATTAAGAGGAGGATCCAGTTTGGGGGAAATATGCAAAATTATTTTGGGACATTTTCATGCAGCTCAGTATGTAGCTGAGGCTCAGAAAGAGGAGTCTAGGACAAAATTTGTATTTGAAGGTTTCCAGGAGAGATAAACTTTGAAGCCATAGAAATATATTACATTATCCAGAATTTCTTATCTACTTACTATAAGCTAAAGCAAGACACAAAACACATTTCCCTGAATGAGTTAGAAACACTTCCTTCTGATATTGCAGGTATAAATTGTGATCTACCTAAGAAAGGGTTCTTTGGGTTTGGGTTGAACCAAACCAAATGTCTTAAGGATCATCTCTTCAGTATGATATAGAAGGTACCATCGAAAGGACCTCTTGTTTCTGGAGGTAGACTCCTATAAAATCATGCATGCTCTCAGGAAGGTGGAATATATCTTTGTAGTGAACTGGGTTAGACACACAGCCATAGGCAGTTTCCCGGGCTGAGAAAATACTACCAGGCCAACTTCCTCCATTAAGTTTTCTCTGGAAGTTGTCCTTCCTTGAATCTACTCTAGAATATTTGTAGACAGGCTAGCAGTCAATTTTTAACTTTTTCATGGATGAACTCTCTTTCATCTCCTCAGGCAAGCAAACTACAAGACACTGGACATCAGACATCGTCAAACCCAGTTCCTTATCTCTGCCTCTTCTTTGTCTAGTTTCTCCACAGTTATTACTAAATACAGACTTGAAGAACAAAGAATTTTGGAGACTTCAGTTTCCACTCAGAGGAACTAACCAGGTACAACCTAGGATATTCTTTGTTGGTTGCTTTAAGATGTAGTGACCCAAGGTTGGCCTTCTGGCTCTCAAGCTGCACCTAGATCCAAACTTTTCTTGTTGATGCTCTGATTTTCAAGATCTAATTCCTGCTGGCACGAACCCTAGTAACACCTGTCCTCATTGCCACAGTTTGCAAGGCTGGAAGTGTAATTTTGTCCATTTCCAAGTTTCTGTCCAGTCTTCTAGTTCCTCTTATAGTTGCCAGTTTCACCTCTTGGGACTGGAGCTCTGAATCTGTCCTGCAGCCCATTTGCTTCATAAATCTTTAAGCTTTGCTACTTGCAGATCCACACTCCCCTGAGGACCTTTGATTATCCTGTATTTTTTTTAATATCAATATGGTCAACAATGTTACTACTCACCAATATCCATTCTTTCTCTACTCAGGGAGGTTTGGACTTTCCTGCCTCCAATAAGGACAGTGAAATGTGATTGGAAGTAACAGTGGTTGTCTGATAGCGGAAGCTCCATCCACTTAGGTTCTTAAGTGAGAATGTCTTGAATAGAGTCAACATACCCTAACTTCCACCAACCTTTGATATAAATGCAGCATGAGTAAGAAATAAACCTTTGTTGTTTTAATCCACCCAGATTTTTGGATTGTCAATTACCATAGTGCAACTAGCCTATCCTGATGAATAAAATTACTTTCCTCACTTTGTTGTGCTTGGGCCCCCATCTCTTTATGTTAAGTGGCTACTTATTACCTCTTCTGCCTGCTAATTACTAGTGCCAGGTTAAAGGTTCCTTGGCACAGTACATATCTTGCTTTGCCTGCTTGACTACATCTCTGCACAAAGGATTTGACTTAGTGCAAAGAAGAGTTTTCTTGAAATAAGAGCTGCAAAGATGGTAATTCTAAATTTTGGAAAAAAGAAAATGGAAATTTTGTTCCTGGTGAATGCTTAAAAATAGGAAATAGAGTGAATCAATCTGGAACGACTTAAGGCAATTGTACCTAAAAAAAAAGTATGGACTGAGGCTATTTTCAAATTAAAATTCTGCTATCTAGCAAGGGTCCTGCTGAATAATGAATCTCTACCATAATGGCTTGCCATTGAAAAAATGGTAAATGAAAAAGTTTGGTAAACATATTAGGGAAAATAAATGGGCTATTGATAGTTAGATAACTCATGTGGTAATACCCTTTTTAATAAAATGAATGTTAAGTGATATAATTAATTAACATCAGTGTAACAGACTGCAGCAGTATATTTTCATGCATGCTTCAAGGAATCATGGTAAACACATGTTACCCCGGGAGAGCTCACTTTACATCAACACCCCAGTGTCTTCTACATGAGGAAGGCTTCAGAAATCTTTCCAAGAACATTAGCACACTTAAATTCACATAGAACAAAGATGTACTGATGTATCCTCTAATGTCACTTCCCGAGAGGACAATGGTAAGAAATACTAATCCTCATTCTGATCCAATCAGTGGACTAACTGCTTTTCTGCAGGGAAAGAGGGTGGAACCACTTTTTTTTTTTAAACAATCTGCTTTATTGATGTATAATTTATATTTTTTAAATGCACAGATTTTAAGGTCTAGTTCAAAGTATATTCTTCTGTGACCACCACCCCATTAAGGATGACGAAATTTTCTACCACCCCAGAACGCTACCTCATACCCCTTTTAGTCCATACTCATCCACTTGTTATTTTGATTTCCATCAGTCTAGCTTAGTCTTTCCTATTCTAGACCTTTGTATGTAGTCATATGGTATGCACTAGTTTGTGTGACTTTTTCCTTTTAATATAATGTTTCTGAAAGTCATCTATGTTGTTGAGCATAATACTAATTCATTCATTTGTATTGTTGGGTAGTATTCCTTACTTAAATGTGTCACAATTTGTTAATTTATTCACCTGCTGATGGACATTTGGTGCTAGGAAAACTGGATATCTACATAGAAAAGAATAAAATTGGACCCTTATCTGACCACATACACAAAAATAAACTCAAAAAATGGATTAAAGACTTAAGTCTAAGACTTCACATCATAAAACTCCTGGAAGAAAACTTCTTGACATTGGCCTTGGCAGTGATTTCCCAGATATGACACCAAATGCACAGGGAACAAATGCAAAAAAAAAAAAAAAAAAAAAAAAAAAAGACAAATGGAATTACATCCAACTAAAAAGCTATGCTCAGCAAAGAAAATAAGAGAATGAAAAGGAAACTTATGGAATTTAAGAAAATATTTGCAAACCACTTATCTGATAAAGTGTTAATATCAAAAATAATAAGGAACCCCTACAACTCAATAGCTAAAAACAAATGACCTTATTAAAAAATTGGCAAAGGACTTGAATAGACATTTCACCGAAGAAGACCTGCAAATGGCCTATAAAAATATGTAAATTTTTTTCTTAAAATTACTCAGTCTTAAGTAGTTCTTTAGAGCAGTGTGAGAACAGACTAGTTACAATATCACTAGTTATTAGGGGAACATGCGAATCAGAACAATGAGATACGCTCATTAGGATGGCTATTTAAAAAATAAAATAAAGTGTTGGAGCAAAACCGTGTACTGCTAGTGAAAATGTAAAATGATGTGTGCAGTATGGAGTTCCTGAAAAAATTAAAAATAGAATTACTATATTATCCCATAATTTTCCTTCTGAGTATATACCCAAAAGATTTGAATGCAGGGACTTGAACAGATACTGGTACACCCATGTTCATAGCAGCATTATTCACAATAGCCAAATGATGGAAGCAACCCAAATATTTATCAACAGATAAATGGTAAACACATGTGGTATATACATACATTGGAATATTATTCTGCTTTAAAAAGGAAGGAAATTCTGATACATGCTATAACATAGATGGACTTTGAAAATATTACTCGAAGTGAAACAAACCAGTCATGAAAGAACAAAAGCTGTATGATTTCTCTTATGTGAAATACCCAGAGCAACTCAATTCATAAAAAGAGAAAGTAGAATGGTAGTTGCCAGTGACTAGGAGAAAGGAGGAGGGATGGTAAATTATCATTTAATGTGGGTATGGAGTTTCGGTTTGGGAAAATAATAAACACACGTGAAATCTGATAGAGAGAGACAAACCATATTTAAACCCTAGCAATTTCTTTAGTCTTCTCAAGTGATTGCTCTAGGAATTACAGTGTTATGGTTTGGCTCTATGTCCCTGCCCAAATCTCATCTCAAATTGTGACCTACATTATTGAGGGAGGAACCTGGTGGAAGGAAATTGGATCACTGAGGCAGTTTCCCCCATGCCATTCTCATAGTGAGTGAGTTCTCATAAGATCTAATGGTTTAAAAGTGTGCACTTCCCTTAGCTCTCTCTCTCTCTCTCCTACCCCCATGTAAGACATGTGTTGATTTTCCTTTGCCTTCCACCATGATTGTAAGTTTCCTGAGGCCTCCCCAGCCATGCAGAACTGTGAGTTAACTAAACTTCTTTTCTTTATAAATTACCCAGTCTTAGGTAGTTCTATCTAGCAGTGTAAACAGACTAATACTGAAAATTGATACCGGGATAATGGGGTACTGCTATGAAGATAGCCTGAAAATGTGGAAGTGATTTTGGAACTGGGTAACAAGCAGAGGTTGGAACAGTTTAAAAGGCTCAGAAGAAGACAGGAGACAGGCAGATGTGGGAAAGTTTGTAACTTCCTAGAGACTTGCTGAATGGTTTTGACCAAAATGCTGATAGTGATATCGACAATGAAGTTCAGGCTGAGGTGGTCTTAGACACAGATGAGGAACTTATGGGGAACTGGAGTAAAGGTCACTCTTGCTATGCTTTAGCAAAGAGACTAGCAGCATTTTGCCCCTGCCCTAGAGATTTGTGGAACTTCAAACTTTGAACTTTGAACTAGGATATCTGGCAGAATAAATTTCTAAGCAGAAAAACCTTGAAGATGCGACTGTTTTTTTTGGTTGTTTGTTTTTTTGTTTTTTGTTTTTTTGGTTTTGTTTTTTCTTAAAATGTACTTCTGCATACCCTAGGAGAGGTTCTCCATGAGGGCTTTGCCCCTGCAGCAGACTTCTGCCTGTATATCCAGGCATTTCTATACATCCTCTGAAATCTAGGTGGAGGCTCCTAAAGCTCAACTCTTGTCTTCTGCACACCACACCCAAAGGCCCAACACCAGGTGGAAACCACCATGGTTTAGGGCTTGCACACTCTGAAGCAATGGTCTATGTGGTATATTTTTTAGACATGGCTGAAGCTTGAGTGGCTGGGATGCAGAGGGACAATGTGGGGTTGAAGCCACCACACAGTCCCCACTGGGGCACTGCCTAGTGGAGCTATGAGAAGATGGTCACCTTTTTCCATATCCCAGAATTAGAGATCCACTGACAGCTTGCACCATGTACCCAGAAAAGGCACAGGCACTCAACAAAAGCTTGTGAAAGCAACTGAGAAGGCTGTACCCTGCAGAGCCCCAGGACAGAAGTGCCCAAGGCTGTGGGAGCCCACCTATTGAATCAACATGCCCTGAATGTGAGATATGGAGTCAAAGGAAATAATTTTGGAATTTTAAGATTTAGTGAGTACCCTGCTGCATGTCAGGCTTTCATGGGGCCTGTGGTCATTTGTTTTGGCCAATTTGTCCCAATTGAAATGGGGTCATTTACATAATACCTGTACCCACATTGTATGTTGGAAGTAACTAACATGCTTTTGATTTTACAGGCTCATAGGCAGAAGTGACTCCCCTTGTCTCAGATGAGACTATGGACTTGGACTTTTCGGTTAATACTAGAATGAGTTAAGAATTTGAGGGACCGTTGGGAAGGCATAATTATGTTTTGAAATATGAAAAGGAAATGAGATTTGGGAGGGGCCGGGGGTGAAACGATATGGTTTGGCTCTGTGTCCTTACCCAAATCTCATCTCAAATTGTATTTCCCATATGTTGAGAGTGGGACCTAGTGGAAGGTGATTGGATCATGGGGGCATTTTCCCTCATGCTGTTTTCATGATAGTGAGTAAGTTCTCACAAGATCTGATGGTATAAAAGTGTGGCATTTCCCCTTCATGCTGTCTCTCCTGCCACCATGTAAGATGTGTCTTGCTTTCCCTTTGCCATCCACCATGACTGTAAGTTTCCAGAGGCCTCCCCAGTCATGTGGAACTGGGAGTCAATTAAACTTCTTTTCTTAAAAATTACTCAGTCTTAAGTAGTTCTTTAGAGCAGTGTGAGGACAGACTAATACATGCAGTATGTGTTTCTGCTTTATCACAGCTTATTCTCAATTAAATCAGTTTTTAAATATAAGTACTTTATTACTTTGTTTATGTGCCTCCCTGTCCTTTGTTCTATGTTTATCATATATTTATCTCTACATGTATTATGAACTCCAAAATATATTATTATTTTACTTAAATACCTAGTTGACTTAAAAAAAATAAGAAAATAAGAATTTCATATTTACTCTTATATTGTTATTTTTAGTGGGTTTTATTGCTTCCCATAGATCCTTATTTTCCTCTGTATCATTTCCTTTCACCTGAGAACTCTTCCTAGCATATATTATGGTTAGGTCTGCTGGCAACAAAGTCTGTCAATCTTTATTGTTCTGAAATTGCTTTAATTTACTTTCATTTCTGAAAAATATTTTCACTGAATATATAATCAACAATTTTCTCCTTTTGTCTCTTTAAACACAGTGTTTCACTATTGTCTGGCTCCTATTGTATCTGATGAAAGGGCTGTTGTTATTCTTATCATTGTTCTCTTTTATGTAATACGACTGTCTTTCAGACTGTTTTTGGGATTCTATCAAGTTTACAGCAAACTGACAATTTTGTTCTTAGATGTTCTTTCTTTGGTAATTATTCTGCTTCTGGTTCATTGAACATCTTAGATCTGTTTGTGTTTTTTTATCAAAGTAGAGGATTTTTAGCCAATACTTCTTCAGTTTTTCTGGCCCATTCTCTTTCCTCTTGTTCAGGAACTTCTCCTGAATACTGTCTAATGTGTCACTGAGTGCTCTTTTTCTTATTGTAATTTCTTTACTTCAGCTTGGATGATTTGTATTGACCTACTTCAATATAGTCATCCTTTTTTTTGTTGTTGTATCCAATCTGCTATTAATACCATCCAGTAAGTTTTATATTTTAGCTATGATGTTTCTTATTCTAGCTTTTCCAGTTGGTTATTTGTTTCTCTAAAAGCTCCGTAACATCCCCTAATTACCCATTCTTTTATCATTACATGCATCTTTTTCTGTAGATCTTTTATTATCTTTGTCATTGTCATCTTTAATTCCTTTATCATTACTTTAATATTTAGTGTATCTCTCTATTGATTCATTTTTCTCTTGACTACAAGTCATATTTTCAAACTCCTTTGCATATCCTGTAATACTTTATTGAACATTGTATATTATATCTTAAAGGACAATAGATATTATAAAACTATTTAAAGCAATAGATCTATTCAAAATAATAGATTTTTAAAAAGATATTATGCAACTATATACACATATTGTTATTTTTAACATATCATATTATACTCTCAATAAGGAATGCCATATTCTTTATTAGAAAGATAGGTTGAGAGGCTGATCAGTTTCATCTCGTCATAAATTAAGCTACTTTGGGGCAAGTTTGTTTGGCTTGAACTCCTCCAACAAGGCCTTGGAATTCAAGTATCACAAGTCTATTGTGCTATCTTTCTGTTTTTCATTCTATCTCTAGCTTCCAGTGCCACCACCAGGTGAAATGCTATTGCTGTTACCAGACATTGAATCAGATGGAATGTTGGTTGGAGATTTGGTTATATTCCATTTTTCTCTAGGATTAGACATTTTAAAAGTGATTTCATGTCTTTCCCTGCAGGACTGCACTGGGACCAAATGCTGTCAGACCTCATATCTGTAAGACCTTGAGTCTGCTTGACCCCAAAACTGCAAGACCTCTAGACTATTAGAACTGTAGACAGATATAAGATGACTGGATGTTAAATATGACATGTCATAAGACTGCAAGACTATGAAACTATGAGTCTCCAGAGTATGAAATTGTTGGGCTGTGAAACAATGAGACTACAGCTGTCCAGATCACAAGACTTTGCAACTTTAGGTCTGTAAGACTGCAAATATGAGAGATTGTTACTTGGCAGAGTAATTTCTGGATTTGGGGCTTCTCCAGATTTAAATTTAATATGCAGCCCATAGGTTTCGTAAATGCTGATCTGATTTCTCATTTGAACAAAGACCATCTTTCTTCTCTAACTGCTTTCAGACTCAGCTATCCTCTGATCTTTGTTCACCCATCTTTCTAAAGCTTCTACTAAACTTTGGTAATTTTAGATTTCTTTGTAGCCAGAGTTCCTTATTAGTTATAGTTTTGGGCTAATCTATTGATTACTTATTGTTTCTGTGTCAGCAAAGCTATTTTATATACTTCTATATCCTAACTGAAAAGAATTCCTTGGAGCTATTTGAAGAGCTGAAATATTAAAGACGTGTTTCAGATAGCTTCCATCTGTGCTTACAGATTCATTCTTCACTTTTTTTCCAGTTTGCTTTTCTTTTTTTGAATTTTATGATTTTTTTTCTTCAACTTTTATTTTAAGTTCTGGGGTACATGTGCTGGATGTGCAGGTTTGTTACATAGGTAAACATATGTCATGGTGGTTTGCCGCACAGATGAATCTAACACCCAGGTGACAAGTTCAGCATCCATTAGCTATTCTTCCTGATGTTCTCCCCACCCCCAACAGGCCTCAGAGTGTGTTGTTCCTCCTCATGTGTCTATGTGCTCTCATTATTCAGCTCCCACTTCTAAGTGAGAACATGCGATGTTTGGTTTCATATTCTTGCATTACTTTGCTGAGGATAACAGCTTCCCACTCTATCCATGTCCCTGCAAAGAACATGATCTCTTTCCTTTCTATGGCTGCATAGTACTGCATGGTTTATATGTACCACATTTTCTTTAACCAATCTATCATTGATGGGCATTTGGGTTGATTCCATATCTTTGCTATTGTAAATAGTGCTTCAGTAAACATATACGTGAATATATCTTTATAATAGAATAATTTATATTCCTTTGGATATATACCCAGTAATGGGATTGCTGGGTCAAGGTATTGCTGCTTCCAGATCTTTGAGAAATCACTATGCTGTCTTCCACAATGGTTGAACTAATTTACATTCCCACCAAAAGTGTAAAGTGTTCTTTTTTCTCTGTAACCTTGCCAGTATCTGTTGTTTCTTGACTTTTTAATAACTGCCATTCTGACTGGCATAAGATGGTATCTCACTGTGGTTTTGATTTGCATTTCTCCAATGATCAGTGATGTTGTGCTTTTTTCATGTTTGTTGGCTGCATGAATATCTTCTTTTGAGAAGTGTCTGTTCATGTCTTTTGCCCACGTTTTAGTCATGAAATCTTTGTGTCTATGTTCTGAATGGTATTGCCTAGATTTTCTTCTAAAGTTTTTATAGTTTTGGGTTTTACATTTAAGTCTGTAGTCCATCTTGAGTTAATTTTTGTATAAGGTGTAAGGATGGGTTCAGTTACAATTCTTCTGCAATTTTTCTTGCAACACCATTTATTAAATAGGGAATCCTTTCCCCATTGTTTGTTTTTGTCAGGTTTGTTGAAGATCAGATGGCTGTAGATGTGTAATCTTATTTTTGAGTTCTCTATTCTGTTCCATTGGTCTCTGTGTCTGTTTTTGTACCAGTATCATGCTGTTTTGGTTACATTAGCCTTGTAGTATAGTTTGAAGTCAGGTAGCATGATGGTTCCAGCTTTGTTCTTTTTGCTTAGGATTGTCTTGGCTATGTGGGCTCTTTTTGGGTTCTATGTGAAATTTAAAATAGTTTTCTTTGTAAATTCTGTGAAGAATGTTAATGATAGTCTAATGGGAATAACATTGATCTATAAATTAATTTGGGCAGTATAGTCATTTTTATGATGTTGATTCTTCCTATCCGTGAGCATGGAATGTTTTTCCATTTGTTTGTGTACTCTCTGATATCTTTAATCAGTGATTTGTAGTTCTCCTTGAAGAGCTTCTTCATTTCTCATGTTAGCTGTATTCCTAGGTATTTTATTCTGTTTGTAGCAATTGTGAATGGGAGTTAATTCATGATTTGGCTCTCTGCTTGCCTGTTGTCAGTATATAGAAATGCTAGTGATTTTTGCACGTTGATTTTGTATCCTGAGGCTGTCGAAGTTGCTTATCAGCTTAAGAAGCTTTTGGGCTGAGACAATGGGGTTTTCTAGATATAAGATCATGTCATCCACAAACAAAGATTAATTGACTTCCTCTCTTCCCATTTGAATATACTTTATTTCTTTCTCTTGCCCAATCGCCCTGGCCAGAATTTTAATACTATGTTGAATATGAGTGGTGAGAGAGGGCATTCTTGTCTTGTGCTGGTTTTCAAGGAAAGTGCTTCCATCTTTTGCCCATTCAGTATGATCTTGGCTCTGGGTTTGTCATATACAGCTCTAATTATTTTGAGGTATGTTTCTTCAATACCTAGTTAATTGAGAAGTTTTAACATGAAAGGATGTTGAATTTTATTGAAGGCCTTTTCTGTATCTATTGAATAATCATGCAGTTTCTGTCTTTAGTTCTATTTATGTAATGAATTACATTTATTGATTTGTGTATGTTCAACCAACCTTGCATCCTGAGGATAAAGCCAACTTGATTGTGGTGGAAGCTTTCTGATGTGGTGCTGGATTTGATTTGCCAGTATGTTATTGAGGATTTTTGTGTCGATGTTCATCAGGGATACTGGCCTGAAGTTTTCTTTTTTGTTGTTGTTGTATCTCTGCAAGGTTTTTGTATCAGGATGATGCTGGCCTCATAAAATAAGTTAGGGTGGAAAAGGTTCAGTAGAAAAGGCACCAGTTTCCCTTTGTACCTCTAGTAGAAATAAGCTATAATTCAACCTGGTTGGACTGTTTTTGGTTGGTAGGCTATTCATTACTGCCTCAGTTTTAGAACTCATTTTTGGTTTATTCAGGGATTCAATTTCTTCCTGGTTCAGTCTTGGGAGGGTGGATATGTCCAGGAATTTATCCATTTCTTCTAGATTTTCTAGTTTATGTGCATAGAGGTGTTTATAGTATTCTCTTATGGATTTTTGTATTTCTATTGGATCAGCGGTATTATCCCCCTATCATTTCTGATTGTGTCTATTTGATTCTTCTATTTTTTATTCTTTATTAGTCTAGCTAGTAGTCTGTCTATTTTATTAATTTTTCAAAAAACAAACTCCTGGATTAGTTGATATTTGAAGGTATTTTTGTGTCAATCTCCTTCACTTCTGCTCTGATCTTGGTTATTTCTTGTCTTCTGCTAGCTTTGGGGTTTATTTACTCTTGGTTCTCTAGTTCTTTTAGTTGTGATATTAGGTTGTCAATTCAAGATCTTTCTAGCTTTGCGATATGGGCATTTAGTGCTATAAATTTTCCTCTTAACACTGCTTTAGCTGTGTCCCAGAGATTCTGGTATGTTTTCTCTTTGTTCTCATTAGTTTCAAAGAATTTTTTGATTTCTGCCTTAATTTCATAATTTAACCAGGAGTCTTTCAAGAGCAGGTTGTTCAATTCCCATGTAGTTGTGTGGTTTTGAGTGAGTTTCTTAATCTTGAGTTAAAATTTGATTGTGCTGTGGTCTGAGAGACTGTCATAATTTCAGTACTTTTGCATTTATGGAGGAGTGTTTTACTTTCAATTATGTGATCAATTTTAGAGTAAATGTCATATGGTGATGAGGAGAGTGTGTATTCTGTTGATTTGGAGTGGACAGTTCTGTAGATAACAATCAGGTCCACTTGATCCAGAGCTAAGTTCAGGTCTTGCATTATCCACTTTTTCTATCCTGCTGTTTCCCTGTCCATTGGCTTTTATTGGATTCAGTCAATGAGGAAAAGTTGGCTTGAGTTGAAAGGTAGGTCATATGAGAAGAGCAACTGGAACAGAACTGTGTATACAGACCCCTACAGATGAAAAGGAAGCTCTAGTGTATAATAACTATAGGTTGGCATGATTTCCAAGAGAAGAATGATGAAAAACCCAGAGAGGAGCAGTGGTACTGAGGAACTTTGCCAGTTATAGTGTGGAGAAAATTGAGGGTGTCAGGGAGCTCAATAGGACAATTAGGTAACAAAGGGAAGGCAAACATCTTAACATTTTCATAGTTACATCTCTTACCATGAATTGCTTAGAAAGATCCATCTTTGACATTTCTGTGGAGGCATAAAATCATGTAAGCCTATTTTCTTTTCCTTTTGGCTAATAAAAACCATGTATATTGTTTATATTAGTAGAAGAGCCCATTTTCTTTAGCTAAAATCTGAAGAGAAAGCCAATATGTAAAGCATATAAAAAAGCAAAGCTCACCAGATTGAAAATGAGCTAAAGGGAAAGAGTGCTGCCTGATGGGCCCCTACTCATATTCCTCTTTGATGGTTTCTTAGGGAGCATCTCAGAATCTTTGTCCAGTATCACCTGGAGACAGAAAGAGTGAATCTTGTATCTTAGAGCTGGAACTTCTAAGATGCACACTTACAGAGAAAATAGGATTTTCTGAGTTGGATCTGGGGCTTGGCAATAAATGACTTTTGAACTAGGGTTTTAGGAGTGACAAAAGCACGTAAAAATCACGTCATTGTAATGCAACAAAGGTATCATTTTGGTCATCGTGGGGGCCCAGCACAGTACTAAATGTTGATCCAAAAACATGCCCATTCTCAAAAAGCTCAAAATCCAAAAGAAAAGACACCATTCAAGCAACTGTTACATACACCATACTATACCAAGAAAAGGAAAAAAAACACGTTAGAACTGATTAAATATGAGAATTACCTAAAAGTCTTTTAGAGCACAGTCCACAGACCAAACTTTGACGACTCCTGGTCTTGATAACACTGTTTTCAGTGTTATTGTTGAATAATTAGAAACTATGAGGTAAAGCTGGATTTATCCTCCTTTCCTACTTGCAAATTAGGCTCAATTTAAGAGGTAAAGCAGATGGGTGAATTCCCAACTATCATACATTAAGTCAACCTTGAAAGTAAGAATAAACAGTTCATCAGCACACACATTCATGTTTTTGACTAGTGCCTCCCTCCCAGGAGGTGCACAGGTGGGAAAATGAGTGGGGTCAGAACTCTTCTATTCACCCAGCGTAAATTATTATATTCCACTGGAGAATGGTTATTTGTAAGGTTGCTGTAAATATTAAAATGAATGTTTGTAAGGCAGCCGAGAACAGGTTCTCTGATTCCCTTAGAAAACATGGGGGAAGGGAACCTAGAAAAATCATCTCTAACTTCCCAGATGAATAGGCAGAGGAACTTCATAGCTTCAGCTCCCAAAAACAGCAGGAGAGGAAGGCAAAAAAATAGTTAGGCATGCTGATGATTGCATTGTTACAACTTAAATTGTACTCAGATGTGAACTCTGATGTGCCAAAAACAGTGAAGGCTGATCCTAAAAGATCAGAAAAGTGACATCTGGTATTGGATGCCCCAGCAGACATGACTAATACCATTGGTATTGTGTAGATTCTGCCTTTATTAATTTAATATTCAAACATGAAGGTCAGCCTCACAGTGCTCTGCAGTACCAGAAGACATAGGCTTCCCAAAAACCATCTTCTTGTCTCAGGGTTATTTAAGGGTGCTGTATGTGTATCTCGTGGGCTGAGCAGGACAAATTCTGTAATTTCCACATTTGTTAAGACCCTTTTGTTTCATGGCTCTCACACATGGTTGAGCTATAAGAGAGCCCTGAGAACTCATCCATAACTTTTAATAAATAAATAACCTCCCCATAGTTTGCCCCTTGGATATTTGCTTTATGCCAGAACATTTTAGTTTTACACATACACTTGCATGCAAATGTATTTCTTCACTGAAAATAAAAACCTGATATCCCTCATAACTTTTACTGCTGTCATTCAAGAATATCACATTTGCTTGAGGCTTGAGGGTGTTCTGACTAAATCAACAAAGTTATCCTGTACCCCATATGGATATTTCCAATTGTCATATTTATTAACTGATATGGTTTGGCTGTGTCCACACCCGAATCTCATCTTGAATTTTAGATCACATAATCCCCATATGTCATGGGAAGGATCCAGTTGGAGGTAATTGAATCATGGTGGAGGTTACTCTCATGCTGTTCTTGTGATAGTCAGTGAGTTCTCATGAGATCTGATGGTTTTATAAGTGGCTTTCCCCACCTCCACTTCATTCAGCACTTGTGCCTCCTGAAGGACATGTTTGCTTCTCCTTCTGCCGCCATGATTGTAAGTTTCCTGAGACTTCCCCAGCCATGCAGAACTGTGAGACAATTAAATCTCTTTCTTTTATGAATTACTCAGTCTTGGGCAGTTCTTTATAGCAGCATGAGAATGAACTAGTACAGTAAATTGGTACCAGGTAGTGGGGTGCTGCTATGAAGATACCCGAAAATATGGAAGCAACTTTGGAACTGGGTAATAGGAAGAGGTTGCAACAGTTTGGAGGGCTCAGAAGAAGACAGGAAAATTTGGGAAAGCTTGGAACTTCCTAAAGATTTGCAGGGCTCAGAAGACAGGAAGACATGGGAAAGTTTGGAACTTCATAGAGACTTGTTGAATGGCTATGACCAAAATGCCAATAATGACAGGGACAAAAAAAATCCCAGGCTAAGGTAGTCTCAGATGGAGATGAGGAACTTGTTGGGAACTAAAGCAAAGGTGTCCCTTGTTGTTATTCAGCAAAGAGTCTGGTGTCTTTTTGCCCTTGCCCTAGATATCTGTGAAATTTGAACTTGAGAGAGATGATTTAGGGCATCTGATGGAAGAAATTTCTAAGTGGCAAAGCATTCAAGAAGAAGCAGAGCATAAAAGTTTGGAAAATTTGCAGCCTGATGATGCAATAAAAAAGAAAAACCAGTTTTCTGGGGAAAAGTCAAGCCTATTGCAGAAATTTGCAAAAGTAACAAGGAGCTGAATGTTAATCACCAAGACAATGGGAAAAATGTCTCCAGAGCACATCAGAGACCTTCAAGGCAGCCTCTCCCATCACAGGCCCCCAGAGGCATAGGAGGAAAAAATGGTTTTGTGGGTTGGGCCCAGGACTCCCCTGCTCTGTGCAGTGTCAGGACATGGTACCCTGTGTCAGAGCTGCTTTGGCTCCAGCTGTGGCTAAAAGGGGCCAAGGTACAGCTTGAGCCATTGCTTCAGAGGGTGCGAGCCCCAAGCCTTGGTGGCTTACACATGGTGTTTGGCCTGTGGGTGCACAGAAGTCAAGAATTGAGGCTTGGGATCCTGTGCCTAGATTTCAGAGAATGTATGGAAATGCCTGGATGTCTAGGCAGAAGTTTGCTGCAGGGGCAGAAACTTCATGGAGAACCTCTGCTAGGGTACTGCAGAAGGGAAATGCAGGGTTGAAGTCCCCACACAGAGTCCCCACTGGGGCACTGCCTGGTGAAGCTGTGAGAAGAGGGCCACTCTCCTCCAGACCCCAGAATGGTAGATCCACCAACAGATGCACTGTGCATCTGGAAAAGCTGCAGACACTCAACACCAGCCATGAAAGCAGCCAGGAGGGGAGCTGTACCCTGCAAAGCCACAGGGGCAGAGCTGCCCAAGGCTGTGGGAGCCCACCTCTTGCATCAGCATGTTCTGCATGTGAGACATGAAGTCAATGGAGATCATTTTAAAACTTTAAGGCTTAATGACTGCCCTACTGCATTTCAGACTTGCATTGGGCCTGTAGCCCCTTTGTTTTGGCCAATATCTTCAGTTTGGAATGGTATATTCACCCAATGCCTGTACCCCCATTGTATCTAGGAAGTACCTAACTTGATTTTGATTTTACAGACCCATAGGCAGAAGGGTCTTGCCATGTCTCAGATGAGACTTTGGACTTCAACTTTTCAGTCAATGCTGGAATAAGTTAAGACTTTGGGGAACGGTTGGAAGGTCTTGATTATGTTTTGAAATGTGAGGACATGAGATTTGGGAGGGACCAGTGGCAGAATGATATAGTTTGACTTTGTGTCCCCACCCAAATCTTATCTTGAATTGTAGTTCCCATATTCCCATGGTCATGTGAGGGACCCAGTGGAAGGTGATTGAATCACGGGGGTAGTTACCCTCATGCTGTTCTTGTGATTGTGAGTGATAGTGAGTGACTTATCATGAGATCTGATGATTTTATAAGGGGCTTTCCTCCCTTAACTCAGCACTTGTATCTCCTGTGAAGAAGGGCCTGTTTTCTTCCCCTTCTATCATAATTATCAGTTACCTGAGGCATCCCCAGCCATGCAGAACTGTGAGTCAATTAAAACTTTTTCTTTTATAAATTACTCAGTCTCAGGCAGTTCTTTATAGCAGCATGAGAATGGACTGACATATTAGTCTAGCAAATATTTGCTGAATACATACTCTGTTAAATTCAGGGGCAACTAGAAAAATGAACTTTTAAATGGAAGAAAATAACTGCATACAATGTCACTAAAACATGCTTTAAGATTTGAAAGACAAATCAGAATTTTTTTTTTTTTGAGACAGAGTCTTGCTCTGTTGCCCAGGCTGGAGTGCAGTGGCACAATCTCGGCTCACTGCAACCTCCGCCTCCTGGGTTCAAGCTGATTCTCCTGCCTCAGCCTCCCAAGTAGCTGGGATTACAGGCATGTGCCACCACACCCAGCTGGTTTTTGTATTTTTAGTAGAGACAGGGTTTCACCATGTTGGCCAGGCTGGTCTCAAACTCCTGACCTCAGGTGATTCACCCACCTTGGCCTCCCAAAGTGCTGGGATTACAGGTGTCAGCCATGGCCTGTAGCTCCTGGCCTTCCTGGCAACCTCCAATTGCCATTAAACAGTAATGCAGGGTTTATTGTTAGAAATATAAATGATAATAAGAGCTTCTGTTTATTGACCATCTACTATAGGTAAAATATTGCACTAGATATTTCACATGCAATATCTCAACAATTGTAAAAGATAGGTATGAAAAAATCCCTGTTTTACAGATAAGGGAACAGACCCAAAGAAATTAAGTAGCATGTAAAAGATCCTATAGCTCAGTAAGAACTGAATAAGACTTCTATTTTGAGTCTATCTCCCTTCAAAACCCATGCATTTTCCTCTATTCTGTGCTTCATCACAATTTTCAATGAAGCAATGTAAGCGGTTAACACCTGTTTCTTCAAGATTCTGATTTATTCAACCCCCTGACTCATGTAGATAGGAACATGGAATTTCCCAAGCTTGAGAATTGCCAAATCTCCTAAGAAATTTTATAGAACTTTATTTTCTGTGATATTATAAAATGTAATACTTCCACTTTCGAAGTATACAATTTACTGTACAATTTAACTCATAACCGTAGTCTTTATCCATCACACCCCCTACCATCCCCAGATTCCCAGCATTAATCTTTTATATGGAGTCATTATACATGCCACACTGTCTCTCAATAGCCCAGTTGTGTGTGTGTGTGTGTGTGTGTTTGTGATGTATTTATTCTTTTACTCCAAAATCTCTTTTCTTCAGTTTCCTTGAATTTTTCTGTAACTTAGAATATAATATTTTATCTCCATGATGCAAATGCTCTTCAAAGAGTGGACTTATTAAGTCAATAGTTCTTAACACATTCATACAGTTTAAATTTTCTGACTGGCCAGTCACTTCAATAAGGACCTGAGAGATCTGGGCTAAGCAAACTTTAATATAAAACAAGTTCAGAAAACTCTAGGTCAGAGAGAGTGAAGGCCACTTGGATAGAAAAGGCCCATTAAGCAACTCTATTGAAGAGAGTTCTGGATACAAATGGGATGCTGTAAGAACAGTAGGAGAAGTGGGGAACATATGGTTAAAAGGGAAAAAGAAAGCAGAAGGAAGAGAGAAATAAGGCAAATTTTAAGAAATTGTGTTTTGGCTTATAGATAATGATATATTAGTCCATTCTCATACTGCTAATAAAGACATACCTGAGACTGGGTAATTATAAAGGAAAGGGGTTTAATTGACTCACATTTCCACATGGATGGAGAGACCTTACAATCATGGCAGAAGGTAAGAAGGAGAAAGCCACATCTTACATGGCGGCAGGGAAGACAGAACTTGTACAAGGGAATTCCTCTTTATAAAACTATTAGATCTTGTGAGACTTATTCACTATCATGAGAAAGCACAGGAAAGACCCACCCTCGTGATTAAATTATATCCCACTCGTTCCCTCCCACGACACATGGGAATTATGGGAAATACAATTCAAGATGAGTTTGGGTGGGGTCACAGCCAAACCATAACAAATGTTAACCTCTTATCTTTGATTTATAGAATATTTGTTGCATTTATAGAAAAGTTATAGGCAAGAAAGTTCTTTAAAAACATAATTTAGTGCTATTTTTGTATATTGCTTTTCTTTTTATTTCCCTCCTGGGATAAGGAGTGTAGACTCTTTCAGGGAGGGCATGGCTAGGTTCCCCTTGACAGGAGGCCGCTGGTTATCCCAAGGTGCATGTAGAGAGACTGATGCATTGGATAACTCAGGAAATTCAAAGCATTCTCCAGCTAGAGGATCCCCAGCAGCCCCAGAAATGGCTGAGCCTGCTGGCAGGCTGAACATGCAGGCTGATTACAGCAACAGACCATACCACACTGGGAGAATCTGCCTGGGAGAAGAATGAGTTCTCCACTAAGAAATTAAGCTAAGAGGAGATAGGACTATTTTTTAAGTGGTTGAAGGGAGAATTAAAGGGAGGGGGAGGAATTGGGGGAGGGTTGGTGGATTTGAGGGTTAGCTTTTCATTTTGAATTGAAGACTCAGTTAACAATGGTTACAAAAGGAAATTAAAAGGCTGGAAGTAGTTGAGGTTTTTGTTATTTCTGAAGTTATGAAACACGCCAATATTGCACAGGCCTGTGTTTAATGTGGTATAACAATGTGACAGCCTTTGTGGATAGTCTCTGGAACCCTTTGAATGGGTTCCATCAGCAAATCAGCATTCTCTTGATGACTGTGACTGTCAGACTGTGCGTGCCCATTTCTCCAGCTCTTAGAGGGCATACTCCCAGGTTTATCATGAGGTATACTCAAACAATGTGCATTTGGGGAGTTGAAGGAAAGAAGAAAGGCCTATTTGGAAATGTGGCTGTGAAGTTGAGGAAAGGACGAGTCCAGAACAGAATCACCAAATGACAGCTAAAAGCAACAAAGTGACTGCTGATATTCTTGTGATGAAATTGCCACTTGAATCTCAAATTATAGCCAGAATCTTACCATGGATTCATACTTAAATACATATAAAGTGTGCTGTTAATGATGGCACAAGAGAAAGGGCTCCTTCTCAAGCTTTGTTAGGTTAGATATCCTAAACAATGAGTCTCTCAAATTCATTCAGCTAACAGGAAAATATCAGAACTACTTTCAATTGTAGAACAGAGCTTATATTAACATTTTTCAAGTTTATGTCATGTTCAAAAAATGCATCCAAATAATTAAAATTACGCATATAATCTTTACAATGGTCTTGCTGGATAGACATGATTATCATCATTCAACAGGTGAGAAATGGAGATAAGAGAAGGAATTTGTCCAAGTTCATACAGCTAGGAATAAATGGATATAGTGCTTATTCCCTGGCAGACTGATCCGAGTGCCACACACTTGACCATTGCCTGTACTCACATCTACCTCATATCCCATTACTTAAAAAGAATCCATTCTTAATGTAAGTGAAAAACAAATAGACTTCTACATTATTATATATTCATTTGTTGTATGACAAAGTTTACAATTATAAACAGTTTCTTTAATTAAACAATACTTTTTAAATAAGCTTGTATTGTGTTACTGATATGCATTTGAAAACCCCACTTCAATCTACATTGCATAAGAAGTATATGGTTTTCTAGAACACTTGGATGAACCAAGGCTTCTCCAGGCCCCAGCCCTGTGTTTAGAGGATGAACATAAAACTCCATTCTAGAGTTGGGCCTCTCATAATACCCAGGAGCCTTTCCCTCTTACATGTTCTATTATTTTATGCTTTTTGAAGCACACAAGTAATGTTTTCTTCATTTCCTGAATTTTGCTAGGACTTTCTAATTTGTTAATAATTCAGAAGGTAAACCTCTTTGGCAGTTCTAGATCTCAGAGTCTAAGGAATAAAAGACAAGGATGAACCAGGAGGGTGTGACATAATGAAAGAGGTGGGAAGACTCCCAGGAAAGTGTTGCCAGCCTGCAGCACCATTACACTGCTCCCTATTCTCTGCTGGGGTTTTTTTTTTTTTTTTTTTTTTTTGAGACAGAGTCTCGCTCTGTCGCCCAGGCTGGAGTGCAGTGGCGCAATCTCGGCTCACTGCAAGCTCCGCCTCCCGGGTTCACGCCATTCTCCTGCCTCAGCCTCTCCGAGTAGCTGGGACTACAGGCGCCCGCCACCACGCCCGGCTAATTTTTTTTTATATTTTTAGTAGAGACGGGGTTTCACCGTGGTCTCGATCTCCTGACCTCGTGATCCGCCTAAAGAGCAGGGGCGTAACTTGTATTCTCCTTGGAAAGGGGCTCAAATTATATAATTAAAAATTATTATACTGTTCCCTCTGTGGGAAAATAACTTCAGTTATATTCAAAATCTAAAAAAAATGAGGCTGTAGTTCGATAGAAATCATGTATAATTTAACTGAAAACTTTTTTCTCTGTTTGTTGGTGTTTTGTTTCTGATGGGTGTACGTACCTGTGCATTGAAGGCAGGGGGAGCAGATGAATTCCTAAATCATATTCTGAAGACAAACAAGAGAAGATACTTCAAAATACATCTGTTAGTCCAACAACTATTTCTTGAATACCTAAAATATATTAGCTGAAGGTAAGCGATATAAAAAATGTGAAAGCTTGTTTTCTCAACAATTATTTGTTAATAAGAGATTTTTAATAAGATCATAGATGAAAATATATTTCTCATTATTTTTAAAATTGGTGACTATATAATTATTTCTCCATTCACTATAACATGTAATCTTTCCAAAGGGAACATAAACCTTATCAGCCTATTAGAAACCCCTCTTAAATTGACCTTTATTTTCACCACTGCCCATTGTAGGAGAGATTTTGCAGCTACTTGTCTTCGTATATAAGCTCTTATTTATTAAATGAACATGCTATGTTCCTCATTGGTAAAGAAGGCAGAATACAATTGGTTAAAATTTTTTTTATCATTCATTAAAAACAAGAACTTAAAGCAGTTCAATTTTGGCTGGAGGCAGAATCAGCATTAGGAAAAAGGTAAATGACCTACAGCAAATATTTAGTCTACAAATTCATTTAAATTAAGTTTTAGAAGAAAGAGAAATCCAAGAATGTCAAGGAAAGTTCACAATGTGGTAAGCGCTGGCAACAGTTACAAATATTATCCTGAAGGGTAAGGAAAAAGACAAAAGAAACAGAAGATTTGACAAAGGGGTTTCCTTCTGGTCAGATGCTTGGATGTCCATAATGTCCTACAGTGACCACTGAAAGGCTCAATGACATTGGAGCTACTAAAAGAGAACATTTGTGAAGAGTAGTGACCAGGAGAGGAAACCTTTATCTATCTTAAAAATGGTATGAGAAATATAAAATGGTATTAATCCTTAATTCACAATAGAGAAGAGATAGAGAGTTCCATTTTAATCAGTTTTTCTAATGACTCACTAAGTAGTCATGAGACCCTGAAGATGTCATGTGCTCTGAAGATTCAAGGCATAGTCTGCATTGTCAAAGAGATGATTAATAAAGTGGTATCTTTATTTATAAGAAAAGTAAATCAATTCTGAGTTATTTTGTCTTACCATTGTTTAAGAAATCCTCTCATATTTAGGAAGCCATACATAGGTCAAATAAATTCCCCTATGATATTTTAGATTTTGGTTGAAAAATTCATCTAAGTCTTTCTGAAACTCCTATAGATTACACCTGCAGCATGATATCTTCCATGAATCCATACTCCAATAGGATTTAAAGCAAACACTAACAGAAAGTGGCGTGCCTTAGAAGCTGAAGGCATAGCTCTAAGTTCTGTCTCCCATATTTACCATTTGTTTACATTTAGGGAAGCTATTTAAAGTCTCTGGAGCTCAGATTTCTTATTTTTAAAAAACGAGAAAAAAAGATGTCTTCAGGTTTCAAGGTGATACTCTATATCAAGAACTTTGTCCATTATACAGTTTTGGGTACATACAAATTGTTGAATGGCAGCTGCTACTGCTTTCCTAATTTAATCAGCCCTGGGGCAAAAATAAAATACTGAATTACTTAATTAGATTATATGCCTAAGAAGGACGTGCTATATAAGTGATAAGGTCTAGTTCAAAATAAAGACGCAGGGCCTCCTATTCAAAAATTATGAAGACTTTCAAGACTGCATTAGCAAAGCATTAAACCAAGCATGGAGCCCTTCTAAGCACGAGGCTCTACATGACTTTATGGGTCACGTGCCCTTCTCTTACACAACCTTTGAAAATGACCTTGCTTCCAGAACAGGAATAGGTAGGTCACCAATTCCTGTTGGTAACCAATACCTCCTGCCTTAGTAGATTTAGTAATAATATCATTATCAATATTAAGTATCAGGATATATATTACCAAAAAAATTGCCAGCCAGTTTCTCTTCCCTAGTTCTGTTTAGTGCCTGGGGTCACACTCCCCAAGGAAAATGCATTTAAGACTTGAGGTCTGATGAAAAATCCTCCATCAATCCTTCTTTGTTTTTCAATGCAATTGACCCTTGGAAGCAGAAAAGGAATTAGAAAAACAAAATAAACATTTAAAAACCTGAAGCATTCTGGACAGAGATCAGAGAGGAAAATGTGTTAATGAATATAATTCTGTTTAGGACTGCAAAATGAGAATGCAACTTTCATTAATATCCTGGGCTGAATCCAGGCTTTTGTCTGATTGATATGGAGAATTCCACCACGAGGTTGGGAAAGGGACTAGATAAATGTGTACCAGTATTTTTTACAGCTATGTTCATGTCTCCAGTGGCTCAGGAAGATTTAATAAATCAAATAAATAAATAAGTAAAAGAAGAATTCTACGCTCAGTTCTTCACGCAGTTTCCATCATTGTCCAAGAGATTTCCACGTGCACAACAAGAAACGAAGATGGCTCTCTTGTTACCAATTATTTGGGAGAAACTATCTAGCTTTGATAATGATGTAATCTGGCCTTCACCCTCTGAACTTCATAGAAGTCTATTTAATCTTTGTCAATGTCCCCTTATGAGCAGAGACTTATTTTCCACTTTTAATGTTGGTTGAACAGCTTGTGAATACTTTACAAGGGATACGTCACTGCTTGGTTTGAAGTTTTTATGTGGTAAATAATTTCAGCTATGAGAGAGTCTGAGAAATAACTGTACCACTTGGGGAATATTTTTTTTTCTTTGAAAGAAAGAGAGAGAAGAAGGGAGGGAGCAGGAGAGACAGGGAAAAAGAGAGAGAGAAGAATGATTTGGTATTCAAGAGCTCAGCAAAAGTCAACTGACAAAAACAAAACGCTTAAGGCTTTAAAAAATTGGTCACTGAAACCTTGCTATAATTTACAGAATCATAACATCATATAATTTTTAACTGAGAAGGATCAAAGAAATCATAAGCCAAACCTTTATTTCATAGGTAAGGAAATAAAGCTTAGGAAAATTAACTTACTACATTTGCTAGTTTATACTCTCACTCCAGGTCTCTAGCTACATTCCTGTACTTTTCCTACATGACCTCTCTATGGAGTTCATTTCAGGGGAAGCTTTGAACAGAAACTCCTTTCCCAGAGAATTATGTCCAGGCAGGTTTATAAACATTTTGCTATCTCATGTGATAATTCACTCTAAGTCACCAGTTCATTTATTCATCTATTCATTAAATAAATTAGATAGGTCTTTCAAAGAGTATATCCTAAGCGCATGTTATATTTTGGACTGAAACACAGACCCAGTTCCTGACTGCAAAAGATGTGAAACAATGGAAAAAATAGAGCTATCAAAATGAAATACCACAATTAGTCACTAAAGAGGCCCATGAATTCAGGAAGAATGCAGCGTATATGGACAATGCACAGTAACTACACAGTTAGGTAATGGCAGAGTTGACTTATCCTAAAATGAGGTACAGTTAGCATTCTCACTTTTCAACATAGGGATGCAGTATGTGTTTGGCATCATGGTTCAGCACGTGAATTCTGGAACCAGATCACCTGGTTCCCAATTTTAGCTCTACTGCTCACTAACTATGAACTCTTATGCAACTTACTTAACAATTCTAACCTCAGTTTCCTCCTTGGCAAAATGCTGATTAATAGTAGTACCTAGCTCACATGGCAGTGGCTGGCACATAGTCAGCACTAGATAAAAGTTTGCCATTATTATGAAGTTACAGAGCTGTAATTTATCCACTGAAATTATTATACTTACTTTATAATTGGTTGCATCATATTTTTCTAGCTTCAAAATATGTGAATAATAGTTTTTCAATCATACTGTCCTAACCTAAGGGATAAATAGCAAAAATTTAAAAGTATCAAAATGCTGGCTTTTCTTTGTGATTCCCTTTAGTATAGTTATCAGCCCTAGATCATAAGTACTCCATATAGTATTATTTTCTCAAAAACAAAAACAAACAAAAAGCAACATACATCAGAATGCTTCCTCAGTTGTCCAGGTAACTATTTTTATAATATGGAAGATGGGGCACAGAGTTTACTTGATGGTATAATACTCAGAAGGTGAAAGATATCAAAGCCACTGTGCACCGATCCTCTGAAGCCAGGCACCACAAATGGTAAGGAGCTCTTGTGGAATGGAGAGAACATGGCAACTAAAATAAAATGCTTGAGTCTCAATACAGTCTGTATTAATTCCTTGGTTGCTTTATCACAGGCAAGTTGCTTAAACTGTTTGTACCCTAGTTTCATCATCCTGAAATTGAGAATGATAATATGAGAACATAAGTTTATTGGGAAGGTTATATAAGAAAACATGTTTGAAGCCATAAGTTTGTAACAAAAAATATAAGGCACTATAATTACTTAGTATGTTCAATTTAATTTCTGTTTACTCATTTTCTGGTCTTTGGATAAGGCAAAACATTTAGGTTAAGAAAGGGCATGTGTATATACATATTGTATTAATTAATTAATTTATATATGTATGTCATATATCAATGCCCTTTATTAACCTAAAAATTATATATAATATGTAAAATTTACATATATGTGGCACCAGTCTTTCCTTTTCTATCTCTATTTGTTCCTAGTTACATCCCAACTCCTTTCCTATAAAAAAGCAGGAAATGATCAGATATAATTTGCATTTCGATTGGGGTTGATTCACACTGATGTGTTACCTCTCAGGAGTTGGTGGTGTAACTCTAATGTGTTACCTCCCTTACTTATTTGGCGTTTCATCTCCATTTGAAAGCATCAGTTACTTTAAAGTTAAATTACAGATAGTTCTGCTTCAGCCTTTTGGATGGTGTGAAGGCTGAATTTAAAAGGGACTTCAGACATAGATGGGAGGTGTTAATTCCTTCCTTCCTCTTCACATCTCTGTTCTTTAGTTTTGAAGTCTTTTAATCTTCTAGCCAAACACTTCCTCTCTATATACAGTCAAATCCTCTCTCCTGATGCTCTATCCCCTCTCCTGAGCTCACTTTTGGGCTTCAGGTACTCCTCCCTGTAGGGTGTTGGCTTCCACTTCTCACCCCAAATTCCTGCTGCTAAAAATCTCTAGAACTTAAGGCACCAGCCTAAAATGAGGCTATGGATGCAGTAGCTCTCTTATATTGGAGGTTAAGAACCCAAAATGGGAATAGAAGATGCATAGGAGATGACAGAAGAGTTGTTGGGGGTCTCACGGTAGGAGCAGAGAGCAGGCAATGAGTTTTAATGGCCTAAATTTATATTATATTGTAATAAGAAAAAGTACCTAACATCTTGAAATTGCCTCCAAGACTATGCCCCACAGTGGTGTGGGAGTATGACAGTGTGTGTTCTACACCTGGAGTTTTGTTCTCACCAAGTACATAATCTCAGGAGAAATGTCTACGTTGAATTACTTGTTTCTGAAAGGGAAACATCAAAATGTTGGGAATGCAGTGTTTAGGGGCTGATAAGGTGCTGATGAGATAAGGAAAGTTAATTCATTATGACCTGCTGTAACTGCCCAGCAGGGTCTTCCTCCCCACTGAACAAACAAAATCAGCTCACAGAGACTATGGCCTTGCAGTAAAGAAAGAGTTTAATAGACACAAGGCTAGAGCCAAGATGGAGTCAGCCATGTCAGGTTTCTCTTACTGTCATATTTTTGCAAAGGCAGTTTCACTACAATGAAAATAATTCCTTGTATGGTACAAAAGCTGATTGTCCAGCTCTACCCCTTACGTAACAGAGGCATGAGAGCAGCATCTCTAAAGAAGAGTTATTTGGACCTTCCTGATAGCCTGCTCCTCATACAGAATGCAAAACCTGGCAGGCAGGAATTCTGTGTTGCTTGTTTGTTGTTGGGTAGTTGATTTTGGTGGACTTTAACCTCTTTATTTTTCTAAATTTTTCAAAACCCATTGATATTTTGAAAGATTTTCCTAGTTAAGATTTCTGGGTTGTTGCTTCGTGGCTTGTTTTTTCCAGTTTTGTTGTTTATTTTGACTTTTCTGCATGCTTACTTTGTTGGATTGCATCCCACCTTTCTCTTCCACCTTAAGATGGAAAGAGAAAGTAGTCAGGAGGAGACCATCCTTTCTCCAAGGGTCAGAGAAAAGATACTTGTCTTTCCTCTTGTTTGGTAGAAGCCCTTGCTAAGTCACCTTGCAGATCTCTAATGCTAGCCCTAAAAAAGAAGCTTTTAATCTCTACATCAGTAGACAAGGAAAAAAATGAACAGTGCTTGCTAAAGATCATTCATTTTATAGCTCAAAACAAACTCAGGCCAAACTACCAATGGAGAAAAGCAGTAAATTATCCCCAAAAGTAAATTTAAGGCATTATCTTCCAAGGTATCTAAGGGCTCTGTGAGATAATTTAAGAATAAAACTACATGGTCAACAATAAATACAGCTTTTCTGATAATCTTTCTAAAAGCTCACAATTTAGGCAGTTTAACTAAGATGTTTTAATGTAATAAACATTTTCTTAAACGTTTAATGTTCAAGAAAAAAACAGATTAACTTGAAAAGGGAAAAATTGGTCAGAGAATATATACCAACCTCTTTTCTACCAATACTTTTTCTTTTTTTCTTTTTGAGACACCGTCTCACTCTGTTGCCCCGGCTAGAGCACAGTGGCGCGATCTCGGCTCACTGCAACCTCCGCCTCCCGGGTTCAATCGATTCTCCTGCCTCAGCCTCCTGAGTGGCACCCAGGCACCCAGCACATGCCACACGCCTGGCTTATTTTTGTATTTATAGTAGAGATGGGGTTTCACCATATCGGCCAGGTTGGTCTCAAACTCCTGACCTCATGATCCGCCCACCTCAGCCTCCCAAAGTGCTGGGATTACAGGCGTGAGCCACCACGCCCGGCTACCACTACTTTTTCTATTGCACCACAATGCTGGGGATTTTGTAAATATCTTTAAATTTCTGCTTTAAGAAAAACAAGATGCCATTAAGGTAGGTTGAAAATTATACATCTGAGGCTCTTGTGTTAATTCACTCACTTTCACTAAATAAACTTCCCACCCATGCCTGTGAGTTTACCCAACAAATAACTGTTCTATAGCTAATTCCTATCCAATGAAGCTTCCTAACATGAGGATTCTAAGTACAGTCTCAGTTCCTTTTGTGCCCATCTGATTACTTTAAAGACACCTGAGTGTCACCTCTTTTTCTAACCACTCCAGCCACCAATGTAACATATGCTTTTTAACAGCTTCACCTGGAGACTTGCATACACTTGCCTCATACAGAGCCTCCAGCTTCTTGTTTCCTGCACTTAGCTATGACAAAACTTAAAGTAGTTATAGAGGCACATATGCTCTTTTTTGATGGGATGGACTATTTCACCTGATTCTATAGTGCAATGAAATTTAGCAGTGTCGGCAGAGTCCAGGTTAGATTTACATCAGTGTATCATAGAAATCTACAATAAATTATAAGCAACACACACAAAAAAACAAAAACTAACCAGTAAGATTAAAAACTTAAAAATATTATACCAATTATAATCACTTATTTAAATTACCTTGTTCTTATGCCTACTTAATTAGCAATGACTATGCGTATCATTAAACGTGTGCCAATTTAACTCTGTGATAACTTTTGTTGATGTCAATGATAGTTTTCATAATATTTATAACATTCATGATTCATAGCTTTTGCTGAGAGGGTACTATCCTAGAATTATCTAAATAAAGTCAAGGACTGAAATATAGTTGTTTGACTATATAATTTATTCTAATTTTCCAGTGCTCAGTTGCTATACAGCTACCCTCAATGACCCAAAAACTTGGTGAAAACTACCCCCGAAACTTGGTGAAAATTTATTATATTATGTTCATGAATCTTGTGGGTTAGGAATTCAGAATGGGAAAAGCAGGAATGGCTGTTCTTTGCTCCATAATTGTGAGGTCTCAACTGGGAAGACTTTCAGGATGAGGATCATTCAATGGTTGGGGCTAAAATCACCTTGCTGTAGTTTCATTAACATGCCGTCTTCACTCACACGTCTGGTGATTGTTGCTGGCTATCGGTTGGAACCTCAGCTTGTTTGTCAATCAGAATACTTGCATATAGCCTCCTCATATAGTCTTTCCTGTGGGCTAGTGTGAGCTTCCTCACAACATGGCTCTGTGTTCCAAAAGCAAGTGTCCCAAGAGAGCAAGGGAGAGGTACATGACATTTTTATGATTTCATCTCAAAGTCAAGTAGTGTCACTTTTCTCATACTGTATTAATTGAGGCAGTCACTGAACTCTGCCCACTGCAGGGAGAGGGGACATGGACTTTACTACTCAGTGGGAGGAGTATCAAGGTTTTGAGGGCAGTTAAAAATGTGATCTGACTTTTATTTGACAGCAAAAAAAAATGCATTGTGAAGAAAGAATGCCGGCCATCTTTGGAAAATACAATGTGTCATGGTCTACTCTCTGGCTACAAAAATTCACATCCTTTCTACCCTTCCACATGCAAGGTGTACTCATTCTCTTCCCTAAGACTTTCAAGTCTTCTCACACTGTGGCATCTACTCTAGGGTTTCCTCATCTAAATCAGTCAAGGTGCAGATGAATTGTAGTTCCTCAAGTACAACTTCTTCAGAAACATTCATTTTGATCTAAAGACATAATATCTAAAGAGATGAGCTACTTGCTCCCCAAATATCCTACATTCAATGATTGAACAAGAATAGGATACGATTTTTACACACTCCCATTTAAAAAAGGGGAAGCCAGGAGGCACACAGCAGTCACAGGTCTATAGAAATTGCATTTATTTAACCTCTTTCCAACAATTTCATCTGTATAAATACTATATTAACAATTTTGATAATAGACCAGCATTATATAAATATTTTAACTTAAAAACTAGCATATTTATCACATAAACCAGAAATTAAATACAGTCAATGATTTGTATTTTTTTATTTTTTATTTATACTTTTTTTTATTATACTTTAAGTTCTAGGGTACATGTGCACAACATGCAGGTTTGTTACATATGTATACATGTGCCATGTTGGTGTGCTGCACCCATTAACTTATCATTTACATTAGCTATATCTCTTATGATATCCCTCCCCCCTACCCCCACCCCACAACAGGCCCGGGTGTGTGATGTTCCCCTTCCTATGTCCAAGTGTTCTCATTGTCCAGTTCCCACCTATGAGTGAGAACATGTGGTGTTTGGTTTTTTGTCCTTGCAATAGTTTACTGAGAATGATGGTTTCCAGCATCATCCATGTCCCTACAAAGGACATGAACTCATTCTTTTTTATGGCTGCATAGTATTCCTTCATGTATATGTGCAACATTTTCTTAATCCAGTCTATCATTGTTGAACATTTGGGTTGGTTCCAAGTCTTTGCTATTGTGAGTAGTGCCGCAATAAACATACATGTGCATGTGTCTTTATAGCACCATGATTTATATTTCTTTGGGTATATACCCAGTAATGGGATGGCTGGGTCAAATGGTATTTCTAGTTCTAGATCCCTGAGGAATCACCACACTGCCTTCCACAAAGGTTGAACTAGTTTACAGTCCCACAAACAGTGTAAAAGTGTTCCTATTTCTCCACATCCTCTCCAGCACCTGTTGTTTCCTGACTTTTTAATGATGGCCATTCTAACTGGTGTGAGATGGTATCTTATTGTGGTTTTGATTTGTGTCTCTCTGATTGCCAGTGATGATGAGCATTTTTTCATGTGTCCGTTGGCTGCATAAATGTCTTCTTTTGAGAAGTGTCTGTTCATATCCTTTGCCCACTTTTTGATGGGGCTGTGTTTTTTTCTTGTAAATTTGTTTGAGTTCTTTGTAGATTCTGGATATTAGCCCTTTGTCAGATGAGTAGATTGCAAAAATTTTCTCCCATTCTGTAGGTTGCCTATTCACTCTGATGGTAGTTTCTTTTGCTCTGCAGAAGCTCTTTAGCTTAATTAGATCCCATTTGTCAATTTTGGCTTTTGTTGCCAGTGCTTTGGTGTTTTAGACATGAAGTGCTTGCCCATGCCTATGTCCTGAATGGTATTGCCTAGGTTTTCTTCTAGGGTTTTTATGGTTTTAGGTCTAATATTTAAGTCTTTAATTCATCTTGAATTAATTTTTGCATAAGGCGTAAGGAAGGGATCCAGTTTCAACTTTCTACATATGACTAGCCTGTTTTTCCAGCACCATTTATTAAATAGGGAATCCTTTCCCCATTTCTTGTTTTTGTCAGGCTTGTCAAAGATCAGATAGTTATAGATGTGTGGTATTATTTCTGAGGGCTCTGTTCTGTTCCATTGGTCTATATCTCTGTTTTGGTACCAGTACCATGCTGTTTTGGTTACTGTAGCCTTGTAGTATAGTTTGAAGTTAGGTAGTGTGATGCCTCCAGCTTTGTTCTTTTGGCTCAGGATTGACTTGGCAATGCAGTCTCTTTTTTTGGTTCCATATGAACTTTAAAGTAATTTTTTCCAATTCTGTGAAGAAAGTCGTTGGTAGCTTGATGAGGATGGCATTGAATCTGTAAATTATCTTGGGCAGTATGGCCATTTTCACAATATTGATTCCTCCTATCCATGAGCATGGAATGTTCTTCCATTTGTTTGTGTCCTCTTTTATTTCGTTGAGCAGTGGTTTGTAGTTCTCCTTGAAGAGGTCCTTCACATCTCTTGTAAGTTGGATTCCTAGGTATTTTATTCTCTTTAAAGCAATTGTGAATGGGAGTTCACTCATGATTTGGCTCTCTGTTTGTCTGTCCTTGGTGTATAAGAATGCTTGTGATTTTTGCACATTGATTTTGTATCCTGAGACTTTGCTGAAGTTGCTTATCAGCTTAAGGAGATTTTGGGCTGAGACGATGGGGTTTTCTAGATATACAATAATGTCATCTGCAAACAGGGACAATATGACTTCCTCTTTTCATAATTGAATACCCTTTATTTCTTTCTCCTGCCTGATTGCCCTGGCCAGAACTTCCAACACTATGTTGAATAGGAGTAGTGAGAGAGGGCATCCCTGTCTTGTGCCAGTTTTCAAAGGGAATGCTTCCAGTTTTTGCCCATTCAATATGATATTGGCTGTGGGTTTGTCATAAATAGCTCTTATTATTTTTAGATATGTCCCATCAATAACTAATTTATTGAGAGTTTTTAGCATGAAGGGCTGTTGAATTTTGTTGAAGGCCTTTTCTGCATCTATTGAGATAATCATGTGGTTTTTGTCTTTGGTTCTGTTTATATGCTGGATTATGTTTATTGATTTTCATATGTTGAATCAGCCTTGCATCCCAGGGATGAAGCTGACTTGATCATGGTGGATACGCTTTTTGATGTGCTGCTGGATTCAGTTTGCCAGTATTTTACTGAGGATTTTCGCATCAATGTTCATCAGGGATATTGGTCTAAAATTCCTTTTTTTGTTGTGTTTCTGCCAGGCTTTGGTATTAGGATGATGCTGGCCTCATAAAATGAGTTAGGGAGGATTCCCTTTTTTTCTATTGATTGGAATAGTTTCAGAAGGAATGGTACCAGCTCCTCCTTGTAGCTCTGGTAGAATTTGGCTGTGAATCCATCTAGTCCTGGACCTTTTTTGGTTGGTAAGCTATTAATTATTGCTTCAATTTCAATGCCTGTTATTGGTCTATTCAGAGATTCAACTTCTTCCTGGTTTAGTCTTGGGAGGGTGTGTGTGTCCAGGAATTTATCCATTTCTTCTAGATTTTCTAGTTTACTTGTGTAGAGGTGTTTATAGTATTCTCTCATGGTAGTTTGTATTTCTGTGGGACCGGTGGTGATATCCCCTTTATCATTTTTTATTGCATCTATTTGATTCTTCTCTCTTTTATTCTTTGTCTTGCTAGCGGTCTATCAATTTTGTTGATCTTTTCAAAAAACCAGCTCCTGGATTCGTTGACTTTTTGACGGGTTTTTTGTATCTCTATTTCCTTCAGTTCTGCTCTGATCTTAGTTATTTCTTGCCTTCTGCTAGCTTTTGAATGTGTTTGCTCTTGCTTCTCTAGTTCTTCTAATTGTAATGTTAGGGTGTCAATTTTAGATGTTTCCTGCTTTCTCTTGTGGGCATTTAGTGCTATAAATTCCCCCCTACACACTGCTTTAAATGTGTCCCAGAGATTCTGGTATGTTGTGTCTTTGTTCTCGTTGGTTTCAAAGAACATCTTTATTTCTGCCTTCATTTCGTTATGTACCCAGTAGTCATTCAGGAGCAGGTTGTTCAGTTTCCATGTAGTTGAGCGGTTTTGAGTGAGTTTCTTAATCCTGAGTTCTAGTTTGATTGCACTGTGGTCTGAGAAACAGTTTGACAGTTTGTTATACTTTCCATTCTTTTACATTTGCTGAGGAGTGCTTTACTTCCAACTATGTGGTCAATTTTGGAATAGGTGCAGTGTGGTGCTGAGAAGAATGTATATTCTGTTGATTTGGGGTGGAGAGTTCTGTAGATGTCTGTTAGGTTCACTTGGTGCAGAGCTGAATTCAATTCCTGGGTATCCTTGTTAACTTTCTGTCTCGTTGATCTGTCTAATGTTGACAGTTGAGTGTTAAAGTCTCCCATTACTATTGTGTGGGAGTCTAAGTCTCTTTGTAGGTCTCTAAGGACTTGCTTTATGAATCTGGGTGCTCCTGTATTGGGTGCATATATATTTAGGATAGTTAGCTCTTCTTGTTGAATTGATCCCTTTACCATTATGTAATGGCTTTCTTTGTCTCTTTTGATCTTGGTTTAAAGTCTATTTTATCAGAGACTAGGATTGCAACCCCTGCCTCTTTTTGTTTTCCATTTGCTTGGTAGATCTTCCTCCATCCCTTTATTTTGAGCCTGTGTGTGTCTCTGCAGGTGAGATGGGTTTCCTGAATACAGTACACTGATGGGTCTTGACCCTTTATCCAATTTGCCAGTCTATGTCTTTTAATTGGAGCATTTAGCCCATTTACATTTAAGGTTAATATTGTTATGTGTGAATTTGGTCTTGTCATTATGATGTTAGCTGGTTATTTTGCTCATTAGTTGATGCAGTTTCTTCCTAGCATTGATGGTCTTTACAATTTGGCATGTTTTTGCAGTGGCTAGTACCAGTTGTTCTTTTACATGTTTAGTGCTTCCTTCAGGAGCTCTTTTAGGGCAGGCCTGGTGGTGACAAAACCTCTCAGCATTTGCTTGTCTGTAAAGGATTTTATTTCTCCTTCACTTATGAAGCTTAGTTTGGCTGGATATGAAATTCTGGGTTGAAAATTCTTTTCTTTAAGAATGTTGAATATTGGCCCCCACTCTCTTCTGGCTTGTAGAGTTTCTGCCGAGAGATCAGCTATTAGTCTGATGGGCTTCCCTTTGTGGATAACCCAACCTTTCTCTCTGGCTGCCCTTAACATTTTTTCCTTCATTTCAACTTTGGTGAATCTGACAATTATGTGTCTTGGAGTTGTTCTTCTCGAGGAGTATCTTTGTGGCATTCTCTGTATTTCCTGAATTTGTACATTGGCCTGCCTTGCTAGGTTGGGGAAGTTCTCCTTGATAATATCCTGCAGAGTGTTTTCCACCTTGGTTCCATTCCCCTCATCACTTTCAGGTACACCAATCAGACGTAGATTTGGTCTTTTCACATAGTCCCATATTTCTTGGAGGCTTTGTTCATTTCTTTTTATTCTTTTTTCTCTAAACTTCTCTTCTCACTTCATTTCATTCATTTGATCTTCAATCATTGATACCCTTTCTTCCAGTTGATCGAATCAGCTACTGAAACTTGTGTATTCATTGCATAGTTCTCATGCCATGGTTTTCAGCTCCATCAGGTCCTTTAAGGACTTCTCTGCACTGGTTATTCTAGTTAGCCATTCGTCTAATCTTTTTTCAAGGTTTTAACTTCTTTGCTATGGGTTCAAACTTCCTCCTTTAGCTCGGAGAAGTTTGATCGTCTGAAGCCTTCTCGTCTCAGCTCATCAAAGTCATTCTCCATCCAGCTTTGTTCCATTGCTGGTGAGGGGCTGTGTTCCTTTGGAGGAGGAGAGGCACTCTGATTTTTAGAATTTTCAATTTTTCTGTTCTGTTTTTTCCCCATCTTTGGGGTTTTATCTACCTTTGGTCTTTGATGATGGTGATGTACAGATGGGGTTTTGGTGTGGATGTCCTTTCTGTTTGTTAGTTTTCCTTTTAACAGTCAGGACTCTCAGCTGCAGGTCTGTTGGAGTTTGCTGGAAGTCCACTGCAGACCCTGTTTTCCTGGGTATCAGCAGCAGAGGCTGCAGAACAGCGAATATTGCTGAACAGAAAATGTTGTTGTCTGATCGTTCCTCTGGAGGTTTCATCTCAGTGGGGTACCCGGCCGTGTGAGGTGTCAGTCTGCCCCTACTGGGGGGTGCCTCCCAGATAGGCTACTCAGGGGTCAGGGACCCACTTGAGGAGCCAGTCTGTCCGTTCTCAGATCTCAAACTCTGTGCTGGGAGAACCACTACTCTCTTCAAAGCTGTCAGACAGGGACATTTAAGTCTGCAGAGGTTTCTGCTGCCATTTTTTCAGCTACGCCCTGCCCCCAGAGGTGGAGTCTACAGAGACAGGCAGGCCTTCTTGAGCTGCAGTGGGCTCCACCCAGTTTGAGCTTCCTGGGTATTTTGTTTACCTACTCAAGCCTCAGCAATCGTGAGTGCCCATCCCCCCACCTTGCTGCTGCCTTGCAGTTCCATCTCAGACTGCTGTGCTAGCAATGAGTGAGGCTCCATGGGCATGGGACCCTCTGAGTGAGGCACGGGATATAATCTCCTGGTGTGCTGCTTGCTAAGACCATTGGAAAAGGGCGGTATTAGGGTGGGAGTGACCCAATTTACCAGGTGCAGTCTGTCACAGCTTTGCTTGGCTAAGAAAGGGAATTCCCTGACCCCTTGTGCTTCCCGGGTGAGGTGATGCCTCATCCTGCTTCAGCTCATACTCAGTGCGCTGCACCCACTGTCTGATAAGCCCCAGTGAGATGGACCCAGTACCTCAGTTGGAAATGCAGAAATCACCCATCTTCTGCGTCACTCACGCTGGGAGTTGTAGACTGGAGCTGTTCCTATTCGGCTATCTTAGAACTGCCTACTGTGTATTCCTTAATTATAACTTCACATATTCACTGTCAGCCCAAAATGACTTGTTGTGCTACCCCTAAAATGTCTTTCTTATAGATTCTATTAGTTATATAATTATGTGCTTAACAATACACCTAAAAAGTTGAATATATCCCATCTGGATAAATTATTTCCTACTCTAACATCATTTGACATATTAAATATTTGAATAACTATAGATGACATCCCACTATGGCAGGCTAAAGTCTGTGATGTTCTCCAAGATTTCTGCTCTAATTTCTGGGCCTGTCATTAGGTTATGTTACATGGTACAGCTAAATGTAAGAAAGGGCGATTATCCAGGTAAGCCTTATTGGATCACGTGAGCCTTTAAAAACAGAATTTTCTCCGTCTGGTGGAAGAAGAGGAAAGAGATATGCTCTGGCTGGCCTGGAAGAAAGCAAATATCCATGTGGTGAACTGTCTATGGAAGCCACATGGCAAGGATTGGAGAGGAAACTCTTGGACCCAGGAGCAGCTGACAGTCAGCAAGGAAATGGAGCCATCAGTCCCACCACTGAAAGGAACTGAATTCTTCCAACAAGAAGAAAATATAGAAGAGGAACTTCCCCCACTGCCTCCAGGTGAAAACACCTTGGAAACACCTTGATTTCTAACTTGTTATACCCTGAATAGAGGTAGAACCTACACAACTGAGAGCAAATAGATGATGCTGTTTTGAGTTAAGTTTGTGGTTGTTATGAAGCAATAGAAGCTAATATACTCAGTCGTGGAAGGAGAGTTTTAGGTGAACAAGGAAATCAGGATTAGTCAAGGAGGTGATATGGGACAAAGCAGAACTCACACTGAACTACTGAGTCTCCTTCCCTGCCCCTTTCTCCTCCTTTATTCTGCATACAGGTAAATTTCTTCAGGATGTGGTCTCTGTGCACAGGTGGGCTGTACTGAGCAGGATATCCATGGGGTTGGTTCATTCAGGCCTGGACTCAAATGATTGCTCTCCCATGAGATTGCAATCGAGTTACTTAATCTCTGAGCCCCCAGTGTAATGGAGAAAGCCTCTCTTTCAATGTGTGTCTGGAGAAAATGAATGAGGTAACGTATAATAAGCATTCAAATTAATCTACTAACAGACATTCTGTAGAAGTTTTAACTGTACATCATTTAACACAGCAGAGACTCATGGGAAGACTAAGATTCTCAATCCATGCAGGAAGCATCATCATTGCCCTGGCATCTTCCTCTGTTGATATTCTCCAAGATTCTACTTGCTTAAAATATCTTGGAATGACAGGAAGGAAGTTTCCCAATGGGCTCTTTGAAATATCTAGTGATAAGACTGAGCTCCTGGGGAAGGGTCCCATGTTTGGTAGGCAGTTAGAAATGTTATTTGATTTTGATTTGACCTGAAGGGAATGTCATGATAGTATTCACTAACTAGATGTATTCATTAAAAAGTAAATAAAAGTTTTTTTTGAAAAAGAAATGCAATTGCAGACATTCTTTTTTCTGTTTATTTTGTTTTTTAGTTCACTTGTTTTACAAGGAATTTTTTGGTGTTAATGCTGATGGTGGTAGTTATGCTCTTTGTATTTTAAACAAACACGAGATTTTGTAGTACAACCCTTACCCACCCAACCATGTACTAACTTAAAGAAATCTTAACATGGTGTGATGATTCAAAGATAAGACCATCGGCTCAAACGAAGGAAAAACTAGACTGTAATAGTATGGTTATTGCCTCTAGTTGAGATGATCTTATCTGTTAAAATAAAAAATTGTACCCTTTGTCAAAAAAAAAATGGATAAGCAAAACATGAAAAGTGTAAATTGAACTTTTGCTTCGTGTTACATCTCTGCTGTTTACCAAAATCAATTTGTTTCTGTTTGTTTTACTGTCTATCTGCTGAAAACATATCTGAATCCAATGAAAATTTAAAACATGTGATTTAAAATAGTTTGAGAAAGGAAAAAGGAAGCGTGCTGTTAAATGTTAAAATGGGTTCTGTGGTAAATTGTATACATGCACCACATCAAAAGTAAATTGAAGTTAAAATAAATAATGTTACACTGAACGTTGAAAGAATATAGCAAATCATAAAGATGGTTGTATACTAATTGAGAGTATTTTAATTGTTAAAAGATTTAGAGAAATAAACATTGTAGATGGGAACACAGTGCTGAAAGATCAGCGCCGGTTCTGGTTTTCTTTTCTAGTGGCTTGGCACAGCGGCTACGCTGAGCTCCAGCCCAGCTTTCAGAAAACAGAAGCAACACTGTTCAAAGGATTAATCAGTGGCCCATACACAGGAGGCCTGGGGCCACTCATGTACAAAGCCCCAAAAGTTGGTACAGAAAACCTGTGCCTTCCATCCTTGCTGTCTTGCATTTCCGTGAAGACGGCGGTTCTTGGCAGGCATACCCTGTAGGGTTAAGTTTGCTTCGTTTTTACCTCCCGTATCTGCAGTGCTGTTGACCTCACCAAACTACTTCTCTGTTCCCTTCTTCACTCTGTTGCTAGTCACCCTGTAATACAACATTAAAATGACCAATACTTCCTTTTCCATCCTGGTCTGTTTTCTTACTCGCGCTGATCTACATTATATGGCTAACAGGGCTCAAGACAAAAAGGTTGTCTTCATGAAAGAAAAAAAAATTGCCATCGTTTATCCCTCTCTTCATTCCTGTTGAATTCAAATCAATAGAATTGAAATTTTTCTTTACAGTATAATCCACACATATTTGAATTGTATATAAAAAAGACTCCTTTGGTTAGGGTTTGGGTATTTTGTAAAACAAAAATGTTTTGGTTTGTGTGTGTCTTTCAAATGTATATGATATTATTTCTAAGTCCCCCTTCTTTTTCTTCTTTCTTCAAAATATACCTCGTCTTCACCTTCAAGGGGCAAATTAATTGTTAAGTACAGTCAAGGAAGGCATCAGATAGAGAAAAAATTAAAGTATTTCATACATAGGTGTATAGCCTATCAAACAAATAATTACCGTCACACCTTTTAAGCATTCACCTGTGTTATGTCAAGAAATATTCTAGGCTTTTTACATGAAATATCACATTTAATCCTTAAAATAACCCTGTAAAATAAGTATTAGTGGCCAGACATGGTGGCTCACTCCTATAATCCTGGCACTTTGGGAGGCCTAGGCAGGTGGCTCGTTTGAGCCCAGGAGTTTGAGACCAGCCTGGACAACAAGGCAAGACCCTGTCTTTAGAAAAAATACAAAAATTAGCTGGGTGTGGTGGCATGAATCTATAGTCCCAGCTACTTGGGAGGCTGAGATGGGAGGATAGTCGGAGCCTGGGAGGTCAAGGCTGCAGAGCCGTGATTGTGCCACTGCACTCTAGCCTGGGCAACACAGAAAAAACCTGTGTCAAAAAAACTGTTAGTATTTTATAAATTAGGAAAATAAGAAAAATTAAGTTCAGAGATATTTTTACCTTCACTTTTTTTTCCCCTAATACTATATATTGAACATCTATTCTGTGCCTTACACAGGATGATCCTTTGGAGATAAAATGGTAAGCAAAAATATTCAAGATCTATCCTTTCATTGGATTTCCAAAGGAAAAGCTTCTGGTTAATAAATCAGTTATTAGGTGGCAGATCTAGTATTCAAATTCAGGACTTCCTGATGCCAAAGCCAGGACCTCACTAGTGTTTCTTTGTCAGCCTTTCTCAGTAAAGAAGAAGAAAAATAGTGTCAGAAGCTGGTCAGTCCCTTTTATATACGGTCTCCAATTGTTCCAGGTATAATTAAACCCTAAGAAGGCAAAGAAATTTTTCTCCCACTTAGCATCTACTGTTAGATTCTTAGGAATTCTAGCCAAACGCCATCTTCTATGGTTGACTAGTGTCCAATGGAGAGTCTATTTCAGGTCCAATAATATATTTGATCAGACATTTGGTTACCAAATAAACACGTCCAGTAGTACAGATTCTGGATACATTTAGTAATTATGGGCGCTGTTAATGAAAACACCATATTAACTTTTCAAAAACATTTACTTTAGTCATAAGTTTCAATTTTTGTCTGCTGACTCTATATTTTAAGTGAATTTACAAAATGTATAGATGTTTAAGTAGGATTATAAATCCAGAGCTTTTGTGTGACTTGAGTCCCCTCCTGCACTTACTTTTCTGCCAAGTAAATGTGCCATACATAAGTCTCATACCTATTTTACAAAATATGCCAAAAACTTACATCATTTTTCTGCACTCCCAAACAAGTTCAGGATAGGGAAATCATTCCTTCCTAGTTGTGGCACACATGAGTCAAAAATCAGGAGACTCACACACATTTCTAGGTGACATGATCACTTAGTCATCTACTCACAAGCAGATTAAGAAAAAAGAAAAAAAAGCAAGACTTCAAAAACAAATCACCAACAGAGGCCAGAAAACGAGTTTCAGCAAAGCAAATCAACCTTCATTCTCAGGGCTAGCTACTTTCTTGTTCTTAATAAAGAACTACTCTTCCATGCCACACTTCCCAGAGGCCCAAATGACCACTCCATGTTGTCCCAGACATGATTCAATAGTGCAGTGTCTTGCGGACCCAACCTCTTACAAATGAATACCTACCTTCTATTGATAATAGCTACCCTTATATTTCCTTGAAGATAAACCAAAAACAGCACTAAAGGAATTTAGAAAATATTTATGCATGCAGTCTTTTAAGTCCAGAGCTTGAATGGTTTTGTCTGGTTATTGAAAAGACTAAACATTCTGGAATGTATTTTTGCTGGTTACATGAATGGCAACTTACTTGCTGCAAATATGCCAAGTGTATATTGCAAGGGCTATACATATTGCTTACTGGTTCAACATGCATTTCTTTCCAGAATGCCAAGAAATGATGGTCTAGCTTCTGTTGGTGCTCTATTAATGCAGATGCAAAGCTAACAGCAGTCTTCTCCCTTCAAGTCACTTTGATTACATTAACCTGCATCAGTAGATATGGCACCCCGTGAGTGGTACAAAATTCAGTAGTGCACTGGGAGTGCCTTTAGAGCCACATTTGAACACATTATGAAATATATGCCTCCCTTTCCTAATGAAAATGGAGCCACATTTTCCTGTTCTTTCAGCCAGATGGAATTATGATTGGTGTGTGCTTGCCTTTTACATTACTATTTGATTCCATAATAAGAACCACATGAGACAATTTTATTTTATTGGTTCTTCAGTTGCCAACATGGCTTTTGTACAACTAATAAAATAAATAAAAATATTTCCCCTGTGGTTTTTCATATAAAATACACTTGTTTATGAAAGATAAGCACATACCAATCAAAACCTGATCTGGCATGAGAAATATTGTCTTGCTTTTTCTTATTAAATAGGAAGCAAAGGAGATGTATTTATTAGTTTCCTAATAGCATGGTTGGCTCACACTGGCATATACCTATGTATTAGATACTGAAGGCACTTGTTTAGAGAGCAATAGGTTAGGCTGGTGTCTTGGTAAAAGTTTCAAAACCTAGTTACTAATGAAAATATATTTTCTGGGAGGGCACATAAGGAAGGAAGTAAAAAGAATAAAAAGCTGCATAGCTTCTTGGTGTCCATGGTAACTGAGCCACGATCTTCTTCAGAGGGAGGTCCTGAAAAAGCACTGCTGGCATTGCATCTTCTCTACTGCAACCAAGGAAGCCTAAAATGAACGACAACAGCATGTATAAAGTTCGTGGCCTGCCATTCATAGAGCACAGGCCAAGATTTTGAGAATGAACTGAAAGGTCACCTTTTAAGTATACTTGAATGTAACTCATACTGCCCTAAAATCTGTGATCAGTCATCAGCTTACGTAAGTTCTTACTATTTAGAATATTCAAAATAATTCATCAGTATCCCTTTCCATATGCAAATGCTTAACAGAGCAATGGCTTAGGAATAAATTTGCAATAGAAATGGATTTTCTTCTTAAATATCTTTCTGAGCAAGTACTTCTGAGCAAAGAACAATAAAGGATCACTTTACCTCTGATAAGTCATCACACTTCCATTGACTGATGTTGGTCCTCCAAGAAGCCCATGAAATCTATCAGAGGTCTTGTTCTTTCATTTTTTTGTTTTCAGTATCCACAGGTCTTGAAAGGTGAAGATAGGGTTATAGGCAGTCACAAGCATGTTGAAGCCTTACTACAGAAAGAAAGGTGAACATTTGAGAAATGATTCTTACCCTAAAATGATGCTTTCTTACAAAGAAGAGGCTACACTACATAAGAATTGAATTATACTACATAAGACTTGAATTTAATTAAATAGTTGCAAGAAATACTTTACAAAACTAACTTTGTCAGTCATTTTTTTTAAAAAAAGAAAACCTGTCCATGTTGTTTTAATAATTTGGTAAAAAAATTCCATTTGCTTAAACTCTTCCATTTCCTGGTTTGATCACTTTCCATTATTCTATCCTGAGAAATATAGAAAGAAAAAATGAAAGCATCCTCTTACCTGGACTTTATAAAACCTAGACATCATATAAAAATAAACATCTGTCTTAAATGGAGAAGAAAAACAAGAATTTGAAATCTTTAAAGAAGCTAAAAATATATGTTTTATTATCATTTAGATTTATAATTGTTAAGATATGAAATATATAAAAATAAGCAATTCAAAGGAAACACAGTTTGTTGAGGTGATAGATTGTTGTTTTGGTTTATTTTGTATATATGAACATGTACACATATATACACATATATTTTTATTTATTTATTAGAATAAAGCAAAAGGTAGAAAGGCAGAGGTTGTTTGGGAAAAATACCCCAAAAGAAAACAATTATTTCCAATATATTTTAAGATTAAAGAGAAAGTATTGATCTGAATCATTTTCCCACTGGTTCATGGAAAAAAAACAACTCATAAAATGAGTTTGATGGGCACAAAGAATTAACTTTGACCTTTCTTTGGCTTCAGAAGATCCAGGTCAACTTGGAGAGACTGGAAGTGTTATGACACAGGAGAGGCCAATGGGACACAGCCCCACACTCAGAAAACTGCTCCCTCTCACAGAGCCAGCCAACAACAGCCTTTCACAGTGATCTTGCTTCTTTTTCTATGTCAGGGTTAAGGTCATTTTTAGGGCACAGTGAGGAAATGTAGAGGCCCGGGCTGTCTGCACCACATCTGTGCTGTGAGAAACAGGGGGTTTCAATTTCCAGCCTCTGAATATCACACAACCTAACCTTTACCTGCCTGTCCTCACCCTAGTACACAACAAGCATAAAAATAAAATTAGACATTTCAGAGTATGGACTAGCAAGGTCAAAGGTAGACATTCCTGAAACATATTAGGACCTTCAGAAAAAGGTAACCGATACAGGCAGAGCCTTATTATTCAGCTATGATCATACAGTCTCCTGTTTAGTTATTTTACAGGGTAAGAAAGGGTTGGGAGGTGGGTGTGTAGAAACTATATTTCAGTCATTATTTTGGTACATATGGGGGCATAAATCTCAAGTTATTTGTAAGTATACAGGTTACTGAGGGCTGTATTTGCAAATATAACCAGTTTCTTATCATCTAGAGCTTATTTTTATATTTACTTCATTAATCACCAATCACACTCCTGGAATATAAAACAGAAGCAATGAAATTGACATTGGAAGGGACATAAACAGAGGAAGCATTTTACTGTGTGGTTCTGGAGCTAGTGAACTCTTATCTCAGAGAATAGGAACCAAATAATCTTACTCATAAGTATAAAAACATCATTAATAAAAGCTAGTATTGACTTAACACTTTTCCTAAGCTGTGAGCTGCCTTTTGCGCTTTCCATGTGGTACTTTGTCAATCCTTATAACATATCTGTGAGCTATTATAATTATTGGCATTTCAATGATGAGAAAATTGAGACCATTTCTTCATATTTAATATAATTTTTCTATATTGACCCATAAAGTAGCTGAATATTCCCAATGTGTTCATGGCATTCAAAAACAGCAAGTGCTATTGCTCATTTACAATGAAGGAAACATGTCACTAGTGGTGCTTGTGATGCCCTTGGGTTTCTCTGAGATTGTGCAGATGTAAGTTCTTGATTTACTTAGCCGTGCTAACTGAGAAATCTTTTAACCGAAAATAATAATAAAGAAGGGAAAAATAACCTTTAGAAACACGACATAAATTGGTGCAGAAATTGGTGCAGAACCAGGCTATGGGTAGGACAAGAAGACAATTATTAGTGAGGTATGGTTTAAGGGGCAATGGAAATTTGCTTACACCAGACATTTACCTCCAGTTCAGGCTTTGCAATTAGACAAAGCTAGAATCAAACACTAATTTTATTATAGCTATTGTGACTCTCTTTGGGCAGAAGTTTCTTAATTCGTCCAAAAGTTGCCATGAGAATGACGCTAGGCAATGAATGTCAATACTTTGAATGTGACAAGTCTTCCAATACATTTTGTTTCCTTTGTTCCCCTTTTCTAACTTGTCTTCCCTTCTGTGATTTAAAGTGAAGGTTTAAAAGGAGGAATTTTCATATGATGAGTGATAGAAACGTATGAAAGTATTAGAACCTGCCCTTGGAAGACTCACTATCTATTGTTATACTTTGTGACCTAGAAAAGGCTGTCAGCTCTTAAACATTTTCCAATCATTTAGATATTTATTCAGGCTAACAAAAATAACAAACTCAGGAATCTATACAAATAATTAGCTTGTACAAAAATGGCACTACATTTTACACTGTAGTAGGAAAGATAAATTGCAATACCATAATATTGGTCAATGTTATTTATTATCTCTTGGTCTTTTCCTGTTTCTCACCAGGTTCCTATAAAGTTCCTGATAGTTGAAGAAAGTCAGGAGATCTTAGAAACTGACTTTCATTTATAACCTGCTGATTCACCTAGATCAGGTTACTGGGAAGAAATCCAAGTCAGACCTCCTGACCTACTCAAAACAGCATGAAGTATGCCCTGCCACTAAATCCTGATTCCTGTGTACCTCACCCTGTCACTAAATATGATTTAGAGAAACCTTTAGAAAGTCAGGTAAAAGGATTTAGTGCTTTACATGTAGGTTACAGCTGCTGGACTAGCTTTTATAGTAACGTTAAGTAAGTAATTTATTAAATGGTTCAGTCATTAGATATACCAGGACTTTAAAACATTCTTGTGAGGGAGGCTACTCTGGGGAGTGAGAAGATTAGCATTTCTCAGCAGCAAGTATTTTTGACAAGATTAATGAGGCACAGGGCAGAGGGATCTGTTTCCCCTTTGTGTCTGCTCTCCTGGTTTCCTTGCCCTTTATTTGGTTGTCTTTTCCTCTGTGGCACCTGCTGTCACTGACATGGATAAGATGCCAAAACAGCATTCCTTTACTTCAACACTCTTCACACCTTCTTCTTCCTCCTTCTTTCTCCCCAGGAGTTATTCCTTTCTCCTCTTCTGGGATTGGCAAGGACATTATTTTAGTTTTCTATAAGAAATGCCTGATAGGCATTTTTACGTTAGAAGAAATAAAATTAGGAACAAGATCAGAAACAGTTCTCAGTGATTCCTTTTATATAAGGAAACCAGCTATATAGGAGATCATTTTAAAACTACGTATCTGTTCTAATACATCTTGTGTGTTCTTTCAGACCCATCACCATCTCTATGGTACCAATTTTGCCTGTTAACAGGATATGATTTGCTTTATATACTGATCATTTGATAGAATGTGTATGTTCTCATTTTTTTTTCTCGTGTTCTCAGGAACGAAAGCAGGACAGACACTGTCCTGCTTTTGTAAGCTTACTTTCCTTCAAAAAGAATTATATCATGCAGACTAATAACAAGTGTACTTTCCTTTAACAAAGTCTCCAACTTCACTTCTGTTTGTTCCTCTTCCAGCTCAATTTCCCCTTGTTGTCTTCCAATAAGTTGCCATCCTTCTTACCCACAAAAGTCTCGTAAGTATGTCTTTTGGTTTGACAAAACACATTTTTTACATCTTATAAAAGCTAATATAGCAGAATTTCCCATTTGTATTTTTAGCATCTGCCAACAAATATTTGCGATGATCCCAAGTCCGAGTTATTTTTAGGTCTAAAGTAATGGCAGAGGTATTTAAATGCTTAACAGATGGTAATATCTGTGGCTACTCAATGGGCATCCCTGGGTTGGATGAGGGCCTGGAAGTCTGGAAAGTTGGGAAATCAGCAAAAGGTACACACAATACCAGATTTCAGGAGTTAATGAAGATGCTTCATGTTTATTTCTGTAATTTTCTAATTTTGTAATTTTAAGTTTAAATTCTGGTACTTACTTTATCATTCTTGATTTGGCTATATGACTTAAAATAAGCAATTATGTATAAATGAGAACCATGAATTCCAAGAAATAAGTCATATGAATTGCAGTAATCGTCCAAAGAAGCCCCAGTTTAATTTCTTATTTATTGGGCTCAGCTATGAACCTCAGTAGAGCATCTGCACATGAGGTCATTCCGGGGGTGTTCAATGAGTGCTTGGCTAAAACAAAAATGGGATTTCAAAATGTTCAAAAAGAAGATTGCTCATATGGTTATATACTCTAGGATAGAAAAAACATTAGGAAATAAAAATGACATTTTCTCACTTTCAATTATGAATAAGGCCAAGATGTAAAAATGGGAAGAATTTAAAAGACACAGTTTTGTGGGTACAATGTAGATTTTAAAAAGCTAGTACTAAAATGAAGTTTTGTAGCTAAATTGTGTATCTTCTCAGAACTTATTTCTTCATCTGTAAATTGTGAAAAATAGTAATAATCATTTTATAAGCCTATTGTAAAGATTGAATGAAATAATGTATCTAAAGCTCTTGAAACGATTAATAATTGTTAAATAATTAATTATTGTAACTCACTTAAAAAGCACTGATAATTCTCTCAAGGAATATTTTATATTAATAAAAATAAGAAACACAGGAAGGGTAAACGGTCACTGACAAATGGAAGAGTAGGAGTGGAATCGTGTTGCTAAGGATAAAGCCTGTGATGAGCTACGAATCTGAAGAATGAAAGTACTTTAAAGTTATCTGGGGTGCAACAATCAAGAAAAGAGAGAAACAGACCAGTTGATTGGGATAGGAGGGTCTGGTGTTCAAGACTATTGTGAGATCACCCAAATCCTCGATTTTTATGTCACTCTCTCTCCCCTGTAAAATAAAGTTATTCTTAAACTAAAAAAGGAAAAATAAACATTTTAAAAAGGAAATGGAAATTCAAGACAGGTTAGAAGATTGGAAAAAAAAGCCCCTAGTTGATTACATAAATAAAATGTCTGGGTCCACTGAAGCTTCATATTGAAAATTTAAAAATACTGTATGTGTGCCCTGTTCTCCTAACACAACTTGCTTTACACACAGCAATGTCTTACACATGTATTTTGATTTACCTGAAATGCCTTTCCTTAATTATTCATGTGAGAAAATGCTATTGTTTAGACATGGATTTCCCAGCTTCCCTCGGCAGATCTAATCACTCCAGGCCACCTCCAGCCTATGCAAGCCTCCTTTTCACATTTGTTAGAAAGTATTGCAATGATAAGATTGTATGTCTCTCAGTCTCCCTGTTCCAGTTGTGATTTCTCAAGACTACAGGCTGTAGATCATTTTTGTATTCTGAGATTCTTCCACAGAGTATGGCCCATGATTACATTCAATTAATGTTAATTTGACTGAATTTAATTTAAAGGAGAGAAATGGTTGCAGGAGGTTAGAACTCTTGACATGAAAATAATTTAGGGCATAAGTGAAATAATAACTACATTCAATAATTGACAGGTATTACATGAAAGAAAAAGTAACTTCGGAGGATAGAACTATAAATAGTGGATCAAAGTTAAAAAGGAAATAGCTTTTGGCCCAGTGTGAGGCTAGACTTCCTTTCAGAGTTGTTCAAAATTGGAAAGGGCTGTCTTGTATGATAGTGACATTTCTGCTAGATTGTATGATTAAGTAGAAACTGAGTAATCTATTGGAGACTTAGTGCAGCTAGTTCTTGCAGAAGATTAAGATTCGATTTGAAAATCTGTAAGTTTCCTTAAAACTCTAAGATTCTATGATTATCAATTAATGTATTGGTTTAGAGATTCAGATATTGCGGTAAACTTATTCATTCACAGAATCCAAGTTTATCTCAGCTACCATCTTTCCCAGGTAACAATCTCTTCTACAAGTTTGAGGAACTTGTTTTTCACTGCAGGCCCTGCTTTTATTAATATTTCCCTCCCAATAACATTTCCCACACCACAGGTATATTCCACGGAGACTCAAAAAGTTGGCACCTCTGAAACCTTATCGTGAAGTTTCTCCTGCTTTGCTTTATAGTCCTAGCTTAGCTGGAAAAAAAAAGCAATATGTTTAGAAGACTATTAGTATAAACCTGAATAATCAGAAAGCAGCTCAGCTCTGTAGAAAAAAATAATAATAATTAAAGTTTGCTTCTTTAGTGTCTGGAATTCCAACCGGGACAAGCTCAAAGCTTTGGTTTATCATCACAAAAGAGCCACAGAGCCCTCAAGAGCCCTTTCTGAGTTTCCAAAGAAAATCTACCAAGGCAGAAACTCTTCAAGTTTTTTTTTTTTTTAAATTAAAAACAAACAAAGGCAAACACAAACACATTCCAATACAGAAGCATATCTGAAGAGCCACAGATCCACAAGGTTTCGAGCCTCTGGCCCGTCCAATCCACTAGTGTAAAATGCTAGACATAATTTCAGCCAGTATGAGGCTCTCTTTTACATTACGACTTACCTTTATTTATGTCCTCAAAGTTTGTATTATATTTTTCTCTCTCTCTAAAATTTTACAGTTTATGTAGCTTCTCGTTTGATTTTTAAGTTCACATGCAAATTCTATCTTCAGCTCTAAACTACTAGCACATATGTTTTGTTAATCTGTATAGCGGCAAGACAATTTCATGATCTGCCCACAGCTTACAAACTGATCAGTGGGGTCTGTCTCCATGGTTCCATGACTAATGAACATCTGGAATTGTCAGTTGTACCTCTGTGAGGTTGAGCCATGACTTGAACTAAAGATACAATGTGAGCAGTCATTTGAACTTCCCTGCCACTTGCTAGGGAAATAAGCAAGAAGGGTAAGGATAATCTGTAGTATTAAGAAAATTTTCCTTTCTATTAGCTTATATATCCCATCGTCTGATGTAATGCTATTACCAATTTTATGCATCTAGTAATATAAGACATTATAGTAGTTAATTAATATATATGTGTATATTATATTCCAAAATATCTTCTGTGGGTATTTAAAAACCTTTCAGAATAAGGTTTAAAGTAAATGTAGTACTATAACATCATTAATTAATTCTCTTTTCCAAGGCATTATGTATGTCTTTAAAAGAAGTGTTGTCAGAATGCACTAGCCCAAGTCAATTAAGAATAGTCATATGCTTCCACCTTAGGAGGCAGTGTGACACAGTTAATACTCATAATAATAATATCTGACATATATGTAAACATTTATTGTATATGCTCTATTATGTACCCTTATAAGATACTAACCTATCTACTTTACATGGGAGGTAAGTACTATTTTTATCCCCATTTTATACATAAAGTAACTAAGGTCTCGATAAATTAAGTAATTTGCCTAAGGATAATTGACAAGAACTGGAGGCTAGCTCTTTAGGTACTATTTCCATTTCCAAAACTTCCTAAATGATGAGAGCAATGATTCCGCTTGAGTTGTGCACGGACTTCTACCAATGGCTGGGCTTAAGGTATATTTGTCAAGCTGATGACACAGGCCTGATGGAAATATATTTGTACCCTCTGGAAAAAAATTCATATTCCATCTATTGCCCTAGTTCAGACACACTGGCGGGTAGTACTGGTGAGTGGTTAACAAAGTCTTTAAACACGAGTACTGAATAAGTTCCCTGGAAAGGATTTCCCCTTGGGGAGAGCAGGCTAAGCCTGGTGAACTTGACACAGTTATTCATTTCAACCACAGTAGGAGAGTAAACATGTGAGTCTACCACAGAGGCTGTATTTGAACCCAAATGAAAGACATGAGCCTGAAATAACGCTGCTTTGGGCCATTTCGGAAAGAAACAAGAAGAAGAGAGGGCAGTTTTCCCAACTTGACATTGGTGGATGCCAGTAAGGGGCCAGCAGGAAACTTCAGCATCTGTGAGAACAGACAGGAGCAGCCCTCTTATGGTAGTGGGAGTGGAACCTGGACAATAATTCTCAGGCTTGGTGTGCAGCACCAAAGATTCAATGGGGATGGCATAGTTAAATACATCCCAAGGCCTCCAAGAAATACTTGAGGGGTGGGGCTTTGATAGGATGTGAAGGTTCTGCTCAATTACGTCAGAGGAAAGTTGGGAATACTGTCTAAAAGGAGTTCAGGAAACACACTGGATAGTAATTGTTCAGGTATGGCCATGGAAAGACTTTGGAGTTCAACTTTTAATAAATTAAAGCAAATTTAAGAAAATCTGGAACAAAAAATGCAAATGATCTCAAAATAAAGGACGTTCCTTTAAATTAGAAATTTGGCTTGCGAAAAACTCACTCCTTACATTTTCATTTTACTGGAGGCTGGAGAACATCTCATCACAGGCTGCACAGATCTGCAGAGAGGTATTTGGAAACAACAATGTGATGGCAGCTCTGTTGGAACATCTGGTCCACCATTTCTATTATTTCCAACGCCAAGGGGTTAACAGACCTTGAGAGAATGACCCATGTTAGCTTTAATACACATAAAACTGCTGCTGATATCAAAATGCCAACTTATTCTTTCAAAATAAGAAATACATAGAAGAATTGGAATATCCATGTTGCCAGGAATCTTATATTTTCTCCCTGTAGCTCAAGTACTTGAAAGTGTATCAATCACATTGCTTTCTGCCATAAGATTTTTTCCCTAATATTTATGAAAAGCTTACAAGTTATAAAAATTCTTGGTTCTTTACTTTGTATTAACACTTTTAGTTGGTATGACAAACATCAGGAAAATGAGGCACAACAATATTAAATTCCCCACATTCATGCATTGAGGATTTGGCAAAGCCAGGATTCACAATAAGATAGTTGGTTCCTGAGCCCATGCTTTTAACTCAATACTATACTGCCTTAAACTGAGATAGTTCAAACCTAAGTCTTATTTCATGCTTTATGCTTTAACATCAAGTCCAGAGCTAATTAATTCAGGGGATGGTAATGTCATCAAGGCCACAGTTTCTTTCTCTCTCTTCTCTCTCTCTCTCTCTGTCTGTCTCTCTCTGCCTGATACTCAGCTAGCTCCCCTTGTGGGGTCATTGCAGAACTCTGAAGTATCATACAGAAGACAAAGCCTTTAAGAAGTAGAAGGCATGCTTTCATTTGTACCAAATGAAGGAATGAGGAATCTTTCCTGAGATCCACCAGCTGACTGCCTTTACATCTCACAGGTTAGAACTGTTTCTGGCCTAGATAAGTTGCTGGCACAGAAAATGGGAATCATTGATCAATGTAGACAAATCAGGATTCACCCCTGCTTGGAGGCTGCTTCCAGCCTCTAAGAAGCCTATGATCACAAGAAAGAGAATAGATGCCTGAGTAAATTTGGAGTACTCTTAGGAATGTAATCAAACAAAAGTAACTAAACCAGGAAGCTAAATAGTAATCAGATGTAGTTTTACTGAATTTCCAGAAGCAACTTTTGTTACAGGGATAGGAAAGGTTTAATGGCAGTATAACACTCTTGCACACGTTTATTAGACACACTTGCTTGCTGAGCATGGATATGAGCAAGCAGAATTAGACAAATCTATTGTTTAATGGCTTCACAATAAGGATGGTATTGACAGTGTGATCTAAAACCCACTGATTATAACTGCCCATATTTATTTCCGCTCCAGCAATATCTCTGTTATTAGAAATTGAAATATTCCAGGTTGGACGAACAATTTCCCTTTCCTTGGATTATCTTTGGATAGATGTTGCCAACATATACATTTGACACTCACCTCTTCTCTGTGTCTAGGAGTGACAAATTCCTCTTTCTGAGAGGCTCAGTCTTTGACAAGATACATGAGCATTTTCAAATGGGTTACCAGGAACTCATTTCAGCTGACACACCTCACCTATATTCACCTGGTTTTATAGTTTAACTCAGATGCATTTCTAAAAATTTAATTCCAAACTCTTGGAGATCTTTTAATTAAATCCCAAAGTTTTATAGTAGTAGACAATAAGGAACTATTGTAGGCACTTACAGGAATTATTATAGTTATGATTATGGGAGACACAAATTGATAAGATGAGTGAGAAAAGAGACAGAAAAGTCAGGTAGAAGTCAGGTAGAATTCAGGCTATAAGCTGATGAGAGGTGTCATGGTTAATATTGAGTGTCAACTTGATTGGTTTGAAGGATGCCAAGTGTTGTTCCTGGGTGTGTCTGTGAGGGTGTTGTCAAAGGAGATTAACATTTGAGTGAGTGGACTGGGGAAGGCAGACCCACTCTCAATCAGGATGGGCACAATCTAATCAGCTGCCAGCATGGCTAGAATAAAAGCCAGCAGGAGAACATGGAAAGACTAGACTGGTCTAGTCTTCTGGCCTACATCTTTGTTCTGTGCTGGGTGCTTCCTGCCCTCAAACATCGAACTCCAAGTTCTTTAGCTTTGGGACTCGGACTGGCTTCCTTGCTCCTCAGCTTGCAGATGGCCTATTTTGGGACCTCACCTTGTGGTCATGTGAATCAATGCTCCTTTAATGGCAGTATAACATTCTTGCACACCTTTATTAGACACACTTGCTTGGTGAGCATGGATATGAGCATGCAGAATTAGACAAATCTATTGTTTAATGGCTTCACAATAAGGATGTACACACCATAAGGTGTAAAAGATAAATTTACAGTAAAGATAAGTAGTCACTGGTGCTCTTTTGTTAGGACCCGAAATACCAGAAAAGAAAATAGGCAAGCAAATATGTACCTTCCAAGTACCCAAGTTAGTACAAAACTGACTAATAATATATATGGATATAGTGACTTCCTGAAAGCTCTGTAATATCAGGCATCCTCTAAACCTGTAGGAGTATTACCCTAGGCTTCTTGAATGAATATACATATTTCAGGACAATCAGCAATATCCAGGTCTAAGTGAGGCCTGCAGAGAACAGAAAACATTTCTTCTTTGCTAAACCAAACTATAGATTCCAGAATATTGCTTCTCATTTAATCGTTATAAAGTTCAAAAGTTAAACTGCAAAAATGAAAATTCACTACTTATTTCAGAGTTATCATAACAGCTGGATGTTACAACAGAACCAACGAACAATGTTGAATGCTTGCATAACCCAAACACTGGCAAGGAATCATTCTAAATATGATATCCTAGTTTCTATTTCTTTTACGATGAAGCTTAATTTGCTTTCTAATTTGTCACAGTTTTGTTAAGATCCTTCAGTAGGGAGGAGAGGTTCTATTCTGATGTCCTTTGTATCAAATGCTTAGTGATCTGGCCCACTGTATGAAAATTAAAGAAATGCTGACAGTCATGGGGAAATTTCATTTCTTTTAAAATATATTTTTCTCTCACATAAATTTTCTGAAGCTATAAGATAAATAAACAGAAAGTAATAACTAGCATTTATTGACCACCTACATTATACCAGATTATATAAAATCTCAAACTCTCACAACTGTAACATTATGACGTAGAATTAACATCCCCTTACAGTGTGCCAGGTACAATGCTTGCCCCAATTCACTCAGCTATTCAAGGACAGAGTCAGATCTGTCTAATTCCAAATCCCATGTCCTTTCTACTCTACCGTGTTAAACTAAAATGCTACCTTTTAAAAAATATAAAGTGACACAATAGACTGAGTAGATTAGCAGAAGGCATACTACTTAAAAAGATGATGATATTCTCACAAAATCACATGCAAACAATGCCTCATATCTCATACATTTATTTTACTCTTCTGCTAGCCAACACTACAATCCTTCGGATCAGGAGATTTGGCTGCACTACAGAGTACACACTGGAAGTCAAGCAACACCAAGGCACCATTAAGGTCATTATTCTTGTGGATTTCTTTTCCTCCCACAGGGACAGGCATATCAATTTTTCTATATGTTTTGAAGAGCTTAGCCACATGATTTTAATTATTTCTCCCAGGTGGCTCTTAGAACTTGCATGGTGGCCCTATATGTTATCCAACCAAGGACAGGTCCCAATGAGGCCTGATGAATGAGTGGGAGACCAAAATCAGAGATTTGAAATTCTCTTCCCTGAGGAGCAATAGTTTTACCTAATATTGCTTGGGGATCACAGGGAATCTGAATATTGGAAAACAATGTAACTTAAGGTTTTGAGCTAGACCACAATTTGAGATCATCTAGTATTTTTAGCTATTTTTACAAATGTTCTGGTTTGGGTAAAACCTAAATTATGTTTTTCTAAGTATCTTTCCCTTCAATTTTTAAATATATATTTTAATGGAAATTTAATCCTCGATATTAATTTATTTACAGTTAACTCATCAAAGTGTATTCAAACCTATTTCCCAGTTGGCTTTACAATAATTTTTACCAACTGTAGAATGAGTACAAATACACACACACACACACACACATATTCTCTTGCCAGGAAACAAAACAAAAGGAAAATACAACACACCAAAAAGTTCAGGTTAGGTTCAAATCTCAAAAGCCACAGGATCCAGTGAATTCTAAACTTGGGTGATGGTTTCTTTCATCCAGGAATCTGTCCCACATGTCAATGAGTGGTGCAACCACATCAACCACAAGTTTAACCTAGTTCTCTTGTACTTTTTAATTGACTTCATCCCCCAAAGTTTCAAAATGTAGACTGAATTGAACTTTTCTAAAATATTGCAGTTAAAAGGCATTTTTCACCTGACTATTGGTATGGAAGACAATGTCAATCATCTTTCCTTTGGTAAAGAAATCTTTCTCTCTTCCTTTTCACTTCCAGGTGATAGACTATGCAGTGAGTGATGCCATGGAATGACATTCTCTTATTTTTTCTAATATATCTTCCTGTCAGTATACATCAAGAATCTTTAATCATTATATATAATTAATCAAATATCTATATAACCCTTTCTATTAGTGAAGCGCTTATTTTAACAAAAATATATACATATATTTGTTGAATATCCATATATTTGTTGAATATATACGTTAAAAAAATATATATATATAGAGAGAGAGTGTCAACTATGCCCTAGTCTTCTGTCAGGCAAGTTAATTCACTGAATAACATAAAAGTGATAATAAAAAATATAATAAGAAAGAGTTGAATATTTATGATATTCATAATGCTGTATCCCTATCCATAACCACAACAGACATTCTTAATCAATCTGATACATTTCCTGTGGACCTCATGCATAACCATTGAATTTTTTTTCAACTGAGTGTTCCAGAAAGTTTCCATTAAACTAGTAGAGATGGTACTGTATATATAACCTATATTATATCTTTGTACCATATGAAATTATTCTACCTGAGTGATATTCAACTCTTATGTGTATTGTTGGAGTGCAGTGGCAAGATGCATATGAGATTATTTGTACTCCCTGGACTTCACCACCTCATGCCTCTGCAATCCTTCTTAGTGCACGTTTCCTTAATGATGCTGTTGTCAATGTCTACCAGTGTTTTCTTTGGCTGTTTCTATTTCTCTTTCTTAAACTAGGAGAAGCAGAAACAAAACAATAACCTACCCAATAAAGTGAAAGTTTAAGTCTGTCATATTTCCTGAAATAACGAAAATCATAGGTGAATATGATGTATTGAAAAGACTAAGGCATAAGGAGGCAGGAGACAAGGATCACTTACCCCTAATTCTTCACCTGATACCAGCTGTTTGACCTTGGTTTAACTACTCATTCATTTATACATCTATTTTGAAGCAATCATTATGTCCCAGGCACTCTTCAAAGGTTATGGTTGACTCATCTGAAAAATGAGGAGAATACACTTCTTTTCAGCTTAAGATGTAGACAAGACTGGGACCATTATGGTAGTTTTGATTATTGGTCTTTTGGGTTTGGTGAGGAATGAATGTTTTGCACTGGTATAGAACCAGTAACTAGGTAATTAGTGTCCATTTTGCTCCTAGGCATATTTTCTAGGAATTACCAAAGAAAGCATTTTGACCACCATAACATCAAGTTCCTACTTTTTCTTCTTTCTTCTTTCAAGTACCTCTTCTCCCATTTGGACTCATTTTTCTTCTCTTGCCATAATTTTGACCCAGTTTTGGAAACATTATGTCATCTCCAATTTTTTCTCATTTTTCCTCACCTCTAATTTCTAAATTATTCATCGTCTTTATTCTTTGAATTATCAAATTCTATCAGCTAGTTAGGTTTGTATTGGATTATAGTATACCTTTCAGGCTGCCAATTATCTGAAGAAAGCAAACAAAAATTATATATAGCCCACAAGGCAAATGTCAATAAATAATAGCTACAAAAATAAAAATATCCTATAACCTCTTGTCAAACACAATATTAAATATTAGAGAAATTCTGATTAATAAAATTAATGAAATTATGTTTTAGAATATCTGAGATATAATAGAAAAGTGGTTAAGTGCTTTGTTAAATAAGAAAAATTATTTAAAAAATTAGTGAAATAAAATAGAAAAGTAACAGAAACTGTAGACTTAAAAAAAATAAAGGAGAAAAATAGGGCAAATTGAAAAACAGTAACTAGTGAATTAGACTAAAAAATAGGTCATCTCCTCAGTCTTCTTCATTTCTGCTCATTATACTTCTTTGTGGTGCAAAAATTTCAAAGGGCCATAACTTGCTATATATAGTTTTCAAGATGGGAAACAATAAATATACAAAAGGATTAAAACTTTGAAATATACGTAATCAGTTTTTACTCTCTTAATTTTATAATTTAACTCATCTCTGCTCATCTCTGTTAGTTGTCTATTAAATGTTTTCAGTGACAAAAGATACTCATTTTCTCTAATATGTACTGCTTAGTTCTTATCTTTATTTACCACATATGCCAAAGAAATAAAGACCATACAAAACAACACTCTCTTCCCATTGTTTTTTTTACTGGGTCTGTTCTCATGAGCTCTTAATCTCTTCTAGCCGCCATGTTCTGTCTTTAATGGTCAGGTTAGAATTCAGAACCAGGTCAGAATTCAGGATTCTGGGCAAGAGCTGGAAATACGCACTCCTCCAACTTCAGCAGGTTCAGTTAGAAGAGCTCACAACCTGTTGTCTGGTCAGTTCTACAATTGCCCTGTATAGGAAGGGAAGTGCCTGGGTCAGAAAAAAAGAGTATTTAAAAAAACTGCATTTTGCCGGGTGCAGTGGCTCACGCCTGTAATCCCAGCACTTTGGGAGGCCGAGGTGGGCAGATCACCTGAGGTCAGGAGTTCCAGACCGGCCTGGCCAATGTAGTAAAACCCCAGCTCTACTAAAAATTTAAAAAAAAAAAAAAAATTAGCCAGGCGAGGTGGCGGGCACCTGTAATCCCAGCTACTCGGGAGGCTGAGGCAGGAGAATCGCTTGAACCTGGGAGGCAGAGGTTGTAGTGAGTTGAGATGGTGCCATTGCACTCCAGCCTGGGTGACAAAACAAAACTCTATCTCAAAAAAAAAAAAAAAAACCTGCATTTTATATTTTGAATTAAAACAAAATATAAATCTCCAGAAAGAGGATAGATAATAGAAATAGATTTTTGAAATTTAGTTTTATGAGCCTACCTTTTATTTCTCTTTTCTATCTACATTAATTAGAACAATTTCAATTGATGTTTGTAATAGTAAATAATTTGTACCGCAACTTGCAAAACTAAGAAAGTATAAAAGTAATCACATAGATTCCAAATTTCTAATCCTTTCTGCATATTTGTCATTTCCTATCTTGAGAACTATAAGTTATGCCCCTTTGTATTCTCAGTACCAAGACAGAAATAAAAAGAGCAAAAATGAAGCCAGCTGAGAGCACTGGCAGCATAAGTTCCCAGCACATGGGTTAATACTGGAGTCCCAGAAACGCCAAAATACAATACTCATCAATAACTAAGGCCAAAATACAATACTCATCAATAACTTCAGACCCTAAGTAGCCATGGAGAAAGAGGTGGGAGCATCTACTTCCCCCTTCAAATCTTTAAAGTGGCATTTTTATCTTTTTTTTTTAAATTGACACAATGGTTGTTAGGATAAAGATTGAAAGATATTGGAAGAAGCAGTAAAGAAAGCAGGTTCAACATGTTCAACAATTGATGGAAATGTCAGTGGTCAAACCAAGGAGCACATAGCTGGTAGACAAAGAGAAGTGGTTGTTTTGTTGCTTGCTTCCCAACCAAAACATTTTGGAATAACCTGAGGTTTTATCCTAACTATGTTAGAGCCAAGCAATTTCTGACACTAAATCTAGGTAAAGCCCATCCTAGGAGTCAGAGCTTAGTTGGAAATTAGAGATTAGAACTAACAGTAAAAAAATAGAGAAGCTAATGGAAATACGGAAAATATGTAGGAGTTATGAAAGTATTTGAAAATACAAAATCAATTATGTCAGGATATTTATTAAAGACCTATGGCCCAATAAATTCTGCTTAGTAGGCTTGAATCATCATCGGTCACTACAATATCGAAAAAGATATAATGTCAATTAACAAACCAGATTGTTGATTGACATTATTATTCAAAAATAGAAAATGGCCAGGCATGGTGGCTGAAGCCAGTAATCACAGCACTTTGGGAGGCAGAGGCAGGCAGATCACTTGACGCCAGGAGTTTGAGACCAGCCTGGCCAACACAGTGAAACCCTATCTATGCTACAAATACAAAAAATTAGCCCAGTGTGGTGGCACACGCCTGTAATCTCAGCTACTCAGGTGGCTGAGGCACTAGAATCGCTTGAACCCAGGAGGAGGAGGTTGCAGTTAGCCATGACAGTGCCACTGCATTCCAGCCTGGGCAATACAGCAAATCTCTCTATCTCAAAAAAAAAAAAAAAGGAAATTATTTTTCCTTAATTTTACATTTTTATTATGTACAATTAGATACAAAAGAATGTAGGCAATGTAAGAGTTATAAAGTATATTATAAAACAATCACTTGTGAACATACTCCACATAAGACATAGAAAATTCCAATACCATTAAGCATACTAATATGCACCTTCACTATTGAATCTCCTGACTTTCCCCAAACTAGCATAACTAACCAAGATTCTGAATATATTTTTCTATTTTTGTATTTTATTGTTTTGTCACGTATAGACTAATGAAGCCCTTGTTTTGAACTTCATAAAAATTATACATTGTATGTAGTGTTCTAGAAGTTGATTTTCATTCACATTATATTTTAAAGTTTATCCATATTATTGTGAGTAGCTGTACTCTACTTTTACTACTGTGTAATATACTAAGTGTGAATAGTTCACAATTTATTTCTTTTTTTATGATGAACATTGGGTTAACATCATTTTTTTCATATAAACAAAAGAACTGTGGAGATGAATGGAACTTTCTAAGAAAATCCAGAAGCCCTCCAGTTTGACCTCCCAATTGATACAAAAATTCCTTTGACAGCTTGCTACAGATGGCTTTCCAACATCTTCAAAAACACTCTGTAATGATGTTCAATTTGAACCCTAGAACCATATTTGAAAGATACTTTTAGAAAATATTTAAGTCTGTTATTTTTCCTGGTAAATTTATTGATGTAATCCAATTTTCCAAAATAAGTGAAAACACAACTGAACATTTGCCTGAATCTTCGATATTACAATAATGATGACACCATATAGATATTGTGCCAACACAGTATATCATTTAAGAAACAGCACAACTGATTCTCATTTAAAAACTGGAAGATGCTTCACAATTCTTAAAGTTATGTTCCAAATCAATCAGCATATGAACAGTACACTTGGGACCAAAAAAAGCTTTAAGCTTAACTCTTCTTAGAGAACACTACAATAAGACCACGAGAAACATCAATTTTAATAATCCTTAATTTGGAAATGACTTGATACTTTTTATATTAGTCAAGAAGGCATATAAATTCCTAATGAGGAATGGCATCTGTTTATTTAATATTCTGCATGAACAGGAATTTTGGAAATACATCTGGTGCTTCCAGTGACTGTATAATAATCAATGTATCCTGACTCTAAAGAAAAGCAGAAGTGAAATTGAAAGCACAGATTACAAGGTGGAATATGATCCCTCTACTATCAACTAAAAGTCTTAGACTTGCTACCCTTCTGAAAATGGTATGTTTGGAGAGCACTGTAGAATATGTGTGATGCTCAGCTGAATTCCATCTGCTTGCCCATATTTGTTAGCCTCCTTGCAGTTCAACACTAGCATGTTACTAGTTTTGGCTGGTAAAATAAGATCATTTCCAGATTGAGGAGGTAGAAATTACATCCACGATTCTCTTATATCTCTTTCCCAACTATCAAAGATGCTGCATGTTTCAGAGGGTGCTGCGCTAAAATGGTGGAGATGCTATCATCCAGGAATACTGACAAACTATGCAGACTAGAGTTCGGTCTGTGTGAGCATATGGTAAGGAAATGAAGTTTAAGATTAATTTGTTATAATAGCAAAATCTAGCATTCTGATTAACACTGAGCAACTGCTGGATGCAATATTATTGTGTTTAATAAATTTTTTTTTCAAAATTTGTGATGTATCCCATAATGAGAAAAATACTTGAATTTTTTGCCTTTAATTCTTTTTTTCAAGGTGGATGTAATTCTACAATAAATAAAGGGACTGAATTCTAATTTATGAGCTTTACTTCAACCAGCACTTACTCAGTTTGTTATATTCAGCAAAATAGATAAATTATTATTTAAATATTATTAACTCAGTGGGGCGCAAAAGACTCAGCTACATAGCCTGATGATCAAGTCAAGACAGAATAGGGGTCCTTGGGTGGAATGAGCCCTTGCAGTGCTCAGAGAAACTGAGAGACATTATTTTTCTTTGCTAGCCACCCTGGATTCTGCCCTGATAGTTCTTATCCTTTTAACCTCTGTGGCCTCCAATCTGACACCTCTGGCTGCAGCCTTCATCTCCACCTCTTCCCCAGGTCTGACTATTTGTGTCCTCCCAAAATTCATTTGCTAAAACCTAATCACCAATGTGATGGTATCAGGAGGTAGAGTATTTGGGAGGTGATTATCATGGCTCTGCCCTCATGAATGGAATTACTGCCCTTAAAATGGAGTCTCTAGAGAGCTGCCTTACCCTCCCTTGATGTAAGGATTCAGTTTAAAGGCACCATCTATGAACAAGGAAACCAGCCCTCACGAGACACCAAATCTGCCAGCACCTTGATCTCGGACTTTTCCAGCCTCCAGACTCAGAGAAATATATTTCTGTTGTTTATAAGCCACCAGCCTATGGTATTTTGTTACAGCAGCCCAAAAAGACTAAGATACCTGGCTACTATGGATTTTGCCACAATCATTGTAATAAAGCCCAAAAAGAACAATGCACACCTGTTACTGTATACAATTTCCCTCCTATAAAAATCTCTGGAAAGATGAATCTGGAATAGAGTTATGGTACTCAAAAAACAGGGACCGATGTCATGTTTAAAGTTAGTAACTCAAATCAGAATACAAGTGGAAATCAGTAAGTATCAAGTACAGCCATTCAATATGTATTAATTGGGCAGCCATAATATGTTAAACACTATACGAAGCACTGGATGTACAGTGATAAACAAAATCGATGTGGTCTGCTCTCCCAGATGGGTTCATAACCTAGTGGGCACAAAACAAACCAGATATAAAGAGAAGAGTAGGAAAGTAAGCAACATGACGTTCATCTGTCATTCAGGGTATATTTTTATATTAATAGAAACAACTCTTATCACTCTGCTGTCTAAAATCTTTTGATGGCTTCTTATTATACTAAAAGAAAAGTTGAATTACCATATCATGTCCTATAAGTCACTTTGTTATTGGGATCCTACCTATTTAACCGCTAATCATCAGTTTCTTTGTCTGTAAAGTGCTTATAATAACATTTACTTCATATAATTGTTGTGGGAATTAAGTGAGATAGTTTGCAAAGCACTTAATTAGCACTGTATCTGGCAATAGAAAGCCCACAATAAACATTAGTCAATAATATTGCTGTTGTTATCTCTTCTGCATTATCTCATGCTTTTTTCATTTTCCCTCATTTTCCTTCACCCACATTGGCCCCTGAAAACTGTTAGAATACATCAAGTTCTTGTCTGCCTATGGATTTTGAACCTTTTTTTCTAATTCTCCCTTGGCCTGACAGGCTTCTCATCTGTCACATCTCAGCTTAAATAGTCACTTTCAGACTTGTTTTAAAAGTCCCTCTTACAGCTGCTTGTCTCTCTCATAGTACCCTTTTTGTTCCTTTCACTGAATGTTTAACTATCTGAAATTATTTTGTTAATATGTGGGTTTGCTTAACTTATTGCATGGCTGGCCGAGTAGAATTAGACGCCAAGGGGCAGAGAGTATCCACCCTGGTTTGTCCATTGCTGTATCTAATATCCAGTCTTATTAGAGCAATGCCTTGAAGGTAGAAGTGCTTTAAAAAATATTTACCAAATGACCCAAAAATGCACAAAGAAATCAGACATTGCAATTAGAATAAAGGTTAGGAAAATATTTTTAAAAGAATAGAATTTAAAAAAAAGTACGCAAATAGGTAGAACAACCTCAAAGTACTGACTTTCTTGCTAAAGAATTGGTCAAGAAGTAATCAAGTGGATTAAACAAGGGTATTGGTACTTCTGCCCTCACTTGGACAAAAACTCACCCACAACATCAAGGTTCTGATTTTAGAGGTCAAATCATTAATATAATCAAACACTTAGAATTATCTATTACAGGGCAGTATAGTAATTGCTGAGACTATGAAGATGAATGAGAAACCACAGAGGACTCTGATATAACTGAAAAGAAAATTACTTATTTAAAAAATCATTAAAAGGTGTTAAAATATAATCTTCTCTTAGTCAGTAAAGTACCTAAGGAGTGTTAAGGAGCTTACAAAGTAAAGGATTTGACTTTTGCCCCAACACTGAGTTGATGACAGACTTGAGCAGGACTTCATACAAGGACATAGAAAAGATAAGATACAAGATATAAGATGTAAGACTTCATACAAGGACATAGAGAAAAGGTTGGGAGAAGAGTGTGAGCACACTGAGGAGAGAAATTAACCACCAATCTATCTAGCACTTAAGCTACACTGATAAAGCACTTCCTATTAGAGAGAAAGCATCAAAAACCAACAGGACACATTAGCTAGGAGGATCACATAGTAGAGTTGACAGTGCCCCACATTAGGTATTTTACTGAGTATATGCCATGTGCAATATTCTATGATTAAAGTTATTTTCATTTGTATAATGTGCCATAATTTATGAAGAGGTTTCATGTAAGTTCTTAACTAACTCTTATAATAAATCATTTAAGAAGGTCGTCATTTTGTAGGTAAAAAACTTGTCATTTTTCAAGGTCAATAGTTAGTAAATTATAGATCTATGAGAGTGATATTGAATATTAGACTCTAGTACAGTGCTTTTTTTATTGTCCCATCTCTGCCTCCCAGTAGCCACAAATATTTTTGTCACTTCATTTACAAGTACCACTGTTTAGAATGAATCTATTAGTCATCGTATCACATGATTTAAGTATGTATTTTCAAACCAGTTAAAGCTGCCATTGTAGCAAAAATATTGCCTTAAAATTATACCAATTGTCTTAATTTAAAAGAATAAAAAAAACTTATTTAACCTCTGTAGAAATGTTTGTATCAGAAGTTGAAATGGTAGAAACCAGAACTTACAGTTTTCACTAATTAAAAAAAGTGTGAAGGTATGAATGTTAAGTAAAAACTATGAATGTAATGAGGACAAATAATTCAGAATATTCATGTTATAAGAGTTAGCTTATAAGAAAATAATTTTATGTCAAAAGTATAGTGATATAATATAAAGATATTATGTTAGAGGCCGGGCGAGGTGGCTCACGCTTGTAATCCCAGCACTTTGGGAGGCCGAGGCGGGCGGATCACGAGGTCAGGAGATCGAGACCACGGTGAAACCCCGTCTCTACTAAAAATACAAAAAATTAGCTGGGCGTGGTGGCGGGCGCCTGTAGTCCCAGCTACTCAGGAGGCTGAGGCAGGAGAATGGCGTGAACCCGGGAGGCGGAGCTTGCAGTGAGCCGAGATTGCGCCACTGCACTCCAGCCTGGGCAACAGAGCGAGACTCCGTCTCAAAAAAAAAAGAAAAAAAAAAGATATTATGTTAGTTGGGTACTTTTGTTTGAACAGCTTAAGAGCTTAAAACTTCGCTATTTAGTTATTATAATCTACGATATTTACATATTGAATTTTACCAAACTTTTCACTTGTACTAATCTTAAGGGACATATTTAATCAATATGCTATTACTTGATATGTGTATAACTACTATAAATAAGATATCATTATTTTATATAAAAATCTATACAATCAAGTTATTTGTAACATTTAAAATATATCCAATAGCAAATTCTGTCAGTCATTATATGAAAATACACAATAATCACAAACAGATACTGCTTTAACTGAAAGGGAGCTAACACTAATATTTATGTTGCTGGTGACATTTACTCTAAAAGTTATTATAGTATCTTTTCCCCAAAATAGAAAAAAAAAACTAAAAAATTGACACATGCAACTTCTTTACTGAATATTATTTTAATACTAATGAGAAAATTTTCTTTGTGCACAAACACTTTTCTTTAGGGTACATTTAAAAAAATCAACCTGAAGAATTCTGTGTCTGTTTCACTGGCGATGACAAGTATGTTAATTGCTTGCAGATAACATCTGTTCTAGTGAAATCAAGATGCAGAGTCTGAGTTGGATCTGTGGTGCTAGCAGCTTTCTAAAGCTTTGTCTGGAAGACCCACTGCATGCATTTCACAGACACTCCAGGCAGCTGGAGGGCTTTTTAGTTTTTCTGACAACCATCCAGCAACTGAAATAAAATCTGCCAGGAATCCTGGGTCATCGAAATGTCTCCCTTTGAGCAGTGGACTCACCTTTGAAGCTTCAAGATATCCACTGACCATGACGCCTGAGCGTGCTCTGGCTAAACCAAGTTCAGGGTGAGCTGCCAACTGCCTGCATGCAAGAGCAAGTCTCTGACTTCCTTCTCTGTTTACAGAGGAGGGTGAAGGGCCTCTCTAGAAGGATAGCAATAGCCTGGTCAATATGATGTCAGATATAAAGAGCCCTTATGCTCAACAGGCCACATTTACAATTCTACAGGGTTCATGGACTGCAATTGCTTGCCAGATGTGCCTATGGAGTTGCGTAACCACGGCATCATGATTGCTCTGGTCTCGATTCTTTGGAGGCTCTGTATATTTGCATCTCCTTTATGTTATGATTTGTATAGACTCTGATGTACTGTTCCTAGTAGAGCCAACCCCACTTCTCTGTGGAATACATAGCTGTGTGGCCTCTTGTTCTGCTGTAGAAACATGGAGCAAGACTTGGAGTGGTCTTTTTTAGTATTTGTAGCTGACTATGTCAACCAAAGTTGTGAGCATAGGGATCTCACTAGCTCTGCAGGTAGGCTTAAGGTGATGTAGTTCAAAAAATTGAAAAATATATCTGTATTTGTCACAGGTTATATACTTGAGAAAAAAGAGGCAAGAGAGATGGATGAAAAACTTGAAAAAGGAAACCATATGAGACACATGAGGGAGAGGTGAGAGTAAGATGTGAAATCTCAAGGATAAAAAAAGTGGATATAGTGAGAATAGAACCATTAAATAATATAACACGTTTGTATTGTAGTATATAAATTGATTTAAACCATTTAACTCTAAAATCTAGATCCTTATTGCCAATATGAGTGTTTCATATATTTCTGCCATTTTAAACACATCTCATTTGTTTGTATAAGAGCTAATGATACAATATCTTAAAATAAATACACTCTGATCTTATAATACAGAAGAAATAAGCTCTTTTTGGTATTTCATCTGAGGACTCTTCCTATGTAATAAGTAATATTACAGTAGATACAGATAATATTCTTCTCTTCCTATCAATCACTGTCTCAGTCAACTCGGGGTACTGTAACAAAATATCATGGACTAGGTGACTTAAATGACAAAATTTTATTTTTCATAGTTCTAGAGGCTGGGAATTCCAAAATTAAGGTGCTGGCCACTTTAGTTCCTGGTGAGAGCTCTCTTCCTGGCTTGCAGAAGGCTGTCTTCTTGCTGTGTCCACACATTGTGGAAACAGGAAGTTCTGGTGGGTTTCTTCCTCTTCCTATAAAGGCACTAATCCCATCATGGGGACTTTACCCTCACAACATAATCTAAGCCTGATTACTTCCCCAAGGCCACACCTCCTAACACTACCATACTTGGGGTTAGGGCTTCAACACATGAATTTGTGGGAAACACAAACATTTAGTCTATAATAATAACCTTTTTTTGACATTTTACTACTTATTCAGAAAGAAAGCACAGGAATAATTTTATAGAAATTGAAAATGGGCTACATTTATGAAATAGTTCATGTAAGAATAATTAGCTAATAATACAAGATTCTTTATATATGGATACAGTCACCCTTGTTTTTCCTATCATCATATATGAGTAAAAGTTTAGAGCTTATATATTTGTCAATTAGAGAATGATTTTAAAGAAAGAATGCCAAAAATTTCAGACTAGACAGCTAAATTGACGAATGAAGCCAAAAAATAGTAAATGTTGACAGTATAATCATTGAAATGATCAAGAAGGGTAGGGGTACTTTTAATTTAAATCCAGTCTATAATCTGGTTTTTAAAATCATTTGGGCCAAGAGATCTTTTTTGATAATTAGATTATTGTTTTCAGCTCCTTAAATTCAACCAAATGAAATTACTTTTAATAAATCATTTATTTCAGACTTTTAAAATTAACAATACCATTTTGAAAAGATACAGTTTCATTTTAAAGACAGTACATACCAAATATAATTTGTTTCTTTAAAAAATGCTGTAACCTTGTCCTCTAGAATTAGGTAGGTTAGCAGGTCTCACCATGCATGTTAACTCTGTCAAAGAAGCTACTATTTCTCCTTTGTAAAATGTATCCCTCTTCTTGGTAATTATGTGTTCAATGAGTACTTTCCCAGTAGATATTGAGTCCTATAAGGACAGTGGCTTTACTTGTCAGAGGATCCCTACTTCCTGGTATAGAGTAGACACTCAGTTACAATTTGATGAGGAAGAGAAAGAAAGGGAGAAAGGAAAGGATGGAGGAAAGACAAAGAAGAGAGAGAATAGAGTGACCATGATATCACCTTTGAATATTGCTATTAAATCAGTCTGGTCTCAGGGATGCTCAATCATCCATCAAGAGAAGGAAAGGAAAGAAAGGCCATTTTCTTATAAAATCTGATGTGGAAGGCTATGTATTAAGACAAGAGAGGAAAAAAGATTCAGGGCATAACATAAAACTGGAAAAAGAAACCCACGCTGAAATGTTTTAAAGGAAAAAACATGAAGGTCAAAGCAGGTTAAACACAAGCGTAGGCATGATATATTAATAGTTCGGATATATGTCCCCAAAAATCTCATGTCGAATTGTAATCCCCAGCGTTGGAGTTGGGGCCTGGTTGGAGGTGCTTAGGTCATGGGGACAGGTTTCTTTTGGCTTGGTGCTATTCTATTGGATAGTGAGTGAGCATGAGAGTGAGTTCTCATGAAATCTGGTCGTTAAAAAATCTGTGGCCCCTCTCCCCTCCACTCTCTCTCTTGCTCCTGTTTCCACCATGTGAGATGCCTGCTCCCCCTTCGTCTTTAGCCATGATTATAAGCTCCTTGAGGTCCTCACTGGAAGCAAATGCTGGCATCACACTTCTTGTACTGTCTGCAGAACTGTGAGCCAATTAAACCTCTTTTTTCTATAAATTACCCAGTCTCAGTCATTTTGTTATAGCAATGCAATAACAAAATTACATTGATAATACAAGGCATATTTGTGTGTTACCATAAAGATAAAGCTGAATGTAAAAAATAGTAAATTAAAGAATCCCTTAGATCAATCATTCTTTAGGTGTGGTTGGTAGACCAGTGCTGGCCCACAAACAGTCTTTACCTGTTCATAATAAGATAAGCACAGAACTTGAGAGTAAGCAGTGAGAAATGTTTATAAAATTTGATAAAATAGTTTTGTGTCCATTGAAAATAATGAAGATAGATTTGGGCTTGTGCCTGTACAGTTTAATTTGATTATTTGGTAACTAAGTTATATTTTCATAAAGTAAAATTATTAATTAAAAAGATAAAAAATAAAATGAAAAATGTAAAAAGGTTTAAAGGTTTAATAAGTGCATTCAACAAAGGCAGTCTGAGAAGTACTGCCTTAGACAATGTATTGGCAGCAGTGCATGGTTTCATGGCTTCTCCCCATCTCTTGTGGTTGTATAATTCTACTTGTTTTAAAGCAAATATACACAATACAACCTGCAAGCTTTTGCACAATGGAAAAATAATCTTAAACATACCAACTGGGAATTATTTTAAAGAGTTTTCTAATTTGTGATGTGTGACAATACATGAAACCTCAAGTAGAATAAATACAGAGGTTTTTGGTTTGGTTTCAACGCATAAAGCTAGAGCACTGTCACCACGTGGGTTCAAAGCTCTTTTCTGCTTGATTGTTTCTGTAAATGTTTACATAGAAGTAGAACACTTTTCAAGCATTTGCAAATGGTGGTTTGCTATAATATAGATTCAGAAATCTTCCTTTCAGAAAAACTTGGGAGCAGAAATGTTGAGCTTTATAAAACTTAAAGTCCTTCTCCAATTTTCCCCTTCTGTAACAGCATTCCATATTAAAAGTTCACTTACACCTCATCTTTTTAAAAAACCTGTTAAACCATATGTCAGACAAGTGAAAATATATTAGGAATAACATAATCAACATTGACTTATGCAACATTGAGCTTAATCAAGTAAACATTACAAGCAGAATTGAAGACTTTGCCCTGATCATGTTATCTCTTATTTCCTTTACGTAGAGGTGAACGCTGGCTTTGTCCATTTCTTTGTTAGTTTTAATAAAGAAGGTGAATCTCATGGCCTTCTGGTGTTAATGTGATGGAATGTGGAGAATTCTAACCCTCTGAAGATACTAAACTATCAGGCTCATGCTGCTGAATAGCAGGTAACTTTTTTTTTTAACTACCAGGTTCTGAAGGGGCCCAGGAAGAAACCTCCTCTTCCCCAGCTGAGTTGAGAACCAAGTGGAAGACAAACAAAGAAGTTAGACAGGAGATGAAAAAGTGACCTGCCTTGCACCTTGCCAGTTGGCTTGCTAGCTCTCCCCTGATTTGAACTTCTGACAACAGAATCTGCTCCACCAAACTTACCATGTGAAGGAGAGCACATGGGCATTCTTTCTGAGACCTGCAAAGAAAGCAAAGGGAGAGGCTAAGCAGACAAAGGAAAACTTTCTTCTCAAATCAATCAGATAATGAACTCCTGTTCCCTTTAGGAGAAATGAGTGGGTGGGGAGAGAAAAGCAAGCAGTTGACCTCTGGAGGTCCTTAGACTTAAAAACATAAAGCCCAAGGAAGAAAATTCCTCCCCAGCATTAACTTGGACCAGTAATGTTTTTCTATTTATATTCCATATGTAAATATGCCTATGAGGTATTATGTATTGTGTATTTCTTTAAAAAATCTGTAACTTTAAGCTTAAATAGAAAGGTACACAATGGATTGTTATTTTATACAATGGAGTTCCGATATTAATTATTGTTACTTCTCACAAAATAAGTATCAAAGCTTTCTTAGTTTTGGCTAAAATAGTATTGTGAATTGTGGTTGAGGGGTGTGCTCTTTTTGAATTTCCCAATTTTAGCTCATTCACTTCTCTATATGGCCCTCTATTCCTTTAAAAAATTTTAATAGCTTAATTAAGATATGATTTATATATAATTCACTAAAGTGTACAATTCAATGTTTTTTTACTATATTCACAGATATGCACAGCTTTCACCATGGTCAATTTTGGAATGTGTCCATCACATCCTAAAGAAACTCTGCTGTCTACATTGCCTTCCCTTTATCTCTCCATCCAACCCTCTTTCCTAAGCAACCACCAATTTACTTTCCATTTTTATAGATTTTGTTATTCTGGATATTTCATGTAAATGAACATAGAGTATGTAGTGTTTTGTGACTGGCTTCTTTCACTTAGCATAATGTCTTTAAGTCTTACCCATGTTGCAGCACAGATCAGTACTTTATTCCATCTTATGCTGAACATTATATCTACATAGCACATTTTGCCTACCCATTTAGTCAGTCAATGAGTGTTTGGGTTGTTTCTACAACTTGGCTGTTGTGAATAATTCTTCTAAAAACATTCATGTCTAACATGTGTGTCCTATAGACAGTGTATAGTTGGATCTTATTGTTTTATTTTAATCCATCTGACAATTTCTGCATTTTGATCAGATTTCTTAATCCATTCACATTTAATGTTACGTTTGATATAGTTGGATTTATAGCTGTCATTTTTACTTTCGGTTTACTGTGTCTCATGTATTTTTCTGTTCTTTTATTCCTCCCTGTTTTCTTCTGCTTATAAGTAAATATTTCCCAATGAAGAATTTAAATTATTTATCTCACTATGTTTTTTGAGGTTTGTTGTTGTTGTTGTTTTTAGGGGTTACTCTAGGGCTTACCATGTATATCTTAATTTACAGAATCAGCTTTCAATATGTACTTGATCCCAGTACATATTGATCTCAGCTTGATCCCAGAGAGACATAGAAATATATTACTCCCATACAACACTATTTTCTCCCCTTCTTTTGTGGTATTATTATTATATCTATTAATATTGTATATTGATTCATGTTACAAATTCAATAATACATTGTTAATTCTAATACAGATTTAATCCTACCCACCTCCTTCGTGCAGAAACATATTGCATTTCTGTGTTCTATAGGACTAGCGATATGTTATATACATATTATTTTACACAATCGCTTTTAAATCAGTTAAGACATTGTGCATTTGCCTTTATCCTGTCTTATATAATTACGTAATTACCTTTACTGGTGTTCTTTCTTTTTGTTTGGATTGCAATTATCCTGTAGGGTCACTTACTTTCAGCCTGAAGAACTTTCTTTAGTATGTCTTGTAAGACACGTTGGCTAGGAACAAATTATCTCAGTTTTTCTTTATCTGGAAATGTCTTGATTTAGTTTAATTTTTGAAAGATAGCTTTGCTGAGTATAGAATTCTTGATTGATAGTTTCTTCTGTGTACATTTTCAATATGTTATCCCATTGTCTTCTATCCTCCATTTTTTTGTGATGAAAAGTCAAACTGTTAATCTTATTAGAATTTGCTTTTATTAATAAGTAGTGAGCTATTTTTCTTGCTGCTTTCAAGGTTTTCTCTTTGCCTTTGATGTATGTTAAGTAGAAAGGGTGCACTCTAAGATAATGATAAGAAGTATATTATAGGAAATATATAAACAAATGACATAGTCATTTAGTATCATTATTAAGTATTATGTACTGTACTGCACTACATTGCACATCTTGGCTTCAATGACCTGAAATTTAGCCTCAACAGCAGATAGTTGTGGGCAAGATGAAATATACCGATGTCTTTTCCTCCAAGAAAGAAAGCCCTCTAATTGAGAACTGGAAGGAGAGAGACCTGTATTCTTGTCTCCACCTGTCTAGAGTGCAGTTTCTATTTCTCTGAGCTGGGGTAGGGAAGGGAAGGAAAAATCTTCAAGTACAACAGATTTCTACTTTTCTTGCATCACTTTTGAGATTTCTTGCATAGATGTTTCTTCATTTGTAGGACCATTTTAAGAAGTTATAAAGTGTTGATTTTACTTTTTCATAATTTTCATCAGATTCTCTGGGGAATGCACTGCTGAGCTCCTCAGGCTATCAGGCATGCCACTTCTTCTATTCATAACCTTTATTATAAATGGTATTACACCATCTGAATTCTTCAATAGCTAGGTTTTTATCTTAATCTTTTGATGATAAATTCAGTCACTGTTAATTCATTTTTGTTATTATAAGATTCTGTTCAATGATTGCAACATAATTGATTTATTTTCTTTTTGATTGTTTTAGGTTATTTTTATTTTCATTATTACAAACTAGCTGCAATTAACATTCTTGAACATATCTGTTTGTAATCTATGTTAAAGTCTCTTAAGGTATATATCTAAGATTAGAATGTTTGAGTTTTAGAGAATACATATGCCAATATCACCAAACTGCTTTTCAAAGATCTTACATCATTTTGACCTTCCACCAGTAAGGATACAAGTTCTTATTTTCTCCACATTTTCACCATCACTTGGCATTTTCAGAACTGCAGTCTCATGTGAGTAAACTAATCATTCATTATGGTTTTAATGTTCATTTGCTTGATTTCTAGCAAGGCGGATTTTTTTAGTGTTTATTGACCATTTAGGTTTTCTTTTTGTGCACCACATTTTTTTGGTTACTTAGCATATCATCCATGATTTCTTTCAACAGTGTTTTGTAGTTTTCCTTATCCAGCTCTTTCAACTTCTTGGTTGTTCCTAAGTATTTTATTTTTTTGTACTGTTGTAAAAGAGATTGAGTTCTTGATTTGATTCTCAGCTTCGTCATTGTTGGTGTATAACAGTGCTACTAATTTGTGTACATTGATTTGGTATCCTGAAACTTTACTAAACTCATTCATCAGATCTAGGAGCTTTTTCAGTGATTCTTTAGGGTTTTCTAGGCATACAATCATATAATCAATGAATAGCAACAGTTTGGCTTCCTCTTTACCAATTTGGATGCCCTTTATTGTTTTCCTTTGTCTGATTGCTCTGGCTAGGACTTCCAGTAGTATGTTGAATAGCAGTAGTGAAAGTGGACATCCTTGTCTTTTTCCAGTTCCAAGGGGGAATGTTTTCAACTTTTCCATGTTCAGTATAACGTTGGCTGTGGGTTTGTCATAGATGGCTCTTATTATTTTGAGATATGTCCCTTCTATGTCAACTTTGCTGAGGGTTTTAATCATAATGGGATGCTAGATTTTGTCAAATGCTTTTTTGTGTGTCTGTTGAGATGATTTTATGATTTTTGTTTTTAATTCTGACTATGTAATGTATCACATTTATTGACTTGTGTATGTTAAACAACCCCTGTATCCCTAGTATGAAACCCACTTAATCATGGTGCATAATTTTTTCAATATGCTGTTGGATTTGGCTAGCTAGTATTTTGTTGAGGATTTTTACATCTACGTTCATCAGGGATATTGAATTGCAGTTTTCTTATTTTGTTATCTCCTTTCCTGGTTTTGGTATTGCAGTGATATTAGCTTCATAGAATGATTTAGGGAGGATTTCCTTTTTCTTTATCTTTTGGAATAGTTTCAGTAATAATTGATTGGTATCAATTATTCTTTGAATGTCTAACAGAATTCAGCTGTGAATCCATCAGGTCCTGGACTTTTTTTGTTGTTGGGAATTTTTTTTTTTTTTTTTTGAGACAGAGTTTTGCTCTTGTCACCTAGGCTGGAGTGCAATAGTGTGATCTCGGCTCACTGCAACCTCCGCCTCCTGGGTTCAAGCGATTTTCTTGCTTCAGCCTCCCTAATAGCTGGGACTATGAGTGCCCACCACCATCCCCAGCTAATTTTTGTATTTTTAGTAGAGACAGGTTACACCATGTTGGCCAGGCTGGTCTCAAACTCTTGACCTCATGATCCACCTGCCTTGGCCTCCCAAAGTGCTAGAATTACAGGCATGAGCCACTGCGCCCAGCTGGCAATTTTTTAGTTACTGTTTTAACCTGGCTACTTGTAATTGGTCTGTTCACAGTTTCTATTTCTTCCTAATTTAATCTATGAGGGTTGTATATTTCTAGGAATTTATCTATCTCCTCTAGATTTTCTATTTTGTGCACATAAAGGTGTTCATAGTAGCCTTGAATTATCTTTTGTATTTCTGTAGTATTGGTTGCAATATCTCCCATTTTATTTCTAATTGAGCTTATTTGGATTGTTCCTCTTCTTTTTTAAATTAATCTTACTAATGGTCTATCAATTTTGTTTATATTTTCAAAGACCCAGCTTTTGTTTCATTTACGCTTTGTATTTTTTGTTGTTGTTGTTTTACTTTCATTTAGTTCTGCTCTGATCTTTGTAATTTCTTTTCTTCTGCTGGGTTTGGGTTTGTTCTTGTTTCTCTAGTTCCTTGAGGTGTGACCTTAGATTGTCTATTTGTGCTCTTTCATATTTTTTTGATGTAGGCATTTAATACTATGAACTTTCTTCTTAGCACTGCTTTCACTGTATCCCAGAGGTTTTGTTAGGTTGTGTCACTATTATCATTCGGTTCAAATAATTTTTTAATTTCAATCTGGATTTCATCATTGACTTAAAGATCATTCAAGAGAAGACTATTTAATTTCGTGTATTTGTATAGTTTTGAGGGTTCCTTTTGGAGTTAATTTTCAGTTTTATTCCACTGTGGTCTGAGAGGATACATGATACAATTCCAATTTTTTTGAAGTTTATTGAGACTTGTTTTGTGGCCTATTATATGGTCTATCTTGGAGAATGTTCCATGTGCTGATGAGAAGAATGTATATTCTGCAGTTGTTGGGTAGAATGTTCTGTAAATATCTGTTAAGTCCATCTCTTCTAGGGTATATTGAAGTTCCCCACTATTATTTTGTTGCTATCTCATCAGCATGTAGTAATAGTTGTTTTATAAATTTGGGAGCTCCAGTGTCAGATGCATATATATATTTAGGATTGTGATATTTTCCTGTTGGACCAATCCTTTTATCATGATATAATGTCACTCTTTGTCTTTCTTTTTTTCTGTTGTTTCTTTAAAGTCTGTTTTGTCTGATATAAGAATAGCTACTCCTGCTCACTTTTGGTTTCCATTTGCATGGAATATCTTTTCCCACTCCATTACCTTAAGTTGATGTGAGTCCTTATGTATTAGGTGAGAGTCTCTTGAATACAGCAGATACTTGGTTGGTGGATTTTTATCGATTCTGCCATTCTGTAGCTTTTAAGTGGAACATTTAGGTCATTTACGTTCATTAGTACTAAGATGTGAAGCACTGTTACATGCATCATGCTAGTTGTTGCTTGAATACCTTGTTTTTCTCCCCCCATTGTCAGTTATTGTTTTATAGTCCCCGTGAGATTTATGCTTTAAGAAGGTTTTATTTTGCTGTACTTTGAGGTTTTGTTTCAAGATTTAGAACTCCTATAGCATTTCTTGTAGTGCTGGCTTGGTAGTGGTAAATTCTGTCAGCATTTGTCTGAAAAAGAATTTATCTCTCCTTCATTTATGAAGCTTAGGATTGCTGGATTCAAATTTCTTGCCTAACAATTATTTTGTTTAAGGCAGCTAAAGATAGGACCCTAATACCTTCTGATCTGTAAGATTTCTGCTGAAAAATGTCCTTTAATCTAATAAGTTAGATTAACATATAGGTTATCTGACACTTTTGTTTCATAGTTCTTAAGATTCTTTCATTGGTCTTGACTTTAGATAACTATGTAGGTTACCTGATGCTTTTGTCTCATAGCTTTTAAGATTCTTTCGTTTGTCTTGACTTTAGATAACCTGATGACTATGTGCCTAGGTGATGATCTTTTTGTGATGAATTTCCCAGATGTTCTAAAAGCTTCTTAAATTTGGATGTCTAGATCTCTGGCAAGGCCAGGGAAGTTTTCCTCAATTATTTCCTCAAATAAGTTTTCAAAACTTTTAGATTTCTCTTCTTCCTCAGGAACACCAATCATTCTTATGCTTGGCCATTTAACACAATCCCAAATTTCTTAGAGGTTTTGTTCATTTTTAAAAAATTCTTTTTTCATTGTCTTTGTCTGACTAGATTAGTTCCAAAGCCGTGTCTTTGAGCTCTGAAGTTCTTTCTTCTACTTGTTCTAGTCTATCATTGAAACTTTCCACTGCATTTTGTATTTCTCTAAGTGTGTCTTTCATTTCCAGAAGTTGTGATTGTTTTTTCTTTACGATATCTATTTCTCTGGAGAATTTTTCATCCATATACTGTATTGTTTTAATTTCTTTAAGTTGTTTTTCACATTTCTCTGGTATCTCCTTGAGTAGCTTAATAGTCAATTTTCTAAATTCTTTCTCTGGCAATTCAGAGATTTCTTCTTGGTTTGGCTCCATTGCTGGAAAGCTACTATGATTTTTTTTTTTTTTTGGTGTGTTATAGAACCCCATGTTGTCATATTAACAGAAATACTTTTCTAGTTTCTTCTCATTTGCATAGGCTATTTCATTGGAAAGATTTGTAACTCAAGGCCTGCTGTCCAGATTCTTTTGTCCCATGGGTTGATCCTTTGATGTGGTGCTCTTCCCCTTCCCCTAGGGATGAGGCTGAGAGCCAGACTGCAGTGATTGCTATTGCTCTTCTCGGCCTAGCCACCCAGTGGGGCTACCAGGCTCTGGTGCTGAGGAGTATCTGCAAAGAGTCCTGTGGTGTGATTCGTCTTCAGGTCTTCCAGCCATGGATACCAGCACCTGCTCTGGTGGAGGTGGCAGGGGAGTGAAGTAGACTTTTTGAGAGTCCTTGGTTATAGATATGTTTAGTGTGCTGTCTTTCTTGAATGCTGGTTATGCTAGCAGTGAAGTTATCACATGGATAGACTCAGGACCTTCAGTTAGCCAGGATGTTGCAGGCAGTGGAATTAGCTGTTGTTTTCTTCTTCCTGGGAGCAGTGTTATTCTGTCTTGAGTTGCTCTAATGGCCTGAGTTTGTTGGCCTCTAGCCAGGATGTGGCACTTTCAAGAAAGCACCAGCTGCAGTAGTAGAAGAGGGGAAGGGAGGGGGAGGGAGGGGAAAGGAGGGGAAGGGAGGGGAAGGGAGGGGGAGGGAGGGGGAGGGAGGGGGCGGGAGGAGAAGAGAGGGGAAGGGAGGGGAAGGGAGGGGAGGGGAAGGGAAGGGAAGGGAGAGAGAGAGAAAGAATGAAAGGAAAGAAAGAAAGAAAGAAAAAAGAAAGATCTGTAATGTGAAAGAGAGAGACAAATTGAAAATTAAAACCTAGTAGAACCAGAACTAATGCAGAAAAAAGAACTTTAACAAACAAAAAACTATAAATCAGCCTTAGGGAGTAACAAGGTAATATAATACATCTTTAAACATCTGAGAAAGAGGAAAATGATGAAATTGCAAATATGATAGGCAATTATAATTTGAAATTTTAGCAGAAATGTTAAAAAATAAAACCAAGTAAATATTTCAGGAAACAAAACAATGTAATTGGAATAGAATAAAAATGATAAAATATTCAGAAAAATCAATCCAGATGTCAAACATCAGACTATTAGGTATTCCAGAAAGAAAAAAAGAGAAAATGTAAGTAAAAAAATCATTAAATATATAGGATGAAGATCCAATTTGTGAAGAGAGTGATAATTTAATTTCAAATGCCTAATTTCTAGTTTCATTTTTTAATATTTTATTTTAAATTTCAGCTTTTATTTTAGATACAGGGGGTATATATGCAGGTTTGTTACATGGGGATATTGCACAATGCTGAGGTTTGGGGTAAAGATCCCATCACCCAGGTAGTAAGCATAGTACCCAATAGGTAGTTTTTCAACCCATGCCCTCCTCCCTCCCTCCCGCTTCTAGTAGTCCACAGTGTCTATTGATCCCATATTTATGTCAATGTGTGCTTAATATTTAGCTCCTAAATATAAGTGAGAACATGTGATATTTCTGTTCCTGCATTAATTCACTTAGGATTATGTCTTGCAACTGCATCTATATTGCTGCAAAGGACATGTCTTTATTCTTTTAATGGCTGCATAGTATTCCATGGTGTATACGTACCACATTTTTTTTTAAATTAATCTACCATTGATGGGCACCTGGGTTGATTCCATGTCTTTGCTATTGTGAATAGCATGGCAATGAACATATAAATGCATGTGTCTTTTGGGCAGAATGATTTATTTTTCCTTGGGTATATACCCAGTAATGGGTTTTCTGGGTCTAATGGTAGTTCTGTGTTAAGATCTTTGAGAAATCTCCAGACTGCTTTCTATGGTGGCTGGACCAATTCACATTCCCGCCAATAGTGTATAAGCATTCTCTTTCTTCCACAGCTCACCAGCATCTGTTGTTTTTTTGACTTTTTAGTAATAGCCGTTCTGACTGATGTGAGATGATATCTCATTATAGTTTTGATTTGTATTTCCCTGATTGGTGGTGATAAGCATTTTTTCATATTTGTTGGCTGCTTATATGTCTTCTTTTGAGAATATCTGTTTGTCCCCTTCTCTCATTTTTAAATGGGAGTATTTTACAACCATCTAATCTTCAACAAGGCTGAAAAAAATGAGCAATGGGGAAAGTATGCCCTATCCAATAAATGGTGCTGGGATAACTGGCTAGTCATATGCTGAAGACTGAAGCGGGACCCCTACTTTTCACTCTACACAAGTATTTTTTTAATCATGCTGAATTATTTTAAATTACGTACAAAGATGTAACATGTCACCCAGAGACCATTTCACACACTGTTCTGTTTAGCCACTAGTCTCTTGTCTCTGTCTTTAGCAAAGGTGAGGTGGATACCCTTTCCTCAGGGAAGGTTTGTTGCCCTTGGTTTGTTGCCCTTGCCAATAACAAAAAATGTTGGAATGCCAGGTGGCAACGCTGTTGCCATTGGCATCTTTCACGTGAACCATGGCAAAATATCCAGGGTGCCTCTCTCTGTTGGTGATCACACCAATTCTTCCCAAGTTAGCACCTCCAGTCACCAGACACTGGTCACCAGCATCAAGCTTGATGAAATCAGTATCTTGCCGGTCTCCAAGTCAACCTGAATGGTTTCATTAACCTTGATGAGGGGATCAGGGTAGCACATGGTACAAGCATCATGAGTCACCAGATGAGGGATTCCTTCTGTGCCCACTAAGATTTTTCTCACTTTGCATAACTTGTACTTGACCTCCTCAGGTGTAATACGATGTACATCAGAGCAACCCTTGGTGTCATAGATCAGACAGAAATTGTCTCCCTTGTCAATGCTGATGACATCCATAAATCTAGCAGGGTAGGTTATGTCAGTTCGGACCTTGCCATCTATCTTAATGAACTGCTGCATGCAAATCTTTTTCATTTCTTCTCAGGGCATACTTAAGTCTGTTCCTTAGGAAAATGATGAGGGGGAGACACTCTCTCAGCTTGTGAGGACTGGTGGATTGACAAGGAGCAAACACACTGGTCAATGTATCCCGCATCCAGTACTTTGGAGCTGCCACCCATTTCAGATGCTTCTTGGGACCAGGAACCATGACTGCGCTAGGCATGGAAACAGCCAGAAATTAACTCAAAATGGATGAAAGATTTAAGTGTAACACCTCAAACTAAAATTCTAGAAGACAAATTAGGAAATACCCTTCTTGATATTGGCCTTGGCAAAGAATTTTTGGCAAGGTCCCCAAAAGCAGTTGTAACAAAAACACAAATAGACATGTGGGACCTAACTAAACTAAGAAGCTTCTGCACAGAAAAAAAAGACACTATCAACAGAGTAAACAGACAACCTGCAGAAGAAGAGAAGACATTTGCAAACTATGCATCCAACAAAGGGTTAATAACCAGAATCTATAGGGAACTTAAACAAATCAGCAAATAATTTCTAGTTTCTACTGGCACAGGAAATACAAAAAGGTACCACACCAATGCACATTATTATGCAATATCATAATACCAGTGATAGAGAGAGGATGCACTAACTTCTAGAGAGAAAAATACTTCATAGGAAGGAGCAATCAGAATAACATCATATTTTTCCACAGCAACATTTGGTACTACAAGATAATGAAAGATCTGATAGAATATTTGTTAACATTTGTAAATAGAAGAAATGATATAAGTGAAAAAACTGAGACAATAATTAACTCTAGAGAAAACAATGAGGTTTCAAAGGACAGGAAATGCAACATATTACACTGCTTTCTTATTTAGCAAACAATATTTATATATTCACTGTAATGAAACTACATCATCAACTAATAATTATGATAAAGTACATACAAGATATACTATGTATTTGAAGACAAGAGTTGGCATGAACGAGTTTACCTTCTTTTTCAAAATAATAAATTTATTATATATTTGTAATTAATAAATCAAGGGAAAGAAACACAGTCATGTTACTTAGGTTTTGAAAAGTGAAGAAATTATGGCTAATGCCGGAAGATATAACTAAAAGTATTAATACTCCTTCTAAGCAGTTTAGAGAAGAGCAATGCAGAGGACACTGATTTCAAAAGAATCCTCTGATGCTATTAATAATTATGTGCATGAATTATTTGATTAAAAATTAAGACATTATATCATTCAATATAATATTTAAAATAATGACTCTGTGTTCTGTGTCCTAGGGGCAGGCTTAAATCCTCTTTGGGGAAAGAAACGATCAGAGGGCTGCTTCCTTTAATTTTATCCAAACCAACTTATTTAAGTTTCACTAACTGCCATCTTTTGATCAAGGAATTTACTTTTCTTTTAAAGCAGAGCAACTAAAAGATAAGGCAACATGTACCCCCTTATTCATTTTATTTATGTAAATCCTAAACATACCAATGAAAGGAAAAACAGGCACATGCACACCCAAGATATTCCCAAGCATGCATTTCATTGTTCATTTTTATTCACCACCCACCTGCCATCTCCTCTACTCAATATCCCTTCTATATTTTAATATAGTTTTTTTCTTGAGGTGCTATTAGCCAAACCATATGCTGTTCCACTGCTAATTGCTTTCCCTCTCTGTGTGAACAGAGCCCTGTGTCCAGCACGGTCAGGGATTATAGCTCAACAGCTAATTTTGCCTCCGGTCTACTTAATCCCCTTACAGCTGTGTTCTTGGCTTACTTTGCTTTGGTGTTCAAAAAATTACAGGTATCATAATATTTATTCTCTCTTATCTTACCTGCATATTCATATATATTACTGACCAAGACATGTTCTTCTGATTTAGTACATTTTACTGCTATTAAAATACAAATCCAAATATTCCTAATCACATTGTTATAACTTTTCCTTTACATAATATCTAACCAAGAACCAAGCATATTTTATGTTGACCAATATTGTGCATCAGAAAGTAGTGTGACAGAGGAATAATAATAATCATCACAATATTATTAGATATCATTTACATGTTTTGAATGTTTTCTGTGGGTCAAGTTCTGTGTTAAGTAATTCAGATGCATTATCACAAGAGCCCTGTAATGTAGGTACTATTATTATCTTATAGGTGAGAAAACTGAAACTTAGGGATATTAAATAACTTCCAAAGTTCACAAATCAAGTCAGAGATAAAACCAGGAGGCATAAGTTCCTATTGGATCACAAAAATGGGATTCCATTTTGCCTGTGAAGAATAAAAGGTTTGGGAAAGAGTCTTGAAAGAGATAATTCCTGAATTAAGTCTTGAAAAAAATATAGGAGCAAACACATGAAGAAGAGAGTATGCATCTTAGTGAAGCCAAAAAGAGATCAGTATGATGAAATTACACGCCATGATGATCTTTATTAAAACATAGCCACACTTATTTGTTATGCATTATCTATGGCTGCTTTAGCACTACAATGTTGGAATTTAGTAATTGCAGCAAAGTTTATTTGGTTTACAAAACGAAGTATTTGCTATCTGATCCTTTATGGAAAGGCTTGCTAACCTCTATTTTAGAGTCAATTAAGTCTTAGAGCAATTAAAAATAAGAGAGATAACCTAAATAGTTTTATTTTTACTTTCATTTATTTAATTTCCAGCACTCCTTATTTCTTTGTGTAGTTCTAAGTTTTTGTTGAGTACCATATTTCTACCTCCCGAATATCTTTTAAGATTTCTTACATAACAGCAAGTCTTAGGCCAGGTGTGGTGGCTCACACCTGTAATCCTAGCACTTTGGGAGGATGAGATGGGTAGATCACTTGAGGTAAGGAGTTCAAGACCAGCCAGGCCAGTATGGTGAAACCCCATCTCTACTAAAAATACAAAAATTAGCCAGGCATGTTGGCGGGCACCTGTAATCCCAGCTACTAGGGAGGCTGAGACAGGAGAAATGCCTGAACCCAGGAAGTGGAGGTTGCAGTGAGCCAAGATCACGTCACTGTACTCCAGCCTGGGCAACAGAGTGAGACTCTGTCTTGAAAAAAAAAAAAAAGCAGATCTTATAGAGAAATCACTATTCTCCTGTCAGTGATGACCTTGGTTACCAAAATAAGTACAATCTCACTTAAATGGCAAAACTCAAGCTACCTCTTGTTTGCTTCTGTTCTTATAACATGGCTCTCCAACGTTTTCTCATACTTTTTTTTAACTTTTATTGAAAAATATTTAAACTGGCAGGAAAATCTGGCAATGATACAATAAACTCACATGTATACACACCTAAAGTGACCACACTTTCTTTCCTACCCACACATAACAAAAAAACACACATACATTTCATATCAACTAAAGCATTTGAGAGTCTTTGACATCATGACCTTTAACCCTCAAATACTTCAGTGTACATTTTCTAAGAAAAAGGACATCTTATTACCTAAAGCATGGCACAACTATTAATTTCAAAAATTTAAACATTAACCATTAACACAAGATTATTTCTTCCACTGTTTTAGTGTTGTCCTTGCAGAATATTTTTTTCTGATTGGTGATTTTCTGTTTTTTCTGATGATGCAGAATCATGCATGTATTTACTTGTCATATGTCTTTAATCTTTTCTAAGCTATAAGTTTCTTACTCTTTCTTGGTCTTTCATGAAATGACTTTTTTTTAAAGGGTACGTGCCAAATGTGTTTTGTAGAAAGTCCCTCAATTTGGATTGTCTGTTAATTTCTTCATGATAAGATTTAGTTTATGACTATTCTTGCAAGAATACTATTATCTCTCTCCCCATATATATATATAGATATAGATATAGATATATACTATACAATATATGTACTATACTATACAATATATGTGCTGTGTCCTTCTTAGCATATTATTTCAAAAGGCACACAATATTTATTTGCTCTGCTGATGATAACTTTAATCATTTTGTTAAGATGGAGTCTGTCAGATATTTTCATTGCACAATATTTTTCCCCTTGTAACTACTAAACACTATGTGGGGAGATACTTTGGAAATGTATAAATACCCGACTGCTCAAACTTATCCAATGATTTTACCCCAGCAGTGTTGGTCTGCCCCTGGTTTCTCAACTTTTACCTACAATCAGAGTTGGTTAGTGAAAAGAGGCTACAGATCCTCCGTGCCAATATACCATACTCTCTAGGCTTTTCTTTCTTGCCTTTTCTGTTTTCAGGTCTTTGTTTCCTAATTACTATGAGACTTTAATAGGTTTCACTTTCAACTTCAAAAACTTTTAGTTTAGATTTCAGCTTCTTACACAGTCATTGAATATAGCAAATACCTTTTATGGAAAATGGCTGTGTATCTATGGCCCTCAAGCCCTCAATACGTCTTTCTATTCCCAAGTGACTGCTAAAGTCTACATTGGTTTCTACATCTTTCAGCTGCTGTTCTCTTTCTGGGCCAAGCCACAAACTTCAGCTCACGTCAATAATTGGCAAATTCCTCCATGTAAAAAAAAAATTGCTATTTATTTACTCACCACTGAATGTTTCTCCTCTCTGTAATTTAGGCCCATTCAGTCCTCATAGCTTCTAAACCTATATGATGCCTTCTCAAAAGTATTTTTGTAATTTTTTTTCTTTGCTATAAACTTTGTGTGTGTAGGCTTTATGTAACCTTTTAAATTCTACTCAGAAGTCCAAGCAAAATAAATTCTTATTTTCATCTGATAGCTCCAATATTATTGGTGTCTCCTGTAATTCTGTTTCTATTGGGTATTTTTCCCCTTTGCTTTTTTGTCATGTAGTCTGTCTCCGTATATGCCTGGTAATTTTTTGACTGAATCACAGACTTTTAAAATAAAAAATTGTAATTTGAAGTTCTCAAGATGTTATTGTCTTGAAGAGAGGATTTATTTTGCTTTAGGAAGATAAGCTAAAGGAACATCACCTTAATCCAACTTGGAACTGAACCATCTCCAACTATGTTTCATTCTTTTCTCTTTTTTTTTTTTTTTTTTGAAACTGAGCCTCACTCTGTTGCCCAGGCTGGAGTGCAGTGGCACAGTCTTGGCTCACTGCAACCCCCGCTTCCCAGGTTCAAGTGATTCTCATGCCTCGGCCTCCTGAGTAGCAGGGATTACAGGTGTGTGCCAGCATACCCAGCTAATTTTTGTATTTTTAGTAGAGATAAAGTTTTGTCATGTTGCCCAGGTTGGTCTCGAACTCCTGGCCTTAAGTGATCCGCCTGGCTCGGCCTCCCAAAGTGCTGGGATTACAGGTGTGAGCCACCACACCCGGCCGGTTTCATTCTTTATGATGACTGATCTATTTGTGGTTCTCCCTTAATCTGAAAGCCTGAGTTGTATGTCAGACCTTTTTGGTTTCCATATTCTGAAATGTCTGCTGGAAACTTCGCTCAGTTTCTCAGCCTCTCAGCTGCTGCTTCTAAACTGACCAAAGTCAAGTAGAAAAGTGGTGCAAAATATTGGCTTTTCTCTCTTTGTCACCCTTCTCTCTAGTATCTTCAATGCTCTCTCAGGTCTCTACGCTTACCTCTCCAGTGTCTTAAAACAGACCAAACAGATTATGTGTGTGTGTTTCCTACTTTTGCAGTTGTTCTCAAATCAAGGGTTGTTCTGCAACAAGTTGTGTTGCCTTTTCAGATACCATAAAATACTTGCTTTTGTTTTTGTTTTTCATTTCCCTGGTATATGTTATATATACACATATATACATTCTATATACTTCTTTTAGGTATTAGATGGGTCTTATGTACACAGAACAGAGTTAGGTTTTGATTTGCAACCCAATATGAAAATACTTTTAATAAATCTTTTTTCTTTTAAGTCATTTTTATTTATTAATATGGCATATATATGTATATCCAGTCTTAGTTCTGACTGCATTTTACGTTTTGTTGTGTTTTCTGTTTTTAAGCTTTTAAGTCTTTTGGTATTTAGTCTTTTTCATTTGTTTGCTGTTTATATATGTAATCATTAAGATAATTTTTTGGCCAGGCATTGTGGCTCACACCTGTAATACCAGCACTTTGGTAGACTGAGGTGGGAGGATCACCTGAGGTCAGGAGTTCTAGACCAGCCTGGTCAACATGGTGAAACCCTGTCTCTACTAAAAATGCAAAAATTAGCCAGGCATGGTGGCACATGCCTGTAATCCCAGCTACTCAGGAGGCTGAGTCAGGAGAATCACCTGAACCCAGGAGGCAGACGTTGCAGTGAGCTGGAATCATGCCATTGCACTCTAGCCTGGGCAACAAGAGTGAAACTCTGTCTCAAAAAAAAAAAACGATAATTTTTTAACATTTTTACTCTAATGATTATTTTTAATATTGTATATCTTATTTGCAGCCCTGTATTTTAAACGCTTTATCCATAATTCTTTTTCACAATCACTTTAACATTACCGTATTTCCTGGATTTTTTGGTCACTCAAATTTCATTGATATATTTTCTTTCTTATTATTTACTTTTCTATGGATACATGAACTTATCCTTTTATTCCTTGATTTATTTTAGTTTGAAATGAAATAATTTGGTCCCTTCTGTTTACGTGAAGTAAACAGGAAATTTTTCTAAACTCTACTTTTAAGTTGTGAGGCTAATGTATAAATTATGAAGGCATATCTTATTTACATTCTCATCATAACCCTAGTCTCTACAGTTAATATATGTCAAGAATTTAGAACACTGCCTAGTACAAAATAGATAGTATATAAATTTTTTTGCTATGTATCTTAGATTTAGTTAAACATTTAAATGTATACAGTACTCAGTCTTTTTTTGTGGTTCCTTCTTTCATCTCTTTGTGAGCCAAACTTGACACTGGTAGTTTTCTCAAAAATTCTCAAGGGAATTTTTGCATGTAAAAATTATTTAGTCCTTTTACAACTTGAAGGATAGTTTGGCTGGATATAAAATTCTTGAATGACATCTTCCAGTATTGAATTTCTTAAATGTTATTCAATTGAATAGCAGCCAATGTTGCTGTGGAGGAAATCAGGGCCAGGCTGACACATTACCTATTATAGGTTATTATTTATTTTACCGCTTCATGAAGCATTCTTTCTTTACCCTTCAAGTCCAATGATGTCTTAATATTAAACATTCTGGATTTTTTTTTTACATTCATTGTGCATTTGTTATATTTAGCTCAAGTATTGTTTTAGTTCTAAAAATATATGTCTTTAATTATAATTATAATTATGGGTTCTCTTTCTAAATTTTAGGATTTTAGAGTTTTTTAAATTGGGGATTCCAATTATGAATGGCCCGAATTCCCTTATCTGCCTTCTATGTTTATCATATTTTCCCTAATATTTTTATCTTTATTTTTCTTTCATTCATGTAGCTCTACCTCACTGTTTATTTGTAAAGAATATTAAAAATCTCCATTAAGATAGCAAATGTTGTATAATTTAAAAAAATATATAATAAACTTTGTAATCATATTTATAGCCAAAGTTCTGTATTTGCAAACTGATATTTACAATGTCTTCCACTCAAGTCCTGAAGGAATAAACCCTGTAGAACCTCAGGAATACTAGGTGAACACTACATTTAATAAGTCAAAAAGGTGACATTTAATTTCACCTAAATTATGTGAATGTGGGAAGTAAAATCTAAAGAAGCCTATAAATCTATCATTTCCAACTCATGCAGTAATTTTGAGTCTATTTATGGAGCTCTCGATATGCGACACAAAAAGTACTATCTTCTGCAATTTATTTCATAGGAAAAAAATTCTGTTATTCAAAGAGATTAGGTAGCCTTTTCAAGATTCTACCAAAAAAAATCTTTCTCGTAGTTTTCTAATATTGGCTATGAAAAAAACAGTATCTGATTTTGTTTCAGCATCTCTGCTGTGATCTTTATTTTTCCTCTGGTCTTTAAGTTCACTAACACAGATTGTGAAGAAAAAAAAGATGAATTCTACAAATTATATTTCATTGCCTTGGGACTTTAAAAGCCCACTCTGGGTACTCATTTTCAAATTCAACTTTAAATGCATTATGATCCAAATAAAAGTGAGATCCTGACAACTTTGATCACTAACATAGGCAGTAACTTCACTTAGAAAAGATAATCTGTGCCAACTTGTTTGGGTGCCAACAAAAATATTGAAGAGAAACTCTTCAGCACAGGGTTTGAAACTTATTGCCACTTACTGTGTAAAAATAAAAATAACCATCCTTAGGATTATTGATACCATATGCAAAGTAACTTGTTCAAAGATCTATAATATATAATAATTATTGTAAGTTTACAGATTCATAACTAAATCTCAGAGATAATATGAGAATTTTTTAAGGTCACTCTTTTAGTCCATTCTCACACTGCTATAAAGAACTGCCCAACACTGTGTAATTTATAAAGGAAAGAGGTATAAATAATTCACAGTTCCACATGGCTGGGGAGGCCTCAGGAAACTTACAATCATAGTGGAAGGCACATCTTCACAAGGCAGCAGGAGAGAAAATGAGTGCAAGCAGGGGAAATGCCAGATTCTTATGAAACTATCAGATCTTGTGAGAACTCACTCACCATCACGAGAACAGCGTGAAGGAAACCGCCTCTATGATACAACTACCTCCACCTGATCCTGCCTTTAACATATGGAGATTATTACAATTCAAGGTGAGATTTGGGTGAGGACACAGAGCCAAACCCTATCAGTCACCTAGTGGGAGGTAGAACTAAGATTTGAAGCCTTCTCTCTCCACTCTACCTCTGAGTTAAACATTCTTTTTCTGAGATTTTGTCTTTTCATATGACATGTTGCAGGTTTTAGAATTCACTCATCAATCTGATTATTCTTTCTGAACATGTTCACAATTGTCCATGCCCCCTTCTAAAACATAACACCTAGAAATTATCAAAACACTGTAGTTGAATTGTCAGTGCTGAGTATAAAGTAGATCATTTCGAGGTCTAACTATTAACTGGGAATAATGAGAAATTGCTGTATCTTGGCTGAACTCAAGTACCAGGAAGAGAGAAAAAAAAACTTAAAAAAAAACTTAGAAAAAATATCTCCTTTCAGTTGGGTCATAATATTCTACTTCTGACAGAAGGTAGTCCAAAATAACCACCACTTTTACTGAGTTGTGAAGACATAAATATGTTAAATATGTTGGTTATTCTGCAAGAGGGCACTAATGCTGAACCTAGGAAGTTCATAGGACAGGTCACCATGGACAGTTTTTTTCATAAATTTACAAACAAATTTGTTACTTTTATTAGGGACAGTGGAATATTTGCTGCCTCCTACTTGTTAAGCACAATTGCACTATTGAATCCTAACTGCAGCCCTTAGAGTTACAAGTTATTGTGCCCATTCTATATATGTGAACTGAGGGACAGTAGAGTGTACTAGCATTCATTTATTTACCTTTACAACAGAGAATAGAGAGACATGTCCACGTTCAGATAGGTAGAAAGTTTCAGGGCTCAGGTCCCAACTTAAGTCTGAGGGACCATTAAAGAGTCCGTGTGTATTTATCCATGTCAGATTGCCTCACAAAATATGGTAGGCAGTCTCTCAGGTGATCCTCAAAGATTCTTTATCTACTGGTATTTGTCCCTTTGGCCCCTTGTGTAATCCCTTCTTGTGTGTTGGTTTAATGCCCTTCAAATGAATGGAAAATGGTAAAAGGATGTAATGTCACTTCCAAAATAAGGGAACAAAGAGAAGGTGTCTCCCATGTATGGTACTCCCTCTCTTTCTCTTTTACCCACTCACTCTGAGGAAAGCTGCTTGCCATATTGGGAGCTGTACTATGCAAAGGCTCACACGGCAAGGAGCTGATGTCTCAGTCAAGAGCCAGAAGGACTGGAGGCTGGTCAGCAGCCATGTGAGTGAGCCTGAAAGCAGATTGTCTCTCAGAGGAGCCTCGAAATGACTATAGTCGCAGCCAACAATTTAATTGCTGCTGTGAGACAGCCTGAGCTAGAGATACCCAGTTTAGACATATCCTGATTCTTGAATCACTGGAATTGTGAGATAATAGATGTTTGTTCTTTCAAGCTACTGTTGTGGGGTGATTTGTTTCACACCAATATGCAAGTAATACATTACACTAAAGCAAAGTGATTCTGTGGGAAAGAATTACATGAAATCAACCAGATCAGTACCTGTCTCCTATCAGGTACTAGGTGTGCTCTGAACATTGTTCCTATTTTGTGCTCATTCTATAGCCAACCACATTCCTAATGAAATTGATGCCCACTCTATATATGCATTATGTTGTACTGGATCCAAAACTTCTTTTTTCAGAAACAGTGTAAAAGGGTGCACTTCTCTTAGCTTTCCTTATGGGTGTTGTTCACAACCATGGCTATTAAAATGTAAATATGTAGTCAGAGTAACTATGGATTTTTTGATGCCTATTTTATAGAAAAAAACGAAGCTAGCTTACAAGATTTTTGAAGGCTGGAGTCATAATTTTTATTCACCAATATATTTCTGATACAGCTCATATGGTATACATAAATGAGCATTTATATCAAATGCCTTATTGGCAACTTAATTATATTTAGGATTAAAATTAATAAATATAAGCCACAGTCCATATTTTAGTTTCCTTGCCTCCAGGAAGCAACATTTTAAGAAATTATCACACCCAGTTTGGCCAGAAGAATCTTTTCATAAGTGTTCATGTGTTCTTGCCTCCACCAAAGTTGGAGTCCCCTCTAAATGTTCATGCACTAATACACAATCCTCACATAGTGTGTATAACTCTTTTTACAAACAATAAGCAAAATAACAATAGACTACGTTTAGAGTCCAATTGAAGCTTAATAAAATATTATCATTAGCTATAAGGACAAATATTTTGAGCAGGCAAATGAGTTTGCTAGTTAAAATTTTATTACATAGAGAACTATTCATTGTAATGTCTGAGATAAGATGCTAATACATTATGCAGGATTGTTAAAAATGCATAAAAACTCAGGAAATTTTAACTGAGAATAACTTTCTCCTAGGGAATAAAAGGTTGACATAATTTCAATATACCAGCAACATTTAGAAAAGTTTATTTTATTTTTCAAGAATAATAATAAGCATTATACATAAGCATAAGCATGTTCTCCATTAAATTGTAGTTAGTTCTAGCCTTTTCTCATTGTGGCACATACCGTTGTTTGTATCCCGGTGCAACAGCCATCTTGGCTTTATAGCCTATATTCTTGATTTTTTTTTTAACTGCCTTTAGTTCGCTGCAGTCCCCAGATTAAAGAAAGGACTGTGAACATATTGTATACATCTAACCATTTCTGGGAACGTGTGAGTAGAGACAAAGCTATGAATTTTTAAAATAAAATCATGATGCAAATCTATGGAAGGAAGACAAGAAAGTGCATTCCTAATGCTTAGCAAATCAAAATGCAAGACTTCCTAAGATATGTTGGGCTTAATTCCTTACTACAAGTTAGGAACTGTATGAAAAATACTTTACATGTTTTCTATAGCAGAGATAAAGCTGTAGTGGCAATGTTAACGTTTCATGAATTTGGTGGGCTTCCATGGCTCAACTTTAACAGATCTTTGCCTAACAGAAAAGCTGGAAGTCCCATCTCATTGATCCAATAAGTTCCAGGCATCTGATACTGTCAGTAGTTTCTTGCTTGTTAGCACTGGAAACAATTTTTTACTGGGCTCATGGTTACTGGGCCTTTCTTACAACTAGGTGTGATGAGTTGCCTCTGTTCAGACCAAAAGTTTGCAAGGCGAAAAACTGAACAACTACTAGTGAATGTCCTTAGTTTAATCCCCCAAATGTAAATAATATACCCTAGTCTATGAATACTGCCACAAAATTCAACACTATTCTTTTCCAGTGAGCCTCAATGGTAAACTATTCCAATATGAGTGCTGTCTCTGATTTCTCACTTTTATCTGTCACAACACACTTTATGATTGCCTTTTTAGAGGCCTAAAAGATGGTGAGTCACCAAAACTACACACTTACTGGGTGGATCTGAATTAATATTTACTTCAATTATTCGGGAGCATGGCTTCCATATTACAATCAAAGACTTGAACATAATAGCCTGGGAAAATTCTCCAACATGTGAAAAGAAAAATAGAAACTTAAAAAATATAATTTAAGGCTTCTTTGGGGAATAAAATTTGAACTAAAGTCTAGTCAGACTCCATAGCACCAAGTGAAAGTTTTCTTATTTTAGTGGTATTCTACTTGGAAAAATGAACATGATTTTCCAGGGGCTTTTTAAGATATTTAAACAGTAATAGTTTATGACATAGTATAAATATAGAGATAACTAAATAATAGTTTCAGTCTAATTTTGCTGGCAGTTTCTTCCGAAATTTCAAAGTGTTCTTAGAGAAACCCACATTATGTTTTCCTTTTATAATATCTAAGGATTAAATATATACTGATGGTTCTGTTTATTAAGATTTTAAATTGTTGTCTTTAATATAATTTCTATAAATATCTGACTTCATACTTCTATTTGCATAAAATTGGACCTGGCTTTATTCTTATTTTTTCCCTTATTTTTTCGTGTATCTGGAAATTATGCAACTGCCTTGTCCCAGGCAGCAAATCCATTTGTCCTCTGGTAAAGACTGTGGCACTGCATATGGGACTACTGAGCTAGCCTCTGTGTCTCCTGATCTTATTCATCATAGAGTTTTGTGCCAGTTTTAGTCTCCTAGGCCTTTTCAGTTTACATTCCTTATTCAAAGAGATGCCAAGAAACCAGCAAGAAAGCATTTATTAAATTGGACAGGGAGACATTACAGAAATGAAGGCGCTGGATAGATGAGTATTTATCTTTACTAGGCCCCAGCAGCAAGGATTGTTCAGATGGCCAGTTATTGCTTGGTTCGGTGTTGACCCTACTTTCTTCTGCCTTTAGTTCACTGCAGCCCCCAGATTAAAGAAATAACTGTGAACATATTATACACACCTAACCCTTTCTGGGAACACTTGAGTAGAGACAAAGCTATGAATTTTTAAAATGGAATCATAATACAAATCTATGGAAGGAAGACAAGAAAGTGTATTCTTAATGTTCAGCAAATCAAAATCCAAGACTTCCTAAGATATTTTGGGCTTAATTCCTTACCACAAGTTTAGGAACTGTATGAAAAATACTTTACATGTTTTCTATAGCAGAGATGAAGCTGTAGTGGCAATGTTAATGTTTCATGGATTTGGTGGGCTTCCATGGCTCAACTTTAACAGGTCTTTGCCTAACAGAAAAGCCGGAAGTCCCATCTTATTGATCCAATAAGTCCCAGGCATCTGATGCTGTCAGTAATTTCTTGCTTGTTAGCACCAGAAACAAAGTCATATTTTGTAAAATTAGAAATTACAAATCTGCATATCTTCAGCATCACTTTTAGCCACAGATATACAAAGACTCCTGCATTTGGAAAGCAAATACTTCCTGGCCTTTGGGAAGAGCTTTGACATAATTTCTCCCTTTTCAGTCCAAGCACATTTGCTGTCAGGAAAGCTAAGGTTAAGCAGTTCTGACAAGTAAATATATGGAGTCAGGTAAAGAATGCTGCTTTCTATCCTTTGACTTCTGATATATCTCCTCGGGCCACTAGGGAGAGATGTTTGATTTTGAAAAATGCTTTGGTTGGTAATTTTGAGATTTCTTTGTAATGTTTACTTTCAATCTCATTGCTGTAGTCAAGTAATTTGCAAACCTTGTATACTTTGGCTTCAGGAAACATGAGAGAAAGTATCTTTAATTGGTACTGGCAGAAATTTCTAGCATAAGATTTCTCTAGTGTCAAAATTAAGTATTTTCCAGGAACTCACAACTAGATTGAAAGCTCATGGAAGACAAGGACTGAATCTAATATAATCTTGTGTTGTCCAAAATGCTTATTATGTGCCTAGGTTCATTAGTTACCCATGAAATATGAGTCATATAAGAGGAAATTTATTGTTATCAGATTATAACCAGAGCCCTTTTTTTGCAAAAATAAGGCAAAAAATGCATCTTACGTTGTTTATTACTTGAACATTCCAACTCAGAATTAGTTCATCAATTAATTTTCCATTCATTCAATAAAAATGCATGGACTTCTCTGATGTAAAAACTAAACTAAACAAACAAAACCAAATTTAAAGTGTATTAATTTAGGGAAGTGCAGTTTAAAGAAGTATAAGATACAGCCTCACTCCACAGACTTTTAAATTCTGTTAAAAGATGATTATTTGGGAAAAATACAAATCAGACAAATACCTAAAGAAGTGCCTTGGGTTCTATAAAACATTCTACTGGAAAAGATAAATGACAGAAAACACACAAATCTCCTACATCTAGATGATATAGGTATATAAGTGCGTATCAATGGCAGAATGTAAAATATTGGATTTAGAACCAAATTCCAATTGGAGTTGATTAGTTCTGTTTTGGGCCTGATTTAGATGAGATCATCTCATGTGTAGAAGTAGGGGTCAGTTTTGACTTACACCCAGATCTACAGTAGTTAAAACCTAAGGAAAGAAAGACTAGATGTGTGTAACTAGGAAAATGGCTCCTCATGGAAGAGAGAGATGTTGTGGTTAACTTTTTAGTAGGTAAGCACCTTCGTTTGTCTGAGGCTGGTGAGCTCCACTGACTCTACCCCACACATTGCTCCTGAAGATGACACATGTTCATGCACATCCTCAGAATATTGGAAATGGGAAGCAAGGAAAACTAGCTCTTTTTTAAAGGTTGTTGAACCCTGAGTTTAAGAATCTTTGGGTCAAGTAGCTAATTAATATCATCGGACCCAATTGTGAGGAAAAAGATATTGATTATAAAAAATAATAATTGGCTCCTTTCCCCTTCTTTCTTTTAGTGACTTTTATCTTCATTCATAGTCCAATTGTTGCAGGCAGATAGGAAAAGCAGCCCTTTTTGAATGGGAAGGTAAAATATGATATGATATTTATACATATAGGTTCAGATAAAGTAAAAGGTGGACAGAGAGAAGCATGCAAGTACAGAAACTTCTGTGTCTCCCAGCGCACAGATCACTAATTCACTGCGAGAACATGATCAGCAATAGTGAGGATTCCCAGAAGAAATCACTTTCATTCCCACCATTCTTAATCCTTTTTTACCCCTCTATGAAAATACCCCAATCTACATTCCAAGATGCAAAATATTAGTATATTCATCAAAAATCCCCTCTTGCTTCATGCCATCACTCTGAGGATGGGAAAGTGAGCTCAGGGAAATGCTTATGAAATTCTTTGGAATGCAGCTAAATATAGGAAAACATGAGTTACACCGCCCCATGTAAGTAGTAACTCACTGGGGAAAAAGAATGGTGTCTGAAACCACAGAGTATTTGATGATTCTTAAATTTCGCAGTGAAATCATGAGATCCCAGGCCCTGACTTTTTGTAGGATACCTATTATGAACATGAGGGTTAAAAATCTTTAATTTCCTCAAGTTACCAGGCAATATTTTCCCTAAACTTGATGTAGTTTAATTAAATTCTCATTTTCAGAACCTTAAGTTAATGTCAGACACATACAGCAAGACAATATATAACACCACCAGAACTGGTGAAAAGAAAGAAACTTTTTGAAAAATAGGTACTCTGCCAGGTATAAGATTTTTCATCTCCTTCCTCTTTCCTTTCTATAATCCATTATCATATAAAGTACCATAATGTGTGTGTGTGTGTATGTGTGTGTAACAAGGAAAACAAAAAAGTTCTCCTTATATTTTCACACTTAGATAAAAGTTTACCTTCATGAGGGATGTTTTCTCTATTTCATATATATAAACAACCTGCATATTTCATTTCCTCAAAGAATTAAAATATTTATAAGAGTAGGTGCTAAGTCAGTTCTACTTACTCTTCTGCACCCTGCATTGCACCCATATTGTAGCCATATGGTAACTAATTATGTAGTATATAAGAGATCTAGAAGAGAAGGAGCCCATTTCAAAGCAGGTGGTGAGAGATAGAAGCACCCTATCAATGCTATTGAAGACGCTATAGAAGAAAGGAGAGCAGGCAGATCAGCCTGAAGAGGTGATTGTTAGACCACAATAAAAGAGGGAATAGAAAACAGCAGTCAGAAAATAAGGTAAAAACAAAAAGGAGTAGGGAATCTTATTTATAATAAAGGGAGAGGTTGTCATGGAGAATTTAGGTTTGGATTTATATGAAAGAGGATTGGGCCTTCTGACTCCAGAGTGGATAAAATAAAGGTCTGGAGGTGGAAGTAGATTGATGACTGAAAAACAGGCTTTGTGTTGGACAGCAGTGAAAAGAAGACTGATTAAGTAAAGAGACACCAGATAATGGATCATCATAATGCTAGGCTGAGCAGATTTAACTTGATATTACAAGAAATAGGAAATAATTGGCACAGCATATAGGAAGTGTGTTTTTTTAAAAGCATGTACTTTATAGATATACAGACTGGTCAGCAACCAGTTCTGATATTTTTGGCTATCTTACCTGATTCTGGACAATTTCTTGAATTCCTCTGATGTTCAATTTTTTTCTTCTGTAAATAATATAATATCTGTACTGTAGTGTTGTAAGTATTAAATATGCTTACTTATGCAAATCGCCTGGTTTATTTTAACAAGTGCACAATGACTATTAGTTCATTCTTTCTTCCATTTGCATGTTGTTTTGGAAAGTGGAACATTAGGACAATTGACTAAATAATGAGGAATGTTAGAGATTAAGTTGAGTAATAAGTTTAAAATAAATTTAGAAATATTCAGTAAATAAAAATGTAGAGAATGTAATTATTTTAATATGCTTATTGATTAATGAGCATTATTAATAATTTACCATTGTCACTAAGACAGAACTTGATTGTAAATAACACAAGATAGCTCCTGTTCATTTCAACCTTAACAGTTCATTTATATGAATGCTGTTAACTGATCAGTATCCTTGCTCGTTTAGAAAAAAAATGACAATATTTGGATTCACAAGTATTTTGAGTGCTATTAATTATCCTTTTCAATGACCCTTTTTGTACTCTTTTGAGCCCTAACAAATTTAGCCAAGAGAACTATTCCTACTTCTAGCACAAACATTTCACCATTAAGAAAGTGACCTACTTTTAATAAATTTCAAAGTTATTGTTGGCTCTAAATTCTCTCTCTGAAACTGAATGAGTATTTGTCTGCATGCAAGTTCTGAAACCTAATATAGATTATAAAGTGGTCCAAATCTTTTAGCAATTCCATTTGTACATCAAAATGGTGTCAAGAGTCTCACTCATAGGTGGCAATTGAACAATGAGAACACATGGACACAGGAAGGGGAACATCACACTCCGGGGACTGTTGTGGGGTTGGGGGAGGGGGGAGGGACAGCATTAGGAGATATACCTAATGCTAAATGACGAGTTAATGGGTGCAGCACACCAACATGGCACATGGATACATATGTAACAAACCTGCACATTGTGCACATGTACCCTAAAACTTAAAGCATAATAATAATAATAATAAAGAGTATTCAAAATATATTTCTAAACTTTTACGCTATCTTTGCCATAGCATAACCTTCTATTGTTATAATTTCATTTAGCTAGGAATGGAAATGATAGCAGAATTTAATTAATAAGAAATTGGATGGGCCATCTATATTACATGTAAGAACACTATTGTCAACAACTCCCATATTTTAGAAATCTCAGAGCACTGTGGAAAAGAAAACAAACAAGCAGGTTAATTCCACTAAATTAGAATCTTTTCTGGCATCAACTCAAATGAATTTACAATAAATATCTTTGTAAGAAAGTCTTGATTTTCAATTTATCTTTCAGTGGTGAATTAGACTGTATTGTCTCTTGTTTTAAAAGAGTTGTTTGCATGTTGAAAGATAAATATTTAAATCTGGCACTGATGTCCTTTACAAACCCTTTGTTGGAGAATCTGATATAAACCTTCACTAAATGGATATTGAAATACCTCTGGTCATCTCAATGCCCAGTTATCTGAATTAATCTGTGGGGTGTACATGACATAAGCTGACATAACCGTATTCTTTCCACTACTTTATGGATGTAGTACACAGAAATTACATTAAGTTACTAGTGGGTGCCAGGCATAGAAGGTTATGGACCCATAAAAATCAAGACTCATGTGACCTCAGAGGAAGAGTGATCAAGATATGAGCATCCTCAGTTCTTGAACAACATAACAATCCCTTATTACAGAAACTGTATAGACCTAGCTCCATTTTCTTCCATTTGAATTGCATGATGTTTCCTGATTTTATTTTACAATAAATCCCATTTACTAAATGTAGTTTGAGAGGTCCTTTTTTTAGTCATATGACACCTGAGTTACATAAAGGTATTGAGTGTCACACAGATCTTCCATTTTTAATATCCTATAGTATGTTGCAGAATAAGTAAGGAGAATAGTAGGATCAAAATTTTATATAAAGTTATATGCATTACTCCTAATCAGTTCTGCCCATCTCTCTTATCTCCTTACCAACTGCCTTCTTCCTACACATAGAAACACATACATGTAGACACACACCATGGTTCTTGGAAATTCCCAGGGATATAAATTTGAAACAAGGTAGTGTTGTTGTAAGGGTCATCAAAAAGTCAATACATAGTAGGTCACTGTCATTCTCAACAAGATAAACACTGGAATCTTGAGAGAAATCGTAGGGATCATCAATCAATTTATTACATTCTAAAAAATACATGAAAGTCCAATGTGCATTAAAATTTAGGGAGAACCTAGAAATCTTAAGACTAGGTTAGTTCTAATCCCCAGAATGTCTCTAACCCATGCTTCAGTCTAGAAAATTAAGTGTATTGTGTGAGAGAAGCAAAGTAAGAAAAAGCTGTAAGTCTCATAAGAATGGAAAAATGTCTACTTTAATTAATGGTTGTATACCCTGCACTGTACACAGAACCTGTGACATGATTAGTTCTTCTTAAGTGTTTGTTGAGAAGCTAACTGAATGAGTGAATGGATGATTGGAAAAATTATAAGTCAATTTTTTAATCTAAAATAAGTAAATTAAAGAAAAATTTATTGAGAGAGACTCCATAAAATAATAAGCAAGACATACAACCTCCAGCCTCACATATTGCATATTATAAAGCATTCATAGACTACCATATTCTATATCGTTAATTATGGCTACTCTAAAATCTTCCAGAACTCTGGAGTTCCTAGTCTTCATCTTTTATCTCCAAACATGACTTAAACTATTAGAAGAATGTGTATCTTTCACCCATTTGGGAAGGAGGGCTTTGTTACTATATTAAAATCATAATCACAAGAAGTCTAGTGGTTACTGGAAACTATTGTGATTGCCTTCTAATAGGAACATTTCCAAACTTCTCCCTTAATGTGGTTGCAATTTTGAATACTTGACGTGAGAAAGTCAGTGTGGTAAAAGATACAAAATACTTAAATTTCTCTACTACAACAAAGACCTGGAGGAAAAGTCTTGAGTTTTGCAAACAATTCATCTTAGTTGTTATCACCACTTAAAAACATTTATACTAATGTAAAAACGCCAAGAAGAGATCGTTTTCCTCTGTCTTTAGAATGTAAAATATCAGAAGGAAATTTTGTTTGGCTGTCTCTTCAAAGAACAAATCACTTGTGTGTAAACAACACCAGTCCAACAGAGGGAGCTAAGTGCACACAGGGATTGAGGGAGAGAGTAAAGATTATTAGATTATAGTCGGACATATATTTTATTCCCTAAATTCCACCCTAGTCCTCCCTCAGAAGGACCCATTGACCACAGTGTGGATAGAGAGTTGATTCCGAAGCCCACTGCCATGCCTTATCTCATTATTAAATCTCTTTTCCACTCCTCCTTTTGTTCTTACTTTTCCTTTAGCTTCTCCTGCTTTCTTGATGCAATTTCTTTCTCTCTCCTATTTTCCTTTCCTCCATGTCTTACACGCTAGCTCTGACAAGGAATTCTATGACTATTCCACACAATGCAAATGGCATATAAAAACTTATAAAATCCTAACAAAAAATATACAAATAAAAGATGTCTGGGGGATTCAAGGGGCTGAAAATAAATGGTACTCTAATTTGATTAAGGGAAAATAAATATACACTAGGATTTTAAAGAATATACTAAAATCACTATTCTACTTAAGCAAATCTAAATGATTGATAATCAGAGGGGTCTTACTTAATAATATGCTACAGATCAAGAAAATATTCCAAAATAAACAAACATGAAAACCATGTTTGTTTGAAAACCATGCTTTTGAGAAGAATGCTATATTTCAAATTTCTTATATTTTATCATCATTTAACCTTTAATAACACTGAAACATGAGCTACGCCCATCAAAGTAGAGATGGCACCTATTCTACTTCTTGTACAATCCATATAAGAACAAGCATGTCTTTTCAAGACCAATTTTAGTAGAAGCTTACATATAAAATATAGGTATGTACACAAAAGTATAATCTTGGCATCAAGGGACATCCTGGATAATTATAATGAAGACAAAGCTATTAATGTTTATGTGTTAACCTGTATTTTTATCATCATACTACCTTAATTCATTCTTCTTCATCTTTTTGATTAGCTTTCTCCTATGTGATACACAGGTTCCGAATGATTTTCTTCCTTATTTAGAATGCCTTCTCTATCTTTTGTACTCAAATATGTCCATTTTTTAAAGTTCAAATTAAGTTTCATCTCTCATAGTTTCTGGAGTTGATTGAGAATTTGGCCATGCAGATACACAACTGGTAATCTAGAACTGCTAGAAATCATAAGGATATACTTATGTACTTCCATGGAAAACATTTTTTAACTGTTTGAAAGAAAGAGGGACTTTTTTTTCATTGTCACTTGGTATGTAATCTTTAATTTTTTATTAGTACAAATTTATGGGATACACATGAAATTTTGTTACATGTATATAATCTATAGTGATCTATCAGGGTATTTTGGGTGTTCACTTGAGTACAATACATTTTTGTTTAACTACCTTCACCCTACTCTATAAAACATTGAAATTTTTATTTTTATTTATCTGTAAATTTGTACTCTTCAATTAACTTCTATTTGTCCTTCCTCTCCCCTGATTCACCCTTCCCAGTCTCTGTTCTCCATCTTTCCACTCTCTACTTCCATGTGATCAGAATTTTTAGCTCCCACATATAAGTGAAAGCATGTGATAGTTGTCTTTTGTGCCTGGTTTATTTCACTTAAGAGAATGATCTCCAGTTTCATCCATGTTGATGCAAAAAACATCATTTTATTCGTTTTTATGGCCTAATAAAATTCAATTTTATATATATAATGGCCATGAAAAGGAATACATGCACACACACACACACCACATTTTCTTTATCCATCCATTCGTGGACACTTAGGTTGATGATGTATTGGTAAATCATTTTTCTCTAAGACATTGAAGCAGAAAAACAACAGAAAAAAATGGGGGACATATGGTAGATTGGACTGCAGGAGTCATATAATGTTTAACAATAAACCTAAAGTTTCAGAGAAATTCTGAGGTTGTCTGTTCTGTTTTTCTCTGCTATTTGCAAAGGTTCAATAAACATTTGTTGAATGCAGGGTTTCTTTCACTTTTCTGTTGTTGTCTGTGGAAAGTTCTTTTCCTACTCCTTTTATAATAGCACTTTAGAGCCCCAGTGTATTAGTCTGTTTTCATGCTGCTGATAAATACATACCTAAGACTGGGTGACTTATAAAGAAAAAGAGGTTTAATGGACTCATAGTTCCACAGGGCTGGGGAGGCCTCAAATGGGATACAGGCATTGGATAAATACACCCATTCCAAATGGGAGAAATGGGCCAAAACAACGGGGCTACAGGCCCCATGCAAGTCCAAAATCCAGTGGGGCAGTCAAATCTTAAAGCTCCAAAATAATCTCCTTTGACTGACTCCATGTCTCACATCCAGGTCATGCTGATGCAAGAGGTGGGTTCACATGGTCTTGGGCAGCTCCACTCCTGTGGCTTTGAAGGGTACAGCCTCTCTCCCAACTGCTTTCGCAGGGTGGCATTAGGTGTCTGCGGCTTTTCCAGGCACATGGTGCAAGTTATCAGTGGATCTACCATTCTGGGGACTGGAGGATGGTGGCACTCTTCTCACAGCTCCATTAGGCAGTACCTCAGTGGGATCTCTGCGTAGGGGCTTTAATTCCACATTTTCCTTCTGCACTGCCCTAGCAGAGGTTCTCCATGAGGGCTCCACCTCTGTAGAAAACTTCTGTCTGGACATCCAGGCATTTCCATACATTCTCTGAAATCTAGATGGAGGTTCCACTGCCTCAGTTCTTGACTTCTGTGCATCTGCAGGCTCAACACCATCTGGAAGCTGCCAAGGCTTGGGGCTTGCACCATCTGAAGCAATGGCCCAAACTGTTCCTTAGCCCTTTTTAGCCATGGCTGGAGTGGCTGGGACACAGGGCACCAAGTCCCTAGGCAGCACAGAGCAGAGGGGCCCTTGGGCCTGGCCCAGGAAACAATTTATTCCTCTTAGGCCTCCAGGACTGTGATGGGATGGGCTGATGAATAGGTCTGTGACATGCCCTGGAGACATTTTCCTTATTGTCGTGGTAATTAAAATTTGGCTACTTGTTACCTATGCAAATTTCTGCAACCCGCTTGAATTTCTCCTCAGAAAATGGATTTTCCTTTTTTATTGTATCATCAGCCTGCAAATTTTCTGAACTTTCAAGCTCTGTTTTCCTTTTAAAATTGAATGCTTTCGATAGCACCTAAGTCACCTCTTGAATGCTTTGCTACTTAGAAATTTCTTCTGCCATATACCCTAAATCATCTCCCTCAAGTTCACAGTTCCACAAATCTCTAGGGCAAGGGCAAAATGCCACCAGCAAGAGTCTTACACCAGTTCCCAACAAGTTTCTCATCTCTATCTGAGACCACCTCAGCCTGGATTTCATTGTCCATATCATTATCAGCATTTTTGTCAAAGCCATTCAACAAATCTCTAGGGAGTTCCCAACTTTCCCACAATTTCCTGTCTTCCTCTGAGCCCTCCACACTGTTCCAACCTCTGCCTGTTACCTAGTTCCAAAGTCACGTCCATGTTTTCGGGTATCTTTTCAGCAGCACCCTACCCTATTGGTACCAATTTACTCTATTAGTCTGTTTTTACACTGCTGATAAAGACATACTCAAGACTGGGTGATTTATAAAGAAGGCGAGGTTTAATAACTCACAGTTCAATGTGGCTGGGGAGACCTCACAATCACGGTAGAAGATGAAAGGCATTTCTTACATGGCAGCAGGCAAGACAGAATGAGAACCAAGTGAAAGGGCTTTTCCCTTATAAAACCATCAGATCTCGTGAGACTTATTCACTACCACAAGAGCAGTACGGAAGAAACCACCCCCATGATTCAATTATCTCCCACTGTGTCCCTCCCACGACATGGAAGAATTATGGGAGATACAACTCGAGATGAGATTTGGGTGGGGACGCAGCCAAATCGTATCACACAAAATCTCTACAGAATTGTAGAATGCTACTACAAGAGGGGCAAAACTTATTGTATACTGCATTATATGAGAAAAGGTTAGGAATTGCCTTATGTAAAATCCTCATCAAAAGTTAGACCTTGAGTTAGGGGTTTTATATTATGTGGAAGCACATGAAAATGTTATATTCAAAGGTCAAAACTAGTAAATTGGCAGCAATTTTATGTAGGTCAACCCAATAGTTTTCTCTCACTTTTCATAATATCTAAAGTCTGCCAGAAATTTTAATACAGGAAAATCAGTTTTGTCGTCTCTCTGAATCTCTCACGCACACTCTCAATTTCTCTGACTGTTTCTTTTTTGTCTCCCTCTCCCCTACTCCTTTATTTTACTTCAATATTTTGAATTTTTCAGTTTCATCAATCAACCATCAGGCAAGCATTAATCGTGGGGTTTCATTTTCCACTCTAATATACTAATGTGCTGTCTATGATGGTGGAGCTCAAATCTCTGACATCTGCTGGCTCAACACTCTGGCTCACCCTTAGCTTAGATTCAATGGCACCACAGTTGTTTCCTAACTAAATCAAATTTGGATATCCAGTCCTCTAGGATAACATCATAAATATTACCATTTTTGTACAATTAATACTAAACCATTGTTCACTAATATGATTCGCATACTGAGGCAAGTTAAAGAATCATGGTATGACCCACAATGAATCTCTTTACTGTAAGTTATTTGATTGTTTATCTACACATTCAATGTTAAAACAGATGATATCCTCTCAGTTCATTTCTCCATCCATAAAAAAATTCATTTGCTGACAAGCATTTTTGCAAGACATTTAATACTTTTAAATCCAAGAGAAATATTTTTCTATAGTTTTTTTTTTGGCATTTACAGTACATTTGAAGAAGTCTTTCTTAGATAAGGTCTGCATTTCTTTTCTATGCAACTCACACGGTCTTCAATTAAATAACATCATAAAATCTCAAGTCATTATGATGCTACTATTATTTTCAGATTTTTATCAAAGTAATTACAGATTTATTAAAACTCTCATAGATTAAATATCTCTGTGTATTAAGGTTTTAATTCATAAGCTTAAAAACAGCCTTACTGGAGGTTGCAGTGAGCCGAGATTGCACCACTGCACTCCAGCCTGGGCAGCAGATCCAGACTCCATCTCAAAAATACAAAAAAACAAAAAACAAAACAAAACAAAACAAAAACAGCCTTATGTAATCATAAGCTTAAAAAAAGCCTTACATAAATTAGGAAGTGAATTTAGGATGTTTGAGTTTGGGTCATAGTTCTAGAAAACTCCCCAAATTCTGTTATATACTTATTCTATATTATACTAATATATTTAGATAAGAGAAAATAAAATAATTTTGTACATACATGTAAATATAAATTGTGTACACATAGGTAAATATAAATTACTATATATTGTAAATAATTTATATATAAGAATACAATGGATTAATCCACATAATTATTATTTAATAGAGCAGCATACAACCAAATTTTGGGTGTCAAATTTGCCCAGAAAAGTTTTTTTAAAATTTATTTTGGCACTCCCAAAATAATTAATATGTTTTGAACATCTACCAAATGAAAATCACTTGCTGAATTTTAGAAACTGGGTGCATTTTACACATTGGAAACATAACTCTAGTGTGTGTGTGTAACTAACTCCAACTACTGGCCTTTTTAAGAATTGCCCACCTCTAAATCAAATTGTTTCACCTTAAAAAACATGAAGGCTGATCATAACTGACAATTTACCAGTAATAAATTGTATTCTGCTGTACTTTCCAAAATCTGCCCTGATTTTTCAATGGTCTTTAAGTGATCAACGGAACTAGAAAAATTTGGTTTGTGAAAAAATAAGTCAGTTTTGACATAATGGGAAAACTGTTGCCTTGGAAGTATTGAAAGTGGGAAGGAGATTAATACTAAATTTTAACCAACTCAAATTCTGGGTGAATGTGGTTAGGGATGAAGATTGAGAATACCCAGCACGTAATATGGAAAGAAGTGTCATATTTTTTAAAGTACCTTCTTTAAATAGTTAAATTAGCTATTAAAACCAGCATAAAATGAATGCTACTTTAATAATGAATAATCTCAGAGTATTAAAGATAGTTGCATTTTGTATTTATTTTAGAGCACTTTGTAGCATGAATCATAGAATCATCACAACACATTTAAAATCTCTATTAGAATTGAAATGAGCTTTCTAGAGTGGTTAATTGTCCATACGTAAAGAGAATACAAATAAAGATAGTAAATATCATCCAAACTTTTAATAGGTATCACACAATGAAATCTAGGTCTGGATCAGAACACATACACATTCATTATTAAGGAGATTGTCAGAACCAATGTTACAAAATTTACTGTAACTTGCAAACATGTATCAATTTTATTATGCATATCTCATTTAATTACAGTAGAATAAATAATCATCTACAAAGAGATTAAATTTAAATAAAGAAGAGAGAGAGGAAAAAAAAAATCCAATGTTGGAAGAGGAACTTGAAATACAGCATTTTTCTTTTCCTCCTTTCCTTTTGTATAAGATCTATTGGTTAATTTAACAACTAGATTTTTCTCTTATTTTTACTCAATCTTTTCCTTTAAATGTCTTCATTCATTAACTGTGTTTCTTAGTACAAATCTTTGCTGAATAATAATTTTCAAGTTTGCTACAAATACTGCTTTAATTTCCTAGTAATCTGAGAAGACAACCACAGCTGCAATTTTGAGGCAGCCAGTGATTCCTGATACTGGCAGTGTTCCTGAAAAGAGAAAGGAAATAGAACTACTCCCACAAGTTTACCACAATCATTATCTCTAACAATAGCTGTCATAAACTGCAAAAAAAGAAAATTCAGCTAAGTCCAGCTGTATGAAATTTTGTAAATATTTTAATAAGAAGCTTTTAATGAAAATCAACATTTAAAACAGTGGTTTCTCAAACTGGAGGGTATAGATTCTTCAGGAAAATGCAAATATATTCTCAGGATCCATGAGTTTTCAAATTTGAGAACAACTAATTTAAATCAGTTAATGAAAACTTCTCATATTCAAAAGATTGCTTAAAATGACATTAATTTGGAGAAAATTTATATTTAATTTTCTACAATAACACCAATATCATACTTAACCAGTATTTCAATGAAAACAATTAAAATGATAAAACTGCATGTTTCACATTTGGGGAGAGATAAAACACTGCTTAACATTGTGCTTTTAGTTCGTGTGTGATTTGTACAAAAGTAAAGCAACTAAGTAGACCTATGTGCTTGAGCCAATCTTTATCTTGAAAAATTATTGATCTCAAGCAAAAATTGACTGGATAAAGACTGCATTTACAAGGAAATATAATGTTTTACCAAGAAGAATGTGAGAAGAGGTGATAGCAACATGGTGTAACAGAAAGTCCCAGGCTTTGTTTCCTGAGAGAAACACTGATTTAACAACAATGTATGGACCAGAAAATCCTTATGAGAGGTTCAGAATCCAGCTCAGATGAAGCAGTACCCCTAGATCATCACAAACTGAGAACAGTTGCATTTAAAAAGGTAAAAAGAACAATTTCACTTTATCCACATTACCTCCTCCCCCATGCCAGCCCATCTCAGGACCAAGAAAGATTGCCTCCAACTTGTATTTTTTCCTCAGAGAAAATAGTGGAGTATGTATCCAATGTCTCAGGCCTTTCAGTGCACTGCCATAGGGACTGGTTTCTGTCTTACCTCACACAAAATACTAGTGGAACCAGCATAGTTCCATTATTGGGGCTTCCATTCCAGAAGCCTGGAGGCAGTTAAGAACCAAGAAAAGAAGAAATCTTCCTGCAGCCAGACAGCTTTGCAAGAGTGAGAAAAGCTGGGCAATGCTCAGACTTTTGCCCCCTGGAGGAAGGGAAGGAGCGAAGCATGCATCCAACATCAGACTTTTGAGGCACTACCCTAGGGAGAAGGTGTGGACATCTAACTGCAGCAAACTCAGCCCTATGAGAATGAGAGAAGGTATGTACATCCCTATTCTTCCCCAGGACAGAGGTTAGAGAAATAGAGTGCACAGAGGTGTCAGAGACCCCTAGAATCTTTAGCTAGGTTGATTGGTGAAGACCTTTCCTCAGCAAAGCAAGTGTGTAAAAACTGGGAAAGGCGGCTGCTTCTTCAATTGCTCATATACCATGCAAAATTACAAGACTCATGAAGAATTAGGAATATATGACACAACTAGAGAAACAAAATAACTCTACAGTAAACTTTAAAGAAATCTTTAAATAAGCTTTCCTCCCCCTTCTCTCTCTCTCTCTCTTCTCTTTCTGAGATATGCATATGCATATATTGGTTCATTTAATAATGTTTCATAACTCTCTTAAGGTTTCTTCACTTTTTTCTATCTTTTTTTCTTTTTCTTCCTCTGACTGGATAATTTTAAAAGACCTCACTTCAAGTTTGCTGAATCTTTCTTCTGATTGTCCAGGCCTGCTGTTGAAGCTCTCTATTAAAATTTTTAGTTTATTTATTATAGTCTTTAGCCCCAGATTTTCTGTTTGGTCTTTTTTAATGGTTTCTCTGTTGATAATCTCCTATTGTTTACGTATCATTTATCTAATTGCTTTTAGTTGTATTTCTGTGTTCTCTTACAGCTCACTGAGCTCCAAGGCAATAATTTTTAATTGTCAAGCAGTATATGCATATCAATTTCTTTAGGACTGGTTACTAGAGAATGATTTTGTTCTTTTAGTTGTATCATATATTCCAAATGCTTCATGTTTCTTGTAAATTTGCATTGGTATTGAGCAATTGAAGAAACAGCCACCTTTCCCAGTCTTTCCAGACTGGCTGAAAAGCCTCCAGCAATTAGCCTGGCTATAAATTTTAGGAGCCCCTGAAACCTCTATGTACTCTCCACTCCTCTATCTCCCTGCTGATGGAAGAAGTCTCAGAGATGTGTACCTTCTCCAAATGGCTGAAATTTCCCAAATCTTGGAAGAGAAATCAACATCCAAATTCACGAAGCCAAAGGGATGCCAAATAGGAGAAGAAATCTACACCAAGATACATTACAATAAAATTTTCCAAAGTCAAAGGTAAAGAGAGAATTTTGAAAGTAGCAAAAGAAAAGCAAATTACCACATACAAGGGAATACCATCAGACTATCAGCAGACTTTCTGGCAGAAACCTTGCAGGCCAGAAAAAAAGTGGAATGATATATTCAAAGTGCCAAAAGAAAAAAGTTGCCAACCAACAATGCCATACGTGGTAAAAACTATGCTTCAGAAATGAAGATACAGACTTTCCCAGGCAAACCAAAGCAGAATGAGTTTATCGCTAAACATGCTTTACAAAAAAAAAAGATGCTAGTAGAAATTGTTCAAGTTGAAATGGAAGGACCTAAGGAGCAGCACCAAAGCATATGAAAGTATAAAACTCACAAATAAAGGTAAATACATAGATGGAGAAAACTGTAATACTATAAGGGTGATATGTATTGGTGGCTCATACAACTTTGAGCTAAATCTCTCACCAATCAGCAAGCTCCAGAGAACATTCCTAGTCAGTAATGGGCCCAGTTTCCTTTGATCCAATAAAAACACTGCTTCTTTTGAATTTAACCAAAGGGCCACTCTTCCCCCAATTCCATAACCTTGCCTATTCCTTTGTTTAATAAGGTTCTGCATTTGTCCATGCAATTTTTGTCTGCTTTTGTTTTTCAGGTTTAAATTATGATTTCTGCTAACTCAGTGAACATATAGGTGACCTCTACCTTTCATATCTATTTCTATATGTATATGAAACATATATATATATAACCTATACACATATATGCATATATTTATTTCTACATCTAGCAATTAGATATTTTGAGCTAACCTAAGAACTCTTTTCCTTACAAACACAGAGAAATGTGCACAAAATACTACGAAACTTGATATAGACATTGAGCTAGAATAGTTGATACTAGAAACACAAACTAGAATTAATAGAATGATATTTTTGCAAACAGATGCTAAATAGCTTTTTTGTGATATTAGATTAGATACGGTCCCTAAGAGCTATCAAACATGGAGGAAAGCTCTAACATGTAAGTACTGGGTCTTTAATCTCACATAAAATGAGATGGTAGGTGCAGAATTGACATATGTATAGAAAATGCAGGGTCCTTGGAGGGATACCCTTTCAATGAAAAAGAACCTGAAAAAAACTTTGACCAGCAAAACTTATTTGTTGCTGATTGAGGATACTGAACAATAAAACCTCCTGTTGAAAAATCAAAGCCCCAAATCTGTACTGTACACAAGTCTGGGGTCTAAAATTTACATTAATGTCATAGTGCTTGACTCCTTAAGCCAAAAAATATTAGTGAGAAACTAGTCCTAGTCCTATGAATTTCTCTAGCACTGGAAGATGGAAATGTGAAAAAAATAAATAATATTACACTAGTTTAGGGTTCACAACATTCCTAGAAGGGAAAAAATCCCCATTGAAGATGGCTTCACTGCTAAAACTATAAAATATATGAGGAAATAATCCCATTATGACGGAGAGTCAGTGAATCCCACAAACAGAAAGATTTTAACTCTATAATAATGGAAACAGTCTAAAGATTATGAAATAAGTATATTTTAAATGAAAAAAGACAAAAGAACAAATATAAATCAAAAGGAAAAATTAATGTTTAAAGAGGGAAAAACACTTATAAAATGCAATCAAATTTTCAGACATAAAAATACAATCATTAAATAATGGACAGTCTATTAGGATATTAGACACAGATAAACTGGAACACAGATGGAGAAAATTATTTAGAATGTAACACAAAGAGTTATCCATGTGAAAATATGAGAAGTTACAATTTAAAAAGAATATAATAAGAAAGTCAACATATTTCTAATTTGAGAAGAAGAAAATGAGGCTTGTGAGTTGCAGGAGGCAATATTCACAAAGTTAATGGCAGAATTTTCAGAATTGAAAAATAATTTCTCAGATTGAGTCCAATTACTCTCAAACATAAAAAGTAAAAGTAAACCCAAATTATATGTCATCCTAAATTATACAGCAATAGCAAATTGTTCAAAAATATTAGTAGTTTACAACAACAAAGGTGTATTTCTTGTTCATGTTACATGTCCGTTATATTTCGGCTGTGCCTCAGGCTCACGTCTGCACTCGAGAATCCAAACTATTGGGCAGCTCTTCTCTGGGACATTGCTGGTCTTGTCACAGAGGTAAATAAGAATAGAGTGAAACCATGTAATATCTCTTAAAGCTTGTGCTTGAACATGACACATGTTACTTCTGCTCCCATTTCACTAGTTAAAACAAATTGGATGACCAATATTAGTATCATTGGGATAAAGTTGTATAATATTTCACATTAATATAATCTGCCATATTCTCACTTATATTGTATTAATCAACATCCAGGTGGGAAACAGAAATACTCTAGGTGTTTCAATTAGAGGAATATAATATAGAGAATTATTTACAATGTGTTAGAAGAGCTAAAGGAGCAAAAGATAACACTTAGGTCTTACCTAAGTGTTGCTGTTGTTGTTGTGCTGTTGGAACTACTAGTACAACCATATTGTAAGAAGCCAACAGCTCCTACTCCTGAGGACACTAAAAAATCTGGGAGCCCACATTCCCATTGTTGTTGCCGCCACATCCACGCTACAAGTGTTGCCTGCTACTGGTACTGCTGGAGACTGACTGCTGAGGTTTCTGGGCAGCAGCAGCTTCCATTATTGAAACAAAAAAAACCTGAGCTGCTGAGGTGGGTGGAGTGCTGCTGCTGCCACTGTCAGGATAAGAAACAGAAGAAAGAAAATCAAAGACAAGGAAGATATAATAAAAGCAATCAGAAAAAAGACACACAAAAGAACAATCAGATGAGAGCAGATTTCTTAGAACTACAACAGAAATCAGAAGATGATGCAATAACATCTTCAAAGAGCTGAGGGGATATATATCTTAAGTTAGAATTCTACATAATCTTATTCAAATGTGAAGCTTAAATAAATATATTAACAAGCAAAGATCAAAATAGATGGAGTTTTGCAGACCTAACTGAAGGAACAATTATTAGATAAATTTCAGTAAGAAGACAGTAAAATAAGAAGGAAGACTACAAAAATGAACTTGTAAAAATATTGGGAAATCTAAACCTGTTTTGATTATAAATATAACAGTAACAGTCATTAATTTGGACAGTATAAATAAATTGAATCTAAAATATCAGACTTTATATTTGGCAGATAGGAAAGAATGATGAGGGTGACTGAGACAAAAGCATTCTTTTATATTATTTATTTAGAAGGGTAGAGATGTCAAGTAGTTTTAGCCCATTGTAAAACCAATTGTTTTCTAAAAATTGAAGAATAACAATTGAAGGATCAAAAACGAACGTACGATTTCAAAATCAAAAGAAGAAAGGTGGGTGGGATAACCATCTACTAGAAATTAAGAGAGAAAATATATATATATATTTTTGTATTTGACTCCATTTATAACCCAAGTACAGTGACTTGAAATAGATTATTTTTCTCATATAATAGGAAGACAAGAGGAAGCTCTTAAGTTCTGTCCCATGGCTAACAATGTCTCTGCTATTCTTTTGGTTACAAGATAGCTGTTACAGCTATAGCCAGAACATCTGCATTCCAGTAGGAAGAAAGAGAAAGGAAAAGCTATGACATTGTACCAGGAGAGGAAAAAGTTTCCACAGCAGCCTTCCTTTTATATATTCTTGGCCAAATATCTTTAGAAATATTTCCAGAAAATAGTCATATTATTTTAAGTGTTTTGTGATTTTTTAAAAATTCAATGACGGAAGAAACTGGAAGAAAAAAATTTAGAGCAATATCACTAATAAACAGAACTACCACCATGACAATAAAAATAAATCAAACTTTATCAGTAATCACAATAAATATAAATGGATTAAAGTCAGCAATTAAAGGAGATCCTCAGATTAATATAAAAATTTAAAACTATCCAGCTAAATGTCTTTTAACATAACTAACATAATAAAAGAAAGGCTAAAAGTAAAATGATCAAAACAAGGCAAATGCTAACTGATATAACTCTATTAGTATCAAATACAAAAGATTTTAAGGTAAAAATAATCATGGGATAAAAAGAATTATTGCATATTTACAAAAGTAAACAATAGAATTAATGATAGAGTTCCCATAAACTTTCAAAATTGTCACAAAATAAAATCTAATTTGCCAAAATCATGAGAAGAAATTCAAAAATTTACTCTGACTGGAAAATTTTAACACACCTCTCTTAGGAAGTTGTACATAAATCGGAGAAAACATTAGTAAAAAGTATGTAGAATATTTAAATATGCAAACAATAAGTTTAGAAAAAGTATTTCAGTTCCCTAAGCCTCAGTTTCTTTATCACGGCAATGAATATTGTAATGGTAACTCTTTTAAAAGACTTTTGAGATATAAATCACTTAGCACAATATTTGGACAGTGGACAGGATCCATAGATGGAGCCAGCAGCATCCACATTTAGAACAGCACTAACAGGAGAACTACCAGAAATTGCAGTAATGGCAGTGATAGTGACACTATTTTTGAATTTTTTTCCCAGGTCCTCATAAAATAAATGAAAATTAAGAAATGGTAGAATTATTAAATTTCATCAGCCTATAATTCTATTTGTATTAAACAGGTAAGCCTTAGGATGCTTATCAGTAGTAAATTTACAGATGAAAATTTGACTTTCAAACCTGTTTTAAAATATATTTTATGAGTAAAATTATATATAATAACCTTTTCCCAGTTTTAACATGGTAGCTACAGATCTTTAAAGGAATAAAAACATAAATAGAGCACTATAAATATTTTTATGTTTCTCTAACTTTGCCTTAAATATGAAAAATATATTTGCATGAATTGAAAACTTCTGGAAATTTCACATTTTGATTTAATGTCTTCAACACTCTAGCAACTAATTCACAAGTTTTCTCTCTACTATGATTTATCCTATCTAGTATTCTTGGTAAATTCAGCATTCCCATAAAAGGCTCATTTAACAAAATAATCTCTTGCTCATTTGAATTCCAGTATTGTTTTTCTTCACCTGTCATAGCCACCTATGAACACATGCCCACCCACTCTCACCCTATTTTACTTACTTTAAGGAACTTACTTCCTCATTTTTTTTAACTTGACCTTCAAAATATATCTCCATAATCATTCTTCTTTCAATTCTCAAAACTGAAAATCTCCTCCCTTTCTCCAAGAAGAAACCAAATCTTGACTTACTTAGAAGCACGTAACTTGAACTTAGAGATCATTGTTCCTCATGTAGTTGGAATTAAAAGTTTTCAGTTTTTGGAGTTAATATTTATTACTTTGAGCAAGTCACTTTAATCTGGTCTCTCCCAGTCCTCTGCACAGATACCTACACGCTGATCTTGCTGCTTCTGCACACGCCTCTGCATCTTTCCACATCTTTCTTCCTACCGAAATAATAACCCACCTTTTCTCTTTTATAATCTTGTACCTCTCTCCCAATATTCCTTATCTTTCATCAAAAATTTCTCACCACTTTAGCCCTTAAGATTTTTCCTCATTCTGAACTACTCATCCATATACTACTTATTGACTGTTAGCTCACATTTAGCATCAATCATACATTGCCTTACAATTTTAGGACATGTCTAGGTTCATGAGCTTTTAGAAGAAATGCATAATGTAATTTAGCTCTTCTACCAGGCCTAAACCAGGACCTTACATATTGTGAGTAAAGTAAAATTTACAGAAAACTTGGACACAATGGCCTTCCAGATTGTGATTAACTTTATGCAATAAAATAATGGATTATAAATTTAATTTTAACTTTACTTCTTTGGGTATAAGCACAATATGGTGTTTTGCAATATTATCTTTTCTTTTTGTTTGTTCATCTTTTTACATCCCATTCCTGAAACATAAGAAAGAAATATTTCATCATCATTGAGCACTTCCATCACTCTTTCCTACTGTTATTTCTTTCACTTCTTGCAATATTGCCAGCATTTTTATCAATATGTTTTATTGTCTCTGGCTTTCCTTTACTGTTTGGTGATCCACCCTATTTATCATTATTTTTGGTGCTTCTATGACATTACAAAACTCTAGAGATATTTATAAATGTTATGGTAAGTACATTATAATTGTTATTTTTAGTAACAAATTATAAGTAACATTTTAAATGAGTATACAAAGTAATTTTTTTCTTTTAAAGAAAGCAGATACTGAGCTATTTTCTCTAACGTATGCTCTTGGCAGTTAACAAAATTCTCAGCCTTAGTCCTAAAGGCTAAAACTACTTATTATAATAAGTGACAGATATTCTGTGTGAATTGAATACCATATTAAGTAGAGAAGAAACAAATCAAGACTTTAAGAGTACAGGAGTGAGTATAGTCACAGCATAGCTAAGCAAACTTACGCTTTAACCTTTTATTTGAATTTTAAACATTTGTATTCATTTTAATAAAAAATTAAAAGTCAAAACTATTGAGAATACCAGTTAATTTAAAATTATTTTGCCATTCTGCTATTTAATACATGGATCCTCAAGAATTATGAGTGCAGTGAAAATCTAGCAATGGGAGGACCATCTTTTCCAATTTCTTTGAGCTTGTGTATTAGGAATATCCTTGCCTGAAAGCTTTATGAGCTATCTATGAGCAATGACCAGTAGGTGTACAATTTTAGCAGCAGGACTCTCATGGGGTTAGTTAAAATATCTTGTGGTAGGATACTTTCAGGATTCTTTTTTTTTTTTTTTTTTTTGTCCTCCTACTCTGACTCACTGAGAACTTGTTCTAAGCTTTATTAAAAGAAACAGCAAATGTGTCAGTTAAAATAGTTTTAAAATTATGGGCATTACAAGAAAGTAAGAATTGTGAAAAGAATCAAATAAAGCTATTAGTAACAACGGTAGAGAGGTAAATCGGTTTTAGCTAATTTAAAGCAATATAGCTAGGAAAAGTGGAAAGAGGGATTAGGCTATAAAAAGTAATTGAGAGAATGAAATTCCAAAACAACTGACATCACAGGTATGTTGATGAGGCCAAAGTAACTCTGCAAGACAACAGGTAACAGATTGCTATGTTTATAGCATCATACATCATGGTTCCATCAATCCTCAACAGCACAGAAGGCCTCATAGTTGTCGGTATGTTTTGACGGGAGATTTTATGTGATGATCTTTGAAAAATACATGTCCTCCTTTTTACTTTGCATTTCAATAATCTTTGTTGAATATCTGTTGTCAGTTTAGCCCACCCCCTTTGCTGTCCCTGTGTCAGACATTCCAGATAAGCATACTAACTATGGAGAAGGACTCACACAGGGAGGTTAAGAAACCATTACCTTCTCTGGATTCTTAGAGGATTCCAGGGCCCTTCGCAAGTACATTAATACTTACGCTCGTCCATTGAAGGTGAAATAAAATATTACATTGCTTTTAAAGCAATGTTTAAAATAAAAAATTAGTGAACTATAATAATGTTTATACAAAGCCTTAACATGTTATTGAAACTTATGATCACTCCTTCAGAAAAATAGTCTATAGAGTGAATTAAAATGAATTAAATCTAAATTTTTTATTTTATTTTATTTATTTATTTATTTTTTTGAGATGGAGTCTTGCTCTGTCACCCAGGCTGGAGCGCAGTGGTGTGATCTCGGCTCACTGCAAGCTTCATGTCCTGGGTTCACGCCATTCTCCTGCCTCAGCCTCCCGAGTAGCTGGGACTACACGCACCCGCTACCATGTCCAGCTAATTTTTTTTTGTATTTTTAGTAGAGACAGGGTTTCACCGTGTTAGCCAGGATGGTCTTGATCCGTGCTAAATTTTTAACGTATATTCAATTCCTGTAACTTGGAGGATGAGGTCACATGAACAACCTTTCCACTGACAATTAAAAATGCTGAATTAAATGTACAAAACATTTTTACAAATACCTTTGATGAGCTGGAATGAATGTAAGAAATATTCAGAGGCCGAAAAGTGAAATGAAATCAGGAACACAGAGAAAAGCTGAACATTGAACCTGGCTGTCTCCTGAAGAGAATTTGCCAAACCTAGTGAACTTGGACTTTAATTCTCATGGTTTCATAAGGATCAGAGAAGGGGAGAAAAATTTTAGGATCTAGACAAATTGAAGAGTCTACCTGGAGACCAGAGCACCAAAGGAATAAATCCTGATGGCAAACTGAACCAGGAAAAAGCAGCCTACCCTACTGCTAGAAGGCAGTAAGGACAATTTCCTGTATTGAACCTTCTTGCCCCTAAGAATTAATAACCATAAACTAGCCCTCACCTAGATGTGCACAGTAAAACTGAACTACCTGAATGATGTAAAAACTTAAAGGCAACAATAAAGTAGCTTAAGCCTGGTAGAGTCATGGCATCTAACAGGGGCAAATACAAAAACTTTCTAAAGCAGTCCACCCAGGCCTCAGATAATTTCCTTAGATAAAGTTCCAAGAAACAAGATCTCTCCCCAGATCTTTGTTTCTAAATACCATTTGCCAATAAAAGAAGCCAGGGCTGTTTGAAAAAATGTTTCTTTCTGGGACTGGGGCAGAAAATACAGAAGATGAGCTTGGAATACCCTGTAGTGCCAGGAAGTAAAAAAGTGCTAAAAAAGAGAAAAAGAAAGAAAGAAATCGGGAGTATGTTGAAAGAGAGGAGTCAACTTGAATAGTAACAAAAATAAGCCAAATTTGTGCATCCAAACAAATAATGAAAATGGTTTAAAACCTATGGAATAAAATAAATATCCATGAGTATACAATGCTATAAATAAATAAATAGGAAAGTAAGCCTAGCTCTTATTTTCAATGGGATTCTAATTAATAAATGTAGAAGGAATGATGGAAATGGAAGATCACCACTAGATAAACACAACAAAGCATCCAACAAATTCAGACTGAAGGACATGCTAAAAAATCAGTCCTCTTCAAAAAGATCAGTACTTCAAAGATCAGTACTCTTCAAAAGCATCAAAATTATGAAAGAGAAAGACTGAGAAACCTCTATCGATGGAGAGAGAATAAAATGACATGACAATGAATGCAGTTTGGGGTCCTGAATTCGATTCTATATCAGAAAAAAGAAAGACATTAGTGGGAAAATTGGCAAAATTTAAATAAGGCTTATGGATTATTTAATAGTATTGGTGCAGTGTTAATTTTCTGCGTTAGATAATTGTCCTATAGATATGCAAGATGTTAACTTTAGGGGAAAATACATGAAAATTTTACATAAACTCTCCATACTATTTTGTGCAACTTTTCTCTAAGCATAAAATTACTTAAAAATAAGAAGTAAAAGAAAAGAGAGAAAGATGATTTCTCAATTAAAAATAACAAAATCACAATGAAATAAGGATTTTTGAGTTAGGGCCAAAAGAAACAACAGATAGGAGAATCAGAATTGCAAAGATTTTAAAGCAGAATTATAATAATAACTACAGATTCATAATCACCTATCTGTCATTCCAAGATCTTCAACTCTTTGAGAAACCAATATTTTTTTCTAGACTTGTCACAAATTGATTTGGCAGCAAAACCCAACCTGAACTGATGTTAGTCTATTTTCTTAGTAGTCTTTACTTATGTCACTTAATGAGATATTTATGCATTCTAGAATAGAATAAATATCTCATTAAGTGGCATAAGTAAAGAAATATATACATTCAAAGCCTGGAAGGAAACTGAAAGTAAATAAACATCTTTCCACTATCTAACCCCACTCTTGAATTCCTACTGGTGTGACCATGACCAAATCCAACCAGAAACCAGACATCTAAGAAGCTAGGTGATATAGTCCATCTTCCTGGAGCCACAGTGAGGACAAGAAAAGGTGATGAATTAGATGGAGGGTCAAATAGAGATATAACCACCAGAGCTGTAGAATTAATCAATGTGTTAAGTATAATTAAAATACTGTAAATATGACTAAGCAGGTTGGGCCCAGTGGCTCACGCCTGTAATCTTAGTACTTGGGGAGGCTGAGGTGGGAGGATTGCTTGAGCTCAGGAGTTTGAGACCACCTGGGCAACATAGGAAGACCCCATCTCTACAAAAAATTTCTGTAAAAATTATCCAGCCATGGTGGTACATACCTGTGGTCAGAGCTACTCGCGAGGTTGAGGTGGGCCCAGCCTCGCTTGGGCCCAGGAGGTTGCGGCTGCAGTGATCTATGATCACACCACTGCACTCCAGCCTGTGTGACAGAATGAGACTCTGTGTCAACAATAACAACAAAATGCCTAGGCATAGCTTTTAAAGAAAACAAGTAGAAAATTTAGAAATAAAAATACAAATTATATAGGTAAAATTAAGAACTCCTGTTATGTATTAAATGGAAGATAGATATAGCCAAAGAGAGGATTCTTGAACTAGTAGAGCTGGAGGAAATATCAGACAGGGAGTTTAGAGAATCACAGGTGAAAAATGTAATAGGGAGATAAAAGATATGAGATCAGGATGGGAAGATTCTACATATGTCCAATCAGAATTTATAATGAATCCACAAATTCAAGAAAACTGATGAATTCCCAACAAGGTAAATTAAAAGACAAATATTGTCAACCTCAAAATTTAAAAAATCCATCTGTATGCTGTGTGTAGGAGACATTTCTAAACCAGGGATATACACAGGAAAGAAAAACAACAAAAGAAGATATAACAGACAAATACTAATGAAAATAAAATTAATGAAACTATGTTAATATTTGTAATAAGACTTGAAATTAAAAAGCATTGCAAGAGATGAAGGTCAGTGCATAATGATGAAGCTTTCAACATACAAACTGAAGAATTGTTAACAATCTCACCCTTCATGCACTGAATATCACCTTAAAATAGAACAGGCTTTTTTTTCAGAATAAGGAAAATATACAAATTCACTATCATACTGCAAGATATCAACATAACTTTTTCAGTAAATGACTAAACAACAGACAAAATAATAAAGAACCAGAAGAATTGGATAACATTATTAATAAACTTGAACTATTAGAAATATATTTAAAAAACTGTACCCAATCACCATAGAATTTATATATTTTCAAGCATATATGAATCATTTTTTTAAAGTTGATCACATAATAGGCCACATGCCAAATTCGGGTTGCAAATACTGATATATGTATGTCATATATAAGTGGACAATATAGGCTGCATAATATTTAATATAATATATAATGTACAGGTATATGATATATACTACTGTAATATATATTTTATTGTGTGACTAAGTTAAAAATAGTAAAAAATGACTAGAAAATTTCAAATTCATAAATTGAGACAAATATTTCTAAATAAAAACTAGGGCAGAAAGAAAGTATAAATTGTCATGGAAATTTGAAAATATTTGGAGCTAAATAATATTTTAAATTTAATAAGTAATATTAAAAACATAAATAAAAACATCTGTGCACAGCTAAAGCAGTGCTTGGGGATAGATGCATAGCCTGGTTTTTATTAGAAAAGGATGAGGGCTGAAAATTAAGCATTCAAATAAAGAAGTTTGAAATATTTTTTAAAAATTGAAAGTAGTAAAGGGAAAAAATTAATATATAGGAGCAAACATTAGTAATATAGAAAAACACAATTTTTTTCATGGTAAAATTAACAAAACTCTGGGAAGGCCAATCAAAGAAAACAACAAGAAAGTGCAAACACACACAGGCACATACATACACACTGTCAAAATTAAAAATGGAAAATAATTACCACAGATATGAAACAGATAATAGAATACCACAAACAGATTATGGCAATAAATTCGAAAACTTGGATAAAAAGGTCAAGTTCCTAGGAAAATATAATTTATCAAATTAAATCAATTAGAAATAGCACAAACTATCACTAACCATAAAATAAGTGAATCTAGAAACTCTTTATATAGGATTTCTTTCCCACAAAATGTTCTGATAGATTTTAAGAGCTAAGAATATGTTCTGGCAGAGATAATATACAAAATAGAAGTATAAAAATTTTACATCAGAAAATATATATAAACTGCTTTTAAAAGTGAACAACTGAAAAAACCCAAAAGCTCAAAATTAAGCACATAAGAAATTTTAGATTGTTTTCCAGAATAGAACATTAAGTAGCATTTTAAATATTTCTAACATTTTTTCCTTTTTATGTTGCATTTTCTGGTAACCCCAAAATTCTCACAAAGTTTTATTGTCTGTTAATTTCCTGACATTAGCTCTTATTTGGGAAATTTAGAATGCTCATTCTTGAAGTGCAGTAGTCAGGACAGACAGAATGCAGGCTGGAGTCTGATTAAAGGTGATAAGACACAGCAACATATGATCAACATCTTAGAGTAGACAGAGCATTATGGTGACAAGTGAAAACAAGGATGGATATGGGAACATATGAGCATTCTTCCAGGACCCCAGAAATACTTCAGGAATGCAGCCTGCTAAAAGACTTCCTACTAATTGAATAATGTGGGATTCTGGGGCATTATTATTTGAATATTAATGTTAGTGAGAACCTGGAAACATCTCTTCTAAATATGAAAAGATGTTTGCTAAACTAAAGAGCTTCTGCACAGCAAAATAAACTCTCAACAGAGTAAACAAGCTACAGAATAGGAGAAAATTTTCGCAAAGTATGCATCTGACAAAGGTCTAATATCCATCATCTACAAGGAACTTAACCAAATTTACAGAATAAAAATAAGCAACCCCATTAAAAAGTGGGCAAAGACATGAACAGACACTTCTCAAAAGAAGACATACACGCAGTCAACAAACATGAAAAAAAGCTCAACATCACTGATCGTTAGAGAAATGCAAATCAAAAGCATAATGAGATACCATCTCATACCAGTCAGAATGGCTACTATTAAAAAGTCAAAAAATAACATCCTGGTGAGGTTGTGGCAAAAAATACTTATACACTTTGGTGGGAGTATAAATTACTTCAACCATTGTGGAAGACAATGTGGTGATTCCTCAAAGACCTAAAGACAGAAATACCATTTGATCCAGCAATCCTATTAGTGGGTATGTGCCCAAAGGAATATAAATCATTCTATCATAAAGACACATGCATGGGTATGTTCATCATAGCACTATTCATAATAGCAAAGACATAGAATCAACTAAATGCCCATCAATGGTGGGTTGGATAAAGAAAATGTGGTTCATATATACCACGGAATACTATGCAGCCACAAAAAGAAAAAGATCATGTCCTATGCAGGAACATGGATGGAGCTGGAGGCCATTATCTTTAGCAAACTAACTCAGGAGGAGAAAACCAAATATCTAATGTTCTCACTTATAAGTGAGAGCTAAATGACGAGAATATATAGATACATAGAGGGGAACAACACACACAGGGGCTTATCGGAGGGTGGAGGGTGGGAGAAGGGAGAGGATCAGGAAAAATAACTAATTAGTACTAGGCTTAGTAGCTGGGTGATGAAATAATTTGTATAACGAACCCCCATGACAAACGTTTACATATGTAACAAGCCTGTAAGTATATCCCTGAACTTAAAAGTATATATATGTGTGCATGTGTGCGCAATATGGGTGTGTGTGTGTATATATATATACACGAAGGCCTTTGGGGTCAGCAGATTCTACTGAATCTGACAAAAGTTAAGCAAAGCTTAATTTGTATTAATCTGGTACTAATAATGATTATATATGTTTCTACATTGATCTGTTACTATTGTAAACATATCATGTGTTTAAAGCTTTTATCTACAAAAGAATTTACTGGAATGTGGTACATCAATATGTAAACAATAGTTGTGTTTGTGGGTTTACATTTATACTTTTTCCTTCCTCCAAATTTTCTCTATTTTTCTATTGTTTTATTTTAAAATGAGCATATACGGAGGGTCCTACGCCCACAGAGTCTCGCTGATTGCTAGCACAGCAGTCTGAGATCAAACTGCAAGGCGGCAGCAAGGCTGGGGAAGGGGAGCCTGCCATTGCCCAGGCTTGCTTAGGTAAACAAAGCAGCCAGGAAGCTCAAACTGGGTGGAGCACACCACAGCTCAAGGAGGCCTGCCTGCCTCTGTAGGCTCCACCTCTGGGGGCAGGGCACAGACAAACAAAAAATCAGCAGGAACCTCTGCAGACTTAAATGTCCCTGTATGACAGCTTTGAAGAGAGTAGTGGTTCTCCCAGCATGCAGCTGGATATCAGAGAACGGGCAGACTGCCTCCTAAAGTGGGTCCCTCACCCCCGAGCAGCCTAACTGGGAGGCATCCCCCAGTAGGGACAGACTGACACCTCACTCGGCCAGGTACTCCTCTGAGACAAAACTTCCAGAGGAACGATCAGACAGTTGAATTTGTGGTCTCATGAAATTCCGCTGTTCTGCAGCCACCGCTGCTGACACCCAGCCAAACAGGGTCTGGAGTGGACCTCTAGCAAACTCCAACAGACCTGCAGCTGAGGGTCCTGTCTTGTAGAAGGAAAACTAACAAACAGAAAGGACATCCACACCAAAAACCCATCTGTACATCACCATCATCAAAGACCAAAAGTAGAAAAACCTACAAAGATGGGGAGCAAACAGAGCAGAAAAACTGGAAACTCTAAAAAGCAGAGCACCTCTCCTCCTCCAAAGGAACACAGTTCCTCACCAGCAATGGAACAAAGCTGAATGGAGAATGACTTTGACGAGTTGAGAGAAGAAGGCTTCAGATGATCAAACTACTCCGAGCTACGGGAGGAAATTCAAACCAATGGCAAAGAAGTTAAAAACTTTGAAAAAAAAAAAAAATAGATGAATGTATAACTAAGATAACCAATGCAGAGAAGGGCTTAAAGGAGCTGATGAAGCGGAAAGCCAAGTTTCGACAACTACGTGAAGTTTGCAGAAGCCTCAGTAGCCAATGCGATCAACTGGAAGAAAGGGTATCAGTGATGGAAGATGAAATGAATGAAATGAAGCGAGAAGGGAAGTTTAGAGAAAAAAGTATAAAAAGAAATGAACAAAGCCAACAAGAAATATGGGACTATGTGAAAAGACCTAACCTACATCTGATTGGTGGACCTGAAAGTGACGGGGAGAATGGAACCAAGGTGGAAAACACTCTGCAAGATATTATCCAGGAGAACTTCCCCAATCTAGCAAGGCAGGCCAACATTCCAGATTCAGGAAATACAGAGAACGCCACAAAGATACTCCTTGAGAAGAGCAACTCCAAGACACATAATTGTCAGATTCACCAAAGTTGAAATGAAGGAAAAAATGTTAAGGGTGGCCAGGGAGAAAGGTCGGGTTACCCACAAAGGGAAGCCCATCAGACTAACAACTGATCTCTCGGCAGAAACTCTACAAGCCAGAAGAGAGTGGGGGCCGATATTCAACATTCTTAAAGAAAAGAATTTTCAACCCAGAATTTCACATCCAGCCAAACTAAGCTTCATAAGTGAAGGAGAAATAAAATACTTTACAGACAAGCAAATGCTGAGTGATTTTGTCACCACCAGGCCTGCCCTAAAAGAGCTCCTGAAGGAAGCACTAAACATGGAAAGGAACAACCGGAACCAGCCCCTGCAAAAACATGCCAAATTGTAAAGACCATCGAGGCTAGGAAGAAACTGCATCAACTAACGAGCAAAATAACCAACTAACATCATAATGACAGGATCAAATTCACACATAACAATATTAACTTTAAATGTAAATGGGCTAAATGCTCCAATTAAAAGACACAGACTGGCAAACTGGCTAAGGAGTCAAGACGCATCAGTGTGCTGTATTCAGGAAACCCATCTCACGTGCAGAGACACACATAGACTCAAAATAAAGGGATGGAGGAAGATCTATCAAGCAAATGGAAAACAAAAAAAGGCAGGGGTTGCAATCCTAGTCTCTGATAAAATAGACTTTAAAACATCAAAGATCAAAAGAGACAAAGAAGGCCATTACATAATGGTAAAGGGATCAATTCAACAAGAAGAGCTAACTATCCTAAATATATATGCACCCAACACAGGAGCACCCAGATTCATAAAGCAAGTCCTGAGTGACCTACGAAGAGACTTAAACTCCCACACAATAATAATGGGAGATTTTAACACCCCACTGTCAACATTAGATCAATGAGACAGAAAGTTAACAAGGATACCCAGGAATTGAACTCAGCTCTGCACCAAGCAGATCTAATAGACATCTACAGAACTCTCCACCCCAAATCAACAGAATATACATTTTTTTTCAGCACCACACCACACCTATTCCAAAATTGACCACATAGTTGGAAGTAAAGCTCTCCTCAGCAAATGTAAAAGAACAGAAATTATAAAAAACTGTCTCTCAGACCACAGTGCAATCAAACTAGAACTCAGGATTAAGAAACTCACTCAAAACCGCTCAACTACATGGAAACTGAACAACCTGCTCCTGAATGACTACTGGGTTCATAATGAAATGAAGGCAGAAATAAAGATATTCTTTGAAAGTAACAAGAACAAAGACACAACATACCAGAATCTCTGGAACACATTCAAAGCAGTGTGTAGAGGAAAATTTATAGCACTAAATGCCCACAAGAGAAAGCAGGAAAGATCCAAAATTGACACCCTAATAGCACAATTAAAAGAACTAGAAAAGCAAGAGCAAACAGATTCAAAAGCTAGAAGAAGGCAAGAAATAACTAAGATCAGAGCAGAACTGAAGGAAATAGAGACACAAAAAACCCTTCAAAAAATTAATGAATCCAGGAGCTGGTTTTTTGAAAAGATCAACAAAATTGATAGACCGCTAGCAAGACTAATAAAGAAGAAAAGAGAGAAGAATCAAATAGATGCAATAAAAAATGAAAAAGGGGATATCACCACCGATCCCACAGAAATACAATCTACCATCAGAGAATACTACAAACACCTCTACCCAAATAAACTAGAAAATCTAGAAGAAATGGATAAATTCCTTGACAAATACACCCTCCCAAGACTAAACCAGTAAGAAGTTGAATCTCTGAATAGACCAATAACAGGCTCTGAAATTGTGGCAATAATCAATAGCTTACCAACCAAAAGGAGTCCAGGACCTGATGGATTCACAGCCAAATTCTACCAGAGGTACAAGGAGGAACTGGCACCATTCCTTCTGAAAATATTCCAATCGATAGAAAAAGAGGGAATCCTCCCTAACACATTTTATGAGGCCAGCATCATCCTGATACCAAAGCCTGGCAGTGACACAACCAAAAAGAGAATTTCAGACCAATATCCTTGATGAACATTGATGAAAAATCCTCAATAAAATACTGGCAAACCGAATCCAGCAGCACATCAAAAAGCTTATACACCATGATCAAGTGGGCTTCATCCCTGGGATGCAAGGCTGGTTCAACATATGCAAATCAATAAATGTAATCCAGCATATAAACAGAACCAAAGACAAAAACCACATGATTATCTCAATAGATGCAGAAAAGGCCTTTGACAAAATTCAACAACTTTCATGCTAAAAACTCACAATAAATTAGGTATTGATGGGACGTATCTCGAAATAATAAGAGCTATCTATGACAAACCCACAGCCAATATCATATTGAATGGGCAAAAACTGGAAGCATTCCCTTTGAAAACTGGCACAAGACAGGGATGCCCTCTCTCACCACTCCTATTCAACATAGTGCTGGAAGTTCTGGCCAGGGCAATCAGGCAGGAGAAGGAAATAAAGGGTATTCAATTAGGAAAAGAGGAAGTCAAATTGTCCCTGTTTGCAGATGACATGATTGTATATTTAGAAAACCCCATTGTCTCAGCCCAAAATCTCCTTAAGCTGATAAGCAACTTCAGCAAAGTCTCAGGATACAAAATCAACGTACAAAAATCACAAGCATTCTTGTACACCAATCACAGACAAACAGAGAGCCAAATCATGAGTGAACTCCCATTCACAATTGCTTCAAAGAGAATAAAATACCTAGGAATCCAACTTACAAATGACATGAAGGACCTCTTCAAGGAGAACTACAAACCACTGCTCAATGAAATAAAAGAGGATACAAACAAATGGAAGAACATTCCATGCTTATGGGTAGGAAGAATCAATATCGTGAAAATGGCCATACTGCCCAAGGTAATTTATAGATTCAATGGCATCCCCATCAAGCTACCAATGACTTTCTTCACAGAATTGGAAAAAAAACTACTTTAAAGTTCATATGGAACCAAAAAAGAGCCGGCATCACCAAGTCAATCCTAAGCCAAAAGAACAAAGCTGGAGGCATCACACTACCTGACTTCAAACTATACTACAAGGCTACAGTAACCAAAACAGCATGGTACTTGTACCACAACAGAGACATAGATCAATGCAACAGAACAGAACCCTCAGAAATAATGCCACATATCTACAACTATCTGATCTTTGACAAACCTGACAAAAACAAGCAATGGGGAAAGGATTCCCTATTTAATAAATGGTACTGGGAAAACTGGCTAGACATGTGTAGAAAGCTGAAACTGGATCCCTTCCTTACACCTTATACAAAAATTAATTCAAGATGGATTAAAGACTTACATGTTAGACCTAAAACCATAAAAACCATAGAAGAAAACCTAGGCAATACCATTCAGGACATAGGCATGGGCAAGGACTTCATGCCTAAAACACCAAAAGCAATGGCAACAAAAGCCAAAATTGACAAATGGGATCTAATGAAACTAAAAAGCTTCTGCACAGCAAAAGAAACTACCATCAGAGTGAACAGGCAACCTACAAAATGGGATAAAATTTTCGCAACCTACTCATCTGACAAAGGGCTAATATCCAGAATCTACAATGAACTGAAACAAATTTACAAGGAAAAAACAAAGAACCCCATCAAAAAGTGGGCGAAGGACATGAACAGACACTTCTCAAAAGAAGACATTTATGCAGCCAAAAAACACATGAAAAAATGCTCATCATCACTGGCCATCAGAGAAATGCAAATCAAAACCACAATGAGATACCATCTCACACCAGTTAGAATGGTGATCATTAAAAAGTCAGGAAACAACAGGTGCTGGAGAAGATGTGGAGAAATAGGAACACTTTTACACTGTTTGTGGGACTGTAAACTAGTTCAACCATTGTGGAAGTCAGTGTGGCGATTCCTCAGGGATCTAGAACTAGAAATACCATTTGACCCAGCCATCCCATTACTGGGTATATACCCAAAGGACTTTAAATCATGCTGCTATAAAGACACATGCACACGTATGTTTATTGCGGCACTATTCACAATAGCAAAGACTTGAAACCAACCCAAATGTCCAACAATGATAGATTGGATTAAGAAAATGTGGCACATATACACCATGGAATACTATGCAGCCATAAAAAATGATGAGTTCATGTCCTTTTTAGGGACATGGATGAAACTGGAAAACATCATTCTCAGTAAACTATTGCAAGGACAAAAAACCAAACACTGCATGTTCTCACTCATACGTGGGAATTGAACAATGAGAACACACAGACACAGGAAGGGGAACATCACACTCCGGTGACTGTTGTGGGGTGGGGGGAGCGGGGAGGGACAGCCTTAGGGCATATACCTAATGCTAAATGACGAGTTAATGGGTGCAGCACACCAACATGGCACATGGATACATATGTAACAAACCTGCACATTGTGCACATGTACCCTAAAACTTAAAGTATAATAATAATAATAATAATAATAATAATAATAATGAACTTAACTTCAAAAAAAAACCAACAAAAAAATAAATAAATAAATAAAATAAAATAAAATGCGCATATAGAGAAATACTAACTAGAAAAAGTACAAAATTATTTGATTGCCCAGAGTGGGCAAACAAGACAAGGAAAATACCTTTACAAAACAGTGCCTAACCAGGCACTCTTCCCAAAAGCCTGCGCCCTATATGACACAGCCTTTTGCCTTTGACCCAAAGAAATAAACAAAAATCCATTTTGTGCTGAACCAGTTCTACTTCTTAGTCTTAAGCATGATTCTTGCTGTTGGCGGTTTGCCTCTTGTAATGCATTTTCTGAAATAGCCACAAAAATATGTAGCACAAACATTAGTTCTCTGAACCCATCATTCATAAGATAACCATAACGAATTGCTCTGTAACAGACTCTCAAAAAACATTAAATTTTCATTCTGAAGTGAAATAGAAGCCTGCATTACATCAGCCTGGCATTTTTTGACTTGCCTGCTGTTGGTTGACAACAACTTTTTTATCCTGGATTCTGATTTGGGACTGAATGCAAACCACAGAGAACTACAGAAAGCCTAAGCTGCATTTCTTGTGGAGGAAAAAGAAAAACTTGGCTCTTTTGGCAATCAATAGAACCAAGGGATGTCATATTCTCACCACTCCCACATCATGACCAAGCAACACTACTCTTTGCCTTTAGTGCATTGGCTAGAATTGTAAGAATGGCAAAACTGACACGGCTCAGTGTTTCCCACAGAAGTGTCTGGCAAAGTTAAGATATTGGTTATTGTTGTCTATTTAGGCCACCAAACGTTTGGTTTTTCAAGCTAATGTTATTCAGTAGAGAAGAACTGTTCTGCATGACAAGTAATAAAAAATAGCAGCTACTGAAATACTGACCTTAAAATACCCCAAGTAATAGCATCTCTCTTGCTCCAATTCTATCTGTAGGTATCTGTTAAGGATACTAACAACTATGTTCAATTTCTCCAAGGGAAAAACACTGAAGGATATACATGACCTTGAATCATTACCTAGTTTTATACAAATATGTTACTTTATTGCCATCAGGAGAATAGTTCCATAAATTTCTTTATCATTGAACTTCCTGTAAATATTCAACAGGTATTATTTTAAAATAACAATTAAACCATAAACAACCTTTAAAAAGCACAAAACTATGTTTAATGCTGAAACTGGTAGAAAAAAAGAATCTTTAAATTTGAAATATACAATGTTTAGATATTTTTAAATCAAGTTTTTTATTGAGAACATTAGTAACTAAATAAGAATATATAAATAGCTCTATATTAAAATGGATGTTTCTAAATGAAAATAAACTATGAAAATACAGTTCTTCACTTAGCAACATCTTTTCCATTGATAGTGTAAAAATAATTCTTTTCTATCTAAGCTACAATTATTTTCTATCTAATTTTCAAGTTTGCAATAGTTTGCAGTGTAGGGTCTTTCACGTTCTGTGACCCAACAATCACAATGAATCACTTCCATGTGGTCTTATTTAAATAAAGGGCTGTTGCAATCAGAGTTGATCACCAAAAATTAGGCAAATAATAATTGTAATTCTCCAGCTGTTTGTCTCCACGATGACTTCAGTTTCAGTGACTACATACTTCACTCCTTGAATTTAGGAGCTGTAACTTGGTTAATACTAAAATAATGGTTTTAAAATTAATACTTTTCTTTCTAATCCTTCCCATTCTCATCTTCCTCATTGTTTTAACAGGGGTGAAAAAACATTTTACTTCTGAGTACTTCATTGACTGAAAGTACCTAAAGTGCAAAAGTTCTAAGTGCTTCATGTCTGCTTTTGAGCAGAAACATTTTCAATACAGACTGTTTCATACTCCCAGCTTAATACGTAACAGATTGCCTGGTAGTACAATCGTCCTTCTGCTTGCAGAAAACCAAAGGGCTCAGATGACATGAATGACACTGTAAATCTACACAGCTATTCATTTTGTAGAGACTTTCAATGTTCTTAACCTCATCAGAGAGCCTGATAATCCTCAGATAATTTTGTTGGCTTCTTGCACTGTTGCCTGGTAATGAAAACAGAGACCTCCTCTGTTCCAGCCATTGGCCTTCACATCGCCCTCTGGAAACACACACACACACACACACACACACAGACACACACACACACACACACACACACACACACACACACCCCAGATATGTTAATATGACTCAGTGTTCATTTGGGGGCTCTAATTATTAATGGCTTTTTTGGATCAAATCAGATAATTTCTTTAGTTGCTTTCCTTTTGGGCCTAACAACCTAACTGAACAAATCACATATTTGCTCCAAGTCTTTTCTGGTATGAAAATAAAACATGGGAAAAGCTGAATTTTTAATATGATTAATCTATAGCTAATTCAGCTTGCTGTCTTGTGCAATACCATGAGAAACAGCTGGGTCTCACTAACCAGAAAGCACTTTTATGGTTTCTCTTAAGGGCCATTAAATCAATGTGATGAGAGCACAGCTGGACTGAATCCTGAAAAATTTATCAGATCCCACACAATACAAAGGAAGCATGCGGTACTATTGCAGACTTGGCACTGGCCTCGTTGCTTAGACTGCAGGTGAAGTTTACCAGAAAAAGAAAACTCCCTTGTTGAGTCCTTGAAAATCTGATGTTTGTCTATACCTCTTCCCTCTGTGTGGGTATCTTCTTAAAATACCAGTTACTCATGCAACCATTAAAAATAGTTTTCTGGCTGGATTTATTGGCATGGCGAGGACATACAAGGACCTGTTTGGCTGTCTCAATATAACTTTCAACACCAAAAGTCATGTTTTGTGCTTAATAAATTTTAGCACATTTGGGGGGACCCCAAACTGCAGCCCTTCGAATATTTAGGAAGCATAGTGACTGAATAAAGGCTTCCAGTTAACGGCCAATGCCCAAGTAACAAGTTCTACCTTGTTAAACCAAAGCAAGAATAGTACAACTGCCAAAAATACATATTTTTTTCTTTTCTTGTTTTAACTTAATTTCCTCAGTGCTCTATGAACAATAAATGTGATACAAAAATCATTATTACTTAAAGGGTAAAGAAAGATTTTGTAATGAATCAACAAGCACATATAAGGTAAAATAGTGATAGAACTTAAAAATAGAAACTGAACTGCCAAATCTGTTGGCAATTAGGCATAATTGCCTAGAATTCTAACCCCATGGTCTCTGCTCTCTTAATCACTATGTCATACTAAGAAAGATAGAGATAGCATAAATTTAAATCTAAGCTGTGAAGTCAGACTGCCAACTTTGTAACTCTAAGTAACTTATGTAATTTTTGGAAACTAGTTTCATCTGTAAAAGGGGAACAATAAGAGTTTCCCCTCCCTGGGCACTGAAAAAAAAAGGAAAAAAAAATCCACGTGACATATTTAGTCCAGGAATTGGCATGTATATAGTTAATGCATGTTATGTCATTTCCTTCTCCTTCTCTACTTCCCTTTCACCTCTTTTCTTCTTTCTACCTTTCCTTCTCCCCTTCTCTATGGTCATCATCATTGTCATCATGTTTACTATAGCATAATCACCTTCATGAGATTATGAACTTCTTGACTGTGGAGAAATTGTCTTTTTTATTTCTACATCTTTCATAACACACTTAATGGTTCGTGAATGAAAATATTACTTAATCAAGCCCTGGGTGATAAGTCACTTGTGCTCTCCTGGATAAAAAAAAAATCTCTAAAATCAACATCAAATCTCATCCCTTTCATATGGCTGGAGAATTTTCCACACATCAGAATTGACAAGTTCCTTTTAAAATCCACACATCGCAAAATATAAATTTTCATACTATCATGGATAGTGATTACCACATATCATGAATGTCCATAAGAATGTATTTTTATCAAAAGATAAGATACGAAATGCTATATTATGGTGTAATTAAATAAACTATTGTTATGTAACATAGCCACGCTGATGATGGTCACACACGTCTCTAAGGAATCTGCTCTTAGGAAATTTATAGTTGAAACAGAGGTATCATATGAGATAGAAGAAGAAATAGCTAAAAATCAACCAGCAAAAAAAAAAAAAAAAAAAAAAATCAGATAAATAAGGTTAGTAAGATTATCTTCCAGAAAAGGCTAATGATATTTTGCCTATTATGAGCAGTTTAGGAACATAGGTTTTTATTTTTCTTTTCCTTTCTTATATTAAGATAAAAAGTACACTCCTACTTCCTTTCCTCTCATAGTTATTTTAAGCTTAGCCAGCTATAATAAGGGCACCCTCAAGCAGTAACGATGAACAAACTTAAATTTCAGAGGTTTACATTTTTTGTTCATGTTGAATTTTTTCAGCACATTCCGGAAAGCACAAGTTAAAAGTACTTACACTGAACTTTTCATGCCTTTTTAAAAAACACTCTCTCCTATCCCCAACACACAAATATATCATATGACAGCTAGAAAACTACAGGTAAGATATACATCTTGTGATTTTATTGCCTCTAACAAATGAAGGCCCAGCAATCAAATGTTCTTGCATATAACATGAAGATTTCTCTTATTTATAGTATAATTTTGAATCATACAAACCTTGGTTTTAACCATCTGGGTACTAACCATTCATGTATAATTTATGTTTACAACATAGTTTACCCTATTTAAGTCTGGCACAAAATGAAGGATATAACCAAGGCCTGTTTTCAATTCCAATTTAGTTAGTGTCTCAGGGTACTCTGATTTTGGCTCTTCCTATGATTCCCTCATTTTATATTGCAGTGTTTCATGTGAATTCTATATTCTCTTGCTATCATAGCTCAATAGCCAGAGAATAGTGGAAGAAAATAAAGGGGTAATTGAATTATACTACAGGAATTAAAATAACTAAATAAAAATTTAGCTGAATTTTCACAAATTCACCACTATACAGGAAAAAAAATCTCTTTCAATACTTTGATGTATTGAAATATTGCAAATAATCAGTATCATCATATTATAAATAATAAGTATCATGTTGTTTTTCAGTTGAGGTTAATCAGCCAAGGCCTCTGTCAAACCCAAGACTAGACAATTGTATAGTTTGGCTATTATAACTAAGATTCATGTTGTTCATTACAACATTATTAAAAAGTAGTGGATGGTGCTATCCATCTCCTCCCGTGGGCCTGAGGAAGCCTGGGCAATATGCTCCTCTCAGTTAGTTAAGGGATGTGGTCTAGGGAAAGAAAAAAAGAAATTATCATGTATCTGGATCAGCAGCAGCAGCTGACACAGCCAAGGGTTTTCACTCCACTTCACTTCTGACACCATTATGTACAAGCTGGAGAACTTTTGAGACCAGTGGGCAGGAAAATGTAAGGCAATAGTGAATCTCCAAATGGGTTTTATATGAAACTGCATAAGCTGCCAGACCCCTTGTCTAAGCCAGGAAGGCCTCACTCTATTTCTTGTAAGCTGCTTCAGGCTCCATAGCATGTCTTAGCTCATTCCTCGCCACTTCTCCAAAACTTGGAGTTGTTTCTCCTGGGATGCTCATGCTCCTCTCTACTGGGATAGTCTCTAACAGGGCACCTGTTTCAACTGCTCAGTATCTTCATCAATCTTTATTTGATATTCCTAATTGAGTACCTCTGCCAACAAGCTGGAAGATGGTCTTCTGATCTGTAGTACCACCCACTGGCTTTAGAGGGCCTGCTTCCAGGCAGAAGACCATCTTCAGAGCGTTGGCTGTATTCAGTCTCCATTTGCATCCTCAATCTCGTGCCCCTCGACAGAGAACAAGCTCCACAAATGGAGAGCTTGCAGAGGCCTTGTTGCCCAGATATCATTGTAATCTTATCTCTTGGAAAACAATGCCACAGGACTTCAGATGGGCCATGCCTTTTCAGATGAATGTTACAGTCCCTGTCAGTCCACCAAACAGCAAAATACAATGAATTTATCCTTGGCAATTAACCAGAGAATCAGTATTCTCACGGAAGAACCATCCCCAATTGTTCCCAACATATAAAATAGATGTAGCTGCAACAAACAGCAGATGATGTCTGTAATCAGAAAATAAAAGCTGTAAATGAAGGCTGTATTTTCCTACATGGAAAATAAAGGGGAGAGAGCTGTAAACGAAGCACCAAAAATTGCCCCTGTAGACATTTTGTAATATTCAGCTAAGCAGAGCAAATTCTCCAAATGTAAAAAATTCGGTTTTTTGGGGATCAAGCCACCAACAATAGTACAAGATGGTGGCACTAAAATTTCATATCCTATCCCGGAGGAGCTTAGGAGCTGGGAACAATAATTACCAAACTCTTACTCATTTCTTAACAGTGGAAATCATTCTTCTGGGGATGAGAGTTTAGGGGACCAAGCATGAACCGTTACTATGTCTCTAGAATCTTCTGTAACTTTCTGAATGGTGTTGCTGAAATAGATATGAGTAAGAATATCAAACAAAATATCTTACCTCATGGAAGATCAGCTTCCTAAACTATCCTAAATCTAATCTTGGGGCAAATATGGATATTAGAAAAGTGGGAGGAGACAATATTAACATAGAAGGGGAAAATTGATGTTGATTCTGTAAAAATGGTGTCTTCTGCCACCTGTGCTAGGTAAAGAAAGCTTTATTTAGCATCTTCAAGGGGACTGCATTCTAAATCTGTGAGGAATCTCAGGAATTAAGATATCAGGATCTGAATTCTTTTAAAAATTTGATTGTTGACATCTGCCTGATGGTGGGGGGAGGCAAAGTTGCTTTTATTCAATATTTTACTCTTTTTGACATTGTTGTTGTTGCTGCTGCTGATAATATATTGTTTACCTCTGTCACAGTTGCTGTAAAAAAATAAAACAACCTTTTTATTTTGATATTATAATCACTGTTCCTTGGGAAAAGAGCACATTTGGATAGTGGCTGCCATTCACTTTGCCCATTTGTGTCCATATAACACTTTAACTAAATGCTCAGATTTGTAACATTTTAAATGTAATTAAGGTAGAATATAAACTGAATGTTTGCATCCAGGTTACTTGAGCTTAATAATTTTGATATCCATACCATTTTGAATTTGGAAGGAAACTTAGAGGTCACATATATTTTGAAATGTATTTGTTCTTATAATTTAACTGGAATAATGCTCTAAATTCTCTCAAAACCTATTGGCACCACTCCAGTACAGTCATCATTAATGCTCACATGGACTGTTCTCTCTTGCCACCCCTCAATTGAGTTTCTCTCTCCTCTCAGATGCTTTCCACTGTCATTCCCTTTCCTGTATCTATTGCTCATCCTTCATGGTTCAACTAAAATGTCACTTCCTTTCAAAGTTTTCTGACCTCTCCTCCCACCCTTTGACTCTATAGCACTTTTCCCCTACTGTAGCTTCTCATTTAGTAGTGGGCTGGAGACAGCTGATGCTGGCTTACCAAAGCCAACTGTGGGCATTTATTTTCAATGCCATATTCCATAGCCACACATTGGTAGCTTGAAATTGGCCAACGTGAAAGTATTTAAATCACATACATTAGAAAATTTTACAAATCTGGAGTCTTATTATTCATTCATTTATTCATCCATTTTTGAAAGCCAATTAAACTTCTAGCAGCACACCATTGGTCATTACTCTTATTACATGTCCACAATAGAGTTTATAATTTTTTGTTATATATTTTATTGTGCTATTTTTGTTTTCTTTTCTTTGCTGCCTTCTCTTAGATGGTGAATTCTATAACTTCAGGAACCATATCACTGCTGCTGATTCCCAATCCAGTGCCTAGAACACAGTAGATAATCAGCATGTTTTAAAGAAGACAAGAAGTTGCTGATATAAATAAAATACTCATTTATAAAGTATTTACTTCAAAATTAATATGTGATTATTGCAGAAAATTTGAAAATTGCACATATGCTCAATAAAGAAAGTAAATATCATACAGAGCTTACCATACAAATGCACTGTTTCAATTTTATTGAACATCATTTAAGTCTTCTTCCTAATTACAAATATATACAATAGGTATATGTGTGTTTTGTAATTTTCACACAAAATATTATGTTTTCAAACAAATTATGAATGATTTTACCTTAGTATCTATGTCTATTTTTATAATTATATATCTAAATGCTTAGATATTTAATATTTTTTGAATATGCCATGATTTTTTAAAGCAATACTTTGTTTAGAGGGTAATTTAAGATTTTGAAAATAATTTAAAAACCTGTAATTAATGTTTATATCTATATTTCCTTTTATATATTTTCTAATAATTTCCATAATTTAGAATCCTATAATTAATGATTCAATCTGTATTTATACATGTGAATATCCAAATTTTCTTTTAGTAACTGAAATTCGTGACCTTGACTGCATATAAGGACTTGTTTCCCCAAACGTTCCCAGTTAGCAGATAGTATTATCTGCATGTCTCCCAAAGAGATGAACAAAAAATGAATGTAGCTTTAGTTCACATTTGTTTAATTTGAAGTAAGACTGAGTACATTTTCCATGAGCTGATTATTTATATCCCTAACCACCAAATAACAGAAACTCTAGAAGATAAATAATTACATGATTTGAAGAATATACACTTTCTCTTCCCCAGCAAGCTTGCTAAAGTTTTTGGATACTCTGTAGAGTTTAAGGTCAGTCCTAAAGATATAGTCTTTCAAATTTGATGAGAAAAGCAAAAGCTCATAAGTGAAATGAGGGTGATAACCTGATTCCTGGTGACTAAGTAGAGCATGTGGAGAGAATTCCATCATCTGAGAGGATCCAATGGAAACCCCAAGACTTTAGAACAACTGCCATCCCCGGGAGCTATCCAGGGTACTGGATCGAAGGTTTGCCTGACCCAAGGAACCAGAGCCCTGAATCTCTGTGAACGTAACCTCTGTTATAATTCTGCCCTGTCTTCCCAAATTCCAAATACCACTCCAAAACTATAACTACTTTGTACACAGCTAAATTATAAAACCAATCAACTGATTTTCTCGATGTTTGAGGAGTTTTTTCCTAGTCTTTTGGTTCACTTGCCTACCACTCATTCCTATAACCTATCATTTATGCCCCAGATAAGCAGCCTGATTCCCTAGCTAAGTACTTAAAACAAATGCTTTAGCAGTAGCTGTCATTTTCAGTGAAAAAAACACTGATGCATTGTTAATATCTATTTATCATGAAAATTTTCATGTCCATGCAAGTTGGCTTCAACTTATTTTCATATTACCTTAAATTTTCCTTCTCTGGAACTTTTACCTAGTATTTATTGCATTATATTGACATCCTCAAATTCTCCTTCTCAAACATTAGCCTTCTTCTGAAAGCTGGATGGAGGAAGGAGAGTACCAATTGCAGTAAATCCACGGGTTAAAGTATGTATGTGAGTGTTGCAGATATTAAGTGGCTCAGGAGACTTATGGACCTGTAGAAACCTAGGCCTTTCACTTAATTGTGCCAGTGAATTGGTCCCAAAAGACAGCTGAAGCTTTGCTTTATGTAACAAGTTTCTTTGGACTAATTGTAGCATGCCTTTCTAGGCCAGGCACTCCCTAAGAGTAGAGAAAAATAAGGATGACATCGCTTCTCCACTCTTTTCCACGAAGACCACAGAAGCTATATTTTTACCTCTCATAAATGGCTGAGAGGACAGAATTCACTATTCTATCACTTTAGAAATCCCCCACATGCATAGCCAGCAACCCATGTGAAGGCAAAGCCCATCAACTCAAATGCCTCGCCAACACATATGAAGCCCACAATAACCTTCTTAAACATCATTCTTTGATAAATGAAGAAACAAATATATGATCATACGTTTAGAAAAAAACACCAATTTATAAGAAAATTCAGACTAAACAAGAGTAAAAGATGACCTGGGAAGATCAAAACTTTCTAATTAGGCTAATATTGCATCATAGAAAGGAAAGATATAGAAAAGAAGATATTAAAAAGATATTAAGAATGAACTTCTAAAAATTCAGAGCAATTACAACAATAAGAATTTCCATAGATGTGCTGCAAAATAACATTAAGGAAATTTTGCAGAAGATAGAATAAAAATGCAAAGAGGTCAAACTTAGGGCCATAAAAGATTCATATAAGAGACCTAACATAGGAAGTCCTATATCTAAACAATAAAGTTTCAAAAAGAGATACAAGAGAAAATAGAGGTTGCATTATTTCAAAGAAGTCATGGGAAACTTTCCAAGGCCCAAAGGATACAAACTACAGAATGGAAAGTCTATCAAGTGAAAAGATTCTAAAAGCTTCTAAAAGCTTGCAGGAATGGTTATGAAGCCATACATACATCTCTCTCTCTCTCTCTCTCTCTATATATATATATATATATATATATATATCTCCATAGTTGTGATATATATATATATATATATACATACACACCCATAGTTGTGTTAATTTACAGTTGGAATTATGGTGTGGGTGAGTTCTAACTTGTCACTCCCATGCCTATATTACACATATTTTTATTTTAAAATATGCATTTAAAAGCCTGAAATTTTAAGAATAACTCTAACTAAAACTATATTAAAACAAAAAAAAGTACAAGAAAACATTTAAAAATCAAGATAATAAAGTATAGTTAAACTGGCTATGAGGAGATAATTCCTTATGAACAGATAATTCTTTGCTGTGGGGACTGTCTTGTGCATTATAACATGATTAGCAGTTGCCCTGACATCTGCACACTAGATGCCAGTAGCACCCTCCCACAGTTGTGGCAACCAAAAATATGCCAGACATCGCCAATGTACTCTGGTGGGCAAAATCATCTTTGGCTAACAACCATCTTATCCTCATCATTTCTCTACCTAATAAAAATGTTACAATCTACTTCATATTCATTTAAAGAATTTAGTAAGGTTATACATATATTTGACCATTTTAAAAAGCTTTAATATTTTTAGCCAAAATGTAAACTCCTATGAATCCAAACTCACTTTACACTCAACTTTTTCAAATTAATGACCTTGCTATGCTAGTGGAAGCTAACATTCAATGCAGACAGGCAATGATGTGGGTATTACTCTACCAAATAATATTTTCCATTTATCCTAACTCGCTCTTAGTTAAGACACTTGGATAAAATGATTTTTATATGTTTATATACTATAAAATATTTAGTTATTAATTTTATTTTCATATAAAACTGTTAAGTCAAAAAAAGAATTCACAATCAAGGGCTCAGGTGTTAGCTTTTGATCTTTTTTTTAAACTCCACAAGTAGTATGTGATGCTTCCAATAAGAAGGGGGTTCGTGTGTGCCTGTGTGTGGATGTGTGTGTGTGTACACACATATTTCCTATCTCCCTATACCAAACTCCTTCTCTTGGTAGAGAATCACTGTTAATGGTTTGGTATAAACTTTTCCAAAGATTTTTCTGTGTACGAAGACACAGATATCTTCATAGCTCCATATAGGAGAATTATAAAAAAAAGTTGAAATTGTTTTTGTTCTTTCCTTGTACATAGATTACTTTTGTCACACAAATACATAGTTTCCAAAAATAAATCTATTCCTATCTTAGTACTCTAAATTTTTCTTTATAGGAAAAGAAGACTGGAGAGACGTTCAAAAAAATTTTAACAGAGGTTGTGTTTGAAGACAAATGTTGTGGGTAATTATTATTTTTCTTTTTTCCCTACTTTTCCACACTACCTTTTAAATAAGAACCTACATATTTTTTCATAAAAAATATTAATAGTCTTCTAAATATACTATGCAAATAATTTAAAAGGAGGCTATCCCCCATTTTTTTCACGTAGAATTTTTATCATTTTACTTAATAAAATATATCTGTAGTTTTTCTATTAAAAACCATTGCTTTACAACTTTTAGTAATGTTTTCTGACCTGAATTGCGTATGCCAGAATTATGAAGTCAAGAAGAATGGAGGCAGTCCAAAACTAGACATTTACAGACAGCTGTTGTCAACACAGTGTTTCATTTTGTTTTCCCCACACACATGCACCTCTAATAAGCTTTACAAACACATGCTAATTCCCCTGAGCAGAATTAAAGCAACAATCACATTCCCAGATCTTAGGAAAAGGAAAGTTTTCTGTTATTGCTACCCAGTGGTGACTCAGAGTTTTCAAGAAAAACAGGTACTGTAATCTCACATCTTCCTTTCCACTCTTCTTTCATTCCCAATCTACTTTAAAATCCTAATCTTGTCCTTGTACATGTAGCCTCTCTCGAAGTTCAAACTTCTGTAGACGTTCTATCCCCAAAAATATTTCCCTCCTCAGAATTCCTGGAAAACTATTATCTATGTGATACTAATCCATAATTGCTTTTTACTATGAGTATTAGTTACTTTTTAATATTATCCAGATATCTCTCTTCAACTTGACTATAAGGTCCCATAAGTAAGACTGTCATTAAGAACTTCATTGTTTCTCCCACTGTATATGAACACCTTGCTAAGCACCCAGGTTCCACTAAGAAAATTCTACATGAATAATTAGGATAAAATGGTGTGCCAAATCCCAAAACCACTTCTGCTTTTTCTTTTTTTTTTTTCGTGACGGAGTCTCGCTCTGTCACCCAGGCTGGAGTGCAGTGGCGCAATCTCGGCTCACTGCAAGCTCCGCCTGCCAGGTTCACGCCATTCTCCTGCCTCAGCCTCTCCGAGTAGCTGGGACTACAGGCGCCCGCCACCACGCCAGGCTAATTTTTTTGTATTTTTAGTAGAGACGGGGTTTCACCGTGGTCTCGATCTCCTGACCTCGTGATCTGCCCGCCTCGGCCTCCCAAAGTGCTGGGATTACAAGCGTGAGCCACGGCGCCCGGCCTTACTTCTGCTTTTTCAAATAAACTTTTCTTATCTCTTTCTAGGGTCCCTATGCTTCTCCTTTCTCTGCAATAATTGACCTCAAGCTATCTCTTTGCAGATGCTTTACTGTTTGCTTTTATGTGACCAGATAGAAAGACTTCAAGAGGCAGTTAGCAGGATGAGGTGAGCAGGACTTTTCAGATGTCTGCACTTTACTTTCCACAAACGTGGATCCATTATTCATGAGGATTCTTTAGAGGACTTGTACTCTAATTGTAGCTCTACTAAAAGGACTATAAAAAACCAAACCACATTGATTAACTTCTCTATGATTCAGTTTCCTATTTTTTTATAATAAATATAACAATATATGTCTCCCTTAGCCATCCAGAAGATTAATGCAATAACGTATTTAAAAGAGCTCAGTAAGTGAATGGCCTAGAGTTAGCACTACAACCACCATGATTTTGGGATCATCACAGAAGTTTAAGGTAACTGTGGCTTTGTCTTTACCATGAAATGGTTTTAAAAACAATGTCCTCTATACTTAGCATCTCATATGTGTCTCAAATATAGTCATATTTGTTTACTAATACTTAATCAGAATATGATTTTACAAGATGCCTCTCTGGGAAATTTTTCTGCAATTCCTTTGTATCTTTCCAGGATACATATTACAAAAGAATTGCAGAAAATTCTTGATTAAATGTATAATAGCAAGCTACCCAGAATGCCTACTATTTGCTTGAGACTGACATGTGACTATTCAGCATGGAATATTTGGTTGTCTAATGTGCTGGGCACATCTGTGTGTGAGAGGAAATCAAACGAGTGCTATCAGACACTGCCAAGATAGCAAAATAGTGAGAAGTGGAAAAAAGTACTATTGAAAAAGCAGTATGTTCTACCTGGAATATATCTTAAGAAATATATACAGTTATATTAATTGGTTATTTTAAATAAAATAAATAGAAATACTACATCCAATAAAATTATTGTTTCAAATCTAAATAAAGAGAAGAAAATTTTCTACTGTTTTGAAAATGGCTAAAACAATTAAAAACATAAAACATGGTGGAAGAAGATACTCAACTGATACTTTGACAAATTAATATTACAGTTAATGAAATGTTTATATTTTAATAGGGTACAATTTACAGAGTGAAATATACTGATTTTATGTATATGATTCAATAAGTTTTAACATTCATGTTTATCTGTGTAACCAATAAAAATAATGAACATTCCCATCACCCCAGAAAGTTCCCTCCTGAACCCTTGCATTTAATCTCCAATCCCCATAAACAGCTCTTCTAATTTCCGTTACTATAGATTAAATATGCTGGTTCTTGCATCTCATATAAATGGGGTCATACAGTAATTACTCAACAAAGGAATTTTTAAATATGACATTAAAAGAAACCAAACTAATTCAAGTAACTGCATTATAGCAGTGTTGTTATGTGATATGTAATTTTTGATCAATTACAAAAATATTTTCCTTAATATTTGTTTGCACATGCCCCAGATTATGCCATGATATTTTTTCTTATGTTACTTGCATTAGGATAGGAAGAGCTAAACAAATAATGGTTAATTGAATGCCCCATTTGGAATATCCAGTGTCAACTCATGTTCACTGCTGCAAAATACATGAATTATGGTAAACATTTTTAAAAAATATCTAAATTTGCATAATTCCATAGCTGTAAAAGTATCAGCTAAGAAAATTAAAGGCATATGAAATTTTATGTACAACTTGCAAACTCGAAGTGAGAATAGGATAGGACTGGGAATGGAGCCAAGTAGAGAATGAGGGTGGGGCAGTAGGAGAAAATTGACATAGGGAGGAGTACAGATTTGTGCTGAAAGTCCTCAAAGAGCCCAAGAAACATTTTTCCTAACCTGTCACCATCCTCTTTCCATAAATGAAGGCACACTGGGAAGTCCTCTCAAAGGAGGAAGGAAAAAATAGCAGACTCTGGGAATTATAGTCATGTTTTTAGCAGAAGAACTACTGTAATCAGAAAGTATGTCAATAATTGTCAGAAGGTTAATACAGGGTTTTAGTGTATTATGCCCTAGGACTAGACATTGATCCTGAAACAGAGAATAGTCCCGTAATCAAGAACACTAAGTCTCTACCTTATAGAACAGTAAACACCATCCTCCTCTCCTTTCACACTCCCATTGATTTTGGTTTTCTGGCTAATGCAATAAATTTAGGTACATGCATAGTGTGCAATCAGTAAGAAATTGATATTTTGGAAGAAATTGTATCATTCTTATATACAATGTTCATTACACTTATTATATCATATAATTTCTCTAAAAATTAAACCTTATTATCAAGACTTATAGCAATGCTAGTTACAATGTTAACAAGTTATATTTTGTAGCAGTTATTTCCAGGAGACCTTTGGTTTGTGTTTAGATGATGGCTGTGGAAAGTGGGCAAGAGTGGGGATGGAAGAAGTGGTGAGTGAGGAGTGGATTAGGCTAAAAGGGGTATTGCTAAACAAACAACCTGTGGAACTTCAAGGGAAGATTATGACTGTCAAATGTGGTACATAAATTTGATTCAGTTATACTCTAGGACATTTTAGAATTACAACAGCTTTACTTGCCTAAACTTCTCTAAGATAAGACAGTAAAATATATACCAATATTCCTTGTTTCCAACTCATCACCAATTTCAGCTAGTTCCAAAACTATAACCATTGGTAAGTCTAACTTAGAACTTGAAGTATTCCTCATTGACTTTTTAATTTATCAAACAAAACAAGATTTAATTAAATATTAAAATAATCTCAACATATTTTTATAATAGTATATGGGTCGAATTCATGTATAGATACATTGATATTTCAAAGTCTGAAACTGCATTATACTTAAATTGAGTAAAACTGAAAATGTTTTGGTTTCCTTTTCAAATTTTTTTTAGTTAGCAGCCATTTTGATGTTTCTTATCAAATACTTTTGCAATTAAATGACAAATATTCTATATTCAGAAATTTCATATTTAAGATGTAAATTAGGACAACCTTCTGCTTAAACAATCTTTGATCCCTTTCTTTTAGGGATATTTATAGTACAAAATGAAAATCTTATTACCATACACCCCAGAGGTTACATTTCCCCTCCCGTAAAGCTGCCACGGAGGGGAAGACGGAATCTGAAATTGTTTGGTCCTTCATTTCTCAGATGTGGATCACAAGGATTCTCGTCAAGCAGCATGTAAAAGCATTTTAAAATTGAAGAACACATTTTATTAAAGCAAATTTTACCATAAACAGAAATTGTTAGGCACAAACTCTCACATAACACTCTACTGTTTGTTTGAGAGAGGAAGTAAAGGTTTCTCACCTTCTTGAAAGCTGAACTGTCCACAGCAGAAAAGCTGCTTTCTTTAAAACAACCATAACACAAAGCTTATGATAAAGATATTTTCGTAATGTTTAATACATGGCAGCAGAATTTATCCCAAAGCGGAATCATGATTATTTATTGTTAATGGTGTGTACTGCACTGTATCAGACCTCTCCTCCATTAGAAAGAATTATCTCAGGGATACACCACTTTCAATGAGGCAGCTGCTAACTTGGGACAGTTTGAAAGGATACAGTGTACAAAGTAGTGCTGCTGTGAAGGCAGTTTCCAGAAGTCAATGAGCATGCACCACTTTCATCCCAGAGGCAGCCTTACTTCACTTAGTATCTATATTATTGAAAGACCATATTAAAGATTCAGTACACTAGGGATTTTGGATAATCTAAACTGAAATTTCATATGATTAATAGTTTGTACATTAGAAAATAAGAAAGTGTGGAGGAGCCCTAGAATCATCCACTTACTATCACTCTGTTTGGCAGAGAAGTACAGTGTCTTAGTCTAGCCAAGAAGATGCAAATAAATTCAGAATATGATTTCTTTCTTTCTGTCTGCCTTCTGTTCCAAGTTTAAATGCTTAGTATTAGATACGGTTCCAAGATCTAAAACTGTGGTAAAAGAGATTATATTAGTTTCCCAGACTAAATTTAATGGCAACCTACTCTGCTATAAGTAGGGTGTGTGTGTGTGTGCACGCATTTACTTGTGTTTTAATAACACATGAGATCAGAAATAAATATTGCTTATAGACCAATTTTCATGTGGGTCTGTTCACTTTGTATACCAAACACTTGACTTAAATGGTCAGATAGAACACACTTTGTTGTTCGAATTCTAGAAATAATGGCAACTGAACTTGGGACCTCATGAATCATTGAAAATGATCAAATTCAAATTCAAAAATCAGGACTATATATACTTTCCTGTGTTATTTACTTAAGAAAAATACAAATAAACAACAAATAAACAATCCCTAAAAACAATACAGTAGTGTTCTAACCTAAATTTAGAGTTTCCTTTCAACATAAACCTTGTGGAAAAATTTTACACACATGCTAATGGAATAATCTTTCTTCTGGTTCCAGCTGGATTTCTCTTTTCCAAGCCTTGGCTAAAGTTCTTCTATGTACCACATGAGGTTGCAGCAATGCAGTCACTTCTTTAGAGTGAGCCTTCAACTTTGATTCTTGTTTGTGAACCTGTTCAAAATCCATCTTTAATGCAGCTTTATCACTTGATTTACATGCAGTCTAACATCCTCCTTTAGATGCTAAAAAATATTAATGCTGCTCGCTATGGCCAGAGATGTCATCCCTGCTTCTCTATTCCCTGCCAGGATGTGGAAATGAAAATTCATTTTTTGCTTTTTGATTTAAGTTCCTTATAGCCTCTAGATATTAGACTTTTGCTGGGTGTATACTTTGTGAACATCTTCTCCCATTCTATAGGTTGTCTGTTTACTCTGCTGATAGTTGCTTTTGTTACACGGAAACACTTTAATTAGGACCCACGTGTCAATTTTTGCTTTTGTTGCAATTGCTTTTGAGGACTTAGCCAAAAATTTTTGCTGATGAATTTTATGCTGATTTTGACAAGGTTTTCTTCTGGGATTTTTATAGTTTGAAGTCATATATTTAAATATTTAATCCATTTTGAGTTAATTTTTGTATATGATGAAAGGTAAGGGTCTAGTTTCAATCTTCTGCAAATGACTAGCCAGTTGTCCTAGCACTACTTATTGAATAGGAAGCAGTTTCCCTGTTGCTTATTTTTGTCAGCTTTGTTGAAGATTAGATGGTTGTAGGTGTGCAGTTTTTTTATGGGTTCCCTATTCTGTCCCATTGGTTATGTGTCTTAAAAAATGGGCAAAAAACCTGAAAACACACCTCTCAAAAGAAGACATCCAGATGTACAAGCAGCAAAAAAAATAATAATAATAATGAAAAAATGCTCGTGATTATTAGTCATCAGAGAATTGCAAATCAGGGTGGCTGGCAAGATGGCCTAATAGGAACAACTCTGATCTGCAGCTCCCAGAGAGATCAAGGTGGAAGGCGGGTGACTTCTGCATTTCAAACTGAGGTACCTGGCCCATCTCACTGGGACTGGTTAGACAGTGGGTGCAGCCCACGGAGGGCGCATCAAAGCATGGTGGGGCCTTGCCTCACCCAGAAAGTGCAAAAGGTCAGGGAACTCCCTCCCCTAGCCAAGGGAAGCGGTGAGGTACTGTGCCATGAGGAACTGTGCATTCTGGCTCAGATACTATGCTTTTCCCATGGTCTTTGCAACCTGCAGACCAGGAGATTCCCTTGGGTGCCTACATGACCAGGGCCCTGGATTACAAGCACAAAACTAGGGGGCTGTTTGGGCAGACACCAAGCTAGCTGCAGGAGTTTTTTTTTTTTTTTTCATACCACAGTGGTGCCTCGAATGCAAACGAGACAGAACCGTACACTCACCTGGTAAGTGGGCTGAAGCCAGGGAGCCAAGTGGTCTAGCTCAGTGAATCCCACCCCCATGGAGCCCAGCAAGCTCAGATCCACTGGCTGGGAATTCTCAATCCCAGCACAGAAGGCTGAAGTCAACCTGGGATGCTACAGCTTGGTGGGAGGAAGGGCATCCACCATTACTGAGCCTTGAATAGGTGGTTTTCCCCTCACAGTATAAACAAAGCCTCCAGGAAATTCGAACTGGGTGGAGCTAAATGCAGCTCCACAAAGCTGCTGTAACCAGACTACCTCTCTAGATTTCTCTTCTCTGGGCATTGCATTTCTGAAAGAAAGCCAGCGGCCACAGTCAGGGGCTTATAGATAAAACTCTCATCTTTCTGGGACAGAGCACCTGGGGGAAGGGGCAGCTGTGGGCACAGCTTCAGCAGACTTAAATGGTCCTGCTTGCTGGCTCTGAAGAGAGCAGCAGATCTCCCAGCATAGTGCTGAAGTGCTGCCAAGGGACAGACTGCCTCCACAAGTGGGTCCCTGACCCCCATACCTCCTGACTGGGAGACACCCCCCAGCAGGGGTCAACAGACACCTCATAAAGGTGGCATCTGGTGGGTGCCCCTTGGGGATGAAGCTTCCAGAGGAAAGAACAGGTAGCAATCTTTGCTGTTCTGCAGCCTCTGCTGGTGATACCCAGGCAAACAGGGTCTGGAGTGGACCTCCATCAAACTCCAGCAGACCTGCAGCAGAGAGGCCGGACTGTTAGAAGGAAAACTAACAAACCAAAAGGAATAGCATCAATATCAATAAAAAAAAAGTCCATGCAAAAACGCCATCCGAAGGTCACCAACATCAAAGACCAAAGGTAGATAAATCCATGAAGATGAGGAAAAACCAGCGCAAAAAGGCTGGAAAATTCCAAAAACCAGAATGCCTCTTCTTCTCCAAAGGATCACAAGTCCTCTCCAGCAAGGGAAAAAAACTGGATGGAAAATGAGTTTGATGAATTGACAAAAATAGGCTTCAGAAGGTGGGTAATAATAAACCCCATTGAGCTAAAGGAGCATGTTCTAACCCAATGCAAGGAAGCTAAGAACCTTGAAAAAAGGTTAGAGGAATTCCTAACTAGAATAACCAGTTTAGAGAAGAACATAAATAACCTGATGGAGCTGAAAAGCACAGAACAAGAACTGTGTGAAGCATACACAAATATCAATAGCCAAATTGATCAAGAGAAATAAAGGATATTAGAGATTCAATATCAACTTAATGAAATAAAGCCTGAAGACAAGATTAGAGAAAAAAGAATGAAAAAGAATGAACAAAGCCTCCAAGAAATATGGGACTATGTGAAGAGATCAAACCTATATTTGACTGGTGTACCTGAAAGTGATGGGGAGAATGGAACCAAGCTGGAAAACACTTTTCAGGATATTATCCAGGAGAACTTCTCCAGCCTAGCAAGACAGGCCAACATTCAAATTCAGGAAATACAGAGAACACCACAAAGATACTCCTCGAGAAGAACAATCCCAAGATACATAATCATCAAATTCACCAAGGTTGAAATGAAGGAAAAAATGTTAAGGGCAGCCAGACAGAAAGGCCAGGTTACTTACAGAAAAATAAATAAATAAATAAAAGCCCATCAGACTATAGCAGATATCTCTGCAGAAACCCTACAAGCCAGAAGAGAGTGGGGGCCAATATTCAACATTCATAAAGAATTTTCAACCCAGAATTTTATATTCAGCCAAACTAAGCTTCATAATTGAAGGAGAAATAAAATCCTTTACAGACAAGCAAATGCTGAGAGATTTTGTCACCACCAGACCTCCCTTGTAAGAGCTCCTGAAGAAAGCACTAAATATGGAAAGGAAAAACTGGTACCAGCCACTGCAAAAACATACCAAATTGTAAAGACCATTGACACTATGAAGAAACTGCATCAACTAATGAGCAAAATAACCAGCTAGCATCATAATGACAGGATCAAATTCATACATAATAATATTAACCTTAAATGTAAATGGGCTAAATGCCCCAATTAAAAGACACAGACTGGCAAATTCGATTAAGAGTCAAGACCCATTTGTGTGCTGTATTCAGGAGACCCATCTCATGTGCAAAGACACACATGGGCTCAAAATAAAGGGATGTAGGAACATTTACCAAGCAAATGGGAAGCAAAAAAGTAAAAAAATTTAAAAAGCAGGGGTTGCAATCCTAGTCTCTGATAAAAGAGACTTTAAACCAATAAAGACTTTGTCAAAAAAGACAAAGACAGGCATTGGGCATTACATAATGGTAAGGGGATCAATGCAACAAGAAAAGCTAACTATCCTAAATATGTATGCACCCAATTCAGGAGCACCCAGATTTATAAAGCAAGCTCTTAGAGACCTACAAAGAGACTTAGATTGCCACATAATAATAGTGGGAGATTTTAACACCCCACTGTCAATATTAGACAGATCAACGAGACAGAAAATTAAAAAGGATATTCAGGAGTTGAATTCAGCTCTGGACCAAGCTGATCTAACAGACATCTACAGAACTCTCGACCCCAAATCAACAGAATATACATTCTTCTCAGCACCACATCACACTTATTCTAAAATTGACCACATAATTGGAAGTAAAATACTCCTCAGCAAATGCAAAAGAATGAAAATCATAACAGTCTCCCAGACCACAATGCAATCAAATTTGAACTCAGGATTAAGAAACTCACTCAAAACTGCACAACTATATGGAAACTGAACAACCTGCTCTTGATTGACTACTGGGTAAATAATGAAATTACGGAAGAAATAAATAAGTTTTTTGAAAGCAATGAGAACAAAGACACAACATACCAGAATCTCTGGGACGCAGCTAAAGTAGTGTTTAGAGGGAAATTTATAGCAGTACCTGCCCACAGGAGAAAGCAGGAACAATCTAAAATTGACACACTCACATCACAGTTAAAAGAACTAGAGAAGCAAGAGCAAACAAATTCAAAAGCTATCAGAAGACAAGAAATAACTAAGATCAGAGCGGCACTGAAAGAGATACAGACACGATAAACCCTTCAAAAAATCATTGAATCCAGGAGCTGGGTTTTCTGTTTGTTTGTTTTTAAGATTAACAAAGTAGGCTGCTAGCCACACTGAAAAAGAACAGAGAATAATCAAATAGACACAATAAAAAATGATAAAGAGGATATCTCAAATGATCCCACAGAAATACAAACTACCATCAGAGAATACTATAAAAACCTCTAATCAAATAAACTAGAAAATCTAGAAGAAATGGATAAATTCCTGGACAAATACACCCTCCCAAGACTAAACCAGGAAGAAGTCAAATCCCTGAATAGACCAATAACAAGTTCTGAAATTGAGGCAGTAATTAATAGCCTACCAATCAAAAAAGCCCAGGACCCAGACGGATTCACAGCCAAATTCTACAAGAGGTACAAACAGGAGCTGTTACCATTCCTCCTGAAACTATTCCAAACAATAGAAAGAGAGGGACTCCTCCCTAACCCATTTTATGAGGCCAGTATCATCCTGATACCAAAACCTGGCAGAGACACAATAAAAAAAGAAAATTTCAACTGATATCCTTGATGAACATCGATGTAAAAATCCCCAATAAAATACTGGCAAACGGAATCCACCAGCACATCAAAAAGCTTATCCACCACAATCAAGTTGGCTTCATCCCTGGGATGCAAGGCTGGTTCAACATATGCAAATCAATAAATGTAATCCATCACATAAAGAGAATCAATGAGAAAAACCAATGATTATCTCAACAGATGCAGAAAAGGCCTTCGATAAAATTCAACACTGCCTCATGCTAAAAACTCTCAATAAATAAGTATTGATGAAATGTATCTCAAAATAATAAGAGCTATTTATGACAAACTCACAGCCAATGTCATACTGAATGGGAAAAAGCTGGAAACATTCCCTTTGAAAACCAGGCCAAGACAAGGATGCCCTCTCTCACCACTCCTATTCAACACAGTATTGGAATTTCTGGCCAGGGCAATCAGGTAAGATAAAGAAATAAAGTGTATTCAAATAGGAAGAGAGGAAGTCAAATTGTCTCTGTTTGCAGATGACGTATTGTATGTTTAGAAAACCCCATCGTTTCAACCCCAAATCTCCTTAAGCTGATAAGCAACTTCAGCAAAGTCACAGGATACAAAATCAATGTGCAAAAACTCACAAACATCCCTACACACCAATAATAGACAAACAGAGAACCAAATCATGAGTGAACTCCCTTTCATAGTTGCTACAAAGAAAATAAAATACCTAGGAATACAACTTACAAGAAATGTGAAGGACCTCTTCAAGGAGAACTACAAACCACTGTTCAAGGAAATAAGAGAGGACACAAACAAATGGAAAAACATTCCATGCTCATGGATAGGAAGAATCAATATCGTGAAAATGGCCATACTGCCCAAAGTAATTTATAGATTCAATGCTATCCCCATCAAGCTACCATTGACTTTCTTCATGGAATTAGAAAAAACTCCTTTAAATTTCATATGGAAACAAAAAAGAGTCCAGATAGCCAAGCCAATACTAAGCAAAAAGAACAAAGCTGGAGGCATCAAGCTACCTGACTTCAAACTACGCTACAAGGCTACAGTAACCAAAACAGCATGATACTGGTACCAAAACAGATATATAGACCAATGAAACAGAACAGAGGCCTCAGAAATAACACCATGCATGTACAACCATCTGATCTTTGACAAACCTACAAAAAGAAGCAATGGGGAAAGCATTCCCCTTTTAATAAATGGTGTTGGGAAAACTGGCTAACCATACACAGAAAACTGAAACTGGACCCCCTCTTTACACCTTATATAAAAATTAACTAAAGATGGATTAAAGACTTAAACATAAAACCTAACACCATAAAAACCCTAGAAGATAAACCTAGGCAATACCATTCAGGACATAGGCATGGGCAAAGACTTCATGATTAAAACACCAAAAGCAATGGCAACAAAAGCCAAAATTGACAAATGGGATCTAATTAAACTAAAGAGCTTCTGTACAGCAAAAGAAACTATCATCAGAGTGAACAGGCAACATACAGGGTGGGAGAAAATTGTTGCAATCTATCCATCTGACAAAGGGCTAATATCCAGAATCTACAAAGAACTTAAATAAATTTACAAGAAAAAAACAAACAACTCCATCAAAAAATGGGTGAAGGATATGAACAGACACTTCTCAAAAGAAGACATTTATGTGGCCAACAAACATATAAAAAAAGCTCATCATCACTGGTCATTAAAGAAATGCAAATCAAAACCACAATGAGATACCAGCTCATGCCAGTTAGAATGGTGATCATTAAAAAGGCAGGAAACAACAGATGCTGGAGAGGATGTGGAGAAATTGGAATGCTTTTACACTGTTGGTGGGAGTGTAAAGACAGTGTGGCAATTCCTCAAGGATCTAGAAACAGAAATACCATTTGACCCAGCAATCCATTATTGAGTATATACCCAAAGGATTATAAATCATTCCACTATAAAGACACATGCAGACGTATGTTTATTGCAGCACTATACACAAGAGCAAACACTTGGAACAACCCAAATGCCCATCAATGATAGACTGGATAAATAATATGTGACACATATACACCATGGAATACTATGCAGCCATAAAAAAGGATGAGTTCATGTCCTTTGCAGGGACATAGATAAAGCTAGATACCATCATTCTCAGCAAACTAACACAGGAACAGAAAACCAGACACCTATGTTCTCACTCATAAGTGGGAGTTGAACAATGAGAACACATGGACACAAGGAGGGAAACATCACACACTGGGGCCTGTCGGGGGGTGAGGGGCTAGGGGAGGGATAGCATTAGGAGAAATACCTAATGCAGATGACAGGTTGATGGGTGCAGCAAACCACCATGGCACGTGTACACCTATGTAACAAACTTGTACGTTCTACCCATGTATCCCAGGATTAAATTATTAAAAAAGAAAGAAATGCAAATCAAATCACAATGAAATACCATCTCACACCAGTCAGAATGGTTATTATTAAAAAGTCAAAAAATGACATGTTGGCAAGGCTGTGGAGAAAAGGGAATACTTATGCCCTGTTGGTGGAAATGTAAATTAGTTCAGCCACTATGGAATGTATTATGGAGATTTCTCAAAGAACTGAAAACAGAACTGACATTTGATCCCGCACTCCTATTACTGAGCATATACTCAAAAGAAAACAAATCATTTTACCAAAGAGACACTTGTACTTGTATGTTCATCATGGTAGTATTCACAATAGTTAAGGTAGGAAATCAACCCAGGTGCCCATCAACAGATGATTGGATAATGAAAATTTGATACCTATACACCATGGAACACTATGCAGCCATAAAAAACCAAAATCATGTTCTTTGCAGCAACATGAATGCAGCTGGAGGCTATAATTCTAGGTGAATTAATGCAGGAATATGGAAGGAAATACTACATACTCTCACTTATATGTGGGAGATAATTGAGTACACGTAGGCATAAAGAAGGGAACAACACGCACTGTAGACTGTTAGAGGAGTCAGAAGGGGAGACAGGATGGGTTGAAAAACTACCTATTGGGTACTATGCTCACTACCTGGGTGGTGGGACCTGTACCTCAAACCTCAGCATCATGCAACATACCCATGTAATAAAACTGCATATGTACTCTTTGTATATAAAACGAAAGTTGGAATTGCAAAACAAGAAAACTTCTATTTTTATATTTCATGTTACCTTCATATCACTCATAAATATATCACATAGGGTCAAATAATAAATGCAAGATAACTAATGGTTTTACCTAGAAGACTATATTACACTGGTGATTTTTCATTTCTTGAAAGTAGATTACTTACATGAGCATAGCATTTTTATGTGATGCAATTTAGATAAGCACTGGCAGCAAAATGAAAGCTGGATTTCAAATGACACATCTAAAATGTTTCATTCTGGTAGCTGTGTTGCTCGAAGCTGACATGATTTCACAAAGTGTTACTAATTAAGATGTGTACTTAAATGGTATTTGTAAAGTTAAATAAGAAACTGATATTCAACCAAACAATTCTCGGAGAACTTCTAAATATTATATATATTTCCATTCTTGGTTTTACATATACAGATTTTATATATGTACATGTATATGTAAAATCTGTATATGTAAAATCAAGACGTAAAAATCTGTATATGTAAAATATTTATGTATTTCACCTATACATATTTATGGTTGAAATAAAGAATATCATAAACCACCAGCATAAGACATATAATGTTCAGGTTTGTTTTGCTTTAGGGATTATTTTCTAAGAAATATCAATATTTTTAAAAATGAAAAACGTACAACATACTAAAAAACTTACTTGTTAGTTTTGTGGTATGATGAAGCATGTTTTTATTACAGCTACAGTCATGGGAATAAAAAGAGTGTAATAATGTCAGATTATGCCAAAGTTCTTTGCCCAGAAGTCCATTGCTAAGACATCTGCCTTATCCATGAGTCAGAGCAGATTGACAGCTATATTTTTAAACAAATGTGTCATCTTGTAAACCAGTGACTGTATCTTTCATTTTAAGTATCTAAAAAGCAACTGGCTCCTCCAAATCAACGATTCCCTGATTTAATTATAAATTTGATACCATTGAACGTATTTTTGTTGTTTCCATTGTTGTAATACCTTAATGGGATAATAATTTAAGAACTATATTTAGACTAAAACATATATGATTGATTAAAAACAGAAAGTTTGGTGGATAAGCTTGTAATAAGTTCAAAGTATACAAAACAGAGAAGAATCAGAAAAATCTAAAGTCCTTGATGTTTGAAATAGAAAAGAGTTACTATTAAGACTCCCTGCAATGAACCTATAAGTGAAGATGGTAGTAATCTCTTAACATAATCAGAGGGTCTTTTGGAAGCAGTAGCAATGTAAGAAACAGTATTTATAGATAGTTATTTGCAGTATGCAAATTAACTGTAACTGAAGACAGCTGAATAATAGCTTTAAGAAACATCACTCTGACAATCACATTTAAAATCCAGTGATGGGAATTTTAAAGAAAGTGTCACAACTGAAGAGAAAAGTCTCTGTTAAAGATAATTCCAGAAAAGGATACTCAAAGCAGTACTAGTTTTCCAATTGCTGATTCTTCCATGAAAACCAGCTTCAGAATTTCCTTGGTAGTAAAAATTTGTACAATAGGACAAACAATGATGACCCAGAGAATCAAATCAGCTTTAGGTTGAAAAAAAAAAAACAACTTTATGCTCAAAAATATGTGCTTATTGGATAATATTGTCAATCATTTTAGTATACTTACATACTATTTTTAAATGACTGCTTAGAGGTCGCCTGTTAGTTGGTTTTTTGCCTTAGAGGAAATAATGGGAAACTGATAATTTGGACATTTAATTGATACTTGGTTAAAAGGGTTAAACTCCTCTATTATCTCAATAATAGAAAAATGACACCTAGTTGTCTTATTTAGCAGGTATGATGCTGAGACCAAAGAGAAACCAAAACTACAGGACGAAACTGTGAATGTTTTGGTTTTCTTTTTGCACTACAAGATATGCAGACTAAAATGGAATTTGAGCATCAGATGAGAGAGTTTATTATGAGAATGAGTTGTTTGAAATTTATTTTATTTACATGAGATTCATGGGTGAAATAACAAATATAATTAACCACCAGCATCCTCAAATTGTCTTTTTCCTGAGTTCCTTTCAATCTACAGTATCATGCAACCACCAACCCTCTCAGGAAGACATCGTTATCAACATTTTTATCAAAATAGGTGAAAAACATTCTATACCACATTTGGGGCAGTATTCTTAGTGCAGTAACTTCACTGATTGCTCCTATATGGTATAGAGAGTGGAGAAAAACAGTTGCCATCTGAATCTATATACTTATATGAAAGACTATGTTAATATACTGTGACATTGACTGAGAAGCAAACCAAAATAATTCAATGTTGAATGTGAAATGAGCATTAATTCTCTTCAATTTAGCCCAAATTTCCCAAGTTGACAGGCCCAATGAAGAAGGAATCCTATCTGTTAGTCAAGAAGAATAGTAAAAATGTTTTTTTCTGATGGTAATTAATTTTAAAGAGTGCCAGACCCCATGGAGTATACAATTTTTATATGAATCCATAGAATATTCACAGGGTATGTGCTGCTCAGAGCTGTCCAGAAAAATAGATCAATAGGAGATATGTTTGTTTGTTTATTATATGGAATTGGCTTATGCAATTATGAAGGCAGGTAAGCCCCAAGATCTACAGGGCAAGCCGGAGACCCAAAATTGATGATGGTTTAGTCCCAGTCCAAGTCGGAAGGCCTGAGAACCAGGAGAGCTGGTGGTGTGCTTCCTGTCTGAAGACTGGCAGGCTGGAGACGGAGGAACGGCCAGGGTTTCAGTTTGAGTTTAAAGGCAGGAAAAAAGTCAATGTCCCAGCTTCAAGGATGTTGGACAGAAAAAAAAAAAGGTCTCTCTTATTTAAAAGAGGGTCAGCAATTTTGTTCTACTGAGGATTTCAACAGATTGGATGGGGCCCACCCACATTGAGGAAGGCAATCTGCTTTACTCAGTCTACCATTCAAATGTTAATCTCATCCAAATACACCTTCATGAAAACACTGAGAATAATGTTTGATCAAATATCTGGGCACCCTGTGGCCCAGTCAAGTTGACACATAAAATTTTTCATTACAGGGTATATGTTTATGCTTCATCACATTTATGATATGCAAAGTTAATAAATAATTTTGAAGTTAAATAAAAATGATAACCAGCAACAGACCATTTCATGGAAAAGTAAAGCAGAGAGATTAAGATCAATGCATATAATATTCATTGCTTTTTCATGAAATTGTGGATTCTAATTGTAACTTAATCAAATGATTAAAATTTTGTTTTCATTTTAACAGATTAAAAAATGATTAGCTAGTAATTACCTGCTTAATGAAACTAAAGAGTAGAATTCAACATTGTGTGCAAATCTAATAGTTTACCACAGAGAAAAGTAAATAGCAATATCTAATATTTCAAAAATTTTAAATGTTTTCTCTTCTAATCACTCTTATGAGATTGTTATTTAGTTTAATATCACAAATATTTTTTGAGTAGATAACATGCAAGTAATATTCTTGAAACTGTGGTGGAGTAGGGGAGGGTACACATACGAATCAAATAAAGTCTCCTACATCAAGCTTCTTATATAGTAATTACACTTTATTGAAATAGTGGCATAACTCTAGTTATAGTAGAACATAAGTTCACATAAAATTATAAAGAGTGACATGAAAAAAAATAGAAAGCAATGGAGGGTTTTAAGTTAGAATTTAAATATGATGTATTCTGTGTTTCAGAAAAATCTTTCCAGCTGATATATGATGGATTATAAGGAGGTAGGAATGGAGTAAAGAGACAGGCAATTATGGGGTTTAAAGTACTTTAAATAAAAGATAGTCATAGATGAAATCAGCATCCCCGCAGTGGGGGTGGTAAGTGGTCAGATTTCAGGATATATTTTCAAGGTAGTGATGGCTGAATTTAGAAGCAGGTTTTTAAAAAGTACACAAGAAAGAGAATAATCAATAATGGCACCTAGCTTTGCAGACTAAATAAATTCCTAATTTACTGTGATGGGGAGGGCTTGAGGGAGAATGGATATGAAGGAAAAATTAATAGTTCTATTATGGTCATGTCCAGTTTGAGATGTTCATTGTCCATCCTGACAGAGATTGGAGAGAAATCATTGCATAGATGATGCTAGCGCTCAAAGAAGAGACCTAGGTGCTAGATAAGACATTTGAATCAATATATGGATAGTATTTGAAGGCATAGGAAAGAATGAGATGGCACAGGTAGAAAAGGTAGATGCAGGAGCCCATGGGCACTTCAACATCCAGAGCCCAGTAAACAGAGGAGGAGGAGGCAGGAAATGTTTCTGAGGAGAGGCTGTGAGGGAGGGAAACCAGCAATATTAGAATACTAGAGAGGTATGTGTTTATAAAGGAGGCAATAGGCAGTGGTCAGCCTTTTCAAGTGCTTCTGGGAAGTGACAGAAAATGACAGAAAACTGACTGATGGCTTTGGCAATATATAAGTCTTCTGTCACCCTAAAAAGAACTATTTTAGCGGATTAGAGAGTATAAAAGCCTTATTGGAGCTCTGCCACTAGCTATGAAGTTGCAGCAGTGATGCAGCAGCCCACACCATTGCACCCTTACTGGCCTCTCCTTGCCTAGCAAGAAGGCCCTGCCACAGGAACAAGGCCAGGTTTGTTGATCTCTCTGAGGCTATTAACTGAACCTGGACAGTGATGCCCTGCATTAGGCAAAGCAGGAGTCAAAAGAGTACCAAAGACAGGTCCAGTCCCTCACTGGCAAGCACTCAAAGGAATTGAGAAATCTCTGCAGTGCCAGCTATGTGAAATAGATGAGAACTTTGCTGTGAACTATCAAGACACTATTGGCCTCATGCAGGATGAGATTCAGAATGGGAAGGAAGAAATAATTAAGGCCTGCCACCTTAATCAATGTCAGGACCTGTGGGATGCTCACAGAGCCCTTGACTTTGAGATTGCCACCTACAGAATGCTGCTGGAAGGTGAGGAGAGCAGGATTTCTCTGTCTCTTCCAAACTTTTCCTCTCAGAACTGGAGGGAAACCATTCTGTGTTCACTCCCTCTGGCTGACAGCCACTCATACAGGACCCTTCTGACATTTAAAACTGGGAGATGGACAGGTTATCAATGAACCTTCTCAGCCTCATGATTAGCTTGATGAAAACTGCACATACTCGCTGCAGCAATGTATCACCAGCAAGAATAAAAAGGAAGACTATATCCTAAAGAAACAGCCTTCAAATGCCTTTCTACAGCTTTTCAGTAGCATAAGATAAATTTGGAATAGAAATAAGCTACAGTTCTTAAGAATTAACATTCCTAAAAGATTTAGAACAAAAGTTTAAAACATAGTCTGGTTTATGAAGAAGTTTTGTGCTACACCGGTTTTGTAAAAATATTTTGAAAATCGTTATAACTGCTTTTTTTTCTAGCAAGTATTGGACTAACTTGTTTCTACTTCAATAAACCTTTGGAAAAACCAACCAGGAAACAACAACGATTTTAAAAATACTTCTTGGGATGAGTTGAAGAGAGAATGGAAGGTAAGAAACTGGGGAGAGCAAGAATGCTTTCACTTTTTGAGGAGTTTCGTTGTTAAGGAGAGAAGTAAACAAGATCAGTAGCTGGAGGAAAATGTGGGGTCAAGAGATGAGTTTTGGTTTTGGTTTTTAAAAATGGGTGATATTGAGACATGTATGGGCTAATTCTGTGGAGATGAAAAAAACTGATAATGCGGGTGAAAGAAGGTAGGTATATAATTGCAGGAACAAAGCCTTTGAGAAGAAAGGGGATGAGGTTCCAGGTCAGGAGGAGCTGGCCTAAGGAGCAGACACTCTCTTTCATAACAGGATAGAGGGCTGAGAAGTAGTTGGAGATGCAGGCAGGTTTTTAGAACTCATGGTGGAAACATGAGATCTTGATTTCATCAGACTACACTGGTTTTCTCTGTAAATGTTTTTGAGAGGTCATCATATGAATGTTAAAAGAGAAGATTTTGTTGAAGATTTGAGGAGAAAAGGATAGGACAGTGAATTTAACAGGAAAATGTAGTGGTATTCTGGAAGTGTTTAGTGTCCCTTCAAGATTTAAATTGAAGCCAGTTTTTCAGTTTTTTTTTTTTTTTTTTTTTTTGAGATGGAGTCTTGCTCTGTCGTCCAGGCTGGAGTGCAGTGGCATGATCTCGGCTCACTGCAACCTCCGCCTCCTGGGTTCAAGTGATTTTCCTGCCTCAGCCTCCCAAGCAGCTGGGATTACAGGTGCATGCCACCATGCCCAGCTAATTTTTTATATTTTTAGTAGACAGGGGGTTTCACCATGTTAGCCAGGATGGTCTTGATCTCCTGACCTTGTGATCTGCCCACCTTGGCCTCCCAAAGTGCTGGGATTACAGGCATGAGCCACCGCACCAGGCATGTGGACCTTTTATTAGTCAAATTTTGTTTTTCATGTACACTTAGAAAGTAAGAAGGAAAATATGCTTAATTGCCACTGTTTTGCCAGATGGATATGATGGCTAGACCATAGAATCTAAGAGAGGTAAAGATAAAAGTTATTATGTGGGTGACAAAATAATCTGTACACCAAACCCTCATGACATGCAATTTACCTATATAGCAAACCTGAACATGTATACCTGAGCCTAAAATAAAATTTAAAAAGAGCAGCAAGTTCTCAGTACATTAATATTTGATTATTGACTTTATTTTCTCTGCTGTTACACATGTATTTTCTAAAAATACTACAAAGCTGACTCAGATATAAAAAATAAGCAATGTAGTACATGTGGCCTTGAATCTTATTCCAATTCAAACTTTGATTCAAGTTATTTGAGCACAGATTTTGAATATCAAGATAAATAGCCTATATACTTTGTGTTAAACCATTTAGAACACATATCATATAGATCAATTAAAGAATGCATTAATAAATAGAACTGTATAAACAATCCAAAGTGGAAGGAAGAACTTAGAAGAATGCCAAAAAAGAGAATATAAAAGCAATTATAGCACACTCAATAAAGGGAGAAAACAAGGAGACAAAGGTTATGTCTAAATAATGCCAAAGCAAACAGATGATAAGTGAAACATCTAGTCAATCAGCTGCATGTTTTGTCTATGGGGAGCCTAGAAACTGACTTGACTGATCTATTTTTTTTTTTTCACTGAATTGACTGAATTAAGTGGTTGTTTTTGGAAGCATGTTGACATATGCATAATGAAAGAGTCAGAAAGGAAGAAAAGGAAAGGATGCATTTGGGAAAAAAGTCCTTGGGATCTCGAAGTGATAGGTGATAAGATTAAAAGGTTTTAATTGAAATGAGAGCACATTTTCAGAGGGGGGATGAATTTAGCTACATTAATTCAAATTTGGAAAATAAGCTACAGGAGTGTATTTTCCATAATTATGGGAGACTTGTTTGTGACACAATGGAAATATTTGAAGACTAAGAATATAAAAGTTTCTAAAGGGTCTGCTTTTAGTCTCTTGTATTGATTCTGCTACATTTATTATTACTAGCATATATTACTAAAGTGCAAATTATCTTCCTTGAATTATAATTTCATTTACTATTACAACAATATTCATTTTCCTACCTTTCCTACTTTTTAAATACTGACTTTGAGCTACTCTTCTTAATACTTCACTATACAAGTATACTAACAAAAGAACAACTTCCAAATCTCCTAATGTCAAGATTATCTACCTGCAAACAATTTCTATTTAGAAAGTGCTATAAGTCATATTACGCACTTTCAAATTTATTCCACTTGGGAAGTAGTGAATTACTAAAGGAGACGCACTATCCTGCTAGGTCATGTGAATGGTAACGAGGAGGAGAAAGACACTCAACAGCATACAGTATTTGAAAATAAATATTCTTTTAGGACTTCAATATTTAGAGATTGATGAAGTATGTATATACATACATATAATTTTTAGTTTTGTTTGAAAATATATAAATTGTAGTATATGAAACAAGAAACTCTGCATGAATATTAGGGGAAGATTTATAGAAAGTATAGAAAAAAATGTCATTCAATTGACTCTATAGTACAAATGAGGCCAATACTATGCTGAATCTTTGCTGCTACTTCTAGATTATCTTCCTGATTTTTTTTCCTAAATTCTCTTAAAATGTCTCACTTAAACAATAATTTTTAAAGCTCCATTGAAGAATTACAAGGAAATAACTTGACAAAAGATTCAAACACATTTAACCTTGAAATATATATTTTCAATGATCTTTCCCTGCCCTCTGCCACCCAAAAACCCGTGAAGTGAGGTTCTAAGGCACTGTCCACATGGAACCCAGAGAGTAACTTCTTTCAGAATTCCCTTCTGCCTAACTCTGTAAGCAATATCCTACTTTCCAGAAAGCCATGTGGCCTATCGGGAAAAGGACTGACTTGGAAAACAGACGCTGGTCTTTCAGTTTACTAACTATGATTTTGGATGAGTTGTCTAAATTTTCTGTGTCGATTCAGACAGATGAGTAATGAGTTAAACAAGATAGTGTATGGAAAGTATGTAATACTTGCTTGATTTTCCTTATTGTCTTTACTTTGTATCAGTAGATCACAGCAGTTTCAAAATTCATTTTGTAAACACGCCACTAAAATGTAAGTTGTTTCTCTACTCAGAAATAATGATGTTGAATTTGTTAATAAGAAATCCCTAAATATTTTATATTAAGAATACATAACACGTTTACTTACAGACACTGAAGTTCAACTCCATTTTACTTCCCAAAATACACATTTTTGCGGGGCAAAAATATCTCTATTCAGATCTGCCAGATCTTCTGATAACTTTCAGGTAAGCAGTTGTACTTATCATTCAAAGTTGTAATAGAAATCACTAATATTTTAAGCTCAACAAATTTTGCACATTATTTGTTCCTCAAAATTTGAATCCAAGTGGAAATTGCAGTTTTAAATTCTGAAAGTTTTCTGGCTTTTCACCTTTGTACAAAATATAAGACTTTCACTAATTCATACAAAATATATGAGCGATTGGCGAATCATGTATATGTTCTTAACCAAATGCTTAACTGAAAGTTTATACCAAATGTGAAATAAATGATATGAGTTCTTATATTTAAGCAATAGGTGATATGCTTAAAATAATCAGTAACAAAAATAACTTTTATTTATAATAATAAAGAGTGAGCAAATAGAGATAACTTAAGGAAAAGACAATAAAATGCTCACAAATAATTTTTTTAGGTTTCTTACAAAATTTTGAGTGCAATGTAATTTTTTCAAAAGATCTTTAATAATTTTGAAGCAATAGATATGTATTCTTTTATGTTAATTTGCTAAACCTCATTTCAATCTCTCTTTATTTTCTGAAGTCTCATAAGTAACATCTGTCATCCATCACTGACTGTCATCTGAGGGGAGAAAACAAGGAATGTTCCAAGTATGTTTTGAAAACTCTATGGAAATAAGTTGTTTAGACAGAGTAAGAGGTGTTAAATAGGAAAAATAGCCAATTTTGAAAGACAGGGATCAGCTGTACAATGGGGGCAAGGGGGAGAAAAGACAAAAAAAAAATTAAAAGATTTTATCAATAACAATAACAACTTGAATATCCATCCTGGTCCTATTTTTTTAAAGTAAAACTTAATTGAAGAATTGAATGAAATTCTTATCTCATTGTTCAGTTGATAAAATTTAATGTTAAATTAACTTCTCTGTTTTAGGCAAGGGATAAATATGAGGACAGTTTGTTCACACCCTTCTAGTAATAGAAAGTTTGGATGCTAGGGAATGGTATATCAGAAATAATAAATTAATTCCAAAATGTTTTAATAACCAAAAAGAACATTTGAGTCAGATTTAAAAAAAACCACCGATGCATTTGTACAAGACATACTAAACAGCAGCAGAACTCTCTTCTACCCTAAGTGTAGTCCCCACCACACGTAAAGAAAAGATTAGAGATATCTCAGGAGATATATTGGAGCTACATACATGCATAATTTGGTTACAATGAAAACAGTCATCTAATTTACTGATTAGATATCTGTTTATGCAACAGAGTTGCTAATCTGCACTTGTACATTTGAAGCAGGGGAGGGGTTTAGGGAGGGTAGAAAACTTGAGGTATATGGCAGAGTGGAGAGAGAGGGTTATGTATGGAAAGAGCTGCAGTGAGGCAAGTGCACTCTCATTTCTTTGGATGGCAGTAGATGTGTGCCTCATCATGGCCCAGTGGACAATAAGGAAGTAACTGTGCTTTAGATGTCTGCTTGGTATTCTATCAAGAGATCCTGGCAAGCGTGTAAGGATGAGGAGCCAGAGAAGACTCCATCTAAGAAATTCTTCAAAAGAGGTAAAGCCAGAAAATAATCTTCCTTATTTGCAAATGATAAAGAATTTATCAAAGGTGCCTCTAAAGAACCAACTCATGACACATGTAAAATGCCACTATTTAAACACATGCCACAAAGAGGGCTTAAGAAGGAGGGAAAGAAAAATCAATAGAGAAGGGAGTGTGCTTTCTCTCTGAACTACTTTTCTCTATGCCTCGATAAAGATGGACCCAGAAGGGAGAGGAAAGGATGAAAGAACAGCCCTCACTGCTACCTACAAGTGGCTTTTGGCCCAAAGTCAGGTTTGAATTTATGAAAAAAAGGATATGAGTTTGAAACTTTAAGCTGGATAAACCAGAATTGGATTAGATTGTTTCATGCCTTAAAATGATGATAAAGCTACAGGATCCTCTCAAGGTGTAATTGAAAGATGGAAAATGAAGAGTCTCCATGCCATGGCCAAAGGTAAAGATTACAGGGGAAAGAATAATGCTTCATGCTTGCACCCTCAAGTTTGGAAATTCAATACAGTGGTTATGTTAGTTAAGTGGCAATATTTAATTATATCTCCAAAAGTGTGTTCTTTTAAATTTAAGTTTACATAACGGATTATTGGATAAGCTTGACTCTTTCTCTTAAAACATCTAGTAAGAGAAGCCCTTATGATAAAAATCAGTGAAATCAAATCCAAATCTTGATTCCTTTTGTATTTCACATTATTCCACATGAAATTGATTCCTCAGTTATTGACCTTTTCCTATTGCTTTTTCAATAATAGTTCACATATATTTGCACTGGTGCTTTTCTAAAACTTCATGCTATTGTTTTTTTATTTTTATTATTGCTACAATAATACAATGTCACTTTATCAAAATCTACTTGTGTAAAATTGGAAGAGACATAATACCCCTATGTAATTTGAAGAACAAAAGTCTCTTTAACGTAAATGTATTTTTGAAACTTTATGAAGGAAATGATACTAATTAGAAAGGATAAAATATTTAGTGTTCAATGCATTATTTAATATAAAATAATATGAACTAAGTAATTCTTAAAAACCTTGCAATGTTCCATTCTTATTTTGAAAGATTTGTAGAAGTTAGATGAAACATTTTCAGTCTCATAGAATTGACGTGGTATGTTGAGCTTATCATCCTTGATGCTTCTTTAGGGTTACCTGGCCAAGGGTCTTTGCCCACGATTTGTCTTTATTAAATCCAAAGTACTACTCACTTCAGCAGCAAATATACTAAAATTGTGATGATACAGAGAAGATTACCATGGCCCCTACACAAAGGTGACACACAGATTCATGAAGCATTCTATATTTTTCCAGAAAAGATTGGGATTCTATTTTCAAAGTGCTGAAAGAAAAAAAAACTGTCAACCCAGAATTTTGTATCCTGCCAGAATAAGCTTTATAAATGAAAGAGAAATGACATCTTTCCCAGACAAGCAAATGCTGAAATAATTCATCATCACTAGACCAAACTTACAAGAAATGCTCAAAGGAGTTCTTAACATGGAAATAAAAGGTTGACACTCATCATCTAAAAACACATGAAAATATAAAACTCAGAGGTCTTATAAAAAAATTACACAAAGCAAGAAAATGAAGAAAGCAAATAGAAACATTACAAAACCCCACAAATCCATAAAGACACACACACACACACAAACAGAAAATAACATCAAAAGAAACAAAGAATCTACAAAGCAACTAGATAACAATGAACATTATGGCAGGAAATAAATTCACATATATATATCAATTTGAATATAAATTGATTAAATGCACCACTTAAAAGATAGAAATTGGTGGAATGGATTAAAAACAAATCATAATTCAACCACATTCTGCTTACAAGAAACTTACCTTACTTGTAAAGACACATAGGGTGGTGGTAAAGAGATGGAAAGAGATATTCCACACACACAGAAACCAAAAGCAGGCAGGAATAGCTATACTTATATTGGATAAGACAGATTTTACACTGACAACAGTAAAAAAAATGACAAGGCCATTAGATAATGAATGACAGAGTTTGATTCAACAAGAATATATAACAATTTTAACTATATATGTACTCAACACCGGATAACCCAGATTCATAAAACAAACATTACCAGACCTAAAGAAAGAGACGTACAGCAATACAATAATTGTAGGGGACTTCAACAGCCCATTGATAGCACTAGACACATCAAGACAGGAAATCTACCAAGAAACTGTGGACTTAAATTGGACTTTAGACCAAATTAATCCAAAAGACATTTACAGAACATGCTACTTAACAACTGCAGAATACACATTTTTCTTATCAGTGCATGAAACATTGTCCAAAATAGACCATAATTTAGTCCATAAAACAAGTCTCAATAAATTTTTGAAAATTGATATTATATCAACTATCTTCTCAGACCATAGTGGAATAAAACTAGAAATCAATTCAAAGAGGAACTGTCAAAACTACATAAATACATTAAAATTGAACAATCACATGAATGATCTTTGGGCCAATGATGAAATTAAGAGAGGAATTTAAAAATGTTTCAAAATAAATTAAAACAGGGACACATCATACCAAAACATCAGGGATACAGCAAAAGCAGTGCTAAGATGAAAGCTTATAGTGTTAATTACCTACATAAATAATTAGAAAGATCACAAATTAACAACTTATTGTCTTACCTCAAGAAATTAGAAAAAAAAAACAAACCAAACCCAAAGCTAGCAGAAGATAAAAACAAGAATCAAAAAAAAATAAATGAATGAAATTGAGACCCCAAAACAATACAAAGAATCAATGAAATGTAAAATTGTTTTTTGAAAATATAGACAAAATTGTTAGACTGCTAACTAGAATAACTATGAAAAGAAAAATTCAAATAAACATAATCAGAAATGAAAAAGGAGACATTACAACTGATACCACAGAAGTATAAAATACCAAGGACTACTATGAAGAACTGTATGCCTGTACACTTACGAACTAAAAAGTCTAGAAGAAATGTATAAATTCCTGGAAATACGCAACCTTTCCAGATTGAACCTGGAAGAAATATATATCCTTAACAGATCAATAATGAGTAGTACAATTGAAGCAGTAAAAAACAAACCTCCCAACACAAGCCCAGGATCAGATGGATTTACAGATGAATTCTACCAAACATAACAAACAAGAACTGATACTTATCCTACTGAAAGTCTCCCAAAAAAATTGAGGAGGAGGGAATTCTCCCCAGTTCGTCCAATGAAGCCAGTATCATTCTGATACCAAAGTTAAACAAGAACACAGGAATATCATTCTGATACCAAAGTTAAACAAGAATACAGGAACAACAACAAAAACAACAAAATGACAAGCCGGTATTCTTGATGAATATAGATGCAAAAACCCTCAACAAAATACTATCAAACCAAATGCAACAGGACATCAAAAAAACAATATACCATGATCAAGTGGGATTTATTCCAGGAATGCAAGGATTATTCAATAGCTACAAAATGACAAATTTGATTTGCCACATACACTGGATTAAAAACAAAATTCATATGATCATCTCAATAGATGCAGAAAAACATCTGATACCATTCAGCATTTCTTCATGATTAAAACACTCAACACACTAGTCATAGAAAGAAAATACCTCAAAATAATAAAAACCATATATGATAAACCCAAAATAATAAAAACCATATATGATAAATAATAAAAACCATGTATGATAAACCAACATCATACTGAACAGGAAAAAGTTGAAAGCATCCCCCTCTAGGATCTGGAACAAAACAGGATGCCCACTTACACCACTCCTATTCAACACAGTAATGGAAGTCTTAGCTAGAGAAATCAGGCAAGAGAAAGAAATACAAATCATCCAAATTGGAAAAGAGGAAGTCAGATTATCTCTGCTGATGTTATTATCTTATACCTACAAAAGCTTACAGACTCCTCTAAAAGACCCCTAGATTTGACAAATGACTTCGGTAAAGTCTCAGTATACAAAATCGATATACAAAAATTGGTAGCATTTCTGTACACCAATAATGATCAAGCTGAGAAGCAAATCAAGAAGTCAATTCCATTTACACTAGTTACAAAAAAATCAGTATAAAACACTTAGGAATATATTTAACCAAGGAGGTGAAATATCTCTACAAGGAAAACTAAAACCCACAAATAAAATAACTTGCAGATGACACAAAGAAATGAGAAAACATTCCATGCTCATGGATTAGAAGAGTCAATATTGTTAAAAATTATCATATTGCCCCAAATGATCTATAGGTTCAATGCAATAACTATCAAAATACCAATGTTATCTTTCACAGAATTAGAAAAAAAAAATCCTAAAATTTATATGAATCCCAAAAAGAGCTCAAATTCCCAATGCAATCCTAAGCAAAAAGAACAAAGCTGAAGGCATCACATTATCTGACTTCAAATTATACTATGAGGCTATTGTCATATAATAAGTAGTATAGTAACCAAAACAGAATGGTACTGGTATAAAAGTAGACACACAGATCAAGGGAACAGAATAGAGAATTAAGAAATAAAGCATACATACCTACAGCCAACCGATCTTTGACAAAGTTATCAAAAACATACACTTGGAGAAAGACACACTATTCAATTAATAGTGTTGGGAAATTTGAATTGTCAGACACAGGAGAATGAAACTGGACCCCTATGTCTCAGCATATACAAAAATTAACTCAAGATGAATGAAAGCCTTAAATGTAAGCCCTGAAATTATAAAAATACTAAAAGAAAACCTAGGAAAAACTCTTCTGGACATTGGTCTAGGGAAAGAATTCTTGATTAATACTCAAAAGCAAATTCAACAGAAACAAAAATAGACAAATGGGATTTAATTAAATTAAAAAGCACTACATAGTAAAAGAAATAATCAACAGAGTGAACCAATAACCTGCAGAATGGGATTAAATACTTGCAAACTATACATCTTACAAAAAACTAATATCCATAATCTACATGGAACTCAAACCACTCAACAATAACAAATCAAATTAACTGCTTAATAAGTGGGCAAAGAACACACACAGATATTTTGCAAAAGAAGACATAGAAATGATCGAGAAGCAGATGAAACAAATGTTCAACATCACTAATCATCAGAGAAATACAAATTAAAACCACAATGAAAGACCATCTTTTTTTTTTATGCTTTAAGTTTTAGGGTACATGTGCACAACGTGCAGGTTAGTTACATATGTATACATGTGCCATGTTGGTGTGCTGCACCCATTAACTCGTCATTTAACCTTAGGTATATCTCCTAATGCTATCCCTCCCCCCTCCCCCCACCCCAAAACTGGCCCCACTGTGTGATGTTCCCCTTCCTGTGTCCATGTGTTCTCATTGTTCAATTCCCACCTATGAGTTAGACATGCGGTGTTTGGTTTATTGTCCTTGCGATAGTTTGCTGAGAATGATGGTTTCCAGCTTCATCCATGTCCCTACAAAGGACATGAACTCACCCTTTTTTATGGCTGCATAGTATTCCATGGTGTATATGTGCCACATTTTCTTAATCCAGTCTATTGTCGTTGGACATTTGGGTTGGTTCCAAGTCTTTGCTATTGTGAATAGTGCTGCAATAAACATACGTGTGCATGTGTCTTTATAGCAGCATGTTTTATAATCCTTTGGGTATATACCCAGTAATGAGATGGCTGGGTCAAATGGTATTTCTAGTTCTAGATCCCTGAGGAATCACCACACTGTCTTCCACAATGGTTGAACTAGTTTACAGTCCCACCAACAGTGTAAAAGTGTTCCTATTTCTCCACATCCTCTCCAGCACCTGTTGTTTCCTGACTTTTTAGTGATCGCCATTCTAACTGGTGTGAGATGGTATCTCATTGTGGTTTTGATTTGCATTTCTCTGATGGCCAGTGATGATGAGCATTTTTTCATGTGTCTTCTGGCTGCATAAACGTCTTCTTTTGAGAAGTGTCTGTTCATATGCTTTGCCCACTTTTTGATGGGTTTGTTTGAATTTTTCTTGTAAATTTGTTTGAGGTCATTGTAGATTCTGGATATTAGTCCTTTGTCAGATGAGTAGATTGCAAAAATTTTCTCCCATTCTGTAGGTTGCCTGTTCACTCTGATGGTGGTTTCTTTTGCTGTGCAGAAGCTCTTTAGTTTAATTAGATCCCATTTGAGAGACCATCTTACATCAGTCACTTATTAAATGGTAGAAAAAAATAATGGATGTTGGTGAGGATGTGGAGAAAAGAGAACACTTGTACATGGTTGGTGGGAATGTAAATTAGTGCAGTCTTTATGGAAAACAGTATGGAAATTTCTCAAAGAACTAAAAATAAATCTATCATTCAGTCCAGCAATCCCACTACTGGGTATATGTCCAAAGAAAAAGAAATCATTATATCAAAAAGTTACCTGTACTTGTTTGTTTATCACAGCACTACTTATAACAGCAAGAATACAGAATCTATGTAAGTGTCCATCAATGAATGATTGGATAAAGTTATTGAATACACACACACACACACACACACACATACAAACACACACACACAGACACGAGTACTATTCTGCCATCATGTATTTTGCAGCAACATAAATAAAACTGAAGGACATTATTTTAAGTGAAATAACTCAGAAAATATTGCATGGTCTCATATGTGGGAGCTAATTTGTACATATGGACATAGAAAGTGGAACAATAGACAATGGAAACTCAGAAGGGTGGGAGGTTGGGAGCAGGGTGAGGGATAAGACATTCCTTAATGGGTACAGTGTTCATCACTCGGGTGATGACTGCTAAAAGCTCAGAGTTGACCACATGCAACATATCCACGTAACAAAACAACACTTGTACTCACTAAATCTATAAAAACCAAATGAATCCAAAGCACGCTTTAACCACTAGAAATAATTCAATACAAAATAAAGTTGGCAATAGCTAAAAATGAAAAAGTTAGCATTATTATTAACCAAAATGTAAGATATAGTAAAGTCTTTGGTAACATTTAGACCCATAAATTCAATACAGGTAAAAATGGACTTCATAGAAATAAAGATTTTTTTGTAAGGTTCCTAGTGGCAGAAACTATATTTAGGAGAATGTGATATCAATGGTGTTGCCAGGCATGTGAATATCACACAGTATGGTGTATTAGTTAAATTCCCAGGTTTGAAGCATCTACTTGAATTCCACTCCCAAATCTGTACCAAATGTATATCTTTGGAAAGATACTTAGGTATCTATGCCTCAGTTTATTATTTTTTTATTTGTGAAATCAAAACAATATTATCTATCTACCCAGGGTGCTAGAAGTTATATATAAAATTTAGAAGCATATATTTAGAAGTATATATATATATGTATAAAATTTAGAAGCATGTCTGGCAAATAGTGCCTGCTAAATAAATATTATCTACTAGTGCTGTTATTATTAGGGAATGATATTCCAGACAAAGAGAATGTTAAGGCAAAACTAAAGGGGGAAATGATTGTGGCATATTTTGAGGAAGAGAAAGCCTGTAATGGGTAGACTAGTCAGAACTTAAGAAGGAGAGTAGGTACTCATGGATCCTGAGGCGCTCTATAACCAAAACATAAGCTTGGATTTCACTCTAGGTGCAGTGCTGAACACTTAGATGAATTTAAATGCTGAGGAGAATTGTTTCGTGTGCAAGGAACAGAAAGTAGGATGGCTTTCTCTACACATACTAGAAAATCTGAGTTGAAAGTTAAAAGGTAAATAGGGTAGTTCAAAGAGAAAAATCAACTGATGGTGGTCCTTAGTGCATTAATTTAAAGGCTTTGTATTTGAGACAATAGAGAATTAGAAACCATTACTATTTCTGAGAAGGGAAGTGATTCACTTAGTCACTTACTTAGACAACATTAAACAGAAAACAACCCCGGAATTACAGATTTTTATAGAAAGATGCTGATGGCTTTTAGGAGGTTGCTGATGATCTGTATTGTTTTATTTAACTTATATTACCAAGAGAAAATTATGCCAGTAAAAAATGAAGTTGAAAATAGTTTGATGGATTTCAAATTTCTATCCAATCTGAGAATTTCAGGAGGTATATTAATCACTATTCTAATTATATGAATAATTTAGACAAAGGAAGAGGAAAAAGGGGCTGCTCATCCGGGTTAAATTATGCAACTACTGATAGAGCCTGAGGGTGAAAAAAAATCCTATTTTAAAGAGCTGACACAAAACAGCATAAAATTTCAAATAAAGAAAAGCTAAGTAATAAAAATGGTATGTATTAGTTCACATAAAACTTAGCCAATCATATTTTTATATTTTAAAATTATATTAATTATATAATTATATATATATTCATCTTGCCTACGTACATATAATGCTGGAGGGTATTTGTGCAGTATGCCCCCAGCTACACACCTTATTTTAAAACTTCATCACTTTTAGGTTATGATGTAAATACTAAGACATGAAGATGCAGCTAAGGATTTTATAGGCCATTGTAGGACTTCAGTGAAATAGAGAGCCATGTGACAATTTTGAGTAGAGAAATGGCATTATATGACATCATTTTTGAAAGCTTCACTCTAGCACTTTTGTTGATTATAAGTGGTAGAAAGGCAGGAGTATAAGCCAGGAGACCTGCTTAGAGATTATAGTGGTAATCCAGGTAGGAGATGAAAGTGGAAATAGTGGAAGAGATGAGAAGACACTAGAGTATAACATACACAATATTTAATATAGAGCTGAAGAGATATGCAGATGGATAAACTGCAAAGTGTGAAAAAGAGGAATCAAGAGTGAATCCCAAGGTATTTTTTGGACTGTAACTTGGAAGGATTGAGTCAATGCATACTAAGAAAGGAAAGACTGGAACTGGTTTTGTGAGGAAAAAATCAGAAACTCATTATTGGGTTTGAAATGCCTGTTGAAATTCAGGGAAGATTATAAATGGGCAGTTGAATATAAAATCCAGTTTAGGACAGAGACTATGCTGAAGATAAATTATTGGGATTTGTTAGCATATATAGGATGTTTAAAACCATGAGACTAGATGAGACAAAATAGCAAATGAAGACAGCAGAGAAGATATCAAAAGGACTGAGACTAGAACACTGTAAAATGTAGAGGTCAGAGAGAAGAGGTATCAGTAAAAGCTAGTGAGAAAGAGCCAGCAATGAGGAAAGAGAAATCGAATAGTCAGTTGTCCTTAACCACATACTGGGAAAGTATTAACACATAATGAATTGATTTAAATTACAAAACACTATGCTTCAAACTAATGAGTTTAAAACAGAAGAATTACAAAGAAAAATATAGTTCTTCTATTTTGGATAATGCTTTAAGGTAAATAAAAAGTACTTTCCCAGTTAACTTTTTTACTTAAACTCCAGCATAGCATGTCTGTTTTGTGATTTTATCTATCACTGTTTCCAAAAGGCTGCAATTACCAGTGAGTTAAGGCACTTAGGCTTTATTACAAAAGTTGGGGAGTGTGGAGAGCCCAACACAAGCTGACAAAAAAGAAAAATAAGTTTTTAGAGCATCTATGACTAAAAACTATGAATCATAAGGGAATAAAATAATAGAACTGTAGACTTGGACTGAAAGAGCCAATGCACAAAAAATGAAGAAGAAGGAGGAGGAGGAGGAGGAGGAGGGGAATTCAATCAAGAAGACAGTCTAGACTCAAGAAATCTGAAACACTATTTATTAGACATGTGTAATACCTAATAAATAATGTACTAGGCAACAAAATGTTAGCTAATACCACAACTTCATAAAATTCATTATATCTTTTAAGTATATAACCAAGTATATATATATATATATATATATACTTCATTACTCATATATATATATTTCATGATGTACAGTATATAGATATGTGTATATATATACTTCAGTGCTATGTATACTTCATCACTCATGTATATGAGAGAAAGAGAGAGGGAAGGAGAGAGGAAAAGAGAGAAAGAAGAAAGAAAGAAAAGAAAGAGAAAGAAAGAAAAAGAAAAGAAACAAAGAAAAAGAAAGAGAAAGAAAAGAAAAAGAAAAAAAGAGAAAGAAAGAAAAAGAAAGAAAGAAAGAAAGAAAGAAGAAAGGAAGGAAGGAGAGAAAGAATGAAAGAAAGTGAGCTGAAAAACAAAAGGAAGGAAAGAGGAAGGAAAGGAAGGAAGGTGAGAGAGAAGAGAGTGGGAAGGAGAGAAGGAGGGAGGGAAACAAAGCACCACTTTAGGAATCAGTGGATGCGATTTGTTAGTTTTGGGTAATTTTTTTACTTAATTATTTTTTCAAGAGCTGGGGTCTTGCCATGTTGCCCAGGCTGGTGTGCAAGGGCTATACACAGGCATAATGATCATAACCCACCGTATCCTTAAACTCCTGGCCTGAAGCAATCCTCTTGCCTCAGCTTCCTGAGTAGCTGGAACTACAGGTGTATGCCATCACACCCAGCTTAATTTTTTATAAGAAAAAAAAAATAGCTCTCGCAAATTACTACAACTTTCTGCTCTCCATCAATAGTTTTATTTATAACTATGACAATGCATTTAATTCTATTTCTCACCGCAAGTAACAAAATCACCCCAAATAATAAAAATTCTGGTTTTCTTCATGATCTTAGAAATATGCTTTGGTTGCCTAAAGAATATGTGTGTGTGTGTGTGTGTGTGTATGTGTGTGTTTTATATACATATATATCACATATATAAAACACTTGGAACCAAAGAAAACATGGATTTGTGGTTCAAAGTGGTTAAAATCAGAAAGCCTGGAGCATAAGCTTAAAATTAGAAAAAGCAAACAAGATAATTAGAGAAATCCAGAACAATCTGAGATCATCAAGGATTATGACAAACATGTGGTTGGTCTTGAGGCTACCCACTATGTACTTGATGATAACAAGGATAACATCACTATTCCAGCCACAGTTAGAGTTAGAAGAAAGTAGTAGCCCTCTGTCTTTAAATTATACCGTGTATGTAGATACTAATATGAACTGTATTATTATTGAGGAGATGCACGTGAACCCAAATTTTGCTGAAGGACCCTGAGCAATAGTTGAATAAAGTCATTACAACTATTGAATGGCAAAATTTCAGTTATACACGATGAATAAGTTCTAGAGAGCTGCTATACAACATTGAGTTATAGTTAACAACACTGTATTGTGCACTGGAAAATGTGTTAAAAGGGTAGATCTCATGCCAGTCAGAATGGAGATTATTAAAAAGTCAAGAAACAACAGATGCTGGTGATGTTGTGGAAAAAAATGCTTTTACACTGTTGAGAGTGTAAATTAGTTCAACCATTGTGGAAGACAGTGTGGTGATTCCTGAAAGATCTAGAAGCAGAAATAGCATTTGACCCAGAAATCCCATTACTAGGTATTTACCCAAAGGAATATAAGGAATTCTATTATAAAGATCCATGCATGCATATGTTCATTGCAGCAGAATTCACAATAGCAAAGACATGGAATCAATCCAAATGCCCATCAATGAAGAAAATGTGGTACATATACACCATGGAATACTATGCAGCTGTAAAAAGAAATAATATCATGTCTTTTGCAGGGACACAGATGGAGCTGGAAGCCATTATCCTCAGCAAACTAACACAGGAAAAGAAAACCAAATACCACATATTCTCACTTATAAGTGCTTATAAGTGGGAGATGAACAATGAGAACACATGGACACATGGAGGGGAACAACACACACTGGGACCTGTCAGGGGGTGTGAGGGGAGGGAGAGGATCAGAAAGAACAGCTAATGGATTCTGGGCATAATACTTGGGTGATAGATTGATCTGTGCAGCAAACCACCATGTCACACCTTTACCTATGTAACAAAAGGGCACATCCTGAACATATACCCCAGAACTTAAAATAAAATTTGAAGAAAACAAATCTGTAAAGATATATCTAAGGAATACAGAAAATGATGTTCAGTTTTAACATCCCAAAAGATGTTTTTTTAAAAAGTCAGATTGAAGACATTCACTTGTCGAATAATGGTAGAAGCATATTCAAGGTAAATGAAGGTTGGGAAGAATTAAATCTGTAACAATAAATTTTTTAAAAGGGTAGATCTCATGCTAAATGGTTTTACCTCAATAAAAAATCTACAATCATATTTAAAATTTCATTATGCCCATATTGAAGGAAAATAGCCATAATTTCCAAGACTCTTCATCTCCTTCTCTGTTGAGTCTTTTTTCTTCCTTATCTTATGATGTTGGAGTAACCAGGACTTATTTTGCAGACCTCATTGTTTTTCTCTCCTTTGGTCATCTCTTTCAGTCTCATTGCTTCAAATATATGTAGTATTTAAATTCTCAAATTTATATTCTCAATCTAAATCTCTCCCACGAACTGCATATTTGAGCAAAGCATTGAACTAAAATTTATGAAATCTAGACCCTAGACCTCATTTTAGAAAGAAAAACAATTCTAAACCAGTATATCTTACTGCTCCTTCAACTAAAATAATTTAATTATGGCCAATAAACTATAAAGTTTAGGTCCAAATTTCATGGCATCACTTATAATTTCCTTCAAAATCTGGCTCTTGTCTATCTTTATAAGCTGGTCTACCAATTTATACAACAGGTACCCTTTGCATATCTGGCCTTCACCATACATTTACAGTTTCCTAATGTTATAATGGTCTTCCTACCTTCATACAGTGTCCTCTGCTTGAAACTCTCTTTCCTAGTTGTTTTTCAGTCTTTAAGAATCAGCGCAATAGTAGTGGAAGCAAGAGTAATTAATACTTCCTTTTAAAATAATTTTTTGATATTTTTTATTGTGAATATTAATTGCATAACATATAAGAACATATTGTAGGTTCATATAAATGAGCATATATTCCCTGAGGCTTATAATGCTCTGTCTCTCCTTATGATGGTATTTAGCACTTTTCTATGCTTCCTTACCTTATCTATATTTTTAATATACTGTATATCCCCAAGGTAAAGAATCTCACTCCATCTTTATAGTGCCTGCTTAATATGGTTCCTGGTTGCCATTCTATAGCAAACATTTAAATAGATTTCTGTTTAAAAATTTAGCCTCTATAGATTCAAAACTAATAAAATGTATCTCAAATAATTCCTCTTGTATCTGTTTTTAGTTTCAATTAGTAGGAACAAAAAGTATTTTTAATACATTTTTCTATTTTTCTTTTCTTCAAACTCCTTGTGTCTGAAATAATGATAATTTATTATGGATATTATTGTACATAATTTTGAGGTTTTTTTTAAATTAAACTTTGAGATGGCAATGTTGACATTCAGCTTTTAATTCATCCTTAAATGATATGACACAATCTTAGATAAAACTTTTTGAGTTACTCATATCCAAAAAAGAAACTAAACAATTAAAAATTAAAATCATTGCTTAAGGTTATTTTGATGTTATAAATATGAATACACAAACAACTTTTATAAGATTTTAATACCACAATCTCTCTTATTCTGCCTTATATTAAAATGTAATTTTGTAAAACGTTTTTGGCTCAAATATGTTTACAAAACTATCTAACATTCCTTGTCTTACAATATGTCCTGTGAAGTTATTTTCACACATTTCATTTTTTGTCCATTTTTAATAATTGCTTATATATATGTTTAATAGTTTTAATCATCAGTAACTATCTGCACCAGTTTTTCATTGCGCTAATAAAATAGCATTTATATTTTTGTTGAATGATAGCATTTAAACATATAAAGCACATACAGAAATTTATACTCAAAGTTATATATGGAATCCTTACCTGTATTTTAAAATGATTCTTTAACACTTAACAATTGATTTGAATGATATTCTTTATTTGTATTACTGTAGTGTTATGCTAATTAGATATAGTTGTAAACCACTGGATCAATCTATACTAATAATATACAAGATCAGTGATGGTAAAAATGACACTAAAACTGTATAGCAGAACTGAATAGCATGCTGTGTCCTAATGTTGAGGCTGAAGCCTAGCTTCAGTTCATCAAGCATCAAGCAAATATAAAACTAATTATAGTTAGCTTTATAACTATAATTATTTAAGGGTATTGTCTAATCACTCCCATCAGATTTTAAGGTCCTTGAAGAAAGGAAATTTTTCCCTCTAATTAATTTTTTCATGCCCAAAGAGCTTAGCCTAATGTCTAGCAAAAATTGAGTTGTGCAAATGTGTATTTATATAATTACTTAATGAATAGTTACCTCCATAAGCTGATAGATCTCTGAAGCAAAATTCTGTATTAATCATCTTTATTATGAATAGTGAGCAACCAAGAGCTGGTTCCAGTTGACCCTGGATGTGACAGGACAGCCTCCCTGCTCCCAAGTAACAGAGGCAGGATGTGGAAGAATGTTGAGTCACTAAACTCAGCAAATTCAGCGGACCCAAAATTGTGCAGTGAATTTTAAAAAATGATCATTATATCATTTTAAAAGTATAATTTAAAACAAATTTTTTTATCAATTTTTTTCATTTATGGATTATGCTTTTGTGTTTTTTTTAAATTTATTATTATACTTTAGGTTTTAGGGTACATGTGCACAATGTGCAGGTTTGTTACATATGTATCCATGTGCCATGTTGGTTTGCTGCACCCATTAACTCGTCATTTAGCATTAGGTATATCTCCTAATGCTGCCCCTCCCCCCTCCCCCCACCCCACAACAGTCCTCGGAGTGTGATGTTCCCCTTCCTGTGTCCATGAGTTCTCATTGTTCAGTTCCCACCTATGAGTGAGAACATGCAGTGTTTGGTTTTTTGTCCTTGCGATAGTTTACTGAGAATGATTTTTAAAAGTACAATTAAGACTTTACCTCCTACTTATTACATAAATTGGAAGAGAGGATATACCATGCAATATGTCATGTAGATCTTTTACTTTAACTTTATTATTTAGTTTACAAGGTCAGCTGGCAGTTATTAAAGGATGTCAAGTATTTTTGAAAGTAATCAGGAGACTAGATAAATAAAAAGTGAAATCAGTTTGGGCATCATAGAATAAAATGGGAATAAGAAGTTGTAAGCTATTATGAATAGCAGCTGAAACATTGTCTTAACTACTCAAGTATGACCTTCTGTTATTTCTGTACTTTTTATGCAAATACTATCCCTGAAAAGATGGACCATAAAGCACACTAGGTGCCCTGTTTCTTTAGTACATCTGACTTAGTTAAAAAGTAAATTCATTTATATTTCCTAAACATCTATGTTGTTTTTCTAGAACTCATATTTCTGTTAGAGCAGTTTCCAGTTCCACTAGGAAAAAGGACTGGCTATATTCTACAGTCAGGGGCCCTCAAATAGTTCCAATCTCAGGAGGAACTAAGAATTCTGGGTATGTAGTCAACAGCTAGAAGTAGGTATTGAGGTGGTATCCTGTTCCTGAAGGGTGAGCCATCCCATGGGAATGGGGAAATAAAGTACCCAAGTAGCCACACTTGGGACACAGGAACTGAGAGACAGCAAAGAGACATTGAAAACCATATACAAGTGGGAGTGACTATTCTTAGCATTTGGAACTAAGGTAATGTGTTTCCATCCTGTCTTGATCAAATGGGTCAGGAAATTGGGGTAAGACTGAGACTGCAGGTGGTGAGGTATCAGTGGATCACACCACAGTAGTCCACATAAAACAGGGGCAGAAGAAGAAAGGAGTGGCTTGAAATGCAGAAATCCTAAGACTTCTGTATCTCTCAGTGCTCCAAGCATACTATAACAATACTCAATCTCATTGATTAGTTCTTCTGAACTCTAAATTTAGGACAATATGTATGGACTCTCTAGTTATTGTCACACAGGAGTTATACAGAAAAAAAAATGAGCATGTATAGGAAAATGATAATGTCAAAATCCCCTGACTTTCAGAAATGTGTGATTTTTTTCTTAAATATTAGGATCAAATATTCTTATATATACACCTTAAATTATAGTTATAAATTTTATTTTATTTATATAAAATGTCCAGGATAGACAAATTTGTACAGACAAAAGAGAGATTAGTAGCTACTTAATCTAGGTAAATTGACTTAACCTATAAAACTATATAATTGCCCCCTAGAAACTTTTTGTTCTGCTTTTGTGTTAGTCAAGAGTTTTTCAGAGAGACAGAACCAATAGTCTATGTACACACAGACATGCACATACACACACACATGCACGACTTAAACACATGATTTAAAAACGCTGATACTTAAACACATGATTTAAATTTGGTGGCACTCGATTTTTAAAAATTAACTTGTTTTTTTTCTGACGAAGTATTTTAAAATAAAATGCAGACAGACAAGATTATTTTCCCTTTAATTCAGTATGCATCTATCAGAAATAAAACTTGTCTCTTATATGTCCAAAATACCATTATAACACCTACAAAATTAATAAAAAGTCCTTCAAATCATCTAATATTAAGTCTATATTCAAAAATTTCCAGATAATTTCATAAGTGTTCTATACAGCTGGACTTACAAACCAACCATTGTACACTGGGTGTCCCAGCAAGCAAACTCTGATATATAGTCCGTGTGCACAAAGTTGATTAAGGAATATTCTTGGGACCAATGCTTGTGGAAGAGAAGGAAATGCTGTAGGATTGAGCAGAAATTGGACTGTGGGTAAAAAACTTTCTCTACAGCGAATGAAAATTTCCAAAGATGATTACAGCCAACAGCACTCCCAGCACCTGTGGGAATAAATTTTTTAATGCTAAAGAGGGACCTTGTGGCACATAACAATGTCCACTACAAAGATCATCTGTTTCTAAATTTGTTGCTTTACAGTTTCACAAGTTGGCTAAGTACCGATTTCCTTATTCTGCTTGGCTTTTCTTAGCATTCTGTTTCTGATGATTCATGTCTTCCATCACTTCTGGAAAATTCTGAGCTTTTTTTTTTTTTTAAAGTATTATCTCTCCTCACTTTTTCTATTACCTATCTCTGGTTTTCTGATTATAAAAATACCTTCATTGTATCTTCTAAGTCTCTTAATATCTCTTTAGCTGTTTTAATCTGACACTTTACTTCTCCACCTAGTTTTTAAACCCTGTTATACAGGTTTTACAAGTTCCATTTGCTGGACTTTTGAAAATATGTGTGCTTATATTTGATGGTTTCCTGTTCTTAGCCCTATTTCTGATGTATTATTTCTTTAAGCCTATTAAGTATATTTGTATTGTATTTTCCATCTGGTAGTCTCTATAACTATTAATATATTCTTCATTGTGGTTTGATTCTGGCATTTGTTTCTTCTGACTCTCATTTATAGTTTCTTGTTTCCTTTTTTGTGTTGTGATTTTTGACTGTGAGCTCAAGTTTATTTGAATATTATATACAGCAATCTTTAGGACTGGCTTTATGTTACATCCCTCTAAAGGGGATTTGTATTAATGTCTTCTAGATGCCCGAGAACAGAACTATCATGCTGAATTTATTGCTTAGACTTTGGAGTCATGCAGGAAGTCTGACTGAAAGCCTGTTTTATGCTCCAAATTCTCTGGGAAAACTCTACCCTGCTCCTACATCTCAGCCATGATAAACACAAGTTTCTCTCTTTGGGAGGTGGAGTTTTATGTTGCGTATTTGTTTATTTGATTGCTAAGTCATTTACCCTTTCAGAAGGGCTAGATTTACACAGGTTTCTCTGACATGACGTTTCACTTCACTCAGAATCTAGTTTTTCTCCTGTTGCTTAAACATGGTTGATTAAAACTAAAAATCTTGCCTATTAAGAATGGGCTGAGAGAAACACATCTTTCATGTTACCACTCTGAATTTGCGCTTTCTTATTAAGTCTGAAAATCTGCTTACTCTTTTGCTATACATTTAAAAACCGAAGTTCAATTTATTTTTTCAGTATTTGTATGTAACTAGGCTACTTAGTCTTCCATTTCACCAGAAATAAAATTTACTATTATTCTAAAGTAGGAACTTGGTATGCATAATAGTGTCCATTACCTGATGTAGCTTTTTACTTAACATTGTTCATCAATAAATGATAGTATATTTTCTCTTGTCTTCTTGTAGAAACACTGAAAGGAAATGTGGTACCATGGAAAGTACACTGAACTGGGAAATAGAAAGTCTGAGTTTTCAATCCACCACCGAGCCCCTGTGTTACCTTAGGTGAGTCATTAAACTTTCTTGAGGTTTATGTATAGATAAAAAGAGGAAAACAATATCTGTTAAGCATAACTCACTCAGTAATAATACACACCAATAGTAAATATGTATGTCGAAGTGCTTCATCAAAGCTATTACATTATCTAAATACAAACTCTAATTATTAATATGAATATATACTGATGTCACAAAATAACATGTTGTTACCTCATGCATTCCACAGGAGAAAATTACATGAGAGTTTTGGGGAAAAATCACACACACAAATATTGCCATTTTACTTTCAGGTAGTTATAAACAATCTTGTGGCACCCTCAGTCATTCTCTCAGGTAAAACCATAACAGTCAATGGTATTTGATTTTCTTAAATCTTAACCAAAAGAATTTTAGTATTTTTGTTCAAATATGCTTAAAGAAACTTGATAGAAAACTATTTGTTTTTGATGTTTTCCTTAGTCAGTTATCAAATCTTTATTGAGGTTGGTCATGGTGGTTCACACCTGCAATCCTAGCACTTCGGGAGGCCAAGGCAGGCGGATCACCTGAGGTCAGGAGTTTGAGACCAGACTGGCCAACGTGGTGAAACCCCATCTCTATGAAAAACACAAAAATTAGCCGGGCATGGTGGCACAAACCTGTAATCCCAGCTACTCAGGAGGCTGAAGCAGGAGAATTGCTTGAACCAGGAGGCAGAGTTTGCAGTGAACCAAGATCATGCCACTGCACTCCAGCCTGAGACATAGAGTGAGACTCTGTCTCAAAACAAAACAAAACAAAATCTTTATTGAGTGTCCCTGGGTTATAGATCTGTCACTGTGATTTGATGTGTGAAATTATATATTTTACTTTCCAGTTCATTGTATGGCTTAATACAATTTAAACATATGTTTTCATATTGGTGTTGTCTAAAATGCCAAATTTTAACACATTAGAGAACACACAAAAAACAATTACCAATCAATGTTTTACACTCTCATTTTGGGCCAAGTTCCTCACTCTAGGACTGTTGATATAAAGATAATTGACTTAATTCTCCACTTGGTTTTGTGAATGAAAACACAATTTGGGTTTACAAAAAAGGAATCATCAACAAAAGATAGTCACAAAACAAGAGAAGGAAATTAAAGTTAACTCTGAAAATTCAAGGTAAAATCAACATAATCCGTGAGCCACAGTCACCTTTGGTTCAAATGAAAATAGAATGTTAGATTGACTCTTCACCACAAAGTGATATCTAATATTAAGAATGTAGCACAAATATTACCACTGTCAATCTTAAGGCTTTGTCGTCTAAGATACTGTATTCAACACAAAAATATTCACTGCTAATAGTAGAGAACCTCCTGGTTCTACCCTTGACAGTTGTTTTCTTTCTCCTTACTTTTTTCCTTGCTGCTGGGCACTTCATACTGATCTCGTTTCTTATTGATCTCACTGTGTGCTTTTTGTAGATTAGCAATATCAAAAGAGATGGAGGCAAGGAAGAAAAGGAAATAAAAAGAAAGGCAAATGCCAGTAGTAGTTATTTTCTTAAAGTCTCTAGCCCAAATCCCTTGAACACCTTCCTTGCTACTCTGCATCCCATATACATCTATAATTCTAAGTCATGATTCCCACCTAGAATATCCTCTTCGAAACTTCTACCTAATGCCACATATGGATGCTCTCACTCTTCCAGGCATCATTTTCTCTAAGCAAGTCCTCCCTGAGATTCATACTCCCCTTCCTCATGGATCAAGTGTCGTAATCCATATTCAACAGTGCTTTTTGACAAAATTTCTTTTAAACTCTTACTATATGGCCAGCCATACAAAATGACTTAGTTCAACATCAGGTGACTTAATACACATTTCATTCCTTACAAAAACTTTGCGAGGCAATTATTATTATATTTACATGTGATAAATAAGTTAAATAAATGTTCAAGGTGAAGCATTGGATAGTCGCAGAGCCAAAATTTGAACCTGGGTATGTGTCATTCTAATATGCTTGCTTTAACCCAATGCCTCCCAACACTTTACTTCTTAGTATATTACAAATTAAATAGATTCTGAAAACTGCCTAGAAACCTACCTACTAAGTATAACACTATTTCTATGTGGAAATTCATTCAAAGTTTCAAATCACCAACTTACAAATGGACCACAGTCATTTCTTAAAGTGGGGATTACCTGTGTTACCAGAGTGTGCAGAAACATGTTCTTGATCCAGATGATGAATTATGGGGCTGAGACATGGACTGGAAGGGAAGCACAAATTTTCTCCGACCTTTGGGTGCTTGCCTTCTTCTGCTCTGATGGTGAACCCTTGTTATTCTACAAAATAAAAACTCATTACTCCCAGAGGTCTCATTTTCCTTTGAAACAAGGCAAGCTAAAATTTTTTCCAAAGTAAATAAATTGCACAAACTTTATAAATTTGGCCATACAAATTGAATTTATGAGGAAGGATTGAGAGTTGAGTAGAAAGCTTGAAATAAGAAAGTGAAAGCCTTGCTTCTCAGACATTAGAGTGTACAAATCACCTAAGTATCTTGTTTATATGCAGGTTCTGATTCAATAGGCCTGGGATAGTGCCTTACATTTTTTCCTTTGGCATTTCCAGTGAGCACCCAGATGATGCAGATTATGTTGGTTTCTGCACATTCCTTTGGATAACCATAGTTTATTTCATGTAAGGATTTTTTCTGGCTTAAACTATCAATATAGTAGGTACCAATTAATTTTCATTGATTTTACTTACATAAAAATATCTGTACCTACCATAACAAACTTACATAATTTATACACACCACTCTAGCTGAGTTACTTATTTTTTAATGAGAACAGTGTCCTTGGATAGCCATTCCCTAGCCCGCTACAACTTGATGATGTATATATATTTCTAACCTGCTTGCTTAGAATTCTTTTTCTTCTTAAAAATTCCCTGTGTTTTGATACCTTCTGGGTTATATTTAAATTATGAAACAGATGTTACTATTTTTTTCTTGAAGAAGATGACATGAAAAAGATGTTAGAGAAGAAAATTGCTGACTGCAATATTTCAATGTCTATGTGAAAAAGAAATGCTTATTCTACATACATATCAGGAACACTTCAGAATCCATAGCTCTTATAAGGCCCCATAGGGCTTTATTGATACCTAGTCAATTTTTTATCAGTGCCAAATAAAGGCTTTCTAAGATAAATCTTTTACCTCTGACACTAGCAAGATTCTTTCTTGGTTCTTTCATCAGAACATAAATCCTCTTACATATCAATAAATGATGTGGTATTTACATTTGGCAGAACCAGACAGCAAAAGTAGTTAATGTAGATGGGTGTTGTATTAATTATAAATATGATTTGATTCTAGTTTATAGAACTGAATTTCTTTTATAATTTGAGCATGTTATACACGTGAAGAAAGACTGTCCTGAATCTTTTTCACAGTACTCAAGTTTTTGGTCTACCTTTGATGATGACTTCTGAGTACAAATTAATGCCAACTGATTATGAATACTTCTACTAATATCAGGTTATAAATACTTGTATTGATATGATTTACTTACACTTGGTTCTGTTAAATTTTCTGTGGGGGGCATATTTTTTTCCATTTTTTTGGCCAGATTAACAATGTCTTCTTTTGGATGTGACAAAATAGGACACATATATACTAAGTTACTTACTTTGAAAGTATACATCTTTTACTTCAGGCTATCTCTACAATTATAATCCATAATTTAAGCCTTGGCATAATAACAATACCTTACACTTATGTAGTGTTTATATTTCCCAAGTCAGTTTTTTAAAATCTATTATGTTATTTAACATAGGCATTTAGTATAGAGTTACAAAAGCTAAAAAGGGTTTATATTGTTTCCTCTCACACTAAAGGTATTTCACCCACCCATTAGTGAAACATCAGGCAAACAAGTTTTAAAAAGGATTATCCCATTGTCTAAACCCATCCTATGTTGCCAAAATACCAAAGATCCTGTTTCTTTCCTTAGTTTTATTTACATCCTTAAAGACAAGATGCAAAGGTTAAAAGGGCAGTTATTACTGTTCTCACATTAAGAACATTGATATCTATCTGCTTTTGTTTTTACAAAAGGGAGTCACTGTCATAGACCAATAGTAAATAAAATAACTAGTTAATAGCAGAAAACGATTAAAAGAAAAACTGTCTAACATCCCAGGCAGTCAGTAGTCTCATCATTTTTACCCAATCATCTCTGGTTGTTGTTTTAAGTTTTTGCTTTACTTTCATTTATTGATTTAGTGAAAAATAAAATATATATGTATCACGTACAGCATGTTGTTTTGAAATATATATACATTGTGGAATGGCTAAATTAAGGTAATTAACATATGTGTTACCTTACTTATTTGTTGTGGTGAAAACCTTTAGAATCTACACTCTTAGCTTCAAGTTTCAAAAATACAATACATTGTTATTAACTATGGTCATCATATTGTACAACACATCTCTTGAACTTATTCCTCCTGTCTAACTGAAATTTTGTATCTTTTTTTTTTTTTGAGACAGAGTCTCGCTCTGTCGCCCAGGCTGGAGCGCAGTGGTGCGATCTCCGTTCCCTGCAAGCTCTGCCTCCTGGGTTCACACCATTCTCCTGCCTCAGCCTCCCAAGTAGCTGGGACTACAGGCGCCCACCACCACGCCTGGCTAATTTTTTGTATTTTTGGTAGAGATGGGGTTTCACCATGTTAGCCAGGATGGTCTCGATCTCCTGACCTCGTGATCTGCCCGCCTCAGCCTCCCAAAGTACTGGGATTACAGGCATGAGCCACCGTACCTGGCCGAAATTTTGTATCTTTTAATGAAAATCTTCCCAATCCCTCCAAACCCTTTACCCCTGGTAACCTCCATTCTACTCTCTACTTATATGAGTCTAACTTTTTAAGATAACACATGAGTGAGATCATGCAATATTTATCTTTCTGTGTCTGGCTTATTTCATTTAACATAATATCCTTTATGTTCACCATGTTTTAGCAAATGACATATTTCCTTCTTTTTAAGGGCTGAATAGTATTCCATCGTGTATATACACACATTTTCTTTATCCATTCTTCCATTAATGGACACTTTGGGTAATTCCATATTTTGGCTATTGTGAATAATGCTGCAATGAACATAGGAATGCAGATATATCTTTCACATACTGATTTGATTTCCTTTGGATACAAATCCAGTAGCAGGATTCCTGGCTCATATGGTAGCTTTATTTTTAATTTTTTGAGGAACCTCCATACTCTTTTCCACAATGGCTGCACTAGTTAGCATTCTCAGCAATAATATGCAAGTATTCCCTTTTCTCCACATCCTCCCCAAAACTTATTATCTTTCATCTTTTTGATAATTAGCCATCCTGACAAGTGTAAAGTGATATCTCATTGTAGTTTTAATTTGCATTTCCCTGATGATTAGTGATATTGAGCATATTTTCATATGCCTGTTGTCCATTTGTATGTCTTCTTTTGAGAAATAGTTATTCAAGCCCTTTGCCCATTTTAAAAATTGGGTTATTTGTTTTAATGCTATCTAATTGTTTGAGTTATATATTTTAGATATTAACTCTTTATATATTTTGGATATTAACCCCTTATCAAATGTATGGTTTGCAAATGTTTTCTCCCATACCATAAGTTGTCTCATCACTCTGTTGATTATTTCCTTGGAAGTGAAGAAGCATTTTAGTTTGACACAATTCTATTTGTCTATTTTTGTTCCAGCTACCTGTGCTTTTTGGGTCACATTCAGACAAATTATTGCCCAAACCAATGTCATGGAGCTTTCCCCTGTTTTCTTTTAGTAGTTTCTGTGGTTTCAGATCTTTTTATGTTTAAGTATTTAATTCATTTTTAGTTGAGTTTTATGCATGGGACTAATTTAATTCTTTTGCATGTGAATATCCCGTTGTTTCAATACCATTTGTTGAAGAGACTCTCCATCCCCATTGTGTGTTCTTGTCACCTTTGTTGGAAATCAATTGACTGTAACTGCATGCATTTATTTATGGGCTTTCTATTCTGTTCCATTAACCCATAGGTCTGTTTTTAAACCAGTGCAGTGCTGTATTGATTACTATAGCTCTCTAGCATATTTTGAAGTCAGATAGTGTGATGTCTCTAGTTTTTTTATTTTGGGTCAAGATTGCTTTGGGTATTTGGAGTCTTTTGGGTTTCCATGTGAATTTTAGAATTTTTTTCCTATTTCTGTAAAAGATATCATTGGTATTTTGATAGGGATTGCACTGAATCTGTACATAGCTTTGGGTAGTATGACCATTTTAACAATGTTACTTCTTCCAGTCCACAAACATGGGATATCTTCCATTTATTTGTATCTTCTATTTCTTTCATCAATTTTTTATAGTTTTCAATGCACAGATCTTTCACTCCCTTGGTTAAATTCATTTCAAAGTATTTTTTGGTTGCTATAGTAAATGAAATTGTTTTCTTTATTTTTAAGATTGTTTGTTGTTAGCATATAGAAATGCTACTGATTTTTGTATCTGCTGTTATTGTTTTAATGGGAATCTTTAGCTTAATATAAAGAAAAAAACCCTTTTATGCCAGATGCTAATTTTTAATATTATTCCATAGCAAATCTGGCAAGGTAAAATAGTCTATTAAGCCTTGTGTTTTGACTTGTCATCTCAACTGATTTTTCCTATCTGAAAATATTGTCTATTAACATTTCATCTGTTTTATTTTCCTAAAAAATCATTAATTAGCTCTTTTCCAAAATTTGTTCCCCAGAGTAAATTTCTCCTCTGTAGTCTTTATTTTTTCATCTCTGTTTCAAATTTTATTCTCTATCCTTTAGTTTTAAAATCAAATTTAAAACATAGAAGGATAAGCTGAGTGCAGTGGTTGCACTTGTAATCCCTACTTGGGAGGTTGACACAGGAGCATTGCTTGAGCCCAGGAGTTTGATGCTGTAGTGAGCTATGATTGCACCACTACACTCTAGCATGGGCAACAGAGTGAGACCTCATCTCTAAAACAAAAGAAAACAAGAATAGAAAATTTATCTAATGTTTTCAAATCTATTTTGATATAAAATACAATATATAATAAAAGACCTTTTGGAGATGGAATGTAACTTAGATTCTGTAACTAGGTCAAAGCAGGAAATAAAGGCAAATCTAATAACACCTTAGCCTCACATTGGTTAACCAATCTTCTTAATCACCTAGAAAACTTGTTTAGGTGATTTCATTACAGTATTTCTAGGATTATAATAAAAATTATATCTAAAATTTAATAAAATTATTGCCATAATTGAAGTGAGAAAATAACCACTATATAATGATTATTTATTTAGAGATTTTTAAGTGCTCCCAGGAATCAACTTTCAAGGGTTTATACCAGAAACTGTTCAATAGCAAAATAGGAACCAAAAATGATACAGTTTTGATATGGCTAATAAAATGCAATGTATTAGATCAAGGAAGCAGCTAATAAGCTCTGAGCTTCAACTTTGATCTTCTCCACAATAATCTTTGTGAAGGCTTCTACTTCTGCTCCTCTTTGGGCAGGCTGAGACTCTCAAAAATTTTATAACCAATGATAGATGTTTCTCTCTGTCTATAGTTACAATGCATAGCAGAGAACTGAGACAATTTTAAATCTAATTTAAGCCTAATTCCCCCCATTAGGTTACTGATACCTAAAATAATTGCAATGAGTGATAATCCAGGACATTTATAGATGCTTCAGATCAAACAAATCCTGAGCTACATGAAGCAAGATCAACTTCCTCTTGGCTGGATTTGAGTCTTTTAGAAAAGTGCTATATGCTGTTTGGAGTCATATATTCCTTTGCTAATCTGATAAAATCTGTAGGTCCTAAATGCAAATGCTCCCCAAATTGAAAATTGAACATAATTCAATTCTACACATCCCAAACCTACAATGCACAGACCGTGGTTTGAGAACAGCAGAGAATGAAAAGGAAATACGTGATCCACATAAATATCTTTGATATTTAAGTTATGAATATATTTTCCTTAAATACAACTTTTTACTTAGCATGGTACATTTTATGGTTTCTCTAGATATAAATTTCTCTATAAAACACATGGTCCATGCACAAGTCTCACTTTTTCCTACCACAGAAACAGGCCTTACACTGATCCTGCTGGGAGACTTATTACGTGGAAAATTGAAGTTCAGTTCCAGAGGGATTTTTGTTGTGTTTTTTTAGTTGTGTTTGTTTTGTTTTGTTTTGACTAATTCCTTCTGGTGAGAAAACAAGCATAATCTAGAATTTTAAAGTAGGAAGCTTGTGGTTATTAAAAAAATAAAATAAACAAAACAAACCTTTATAAGATTACAGAAGAAAAAATATATAACTTTCAATAGATACAAACCAGTATTTTGTTATATTCCACATTTATTCATGGTTTTCAAAACCTTTCAGCAAACCAGGAATAAATGGAACTTAATCTGAAAACCGTACAGTGAACATCATATTTAATGGTGAACTGTTAAAATATCTAAAATTTTTAATTTAAAAAATTGGAAATCAGACAAGGTATGTGTGTACTTCATTTCTATTACATTTGACACTGTCTGTGTGGGCCTACTTAATGAAATAAGGCAAGAAAAAGAAATAAAAGACATAAATATCACAAAAATGAAGTTAAACTACCTCTGTTCATAGATTATGTGACTGCATATGTACAATACAAGAGAATCTGTCCAACAAACAAACAAACTTTTCACTAGATCCGGTAAGTGAATTCATGAAGGTCTCAGGATACATGGTCAAATACAGTTACACGTCGCTTAACAACAAGTGTATGTTCTGAGAAACGCCCTGCTAGGTTATTTCATCCTTATGCAAACATCAAAGAGTGTACTTAACATAAACCTAGATAATATAGCATACTACATACCTAAGCTATGTGGTATAGCCTAGTGCTTCTAGGCTATAACTTGTAGAGCAAGCACAATATTATGCTAGATACTGCAGGCAAATTGTAACACAATGGTAAGTATTTGTGTTTGTAAACACTTCTAAACATAGAAAAGATGCTATTAAAATACTATGCAGCCATAAAAAATGATGAGTTCATGTCCTTTGTAGGGACATGGATGAAACTGGAAATCATCATTCTCAGTAAACTATCGCAAGGAGAAAAAAACAAACACCTCATGTTCTCACTCGTAGGTGGGAACTGAACAGTGAGAACACTTGGACACAGGAAGGGGAACATCACACTCCGGGAATGTTGTGGGGTGGGGGGAGGGGGGAGGGATAGCATTAGGAGATATACCTAATGCTAAATGACGAGTTAATGGGTGCAGCACACCAACATGGCACATGTATACATATGTAACAAACCTGCACATTGTGCACATGTACCCTAAAACTTAAAGCATAATAATAATAAAATAAAATAAAAAAATAAAAAACAAAAAATTAAAGTTAACGCTCTTGTTCCAAAAAAACAAACAAAAAAAAGAATCTTACGTGACCAGTCTCTTAGGTGTGGTCTGTCCTTGCCCAAAGTATGGGTTATGTGGCACATGCTGTAGAAAAATTATTATTGTTATTATTATTTTATTATACTTTAAGTTCTGGGATACATGTGCAGAATGTGCAGGTTTGTTACATAGGTATACACGTGCCATGGTGGTTTGCTGCACTCCTCAACCTGTCATCTACATGAGGTATTTCTCCTAATGCTATCCCTCCCCTAGCCCCCCAACCCCTGACAGGCCTCGATGTGTCATGCTCCCCTCCCTGTGTCCATGTGTTCTCATTGTTCAACTCCTGCTTATGAGTGAGAACATGTAGTGATTGATTTTTTGTTCCTGTGATAGTTTGCTGAGAATGATGGTTGCCAGCTTCATCCATGTCCCTGCAAAAGACATGAACTCATCATTTTTTATGGATGCACAGTATTCCAGGATGTATATGTGACACATTTTCTTTAACCAATCTATCATTGACGGGCAATAGGGTTGGTTGCAAGTCTTTGCTATTGTGAACAGTGCTGCAATAAACATATGTATGCCTGTGTCTTTATAGTAGCATGATTTATAATCCTTTGGGTATATACCCAGTAATGGAATTGCTGGGTCAAATGGTATTTCTAGTTCTAGTTCCTTGAGGTATCGCTGCACTGTCTTCCAGAATGGTTGAACTAATTTACACTCCCACCAACAGTGTAAAAGCGTTGCTATTTCTCCACATCCTCTATAACATCTGTTGTTTCCTGACTTTTAAATGATTGGCAGTCTAACTGGCATGAAATGCTATCTCTTTGTGGTTTTGATTTGCATTTCTCTAATGACTGACGATGATGAGCTTTTTTTCATGTTTGCTGGCTGGTTAAATGTCTTCTTTTGAGAAGTGTCTATTCATACCCTTCACCCACTTTTTGATGGGGTTGGTTTTTTCTTGTAAATTTGTTTAAGTTCTTTGTAGATTCTGGATATTAGCCCTTTGTCAGATGGATAGATTGCAAAAATTTTCTCCCATTCTGTAGGTTGTCTGTTCACTCTGATGATAGTTTCTTTTGCTGTGCAGAAGCTCTTTAGTTTAATTAGATCCCATTTGTCAATTTTGGCTTTTGTTGCCATTGTGTTTGGTGTTTTAGTCATGATGTCTTTGCCCATGCCTATGTCCTGAATGGTATTGCCTAGGTTTATCTTCTAAGGTTTTTATGGTTTTAGCTCTTACATTTAGGTCTTTAATCCATATTGAGTTAATTTTTTTATAAGGTGTAAGGAAGGGATCTATTTTCAGTTTTCTGCATATGGCTAGCCAGTTTTCCCAACACCATTTATTAAATGGGGAATCCTTTCCCCATTGCTTGTTTTTGTCAGGTTTGTCAAAGATCAGATGGTTGTGGATGTGTGGTGTTATTTCTGAGGGCTCTGTCTGTTCCATTGGTCTATATATCTGTTTTGGTACCAGTATCATGCTGTTTTGGTTACTGTAGCCTTGTAGTATAGTTTGAAGTCAGGTAGTATAATGCCTCCAGCTTTGTTCTTTTTGCTTAGCATTGGCTTGGCTATATGGGCTCTTTTTTGGTTCCATATGAAAATTAAAGAAGTTTTTTCTAATTCCATGAAGAAAGTCAATGGTAGCTTGATGGGGATAGCATTGAATCTATAAATTACTTTGGGCAGTATGGCCATTTTCATGATATTGATTCTTCCTATCCATGAGCATGGAATGTTTTTCCATTTGTGTCCCCTCATTTCCTTGAGCAGTGGCTTGTAGTTCTCCTTGAAGAGGTCCTTCACATTTCTTGAAAGTTGTATTCCTAGGTATTTTATTCTCTTTGTAGCAATTGTGAAAGGGAGTTCACTCATGACTTGGCTATCTATTTTTTGTGCATAGGAATACTTGTGATTTTTGAACATTGATTTTGTATCATGAGACTTTGCTGAAGTTGCTTATCAGCTTAAAGAGATTTTGGGCTGAAACAATGGGGTTTTCTAAATATACAATCATGTCATCTGCAAAAATTTGACTTCCTCTCTTCCTATATGAATACACTTTATTTATTTCTCTTGCCTGATTGCCCTGGATGGAATGTCCAATACCATGTTGAATAGGAGTGGTGAGAGAGGGCATCCTTGTCTTGGCCCGGTTTTCAAAGGGAATGTTTCCAGCTTTTGCCCATTCAGTATGACATTGGCTGTGGATTTGTCATAAATAGCTCTTATTATTTTGGGATACGTTCCATCAATACCTAGTTTATTGTGAGCTTTTAGCATGAAGGGGTGTTGAATTTTATCAAAGGCCCTTTCTGCATCTATTGAGATAACCATGTGGTTTTTGTCATTGGTTCTGTTATGTGATGGATTATGTTTATTGATTTGCATATGTTGAACCAGTCTCACATCCCGGGGATGAAGCTGGCTTGATTGTGGTGGATAAGCTTTTTGATGTGCTGCTGGATTCGGTTTGCCAGTATTTTATTGAGGATTTTCGCATCGATGTTGGTAAGGGATATTGGCCTGAAATTTTTGTTGTTGTTGTTGTGTCTCTGTCAGATTTTGGTTTCAGGATGATGCTGGCCTCAAAAAATGAGTTAGGGAGGATTTCCTCTTTTTCTGTTGTTTGGAATAGTTTCAGAAGGTATGGTACCAGCTCCTGTTTGTACCTCTTGTAGAATTTGGCTATGAATCTGTCTGGGTCCTGGACTTTTTTTGGTTGGTAGGCTATTAATTACTGCCTCAAGTTCAGAAATTGTTATTGGTCTATTCAGGGATTCAACTTCTTCCTGGTTTAGTCTTGAGAGGGTGTACGTGTCCAGGAATTTATCCATTGCGTCTAGATTTTCTAGTTTATATCAGTAGAGGTGTTTATAGTATTCTCTGATGGTAGTTTGTACTTCTGTGGGATCAGTAGTGATGTCCCCTTTATCATTTTTTGTTGTGTCTATTTGATTCTTCTCTCTTTTCTTCTTTATTAGTCTGACTAGTGGTCTATTTATTTAGTTAATCTTTTCAAAAAACTAGCTCCTGGTTTCATTGATTTTTTGAAGGTTTTTTTGTGTCTCTATCTCCTTCAGTTCTGCTCTGATCTTAGTTATTTCTTGTCTTCTGCAAGCTTTTGAATTTGTTTGCTCTTGCTTCTCTAGTTCTTTTAATTGCGATGTTAGGGTGTTGATTTTAGATCTTTCCCGCTTTCTCCTGTGGGCATTGAGTGCTATAAATTTCCCTCTAATCACTGCTTTAGCTGTGTCCCAGAGATTCTGGTATGTTCTTTGTTCTCATCAGTTTCAAAGAACTTATTTATTTCTGCCTTATTTTCGTTATTTACCCAGCAGTCATTCAGGAGTAGGTTGTTCAGTTTCCATGTAGTTGTGTGGTTTTGAGTAAGTTTCTTAATCTTGATTTCTAATTAATTTGCACTGTGGTCTGAGAGACTGTTTGTTATGGTTTCTGTTCTTTTCCATTTGCTGAGGAGTGTTTTACTTCCAATTATATGGTCAATTCTAGAATAAGTGCAATGTGGTGCCAAGAAAAACATATATTCTGTTGATTTGGGGTGGAGAGTTCTGTAGATGTCTATTAGGTCTGCTTGGTTCAGAGCTGAGTTCATGTCCTGAATATCCTTGTTAATTTTCTGTCTCCTTGATCTGTCTAATATTGACAGTGGGGTATTAAAGTCTCCCACTATTATTCTGTGGGAATCTAAGTCTCTTTGTAGGTCTCTAAGAACTTGCTTTATGAATCTAGGTGCTCCTATATTGGGTGCATATGTATTTAGGATAGTTAGCTCTTGTTGTTGCATTGATCCCCTTACCATTATGGAATACCCTTCTTTGTCTTTTTTGATGTTTGTTGATTTAAAGTCTGCTTCATTAGAGACTAGGATTGCAATCTGTACTTCTTTTTGCTTTCCATTTGCTTGGTAAATATTCCTCCATCCTTTTATTTTCAGCCGATGTTTGTCTTTGCACATAAGATGAGTCACCTGAATACAGCACCCTGATGGGTCTTGGCTGTTTATCCAAGTTGCCAGTCTGTGTCTTTTAATTGGGGCATTTAACCCATTTACATTTAAGGTTAATATTGTTATGTGTGAATGTGACCTTGTGATTATGATGCTAGCTGGTTATTTTGCCCATTAGTTGATGCAGTTCCTTCATAGTGTCTATGGTCTTTACAATGTGGTATGTTTTTTGCAGTGGCTGATACCAGTTTTTCCTTTTCCTGTTTAGTGCTTCCTTCAGGAGTTCTTGTAAGGCAGGCCTGGTGGTGACAAAATCTCTCAGCATTTGCTTCTCTGTAAAGGATTTTTTTCTCCTTTGCTTATTAAGCTTAGTTTGGCTGGATATAAAATTTTGGGTTGAAAATTCTTTTCTTTAAGAATGTTGAATATTGGCTGTACTCTCTTCTGGTTGTAAGATTTCTGCAGAGAGATCTGCTGTTAGTCTGATGAGCTTTTCTTTGTGCATAACCCGACCTTTCTCTCTGGCTGCCCTTAACATTTTTTCCTTCATTTCAATCTTGGTGAATCTGATGATTATGTGTCTTGGGGTTGCTCTTCTCGAGGAGTATCTTTGTGGTGTTCTCTGTATTTCCTGAATTTGAATGTTGGCCTGTCTTGCTAGGCTGGGGAATTTCTCCTGGATAATATCCTGAAAAGTGTTTTCCAAGTTGGTTACATTCTCCCTGTCACTTTCAGGTACACCAATCAAGTGTAGGTTTGGTCTTTTCACATAGTCCCATATTTCTTGGAGGCTTTGTTTGTTCTTGTTCATTCTATTTTCTCTAATTTTGTCTTCGCACTTTATTTCATTAAGGTGATCTTAAATCTCTGATATCCTTTCTTCTGCTTGATCAATTCATCTATTGATACTTGTGTATGCTTCATGAAGTTCTCATACTGTTTTTCAGCTCCATCAGGTCATTTATATTCTTCTCTAACTGGTTATTCTAGTTAGCAATTTGTCTAACTTTTTTCAAGGTTCTTAGCTTCCTTTGCATTGGGTTAGAAAGTGCTCCTTTAGCTCAGAGGAGTTTGTTATTACCACCAGCTGAAGCCTACTTCTGTCAACTCGTCAAACTAATTCTCCATCCAGTTTTGTTCCCTTGCTGGTGAGGAGTTGTGATCCTTTAGAGGAGAAGAGGTGTTCTGGTTTTGGGAATTTTCAGAGTTTTTGCTTGAGTTTTTCCTCATCTTCGTGGATTTATCTACCTTTGGTCTTTGATGTTGGTGACCTCTGGATGGGGTTTTTGTGTGGACATCCTTTTTGTTGATGTTGATGCTATTCCTTTCTGTTTGTTAGTTTTTCTTTTAACAGTCCGGCCCCTCTGCTATAGGTCTGCTGGAGTTTGTTGGAGGTCCACTTCAGACCCTGTTTGCCTGGGTATCACCAGCATAGGCTGAGAACAGCAAAGATTGCTGTCTGTTCCTTCCTCTGGAAGCTTTGTCCCAGAGGGGCACCCGCCAGATACCAGCCGGAGCTCTTCTGTATGAGGTATCTGTCTACCTCTACTGGGAGGTGTCTCCCAGTCAGGAGGCACAGGGGTCAGGGACCCACTTGAGGAGGCTGTCTGTCCCTTAGCAGAGCTCAAGTGCTTTGCTGGGAGATCTGCTGCTGTATTCAGAGCTGGCCCTGGTGGTGTAGGCACCCTAGGGAATCTTCTGGTCTATGGGTTGCCAAGACCGTGGGAAAAGCATAGTATCTGGGCCAGAATGCACCATTCCTCAAGGCATAGTCCCTCATGGCTTCCGTTGGCAAAAGGAGGGAGTTCCCCAACCCTTTGTGCTTCCTGGGTGAGGTGACACCCCACCCTGCTTTGGCTGGCCCTCAATGGGCTGCACCCACTGTCTAACCAGTCCCAATGAGATGAGCCAGGTACCTCAGCTGGAAATGCAGAAATCACCTTCCTTCTGCATTGATCTCACTGGGAGCTGCAGACTAGATCTGTTCCTGTTCAGCCATATTGCCACCCACTGTCCAAAAATTATTTTTATTTCCGCATATGAGTAACAAATAGAACATGTAATTTTAAAAATGAATTTCATTCAGAAAAACATCAAAAGTAAATAAAATATATGAGATAAATTTAGAACAATATATAAAGGAACAAAGCATTGTTGAGAAAGTTTAGTGTTGTTGGAAGTTTCAATATTGTAAAGATGTCAATTATTCCTAAACTACTCATAAGGCAATTAAGATAAAAATTCCAGCAGGCTTTTTTCATAGATATTGACAAGCTTATACCAACATTTATATAAAAATCTATTGGTCTCAATTTGTCTAAACAATTTTGTAAAAGAAGAACAAATTTGGAAAACTTGTACCAACCGATTTCAATACTTACTATAAAGTTATAGTGATCCATACAACATGGCATAAAGATAGATCATAAATAAATACATCAATGGAATAGAATAGAATTGAAAAAGAAGCATACATATACAAATGTTTTTCTTACCAAAGTTTCTGATATAATTCAATAGGGAAAGAAAAATCTTTTGAATGAGTGGTGGTAGACCACTAGATATTGAAAACTAGATAAAGAATAAATAGAAACTTGATTCACAACTAATGCCATACACAAAATTAATTCTAGATGGCTTACAGACCTAATTGTAAAAACAAAAAATATGCATGCTTCTAAAAGAAAACACAAGAACACATCTTTTTATCCTGGAGATAGGTAAAGATTTCCCAGACAGACACAAATATCTACAATAGTAAAAGAAAAAAATATAAACTAGACTGCATTAAAATTAAAAACTACTGTTAATTAAAACACCTTGAAAGAAATGAAAAGCAAGCCCCAGACAAGAAGAAAATATATTCAGAAAAGCAACTCATATCAAGATTTAAAAAATTATAAAAATTATAGTAAAAAGACAAGCAAACAAATACAAAAATTGGAAAAAGTGTTATACAGACATTTCACAAAAAAATGTATAAATGGCCAATAAATGCACATGAAAATGCTCAACATCATTAGCCACCAGGGTATTGCAAATTAAATGCTAGTTATTACTACATGCTTGAGAGAATGACTAAAATTTAAACAATAATTAAAAGAAATTTACAAAACCAACCATTAATAAAGATGCAAAACAGCTAGGCTCTCTCATTCATTGCTAGCAGGAGTATAAAATGTGTGTGGGAAACTGGCAGTTTCTTTAAGTTAAATATGCAACTACTTATGACACAGCAATTTCACTCTTGGCTATTTATAAAATTTTTTTTAAAATGTATGTCCACAAAAGCTTGTACTAGAATGGTCACTGTGGTTAATTTATATTAACAAAAATTGGAAACAAACCAAATGTCTATCAACAAGAGCATAAACAAATTGTGGTATATCCATACAATGGAATATTACTCAGCAATAAAGAGGAACAAACTACTGATACATCCAATCTCATAGATGAATCTCAAAAACATTATTCTTAGGGAAATAAGCCAGAACAAAAGACTGCATACTGTGTGACTTAATTTTTATGAAGTCCAATTATGGCCCAAACTAATTTATGGAACAGAAATTAGTGTAATTTCTGCCTTCAGTGGGGAGGAACAATGTAAAGGGATACTACGGGACATTCTAAGGTGATGATGATGTTCTATATTTCAATTGACGTGCTGGTTACTTGGGTACATACTTTGTCAAAACTCATGGAACTCTATACTGAAGATTTGTACATTTTATCATATAACTATACTTTCATTTTTAAAAATGAAGTTAAAAACTTCTTAGGATAAGAAAGAGAAGCTTCTTGAACCTGGTAATTTTTTTCCTCTGTAAGTGGTAAAATTGGCAGCTGTAGGTCCTTGTAGGGAATTTGGAAAACGTAGGAAGCCTATAACTCAGTGGTTCTTAAATTGGCTGCACATTGGAATCACCTGGGGAGTTTTAAAGAGCAGTGGTGTCTGGGTCTCACCCCTAGAGATTCTTTTTTAATTGCTTTTGGGGGTGGCCTAGGCATCAGATTTTTAAAGCTCCCCAGATAATTCTAAAGTGCAGCCAAGATTAAGAATCATTACTAAAACTGTTACTGGAAGCATGCCGCACTGCCCCTTGGTTTGAATAAACATTTTCAAACATAGTATGGTATTCTTCATAATTTCAAAGTCTTTTATAAACCATATCAATTGGCATATTCATAACCATCATATTACCGCCCTATTGTGATTCCCATGCACATGTAAAAACAAGCAAGAAATCAAATAAAAACAAAAGAGGTTGCACTTGACTTAATATCCGGACTTAACATTCCTATGCTGGCATCTCCTAGCATAGGTTTTGCCCTTTGACATCTATTCACATAGCATCCTAAATTTTTCTATCTACTTGTTAGACCTGAACTATGTCTCTTCTACCACCTCAAAACTTAAAAATGCAGGGACCATATGTATCATTTTAACCACTGTATACAGAACACCTGACATATTATAGAAGCTCAATAAATATACGTTGAATGATAAAAATAAACTCCACCTTATTTGGCAATTTGCTAACAGGAATGATGACTGTTCTTCTCATCTTTGATACAGGAGAAAAATACATGTAATGCTTTTCTCCCCTCCAGTCAGGTCTATGGTGAAGAAGCAAGAATGCTGTGGGAGAAATCTGTTTCAACACACCTGTACCAGACTCTCTGTTGTTTTAGGGATATATCAACCAACAATAGGACAAGTCATGGCTGACTGGAAAGAAAAAGATTATGGGGTCTCTGCAAGGGGGCAAATGGGGAAGACGAATTGTTTGGACTGCTGCTAATCATGGTTTATTATGGGGCTGCTATTAACAGGGCTGCAAACAGCCCACCTCACAGAAGAACAGGCATGCACGCCATTCTTAGATTCCATAAATTGCCTAAGAACAACACAGTGCATCAGCCTTTAATGAGGAAAGCACGCGGAGCAGGCAGCATAATTTAACACCAGCAAATAGAAATATCTACCATGGTTTAACACTCCTTAACCTTCACTTCATTAGACAGCTGCCCTGTCATTTATCTATTTTATTGGTGTTACATTATTAGCAATAGCCAAAAATGGGGCATTGATGCTGAACCATGGATCTGCTTCCAATCAGCATGCAGACAGGGACAAAGCTCCTGTAACATTGTGAGTAGAATGCTCCAGGAGCCAGCCCTCGGGGCATTTCATGGAGTGAGAGATGCAGACATTTGCAGCGTTTCAGCTTTCCCATACTGCACGCTGTGAGTACCTTGGTACCAGAAATTATGAGTGCTGAATGAAATACCTGGCTGAACCCAACCCATCTCTCTTCTACATCCTCCTCAGCCAAAATGGAAACCAAAGACTACAGAGAAAGAGATTTTTGTTTCAGACCACATTAAATCTTTCCTTTCACTCAAACTAATGTTTAATTATAGGTTATTAAAACTAGTTCCTGGCGGGGCGCAGTGGCTCACACCTGTAATCCCAGCACTTTGGGAAGCCGAGCTGGGTGGATCACCTGAGGTCAGGAGTTCAAGACCAGCCTGGCCAACATGGCAAAACCCTGTCTCTACTAAAAATACAAAAATTAGCTGGGCAGGTGGCACATGCCTATAGTTCCAGCTACTCGGGAGGCTGAGGCAGGAGAATCGCTTTAACCCGGGAGGTAGAGGTTGCAGTAAGCAGAGATCACGACACTGCAATCCAGCCTGGGTGACAGAGTGAGACTCTGTCTCAAAAAAAAAAAAAAAAAAAAAACTAGTTTCTTCAATGATTATCAGAATGCTACCCACATAATTTTTTACTAATGGTTTTAGTTAGTTTCATGATATTTTCCAAAGTTAACATTTACTTTCTTGGACTTGAGTGCTAATTATTTCTAAAACTAAATAGGTAGGCTGTGCTGATACACAGTTCTATGGGAGTGTGTATGTGCATGCACACATACACTCCTGCCTGCGTGCACACTCATACACACACACACAGAGATGTGTGTGTTTTTCTTTGTTTTTGGAACAATTCTAAAGTAAAAAGCCATTTCAGAAGCATTACATATATATGTGTGTGTATATATATATATACACGTATATATACGTATATATATACACATATATGTATATATACACACATATATATGTATATATACATATACATATATATTTCACCTTTCTTTTTCTTGGGTTAGGCCCAGGCCACAGTAGGTATGTTAGAAAAAGAGAAACGATTTTCTTTATACTATTTCCAGTGAATATATATATATATATATATGTATATATACATGTGTGTATATATATATATGTATATATATATGTGTATATATATATGTGTATATATGTGTATATATATGTGTATGTATGTGTATATATGTGTATATATACATATATACGTATATATATGTGTGTATATATATACATGTATATATACATATATACACGTGTATATATATACATCTACACGTGTATATATATATACATATATACATCTATGTATATACGTGTATACACATGTGTATACACGTATATATGTATATATACACATATATGTATATATATACATGTATATATATGTGTGTATATATACACGTATATATGTATATATATACACACATATATATATACACACACACACATATATATATATATATATTCACTGGAAATAGTATAAAGAAAATCGTTTCTCTTTTTCTAACATACCTACTGTGGCCTGGGCCTAACCCAAGAAAAAGAAAGGTGAAATAATTTATAAGTCAAGAAGGACCCATAAGAGTGAAGAAGGTATTTAGCATCTGTTTGTAAGACTTGTATGGAAATATCCATGATATAATGATTAGAATAACATGAAAACAGGGACCACATTATATATATATATATATATATATATATATATATATATAAAATAAATGTAAGAGTAATATTTTGCTTTAAATCCATCATCACATAAAACATAATGAAATTTTAAGTAATAATAACACCTTAGCAAATGGCATTATTATTGTTATTGAGAAACAGATTGAGAAACAGATTGAAGCAGTTAGGAGACTGTTGGCTGATCTGAGTCATTTTCTACATAAAATGCAAACTTGGAAGCAGTGAACAACTTTAATATGACTAAACTCTTTTAGTATAAAGTGAATACCTCTGTGCAAGGTTCTAGCCCATAAAGTTAGAAGAGTTGTGTTTGTTATCTATTGCTGCACAACAAATTACCCTCAAATTTAGCAGATTACAAATAAGAAACATTTATTAGCTCACAGTTTCTGTGTGTCAGGCAAGTAGGGACAGCTTATATAAGTGTTTGTGGCTCAGGGTCTCTTATTCTCTTTAGGCTGTAGACAAGATGTCTGCCAGGGTTGCAGACATCTGAAGGATTGACTGGGGCTGAGGGGTCAGTTTTCAAGATGGCTCACTCCACATGCCTGGCAAGTTAGTGCTGGTTGCTAGTAGAAAGAATCAGTTTCTCATTACATAAACCTTTCTGCAGGGCTTTTTGAGTGTCCTCATGGCCTGGCAGCTGGTTTCCCCAAAGCAACTGATCCAAAGGAGCAAAGCAGAAGCTGCAGTGTCTTTTATGGCCAGCTTCAAAAATCACAAACCCTAATTTTGTCAATATCCTTTTATTACATAGGTCAGCCATATTTACTGTAGAAAGGGACAACACAAGGTTGTAAATATCAGAAAACATTCAGAATTTTTGGGGGTCATTTGAAGGCTGGCTACCACACCAGTGGACATATGGAATAAAGAGACACCTTAAGTAGCATGAATGGGAATAAATTCAGGCTTGTGCTAGTCTATTACACATCAAATTACCATTCAAATGCATTTATAAGTTAATACACATCAAGCTTTTGTAGGCACTGTATTTATCTGAATGTGTCCTCCAATGTATTACCTTTACAGGCATCCAGGCAAATTTCCGAAAATATACATGACCATCTTTTTCCAGGGGCCCTGATTCTGAATTTCAGTATTTATTTAAAAGTTTTCACAAGCTCCTATTATTGTACCATTTAGGACAGAATGTTACTTTATCAGAAATACTAACATTTAAATATAGGAGTTGATATCAAAAATAAAGGAATGTTTTTTTTTCCATATTTCTCCCTATATCGGTCTCAGTGTTGGAGACTTTATAGATTTTATTTACAATTTTGATACTGTTATTCTAAACTTTACCTGATATTTTCTCCAAAATAGAATCCAAACTTTTTCTAATGAGTAGATTTTGGATCAATTTTCTCCAACTAAAACTATTTAAATATATACAAAATGAGCATCAAAACTGAAACATTTCTTCAGTGTTTTATATATATATTTTTAAATAAAAATGCGACCTTTTCCTACTTGACTCTAAAATATTTTCTAGTTTACCCAACCATCCTTACTAAAATTACCTTACCAGAAAGAAAATCTAGTCAAATTGGCAGGCTTTTGGTTAGATAAACCTAACTTTTAAATCTATCATCAAAACTTACATAAATTTAGAAAATCCATCACTGGCCGAGCACGGTGGCTCACGCCTGTAATCCCAGCACTTTGGGAGGCTGAGGTGGGCAGATCACCTGAGGTCAGGAGTTCGAGACCAACCTGACCAACATGGAGAAATCCTGTCTCTACCAAAAATACAAAATTAGCCAGTTGTGATGGTTCATGCTTGTAATCCCAGCTACTCGGAAAGCTGAGGCAGGAGAATCGCTTGAACCTGGGAGGCGGAGGTTGTGGTGAGCTGAGATGGCGCCATTGCACTCCAGCCTGGGCAAGAGGAGTGAATCTCTTTCCCCCTCCCCTCTCCCAAAACAAAACAACAACAACAACAACAACAAAAACGAAAGTCCATCACTCACTGAATCCTGGCTTATGTATCTATAAAATTGAGGCGAATGACTTTAAAATGTTGGTTTGAAGATTGGAGTTACATGTAAATTTAATTTTAATTGCCTTGCTCCTTTACTGATCACAAATGAAATGGCACATTACAGAATAATGCTCAAACTCCTTGGCTTGCCCTCAAGCCATTCATGAATGTGTCACAACTACATTTGCATTTCCCACCATCTCTGAGCCCACATCCTCTAGCCACATTGGATTGTCTGATACTTCCCAAACATATCTTATAACATCATGCCATTCTAATTTTGTTTGTGGCATTTGTTATCCATGAAATGCAAAAAGACTTCTTTACCTAAAGAAATCCACTCCTCTTTTAATGATCTACTCGACTATCTTCTTCTCTAGGGAACTTTGCTTGATAGTCTCAGAAAATTTTCTATCTCTGGACTTCCACTGTTAATTTATATGTATGTTACAGCACTTGTCATTATTCTCTTTTGTTAGTTGTTAAAATGTTGTTAACTCTTTCATAGATGGTGTGGAAATAAAGACCCTATATTAATTATCTTTTTCTAAAACCAAGCACAGAGCCAGGCATATATGTCAGTTAAGGAACCAACACTGGAAAAATACTGTAAGTAATCAGTGGAAATCTTCGAGAAATGAAAACTTACCAAAATATGGAAAGTGATTAAATATTTTCAGAAGGTATAAAAGATATTTCCAGATCAGTAAATTCTGCATTAGTCCATTGGAGATTCTGGAATAAACACCTTTAGGGTACTTCTAAAGAACACTGTGGTCACCAGGAACTTACAAGTTCACTACAAGAGAATGGTGTATACAAACTACATTTCATTATTGGTGCTCTTTAAGAGGGTAAACTCCACATATCTTGATTTTAGGAAGACATTTGAAAAAGCTTTTTAAGATGTCACTGACAAGAGGAAGAAATGTGGCCAGGATGATAATGATACTGACACGGGAGCGGGGCAGGGAGGTGCTGGGTAGAGAAGGGCGGGGTCCCTGGCAAAGGCTCAACCCTCAAGCCTGGGCCCACGGACCTAAATGAGAACAAGCACTCCTGTTTTCACGCCCAAATGTTGCATTTTCCAAGACCACTCTGGCCCGCCATGCCCCCATCCTGTGCTCATATAAACACAAGACCTTAGGGGGCACAGACACAAGTGGCTGAATATCAAGAGGAGCAGAGGAACAGACCAGCAGACACCAGCAGACCAGCAACTACAGAACAACACAGCAGAGAAAGAGAGAAGATGAAGGACATCTGGCTGAGGGGAGTTCAGCCAAAGGCAGTAAGAGAAGAGCCTGGCAGCTGGGCGGCCTGACTCCAGGGGAAGACCACCTTCCCACTCCATCCCCCGCTTTACACCTCCCCATCCATCTCACTGAGAGCAACCTCCACCACTCAATAAAACCTTGCACTCATCCTTTGAGTCCATGTGTGATCCGATTCTTCTGGTACACTGGGCAAGAGCTTGGGATATAGAAAGCTGTTGCACTAGCCCTCTGCCCTTGCAATAAGGCAGAAGGTCTAGTGAGCTGATTAACATAAGCCATCTGTAGATGGCAAAGCTGAAAGAGCACACCGTAACACACAGCTACTTGGGCTTCAGGAGTCACAGACACCCACCCCTAGACATTGCTGTGGGGACAGAGCCCAAAAGCGATCCCTACGTCCTCTGCACCTGCCTGTCTGCATGCTCCCCCTAGGGGTTTGAGAGCAGCAGGATGACCAAAGGAGCCAGCCACACCCCTGTCACAGGACCTGCAAAGGGTATAAGGGAACTCTTCTGTTTCTATACTAAACTGGGGTCTGATTGCAGGCAGTGCCCTGTGAGTATTGATTAATGGAGAAAACTCAATCAGGGGAATGAATTATCTAGTGTGTGTCATTCAGTTTTGTGCTTATGGTTTTCTGGTAAGCATTTTTATCAGCTACTTGAGAAAAGATATAGGAGACAGGTTCATTATATTTGCTGATAAAATATAAGGAGGTACATTTTCTGAGATAAGCTACTGGCATACGTCACCTCCCCTCTCCTCTATTTTGATAATCAAAAATGTTCCCAGACATTGCCAAATGTCTCCTGGGAGCAAAATCTCCCTTAGTTGAGAACTCCTGGGCTAGAATCAGGACGTGATCCTAACCAGATGAAACATATATAAATGCTTCATGAGGTAAAGAATGCACTATCTTTCTGGCTTAACTTTTTACATTCTGTGCTTGAGACATAGTAGACATTTATTGAATAGAGAAATTAATGAGTGAATAATTGATTAAAACCCCAGGTCTGAACTTATATTTTGAAAAGCACAATAACATCTCTTGAAGATGAAGAAATTCCAACTGATTGAATGTGCTGTCAAAAATACAAAATTTCGTAGAAGTTCAGCTTGAGCCAAGTAATAATATTGCTCCTGAGAACCAAAACAAACAAATAAATGCAAGGTTACGCTTTGTTAATAGAAGTGGAATATCCAGAAAAAGGGATGTGATGTTACACTGACTAAAACATGGCATTCAGTTCTGTTGAATTACATTTAGAAAAAAGTAACAGGTTGGGGTGATTTTAAGAGTAAATGTAGGTAAAGTTCCTGAAAAAATACGTCACAAAATAAGTGGCTGAAGTATAAGATTATTTAGTTTAGGGGAAAATATGCTGGAGAACATGAAAATTTCAAATATTTGAAAATTAATCCTGTGATTAGGTTCTGTGTATTCCAAAGGTGGAAATAGAATTAATGTATAAAGTTTTAAAGATAGATTTAGGCTCAAAGGAAATAAAGAACTTCTAAAAATAGAACTTTCTAAAAATTTAATAAGCTATAATGAAACCTCATGACTAGCTTCTGTTTCTGAGATTCTAAGAGTTTTCAATTATCAGATTAATAATACCCTGAAAGTGCTTTGATATTCAAACCATGATGATGCCTACAGGACTATAATTACAGTCAAAATGTGATCAAAATAAAATGTTCAAAAGACATCTAGATTCAAAATTTTTTTTCCTTGAATGTTTTTCTTTGGAACCAATTTGAAATGTTGAATAATTATCATTGATACAGTAAGTGAATCAAAAATCTTTTCTTCTCATTTCTATAAAGTGAGGGATGTTGCAGTCTACATATGTCAAATGAACATTGGTTCAGTTACTAAGTGTCAGCAGCAAGTAACCAGAAGCGGTGAGCTAAGCTAAGAAACTATCAAATGTGAAAATGCTGGGGGTAAAAACACAACAACCTGAGGGACAAATGAAAATAGAAGAAAAAGGAGTCCTCAGACAGTAGCTCAAAAGCACCAGGATTGGTCTTTATTGCCAGGGATTTTTCCCAGAGAGAAAAACGACTTTCCTGCCTAATTCTCTCACAGTAGCTCAGAACGTCCTTTGATTGCCTCAGGCCACATGGTCTCATCTAGTCTTAAAGAGAATTGGACCATTGAAGCCAAAAGGAATGTTTTCTATGAACCAGGCATTCTTCTTGTCTCCCTGGAGAGGATGATCTACTTCTGCACAGTAAACTAGGGATTTCTGTATGAGCCAATGGGAACTGTTACTCTGAGCTCTCTACGATTATTTCTATGATTGGCTCCCTGCAGCAGACTTCAACAGTTGTCCAATTCACTGAGAGATTTTTTTTTTAAAGAAATACCAGGGGCATAATAGGCTTATGGCAGAAGCATTGGTTTCTTCTTTGTCATTATCTTAAGCTTTTTAGCTACCACCATGGCTGTAACACCCTCGGCACTTCTACCACTGTCTGTTCAAACCCCACTATATTTTATCCTTTTTGGACACTGGCCTCAACTCCCTCTACTATGTCATGGCTACCTTCTCAGCTATCTGAATCTTTACTGCTGGCCCTGTGCCAGCTACTATACCATCTACCAAAAAGCTGCTGACCCTGCCACTACAGAGGGGCATTTCTCTCTTCACATTCTTCACATTGACCTCTGAGCTTTCCCCACACCTAAACCACACATAAACTGCCTGACCACCACACCTTTTCTTTTCATTCTATTTATTTATTCATTTATTTGGTACAGACAGTTTTACCAAAAAGAAACTATGGTCCCAGCAGACTGGTCTCCCTATAGATGTTACAAAAAAGAAGCAATGTTGGATTTAATAAAACACAATTCTTTAATATGTTTTAATTTGAATTTTGCTCAAAAAATGCCCCCCAAAAATAAGCTAGTCATTTAAAAAAGAACACAGATGATTTCTGCCCACAAAAGCAAGATACGGAGGTCACATAACAATATGAATTAGAAAGAATCACATATGTTGAAAAACTCAGTGGGGTTCTGCTTCATAGATGAATTCTGTCCTCACTGTCATTCTAATCTCACTGATTCTTGAGCAAGGACAGAATTGTCAAGAAAACTTTAATTGTACCTCAAGAGGTTCCCTTTTTAAAGAACTTTAATAATACTTTGTGGACTTAGGAAGAAGCAGAAATTATTGCTTCAGACAAATCTGAAGATTAGATCAGTGTTAAGATAAAGAGTGGTAAATTTGGGGAGCCGTTTTTCAAGTGTAACCTCTGAATCTGTTGAATTTGTTTATTAACAAGACAAACTAGTTACTAACCAGACTTACGAATGCATCCTGAGGCATTAACATTTCCTTTCAACTGACAAAGCTTACTGTGAATTTAGCATCATCCACCCTTAATCCCAAAGGATTCATCACACCTGGGCAATCACCCAAGTGCTATTTAAGTTCATGTATCAATTCGAGTAAATTATATGTTACATGTAATGAAAACTAGCAGCCCACCAAATAATTTTACTTCATAAACATATCTAACAAGTGGAGAAAGGAATTTCTGCTTTTTATGACCCAAAGTTTCCATTCAATGTCTCAGACAAGGCTACTTTGACACGTACAAAAAGATGACTAGGAAAAACAGAACTCTCATAAAAAGCAGTGTAATATCAGAGTAAGTTTTTCCTTCTCTAGTAATGATATTCAGGTCATGTGCCTGCCAAAATCCATTCATTTTGGAAACATTTTATCCTGTTGTTCTCTCAACATACACCAAACAAAATACAGATTTGCTATAAACAGGATAACTTTAGTAGTGTAATATATAACAACAAAAAGGAAACTCCTTCCCACATTATATCATTGGTATCCAAAGCCTTAAACCAAACTCAGCCCAAACCAGCCTCATTTTAAAAAAAGCCTCATAACAAAAAAATCAGGAAAATTTCTGAAAACAAAGACAGTAAATTTCCTAGGAGTACTGGCAATTTTTGTAATCAGTGATATAACATTCTCAGAACACATGTGTTGATTCTGGGGGACATGGCAGTTCCCATAAGAGCTAAAAAAAAGCAACAGAAACACTTGTGTTAGCACAATGTGCTGAAGGTTGCATTGTGATGGATACTTCAAAACAAAACAAATTTTGAATAGTAAAAAGTAATCACAGACTTTCAGGAAAAGTACGCAGTATGAGTCATATTCAGTTGCTGAAACTTCCACGGAAATATTTCTCTTCTCATAAACACCGTACAAGAATAGAGAACATACACATAGAAGGCAAGTCCAGAAAAGTTAGAAACATTGTTCTACCTGACAAAAAGAAAAGTGAAATTTTTACAACTACTGTCAGTAGAGATAAATGACAAGACTAGTGTTAATCATTTCAGGAGGTTTATTTGCCAAAGTTAAGGATGTGTGCCTGGGAGACAGGCCTGTGCCTTTCTCTGAAGATAATTTTGAGGTCTCCAGATTTAAAGGCATATTGAGAAGTATACAATTTTCATGTAAGAGATGGGTAGAGAAGAATAGTCATTCATGCCTTTGGCTCAGTGAATCTGTATTTTTTTTTTTTACATAAGATGACATAGACAAATGGGGCAGAGGAATAATCAGGTATGCATTTGTATCTGGTGGGCAGGGGGGTGACTGCACCTGTAAAGATAAGCTATCAATAACATTGCCATGGTTAAATTTTAACAGAAACATCTTAGGGTAAAGGTCTTGGAGCTCACTAGGAATTTCCCTGAGGGCAAAATATGGGGGAGACAGGTAGCTTTTCATCTAGTAGCCATCTTATTTAGGAACCAAAGGGGAGGCAAGTTTATGTAACTCAGCTCCCAGCTTAACTTTTCCTTTTGGCTTAATGAGTTAGGAGTTCCAAGATTTATTTTCCTTTCACACTGTCATTTCATATAAGTCATAATTATTTCTTCTAACAAAGTAAATCATAATCATGTAATGTTCCCATGTGTCAATGTAATGTGCTTATATGTCAAAGTGTAACTTATTTTTAACATTGATGATCTGTGTTCGCAAATTCCTGTCTAATTAAATAATTTTTTTTTTCAAACCCATGGCTGCCCAATGTATTAAACAATATGAGTGCTAATAAATATTTTTGAGGGTGAAAACAGTAAAGCAAGAAAAGGCATACACAGTCTCAGGTTCACTGCCAAGGTTATCATCTAAATCTAATTAAGAGAGCCTCATTAAAGATAAGCCTCAGGGCAAATTCAATGGAACTCAGCAGAGGCAACCATTTCAAAGTTTTAGGAGAGCAGAATGCCTGTTTCTAATTGATAGCTTATTTCATTTCAGAAACTGTTTTTAAACAAACATGTAAGGCATTATCAAGAATTACTTTATTCCATGTAATTTGTGTTTTAGCTGGGTACATCTTTTGCACCTGTCATTGAGGAAATATAGTGTTTGAAAAAAATAGATTTTGAAAAATAACAATTTTAGTAGGATGATTTTTATATAAAATTATCTGATAAATCTTTCCTGTGTTATTTAAAAATCAAAGGTTTATTCCACACTGTTATCAAAAAGATGAATAATAACAAGTGTTGGTAAGGATGTAGAGAAAAGGGAACTCTTCTACATACACTGTTGATGAGAATGTAAATTAGTACAGCCATTTTGGAAAATAGTGTGGCGATTCCTCAAAAAACTAAAAATTGAATTATCACATGATCCAGCAATCCCACTTCTGGGTATATATCTAAAGGAACTGAAATTGACATGTTGAATAAATATCCGCACTCCTATATTAATTTCAGCATTGTTCAAAACAGCCAAGATCTAATGGCAACGTAATTGTCCACCAATGGAAGAATGCATAAAGAAAATGTGGTGTATATACAATGGAATGCTATACAGCCTTAAAAAAGAAAATTATCTCATTTGTGACTATATGTGACATTCCTTAGAATATCTGGCACATAATAGGCACCAAATAAAAAGTAGTTTTTTATAGTCAATAATATACCGAATAAATTATGGTTATATTAACTGTAGTAACAGGTAAGCTTGAAAATTTAGTGGCTTAACATAATGGAAGCTTATTTGGCACTATTCAATGCAAATTTCCTTGTTAGAGGGTGGATTTTCTCATTATGGTAACTTCGTTACCCAAGTTGTTTCAATTTTGTGGCTCAATTATTGTATGGTTGATGAGTCCCCTGCCCTAACCGATCAAAAAAGGAAAATAGACAGTGGCTCATGACTGTAATCCCAGCTCTTTGGGAAGCCAAGACGGATGGGTCACTTGAGGCCAGGAGTTGGAACCAGCCTGGCCAACATGGAGAAACCCTGTCTCTACTAAAAACACAAAGAATTAGCCAGGTGTGGTGTGCACCTTTAGTTCCAGCTACTCAGGAGGCTGAGCCACGAGAATTGCTTGAATCCGGGAGGCAAAGGTTGCAGTGAGCTGAGATCACATCACTGCACTCCAGCCTGGGTGACAGAGCGAGAACCTATGTCAAAAAACAAAAAAGGAAATAGAGAGTTGAAATGCCTCAGCCACTATTTTAAAAACCTGGTCTCATGGTAACAATGATCACTTTCATAGATATTCCCTAATATAAAACTAATCGGCTGACATACGTGGGTGTAAATGTACCTGGCAATGTAGTTCCTGGTGGAATACCTTTCTTTCTAGTGATAACTAAAACAATATAGAAGGGGTAACAAATTCTATGTGGACAGCTATCCATCTGTGCCACAGTCACCTCCTTTGACCATTAAATATCTTTGTGCACTCTTCTTCTCCACAAGATACACTCACTCTTGCCCCAGACTGTATTCAAAAAGTTCCATCCAATTATGGCATCCATTTCAAAATCCAGGAGCCCTGGGTTATACACAGTTATTTCCTTCAGCCATATGTAGCACCTTATAGTCCAGTGACCCATGAACTAAAAGTCAAGTTGTCTTCCCCCAACTCTTCTGACTCCCAACATACAATGTGGCAGCAAAAATAGAATAATCACCATAAACACTCCCACCGGGAGAGGGAAAGAATAGGAAACATATGTCAGTCCCTGGTCCACAGCAATAATGAAATTCTGTCAGGCAGACATGGTGAAGACCTTTATTTACCCACACAATGATAGAAGCTCTCTTCTTAGACTTGGGCTCAAAATTTTCTTGCCAATCAATTCTTTCAAAGTTATGAGGCCTCTGAACTGTTTGCTGCTAGTTAATTCCATGTGTCAGTAATGACACCCAAAGTTTTTTTTATCTTCATTGCAGAGTTGAGCCCAGCTGTTTAACTGAAGTCTTAATGAGATTGTTTTTCAATCTCATCCAGTTGTGGTCCAGACCTTGAGCTTTTTCAACCTTGTGAGGCCTTAGATTTAATCTACTTCCTTTTATTTATGCTCTCAAAGCAGTCAATTCTTACCAAAATTCATCTCTTTCTTGTAATATCTTATAAAATGTAGCAAGTAACAATAAACACGAAATATAATGCTGTTTTCCAACTCCTGCTTCTAGAGCGACAGCCTTGGAAGCATATGGCCTAACTTCAAAGTTATCATAGGCAACAGTTTTATCAATGGTCTGCCACTGTAAAACATGGATCTGCATTTTCCCAACCTCCAGTATCTGTTTTATCATCATCCAGTCTTAAGGTCAATGTTACATATTTATGCTTTTTGAAAGCTGCAATCCCACTTCCAATGCCAATTTGGTTTGGTAATACTAGTAGCTATAACAAAAAATAATTTTACTGACAGTAGATATTCAATTCCCACTCTTATCCCAATTCCTTATAGATGGGAAATCTTTGTACTGATCTTATCAATCAAGTGGTTCTGTTAGCAGGCAGGACAAGACAATATGAAGATGCCCTACCAGCTCCTTAAAACCCAGGCCCAGGTATGGCACACACTATTTGCTTTCATATTCCAATGGTAAGAACAAGTCACATGGCCATACCTGGATACAACAGTAAATGTGAATTACTGGCTGGGCAGCTATCTTCTAGTATAACCTACCTTATAGAATGAGGTGTATAAAGTTTTGGCAATCAAATGACTTCCTTTTTCACATATAATTCATGGCACTAATGTAATTATTAGAAAATAACTTATTAAAACAAATCAAGAACTAGAAGGTTAGAGCAGAGGTCTATGTATTGGGGCCTTTGTAATCTGTGATTAAAAACAATTTTAATTTCCTCATAAAGGAGATTATGATATTAATCTCCTTTAATATCTCGTTTAAAGACAGAACCACTGCTGACTGAGTTTAATTATCAAATTTCATTTCATCTAAGCAAAGCAACAATATAAGGCAATATTGCAGCTTTTTCTTTTCATTCAAGAAATACCGATTCAGTGCCAAACTACTCTGTACCAGGCAGTATTCTAGGCTCTTGGGATTCATCAGGGAACAAAATAGACCCAGTGAGATATCTAATATCCTACAAATAGCATAGATTCAAAAACATAGTGTTAGTTTTTTAGGCAATATATGTCTTTTATGACTATGGTCAACCAGTCTGGATTCTTACCCACACTCTGCCCATTATTAGAACTGTACTCTTGGGCAGGACGTGTATTCTCTCCCAAATCTATCACCTTCATCTCCAAAATTGAAATAAAATATCTCTCCTTCCTGCTTTACACAGTTGTTTCAAGAGTCAAAAGTTATATTATGTATGGAAAGTTATTGAATGTACAGCTGTGTTAAGATGCAGTAATGAAATAATTGGTAGGCATTCCAGCTTTCAGAAATGGAGAGATACCTAATTTAGGGAAAATATTATCAGTCTGTTAAGATTTTCACATCATTCTTTAAACAAAATTTTTGGCATGAATTTGACTCTATCTTTCACAGCCATTCCATCGGAATTCCTGTTAACACCCATTTCAAAATATAATTGCATCTGGATACTATTTACCATGCTTATCACTAAAATCCTGATCTTAGTAACCTTTATTTCTCACCAGGTTAATCTCAGTGACTTCCTCATGAGTCATCCTATTTCACCTGTCTCTCTTAAGTAACTCTCCTAAGAGCAGCCATAGTGATTTTATTTATTGCTTTTTAGAGTTTATCCCAAGTATGCCTCAGAAGAGGCATATTTTCCTCAGAAGTAGCACATAAGTAATGTAATCTTTGCATTCTCTCACGTCCTCAAAATTACACTGGCTGAACCTTCAAAATCTATCCAGAATACTATCACGTTTTACTGCCTCTGCTGCAGTCATCCTGGCCAATGTCCCTGTCATCTCTCACATGAATAATTATAATGACTCCTACACAAGTATCTTGCTTTCATTTTGCTTCATAGTCTATTTTTTACACAGCGAGGAGTTTGATCAAGTCACTTGTCTGTTCACAATTCTTCAATGATTCCAGTGCATTCTAAATAAACTCCAAAGTCCTACTCACGTCCTTTAAGGCACCTGTGATCTTCCTTCTGGCTCCCACTCTGGCCTTAACTCCTTTAGTTCTCTCCTTTGCTACTTGACTGCAAACTCACTGGCCTCTTGGGTTTTTTTCCAGAATACAGGCTCAGGTATGCCCTCACTATTGCTTTCTGAAATCTTGGCCCCCAGATATTTCCAAGGCTTTCATTCTCATCCTGTCCACAGATAGGAGGACACCTTCTCTGATGAAACCCATAGGAAAAAACCATTCATTTGGCACCATAACTTACTACTTCCTTGTCCTGATTCTTTTATTCTTCATAGTATTTTTTTACCACTGCACATCTATCTTTATATTTGTTTAATATCTGGCATCCAGAGTATAAGCTACAAAGAACAGAGATAGTGTCAGTTTTGTTCAGTGACTAAAACAGAATCCAACATATAATACTGTATATGTAGGTGCTCAATTAATCATTTTTAAATTCATCAATGGTCTTTAAGAATATCAGTTGTTATTTACATTCCTCTATTAAATAAAGCAAGTATTATTAGTTATGAGTATAATCTCCAACCCCCCCCGCTAGGGTTTAGTTAAGCTACTGTTATTTTAAATTAATAAAAATGTTGCCTATACATTTTATTTTTCCTGATGCAATCCTCCTATAAAGAATGTTTCTGATAATCATGCCAAACTGATGTATGTTATTAGAACAAGACTATCTTGATGAGTGTCCATAACTTTGTACTCATATCCAAATGCTTGTGTGAAGTTCTAGTTATAGCCAAATGCATGGGACACTTTGATTTATATCATTCCATCATCTAAACTAAAATTTGTTCATAGAGACAGAATTGTGCATGGGTACATGTATTATATATAGAGAGATGATAGATTAGTATAGATTTGCATATTTTCATTGTAAATATTAAGTAACTATATATAATAAATATAAATAATAATTAATAAATACATTTCTCTCTCTTCTTGGTCCTCCATTTCTGCAGGGGTATGGCGAAGAGGGGAACATGTGCTTCTCTATTAAAATACAGATCTTTAAAACCTTGAAATCTCAGTATAAATTCTACATATTCCAGGAAAGGCAGAGTTTAACTTAAATACATTTTTCCAAGGTATTTTTTCCTCTCAGAAATGGGTAGTTAATTGTTATTGCTTCCTTATAAGTGTTATATAATTTCTGGAAACTCCTCACAAGATTTTGTTCAATTTAGCCATTTTATAATTAAATTTTCTGTTGAAATTCTTGGGTTTTTGCTATCAGCTGCCACCTATACTGCATTTCAAGAATACATCAGTAAGAAAGCAAAACTGACCCTAAGATAATCACTAACCTCTTCCAAAACAAAAAAATGTAAGAATGTATTACAAAGTAGCTCCCAAAATACACTCTTCACATCAGAATGCTAGGCTCTGTGTGTTAAAACATAAAACCCAACATCAATAGATTCCCAGAAGACCTTACTAAGCAACACTGGACTTCTGGCTCTGGGAATCACATGGGCCCAAGTGTTATGAGACCATTAAAAGCACTATTTGAGGAAAGAAATAACTCATAGGTTCTAGATTATAGATAGCTGTCCTCTGAAACATTATTTTAAAATTTAAGAAAGTTAGGAAATATTTTACCCTCCAATAAAAACTAAACAAAACAAAAATCTTATGATAAAATAAGATGGAAAAAACCCTTTATATTTGTCTAAGTAATTTGATTACTTTGGAACTCATGTAGTGAAAAAAAAAACACTAATAAAATAATTAAAGGTACAGCTGTTCTGGCCATACAGTTCCTAAACTGGATTTCTACAAGCTGAATAAAAAACAAAAAACAATAATTCTGTTGACAAAGTCCCTTGCTTCCTTCCATCCCCTTTGATACTGTTTCCCCCAATATGTTTACTTATGGGGTCAGTGCTTCATTTTTCCTCTCATCACATTCAAAATCACTCATACAGAATTTTGTAGCATATCGAATTTAAAATGTTTCTATTTGTTTCCATTCATACTTTGCCTGCTTTCATTTCTTCCCAATATATTTAACTATCTAGAAAAAATTTCCCAGTGTGGCTTCCTCAGCATTAATCCCATCTCCCTCATTGGGCTGATTTCAATATCCCCCCACCCATGACTTCTAAGGTAGAAGTTACAAGAAAGCCACATCAAAGGATCTTTGAAATAGTAGAAAATGTTTTCCTTTAAATATATCTAATTCATTCAGGCATCAATTCAACAAATGAGCCCATTAGGTATGAAGTTCTATACTTTGCACTGTGAAGCATAATAAGCTCACAAAAGGACATGGTCTTTTCACATAAGAGTTTATACTCATGTAGAAGAGAAAAATATTTAGACTCTATCTAAAGGGCAGTGTAAGATAAGAGTTATACAACTGATACAAACTAGTTCTTTAAAAGGTGCAGAGGAGAAAAAATTTTTCTTCCAGTTGGGATAACTATGAGCAGTATCAAAGAAGAGGCAAACTTTTAGCTTGGGCTTAAAGGAGGGCTAGACTTTTAACAGAGGACAGCAACTTATAGCTGAGGGATAGGTATGAACTGAAGAGACAAGATGAGAAATTGCCAATTTCAGTGTCCAAAGAAGGGTGACTAATCCACAATGATTCAGGCCTGAGTCATGATCTATGGTGATGGAATAAAAAGGATGGACAAGAGTGAAGCAAATAGCAAAACTGCAGGCAAGTTGATTGGGATTTAGTACAGAATAGTAGTATTCAAGCATTCTTTTGTTCATAAACCCCAAATAATGTTGAAAACTAGATACCCCTTCACATATTTTTAAGATCTAAAGTAGTCATGATAAATTTAAATATTTGCAAAGAATATGATTTCTGGAAAATAGAATATGTTGGTTTTTAAATAAAGTTGTTGAGTCACTCTTTTAAACATATACAGTAGAACCTAGTATACGTTGTTCTCTACTAGAACCTACATATACTTTGAAAAATGCCAGCTATCATCTATTTACATAAAGGTAGACAGGCTCGTATTTAAGTTTCACATTAAATAGAACTTATTTTGCATAGAACTTATTTTGATCCCACTTTCACAACATAAATTTACCTCATCTATTTGTATGTTTGGAAGTCTTCTGCTACTATAACACTTCTTTGACAAAAAGTACATAAATACAAAGTAATAAAATCTATTTCCCTTGTCCTTAACATCTCTAATATTAAAATAAATGTTATACATTGAGTTATTAATATTAATAGTAGTATGAAATTTGGAAAAAATCATATTTATATTACAAATTTTAACAAAAAGCATTAAACCTAAATCTTTTTTGGAAATTACTCTCTCAGTGTGATAGATGAGATAGGTTTTTTCAATTGGTATATTATTACATACATAAACATCATTTTTGCTGGGATAAAATAGGGCACATCATAATTCTATCTTATTTTCACTTTTATAAGTGTAGCACTAGGAAAAGTTGTTACTAAAATAAAGACATGGGAAGGGAAAGGTTATTTTTATAGAAATGTCACCAAATTCTTTGAACTCTGTCAGCATTTCATGCCAAAAATCACATGGTGATCTATCATCAAAAACTATTTTTAATGATCTACCAGCTGACAACAAGATTAGGTTTTCCTTCAGTTTTGTTGAAACACAGGAAACCACCTGCTTTGGGGAGGGGGGAAGATGAGGGAGATCTAATCAGGTAAAAAAGTCCTGTGACCCACTACAAAAATTACAGAGAAAGAACCAAAGGACACGTTCATTCATTTGTGTTCAAACTGGAAAGGAGATTCTCCAGTCTCTTTCCCTCACACAAATGAAAAATAATGTCAGCTGCAGCAATAATAACAGCAGCAGCTGCACAGCCATTGTAAATATCAGGGACAACACTGAGAATTTGAATGCTTAAAATAATAGCAATTAAATAGCATATTTGAACCATCTTTATAATTCCATATAAAACCACTTACATTGAAAAAAGGAAATAGAGACTTCATGAAAACAATTACATTAAATACAAAATATATTTATATAACTTTTAAAAATGTTTTTCAATTTTAACTTAGGTCTCTTCTTTTCCGGGAAAACATAAATTTTGCAACTACTTTTTGTTGTAAAAAGGTAGCTTATAATGTGCAAACAAGATTCCTTTTGTGAAATTCATTCTTTCTTTCAAAACTACCATGAGAATTGAAAGTAAAAGCAAACCAAAAGTCACATAGCTGAGTTGAGCCAAAGTAATTCTGAGATGTGCTCCAAATCTAGAGCTGACAATTTTTGAGTGTACTGTATTTTAAAGTTGGCAAAATTACTTCTCTCTTCTTCCAAATAGAGAACAATGAAATTTGACTTGGACCAGTAGTCTCACAGACTTATTTTTTTAAATTCAGACCAGTTTCCCACCACCTAACTACTAGAATTATCTTAATAAGGATTAAAAGGTAGCATCTTTATTTGAGCACTTTTATAATATTTTAAGTAAGACATAGATTCACCAGAAAAAGTAAAGTGAAGCAATATAGGAAAATTCTTCCAAAAATATAGCAAAGCATGTGAAAGAAATAAAATCATGAAGACATGTGGCAGCATGCAAACTGATTTACATTTTCTTCTATGCCAGTGTGCTAAACTTTCCAAATTAAGAGCCCACTGTGTTATCTTCCAAGGAAGTGCTCCCACATCTACCAACATAACCAATTTTATTGAATTTTCCTTGCAGAAACCTATTAGGATTCATATTATAGACTCTTCTAGATCTCTCAGTAAATCTCAATATTCATGAGTAAGGAAATATGGGATGAAAAAGTTAGAATTCACTTATTATTAATTAGTGCTTATAGAATCCATATTTTAGAAAATTGAAACTTCATCTGAACCAAAAAAGCAATACTCAGTTGGTAATTTGGGAAAGTAGTAGCATGTTCTTTAAATAACTTTTTGTACTTCTCTGTATTTAATTTCTCAAAAGAAATAAAAGAAAATTTAAATGAAAAAGAAAGAAAGAATAATACATTGGCTTCCCAATACCTGCACACATCTAACACAAAACACTCACATTACACACACACACACACATTTTGTCACTGACAATTACACAAGAAGTAGAAAAGAGTATGTTTAATCATAGATTGGGGGAGATAATCAATTTGAGTTGATCAGTTTTAAAATACTTTATCATAAACCATATCTAGGTCTGCGTCTGTCTATGAATTCATTTGACAAAATTCTAATTGCAGCATTGATTGATGTTATATTATTAGAGACTCAAAATTGTTGTTCTTGGTTATACATGAAGATGTTAAATAGATCAATATAGAGGGTGCTGAGAGAGATATTGGAATAATATACCTCTGGAGGATTCCCTGTTTAATTAATCTGTCTCTTTGCAAAGCGAATTCTGAAGAAATAAAAAGGTCCATATATCCAGCTATTATTCATTTGACTTGTGGAAAACTAAGAAAAATAAATTTGCCTAAAATTAGTTTTAGATTAAATTCTAGCTGTTGAAAAACATTCAATAGTCTTAAAGTACTCTGAGAAATGTAAAACAAAGGAGTTATCTGTTACAAAAATTATATTTTTCCTAGAGATATTTAAGATACAAATGCTGAGCAAAAGTATGAATTAGACTAGAACAGAAAGAGTGGCACAAATGTAACTAAGTTTTGGGTCTGATTTCAGCATAACCTCCAACAGATTACCTAATTTCATTTTCAAATTTCACAGCCTTACTTCCCTTTAAAGATACATATGCTATGAAAGAAACAGTTATAGCTCGTCTTACGAAGAAGGAAATAAATATACCACAGCACAAAAGAGACTGCAAGGACTTTTCAGTGATTACGTTTTAGAAGCCTTAAAAAGAGATATGAATCTAATTAAGCAAAGCAGCTCTACACATTGACTGGCTCCACTGTCCTCTGAAAGTAGCCAGAATTCTTCTTTAATAATGTTCTTGAAAAAAAAATCTGTTTCAATCTCCATGAAAATACATTTAGTCCTGTGTGTGTATTTTGGTTAGCGCTCTCAAAACATTCAGGCTTGGTGCTCTTCCAAATACTTTTTTAAACCGCACTGCTCCATGACATTGATGGATTTAAACACAGGGGTCTGGGAGCAAAAAGGAAGGTGTGCTGATTGAACACTATGCATAAAATTTTCAAGGTGATTCAAATGAAAGCCTTAAACTAACCAATCTGAGATATTCAGCATCTCAGAATTATTGCCAACAGTAAGGTTTGATTTCTTTCAACTATATTCATTTTTGTTGTTGTTCATAGTTTTTCATTAGTCATAATATAGCAAAAAAAATTCTGATCATGTTTTACTGCAGTTATAATTCATGTATTTAATAATCCAAATCATGTGAATGGAACATATGCACTAATTGAAAAATAGCTCAAACAATAACGTTAAATTTTTATGTGGGAGTAATTTCTAGCTGATAGCACACACTTCATGTATAACTCCAGACTCCCACCAAATCAAAAAGATGTCCCAGCAGGGGATGCTCGCTTAACAGAGAAAAGAATACTTTAATGACAGCACATAATGCATACCCCATGCACAGCCCACAGGGAAGTCTGATTTCTTTTAACCCCTTTAGATAACATTCACTGTCAAAGGATTCGTTGTTCTTGTATTCTTCTGAATTCCAAGAGTTTTCCTTTTATTTTTTATCCCCTTATGGACCTCAAATTACAAATTTTATGTATGTATATCCTATAACTCTACAGCAATTCTGAGCACTTAAATAATGAAAATATTTTGCCATGAGTTTTGACACATAACAGTAATGTTTTGCTATCTATTTACCATTCAAATCTAAGGCCTGAAGTGAAGTTGAGGCTGGAAAATAAAATGGTCATTCTATACTGAGGAGAGTTCAGTTAAGACTATATTCCTAAACCAGATTGGTAAGGGTAGCCAAGCTGCAAAAGTTTATTTAAAATGCCAGAATTATACAATATGTTGTCTTCTGTACCAGAATGACACCGCTCACCCACCATCGGGCCATGTTAGCTCTGATCTGGGGCCTCCTTGAGAACCATTTCCTGATTTGTAAAGTAGCCGACTTGGAGATATGGATTTCCTTCGTTATTACAAAGCAAAACTATTTTATCTTCAGTGAAAACTGGCAAGTAATGGAGTTTTATATTTTAGTCCACCTTTAACACTCACACCACACTTTTTATCTCAGTACTGAAGCACTTGTGAAAATACATCATAGACACACCCCTGGTGTGAGGCAAACAGTACAGTCATCTGGCAGCCCTGTGGAAAAAAAGGTTACAAGAAAATTGGAAGAAGTTTCTCCTTTGCATTTATCTTTCTTCCAAGGAAAGACTTAGTTGCTTTCTGTCTTGTCCATTCTCATTGTGTTTGCCATAATAGGGAACAAGCATTATTTTGTGTGTTTTGCAGGCAGACCTGTAAAATCATTCCACTCAAACCAGAAATATCATATGACATTCTTAAGCCACCTCCTGCTCTTACTACTATGTACACTGAATTGAACAGACATACAGCCTTCAAAACTTAAAGTTAGATTCTTAAATGGTGGGATGTTGCTAAGAATTTTGGATTTACCAAGGGTGGTTGTAGGATATATCTGCCAGAAACATCTTAAGTGTGATCCTGGTTGATGGTAGGGGATGACCAGGCAAATGAACAGTGCCACTGTGGTAAAATGCCATGTTTAGATGATGTCTCTTTAGTGTTATTCCTGTTGCCAAATGCTGTGAACCCCTTCCTAGAGACTATGTCCTTTGAGAACATCCCCTCTCCTTTCTCACACATCATCTTTTGAAGTAAGAATAGGGAAAAATCAAAAAGTTGCTACATGAATAAAATATATCTGAGCACACATTTCATTCCAGTGGAGATTGTTTTAAAGAATTGAAAGAAAATCCATCTAGGTCCTAGGTGTTATGAAGTATAACTCACAGCAGTTCAGCACTTTCTGAGTTCAACCTGTTCTCAGTATAGACTTGTTCTTGTGTGGCTATCTCAAAATTTCTAATTCTTGTAAAATGGGCCTTGTTTCAGTTCTTCACTTCAGCTCAAGTTGAATTCCTACCTCTCTACTCCCTCTCCCATAGCACTTCCTCATCAAGAACATAAATATTTCCCTTCCTTCTTTCTTTTCTTCCTGTCTTTCGTCCTTCTCCTTTTCCTTCCACAGTGTGATAGATGTAACTCTAGGTTCCACTGATAGAAAGATTAATAAGATGCAATTTGCCATTTTCTTCCCCTGCTGGTGTCAAATGATTCCTCAAGACATCCATAGATTTCCATAGCCATAGACTCTAAGGCAAAGCTAAGGTGTTGAACCACAATTCTATTTGACTCACCATTGTTTTCATGCCTTTGTTGAGTGCTAACTATGTACCTGGCTCTCCACTATACCCTGAGGGTACAGAAATTAATACAATATGTCTTTTCCCATATAATATAGTGGGAGAGGTAAGCATTTAATTAAAATAAACACAGAAGGTGCTATAGAAAATTTACAGAAACATGTAGGAAATAAATAGGGATCATGAATGGATTTTTGAAGATGTCTACTATTTGGTTTAAATCTTTAGTAAGGAGAAGAGGCTAACTTGAGAAGGATGAGGTAAGTGAGGGAGAAAATACTGTGGATGAGCACTACCCTCAAAGGAGAACAGCATGAGCAAATGACTTGTGGAAGGAAAAAGAATACCATGATGCCAGAGCAGACAAATATTTCATGCTACTAGCACAGGTCATAAACAGGTAATCCAGGGCCCACTTGTCCTGAAGACTTGTCTTATTGCCCTAATATAAATAAAGTTGAATTCTTTAGGTGGGTCTTGTATATTTCAGAGTGCCCCAGTTCCCACAACTCCCTGTTTTTTCCACCCAGTTCACTTCAATTATTTATCTATCTATGCTCTGCAGAGAACTGTTTTGCAAGCAGGGATGTTTGAAGGCGGGGAGTAGGCAGAGATGAGGCTAGAATGATTGCAATAACCAGATTATGGAAGGTCTTAAAAATATAATAACAGAGGCTGGATTTTATCTTCTAGACAATGAAGAACTATTTCAGAAAGGAAAGTGACATGGACAGAATAGATAGAACATTTTGTCAGTTGTGTAGTAGACAGACTAAAGACAGGGAGACTAGGCTGGGCATGGTGGCTCATGCCCATAATCACAGCACTTTGGGAGGCTAAGGTAGGTGGATCACTTGAGCTCAGGAGCTCAAGACCAGCCTGGGCAACATGGTGAAACCCCATCTCTACAAAAAAAAAAAAAAAAAAATACAAAAATTAGCCCAGCGTGGTGTCACATGCCTATAGTCCCAGCTACTCAGAAGGCTGAGGTGGAAGGATCACTTAAGCCTGGGCAGTTAGGGCTGCAGTGAACCATGATCATGCCACTACAGTCCAGCCTAGGTAAAGAGTGAGACCCTGTCTCCAAAATAATAATAATAAATAAATAAAATAGGGAGACTAGGGCTCAACTAACTTTGCCTAGACAAGAAGAGAAAGATGTGGCTGAATTAAGGCACTGAGAGAAGACTTGGAGATGAATATAGGGATTCAAGGAATGTTTTAGGGATTAAATCTAGCAGAACACAGATGAAGAAAGGAGAGTAAAGGAGAGTCAATGGGAAGAGAGAGTGGGAGAATATCCTGGAAGTAGCGGTATCATGGATAAACTCATTAACAGGAAAAATGCAAAAGATGATACAGAAGCTAAGATAGTACAGGTCAAAGGGCGAAGGAATAAGTGAGAGAGGCAAGGGAGCATGTTTGCACACATCACTCCTGTAATGGTTAATAGTATGTTTCAACTTGACTCAGCTAAGGGGAGCCTAGATAGCTGGTAAACATTACTTCCTGGTGTGTCTGTGATGCTATTTCCAGAAGAGATTAACATTTGAATCAGTAGACTGAGTGAATATCACCTTCACCAAGAGGAAGAGTGGTCATCATTCAATCTGTTGAGGGCCCAAATAGAACAAAAGGTGGAGGAAATGTGAATTTTTCTTTTTCTCTCTCTCTGTCTCTCCTTAAGCTGGGATATCTACCTTCTCCTGCCCTCAGACATCAGAACTCTTGTTTCTCAGGCCTTCTGGCTCAGACTGAATTACACAAGCTTTCCTGGATCTCTGGCTTGCAGATGACATATCATGGGACTTCATTGGCCTTCATATCTGTAAAAACCAATTCCTATATTTTCTCTTATATATCTATATATCCTATTGCCTCTGCTTCTCCTGAGAACCCTGACTAATACAATTCCTTTGTGACTTATCAAAGCTAGCTTCCTCCAATTACTGTATGCTAACTTTCAACTTCCCCTTTTAATCTCTTTCTTCACCAGTTGTTACACATGAACCTTGTGTCTTACATTTATCTTATTGTCAAATTGCCAGCCAGAATTCTGGCCAAACATATACCCATTTCAAATTAGCATATATAAACATGTTCACTTTATAGGGCAAAGTCTTCTTCGGAATATAACCAAGGACAGCACTCCAGAGACTCCCACTGAATAAACTAAAGCCAGCCTAATATTTAAATAATTACTGTAAAAAGTTTTCTAAAGACCTCCACAAATATCCTACAATATTTTAACAGCTGAGGAATATGTAACAGCATGAACCTAATACAACATTCTACACTGACAAAGTTCTCACTTAACTTTTAATGGTAATAATTTGCCACATATGATTAATATTACTACCCTACTAAAGTATCTATTATGGTATTAGAACAGAAAGTCAAATAGTTTCTATTTTATTTGGAGTTTCAATCCTAGCCAAAAAAAAAAAATTAAAAGGGAGGTATTCACAAGTTCATGTTGAATATAGCTTTATTTAACCATTACAAAGTTCATGGAAAGTACAGGAAGTGAACTACTTATTGCTTACACTGAAAGGAACACTTGATGTACTCAGCCTCCTCCCAGATAGATGTCTAAGCTTCAGAGAAAAGGAAATAAAGCAGAGATTTCTAATACTAATTAGCTTGTGCTATATAAACACTTTATACTGAGAAAGGGCTTTATCATTTGAATTTAGGGACTTTTCAAATCTATGGTTCTTATTACAGGGGATAATATTTGGCCATATCATTGTTTGATTTGTACTTTCAATGTTAATTTTCCTGTACTGGGTTTCATGACTCTTGATTTCTGTACCACTCTCAGTGAGTAGGCATGTTATTTATACTATATATAATGTTATGTGAAACTATCATTAATATCCAGTTCTTTGAACAATGATTATCCCTAGGAATTCTAATGGCCCTCAGAAAGTGGAGGCACCCTCCTCATATTGCTAAACAAGCTTATTGTCTAGTGAAGAATAGCAAAATGTTGATTAGTGTGACCTATAAAAGATCAAATTGTCCAGCCTTAAATTATTCAGAAAAGAAAAATATTTTTCAAGACAGGAAGGTCAGCCTTTTTCCTTTCACAGACAGTTCTAGCCGTATTATTATAAATTCACATTTATTTATAAACTGTTGATACAATTTCTTGTTTCTCTCAAAGCACTGGATATCTCTTGAGATACTTGTTCAAGCTTATGTAATGCTAATGTTAACTACTGTCCTTTTATCTAAGCCAATGTCTTCACAAACTTGATCCTTAAATCTGTGAACTCTGGGCAGCCCTTGTTTTGTTACATGACTCTCAGTTTCCAGGTCAAGTCAGAAAAGCTAACATGAACAAGCATCTCTGTGTTTCCCTCATTTCTGGCAAGAGTTTACGAGAAAAAAAATGAGTAGGGTAAGATTAGAGTCCCTTTGAACCCCAATATGATCTGGGACTCTGCTTGAGTGGAAGTGGCTTTGGGCGATGATGTCATTTACACATCAATGTCTGTCTCTCCTGTTATCATTGTTCCACAGGGACTGTTTCTGCTGCAACTTCAAAAGGTCCTTATGGCATACAAGTGTGTGCAAGCTATCAACAGCCAGTTTCCTTATTTGTCCTTTTCTCCCTTGGCTCTTTTTATTTCCTTGCTTATTACATTATCACAGACCTGAGCTTACTGTGTAGTTTGGTTCTAATCATGCTAGCACACTCTGCTGTACAGTGGTAACATCACAACATGCTCAGTACTCTTTTTGACATTGTTGTGCATCTCAACATAGCTGCCTGTCCCAGCTAATTAATCTGGAGCTGATAGTCATCCTTCACTTAGCCTTGGCAGCAATTCATTCACCTTTCTTTTTTCTAGCCAATTGATCATTTCCTATAACTTTTTCTAACATGATTTTTGGATAGTTTTCCCAACATGATTCTTTAGCATCAGATAGATGTCTTCAAGTCACTTTGGTCTTTTTAACCACCTTATTTATTTTTTCTTTTCTTTTTTTTTCTTTCTTTTTTTTTTTTTTTTGGAGATAGAGTCTTGCTCGAGTGCAGTGGCATGATCTTGGCTCACTGCAACCTTTGCCTCCTGGGTTGAAGCAATTCTCCTGCCTCAGCCTACTAAGTAGCTGGGATTAGAGGCATGTGCCACCATGCCTGGCTAATTTTTGTATTTTTATTAGAGATGGGGTTTTGCCATGTTGGCCAGGCTGATCTCGAACTCCCGGCCTCAAGCAATTCACCCACCTCGGTCTCCTAAAGTGCTGGGATTACAGGCATGAGCCACCGTGCCCAGCCTATTTTGACTTCTTAATGGGATATACTACAACCAACTCACTTTCAGTTTCAAATCTTATTCTCTCCTCTTATTTTTTAGATTCCCCACCACATCCATCCCATTTAAGAAATCATTACTAGAAGAATGCCATAGCTGGATGTTTTGGAAAATTTTCTAATAATATCAAGAGAATAAAATTGAAAATTTTCCACTAAAAAGAGTAAGGTCTTAGAATATCTGCCTGCTAGAGGGTAATGAGAAGGATAGCCTGACCTACTGACAGAGTTTTGTTGCAAAAAAAAATGTTACTTATTGAGAATACATATTGCATTTCTCAGATATATTGTTATTTGAATATTAGAAAATAGCTAAAATGATGAATACAGATATTTCATTTGAAGTTATTATAAAACACTAATAAATAGTTCTAAAAATAAAGTCATTCAGAGATATCAAACAATACATCAGTCTTCCTCACTTTTGTTTCTATAAGATCGTGAGGAGGAGAACGAGAATTAAAGAGATAAGATGCTATAAGACATGGTAAGGCAATGGAATCATCATTCTGCATTTCCAAAGTACATTTCCTAGACCCAACATTACCAGAGTCTAGTAACAGGGATGAAGATCTTTTTTAAGGATCTTTTAATAAGACAGAACATGACATAGATCCTTCTAGAATAAGGTAGGCCTACATAGGACAGGAGCATATATATGTTTTATATTGAACATTTTAAACAAATGGGCTCCATGAGTAACTCTCAAAACTACTTATTTTGAAGATGTAAAATATATAACAAAATACAATGCATCAAAAATTATTATATCAAACATCACAAATAGGCAAGAGGCATTGTTGCTGAGTGAGCTAGTGAAGGCCTCTGTGCTGAGTCTGACTATGCCAGGTGAAACTAATCTGAATAGGAGACAAAGATGTTTCCTTTCCTCCTCCTGGAAAATCATTACAGTCCATCTGCTAAGCTTTCTCATCTCTAGTAGAGTAAATGTGATTTCCAGTTTTTTACTTGCCCTGTTAACGAAACATACAGCATTAAAGAACCTCTTGTTTTTGAAGTCACAAAACCAAGCATAGTACAATTATTTCATTTATCAGCATAACCTCAAATTTTTAGCAGAGATATCAATAGAATTATACATGCTAAAAAGGTTAATATCAAGTCACTTATAATTAAAAAGAGGCAATAAAAATGATAGCAATACTCAGACCTAATCAGAACTATCTAAGATAATATACATGCAGAGGCTGAAAAGATTCTTGGCTCAAAATCTGACTAATCTCTTCCCTCCTCCATTTGAAACAGCTCTCAAAAATATGTATTAAACTAAGAAGAGATTGAATATCTTTTGTTTCTTCTTGGCTTGACAAAATTAAATAGCTTTCATGTTAACAAAGAATCCTTTTCAATTCTGCAAACATATAGTTTTTAATTAAGGCATTTAAATCAAAATAGACAACTGAAGGTTGATCTGAATTATAGCTGGGAATATCTCAGATTCAGGAGAGTTAGAATACAGTTTACCTACCTACAAAATAATTATAAACTTCTCAACTGACATGATTTATTCTTCACCTATAAACCTGAATTCAAATGCAAACATTCCTCCAAGTATAACAATAATAATAAATAAAGTAGTTAGGGAAGAATTCCAACACTAAAACAAAAGGATGAAGAGTAAAGAAATGAGAGAGAAAGTTTAATAGAAAGATATTTCTTATAACTGCAATGGCACTTTACATTAACAGAATACATTTTGATAAGAATCTTGGCCACAGGCAAATTGAACCATGAAAAATCAGCTCCCTGAGTGTTCCTGTCAGAGACCAGTGATGGAGGGATCCCTGTAAATTCTTAATCTGCCTTTTTGCAGAGCAGGACAATATAGCTCTACTGAAAGGAAGGTCGAGCTGCTGAACCTCCACAGTAGGTAACCCAGAAAGCAATCAAGCTGAGCTGGCAGGGAGTAGATTCCAGCTGAACTCTGTAGTGAGGTCTTTTCTCTTCCTCTGCAGGTACCATACAGAAAGGAAGATTCCTAGGACTTGTGGCTTAATTTCTCTGGCTACCACACTAATCGCACGCATCCCATAATTACTGTCTTCTTTCTTCCTCCAGACTGTCATTCTTCTGTCTTTTAGCTCCATCCCACAGGCAGACAGTGTCTACACAAAGGGCCAAGCTAGTTAGCCAGCTACCTGAGGGAACTTCGTGGCTCCACTGTGCTCCCGTGCCTTTTTTTTCTTTTTTCTCCTTCAATTGTCACCCCTCCCATTCTTTCTAGTGAAGAATATTTAGTTTGCATTCTTTCCCAGCTAAAGTAGAGTTAAGGAAATTGCTTCGTTAAATGAGACGCCTATACAGAAAAGCTGAAGAAATCTGTGAAATAAGTCTGGGCTCCTAAAAAAAAACAACCACAGATCTCTCAGGTACCACCAGGATACCACAAAGAGGTGCCTTAGGCAGCCCACAGTGGCGTCAGAGCTGCCCTGACTATGCTTTAAACATTTTTACAGGTGTGTGACCTGGAACTTTCTCCCTGGACTGGGCACTAGAAGACTTTTCATATGGATTTATGGCTTTTCAATGGTCACAAATGAGGTTATTGAGAAATCTCCAGTCAAACTAGCTAAGAAGTGATGGACATATGTATGACTATAAAATTTAACAAGAGTTGCGCACCAAGCTTGATTTGCTTTTCTGTGTGTGATAAGTATTCTTCTCAGTCAATGTAAATACATGAAGAGACAAACAAAAGAATATTCAAAAAGTTCTGTCTTGGAAAGCTATACATATCTTTTGATGTGTCTTTCTAGGACCCTGGGGTAGGTGTACTAACCACTTATGTAAAAGATTGATTGGTTTCCAGACCTGGAGCATCTGGAGGCATTGTGGAGACAGTTTATGGTCGCCCTGGAGGTGCAAAGCACCTCCTACCATGCCGATGTGACCCCACTGGTAAAGTGTTAATTGGCTCTGAAGGGAGCCTCATCTGGTCAATCCAGATGGAGATGCAGATTTATTTCCCTAGATTGAAAATACCACAAAAATGCCAAGCCACCTTCTGAGAAGGATGGAATTGATGCTAGACAATAACAGATTGTCGATATAATGAAAGGTTAAAGAGCAATCAAATGACTTGTACTTCCCCCATTTACTACAATGAACAAAGCTGGAGTGTTCACAGAACATAAAAACAATTTAACTTATCTGTTTTGTTTAACTGAAACAAATATATATATATATATATACACACATATATATACACATATATACACATATATACATACACATATATACACATATATATACATATATATGTGCATATATATATATATACATACACTTTTTTTAATGCCCAGGTCAATTAATTCTTGGGTTATGGGCAAAATAATCGAGTATATTTAATCATTATAAATAAGTCAGAAAAATGATGTTAACAAATGTAGTTTAATTCACACTAGACACCTCCTGTATGCTTTAAGGCTCTAGAGCTCTCTTACAACACATATGTACCACAGGAAGACTTATTAAAGTGCATTAACTCTGTTTCCCCTAAAACCAAGCCTAAGAATTAATGACCAATTGTTTCTCAATTATACATGTTGCTTTTTTTTGTTAAGTAGCTGGATTCTCTGGTGTGGGGAATTGTATTATAAGATATCTGCCACAACATCATGAATGTAAAGCAATAACAATAAAATGTTAGACATGGTCGTTGCTCAGTATATAGAAGCTGTCATCCTTACACTTAAGGAGAAATTAGAAAATAGGTAAAGATTTTAGAAAATATAAAAATATATCCTCTCCCATTGAAAGCACATTTCTTCAGCTAAGGAATCTCATTATGGCCAGAAGTTCAGTTATGATCATTCATAAATATTATTTACCATTTGTCAGTCACTATATCCAGTATTTTCTGCAGGCTGAGGAAACCTCCAGCTTCATAACCACCCTGCAGAGTACCTTTTATTTGCCTAATTTGGCTACCTAAATCTCTAAAATCTTTAGAAAGTATAAAAACATAAAATATCTCAAATATTCATATATTAAATTTAAATAATTTGTTATTCTATATTACAGACTCACAATACTTCTGACTGTGTGATTGTACAAATAGATGGCTGTTTTTACATTTTAACACTGGACTGAACACATAGGAAAGGAGCCACAAGTTTAATCTTTACTTAGGTGACTTCTGAACAATACTCACAAAGAATAAGCTACAATCAGCTCTTGGAGACAGATGGGATCAGCTACCACAAAAAGAATAGGGACAAGTTGGGACACAAAAACCCCTACTATCCCTTTGACCCCTTTGATGTTCTCTGAACTACAGCTTGAATTTACACACTGAAAGGGCTGGTACAATCATTTCTGTTATTGCTGCTTCAGTATGCTCAAGGAAGGCCGGCAAGGAAATTTTCCTTACCTTGACTATTTCACTCAAAAAAACTGTTTGGGGAAGGTGCTCACTTAAAAAAATGATATGAAAACTTGATCGGTGTGCTAGGCTCACCAAAGAGGTTTAATTATTTGGTATTCTGGTTGTTCATGTGGAGAAAAATTAAATATGTTTGACATATTTTCTCATTAGACAGTCTCAAAAATAGCTTAATGACTAAGAAATGGGGTCAATACAGGCTGCATTTCCTATGATTTGTTTTCTCTTCATTCTTGCAAACAGGAACTCATTTTAAGAAATAGTTTTGTTTTTGTTTCCCCCCGCCCTCCCAGGCATAAAGTATTGCTTCAATCTCCTAAGCATTCCTGGGAAAGTAAGTGTTTAATATCTAGTTGAGTTTTCTATATAATTGAAGCTTATACCTGATAAAGTCACCATTTTTGAAAGCAGTTTTGATCAAGAGTGTCCTTAAATGTCCATCTGAATAACTAATTTTAAAAATTAACCTATTAAGTAAGAACAAGATAATGTTTACATATAATCAGTCATGTCCCTTGTAAAGGATTTCTAAATTCAAACTGTATAAGTTGAATCTAATTTTATGAATGAAATAATTCAGTTTTATGTATTTTACCAAAAGTCTGATGTTGATTGAGGGAGAATTGTAAACATTACGTTTCACTATCTTTGATCAATCCATAGTAGAGTTTAAGCAATCATTGTCACTCACAAAATAAAACCAAACAAATTAAATGTGTTACAGAAACTTATAACAATGTGCACTGTATAATTAATATTCAGCATTTAGGGGATTAAGTTCTTATTGTCTTGTCTGTAAAAATATAATATGAAATAAAATAATTCCTTCATTTTATAAGAACACTGCTTGGGACTTGGCATAGCAATTATTGAGCAAGGTTTTACTAAAGACATGGCACTAGTTACAACATTTTTAAAAACAAGTCCTGGAATGGAAAGATATGTTCATGGATTGGAAGAATTAATATTTTTCAAATGGTAACACTACTCAGAACTATCTACAGATTCAATGCAATCCCTATCAGAATATCAATGACATTTTTCACAGAAATAGAAGAAAACAAACCTAAAATTTATATAGAACCACAAAAGATCCCAAAGTATCCAAAGCAGCCTTGATCAAAAAGAACAAAAACAGAGGCATCACACCACCTGACTTTTAGATATACTACAAAACTATAGCAATCAGTATAGCATTATATTGGTGTAAAAACAGACACATAGACTAGTGGAACAAAATAGAGAGCCTATAAACAAATCTATGCATTTATGGTCAATTGATATTTGACAAAGCTTTCAAGTATACATATAATGGGAAAAGGACAGTTTTTTCAATAAACGGTTTTTGGACAAATGGATATCCACATGCAGAATGAAATTAGACCCTTATCTCACACCATATACAAAAAATCAATTCAAAATGGATTAAAAACTTAAACTGTAAAACTCCTAGAATGTAGGGGAAAACTCCATGGAAAGACAAGTATCACATGATCTCAATTATGTGAAATATAAAAATGTTAAACTCATAGAAGCAGAGAATAGAATGGTGGTTACTAGAGTCTAGCAGAGGGTTTTGGGGAGATGTTGGTCAAATAATACAATATTCTTATGTAGGAGGAATAAGTTCAAAAGACCTATTATATAAGATAGATACTATAGCTAATAACAATGTATTATATTCTTAAATATCAATAAGAGGATAGGTTTTAGATGTTCTCATCACAAGAAAATGATGTGTGTGAGGTGATATATATGTAAATTAGCTTGATTTAGCCATTTCACAAGGTATACATATTTCAAAACACCATATTACACATAATAAATATATACAATTATTGTCAACTAAAATATTTAATTAATTATTTTTAAATAAAATAACCAAGCTCTGAAACACATATTATGCTGCTTTTAAAATTTCTCTTTGCACATCTCTCTGTCAAGCATGGGAATTCAAGGCAAAGCTCATTTTTCTTTTACCTTTGAAATAAATTTCCTTTTTAATTTTTGTACTTTCTATCAATACAAACGGCTCTAACCTTTTGTCCTTATGAAAGTGTATACTGCATTTTAAAAATCGTTATTTGCATTCACTTCTTTATCATTTGATCACTCATTATTGAATTGCCTTCTATAGGGAACCCAACGACATGTAATATTTAATTTAATCATAAGTTCACAGAATCAAATATCATCTCTTAGTCATTATCTTTTATCATTTTCTCAATATCTATCTTATCATTACCCCAATATGATTCTTTTAGTCATGCATTTTGCACAGCTATTAAAGAATTACTAAAATTTATAGTGTGTCATTCTAAAATACTGAATTATTATGTATGATCCAACCAGTATAGCAGCCCAGAGATTGACATTAAGAGAAAATAGGATGTAGGATTTGTTTGTTGTTTGTCTTTAAACATTCCAGTTCAGATCTTAATATGTTTTGTGATTGTGATGGTATAATTTTGAAGAAGATTCTTTATATGTGGAACTAAGGTAAATACATATATTTAAAAATATTTGGGAGCAGAGCAACATGGCAGAATAGAAGGTTCTATCTATCATCCCCCATACCAAGACACTCCAATTTAACAACTATCTACACACAAAAAAAGAACCTTCATAAGAACCAAAAATTAGGTGAGCACTCACAGCACCTGGTTTTAACTTCAAGTTGCTGAAAGAGGCACTGAAGAAGCAGGAAAAACAGTCTTGAGTCTCCGACACCACTTCTTCTCCATCCCTCTCAGCATCAGTGGCTTGGTGCAGAGTGTTTTTGTGCACTGGGGAGATGGAGAACACAGCAATTTTAAGGTATTGAACTCCCCTGTTATAGCAGAAAACAAAACCAGACCAAACTCAGCCAATGCCCTCCTAGGGAGGAAGCATTCAAACCAGCCCTAGCTTGAAGATAATCGCCATCCCAGTGATCTGAACTCAAGTTCTTCAAGTCTCATCAGTATGAGCTAAAGTGCTCTGGGGCTCTAACTAAACTTGAAAGGCAGTCTAGGCCACAAGGACTGCAATGCCTAAATGAGTCCTAGTGCCACCCCTAGCCAGTGGACTGGGACAAGCTCAGCCTACCGAGACACCAGAATAGGGCAGCTAAGAGAGTTCTGGCATTACCTCTCCCATAACCCCAAGCCACACAGCTTCTGGCTCCAAAAACAACCCCTTCCTTCCACTTGTGGAGAGGAGAAGGAAGAGTGGGGAGCACTGCATCTTGCATCTTGAATATCAGCTCACCCACAACAGGATAGGGCACCGGTCAGTCATGAGGTCTTCTTTCCGGGCCGTTGCTTCCAAACAACATTTTTAGACGTGACCTGCACCAGAAGGGAACTTGCTTTCTGGAAGAAAAGAACCCAGTCCTGGTAGGATTCATCACGTGCTAACTGAAGAGCCCTTAGGCCCTGAATAACCAGCAGCAATACCCAAGTACTATGTCGATGGCCTTGAGGGAGACTTTGAGACTTGCTGGCTTTAGGTGAGACTCAGCACATTCCCAGCTGTAGTGGCTATGGGGTGAGATAACTTCCACCTGAGAAAAATGGAGGGAAAAGTAAGAAGTACTTTGTCTCTTACCTTAGGTACCAGCACAACCACAGGTGAATAGAGCACCAAGTGGGCTCTTGGGGTTTGCAGTTCCAGGACATGAATCTTGGATGGCATTTCTGGACCTGCCCTGGGCCACAGGGGAGCCCACTTCCCTGAAGGGAAAATCCCAGGACAGAAAGCATTCACCACGAGCTGACTGAAGAGCACTTGGGCCTTAAGGGAACATCAGCTGTAGTCTGGCAGTACTCCCCATGGGCCTGTGGTGGAGGTGGCCACAGGGTGAGGCTCCCCTGCCTTTGGAAAGTGGATGGAAGAATGAGAAGAACTACATCTTCTGGTTTGAGTGCCAGTCAGACTAAGTATGTTAGAACATCAGACGGACTTTCTAAGGATTTTTGCTCTACTTCCAGGCTCCCAGACAGCATCTCTGGATGCACCCAGGGCCTGAGGAAACTTGCCACCCTGAAGAGAAGGACACAGCACTGACTGGCTTTGTTACCTGCTGGTTGTAGGGCCCCAAGGCCTTGAGTGAATGTAGGTGGTAGCCAGGGAGTGGTTATAGAAGGCCTTGGGCAAGACCCAGTGCTCTGTTAGATTCAGACCTGACCCAGCACAATCATAATAGTGGTGGCCACAGGGGTGCTTATGTCACTTCACCGCCTGGTCCAGGTGGCTCAGAACAAATTCCGTTTGTTTGGGAGAAAGTAAGGGAAGAGAACAAGAGTCTCTGCCTGGTAATCCAGATAATTCTTCTGGATCTTGTACAAGACCATCGAGGTGGTACTTCAACCAGTCCACAAGAACCACAATGTTAATAAGGTTAGGGTGCTCCCAAAAGCAGATACAGCTTAGAGCACAAGACTCAACTCCTTTTGCATATCTGGAAAGCCTTCCCAAGAAGGATGGGTACAAATAAGCCCAGAATGAGAAGACAACAATAAATACCGAACCCTTAATAATGCCCAGACACTGACAAACATCTACAAGAGACCATCCAGGAAAACATGACCTTACCAAGTGAACTAATTACAGCACAAGAGACCAATACTGGAGAAACAAAGATAAGTGATCTTTTGACAGAACATTCAAAATAGCTATTGTACAGAAATTCAAATAAGTTAAAGATAACACAGAGGAGGAATTCAGAATTCTATCAGAAAAATTTAATAAAGAGATTAAAATATTTAAAAACAAGCAGAAATTCTGGAGCTGAAAAATTTAATTGGCACATTGAAGAATGCATCAGAGTCTTTTAATAGCAAAACTGATGAAGCAGAAGAAAGAATTAGTGAGTTTGAAGACAGGTACTTGAAAATACACAGTCAGAGGAGACAAAAGAAAAAAATTAAAAACAATGAAGCATGTCCACAGGATCTGGAAAATAGACTCAAAAGGACTAACATAAATTTTATTGGCCTTAAAGATTGGAGAGTAGGTACAGAAAGAAATGGTGTAGAGTTTATTCAAAGGGATAATAACAAACAATGTCCCAAACCAAGAGAAAGATATGAATATCCAAGTACAAGAAGGTTATAGAACAGCAAGTAGATTTAACCCAAGAAGACTACCTCAAGGCATTGAATAATCAAGCTCACAAAGGTCAAGGATAAAGAAAGGACTCTAAAAGCAACAAGAGAAAAGAAACGAATAACATACAATGCAGCTTCAATACACTTGGGAGCAGACTTTTCAGTGGAAACCTTACAGGCCAAGAGAGAGTGGCATAACATATTTAAAGTGTTAATGGAAAAACGTGTTTTACCCTAGAATAGTATACCTGGTGACAATATCCTTCAAACATAATGAAGAAATACAGACTTTCCCAGACAAACAAAAACTGAGATATTTCATCAACATCAGACCTTTCCTGTAAGAAGTGCTAAATGAAGTATTTCAATCAGAAACAAAATGACATTATCAGCAGTAATAAATCATCTAAAGGTACAAAACTCACTGGTAACAGTAAATACACAGAAAAACAGAATATTATAACACTGTAACTGTAGTGTGTAAAATAAGTACCCTTAAGTAAAAATAATGAACCAGTAAAAAACAACAACTACAACAACTTTTTAAGAAATAGAAAGTACAATAAGATGTAAATACAAACAATAAAACTTAAAAAGTAGGTGGATGAAGTAATGCATAGAGTCTTTATTAGTTTAGTTGCCTATTTGCTTGTTTGTTTACATGAATAGAAAGTTGTTATCATCTTAAAATAATGGGTTATAAGGTAGTATTTGCAAGGCTCATGGTAACCACAAACCAAAAAACATAAAGCAGATATACAAGAAATAAAAAGTAAGAAACTAAACCATATCACCAGAGAAAATCACCTCCACTAAAAGGAAGACAGGAAGAAAGAAAAGAAGGAAGAGAAGACCAGAAAACAAATAATAAAATGGCAGCAGTAAGTCCTTACTTATCAATAATAATATTGAATGACAATTGACTAAACTCTCCAATCAAAACACATACAACTGAATGAATTTTTTTAAAAGGACTCAATGATATGTTGCCCACAAGAAAAACACTTCACATATAAAGACACACATAGATGAGAAATAAAGGAATGGAAAAAGATATTTCATGCCAATGGATCCACAAAAGAGCAGGAGTAGCTATATTTATATCAGATTAACTAGATTTCAAGACAAAAATGGGTTGGTGCAGTAGGAATTGCAGTTTTTGCATTGTTGGGATTTGCTGTTTGATAATGGAATACATTTTTAAATAAATGTGATTATGTTATATGTTATTTTAATGGCCATTTCTTGCTTTTTTTTCTAATGACTTATTACTTGCCATTTATTTTAGACTATTGAAATTATGTTAGATAAAAAGCAAATTCGAATGATTTTCTTATTCCAGTTCAAAATAGGTCATAAAGTAGCAGAGTCAACTGGCAACATCAACAATGCATTTGTCCCAGGAACTGCTAACAAACGTACAGTGCAGTGGTGGTTCAAGAAGTTTTGCAAAGGAGATGAGAGCCTTGAAGATGAGGAGTATAGTGGCTGGCCATCACAAGTTGACAATGACCAGTTGAGAGCAATCATCTACACTGATCCTCTCACAACTACACAAGATGTTGCCAAAGAACTCAAGGTCAACCATTTTGCAGTTGTTTGGCATTTGAAGCAAATTGGAAAGGCAAAAAAGCTTGATAAGTGGGTGACTCATGAGCTGACAAAATTTTAAAAATTGTCATTTTGAAGTGTCATCTTCTCTTATTCTACACAACAACAAACCATTTCTCAACCAGATTGTGACATGTGATGAAAAGTGGATTTTATATGAAAATTGGTGATGACCAGCTCAATGGTTGGACTGAGAAGAAGCTCCAAAGCACTTCCCAAAGCCAAATTCGCACCACAAAAAGGTCATGGTCACTGTTTGACGGTCTACTGCCAGTCTGATCCACTACAGCTTTCTGAATCCTGGTGAAACCATCACATCTGAGAAATATGATCAGCAAATTAATGAGATGCACCAAAACTGCAATGCCTGCAGCTGGCATTTGTCAACAGAAAGGGCCCAATTCTTCTCCATGACAATGCCTGATCGCACATCACACAACCGACACTTCAAAAGTTGAACAAATTGGGCTATGAAGTTTTGCCTCATCTGCCATATTCACCTGATCTCTCACCAAGGGACTACCACTTTTTCAAGCATTGCAACAACTTTTTGCAGGGAAAATGCTTCCACAACCAGCAGGAAGAAGAAAATGCTCTCCAATAGTTTGTCAAATCCTGAAGCATGCATCTTTATGCTACAAGAATTAACAAACTTATTTTTCATTGGCAAAAATATGTTGATTGTAATGGTTTCTATTTTGATTAATAAGATGTGCTTGAGCCTAGTTATAATGATTTAAGATTCATATTCTGAAATTGCAATTACTTTTGCACTAACCTAATAACAAGAGACAAAGAAGGTTACTATATAATGATAAAGGGGTCAGATTGGGCATGGCGGCTCATGCCTGTAATCCCAGCACTTTGGCAGGCTGAGGTGGGTGGACCACCTGGGGTCAGGAGTTTGAGACCAGCCTGGCCAACATGGCAAAACTCAGTCTCTACTAAATTTACAAAAAATTAGCTGGGACTGGTCATGGGCACCTGTAATCCCAGCTTCTTGAGAGGCTGAGGCAGGAGAATTGCTTGAACCCAGGAGGCGGAGGTTGTAGTGATCCAAGATCATGCCATTGCACTCTAGCCTAGGTGATAGAATGAGACTCTGTCTCAAAAAGAAAGATAAAAGGGTCCATTCAGTAAGAGGATATAACAATTATAAATATATATGCACCCCAACACTGCAGCATCCATATATTTAAAGCAAATATTAAACTAAAAAGAGATAGATCCCAGTACAATAATAGAGACTTCAACACTCCATTTTTAGAATTGGACAAATCACAGAGAGAGAACTCAACAAGGAAACATCAGACTTAATCTGCACTATAGACAAATGAATCTAACAGATATTTACAGAACATTTCATCCAATGTCTGCAGAATACACATCGTTTTCCTCAGCACATGGATCATTCTAAAGGATAGACCATGTATTAAGTCACAAAATAAGTCTTAAAACATTTTAAGAAATTGAAATAATACTAAGTATTTTCTCCAACCACAATGAACTAAAAGTAGAAATCAAAAGCAAGAAGAATTTCGGAAACTACACAAACACATGGAAGTTAAACAGTATCCTCCTGAATGACTAGTGGGTCAATGAAGGAATGAACAAGAAAATTGAAACATTTCTTGAAATAAATGATAATGGACATATGCCATACCAAAACTTATGGAAAAGAGTTAAAGCAGTGCTAAGAGGGAAGTTCACAGCTAAAAGTGCTCACACCAAAAAAGAGGAAAAGTTTCAAAGGATCAACCTAACAATGCTAATGCATCTTTAAAAACTAGAAAAGCAAGAGGAAACCAAACCTAAAATTAGTAGAATAAAATAAATAATAAAGATCAAAGCAGAAATTAAAATTTATTTCATTGAAATAAATGAAATTGAAATGAAGAAAATGATACAAAAGATCAATGAAAAAAAACCTTGGATTTTATGAAAAGTTAAAATTGACAAAGCTTTAGCAAAACTAAGAAAAAAGAAGATCCAAATAAAATCAGAGATGAAAAAGGAGACATTACTTCTGATACTGAAGAAATTCAAGGGATCATTAGTGGCTACTATGAGGAACAATATGCCAATAAAATGAAAAATCTAAAAGAAATAGACAAATGATTAGACACACACAACCTACCAATATGAACCATGAAGGGAAACTCGATATCCATATGCAGAAGAATGAAACTATATCCCTCTCTCGCCATATAAAAAATCAAATAAAAAATAGATTAAAGACTTAAATCTAAGACCTCAAACTGTGAATCCACCAGAAGAAAACTTCGAGGAAGCTTTCCAGGACATTAGCCTGGGCAAAAATTTCTTGAGTAATATTCCACAAGCACAGACAACCAAAGCAAAACAGGACAAGTAGGATCACATTAAGATAAAAAGCTTCTGCGCAGCAAAGGAAACAATCAACAAAGTCAAAAGGCAACTCACAGAATTGGAGGAAATATTTACAAACTACCCATCTAACAAGGGACTGATAACCACAATATATAAGAAGCTCAAACAACTCTGCAGGAAAAACTCTAATAATCAGATTTTAAAATGGGCAAATAATTTGAATAGATGTTTCTCAAAAGAAGACACACAAATGGCAAAGAGGCCCATGAAAAGATGCTCAACATCATTATCGTCAGAGAAATTCAAATCAAAACTACAATGCGATATTATCTCAGCCCAGTTAAAATGGCTTACATCAAAAAGACAGGCAGTAACAAATGCTGGCGAGGATGTGGAAAAAAAGGAACCTTCGTATACTGTTGGTAGGAATGTTAATTATTACAACCACTATGGAGAAGAGTTTGTAATTTCCTCAAAAAAAAAAAATAGAGCTATCATATGATCTAGCAATCCCACTGCTGGGTATACAACCAAAGGAAATCAGTATGTTGAACAAATGTCTGCATTCCCATGTTGGTTGCAGCACTGTTCACAATAGCAACAATTTGGAAGCAACTAAGTGTCCATCAGCAGATGAATGTATAAAGAAAATGTGGTACTTATACACAGTGAAGTACTATTCAGTCTCAAAAAAAAAAAAAAAGAATGAGATCCTGTCATCTGCAACAACATGGATGGCACTGGAGGTCATTATGTTAAGTGAAATAAGCCTGGCACAGAAAGACAGATATTGCATGTTCTCACTTACTTGTGGGATCTAAAAATCAAAACAATTGAACTCATGGAGATAGACAATAGAATGATAGTTACCAGAGGCTGGGAAGGGAAGTAGGGGTATGGGGGTAGGTGAGGATGGTTAATGAGTACAAAAAGTAGTTAGAAATAATGAATAATACCTAGTATTTGATAGCCTAACAGAGTGTCTATAGTCAATAATAATTTAATTGTATATTTTAAAATAAGTAAAAGAGTATAATTGGATTGTTTGTAACACAAAAGATAAATGCTTGAGAAGATGGGTACCTCATTTTACATGATGTGATTATGAAGCATTGCATTCTTGTATCAAAACTTTCCAGGTACTCCATAAAAATACACATCTACTTTGTAGCCACAAAAACTAAAATAAAAAATAATAAAAATAATTCACAGAAATTATCAAGAATAAAGAAGGAAACAGACCGATTAACTTAAAGCTGGTATTCCTGGGAATCTCTCAAAAACCAAGTGTCCCACTGTAGAGCCAAATAAATTGACCATTTAGCCACCACAGATTGGCAGGGATTTTTCCTGGGAAGAATCACAAAGGTAATTTCTTTCACAGTCATGAAAGTATTGAAATTAAAGTACTGGTCCTGTGCACTGCAGATATTTGCTGTTTCAATTCCCACACAAGCCATCAAACAAACATTTGTTAAATGTTTTAAAAAATCTTTATCGTTGAAGATAGTACAATGATTTAGAAAACATCTTTCTAACCTTTGTTTTGAGAAAACAAGCATTTTTAAACTCAAATGGAAAAACACACCAAGAAGGAAGTCAAAGAGCAGAAAATTCAGAGGCAGAAAGAGAAAATAATCAAAGCCAAAAAGTTCGTAAGTGGAGAAATGTGATATTATGATGAAGATTTATTTAAAAATTGAAGATCGACAAAGTTCAAGGAAAGGTATGATGGAAAATTTCTAGTTTCCATTTATGGCAAAACATAAATTGTCCCTAAAAGTAGTTTGCTAAAACTACATAAAAATGTGAAAAACAGTAATATAAAAAGGATTTTAAGTATTTTAGAGTTTTCAATAAATAAAGGGAAATAAGTTGGAGATTTAGAGGAAAAGAGACCTGAACACAATAGAAATTAGCTAAATCTGTGACTTCTGTGAATACAAAGTGAAATGCAGGGTGAAAAGCTTAGCTCTGGGGTGGCAGCCAATATTTATAATCCAAGGATTCTGGTTTTAAACTCTGCATGGAAATAGAGGGGAACTTCTCCTCTCATAAGGGGGCAGTTGGCACACACAAATAAAGCCAGGACCCTCAAAAGGCCACACTCTTGTTTTAAGAACAGAAAAATTCTGTCCACCACCACAGAGAGTTACTGATGTTAAGTATTTCTGTCAGAACTCTGGATGAGCAAAACCAAACTAACAAATTTTAAAAAGCTTTCCTAAAAATTCTAAATTTTGCCTCTTGTAAATTTTAAATTTTAACCTCTTTATGATCTGAAAGCCCTCAAGTCAAGAAATAAATTTAAGAATTTATCTTGGGTTGATTATTCCATGAAGCACTTGGCAGCATGTGCAACCACAGCTGCAGGGTAAACCATTAACTTAAATCACAATTTCTACTGATAAAGTCACCCTGAAGATGAGTTCACAATCAAAAGTTACAAAATGTATGAAGAAACAATTTATCAGAAGCTAGAGTTAGCAGAATAAAACAAACAAGAGGATTAGAAACCCAAGAATTTAAAGAGGCAAAATAATCTGATATAAAATATGTTTTAAGTAAGTAAATAAATAAATAGCAAAATAAAGTACACACACATAACATGAGTCAGAAATTGGTACGATAGGATGTGAAAAGAACTAAGAAAACCCTACAAAAGAAAGATATGGTCATTGAAATTTAAGAACAAATAAAGAATGGATGTGGGTAAAAACAGGGTTAATAAACTAGAAAAAAGGTATCAGAAAATTTACACAGTATGAAGTACAGAAAGATTAATAAATGATAAACAAAAAGAAGAGTTTGAGAGATATGAAGGGTAAGACAAAATGGTCAACTTTGGATAGGACTTACAGAAGGAGAGAATAGATAAATGGCAGGAAAGACAATATACAATGAGATAATAGCCTGGTTTTGAGAAGAATCATAAGCTCTAAATAAGATAAATACAACTAAATTTCTTTCTAGACATAGTGTAATAATAAATAAATTTCTTTCTAGACCAAAAATAAAAAGGTCTAAAAACAAGCCCATGATAAAAGAAAGGTTATACATTAAAAATAACATTTAAACTAATATCCAATTCCTTATAGCAACAATACAGAACAGAAGACAATCCAAGTAGCTTTATAGCAATGAAATAAAATACCTATCGACCTAGAATTCTGCAACCAAATAAATTATCGTCTACTATTGAATGAAAAATTAAAATATTTTTAATAAAGACTTTGCCATTAATTACAATTACTGAAAACTAAACATAGTACTTTAGAAATAGAGAACAAAAGAGAGTTCAAATTAATAAAATACAAAATGAAAAACTAGAAGATGTCTACAAACACAGCCATTAAAAGAACAATAAATCTAATGAAACAAATATAAGCAAAAGTTGATTTGGGGAAAGTAAAGTGAGTCAACAGAGACAGTGCAGATAGCTTGAAAATTAATCAGTTCACAATGATTAATGCCCCTTTCTACCACCTAAAAATAGAATAGAAAATATGCCACTCTCTAGTGCAACAAAAAAATCTACAAACTAATCTAGCAAAAATATTCATAGAGAAAAAATTTAAAATCGAAAAATGGCATAGAAGTGGATCCGAATAAATGGAGGGATATACCAGTTACACAGAGTTATTTGCATTTCTCAGCCTAATAGTGTGACCCTCTGCATGCTTATACATTTGTGAATTTTCAGTAAACTATATAATTTCTTCAACTTTATTTTGTAATTTTTGTACATGTTATAATTTTATTTTCCAGGTTGAATCTTATATCTTGAATATATTAATTGTAACTGATATATGGCATTTTATTTCAGGAAAATTGTAACTACATGCCTTAGCTTCAACTCAAAATAACAAAAGATACAAACATATTAAATTAGTGTCCTAATATTAACTTAAGAAAAACTGGCTTATTTCTGTGTATATTTGGTTTATTAAAACAGAATCTTACTCTGAGTGTGGGATAGTTTATATTCTTTACCAATACTTGAAGTTAATGGACATATTAGTCCCGCCAATCATTTAGTCTTTGCCTGATTATCAATGAGATTAAGTAAATTTTTATATAATTATTAGCTATCCAGATTATCTTTTTTGTGAATTGCTTTCTCGTAAACTTTTGCCCATTAAAAAATTGTTTTTTAAGTTATGGGATACAAACGCAGAACATGTAGGTTTGTTACATAGGTATACGTGTGCCATGGTGGTTTGCTGCACCTATCAACCCATCATCTAGGTTTTAATCCTCACATACATTAGCTATTTGTCCTAATGTTCTCCCTCCCCTCCAGCCTCACCCTCTGAATGGCACCTGTGTGTGTTGTTCCCCTCCCTGTGTCCATGTGTTTTCATTGTTCAACTCCCACTTAGGAGTGAGAACATGCAGTGTTTGGTTTTCTGTTCCTGTGTTAGTTTGCTGAGGATGATGGCTTCCAGGCTCATCCATGTCCCTGCAAAGGACGTGATCTCATTCCTTTTAATGGCTGCATAGTATTCTATGGTATGAATGTACCAGATTATCTTTACCCTATCTATCATTGATGGGTATTTGGGTTGGTTCCATATCTTTGCTATTGTAAATAGTGCTGCAATAAACTTATGTGTGCATGTGTCCTCATAGTAGAATGATTTATATTCCTTTGGGTTTATACCCAGTAATGGGATTGCTGCATCAAATGGTATTTCTGGTTCTAGATCCTGGAGGAATCGCCACACTGTCTTCCACGATGGTTGAACTAATTTACATTTCCACCAACAATGTACAAGCGTTTCTATTTCTCCACAGCCTGGACAGTATCTATTGTTTCTTGACTTTTTAATAATTGCCATTCTGACTAACATGAGATGGTATCTTATTGTGGCTTTGATTTGCATTTCTCTAATGATCAGTGATGTTGAGCTTTTCTTCGTATGTTTGTTGGCTGCATAAATGTCTTCTTTTTAGAAGTGTCTGTTCACATCCTTTGCCCATTTTTTGATGGGGTTGTTTATTTATTGTAAATTTGTTTAACTTTCTTGTAGATTCTGGATATTAGCCCTTTGTCATACGGGTAGCTTGCAAAAATTTTCTCCCATTCTGTAGGTTGCCCATTCACTCTGATGATAGTTATTTTTTGCTGTGCAGAAGCTCTTTAGTTTAATTAGATCCCATTTGTTAATTTTGGCTTTTGTTGCTATTGCTTTTGGTGTTTTAGTCATGAAGTCTTTGCCCATGCCTATGTCCTGAATGGAATTCCCTAGGTTTTCTTCTAGGTTTTTATGCTTTGGGGTTTTACATTTAAGTCTTTAATCCATCTGGAGTTAATTTTTGTATAAGATGTAAGGAAGGGGACCAGTTTCAGTTTTCTGCATATGGCTAGCCAGTTTTCCCAGCATCTTTTATTAAATTGGCAATCCTTTCCTGATTGCTTGTTTTTGTCAGGTTCGTGGAAGATCAGACGGTTGTAGTGGTGTTATTTATGAGGTCTCTGTTCTGTTTCACTGATCTACATGTCTGTTTTGATACCAGTACCATGCTGTTTTTGTTACTGTAGCCTTGTAGTATAGTTTGAAATCAGGTAGCGTGATCCCTCCAGCTTTGTTCTTTTTGCTTAGGATTTTCATGGCTGTATAGGTTCTTTTTTGGTTCTATATGAAATTTAAAGTAGTTTTTTCTACCTCTGTGAAGAATGTCAATGGTAGTTTGATGGGAATAGCATTGAATCTATAAATTACTTCGGGCAGTATGGCCATTTTTATATTGATTATTCCTATCCATGAGGATTGATTATTTTTACAATTGCTTGTGTCCTCTCTTATTTCCCTGAGGAGTGGTTTGTAGTTCTCCTTGAAGAGGTCGTTCACCTCCCTGTTAGCTGTATTCTGAGGTATTTCATTCCATTTGGTAGCAATTGTGAATAGGAGTTCATTTATGATTTCATTCTCTGCTTGTCTATTGTTTGTGTAAAGGAATGCTTGTGATTTTTGCACATTGATTTTGTATCCTGAGACATTGCTGAAGTTGCTTATCAGTTTAAGGAGCTTTTCAGCTGAGACCATGGCGTTTTCTAAATATGGAATCATGTCGTCTGCAAATAGAGACAGTTTGACTTCCTTTCTTCCTATTAAATACCTTTTAGGTCTTTCCCTTGCCTGACTGCCCTAGCCAGAACTTCCAATACTATATTTAATAGGCGTGGTGAGAGAGGACATCCTTGTCTTGTGTGGGTTTTCAAAGGGAATGCTTCCAGCTTTTGCCCATTCTGTATATATTGGCTGTGGGTTTGTCATAAAATGTTCTTATTATTTTGAGATATGTTCCATCAATACCTAGTTTATTGAGAGTTTTTTCTTTAACATGAATGGATGTTGAATTTTATCAAAGGCTTTTTCTGCATCTATTGAGATAATCTTCTGGTTTTTGTTGGTGGTTCTGTTTATGTGATGGATTACAGTTATTGATTTGCTTATGTTACCCAGCCTTGCATCCCAGGGATGAAGCCAACTTGATAGTGGTGCATAAACTTTTTGATGTGCTGCTGGATTCAGTTTGCCAGTATTTTATTGAGGATTTTCACATCAATGTTCATCAGGGATATTGGCCTAAAGTTTTCTTTTTTGTTGTGTCTCTGCCAGGTTTTGGTATCAGTGTGATGCTGGCCTCATAATACGAGCTAGAGAAGCGTCCCTCCTTTTCAGTTGTTTGCAATAGTTTCAGAAGGAGTGGTACCAGCTCCTCTTTGTACCTCTGGTAGAATTCAGCTGTGAATCTGTCTGATCCTGGGCATTTTTTTGCTGGTAGGCTATTAATTACTGCTTCAATTTCAGAATTCATTATTGTTCTATTCAGGGATTTGACTTCTTCCTGGTTTAGTCTTGAGAGAATGTTTGGGTCCAGGAATTTATCCATTTCTTAGGTTTTCTAGTTTTTTTCCATATGGGTGTTTAGAGTATTCTCTGATGGTACCTTGTATTTATGTGGGATCAGTGGCGCTATCCCCTTTATCATTTTTATTGTGTCTACTTGATTCTTCTCTCTTTTCTATTATTCTAGCTAGTGTCTATTTTGTTATTTTTTTCAAAAAACCAATTCCTGGATTCATTGATTTTTTGAAGAGTTTGTGTGTGTGTGTGTGTGTCTCCTTTCGTTCTGCTCTGATCTTAGTAATTTGTTGTCTTTTGCTAGCTTTTGGATTTGTTTGTTCTTGCTTCTCTAGCTCTTTTAATTGTGATGTTAGGGTGTCGACTTGAGATCTTTTAGCTTTCTGATTTGGGCATTTAGAGCTATAAATTTCCCTCTTAACATTGCTTTAGCTGTGTCCCAGAGATTCTGGTATGTTGTCTCTTTGTTCTCATTGGTTTCAAAGAACTTCTTGATTTCTGCCTTAACTTCATTGTTCACCCAGGAGTCATTTATAAGCAGGTTGTTCAATTTCTATGAATTTGTGTGGTTTCGAGTGATTTTCTTAATCCTGAGTTCTAATTTGATTGCACTGTGGTCTGAGAGACTGTTTGATATGATTTCTGTTCTTTTGCATTTGCTGAGGAGTGTTTTACTTCCAATTATGTGGTCAATTTTAGAATAAGTGCCATGTGGCACTGAGAAGAATGTATTTTCTGTTGATTTAGGGTGCAGAGCTCTGTAGATGTCTATTAGGTCCACTTGCTCTAGAGCTGAGTTCAAGTCCTGAACATCCTTGTTAATTTGCTGTCTCATTGATCTGTCTAATACTGACAGTGGGGTGTTAATGTCTCCCACTGTTATTGTGTGGGAGTCTAAGTCTCTCTGTAGGTCTCTAAGAACTTGTTTTATTAATCAGGGTGCTCCTGTGTTGGATGCATATATATTTAGGATAGTTAGCTCTTGCAGTTGAATTGATCCCTTTGCCAATATGTAATGGTACTGGTTTTTCTTTCCATATTTATTTCTTCCTTCAGGAGCTCTTGCAATGAAGGCCCAGTGGTGATGAAATCGCTCAGCATTTGCTTGTCTGAAAAGGATTTTATTTCTCCTTTGCTTATGAAGCTTCTGGGTTGAAAATGTTTTCTTTAAGAATGTTGAATATTGGCCTCCACTCACTTCTGGCTGTAGGTTTCTGCTGAGAGGTCTGCTGTTAGTCTGATGGGCTTCCCTTTGTAGGTGACCTGGCCTTTCTCTCTGGCTGCCCTTAACGTTTTTTCCTTCATTTCGACCTTAAAGAATCTGATGATTATGTGTCTTGGGTTTGATCTTCTCATGGAGTATTAGCGATGTTCTCTGAATTTCCTAAATTTGAATGTTGGCCTGTCTTGCTCACTTGGGGAAGTTCTCTTGGATAATATCCTGAAGTGTGATTTCCAATTTGGTTTCATTCTCCTAGTCTCTTTCAGGTACTCCAATCAATTGTAGGTTCAGACTTTTTACATAGTCCCATATTTCTCTGAGGTTTCATTTGTTCCTTTTCATTCTTTTTTTCCTCTAATCTTGCCTACATGCCTTATTTCAGCAAGATGGTCTTAAACTCTGATATCCTTTCTTCTGCTTGGTCAATTCGGCTGTAGATACTTGTGTATGCTTCACAATGTTTTCTTGCTCTGTTTTTCAGCTCCATCAAGTCATATATGTTCCTCTCTAAACTGGTTATTCTAGTTAGCAGCTCCTGTAACCTTTAATCAAGGTTCTTAGTTTCTTTGCATTGGGTTAGAACATGCTCCTTTAACTCAGTGGAGTTTGTTATTACCCACCTTCTGAAGCCTACTTCTGTCATTTCATCCATCTCATCCTCTGTCCAGTTCTGCACCCTTGCTGTAGAGGTGTTGCGATGATTTGGAATAGAGGCACTCTGGCCTTTTGAGTTTTCAGCTTTTTTTTTTTCCATTGACTCTCATCTTCATGAGTTTGTCTGGTTTCAATCTTTGAAGCTGCCGACCCTTGGATGGGTTTTGGTGGGGACTTTTTTTGTTGATGTTGCTGTTGCTGCTTTCTGTTTGTTTTTCTCTCAATAGTCAGGTCCCTCTTCTGTAGGGCTACTGCAGTTTGCTGGGGGTTCACTTCAGGTGCTATTCATCTGGTTCACTCCTGCATGTGGATATGTCACTTGAGGAGGCTGGAGAACAGCAAAGATGGGTGCCTCCTCCTTCCTCTGGGATCTCTGACCTCAAGGGGCACTGATCTGATGCCAGTAGGAATGCTCCTACATAGAGTGTCTGACAACCCTTGTTGGAGGGTCTCACCTAGTTGGGTGGCATGGGAGCAGGACTCATTTAATGAAGCACTTTGACTAACCTTGGTGGAGGGGGTATGCTTCACTGGGGTGAAACCCACTCATCTGGGCTGCCCAGATTCCTCAGACTAGCAGGAGGAAAGACTAACTATGGTGGTCTGTGGAGATTATGGCCACCCCCTCCCCCTAAAGGCTCATGCCCAGGGAGATCAGAGTTCTGTCCCTGAGTCCCTAGCTAGAGTTGTTGAAGTTCCTGCAGGGAGGCCCTGCCCAGTAAGGAGGGATGGGTCAGGGTTGGGCCTGAAGAGGCACTCTAGTCACAGTCTGCCACAGCCAGTGTGTTGGGCTGTGGGGATACCTCTTGGGACCAATCTGTCTAACCTCCCTGGCTCCAGCAGGGGAAAAGCATGGCCTGAAGCTGAAGAGATGGCTGCTGCCCTTTCCCCACCTTGGGATCTTAGGCAGCTTTCAGTCCCAGTGTTGGCTGCTACCCCTCCCACAAGGAGCTCAAATGGCTTGGACAGCAAGCAGTTGCAGCTGTGGTGCTGGTTGTCCTTCACTCCTGGGAACTCAGGAGGCTTAAGCGGATTCTAGCGGAGTGGCTGTTGAGAATCTGCACAGCTCCATAGTTGGGACCCTAGGCCCAAGTGGCGTGGTGGGCTCAAAAGTGGGATCTTTTAATCCATGGGTTGCACAGTTCTGTGGAAGAAGCACGGTTTCCCAGGCTGGGTAGCATGCTCACTCACTGCCTCCCTTGGCTGGGGGGTGGGGGCTCATCTGCCCCATGTGGCTCTCAGGTGGGCCACTGCAACCTGCTGTTTTTCCCTCCTCTCTGTGGATCACGCTAGTTGCTTAGTCAGTTCTGATGACAGAACCTGGATACCTTGCTTGCCAGTGCAGGATTCACAGGATGTTACAGTCCTTTTCAATGGAAGCCTCCTATTGCTGCTGCTTCTAGTTGGCCATCTTGGCCCACTTGCCCTCTATATTATTGCCTATTTTCCAAGGACAATTCAGTGAGAATTTCCTTGTGTATCCTCTGTGATAGTTCCTGTTTGGTTATATGTATTATAAATATATTTCTATAGTTTGTGGCTTTTATCTTAAGTGTATTTACTATATTTTTCATCAAATACATTTAAAAAATTTTTTAAATAGAATTCAAGATATTTTTCAAGTGTGTGCTTTTGTACTCAATACAGAATATTACAAAAGTATTATTCTTGTATTTGTCAAAAATTTTAACATTTTAGGTTCACATTATATTTAAAGAATCCCTTCATAAAACTCTTGATATGTTATCATAATGTATCCTGACCTAGTTCTTTTTTTTCAAAATTGCTTTAGCTATTCCTCATTCTTAGCTCTATAAACTTTAAGATTAGCTTATCATTTTTCCCCAAAAAAACTCCTTTTGGGATCTAAATGAAATTACATTAAATTTATACTATAGAGAAAACTAACATCTTTAGAATATTGAGTGTTCCAATTTGTGAAAATAATATAGCTCTCCAGTTGCTCAGGTCTTCTTTAATGTTCTCAATAATATTTTATAATTTTTCTATAAAGTATCTTAGAGGTTTTTTTGTTACTGTGAATACTGCATTTACCTATAACATTTTCTAATTAGTCATTACTAGTGTTTAGGAATCCTGATGATTTTTTTAATGTTGACCTTATATATAGCAATCTTGCTGAACTCTCTTATTAGTTTTCTGCATTTGTTGTAAGTTCTTTTGTATCTTCTATGTAACTATGCATATCATTATCATCAAATAGTAGATTTTTCTTGTATTTTCCTATGTTTCCTTTTTGCTTTATTTTTCTTTTCTTTTGTTTTAGCTAGGACCTACAATAAGATATTTATAGAAAAAATGACAGCAAGAATCCCACTCTTGTTTTTGCCTAGAACTGTTCTTGAAAATGTTTCTAATGCTTCATCATTAAATATAATGGTTTCTCCTAGATTTTGATAAATCTTGATCAGATTAAGAAAGTTTTGATCTAGTCCTAACTTAAAGTTTTTTTCCTAATCTAAGCAAATGTAAACTTTATTTTTAAAATTTTGCATCTATTGAAGGAATCATATGGTTTTTCTCCTTTAATGTGTCATGAAGGGTCTCAGTATAAATGCTTGCTAAAGTTGAACCATCCTTACATTATTGGTATAATAAGTTGTGAAATACTTAAGAATAAATAATGTATATATGTAATTATATATATAAGGGCCGAGACCAGCTCGGTTGAGGAGACTCTAACCCAGTGGCGCTAGAGGAATTAAAGACACACACACAGAAATACAGAGTGTGGAGTGGGAAATCAGGGGTCCCACAGCCTTCAGAGCTGAGAGCCTTGAACAGAGATTTACCCACATATTTATTGACAGCAAGCCAGTCATAAGATACTAAAAGTATTCCTTATGGGAAATAAAGGGATGGGCCAAAATAAAGGGATGGGCTCTGGCTAGCTATCTCAGCATGAACATGTCCTTAAGGCACAGATTGCTCATGCTATTGTTTGTAGTTTAAGAACGCCTTAAGCAGTTTTCTGCCCTGAGTGGGCCAGGTGTTCCTTGCTCTCATTCCAGTAAACCAACAACCTTCCAGCATGGGCATCAAGGCCATCACGAGCATGTCTCTGTCCTGCAGAGATTTTCTTTACAGCCAGTTTTGGGACCAGTTTATGGCCAGATTTTGGGGCCTGTTCCCAACATGTCCCCCTTATTTGTTTTGCAAAGTGATAAAAGCAAAGGCAGCTTTGTCACAGTGAGCTACTTCTTGCAGGAGTCAGGATCTGTATCTGCAGACTACATAAAGACAAACAACACAGATTAATAACACAATCATCATTGAAATCACAGAGCTTCCAACTGTTTTTATCCATTTTAATGGGTTACTAGCTGCTAATCTGTCTGCAGCTCCTTCAAGCACTCCAGTTCCTGGCATTAAGGTCAGGTAAGCCTGGGATACTTTAAATATTTGTTCTTTTAATTTTGCAATATCCAAAGAGGAGTTTGTAGAGTGTCCTTCTAGATGCTTTTATATTCTTTCCCAAATTTTGATCTTATTAAGAACCATTAATAGTTTCCACAAATCCTTATGTTTAGCTCCTACAGTGGGCCATAGCATTTGAGGTAGAGGTGCCACTATATCACCATGTTTCCAGATAATAGGAACTCTTGCCATACTTCTTACCATTTCTACCATCTGACCATTTTGTTCAGACCAGCTGAACATAGTGTGGCCGTGGCACACAGACTGAGAGGTGCAATTCAAGCTAAACATCCCCTTAGGGGACAAATCAATAATGATTCCATAGGAATCATTGTGCAGCACCTCTGCCTGTTCTGCAATGCAATCTTCCTAAACAAGCACATTCATTTTTTTCTGGCCAGGTCCAATTCTGTTTACAAATAGGTTTTTGAGGGTGGTATGCCTCAATTATAGCATATTTATTATGGTAAATCAGAAAGCATGTGTAAATGTGTCATAGAGTGATTACATCCAGGTATTATTGCCAGCCAAGATTGATAAATATGCCCAATAAGTATAATTGTTCTCTGTGTCAGCCCTTGTTGAAGGAATACTCATGGCAGTGGTGATCATCGCTATCATAGCTACCATTAAATTACTCATTGTGACTGGTTGTCCCACTTTCCTCAGGTTTTCTTCTGCCATCTGTGACAGCTTCTTGATCTGTCCCCAGGTGGGTGGCTGTGTTTGATGGGTGTTGCTCGTGACAGTTGGGGTCCTCCTCAGTGTCAGTCTCGACATGGCTGCAACCAGGGGTCCTCAGGATCCTCCCAGAATCTCTTCCTTGGCATCTGGCTCATGATAAGGTTTCAAGTGTCTTGATGATGTCCAAATCGGCTGCTGATTCAGTCCTGGAGAAACGCAAGCATAACCTCTACCCCAGGTTATTATTTTACCTATTTCCCAACTTTTTGTTATCTGATCTCTCCACCAAACCAGTTGGTCTGCTTCTGTCTTTGCAGCTGGTTTCTGTAGATGCTGTTCAGCTGCTGATAACATCTGGCCTTTAGGCAGGCTCAAAAAACTTAAAGTTAATAATGCCAGATTCAGTTGCATCTGGGGTGTCCCATAGTCCCATTTTCCCCGCTCTGTTTTTGCAATTGTCATTTCAGAGTGATTCATTCTTGCAACTATGGCTTGTCCTTGAGAATTATATGGGATGCCAGTAATGTGTTTAATATTCCATATAGAGAAAAATGTAGCTAGAGCTTGGCTAGTATAGCCTGGGGCATTATATGTTTTAATAGAAGCTGGAATGCCCATAACTGCAAAACACTGCAAAAGGTGACCTTTAACACAGGCAGAAGACTCTCCTGATTGGCATGTAGCCCAGACAAAGAGAGAAAAGGTGTCCACACTTACATGTACATAAGCTAGTCTCCCAAATGAGGGAACATGTGTGACATCCATTTGCCAAAGAGAATTAGGTTCCAATCCTCAAGGAGTAACTCCTCCATTAAAAGATGAAGAATGCACCATTTGGCAAGTTGGGCATTGCTGGATATAGCTTTAGCTTCTTTCCAGGTAATGTCTTATCTGTGTTTGAGATCAGAGGCATTAACATGGGTTAAATTGTGAAAGTGTCTAGCATTAGATATAGCATTAGCAACTAGGTGATCAGACATTTGATTCCCTTCAGTTAAAGGTTCTGGAAGAGGTGTATGAGGCCTAATGTGAGTAATGTAAAAAGGGTGCACTCTACTCCTAACTGCTGTTTGCAATTGGGTAAATAAAGTCATCAGTTGTTCATCTGTATGAAATCATAACCGAGCATTTTCAATTAACTGTGTGAAATGAACCAAGTATGAAGAATCAGAAATCACATCAATAGGCATATCAAAAGCAGTCAATACTTCAATTACAGCTACAAGCTCTGCCTTTTGAGCTGAAGTAAAGGGTGTCCGAAAAACTTTACCTTTTGAGCCAGAATAAGAAGCTTTACCATTACTAGACTCATCTGTAAAGACATTTTCAACACCTTCAATTGGTTTAAATTTAGTTATTTTAGGGAGAATTCAATTAGTTAATTTCAAAAATGGAAACAGTTTTGTTTTAGGAAAATAATTATCAAGAATACCCACAAAGTCAGCTAAATGGGTTTGCCAAGTAAGACTATTTATAAAAGCTTGCTGTATTTATGCCTTCGTGAGAGGGACAATAATTTTTCCAGGATCATATCCATGTAATTTAACAATCTGAGTTCTCCCATTTCCTATCATAGTAGCGATTTGATCTGAATAAGGAATTAGAGTCTGTGAATTAGTATGTGGAAGAAAAAGCCATTCTACTAAGTCCTACTCTTGGACAATAACACCAGTAGGTGAATGCCGAGTTGAAAAATTAGCAAATCTAGAGTCTTCTCTGGATCTATTCTATTTATTTGAGCTTTATGGGCTTGCTCTTCGATTAGCTGCAGCTCTGCCTCAGCTTCTTTTGTTAATTGCCAAGGGCTAGTGAGACTAGGATCTCCTATAAGGATAGAAAATAGATTACTCATGGCATAGGTAGGAATGCCTAGAGCAGGTCATATCCAATTTATGTCCCCTAGTAATTTTTGAAAGTCATTTAATGTTTTCAACTGATCTCTACGTATGGTTAATTTCTATGGCACTATTGTCATGTCATTTATTAAGGCCCCCAAGTAGGAGTAAGGAGTAGTACTTTGAATTTTGCCAGGAGCTATAATTAAACCAGCATGAGAAATCAAATTTTGCAAGTGATCATAACATTGGAGTAATATTTCTCAAGTGGGGGCAGCACAAAGTACATAATCCATATAATGAATAATGTAACACTGTGAAAATTTTTTATGAGTAGGTTCAATCGCTTGCCCTACACATACCTGGCAAATTGTTGGACTGTTTAACATGCCTTGTGGCAACACTTCCCAGTGAAAATGCTTAGCAGGCTGCAGATTGTTTACTGCAGGAATTGTAAATGCAAACCGTTCACAGTCTTGCTCAGCTAAGAGGATAGTAAAGAAACAGTCTTTTAAATCTATGACTATTAAAGGCCAATTTTTTGGAATCATAGCAGGAGAAGGCAATCCTGGCTGTAATGCTCCCATAGGTTGTATAACTGAATTAATGGCTTTAAGATCTGTTAACATTCTCCATTTACCTGATTTTTTCTTAATTATGAAAACTGGAGAATTTCAAGGGGAAAATGTTGGAGCTATGTATTTTTTTTCTAATTGTTCAGCAACGAAGTCCTGTAAAGCCTCCAGTTTCTCTTTACTCAGTGGCCATTTTTCTATCCAAATTGGAATATCTGTTAACTATTTTAAAGGTATAGGTTCTGGAGGCTTACCAATGGCCACTGTCATAAATGATATCCTAAACCTTGGCGGGAACTTTGTCTTCACACTTGAAACGGTTCCTTCAAACCTTGCAAATTTTTTCCTAGTCCCATACCAGGAACATACCTCATTTCATGCATCATATGTTGACTTTGAGGGCTATACAATTGTTCTGGAATTAGACCCTTGTTCTCCCCATTGTTGTAATAAATCTCTTCCCCATAAATTTATAGTTACAGAAGTTATAATTGGTTGCATAGTCCCAGGTTGTCCATCAGGCCCTTCTCAATGCAAAATATAACTACTTTGATATACTTCAGGGACTTTACCAACTCCAACTATGTTGAATTGAGCGGGTTGAATTGGCCACATGGATTGCCAGTGCTGTAGAGAAATGACTGAAATGTCCGCTCCTGTATCTACCAAACCTTTAAATTTATTTCCCTGAATAGTTATTTCACAGGTAGGACGTTTATCAGTAATTTGATTCACCCAATAAGCTGCTTTGCCTTGTCTATTTGTGCTTCCAAATCCTCCTGTTCATTTAATTTCACTTTTCCCCATTTCCACATATGGCACAATCAGGAGCTGTGCTATATACTCTCCTGGCTCTGCTTTCCAGGGAACAGAAGTAGATATAACAATTTGAATTTTCCCATTGTAATCTGAATCAATGACTCCTGTATGTATTTGTACTTCCTTTAAACTTAAACTACACCTTCCTAGAAGAAATCCTATTGTCCCCGCTGGCAAGGTTCCACAGACCCCTGTTGGAACTTTTTGTGGGGGTTCCCCAGGCAGAAGGCTCACAGCTTTTGTGCAGCATAAATCTACTGCAGCACTACTGGCTGTGGTGGGGGACAGACATTGTACAGAGGTGAGGGAGTGGCCTGAACCCTGGTTTGGAACAGGGCCCGGGACAGGACCCTCATGGCGTTTCCCAAAATTTAAAAGGAAAAGGCTCAAATGTAGCTATAATATTTCCCTGTTGATCTAGGGGATGTATCCTAACAGGGAACTGCCACGCCTCTAAATCACCCTCACATCTAGCTTGCTGGATTCCTGCCTGAATAGAACTGAAAGCGGTCGCTTGATCTGCTGCTCGAACAGTGACTGGGGCAAATACTTTTTGCCCAGTGTCCTCCGGAAAAGAAAGCTCTGGAGGGTCAGGCCACTCTTTTTCTTCAAAATAAGGAGGGGGTGCAGAACGGTAGGGATGAACCTCTTCCTCCTTTGCTGCTTTAGCCAGCAAACAAACCTGCTCTGTCATCTCTTCTGTTATTTCGTTATACTCTCCTTCCTTTTATTATTAGTGTGAAAAGGTTCTAAGGGGAACAAACCAGAGCCCACACTTGTCCCATTGTTCTGTATGTTCTGTATGTCCTGATGCTTCCAAGCTCCCCTTCTTACTCACCACAGGGATTGCTTATGAGTACTCAGGTGTCCTCCAGCTTAGTTCCACATTCTCCAACCATCGCTCCAGTGACCCTCTGACCTGGGTTCAAGACTCCATGTATGGGCACCACTTGCCAAGACCAGCTCGGTTGTGGAGACACTAACCCAGTGGCGCTACAGGAATTAAAGACACACACAGAAATACAGAGTGTGGAGTGGGAAATCAGGGGTCTCACAGCCTTCAGAGCTGAGAGCTTTGAACAGAGATTTACCCACATATTTATTGACAGCAAGCCAGTCATACGATTTACTAAAAGTATTCCATATGGGAAATAAAGGGATGGGCCAAAATAAAGGGATGGGCTCTGGCTAGTTATCTGCAGCATGAGCATGTCCTAAAGGCACAGATAGCTCAGGCTATTCTTTGTGGTTTAAGAATGCCTTAAGCGGTTTTCCGCCCTGGGTGGGCCAGGTGTTCCTTGCCCTCTTTCCGGTAAACCGACAACTTTCCAGCATGGGCGTCAAGGCCATCACAAGCATGTCACAGTGCTGCAGAGATTTGTTTATGGCCAGTTTTGGGACCAGTTTATGGCCAGATTTTGGGGCCTGTTCCCAACATATAAGTTGTAAAATACTTTAGAATAAATAATATATATATGTAATTATATATAATTTGTTTTAGTCTTATTGTGAAGATAATTTGAATATAAATATTCAATAATTGTATACTCTAATAATTATGAGAAAAAAGAGTTCTTACTTATAATGTTAAGATATTAGCTCCAATCATGAAATTAAATAAGTGGGTATTTTGAAGAGTGTTATGAAGCTATATTAGAACCACTCAATGAAAAAGAGGTAGCCCCTTTGTTTAGAAATATGATGTGATGGCAAAAGACAATGGAAAAAATATGAAATGACTTTCTTTTGTGCTTTTTGTCAGTGATAATTTTAAGACTGGAAAGTGGAACAATCATTTGCAGGAGTAAAAGAAAACCCCAGGTAGTAAAATAAATGGTCAGAACACCTAATGAAATTAACTCAAGTTTTTGGCCCAAAGATCTACATCTCAAATTACTGAGAGAATTGGTAGGTGTAGTTGCTGAACATACTTACATAAATTTTTATAAACTCTGATTAATATAGAACAATAGGACAAATTACCAAGATAGGCAAATATGTTTCTGATCTTCCAAGAAGAAGAATAAAACAGAAACTATTGACACACTTAATTTCATTTCAGGAAAAAGTATTGTACGGATTGTTAAACAAAAGACAGGTCCAAAAATACAGGGAAGTTATGATATCTTGAAAGCCTTATAAATAAACTTTACAAAACCGATGCAATTTCTTTTCTCTCTTTTTTTGAGCCAGAGTCTCGCTCTGTTGCCCAGGCTGGAGTGCAGTGGTGCAATCTCAGCTCACTGCAAGCTCCACCTCCCGGGTACACACCATTCTCCTGCCTCAGCCTCCCAAGTAGCTGGGACTACGGGCGCCCGCCACCACACCCGGCTAGTGTTTTTGTATTTTTAGTAGAGATGGGGTTTCACTGTGTTAGCCAGGATGGTCTCGATCTCCTGATCTCATGATCCACCCGCCTCTGCCTCCCAAAGTGCTGGGATTACAGGCGTGAGCCACCGCGCCTGGCCTCTTTTCTCTTTTAAAGGAGGTGCTAAATATGGCAAATAAGGGGGAAGAATAGAGATAGCATATAAATGAATTTCTGCCAGGTATTTCACTTGAGAGTATATGGTATAAGACAGGGGAATGTGGACTCAGTGATAATATAGATAGGCCAATTTGTATTGGGCTTAATGTTTTTCTTTTAAAAAGCTTATGAATGATGGATTAATCTTGTCCTGAAAGGAAGTATCATGGGATTCTGAAGTTTTCTCTTGTGTCCTGGCCCCTGTTCTCTTCAATATTTTTATCAATAACCTGAAGAGAGACAGAGCATGCATAACACTTACAGGTGGACATTACCTAAATGTGGGAAGAGAATTAATACATTGAATCACATGCATCCAACTTGTAAGAATTAAGGACAGTTTTGTTAAACTAATGAGTTAGTTCAGACATAGGTCAGACAGTTGAAAAAATTGAGCCAAATCTGTGTGAAATTAAAGTGATATTGTGTTATAGCTAGATTAAAAACAAGAAAAACAAAACAAAAGCTACACTTTATCAGAAATACATGTCGGGGCACTTCAGGTGAAAAAGACACAAAGACTCACCACACAAAAGCCCCAAATGATGGAAAATCTAGTGTTTTTTTTTAAAAAATGTCTAATATAATCCTAGAATATGTGTGATCTATACTGCTAGGTTTTACTCTGGTCATACCCATTAGCAATATTATTGTTGTTTTTAGTTTTTCTCTTCATTTCTAATAGAGACATAGATAACTAGAACACAATTGGAGGAAAAAAAGAAAAAAGTCAAAAAAAGTTTTCTCTGAGGAAAAGGTGGAGCAATTATTGCTGTTTAACCTGGAGGAGACTCAGATGTCACACAAAAGCAGTCTTTAAATATTTAAAAGACAACTGAAGAGCAATTAAATCATTTATGTCCGTCCCAAGGGGGCTTAAATATGATGAAATTATGGACTATCATCATGAAATAGAATTTGACTCAGTATACAGAATTAAGATCAAGTTTAGCTGTATAAAAACTGAATCAGCTGTACTGAGTGATAATGATTTCCATATCCCTGGGGAGATTATAAATTATATTGCTATGTGAATCGAAGCTAGGGATTAGACCACAGATTTTCATGGTAAATTTCAACTCTAATATTAACATTTTTTCATTTTATGATAAACAATTTTTAACTTGCTCATTGATCCACCCAGTTTTTTACTGTTTTTTTTAATTGTTGATATTTACCAGCAAAATTATTATTATCTCACAGTTGATAATTTTATGACCTCGCTATATTGACATCATCAAAGTTGATGGGGGTAAAAATCATTATGTCTTAGAATATCTCCAAGAGCTGAACGGTTTCTTGGCATTTTCTTTCAAGTTTAGCCTGAAAATACCAGTATGGTATATTTAATATTTTTAATATTCTAAGTCACAAAATTATTCAGTTAGAAACACTATCTAATTTAACTATTAATTGATTGTTACTATAAGAATTCTTGAATATTTTATTAAACAAGGAAAGAAAAAATAACGTAGGAATCTACTCAGTATAACAAACCACAATATGAATAATCAGAGTATATGTTTACAAAACAAATGTGAGAAGTTTTTAAATTCAAAGACATATCAAAAAGTGGAATTTAAATTGAGCAGTGGATAAAGTTATTGACAATAATTGATTTCACTTTAGAAGTGTGTTTTTAACTATAGTACTACATGCTTTAAACTGTGTCTATATGATGATAGAATTTGGAATAAAATGGCAAAGCAGTACATTTTATAAGTCATAATTTTCTGTCATCTTTAAACTATTATTGACTCAGTACCTACTGTATGACAGGCACTGTTTACTCACATATCATAGAGTTTATTAAGAAACAAAGTCCATAATCAAGCAAACTAACATAGCTGAACATACCATTATCAAGTATACCAACAAGGTGTACAAATTTTCATATAGGATTTTTTATAAACACATTTTTAGTTAAATGGTATGTTGAACATTTTAACTAAAAGGAGACAATTTTATTTTGGGACCCATATTCCTTATTATTATTTATTTTCTGTGAGAAAAATAGAAACACCACATTGCATGGACATCATAACATCTATGTTAATTTCTCAACAGAAATATTTTCTTTTTTGCTGAATTCTCATCTATGTATATACAGAGCTCTAGTTTAATGAATTATCTAACATACACAATTTCAAACTTCACAACATATTAATATGAGAATAAAATTTTAAATATTTAATTTTTAAAAAAAGGAAGGCTGCTGAAATTTTACACACTGTCAAAAGCAAGAAACAATAGCTGTCTCAGCAAAGGAGAAAATTTTAAAAACACACAAAGTTGTTTTATAAAACAGAAAAGGAGCCATTTAGTGTGAGCACAAACATGTCAATAATCCCTGAAGAAAATATGGCTTTGTCTAATTGTTAAAGTATGCAATAAAGACTGAGTAATCAATCAATCAATCAATTCTTAAATTGTGACTCATATATTATTTAAGAAGGCAGGGGAAAATATAACTTAGAAACATTCCAAACAAAATAGTTTTAATGATAAAACATTGATTCCTAAAGCCGTGTTTCAAATACATGACACCAGAAAAATAAGCTCTTATTTTAAAGTTAATTCTGAATTCAAGACCTAAAATAACTTCTTCATCAATTTAGCTCACTTAAGTTACCAAATAATTCAAGTTTGGATGTTTTTAAAGATTTTTTAAGTAAAAATTACTTTACTTCGTATAAACAGCATTTGCAAATTTAAAGAAATTTAAGCAAAAAAATACTGAAAGCAAGTTGAAAAAATTGATCTAGAAATAACTATCTGATATATATATAGAAATATGAATGATGAATAAATGCATAAGTAAAATTGCTTTTTAAAAATGGAACATTATGTGTGTTTTTTTAATTAAAAAGAATTAAATTTAATTTTACTTTATGGAAATAGACATCTGAAATAAATATGAAGAAATTTCTAGAAGCCATATTATATATATATATATTTCTTTCTTGTAAAAGATGATATTTCTTTTATCGGTTCAATTCTGAGGCACATATAGTGAAGCTTTTACTATAGTTATATTTTTCCAAGTTTCCTTATGTTATACATAGTTTTATTCATATATTTGCTATTATTTAATTATAATTTAAATTATAATAACTTAATTGTAAATAATTTATATTTATAATTTAATTATAATAATTGTATTTAATTATAGTAAAATGTATTTGTATTATTTAGTGTTTTTTTCAAAGCACAAATGTTAAAAGCATTCTGTTTTTATTGAAAACTTACTGAAACTTACTGAAATATGAAATAGGTACTTAAACATACATAAACAATAAGCTGTTATACACATTCCCATATCTGTTTCTTGGTAGATATAAACACTCATTTATATTGGGTGTATACCTAGAGGGGAATTATGGGTCAAAAGAATTATGGGTTGAAGTAGACGGACCCAACATGGCTCTGGACTGAGGTTTTTAATTGCTGTTTGCATGCAGTGTGCAAACAGTGGTATGTTTATATAGCCACTATGCTATTTATTTCCTGTTGAATCTTGCATACTTCTGTCCTGATCTTCTATTTTTCTAATATAGTGGATGACTTCTTTATTTCCCTCTATCTGAAAATAGTTTGCTTTCTCTAATAAACTAAAACTTAAGGGCTCAGATTTTCATGTTCTGTTCATTTATTTCATAGCTTGGGGACATCGAAAAGGGAAGAACTCAGAAGTTTTGCAGGAACTGTTAACAGTTCCTGGCATCTTTCTCACTTTTTAGTTTCTGTTTAATGCCTTGTTCTGGATACCACTTATATGTAGAAGTGTATTCAATTCTAATAGGAAAATTCCATTCACCACATATAGCATGGCATACATAATGCATGCACTTTGGTCAACAATGGTGCATATATATGATAGTGGTACCACGAGGTTACAATACTATATTTTTACTGTACATTTTCTATGTTTATATATACAAATGCTTACTTTGTGTTATAATTATCTACAATATTAGGTACAATAACATGCTATACAGGTTTGTAGCTCAGGAGCAATAGGCTATACCATATAGCCTAGGTGTGTAATAGCCTATCCCCTCTAGGTTTGTGTAAGTACACTCTATGATGTTAGCACAATGATGAAATCACCTAATGACACATTTCTCAGAATGTGTCCCCATTGCTAAGTGACACATATATAGCTCTAGAACATTTACTTCTATCCAGTGGTCAGTGCTGTTGGTCACTTCAATATGGAATGTTCTGATTACAAAACTGGGCTCTAGTGCAGGTTGAGATTTCTTAAACTAAAAATCTAAAATCTGAAATGCTTCAAATCTGAAACTTTTTGAGCACCAACATGACAGACACCACAAGTGAAAAATTCTTCCACAAAATTTCATCCACAAAATTATTTAAAACGTTCTATAAAAGTACTTTCTGGCTATGTGTATAAGGTATATGAAACATAAACGAATTTCACATTTAGACTTGGCTCCATCCACAAGATATTTCATTATGTATATGAAAATATTCTAGAATATGAAAATATCTCAAATCCAAAACACTTATAGTCCCAAGCATTTTGGGTAAAGGGTACTCAACCTGTATCAAATTGGCTGAGTTCAAATCAAACTTTTGCCATTTACTAGCTGTATGGCTTATGATAATTTACTCAAACTCTCTTAGCCTCAGTTTTCTCAACTGCAAAAAGGGAATAATAATGATACTAACATAATAAATTTATTATAAGGAATAAATGAGATACTTTATTTAAAGTACTTGGAACTATGTCTGGTACATAGTAGGCACTCAAACTTGATTGTTTTTTCTTTTGTTTTCTTGTTTTGTTTTTGATTGTTTGCTATAATCCATTACTCCTCAGTGAGAAAAGATAAATGAGAATACTCACTCAGTTTATTCATTTCAGCCCTGAAGAATTTAGGGAGCATTCTCTAAGTTTTGTTGGTACACAGGTAAAGTTTCTGAAATAGAGTAGCGGAAAAGGACAGAAAAGAGTCAGGGTTAGCAGCTTCGTTCCTCTGTGTGGCTCCAGAATTGTCTGTTTTTGACCTCCGTTGTTTTTTTTTTTTTCAGTTTTACAATATTTGCCTGCTTTTTAAAAATTAAACTAATTTCTCAGTAATTGTGTTATTGCTGTTCTTGTTTATATTACGAACTATTGGGAAAAAGGATATTTTATAATGTATTTGTAGTTTGCTATTTTATTACAGTAGTCCACCAATTTATTTTTAAACATTTTTAAAATAATTGAATCTATAATACATATACAAAATTACATAAGGCACAAATTATGGATAAATGAATTATTAGAATGACAACTTCTATAACCACTGTCTGGGAAGTGAGGAGGGCCACTGCCCAGCTGCTGTGCAACCTTCCAAGTGTGAAGTGACAGCCTTGTGTGTGATCTTTTCTGTCTTCCCCAAGTTTGCATTTTCGACATTAAAGTTTACTTTTTAATTAAAAAAAGAGAGAGAGAAACATTACTAATGTCCTCAAAAACCCCACAAGTTTCTGAGAGTAACTAGACCTTCTTTCCTACCTCCTCCTTCCCAAAAGGTAATCGCCTCTTTACCAATGGTAAGTACTGCTTTGACTTCTGATACATTTTGGCTGTGGCCCCACCCAAGTCTCAACTTGAAATGTATCTCCTAGAATCCCCATGTGTCATGGGAGGGACCGAGGAGGAGGTAATTGAATCATGTCAGCTGGTCTTTCCTGTGCTATTCTCATGATAGTTAATAAGTCTCATGAGATCTGATGGGTTTATCAGGGGTTCCCAATTTTGCTTCTTCCTCATTTTATCCTGCCGCCATCATGTAAGAAGTGCCTTTCACCTTCTGCCATGATTCTGAGGCCTCCCCAGCCATGTGGAACTGTAAGTCCAATTAAACCTCTTTTTCTTCCCAGTTTCAGCTATGTCTTTATCCGTGGCATGAAAGTGGACTAATACAGTAAATTTATACCAGTGGGCATTGGTGAAAAGATACTTGAAAATGTGGAAATGACTTTGGAACTGGGTAACTAACAGGCAGAGATTGAAACAGTTTGGAGGGCTCAGAAGAAGACAGGAAAATTTGGGAAAGTCTGGAACTCCCTAGAGGCTTCTTAAATTGCTTTGCCCAAAATCCTGATAGCCATATGGACAATAAGGTCTAGGCTGAGGTTGTCTCAGATGGAGATGAGGAACTTGTTGGGAACTGGAGTAAAGGTGACTCTTGTTACGTTTTAGCAAAGAGATTGGCGGCTTTTTGCCCTTGCCCTAGAGATTTGTGGAACTTTGAATTTGAGAAAGAGGATTTAGAATATCTGGCAGAAGACATTTCCAAGCAACAAAGTATTCAAGAGGTGACTTGGGTTCTGTTAAAGGAATTCAGTTTTATAAGGGAAGCAGAGCATATTTGGAAAATTCTCAGCCTGACTATGTGATAGAAGAGAAAAACCCATTTTCTGGGGAGAAATTCAAGCTGGCTGCAGAAATTTGCATAAGTAGCAAGGAGCCTAATGTTAATCCCCAAGAGCATGGGGAAAATGTCTCCAGGCCATGTCAGAGAACATCACAGCAGCCCCTCCCATCACAGGTCCTGAAGCCCAGGAAGAAAAAGTGGTTTTGTGAGCTAGGCCCAGGGTCCCTGTGCTGTGTGCAGCTTAGGGACTTGGTGCCTTGTGTCCCAGCCACTCTGGCCATGGCTGAAAGGGGACAACCTACAGCTTGGGCTATAGCTTCAGAGGGTGAAAGCCCCAAACCTTGGCAGCTTCCATGTGGTGTTGAGCCTGTAGGTGCACAGAAGTCAAGAATTGAGGTTTGGGATGCTCTGCCTAGATTTCAGAAGACGAATGGAAACACCTGGGTGCCCAGGCAGAAGTTTTCTGCAGAGGTGGGGCCCTCATGGAGAACCTCTGCTAGGGCAGTACAGAAGGGAAATGTGGGGTCAGAGCCCCCACACACAGTCCCTACTGGGGCACTGCCTAGTGGAGCTGTGAGAGGAGCGACACAGTCCTCCAAACCACAGAATGGTAGACTCACCTACAGCTTGCACTGTATGCCTGGAAAAGCAAAAGACAATCCCAGCCTGTGAAAGCAGCCAGGAAGCGGGCTATACCTGGCAAAGCTACAGGGGTAGAGCTGTCCAAGACCATGGGAACCCACTTCTTGCATCAGCATGACCTGGATGTGAGACCTGAAGTCTAAGGAGATCATTTTGAAGCTTTAAAATTGGACTGCCCCTCTGGATTTCGGACTTGCATGGGGCCTGTAGCCCCTTTGTTTTGGCCAATTTCTCCCATTTGGAATGGGTGTATTTACTCAATACCTGTACCCCCAATGTATCTAGGAAGTAATTAACTTACTTTTGATTTTACAGGCTCATAGGTGGAAGAGACTTGTCTTGTCTCAGATGAGACTTTGGACTGTGGACTTTTGGGTTAATGCTGAAATGAGTTAAGATTTTGGGTACTGTTGTGAAGGCATGATTGGTTTTGGAATATGAGAACATGAGATTTGGAGGGGACAGGTAGAATGATATGGTCTGGCTATGTCCCCACCCCAGTCTCTACTAGAATTGTATCTTCCAGAATTCCCACATGTTGTGGGAGGGACCCAGGGGGAGTAATTGAATCATGGAGGCTGGTCTTTCCCATGCTATTCTCGTGATAGTGAGTAAGTCTCACGAGATCTGATGGGTTTATCAGGGGTTTCTGCTTTTTCTTCTTCCTCATTTTCTCTTGCTGCTGCCATGTAAGAAGTGCCTTTTTCTTTCCACCATGATTCTGAGGCATCCCCAGCCATGTGACACTGGAAGTCCAGTTAAATATGTTTTTCTTCCCAGTTTCAGGTATGTCTATAAGCAGTGTGAAAATGGACTAATACAACTTCTAACATTATAGTTTACTTTTTCTGTTTTTGAACCTTATATAAATAAAACATCTAGTATGTATCTTTTGTCTGCCTTCTTTGATTCACACTTATGTTGTTAAATTATTGATCAGTTGCATATAGCTGTAATTCATTTTTTTCATTGCTATCAAGTGTGTCATTATTAACCATATCATAAATTATCCATTTGCAGCTTATGACCACATGGATTTTTTCCACTTGGAAATTACTACAAATAATGTTGCCATGAATATTTATCTATGTATGTCTTAGAGAAATATGCATATATTTTTGATGAGTATACGTAGGAGTATAATAATGGTGGCAGAAAATATGAAAATGATTTTAGTGAGCAGATATTGCATTGTGAGCATCGGGATGAGCTATACTTACAGAGGAAAATAAAAACAAATGCTTACACCTAACCCTGTGTCATATAGCAAATACCTGCTAACCCATAACATAAACTGGTTCCTTTCCTAAGTACAATGACAACTTGCAAATAACTAGTTAAAAAATAAATGTGTGTCATACCAATACGAGGAATAAGCAAAAAATAACCAGCACAGGATCTATGGGAAAATAGAAAAAGAAGACAAGAAATAGAAAATATAAGTGTATGACAGAAGACCTCATTGTGAAATTAAAAAGTGTGATCACAAAGCAGGTAATTTTTTACCGAAAATTTTTACCAAAATATTTTAGCAGAAAAGTTTAAATACAACAGTGTAATTAGCTTTACAAAACAAAAGTACAAATGAAAGATATAAAAGACAGGAAATATATGTTAAAATATTAGAAGTAAAAACTTAAGATGGCAAGCTCATAAAAAATGGATCAAATTCTTAAAACTCTCAAAGAAAATCAGGTAAAATTCAAATTCAAATAAAATACAATAGATACTACTAACAATATAGTAATAAACATAAAAACAGAATTTAAAAAAGCAAGCAGAATAAAAGTTAATGGTCAGAGTTAAAAAGCACTGGAATGATAATGAGACTATGATATGTCAGACAAGCAAAGAAGATCTGACTTAACAGTCAATATTAGTGACAAAGTGACTCAAAAATAATTATATTTAATGATACAGAAAAAACTCATGCATCTGTAGATTAAAATAACGTGAAAGACTGGTGTAGTGAGAGTGAAATACAGTCTACTAAAATATTGGTCTTCAAAATAAAACGTATAATTTTTTGACAATGGGGTAAATATGTATGTGTATGTACATATGTACATCTATATGTAATGCTAATAGCATTTATATACACACACACTTATCAGAGCACAAACTGTGACAGACTGTTATAGATTTAACCTGTGAGAAGTTGAATTAAAGTAGGATGGTCTCATACTTCTCTACAACAGGAAGCAAATTTAGAAGTTAAAAAACAGTGAAATAATGACTATAAAATACCCAAGAAAAGAAAGAATGACTAAAAATATTTTTATGCAAACTATTCTCTGAGCATAAAGGCTAAATCATTTCAAATTAAGTAGAAACAAAGAAAAAAGGCAGGGGTCACAGGTGCTAGTGCATAGATCTTGGTGGTACCACTGTGTTCCTGCCAACTTCAGTGACCAATCAGAGATACCAGCCAACTTCATAGTCCACTTGCAAAGCTATACATGTATGCTGGGACATCTGGGCATATACCTAAAAGAATTGAAAGCAGGAACTCTAATGAATAGTTACAGAAACAATATTCATAGAAACAACAAGCTCTGCCCACCTGGGGTCATCATTAGCAGGCCCTTCAAGATAAACATAAATTGCCCCGATTGTTGTCATATATAGAAAAACCTACAGACGATAAGAACAACCTCTTAGAACTGATAAAATAATTCAGAATAGTTGCAGGATACATAATCAACATGAAAAACAAGGAGTAGATTTTCTATATATGCACACCAAACTGGCTGAAAAAGAAATTAAGAAGACAATCCCATTTACAATACCAGCAAAAAGTAAAATAAAACACCTAGGAATAAATTTAACTGAAGATGTGAAACATGTCTACAATGAAAATTTTGAAACACTGACAAAAGAAATTGAAGAAGATACAAATAAATGCAAAGACAACTCATGGACATGAATTGGAAGAAGTCATATTGTTAAAAAATGACCAAACTGTCCAAAGTAATCTACAGAGTTAATACAATTCCTGTCAAAATATCAACAGCATTGTTCACAGAAATAGAAAAAAAAATCTTAAAATTTTCATGGAACCACAAAAGATCCAAAATAGCCAAAGGAATCCTGAGCAAAAAAGAACAAACCTAAAAGCATCACACTACCAGACTTCAAAATATACTACAAAGCTATAGTAAGCAAAACAGCATGATCCACGCATAAAAACAGATACATAGGAACAGAATAGAGATCCCAGTTTTTAATCCATGTATCTAGAGCCAACTGATTTTTGGCAAAGTTTCCAAGAACACTCATTAAGTAAAAAGTCTCTTCAATAAAGGGTGCTGTGAAAACTGGATATCCCTATGCAGAAGAATGACACTTACCTCACCTTTCACCCTATACAAAAATCAAGTAAAAATTGATCTAAGGCCTAATGAAACATATACCCAAAATGATACAACTAGTAGAAGACATACGGAGATTATTTCAGGACATTTGTCTGGGAAAAAAATTTATAACTAAGACCTCAAAAGAACAGGCAACAAAACAAAAAAATAAGTAAACAGGATTATATCAAACCAGAACGTTTCTGTATGGCAAGAGAAACAATCAGCAGAGCAAAAATACAACCTGCAAAATGAAGAAAATATTCACAAAACATCCATCTGACAGGAGAGTAATATCCAGAATATACAAGAAATTCAAATATCTCAACAGAAAAAAAAAATCCAGCACTCCCACTTCTGGGCATATATCCAAAGGAAAGAAAATCAGTATATCAAAGAGAAACGTGCACCCCCATGTTTATTGCAGCACTATGCACCATAGTCAAGAAACGAACTCAATCTAGGTTACAACAACAGATGAGAGGATAAACAAAATATGGTATTTATTTAAAAAATGGCATACTATTCAGCCACAAAAAAGAAAGAAATCCTGTCATTTATGGAAACATGGATGGAATTGAAGAGCATAATGTTAAGTGAAACAAGCTTAAAATAAACACTGCATGCTCTCATGCACATGTGGAAGCTGAAACAAAAACTGCTCCCATAGAAGTAAAATGTAGAACAGAGGATACTAGAGGCTGAGAAGGGTGGGTAAAGGGAAAGATAGGGAGAGATTTGTTAAAGGATATAAAATTACAGCTAGATAAGAGAAATAAGTTATAGTGTTCTATACCACTTTAGAGTAACTACAGTTAATAATAATACATTATATAATTTCAAATAGCTAGGAGGATATTGAATGTTCTCCACATAAAGAAATTATAAATGTTTGAGATGATACAGTAATTATCCTGAATGGATCACTATACATTACATGTATGAAACATCACTATGTACCCCATAAATATATATAATAATTACATGTAAATTAACAATTTTTTTAGTGATGAAGATAGCTAAAATAAATGAAAAAAAAAATAAATCAACAACTTATTATTACTCCTAAAGGAACCAGAAAAGGAAGAATAAATTAAGCCCAAATGTGAGAGAAGGAAGGAAATAATAAAGATCATAGCAGAAATAAAACGAAATAGATACTAGAAAAACAAGTAAAAGATTAACAGGCCGGGCGTGGTGGCTCACACCTGTAATCTCAGCACTTTGGGAGGCCAAGGCGGGTGGACCACGAGGTCAGGAGTTTGAGACCAGCCTGGCCAACATAGTAAAACCCCATCTCTACCAAAAATACAAAAATTAGCTGGGGGTGGTGGCAGGCACCTGTAATCCCAGCTACTCAGGAGGCTGAGGCAGGAGAATCGCTTGAACCCGGGAGGCAGAGGTTGCAGTGAGCTGAGATCATACCACGGCACTTTAGCCTGGGAAACAAGAGCAAGACTCCATCTCAAAAAAAAAAAAAGATCAACAAAACCGAGTTGGTTATTCTAAAAGATATAAACAATCAGCTACTCATTAGCTAGACTAACAAAAAAAGAGAGAAGATTCAAATTAATAAAATCAGAAATGAAAGAGGAAACATTACAACAGATACCACGGAAACACAAAGGACCATAAGAGACTACTATAAAATATTATATGCCAACAAATTGGATAACCTAGAAGAAATGGATAAATCTCCAGACACATATAACCTACCAAGATTGAGTCATGAAGAAATAGAAAATCTGAACAAATCAATAATCATCAAGGAGATTCAATCAGTAAATAATGTCTCCTATCAAAGTAAGCCCAGACCTGATAGCTTTATTGTTGAATTTTATCAAACATTTAATAAATAACTGATATCAATCCTTCTCAAAGTCTTCAAAAAATTGAAGGGGAGAGAATACTTCCAAATACATTTTTCAAGGTGAACATTACCCTGATATCAGAGACCAAAAAGAATATTACAAGAATGAAAAACTACATGCTGTTAATTAACATACATGTAAAAATCCATAACTAAGTACTAGGAAACCAAATCAAACAGCACATTACAAGGATCATATACAACAATCTAGTGGGATTTGTTATTGGGATGCAGGGTTGTTTGAGCATATGAAAGT